>NC_071573.1:96494314-97707319 GCF_024509145.1 Vidua macroura | reverse complement strand
ACCTAGAAGAGAGTAGAAAAAAGAGTCAGGGATTTGTGCCAAGGTCTCTTGCAAGGTCTGAGAAGCATTTCTTTACAGGAATTCTATAATTGGAGAGGCAGGAGAAGAAACTACTTATGAGCATAATTTGAGATGAAAAAGTGCTTAGTTTCAGTGCTGTCTGCACATTTGCAAGGGCCAAAATACCAAAAGTAGAGTTGCAGGGGTTTGCTAATATGTCTAAGAGTAAAGAATGGTGGGAGGCACAACTATTTGGCGTGGTCAGCACAGGAGGTACTGCACTATGTCCCTAGCAGGAACAGCTAGTGGAAAAATAGCCCAGAATTAATTACATCTTTCTTCTCAGGAAATTGTGATAGAGTCAAAAAGAGAGTGAAGATTAAGACAGGAATAGAAAAGTAATTTGTTCAGCCTTGTAGTTGTCTCTTCAAGAAACAGACTATTGTAGTAGTCACAAAGAGTAAAAAAAACTTCCTAAAATGTATCTATAGAATTTGTATTATTTTTAGGCAAGCAATCACCTGGTGGTCAATGAGGCAATTTTCTCCTACTAACAAACATAAACCGTAGAGCTTTGTTAAGCAACAAAGCCCAGTGGTGAGGATGAACTGGTGCTTTGCTGCGATTCTGCTAAACCAAACATAGACTATGCATTGTTCCTAATCAAGTTTTGGGAGACAAGCATCTCCTAAGCCTCAGTTTTTGAGTTTTCGGCTTTTAATATCTACAGGTAACAGCAAAAGGAGGGGTTTTTCCCTTTCTTTTGTCATGCTTCTTGACAACTCACCATGCAGTTCAAAAAGACAGAGTGAGTTGATTTTTCTAATAATAAGAGTTGCCTTCTCTCCTCTGTCCTTCTCTTTAATTGCATGATCCTGCTCTTTTCTGCAGCTGCACTAGATATACTCATCAGATTATTTGCTGATTCAATTTTGTTCATTAAGCTAACAGAAAAAAATATTGCATTCTTTCTGCTTGGTTTTTTTTTCTGCTAGCCCAGTGACCTGAATTGGCTTGTCAATGGGTCAGGCAGTGCCAGAGCAGCATGAAGTAGCAGGAGTACATAGCTGGGAACGAGAAAACAACACTTTTATCAGGAAAAAGACATTAGATAAGCTTAGCCATCTCCTTACACAGCACTCACACAGACACAAAGCTCATAAGCAGGAAGAACTTGAAGTAAACCAGTACTGATCTTACCTAGAACACGTCAGCTCACAAACTTCAATATATCTGGAGCTGATCAGCAGCAGCTAAACTGTCCATAAAACAGCAGAGGGTAAACTGTTAAGTCATCTCAGTGTTAGATACCTTTGTAGATGAGGCAAAACCCCAATAAGTAAAAAATTAAAAGGAAGAAGAAAAATCCTGTATATCAGCTAAGCTTTGCTGACCATCCATTTGTATGATCTAAAACTTCAAGATAATTCAAGTTGGTTTAGTCTTCTCTTAGTGAGGCAATATTTGCATTTGCTGGGTCTTAGGTCACACACATGGACAGTTACCATAAACTTGCTGACACACAAGTTTGTTTGTGTGTCCAGACCCTCAGAATTAGTTTGGTTTGTTTGGTTTTTTTTTTCCCACTATTTGCTCACCTTCTTTCTCTGCTCCATTTTTACTTTTTATGTTTCCTGAGAATTTTTCTCTGCTACCCATTAGCTTATTTGCTGATCTTTGAATGCAGAATATCATATTAAACCTGACATAGATGTACACTTGAAGGCAGCATAACATAAAGTATTCTAAGTAAAGGTTGATAAATATTTTTGATTGGTACTTTTTCCAAAAATAAGCCCAGCTTAATGTTAGGCAATACACTTATATTCATCACTACTTTCATCTGATTGGAACAACAATTTAAACTGTAAAAAGCATATCTAAATAAACATGCAGCAGATCCCAAAAAGAAAACTATAGTTTTCTCCTATGGAGGTATCAATGCAACAGTGAACACGATTCTAACCATTGCACCTGTTTTAAGCTCATATAACTCTATTGAAAGAAAATACTGGCTGATTTGCATCAGGCTGAGAGAAAAAAGGTCAGGGTAAGTTGTGGATACTGTAAAAGTCACTAGCTATTTTAATTGCTTGGATGAGAGACCTTAAACAAGAGGAAAAATATTCTGGATGGATAATTGGATGTGTGTGCAAGAGATTAAAATAATTAAATAAAAATTTCTGGTTTTCCAGTAACCAAACTATAAAAGAATGGATGGTAACATGAAAGACAGCTTTCAAAATAACATGAGGGGGCTTATGTTACTTTCACTGCTCAGCTGCAACTGAAATCCAGATGTGGGAATCTGTTATCTGGTGATTTTGCCATCGAGAAGTAATTAATAAAGATTTTGTTTGAAACAGCCATTTTTTGTAAGCAGATAATAAGAAAGAAATTATTTCTGATTTCTATTAGATATACATCTTGTAGTTCCCTTACTCAATTGTGGCATACTATGAAACACCACCAATGCCTGTAACAGGGCCCAATGCTAAGGAATGGGTACATTCTACCTTTCACAACCAGTGAAATAATTCTAAAGTGAGATTCTATCTCCTTCCTTACTTTTACTCTTCATTACAAACAATAATTTGTTAATCATTTTGCACAGTTTGCAGCACTTGAAAAACTGTCATATGCTGTACAGAAAATATACAAATATACAGAAACAAGGTCATGACCCCAGAGCTTGTTACTGGACTACAAAACAGACCCAAGCAGGAGCTACAAATAACAGCACAGGATTACAAAATGATAACAGCATGCTTCCTCACAAGTGACAAGGAGGCTGATCCAAACCAGGGCTCCAGACACCATGATGTAAAGTCTGATGGTGCCTGCTACATTTCCTCCAGCTGCAAAGTAGAGTGATAGGTTTTCTTTTCCGCTAGGTGATCTGGCGCAGGTGCCAACATGCCTATCCTTTGGCTAACAGGCAGATAGATGCAAAGGCTTTTACCTATGCCATCTAGCTCTCTCACTTCCAGACAACTCCTGCTCAATTTGTTTGTTATTCTTTTTATGCTTTCTCACTGCTGTGATAGCCAGGTTGATAAAAACAAGCAGCTGAGATGCTTTGCTTTTCCCTTACTAGTAATTTATTCTATCTCTCCCTCTTTTACCAGATTTGAGTATAGTCTGCAGGAAAATTGTTCTTGCATGGCATCCCCTCCAAAGCTTCATCTTTGCTGAAGGCATCTCCTTATCAGTGAGAAAACACACAGCACAGAATACCCTGAGTAACACTTTTGTTTAGGGGTGGAAATATTTATTAAAAACAAAACAAATCCTGCTCAAAATACCTAGAAGTGTAATGTATTTTCGTTTAATAACAGAGTAATATAGAGCTGTAGACAGGGTGTAGAAGAGGGGAAAAATCACAGGCATTTCAGTTTCAAATGATAAGCAGAAATGTGCAGGTGTTGTACATTAGATGACCTTCCCTATGTGGGTCACCATTCATCAGTACTGTCTTAGCAGCCTTACCTAGGGCAGCTTGATGTGTTTCATTTCTCATGTCTCCATACAGGAATGATTACAATTCTTAAGTATGTTTAGGTTGGCTTACAGGCTGCTGAGCAGAGAAATAAATTTACAAATATTTGAGAGGTGTAAAAGCCATCAAATGAGAAGAATTGCTCAGTTATTATTACCAGTAATAGGACTAAATTAATATTAAAGAAATGTGGAGTATAAAGTCACATCTACCTAGAAGTTTCTCATTCAACAGTATCTCTGGTTCCAAAACCTGGTGATTTTTCTCAGGAAAAAGAGGTTGAAGTATGGATACATTTGTTCTTCATTCCAGGCATAGCATATAAAAAGGTTATGGTGACATGACACTTGTGCTTGTGTATGCATGCCTGTGACTCAGACCTCTTTCATCTTGACAACAGAAGCTGTTAAGTGACCTATAACTGATACTGCTGATTAAGAACATCCTTTAGCTTGGGCTTGCTTCTATAGTTTTTAAACAACAGAGGAATTGGGGTTCTGCTACTGCCTGGAAATATTTGTGACCTATACAGCAAGTATCCCTTCTGTGAGACAAATGACTTTGCAGAATGTCAAAGAAATGTGAGCAGCTGGAAAAATAGTATTATCACCACAAAAGTATATTACTAGTTAATGAATATGAAATTAAATTATTTTTATATTCTACAAACCATAATTTAGGATTTTTTCTGGACAAAGCTTGAATTCACTTGGACTTCTGGTTTGGTTTTGGACTTAACTCTCCAATATGAAAATAAGTAATCAGTTCCACTTCAGTTTATTGTAGAGTTCATGTCTGTTGAGGAAGTTAAAATAAAATTCAGAATTAGATTAACAGTTACCCACAACTAAAATTAATCTCAGAATCTGAACTAATACAGATATAATAAAAATTAAACTTCTAGGCCCTTGCACAGATGTGACAGCAGCGGGACCTGAAGGTGTCCTGTCTTGTCTACCCAAAGGAATAGGAGGTTGCCTCTTAAACAAAAATCTGTTGGCTTTTACACTGTGTAAGTACACAAATGCAGGACAGAATCATTACACTGCAGTATTTATCAGAAAGAAATTTACAGAAACACAAGCAGTTTTGGCTTTTTTTTATTACTTTCTCTAGCTACTGCAATATTCTGAAAAAAAATTCAAAATGCAGCTGAGCTTGGGACACTGCAGCAACTTGAAACATTAATATGCAGAGGTCGGATTTTTTATGATTTTATAAAATTTCCTATTCTTTCCGTTTCTGTGAACACCTCTCTGGTATATGGTGTTCAGCAAGTATGGCTCTGTAGCAGTATGTCTGCCCCACCCTGAGGGACTTCTGAAACATGACACTGGATTCCAACCCAACAGACTGAAAAGTGCCTTTGTTTGCCTTTAAGTACCCTGCCTGGCAGCATTAATGTTTCACCACAGATCTCTGTCCTTCTATCCCAGCAGCTATAATGCTTCCTTCCCATTCTCTAGTAAAAACAAACAAACACGCCACAACCCAACAACAACACAAAACCCAATACTGTTTCTGAAGGGGGAATGACTGGATACTGCTGGCTTGTACTATTGAGTCTGACATATTGTCTGACAAATCCAGCAGGTTGGGTACAATCACAGGAAACATGTACATTATGTCTATTTTTGTAAATAGAAATGGTCTACCTTTGGGGAGAAAGCTATTAAAAATTAGGGAGAACATAAATTGCATCTGAAATTATTTGCAAAGCTCTGTGCTGGGATTAGTAGAATTAAGTTTCCAGATTTGGTAAATGCTTCCTGGATATTTTTGAGCAAGTTATTTATCAATATTTGCTTCATCTTCCTGGCAAAAGTTTCTAGCCTTTTTCTCACCTTAGTTGGAACTTGGGCTCAGCTGTGTTTAGGAGAAGTCTGAGATCAGCCAGCACCTCAGGTGAATGCTCTGCCGGTGACATTAATGGTACTGACCATGAAAACCAGAATGATTTCTGTTTAGTGGGTTCATGGAATAAATCTATATACAGTTAGCAGATGTTCAGATAACAGCTGAGTATTCATGAGTATGTTTGTAAATCTTGACACTTTGAGGAATTTGTAATGAATGTCACTGCCTTCCTCTTCACTATAGTCAGATTGCCAATCATTTTACCGTCTGCAAAGTTTGACAGCCTTCAGAAAGAAAAAACAATCAGACATTCACAGAAGAAAAAGCTGAGGTGAACAGTTCAGAAACAAGTTGCAATCTGGCCAATTTGCTAAATCTGAAAAGTCTAAAAGACTTAGCAAATACTTACAAATACGAAATACATTCTCAGCTTATGGAAATAGTTTGGAAACTATTCCAGACAAAAAAAAAAAAATGAAAAGCTGAAATTTCAATTTTTTTTTGATTTGACGACTACACTTTGAGCATCTCTTACTATAAGTAATCACAGATGTCTCAAGAAAAAAGAAGTCACTCATGTTGTGGGTTTTTTATTGTTTTAATTTCTTTCTTTTAAATCAGAATGAGAAATGCCAATTTGTCTATGGATAATTACACAGCTTGACCTTGGTTTCTGACTTTTAGTTGATGATTGGTCTTGAACAAGTCATTTAACTCATGACTTTATCCAAATAGCAGAGCCTATTCCACCCCAAGGTGCTCAAGCAACATCTGTAGAGGGCTTGGAAGCTGTCAGAAGTAAAAACAAGGGGTAAGAATTACAAGTCACAACAGTGGAAATTCCAATTAAATGTAAGAAAAAAAAATTATATCAGAGAGGTTGAGCACTGCATGCCAAGAGAAGTTTCAGAATCTCTGTTCTTGGAGATTTTCTGGCAATTTTCAATACTTACTTGGAAAACTACTTGAGCAATCCAGCCTAAATGTGAAGCTAGCCCCACTTTGAGCAGGAGGCTGGATTTCATGTCCTCCAGAGTGTCTCCTCCTACTTAAATTTCTGATGTTTAGAAATCTAGCATTGTAATGAGGTTTTTTTTTTTTGTGTAGTTGACTTTTCAGTGCCTGAAAACAAGATGGACTAATTGATATGCAAGGACTCAGAAATGCCCTAGTGTGTGTACAGGATGACAATAAAGGAAATATGAATCTAGGTGTTTGCTGAATACCAAAAGCAGCAGGCTTCAGCATACACCCAGTTTTCCACATTGTTAGGTACAGCTGTGAATTCTTTTTAAAAATCTAGAGAAAAGCATGCCTCCTTCAGCCACCAGTGTAATATACCTATTGGCTTTCACCAGAAAGAGACAATAAAGAGACAGAAAACTTAGGGAACATTTTCATTAGTTTTTGAGAGTTGGAGGAGTTTGTATCAAAAGGTCAGGGAGATATTTGTGGCCAAAGTAAGTAGGTATTGCCCAGAAAAAAAGATAGATTCCTATTACTCACTCCTGCTGTTCACACAGTTCTTTGCAGCATTCAATCTCTGCTGGGCAAAAAAAAAAAAAGTTTTCCATCAAACAGGAAACAGACTAAAAATGTATATCTAATTTACCTACAGCTTGACATGTGTAGCAAACCACTCAGAGTTCAGGTACAGTGCTGCATTTTTTCAGGAGTCTTCAGTCAACGCTGTACTCACTAAAGCCTGCATGTGGCTTTTGCCTGGAATTTAGTATAGAATAGAATAGAATAGAATAGAATAGAATAGAATAGAATAGAATAGAATAGAATAATTTTAGTTGGAAGGTACCCACAATGATCATCTAGTCCAACTACATGACTACTTCATGGCTGACCATTAGTTAAACCATATTGTAAAAGGCATTGTACAAATGCCTCTTAAACACTGACAGGTTCAGGGCACCAATCACCTATCTAGGAAGCCTGTTCCAGTGTTTGCCCAACACTGCAATAAAGAAATGCTTCATAATGGCAAGTCTGAATATCAACTGGGGCAGATCTGAGCCAATCCCACTTGTCTTTTTACTGGATACCAGGGAGAGCAGCTCAGTGCCTCCCTGAAACCTTCCCCTAAACCCACCAAGTTGACCAGGGCATTACATGAAGTCCAGACCTGCACACAGCACTCCAGCACCAATGTTGAATACAGAGGGACAATCATTGCTTTTGACAGGCTGGTGATGCTGTGTTTGAGGTGTCCCAGGGTGCAGTTTGCCCTCTTGGCTGCCAGGACACACTGGTGATTCATCTCCGCATCCTGCTCCTAGTCGTGAACACAGTCCTGCTGAGAGAAAAGTTGTCTCTGTGCCCTGCAAGGCCAATTGTCTGACACTGTCTTTGGGAAGGCTGAGAAGCTGTAAACCATGACTAGCCCTCTTCTCGGACAGCCTTGCTGAATAACAGGAATTGCCTCATTGTGTGAGTTGTGATACACAATACCCTGGCAAGGTCTCCTCTGATTTACAGTCATCTCAGACAGACAGAAAAGAGATTTAAGGAGGCAGACAGGCCTAAGAACAGTTTACTGGAAACAGAATCCCAGAGAGGAAAAAAGATCCAACCCAGACAACAATAAATCATCAACCTGTGGAGTCACCATCCCTGGAATTGTTCAAGAAATTACTGGATGTAGCACTTAGTGTAGCAATTTAATTGACATGGAGTTGTTCAGTCAAAGGTTGGACTTGATGATCTTGGAAATCTTTTCCAATATTAAGGGTTATATGTTTCTGTTCTATAAATTGCAATTTGATCTTCATGCACTTCCCTCACACAAAATGGTTATTTACATAAAGGTGTCTTCTGTGAAAAAGAGACCATTAGGAAATATGACAGGAAGGACTCCTAATCCCACCCACTATATAAGTACTGAATAAGAACTTTGATACATTGACTATTAAGGCATTATTTTCTTTAACATCTCATATAAATGCCCAATATCAGGCAGGATGAACTGATCAAGCCCAGCCATCCTCCAAATACTCTCATTATTCACTCTCCCACATCCTTGGAACACACTTTTTGAAGGCAGCTTGCTTGGGATGGTCCTGAGCTCTCCCAGTGCTGTAGACCTTCTTCAACAGTGAAACTAAAGAATCTTCCTATGTACTACCCATAGCTGAGACTCCTTCATCCTGCAGGAAATGCAACTAACAGAGCAAGATATGTTTCTGCCTCTCAGCTCACTGTTAGCGTTGAGGTGGAGACTATTTCTACTAAACTCAGCAGAGCTAGAACTGATTAGCACCAAAGCGAGGGATTTTAAAATCAACAGCTTTGCAAAGGAGCAAGGGTGGGCAGCTCATCTATTAAACATCATTTCAAGGCAATAGATTTTCCCATTGGGAAGTCACCTTAAGCATAGTCTGAAATTACAACCTTCTGAGCCCTAGAAGTTCCAGAAGACCTGTGTATATTTTTTCTTAGATACATTCTATCTGCATCCACAGAAATAGCAAGATCATTTTCGGCATTAGTGTCTATCACACATCATGATAGTTTAAATAGAAAATTCCAAGTACTTGTTGTTCTCTTTTCCCCACATTTTAAACCAAACCAAATCTTTCTAACCATTTCATTTACAGTTTCTAAAGTAAAGTTAAAAATATTATTATGGATACTGACTTCAACCTGACCTTTATTCTTGGTGTTAAGAACAGAAAGAATATGACCTTGCCCTTTGGAAAAATGGATATTCCGGAAAATTGAACACAGGAAATTTTTTAGAATTTTGTGTCAACAGCATTTTTACAGGAGGATGATGAGAACATGATGAGTGTCATCATTAATAGTTTCAGATAGGTTTCATGAGGTCATTTATGAGAAATAAATTCAAGAGGCACTAAAACCAGAAAAAATTACTGTAAAAGTATATAGTAAATATTTCTTTTAAAGCATAGAATATTTTCTTTATTAGTGGGTTTCTCTGAATTTGTGAGGTCCCAAGTTTAGCTAGTAACTGTGACAAAATTCCAGTATGGTCTGGTCATGGTTTGACACTGCCCCAACACCAGGCATCCACAAGAGTCGCTCGTTCACCCATGCCACAGCTGAGTAGAGGAGAAAAAAAAAAAAAGGGTTCATGAGTTAAGGACCAGGAGAAAACATTCCAAGGGCAAATCAGGCTCAACATAAGGTTGCAAAGTGAATTTCTTACCAACAGAATCAGAGGAGGATAATGAGAATTAAAATAAGCCCTTAAAACTCCACTCCCCCCCAGTCCCTCCCTCCTTGCCACCGACATCACAGGGAGACAGGGCATGGGGGTTTGGTCAGTTCATCACTGAGATTTTCTTCCGCTGCTCAGGGAGAGCAGTCCTTCCTCTTTGAGACAGTGGGGTCCCTCCCATATGAGACAGTTCCCTGTGAACTTCTCCAGCATGGTCCACTCTCACAAGCAGCAGCCAATCCACACCTGCTGCAACATGAACTCCCTCCCACAGCAGACAGTCCTCCCAAAACGGCTGTGGCATGGGTCACTCTTCCATGGGGTGCAGTCCTCCAAGGACAAGCTGCTCCCCTCTCTCCACCAGGTGTTCCACTGGATCAGAGCCTCCTCCAGTCATCCACCTGCTCCAGTGTGGGCACCTCCCCCATGGGCTGGGGGTGGATCTCTGCATCCCCCATGGATCCCCTTGGGCTGCAGTGGCACAGCTGCTTCACCATGGTCATCACCATGGCCTGCAGAGGAGTCTCAGCTCCAGCACCTGGAGCACCTCTTGCCCCTCCTTCTGCACTGACCTTGGTGTCTCCATGTTGTTTTCCCTCACATGTTCTCATCTCCTCCTCTTCTCTGACTAGAAGAAACACTGTGAGACTTTGTTTTGATTTTCACCTTCAATATGTCATCACAGAGACATTACCAACCTCTCTAATTGGTCCAGTTTTGGCCAGCAGCATATCCATCTTCAGAGCCATCAGGAATTGGCTCTACTGGACATGGTGGAAGCTTCCAGCAGCTTCTCACCTACTACCAAAAACCAGACCATGCAAAACCAATACAGGTCTAGAGTGCACACAAAACATTCAAGGCATTTTTATTTTCTAAAAATGATTCCTATGGAACAAAAATATGCATATGGAATAAAATCTTTCAGAAGCATAAAAGAGAAGCACTTCATGTACAGGTTATATCTTTTTGAAAACAGAAAAGAACATGTTTTTCCTACAAAAACATTAGTTAGTAGCTGTCTTCATAGGACTTTTAAAACCTAGCAACTGGAATTGGCACTTGAAAAATTAAGTTTATATATATAATTATAAAAATGCATAAAAATGAGAGATACTGGACAGCATGAAAAATCTGGTGTATTATTTGTTTATCAGCACTGACAGTTGGCTCCCAAGGGAAATGGATGTGCTTAATTAATTAGATGCAGAAAAAGATGCACAAATTTGCATTCATCAATTGTTTTCAAGTGTTCTTCAGCATCATCAAAGCAAAACCTAGAAAGAAAGAAAGAAAAGCAGTGTGAGGCTTTCTAATATTATATATGCGACTAGTTCTGCACAAATCTATTACATTAATGCATCTTTGAAGTTAAAAAAAGTCAAACATATTTGCATCCAGCTAACAGGTTTTAATTGATATACAAGAATTGGACTATTGATGTACTCTCAGCTTACTCAGCTGTGTAATTTGTATGAAAACCTAAGGTAATTTGTTCTGACACCATGATGCAGGGTAAAGCATTTGTGAGACCAGTTTAAAAGACCTCAGTGTCACTCCAAGTGTCACACCTTCATAACTAGCATCTATAAAAGTCAATGAATTTTGCCTTCTTGCTCTGACTTGAAAGAGGATTAATATTGCACAGCTGTATGCACCTGTTAATGATGAAATCTTTGTCCATTAACTGCATGGGAAGAAACAAACTATGGCTTTGAATAATAATTTGCATGAAACATGGAAGATTTTTGTAAAAATATTTAAGACAAAAAGAGGGATTTTTATGTATATTAAGGAAGGTAAAGACAGGAAATCAAGTTATACACAACAGAAAGTAACAGAAAGACAGTAAAAACCTATAGGTGTTAATTCTAACTGTCCATATTTGTCTTCTAATTGCCAATTAAAACTTTCACAATGTATTTAGCAGTCACTCTCTGTGTGTTTGAATTGAGGAACAGAAAACAAAATACAGTTTTAAAAGTTAATGAGACAAATTGAAATGGAGAAGACACCACAATGGATGCTGCAAAGGATTAGGCTTTTTCACTGAAACCAGAAAGAAATTTTTCTTAATTACTTTTAAGTGACCTCTCTTTCCTTCTCCTTCCCCACCTCCCTTTTTATTTTTTCTTGTCACTCTTGTGCTGTCTGGAGCACTCAAGTTTTGCATAGAAACCACCTGTAGGCACCAGCTATCTCTGCCACTATTCACATGGTTCAAATTTCCTGGTATTATCCTTTGCTTTTCTCCTCTCCTACTCAGTCTTTCATGCACAACCCCCCTCTATTTTTTTTGTAAAAGAAAACCTCAATGCATCAACCTCTTGTCCCTTTCAATTTCCTCCTCTACCAAGGGCAAATCTGCAGGATTATAGAGGAGAATTTGAGAAGAAATTAGAGTAAACAATACTCTGGGGCCTATTTATGGAAAGGGAATAAGGAAGGAGAGGACGAATCAGCCCGCATAAACTGAATCAGTTCCTCTTGCCTTTCTCAGCAGGCAGGTACAATGATGATTCATGAGCTTTTGGCCTAAGGGAGTCAGAGCAAAACTTGAATGCAGATGCTACAGCCTGAAAAACCTACAGTTCTGTAAAATACCTGTGGGAAATATTTTATTAAGAGGTGTCTCAAAAGTCAGTGTAATTGCTTGAAGCTGGTGAACTGCTTGTAATTGCTTGCTTAAAAAGAAAATTGCCATCCTTTAGAACCACCCTGAAAAGCTTAGATTTTTTTTATTCATACATAAGCTAGGCTTGGTTGGCATTTATTTTATTTAATCATGTATTCTGTAGTTCTCATTTCAGATTTTAGGTTTGAAGGAAATTTCCTGTCATAAGTATTTATTACTTTTTACCAGTTCTGCTAAATGTTTGAGTACATCTGTGCAATTTATTTTATCTTTTGAAGGTTCAGTTTAACACATAAGCAGTCTGTGATCGGTACTTAATTGAAATATATTGCACGCGAAGATATATGGTAATTTGAAACTAAATTAAATGAAAATACACGTTCATACTAAAAAAATCTAAATTAATTCCTTAATATAAGAAAGGATTCTCAGACTGGAACAATTTTCTAAAGGAAACTAGCCAGAAGAACAGCAAAAGGAAAAAAAGTTTTCCGTTTTTGTTTCTTTGTTTGTTTGTTTGTTTGTTTTAATAAAAAAAAAGAAGAATATGAAAAAAAAAGAGTCACCCAAAAACTTGAAGAAACCATCAAAGCACTAAGTTCTTCAGAGCACATTAACACTTAAAACAGCATTAGTATGTGGGGATTGGAAGGTAATAAATATGATGTCAAATTGTAAAGTAATGTCTAGGGAGCAAGAAATCAACAAAGAAAAACTTCCATACCAAATAAAATGGTTGAAATTATAAGAATGAGTAGAATTAGTAGATGTTAGGTAACTATAATATGACAAGGGGAAAAATAGCTTGGATACTGTAATGGAGAATCACTTGTTGCAGGTGTGTTAAGAGTTCCTGGAAGGAATAAATAATCCAATGAGCAACAGCAAACCCTGAAATCTTGAAAGATTATTTTATTAACTGTCTTTTCAAAAGTCTAATTGAATTAATTCCTGGTTGAAGGATAAAGCAAAAGGTAGGAATCAATGGCAGGTTTTGTCAATAGAAGTCCCAGTTAGACCCCAGTGACATCTATGCCTGGATTTGGTTTTGATTATATTGAGGTAGAAAATGAACAAATAGTGAAGTGACTAAGTTTATTTATATATTATTCAGGGTTATAAAACTAAAAGTCATATGTGGAAATTTGCAGGAATATCTTACAGTATTGAGTGACTGGGCAATTATTTGACAGCTAAGACTGGATGGTAATAAATACAAAGTAATATAAAAGGAGTAAAACAAGCTTTGATATACATATAGAATTACGAGCTCTACTCTTACTATTCCCATTCAAAAATGAGATTCTAATCATATTGAAAATAATTCTATGAAACAAACATACTAATAAATAAATATTAGGGATTATCAGAAAGCAAACAGTGAAAGACAAAAGATAACGTCATTATCACTGCTTAAATCTATGACACAAATACATTGTTCTTATTAGATGTAACTATTAATCCTGTCCTGCTATTAAGACATAAGATTAAAAAAATACAGTAAAATATCAAAATGATTGTCAAACCCCACATGGCTTTCTGCAACACTAGGAAATACAAGGTCTGATCCTAAGGTAAGTAATGATTGTGTTGTCATTTATCCAATAATGCCTCTTACTGTCAAAATGTTGAGCCTCAAATAAATTATTTCAGAATTATTTCATTCTATTTCATATAATTGCATCAGTGTAAGGACTTCTCATTCCTTGTATCATCTATTGTTGAGGAAGAATGTTTAAAGGAAGGGTGGCAGAAGTAAGTGTGAATTGAAAGTCCTACATCTTGTTTCATTTGGACAGGAGATAATCAGGGCCCTTTAATAGAGCAGATGAAGTTGGAAATTTTGAGCATTCAGTGCAATTTCTGAATGTCATTAGATATCTGATCCTGCTCTTACTATGCTGAATATTGTCATGGGAAATGAGAAATAAAGCAAGGGAAAAATGATCTCCCTAAACAAGATTCTCAGACAGAATGGGAAGGCATCATGAAAACAGCCAGAAAGATCTCAAATGAAAGTCAGAGATTTTGCATTCAAGACTGCAAATCAATAGTGGATAGTTATGTAGGTTCTTGATAGATCTTAATCTCCATCTCTTCAGATCTTTCTAACTTGAAAATTAGCTCTATTAAACTGCAAAAATACCACAAAAAGATTTGAGACTAAACTGATGGAAGGATAAAATGATTAAATCATTGATTAACCTGAATGATTGCAGGAAATTGAGAAGGAAACTAGTGCTGAATGAAAAGAAACAAAACCCTTTAATTAGTGATCAAAGATAGAAATGTATCATATGATTGCAATTTTGAGCCATGTATCTGCACAGAATTACTTCTTTAGTTCTTTGAGACTTAACTAGAGGATACCCTATAAATACCTTCATAATCATACCCTTTTCAATAAGATTTTCAGCTGTTTTGTGTTGGTTGTGCCTGTGGATTTCAAACTCATTCAGGAGTTCTCAGGGTGGAAAGTTTTAGAACGATCATGGCTGATCAGCTGATATATACACAGTTATTTTAAAATGTCATAGAATCATAGACTGCACCACATTTCTGGTTTTAAGACACTACACCATCTTGCAGTATAATCCATTCATTTCTGGATCCTGTGATCATTCAGAATGTCCAGGCTGAATTTATATATTAGGAAAAAAAAATTAATTAGGGAAAAAATAATGTCTCTTTTTCTGAGGCTTTATGATCTTCTAAGAAAGAAGAAGAGAGTTAACAAGTGCAAAAAAAGAAAACAAATACAGATATTTAATTCTTTCATAACAATGCAAAAGAAAATTCAACTGTACCTAGACATTTTTAAGACACAAAACCTCATGAATATTTAAGCTTCATTTTTTAAAAGCACGGGACATTTTCATGGCTTGCAGACATCCAGGCCCTGGCAGCAGCGGTGGCTCCGTGAGGGGAGGCCGGGGCTGCCCCAGCCAGACACAGCCAGTTCCAGCCGGATCCAAACGCCCTCCGCAGGGCGCGGCGGAGCCCCACACACACGGTGGGAGTGGCACTAGGGAAAATATTTAAGAAATGGCAAAATCACCAGATGACAGAAAGAAACAAGGGGGGGAAAAAAAGAGGAAGAAACCACTTTGGGGACACTATGATGGGAGGAGAAGGAACTGGAGGAGATGTTCCATGTGCTGGAGCAGAGATTGCCCTGCAGCCCATGGAGAGACCATGGTGAAGCAGGTGTTTCCCAGCAGCCTGTGGAAGCACCCACACAGAGGCAGGGAAAAAGTGCGAGGGGAAGGAGCTTTAGAGCAGACACAACCCTCATTCCCCATCCCCTGTACCTCATGGGGTAGGGGAGGTAAAGGCCTTGGCAATGGAGTGAGACTGAGGCTTACAGGGGAAAAGAAAATGGTGGGATGGAGATGTTGATTTAGTTTGTCTTTGTTTCTCATTGTACAAATCATTTTTACTTGGCAACAAACATGATTGCCCCCACACTGAGTCTGTTTTGCCTGTGGTAGTAACTAGCAAGTGATTTCTCTGTATCTCTAACCATGAGGTTTTTCATCTTTCTTTCTACTCTCAACATCCTGTTGAGGAGGGGAGTGAGAAAGCATGTGGGTGAGGGGTCTGACTGCCAATGCCATGACATTATACATGTGTCAAACCTGCAAGTCTAAAATCTAAGCATGGTCATCTGTGAGGACATAGCAAGATTAATCTTCAGATGCCACATATAAAATTTAAATTCACATATATGTGTAGATCCAATTGACAATAAATTTGAAGAATTCTGAGAATTAAATTTGGTGTATGAAATACAAACTAAGGAGAACATGAAAAAATTTAGTTTGATTATAACAATACAATGCAGCCCTTAATATTTTCTCTTTCAAATTTCAAAATAAAAATATGTGGGTAATATTTATGTCTTATACTCAGGACACTCCCACTTACATTTTCCAAGTGATTTCTCAAGTCTCTTGGGAAATGTTTGAGTTTTAAGAATCAAAATATTTCAGTTGGAGTTATAGCACAGTTATTTTAACTTGTTGATTATAAGTTATACTTCTTTTTGCTCTTTAGTAAGTGAAAGAATTTAAGTTTAAAAAGTCATAAAAATTGGATAATGTTCTATAACAATTAAATCAGGAAACAATGACAATCAGCAGTCATTATCATTTAACTAAAAATAATTGCAGTGTTAGAATACTATAAATAAAGGCTTTTCATGTCATAAAGTGAGATGCTCCAATATTTTAGTATTAATAGCATTAACTTTAAAAGCTTTAGACTCTATGGCAGTTATTTTCCATGTAGCAGATTGTTAAACTTTGCTGTTGGATCCTTTGGGGAAGTACATTTTAGAGTGTAAAATCATTCTGGAGCCTATTACAAGCTATTACGTAGAACAAATATTATTAAACTCACATCAAAATTATGGCTGCAGTTGAGGGAACAAAATACAGAGGTTGAAGGATCCCCACGAGTGTAATTACATTCATAGGGGTGAATGTAAGAAAACTTGAGTGGAAGAAAAGTGATTCCATCTCAACTCAAAATTTAAATGGTGAGAAGCCTTTTCGGTCTCATGTGGATGATAATAGTTATATTTAAAATTAATTTCAATCAGAACTCACATTTCCAATCTAATTTCTTGTTTAACAAATTGTGATATTATCATGATGAGGGTCTAAAATAAATCTGTGAACCACATGATATATCCCCATATAGTTACTGGTAGTCCAGTTACTTGTTACTGGTACAAGAGCCAGAAAAACAATCCCATTATTCATTGATTTGAAATATGACGTTTTAGCTTTCATTTTCCATTGACAGCAAAGGTTTTAAAGAGACAGTTTTAGTTGCATCTTTACTGATTGTGAACTATACACATACACAGATGTAAATATGCCAATAATCTCTCTTCATTTTTTGTTAATTTATTGAATATAGTAACATGTTCAAATAAAATGAAAAATTTTTGGAAAAAATACCATTTCAACCATTTTGTGATCGTAAAGAAAGCAAGTATGAAAAAAAATACACATTTCCACATGGGAGGTGCGAGAAATGCAATGGCCAATATTTTTCCTTCTGACTCAGTAGTGGGTCAGGGGATCAGCATACTTAGGTAACATTCTGCTGGTTAACTAACACAATGCCAGCACCTATTCTGTCTTCCCAAGACTAAAGGGAACCAAACTATGTCTGCTCACTCTCCAGAATATCTGATCTTATTTTTGGGAATGTTTCCTTCCCTATGTTAACTCAAATTTTGCAAACAAAATTCTGGGAAGATTGCCTGGAAAGACTCAGGCCAAAAGTGTGTCAGCAGTCATTCGAGAAATATTGTAGTACTGACAAGAGTACCTGGAAATGCCTCACTGACTAATATAGACATAAAATTGTTCTTCTCTAGGGTACATACAAACCAGTTAAATACTCTGACTGCCTGTCGTTATAACCTGTGCCCTAGATTTAGCGCTGATAGGTAGCTCTGTGAGAACAGATATGGCCTGGGCATTCAGTATACATAGGTCCTGAACTCCAGAGGTTCTCACAGGTTTCACTTCTACTAAGTGACCTAAGTGACAGGCACTGTGATTGATGCCTGCCAAATGTTTGCTTTCTTACCCCTGTCTGTGAGAAATAGGATGGGATATGCTTTTGAGAATTTGTTTGTTTGTTTGTTAACTTTTGTATACCCATTCATTTCCTGATATGTGTTAAGGATATAATATGCACAAGAAAAAAGTCAGATGGCTGGGTCAGTGGAAGTCATTCTGTGCCTTGCTGTCAGATGGCATCAACCATTGGGAAAGTTTACGTTTTTGCAGAAGAAAGTTATGCTCTCACTGTTCTCTGTTCTGGAGCTCTATGTAGTGGTACCCAACACACAGAGTTAATCATGCTATAACTTTAATGAATCTTTTGACATATGTGCTTCTGAGTAGAGGAGCATATTGAATGCAAGGAGCAAGCAATTGGCTGTAGATATTGAAGCAGGCAGTGCTATTGAAGAGAAAATTATTATTTTCTGAAAATGAAGGAGTATTGCTGGTACTGAGCAGTCTGTATATATAGAAAGCTTTTAACTTTAACTCCATTCTTCCAGTCTTGTCACACCAGGCATCTTACCTCCTGATATCTGTCTCGGTACAAAGTACAGGAGAAAGAAAGTTTAGTGAATATATACTTGGCTGACTTTCCACCACTTCTGGATTTTTCCCCAACAACAAGGAGTCCATTCCTTGATAGCTCTTTAAAAACAATTTTGACACCAGTCTTGGTTTGGCTTTGAGATCAAGTTTAGATGCTTTGAATAAAAAATGTTTGCCATACTTGAAAAATCTCTTTTTTTTATACTGTAAGCACATTCACACATCTCATTCCACTCCCTCTTCCTCCCAAAAATTTTCTACCCCTTTTTTAATTTATTGACCAATGCCCACATCCTGTAACCTTATGAGCATGGACAATATTGGTAGTATTTTTCAGATTTTTACTCAAGTCACTAGTCCCTACAGATAATGAGTTTTCTAGTAATGATCCTTTGAACCACAGGGAGGAACTTCCACTCTTCTAGAATAAACCCTCTGCCTGGAAGGAATGCCTTTGAAGTTTTCAGCAGGGAGGTCTTGACATAAGTCTGCAGTCTCAGCATTTAGGTAAAAATGGAACAGCCCCCAGACTCCACAGTTGGAACCATTCTTCAATGTATTCAAATTACAGTTTGAGTACAACCCTTAATTTCAAAATATTTTCTATTTTTATACTTGCAAACCAAAATTATTCACTGAACTGATTTCAGCCATAATTGAAGGACTCCATAAGAAAAATAGCTTCTGAGAATCATTAGGCACTTCAGAGCAGCTTTCTGGCATCGTTGCAGTTTCTTCACTCTCAGATTTGGACTTGCAGAAAGCACCTCAGAGAGCTGATACCAAGAGGCAGGAAGTTTACTGCACACTTGCACATTCCAAATGTCCAATCCTGCAGAGTGAGGTCACTGAGTCCTGGAAAGACATCTAAGAGAATTAAACTAGTCTCATAAACTGACATCATCTGAGAAGAATTAGAGAAAGATGTACAGGAAAAATAAAGCTATTAGTATTATAGAGAAGCCACATAACACAAATAAAAACAAGCATCTAAAATGCCTGCAGGCTGCTGAAATGATAGGCTGAGTGATATTTTGTAATTATCTATGGGATGTTTTTTGTTTAATTATGACTTCACTTCATCAAGTTGAAAGCAGGCATCAGTATGAAAAGCAGTAGGAAGCCAGTTTTAAATGTTCAGCTTAGGAAGCTGAGAAATATTGTCAGAATCATCAGCTTAAGCCTGACAAAATCATGCAAACTGAAGGAATTCAAAATGGGTCATGCACTTCAGGTGACCTCCACAGAACCCTGTGTATTATATATGTACTATATGGCACAGGGACAAGTTGGTAGGTTTTTTTGTTTTTATTTTGTTTTTTTCTTTTACAGTACACTGTATTTATGAATTTAAAATAGGAAATTGCTGAGGGCAAATACATTCACAAGATATCCATGTCATTGGGTTTATGATAAGAAAGGAAAGAGAACTTTAATCTCAAGTCTGAACAACACAGCCATGCTTTTGTCTGTGACTTTGCAGCCTAATACAATTAAAACTACATTATATTGGTAAAGCAAATCAGTTTCTTTCATATACAGAACAACTCTATTTATAAAATGAAGCTAATTTGAAGGCAAACAAGAGACACTGGGATTGTGGCAGTGTTGAAAACAGGGGGGAGTGTCTGTACAATATTTGGACAAATTTCCACCTCCTCTGAAATTCACTTCTTAATTCTGACATAGAGAGATATGGATGAGATTTTTCATATCCTTTCCCATCAGGAGACACAAACCATGATAAGTCTTGGATTAGTTAGAACTGAATGGTTGACACAGTTAGGATTAAACCCAAACAAGGTGGACTGAATGGAGCCTGTGCAGTGATAATGTGCAATTCTTTTTAAAGTGCCTGCTGAGATGATCCTTGTGAAGGATACTCTCTAAATGTGAAATATAAATATTGTCAGAGCCATCGAAAGTATCCATTGGCTTTAAATATGTTCAGAGTACAAAAGGCCTTATTTTCCACTTTCCTGATAAATTGAATCTTAGTGCCAGCAAGGTGATATAGAACATTTATGTAGGAAGCCCTGGCAGGTAGAATCAGCTTTAGGTAGAAGGCAACCATTGATTCTTCAGAGATCTGGAGCAAATTCATCATTCTTGAGTGCAGTGTGGCATCCATCACAACAATCAGGGAGGAGTGAAGTGTCAAATAAGTAGACCTCTAAAATCATAGACTGAGATTAGGCTTTAGCAAATAGCCATGGTCAATAAGGCTGTTCTATGCCTGGGGTCTGCATGCTGCTGATAGCAGGATAAGACGTGACCTAAAGTTTCCAGCATGTTCTCTCATCCTTTGAAATGGTGTTAGAGAAAGCAATTACGCTGGCTGTTGTACAGTTTCCTTGGTGAAATCTGCAGTCTGAGTGGAGAGCAGAGTGTTGCTCTGCTTGCTAAATTATATCTTGAAGAAAAGTAGATGAATCTAAAGGATTAAGTTAGTTAACAGCCATTCAGACAAGAATAAATCTAAACACTTAGATTTAGTAATGTAGAATTTTTATAAACATTGCAAAGGTAAAAGTAATTTTTTTTTATTGGTAGTGTGACTTTAGATCACATTCTTGAGAAACTTCCTTATGAAATAGATAAATAGCAAATAATTTGGAAGAAAAGTACTGAAAACTCATTGATAACATTCACAGAAAATGTTACAGAAAGTGGAATGACATATGAAGCCTGAAATAGTGAACAAGTAGCTACATCAGTAAATCACAAATCAAAGCTTTTTTTCCTTAGAATTGCGGGAAAAAATAAAAAAAAGAAGATGGCACTGTCACTTCATATACAGACATTTTTTAAATGCTGTTGGAAGAAAAATATTCAATACTGGCTCATGAAATAATGGATAAGGAAGCCCAACCAAGAATAACTAATCATATTAAAAATAAATTGACTAATAATTAACTATTTCAATCTGAAGGTTTTTGGGATAGAGAGTTTGGATAAACACACTCAGGTTTTTTGAGTCCTCCTCATACTATAATGTCTACATTTCTTATGCCTTCAAATTTAATTTATAAGGTATAAAAATATTTTAATTTCATATATTTCTTGGAATCACAAGCAGGGATTTTTGATTTTATTACTATCACTATACATTATTGGTATTATGTACAAAGTATCCCTGTTAAGACTGTTTATTCCAAAGTGATTTGTAGTGATGTATCCAGGGTGGCTCCAATTCCCTTTCATCAATATTAGCTATCACATGAAAGAGAATAATTTCTCAACACTTCTGGTATGGGGACAATTTTTCTCATTCATATGAGAGACTAAAGAATGTATGGGACAATATTAGCTAGACTTACTTGATTTCTGAGAAGTTTCTTGAAAGCTGCTTTCTCTCTTTCTGTGCCTTCTCTCTGAATTCTCCACTTCATTCCTTTTAAGGCAGCTGGACAAGGTGAGGGTAAGCTGATAAAAAAAAATAGTAATCTGTGTAAGAGGAGGAAAAGAATGTACATGAGCTCCAAGCTCTATCTACTTTTCAAATGGTCTTTTCATCCAGACTGGTGCTGGCTAGAACAGGAGGCAGTGCTGCCTCATGTCTCTGAAACATTTCACTTTGATGTTAGTAAACCATCCTGTTATATTAGCACACACACCCCTAAATTTCTCAGTGCAGATCTAACACAGACTAGAAAAGCAGTTTTTCTCATTTTGAAATAGAAATCTGATGGCTGGTAAACTGAATAATTCTTTAGAATCCAATGATCATGTTGAATAATTTTAAAATAACTGCATAAGAACTTAAGCATGTAGTGTGTACATGTCAGTCCTTAAATTTAAGAATCTGACTGCAAATCATAGACTTGGGTCTGTAGTAATAGCCTATGCAATAGAGGTTCAGTTCTACTGGAGCTGTAATCTGTGATTTACGTATGCCAGTTCTGTATGGACAGGAGTTATGGAGAGCATATGTTTTATATAGTAAGACATAAGGCTACAGTAATCATGGCTATTGAAAATAAAACCAAATTTTCTACTCTCTATTCATATTCATGTAAATGACATAGATTTCCAGTTAATCCAATAGTTTTGCAGTGGTTTTACTCTATCATGAAATGGAAGAGAAAGAGGCTCCAAAAGTTAATTCTTTTGTCTTCTAGGCTGGTTTTACAGAATTGGAGCTTTGTTAATTTCAGATGCATTACTTCTGGTTTACATCTATGCAACCAAGTAGAGAAACTGAGATGGAGATAGTTTTTAAAATAATATCTAAGAAGTACTGGGTATAAAAAAAAAATCACATTAATTGAGTGTCCATATGCAGTCATTGAGAGAAGTTTTAGCAATGTAATATATTAATTCATCATTTCAAGTTTAAAAAAAAGTCCAGCACCCAACTGAAAAGATATTCTAATTTCTATTTGCTCTGAATGGTTTTTTTTTACTAATTTGGGGGTTTATTAATTTGAGGTATGAACCTATACAGAAGCACAAAGCAAACTACTATGGCATAATGTAGTAATGATGTAATGATTTTTAAAGTATTCCCAGCGTGGCAGAAGTGCCCTGAAAGGTTTTTCCAGGAAATCTTACTTTTCCTTGTGATGTCTAGAGAGGTTACCTAAAACAGAGGTCAGACAGAGTTAAAGGAATAAAGTAGGGATTTATTAAAAAGGCTTTCAAAGGGTACACCTTGGGCAGTACAAGAACCTGGTTGAGGCTGTGCCCAAGATGGATGACGGGTCACGAGTTCACACTTCTATAATTTTGGTCCATTTGCATATTGGGGTTAATTGTCCAATTACAGTTTCAGGTAATGAAGTCACATTCTCCTAGTTTTGATTTCATTAATACTTTTTGGGGCCTGAAGCGGCAACGGTTCTCAGGCTGGAAAAGAATTGCTTCGTCTAACTAAATTGTGAAGAGAACTTGCTAACACTTTGTATGAAGGTCAGAGTTACTAATGCAGTACAGAATCTGAAAAATATGAAAGCTAAGACTTGTTCATCTTCAAACTTCAGGCTGATTTTACAATTTCAAATAGGCCCCTTTTTAAAAATACGTCCTATTGCAGGTTTTCACTTTAATTTTCCCTTGTATAAAGTTGTAATTACTACTTCTGTTGTGATTACTATAATGCTGTAGCGTGAGCAGAGAAACAAAAGGAGTGGGAGTTTCCTAATTCCATTAGTTTGGTTTGATTATATTGTCTGATTTATACGCACTAACAACTTTCTTGCACCTCTCTTTGTAAATGCAGCCTCTTTCATGACTTATACTGTCTTGCAAGTGAGGAAAACAAACTTTTACACTCCCCACTTGACTGCGAACCACTACTGTGAGTACAATTTCTGTTCACTTAGGAATCAAGCTGTTCACTTAAGAATCTCAAAATACCAGCATGAACAAAACAATGCTTTGGACCCAATTTGTAAGCTTGAGAACTTTCTGACTGATGGATTGTATATCCATAATATCTAACTGCATATACACACAATTCCCATCTCAAATTATATATTTTAACATATGAAACAGTACAAATAATCCAAACTTTAAAATATCAGTTGTTTTAAGTCAGAATATTGTAAAATTGAGTGCTCCTGTGAGGATGAGAAGGACTGTGGAAAATCTGTCACTGAATTGCTCAGATTTTACCTGGAGCTCTGATGTCCTCTAGTCTGTTTCTCCTGATGCCACTGTTCTCCCAGACTGGTCTGTACAAATCATGTTATCTTCCTGGGCAACAGTTCCACCCTTCTGGCAGCTTGACAGAATTACTACAATCACATGCCTGAAGAAAAATATTACTAAATGTGACAAGGACATATTCTGAGGCTATAAGGTGTTTTTTGTTTTTTAAATCAATAGTCATTATTTTTATCTACATTATATATGCTATTTTTGAGGTTGATATTCTGTACTGGTTTAACACTTTTCCTAATTTTCTGGCACACTCTTAAGGGTTGAAGTCTCTGTATATACCCCTCAGATAAATCTTAAATGTCATTAAAACCTCTGCAATGGTAAAAAAAACCTAACAAAACCAGCAAATTCCAAAACAGCACTAAAATTTTAGAAGTTTAAAAACAAAAGCTGAGAGGTGGGCAGCTTATCTCTTTGAGAATATTTGAATGTCCTTAATGCTGACTGTGCAATGGAATCAACAGAAGGAAAAGTCTCTGCTATTTAAAAGCTGTTTGCTTACCTTCAATGTAATTCTAGTTAGACATGCCACCCTAGTAGATCAGTGACTCCAGTACTTCTACCCAAGACCATGATCTGACAAAACAGGCATGAGAAAACAAAATTTGATCATGAAAATTTTATAGAGGTTATAATTTCCACTGGACAAGTCTGCAGAGTGTCCTTGGAAAACTCTGCATTTTGTGCCAGCTGTAACTAAATGTGCATGAACTGAGAATGAGCTGCCAGGTGGCCAGGAACATAGCTTTTACAAAAACAGAGGATCCACTGTTTTTCCACAGAAAAGTACTTTGCACTAAATGTTGTAGCAAAATGTGAATATTTTGAAATTTATTATATAATTATTATATATAATTATTATATTATATAATATCAGTTAAAGTAATTTTAGTCAATTTAGACAAAGCCAAGACCAACACAATTAAAGTTGACACATAATACCAAATAAAGACATTTATCCAGAGCAAGTTCTTTGTACATAATTTTAGAGATGCATCATTTGTGTGTTTATTACAATGTTATATCCCAAACAGAATAGATGCCAGTTTGTGACATTCATTTCAGCACCAAGGTAACAAAAGGAAAGTAGTAGATTCTCTGCCAAGTCCCTGAATTGTCTCACCCCAGTAAAAGAGAGTAAATTGATGCAGTCTTCAAACACTTTAGATGGTGCCACAGGAGAAACAGGTAGGCTTACTGCTTTCAACTTTCCTTTTCACTGAAATTAGTGAGACGATTATGCCAGTTTATTGTTCTTTAGCTTCTAGAAACTAGGAAAGATATCTTTCCCCCTGGATTCGTCTTTGCTTAGGGCATATTGCATAGACACAGCCAGTAAAGTTCATTTCATGCATGCAATAGCCAAATATACCTTTAATGAAGACACCTCAAAGCACTAGACACAAGAAAGTGTCAGCTTCAGGCACACAGCCTGACTACAGCTGAGACTCAGAAATTAGTGCCAATTTTTTTTTTTTTTTTGCAACATTTTCACAAGCAGCAAAGTCTAACACCAAGACATGGAAGCACCTCTCTGTAAGAATGTCTGGTAGGTTTTGCAATAATTTTTGAACATTTGCTGTGATTCCTGAGAAGGTTTTTATTTAGGTGACTACTACTGCCATATAGAAACAGATTGCATTACCCCTGAGGCAGGAGCCTGAAGCAGGGAGCTAGACAAACTCAGGGAAAACATATCAGGTCCTTTATAGTTATCCCCACTGTACTATGAAGCCTCTGTCTCCATGGGTGCTGTTCTCCAAAATGCAGGCTGTATCTGCAGCCAGCAGTGCCTTTGCTCTCTAGCCAGGTTTTCAGTACTGCATCCCAAGTTACTTTGAACTCACTGGAAATCCAGAGACACGTTCAGATTTTGCATTTGGATGCTGGAGCCCCCATACCCAGCAGAATGCACGACCTCAGCAGTCACCTTCTCTCCTTGCAGGTGATTTTCTCCCTTCTACAGCAGAACCTACCATGTCAGGCGAGCTGAGCAAGGAGGGGAGGCAGATCTGTTCTGGCATTGGTAATGGACTTGCCAGAGCTGATAACTCAAAGCTGCAAGGCACCTCCTGCCAAACTCTGCTGAATCTGGAATCAGACCCCTGCTTTGAACACAACATAGTGCTCAAAGTTTTTCCTGAAAGCCATATAATCTCCTTGATTAGCCCAGATTGCATTGCTGTTTAGAGACAGCAGATTATTCAAGATTCTTGCAATTAAAATGTATTTTTTAAAGCTACCAGACATCCTCAGCTATGAGAAAGTAAAGATCAAAAGCTGTGAAATGTTGAACTCTTCTTCCAGAGATCAGCTAATAAAGGAAGCTTTAAAACTCACTGGCAATCAAACTGTTAAAAGTAGTATTTCTGATGCAAGTCAGCTGCAGCTCCCTATCATATTGCCTGACCTTTATACTGAGCCTGGACATATGAGGTTTTTAAGTCCACAAACTTCAATCCCACCCTGAGAAGTAGGGTAGAGCTGCACCATCATAATATATTAAGCATGTCCTGCAACACATCTCTTTGCTACCTCTTTTGATATATAAAAATAAATAAATAAAAAGAATAGATTCTTGCTTTTCTTTATGCATCATTTCCATGCTGATTTATGGTTTATTTCAGAATAATAATTATAAGATATAGATAATTCCAACTGTACACTGTGTTTGTTACAGGACACAGGCGTCAGCTAAATGTACTGTCAAACACATCCATCTTGCAACAACATGATGTTCATATCACTTTCTTTTAGCAATAACATGGGGTTTTTTTTTAATTAAAACAGACAATAACAGTCTTGATACTGATTCAAGTTGAAGCCATTTTTTATAAGATCTTTACATACCATCATCCTGTTATTATAAAACCTTTTGAAGGAAAAACTGTGGTCAAATATCCAACCCCCTCATACCCTCAGTGTTCAACATGTGGAGAGAAATAGTTATCACACTTATAATTCGCATCTTACCCTACTCCAAAAATTAACTTAAACTAACTTTCAAGTGTAGAAAATCTCCATCCCTGCATAATAAATTCATGATCATGCTCATGAATTGTTGTATAGTAAAATGTAAAACGACCTACAGAAGTGTGTGGAACTCCTCACACTGGAACATGGATATTAAAAAAAAAAAACAAACCCAAAACCAAAACCCAACTTCATATATTTGTGATAAGTGTATTGGAATAAAAGATGCATTTAAATTCTGGAAACTGCTGAGATGTCAAGTCTCTTAGCTGGAAATAACCACCTGGTAAGGATCACAGTCTGGATGACTGGGAATCAGTAAGGGCAAAGAGAACAGAAATGCTTATTTCAGGGCTAATAAGCATACAGTTAAGAGATGTGCTCAGGAAAACAGTATTAATTATATTCTCCAGTAGTCCTTTAAAAATTCCAGTGATCTTTATCAGAAAACTAAATTATGGGACTGAGGAAAGACTGAGACATTTTTTTATCCATTTATAGAATAGTGTGTGTATATTCTTTTCAGTTATAAAAATCCTTCTTATTGACATCAAATTTTCTTTTGAATTAAAAAAAATTAAAAGAATCAACTTCTCTGTAGTAAGTATTCATGAATTACAGTTTAGTAGGCTTATGGGAAAAAACCTGGTATGCTGCAAACTGATTATTTTGTGCTAAAAAGAATAATGTAAATAGACTATGGAATCTGAAGCTTTCATATGAAAACTGGAAAGAGCTGTTGTTTTGCTTACTTTAGGTCTGTCAGCTCTGGAAACGATAAATATTATAGAACACTAAGATAATTTTACATTTTTACTGTGTACAATATTAAATTACTACTGATAGCTATTTTCAAGAGAAGACACTTACATTGCTTTTTTTTTGTATCCATTAGAAGTAGAGAATTACAGAATCAGGTATTTATATTAAAGTCATTGAAGCAGGAGTATTGTTAAACTGCTCATGTAAAGCTCCAAATGGGCAAAAGCTATTGCAATCAAGGGCACATTTCTACTTGACATACAACAAATAAATATTGGCCAGAGGCTGATAGCCACAGTATCCAGGAGAAATAATACTGCCAAAATGTTGATGGTGAAACAAAGATAAGACATCCAGAAAGAAATTCAGTGACCCACTGTCCACAGGGTATGTATAGCTGCACTAGAGCTCCAAGTAAATTTTTGGAGGAGAGTTCTTATAATTCTAAAACTTGCTAAGCAATGCCAGAAAGCTGCACAAAGATAGTGTACCTTCAACTTTATTGCCACATACGATGTGCTCCAACTTGTCAAATCAAGGCATTAAAATGTGTTCAGTGTTTGAAAGCAAAGTTAAATAAATACTACAGTTAATATGTACATTTTTAAATTTTAAGTGTGATTAAGGACAGGAACAACTTCTTATGGATACAGTGTTTTCTTTCTCACTTAAGACCTTTCATACCAGATTGGCAGTACCATTCTCAAAAGATATGCTTTGGATCACTCAAAAGACACAAATTTGTCAGTTCCATGAACTAATTAATGAATTGCGTGGCTTGTGTGCAGCACAATCATAACTTGTGACCTCAAGGCTTAAGAAATCATAAAGCCATTTACAAGTTATTCATGCTTAGTCTGATTTTGAGTTAAGGGATAAAATCACTAATAAACACGTATGGGTGAAGAAATCATGTGAGGAATAGATAAACTTCCTCAAATGAGAAAAGATATTAATTTTTTTTTTTTTAATGAGATTTACTTTCATGTACTTCCTATGATGAAAATAGCATCTTCATTAATATTAATATATTTCAGGTAATGCTATTTGTTGTTTGACAGATGTTAACACAATGCAACCAGTAAGGAAAAAAACCCAAATAAGAAAAGTGATCCTATTAAAGCATGTGCAAACATGCTGTGTAAACAGCTGTTTATTATCTGCATCAAAGCAAATCCTCCTATCTCTTAGCAACTGAGCCACTAGAAGACCTTCACCACCATGTCAGATTTTTCACCAGGCAGAAATGAGCTGTATGTAAATAACAACAGTCTGTCACTCACAGTGGTGAGGCTGTCACCTTCCATGGTAAGATCTGTTTGACCATTAAGTCTGGAGATAATGCAGGACTTAATTTTTTCCTCCACTGGATCTGTACATTGCTTTTTTTAATAATACCTGAAGGAGGCATTAATGAGAGGATTTCACGGGACCACATGTTGGTGGTTTGTAGGCAGGGGCAGGCTGGTAGGTAACTACTTCTACTACTTTTTACTTTCAGCTAGTAAATTGAAATTAGCAGATTAATTATTTATCAATTATATATTTGTAATACTGACTTTATCATAATTCTTTGACTATCTAGGATTTGGCCTACAGAGTCTGAATAAATTGTGTTTAATTTAGAACAGGATCTTAAGAAATTTACTGAGTCAATCTTGATTGAAAAATATTGCTTTCCCAATGTTGACAAGCTTGAATTTACTTCAGTTTGAATTTGTTCTAGTGTCAGATAACCAGATGTCAGACTTGGCCCTATCACTATCCTGTTTTAAAAATATGTCCTGTATCAGGAACCTTTAATCTTCTTAGACACAAACACTTTTGATTTCCAGGGCAGAATACTTGCATGGCAAGAAGAGAGATTTGTGGACCCTTAATAAGTTATTTTTCAAAACACAAGAGGATAAATTAAATTCACTGGTCTTCCTCAATTTCTCACAGTAAAGACAAGTTTTCTGTGTTCCAGATAATCCTTGTAGCCTCTTCTGAATCCATCTCAGTGTGAAAATCAATCTGTGTACTTTTCCTTGTGTGGATGCTGGACTTGGATCATGAGTTCTGGACACATCCACATTAACACCTTTGATATCAGTCTCAGAAAGACGGTCTACCAACTTCCACTTCATATTTCTCAGCTCCCAACTGCTAGCAGTGTAAGTCTCACAGACTGGAAAAGTAGCTTCCAGTTCCATGTCTGCCTTCCACAATCCTAACAACATATGGTTTCTCATTCAGCCCTTGGTGTCATTTATCTCAGAAGAATTGTTTCTAAAATGATTCCACCACCTTGGATTCATCTGTCTGCAAGACACACTCTCTGCACATCATTTTTGATGGATGTGAGCCAGGTCAGGTATTAGAAGCTGAATTTATTTCACCTAGGGTTTCCTCTATGCTAGCGGATGGTCTGCTGTCATGCTAGGCAATTTACTGATTTCCCACAGGTCTGAGCATCAAGACAGAAGGTCAAGCAGCAGTTTTATTAATGCAGGGCTGAGAAAATGGGGAAAGAGGCAACTAAAAATAAGGAAAGTGGGAAATAATTTCATAAATAATTTCAGAACTAAAGCAAGGCAAAGTAGATTAATGTTCTTGGATTCTGATGGGTTAAAAAAGTCCACCTAAATCAATTCATTCATTCTTGTTCAGAGGATGACAGTATTCCATGTGACCATATTCCCAGTTATGAAGAATGACTGTACCTAAAATAGTATTTTTCATGTGTTTTGCCATTATCAATTAAATGTGTAAGCTCCTGAAATGTCCTTATCTGATGAGCAGTAAGTCACAAGATGGGATATGGGAGTCTAATCTCCATGAGCTGCATGCCTTAAAGGCCACAAACTTCCTAACAAGTACACATCCCTTCTATATACAGAGGGCAAGATGGGAAATGTTCATGGCAACAACTATCAGGATAAAAAGTATTTCCTATGGATTTTTTTTTTTTACCTAGGTAATTTCCTGTCTCTGTTTCAGGTAGCTGCAGGGTAATTTTACTTGGCATGAAAAAGGGCATGAACCCACTTCCCTTGGCACATATTACTAATTGAGTTCTCTCACCACTACAATTGCTGAAATTACCATTATTATTGTAAGTTAGAATCATAGGATTGTCAAAGTTGGAAATGACCTTTAAGCCTGCCAGTCCACCAACCCACCACTACCATTGTAACTACTAAAGCACAAAAACACATCACCCAGTGCCAGATCCAGGCACCTCTGAAACACCTCCAGGGATGGTTACTCTACCACCTTCCTGGACAATCTATTCCTATGCCTGATCACTCCAATACGGACATTTCTTTTCTAATATCTAATCTGAATCTCCCTTGTCTCAGCTTAAAGTCATTTCCTCTTGTCCTCTCACTGCAGGCACAGCAGAAAAGACTGACTCCCACCTCACTGCAACCTCTTCAGGGAGTTGCAGAGAGCAATGAGGTCCCACCTGAGCCTTCTCTTCTAGAGACTGAACAAAAACAGCTCCCTCAGCTGTTCCTTACAGGACACATTCTCTAGTCCTTTCACGAGCCTTGTTGCCCTTCTCCGGACATGCTCCAGTACCTCAATACCCCTTTTGAAGTGAGTGATCCGAAACTGAAAGCAGTGTAGCCTCACCAATTCCAAGTACAGGGGGATGACCACTTCCCTGGTCCTGCTGGTTGCACTGCTCTTGGTCCACGCCAAGATGACATTTCCCTTTTGCCCACCAAGACCCACACTGGCTCATGTCCAGCCATCTGTCAACCAGCACCCCCAGGTCCTTTCTACTGAACAGCTCTCAAGCCACTCCTCCCCCATCCTGCAGCGCTGCCTGGGTTTGTTGAGATTCATGCGCAGGACCCGGAACTTTGCCTTGTTGAACCTCCTGCAGTTGTCCTCAGCCCACTGATGGAGTCTGCCTGGATCTGTCTGTAGAACTTTCCTACCCTCAGGTCATTAAGCAAGCTCTGAGTACATTAGGCCATTAGAGAGCTCCGCTGTAAGATCTACCTGAAAAATCTCAGGCAGCCTTAAGTAGGAGACAAATATTGTCTGTTGTTCCCCAGAATCTTGGTGCACCCAGACTTAAACAGTTCTGCCTAAGGAAACATGTGATAAGAAATACTATTGCTATGGGCACTGGAACAATTTTAATGGTTTATTTTTGGGGTTTGTTGATTTGTTTGCTTGTTTTTCTGTTACTGTGAGATTCCTAAATTGAAATTCAGCACAAAACAGCTTGTAAAACTGAGTCCAAGTGGTCAGGCTATAAACCCCTTAACAATTACAGTCATTGGCACACTTGCATGATTATTCTGCAGATGACAAAAAATAATAGCACCAGTCTTCCTGTAAGGCTCTTTGTGCTATCCTGGCATCAAATGGAAGTGTGTTGTATGTTAACAAAGGCATTCAAAGGTCATAGTTATACAGCAAGGAGCACATTTATCAGAGGAATAAGCCCAAAATTTCAATGCAAAGAGCTGCATTGGAAAGAGCAGTGGGATCATCATCAATACCTTGTCTGGTCTCTGGTGAATTTATTATGCATTGTCTATCTTTTACAACCTGTCTAACAAACCACTTGTCTGCCACAGTTCCTGATTAGGACAGTAACTATTCCACTGACAATGTCCTAATTAGAGCTAAAATTCATCTGCTGAGACTGTATGTCTCTCTGGTGGACCAGTCACTAAGAGAAATGTTCACATTCTATTGTTATCTGCTCCTGCTCCACTCCCCGTTATTCTCACTTTCTCTCACCTAATGCATTATTTGGGGAATGTAAAACACCTATCATAACCAAGTCCTAATACTGTATAGGCTTAGATTGTCAGTGAAAAGAAAAATTGTAATTAACATTAACAATGAAAATTGTTAGAAGCAGTTGTAAAAACCACAGTGGAGAATTCTCGTACAGTTTTCATGAAGATATTTAACTGGCACAAGACTCTGAAACATATTGCATATAAGTAATGCCATCTTTTTGCACATTATCTCTTTAGCCTTTTAAGTTGAAGGTGGAGTCAGTACTGCTAATACTGTCTAAAATTTCCCATTGTAAAATCCTGGGATTTCGTTCCTACTTTTTGCCCATGGAGCCTCAAAAGCAGGGCCACTGAAAGCTTTCAACAAAATACCACTGTTTCCAAAACTGAAGCTGGGGACATCCAGTATTCAAACCCCTGTTAGGCTGTGAAAATCATATCCTCATTAAGATAAAGCTGCCACTTTTCTGGCATATGAATTTAGCATTTTCCAAATGTGAGATTTGCTGCTGTTTCAAGCGTCATTGTTTCTTTGCTCTCAGTGAAGCCCTGCAACACCCAGTGTTAAAACTTGTGTCACCCCCTCCTTGTGGCTGACACCAAAACCACCCTTCTGATTGACTGAAGTGACAAAGGGCTGTGCTAGGAGGCTGATGGCCTCTTGCAAAATTGCAATTCACTCAGCGTATTCCATAATATCTGGTCTTAGGTTTTTCTGCTTCAACAACATAGAAATTGAACACAAAAAGGTAAGATTAAATAGTGATATTAAAATAACACAATAGGAACTCAAGAAGAACCATGATTTCTTATGGAAATCAATGTGAAACCCTGCATTAAGTCACTGACTTTAATTACATAGTTATCTTAATATGTCTTTTGGGATAACTGTCCCATTTCCTCAAGAATACAGAGCAACCTCAAGGGACTGGGGGAAATCTGAATCATGTTCCTTACTCCAGGGACTTAATGTATTAAGGAAGTATTATGCAAAATGCAGTAGCATATTTTACAGCAGTCCTGAAAGAAGCAGCAGATCTAGAAACAGACATGTTGTAGGGGACACTGGGAACTCAACTAGTTCAAGTGTTTACTCCAGGCAAGACTAGCACCAAATTAAGACCATGCTACCTAGAGCTTTGTTTAGCCATGTCCTGGAGACCTCTGAGAGCAGAGATCCTGGAGCCCCTTGGGTTGCCTCATCTCTTGTCTAAACATATTTATAGTGAACATTTTTTCTGTATTTACTCTCAGAACTTCCCCTTGTTTCAGTTTATTGATTCTTTTTTCCTGCTACACACTTCACTAAATACTTGTCTTCTCGATATCCTCCCCATTGCTGCTGGGTAGCTCCTCTTATGTCCCCTGAAGCCCTTCTCTGCTCCAGGCTGTACAAATCAAGCTCTCTCAGACTCTCCTCACAGGACAAGTGCTCCAGACTCCCAAACATCTTGGTGCCCTCTGTTGAACTCCAGGTTTTCAGTGACGTTCTTGAACTGGGGGTCCAGACCAGCTCCCAGGTGTGGTCTAAGTGTCAAGTAAAGGAAGGGCAAGCCCTACCTCAGTACATTGGCTGTGCCCATGCTGATGCAGGCCAGCATGCTGCTGGCCTGCATCACTGACAGGATAACAGCACTGCACTTTAAATTCTAGCTGAAGTTAAACTTAAGAACTAGGACCACAAGCCAAAACTTTGTAATGATAAAGCATTGATCCCATACACAGGAAGATGACAGAAAAATAATTTATTTTATTTTACATTCTGCCTTTTTGGTCTTCAATTCAGACTTCTGGCTACATCCACCATGTTTTGGTACTGGGTAAAATGTTTTTGTAATATGTAGCACATCTCATTTTCCTGTTTATCTTTTAAGCATTTTAAACCTGAGGTGTGTGTCTAAGATAAGAAAATGTTTGGTAATTAATTTTTTTCACTAGTATAAGAACATAAAAGACTTGAGTAAGCATCAAAAGATACATATTTTCCCTGGAAGCAGAATCTTATTTTAGTGTTTGGCTGTATGTCAATCTGCTTGTCTTCAGATTCTACCACTGTGTCCAAAACCACTTTGCATGTTTGTAGGTAGAAGCAATTAAAAAAAAAAAAGTAACGGTTTTAAATAATTGGTAAGCATATACACTGATGTTTTGGAGTTATTCTGGCCAAATATATCGTTCTCTTTAAAGTAATCAGAAAATTACAAAAATATAACAAAGGCTGCTTTCAACTGTTGTAACTGCTTCTGGTTTTCATCTTTTCAAATTTCATTTAATGTATTTTCCTTTGTTGAATTTTAAAAAGCTTATTTATTTCTAAAAATACATTACGTGCAGCACATTATGTGCAATATATTATCTGTATCTGTACTTTGTATAACTCCAAAAAGCTCCCCTGACTAAAATAAGACTTGAAGATTTGCCTCTGAAGTAGAGAAAGACTATCAGACTGCAGAGTATTTTTAATAACTATGTTAGAACATGAATTCTTCTTCTTTAAGAAGTTCAGCCAACTAGCACAAGCTCTGGAAATCATATTTGAATCTTCTTGTAAATAATTATTACCTTTCAGGCCTAGTATATAACAAAAAGGGTGATCATGAAAATATTTTTACAGTAATATTTTATTTATTTATTTGATAAATAGATATTAACTAAAGAAGGATGTGTGATTCCTTCCTTCCTTCCTTCCGCAACTTCCGCAACTTCCGCAACTTCCGCAACTTCCGCAACGTCCTTTTGCAAATTCCTTCCGCAACTTCCTTCCATCCTTCTCTGCCTTTTTCTTTCAGTTCCGACTAGTACTAAGCTTGTGCATATGAACTTGCATTTGACTTCTTACCACTGGATTTAGTAGTTAAGGAGGCATTAGAGATTTATATTGATGGAGAGAATATGCCTCATGTTGTAAAAGTCCAAAAGTCCAAAACTCATTAATGTTTCTAAAGTCCTATCAGAAATATATTTTTTTCTGATTTGTTTTTTGTTTATTAATTTGAGATACAATGATCAAATTATCTCATATGTGTTTGACATGAAGATTTTTAAGCACTTGAGAAATCCTGGATCAGTTACCATCAAATTACATGTGTCCATGTCTGATTCAAAATCATAGAAGTACAGAATCATAAAATTATTTAGGTTAAAATGTTGTAGTCTCTAGATTAGAATGTGTCATATACACTCCCTCTAAACAGGATCAGGGCAGACTGTGCCTTAAAATGCTCATCATTGGCATGACTGTGCCAATGATGAGCATTTAAACCAAATTTCATTTGTGGTACAGAATATCTGGATGCCTGATGGAATGTATATGTTGATTTCTGTCTATCTTTACTCTTTCTTAGACCAATAAAATACCAATCAAATTCAATTTATAGGGAAAGTACTTTTACAAAGGCATTTCATTCATGGTTGATTTTCAGGGGGTGAACCTAACCCCTCTATCTGGCTCTATCTTGATCAAAGATGCACCTTTTATCCAGCCCTTTAATATACCTCCTTAAAACAACATCAGATATCCTATTTATTTTAAATAGGCAAATTCAAGAGACTGCCTTCAGAAATGAGATTCTAAGCAGTTAGCTGATCCATATGAAAACCATGCTTTTCAGTTTCTTTTTGGTAATATATCTCTTCAGAGTTAGTTCAGATAAGGATTTAAGGCATTGAGGTGTGGGTCCTAGCAGAAGACAAGGGCAGCTTAAGTCTTCTTGTTTGTAGAGTTCTGCATAATCAGCAAGCAAGCAGTAAAGAGCATAACACTATTCTGTGTACCCCATACTCGAATTAGCCTATTTGGTTTTCAATTAACTTTCTGCTTCCTTGGCATGTTTTTTCTCACTGGTATAGATGCAAAATAGCTTGTTTGCAAAAAGATCATCATCAAGAACAAAGGAGGTTTTTTTGCTGCTATCACCATTAACATATTGTGACCTGAATACTAGACAGAAGTAAAGTGATGTAGGAAGCCAACTGCAAGCCAAGGTTTCAAGCACAAACTCTACTGTTTTAAGCTCTCCTTTTTTGCTATCTCCTTCACAGCTGTGCTCCTGCAAATGAGGTTTCCAGTGCTTAGCAGTTTTAATCAGTGATTAGACAGAAATTCTGAGCAAGGGGAAGCTGAAATTATACACAGCTTCTGAGGAGTAATTATTTCTATTTACTTTTGTGTTTAAAAATAGTTTATATGGTTTTGCTTAGTTTGTTTTCCTTTCCCCTTCCTTTCTGGACACATTTACTACAAATCAGGTTTTAATCTACTAGGAGCTTGGAAACTTCTGCTCTACAACCTGAACCTCCCACTCATATTTTTTAGCATACCATAACAAAGCAGAAAAATCTTCACAAAGGAAGCCTTTCAGATCTGCAGAACATTCTCCTGAATTTGAGAATGGTTTCTTAGAAAGGAAGACTTCATTCCTCTTAGGGCAATCTATTTTGAAGTTTACTGGGGGTAAGACTGTGACTTTTAGCATGGCCTTGAGCAAAGAATCAATGACCTGCAGTACATGGTAGGGTACGGGATTGATTATATTATGTGCATCCTTCACAAACTCTTTGAGAGAGCAGTGTTTTAAGAAACAGGAGCTATAAATCTACTAAATCCTTCTCTCTTCCCCAATACTGACCACATATGAGGTCTCAGGAGGATTATATTTCTGTAGCTACTCTGATCTAGCAAGAAGCAATAGGAGAGCTTTTTCCCCAACACCTTCCATCATCAGTCCACTGACCTGCCTGGGATAAATTAATTGTGTTTCTGTACCACCTGTGCATGAAAACAACAGTATCACTGATCCTAACTTTTTGAAGTCTAGGGCATATTCTGGTGAGCAGAACCTTCAACTATCCCAATTTTATGCTTGAGAAAGAATTTAAAATGCAATTTCCCACAAAGGCTTCTAACAAAAATCAAGGGGTGGTACAAGAGTGATGAATTTGTGGGAAAAAAATAGAAATGTGTGTGGTTTTGTTTTCTTCTGGTTGGATACTGGGTGAATTGCACTGTCAAATAACTAAATTGTCTTCCTTTTCATGCTGGTATCTTAAGAGAAACAAAGAGAGCAACTGCTCTGGATGCTTATCCCCTTAATGAAGTCCATATTATTCTATTTTTGGAAGAAGATTTCCAATGTAACCTTCCAATGTAACCTTCCATTTTCTGCCTTTTCACTGATAAAATCTTTTCAAGTCACATTTACGGTAAGAAACAACAATCTCTGCTGCTAGCTGGGGTTCTACTGTTGTACTGTGACAGTCTAGTGAGCAAGAATCAAAGTTGCTAGCTCTCAAGAAATGAGAACTACTCAAGATTTATTTAAAATCCCTGAAAAATATACAGAAACTTTCATGTGCAAAATTAGAGGTTTTTTAATAAAGAAAAGATAACACAGAGTGCTATCTGTAAAAAAGTATTCATGTAGAGAATGGATAAAATATGCAACACTGAGGTAATATATCCTATACAATTTTGTGACAGAAACTATAAGATTAGGCCATTCACTTCCTGATTTATACAAAAAAATACATGTGCCTGACAGTCATACAGAGTCCCAGGCTTATACATTTTCATGGAGCTGCACCTCCAAAAAAAGGGTCTTTCAAGGTATCAAAATTACTATTAATACAAAATTATTGGCATGATAGAAAGCAAATAAACTATTAATCTTTCTCAAGGTCCTGACATAAACACTGAATGAATTCTTAAAACTGCAGAAATGTACATGCATGAAATCAGGGTCCTAATTCTGTCCTTAATGGTACATTTCTTTCAAGTTCAGGCAATCTCTTTGCTTCCATTAACATATAATCCCTGGTTCCATTAATATATAATCTTTTCCAGTTGTGTGTATGCAACACATGATTTTGATTTATCTCAGTCATAAATGTAGAAAGCAAACTGTAAAATTATTGGTTCAGGAACAGTTCTAAAAAAGAGTTTAGCAACAAGTATTGTTTTATTGGCTTAGAAAATATATGAGACACCAACAAAGTAATTTTTCGAGGAACCATATCAACTCATCAGGGTCATTGTGAAATAGATTTTTAGTTATGGGAATGAAGAAGTTTGGTTGCTAATTACAACTCAACTGCAGTACCATGGCCTGTACATGCCTAGGATTTTCTGTTCCCCCACTGCAATAAACACACAGCTGTCTGCTTCGAAATTCACTAGTAGCTATAAAATAATGATACAAAGAGTAAAAGTTTTTCATTCTATACTAAAATATAAAAACATCCCATTCTATTATAAGACCATAAAAAGAAATAAATGTATTTCAAGTATTGGAAACTTCACAGTAGGCATGAAGAATGCAATCACACTTGACACGTTTCTTCTGTGAACAATGAAGCATGCAGTCATAACCAAACTGCTATGTCTGCATCCTAGCAAATACATTGACTTTTACTATGGACCAGATTGCATCTTTGCCACATACCCCATGTCAGAATGAGCAAGCTGAGAAGTGCTTTGATGGTTGCATATGTTGTTATTGTGCAGCCCCAACGAACAGCAGTTTCACGAGAATGAACTCTCAGTCTATTTAAATATATGTGCTACAGTGCAACCTCTTTCTAGTTCAGCATATGTCCTATACTGGGTTTTATATCTCACCATGAGAGTTAAACCCTGTATTTTTTTCACTGCAGAGCTTCTTCTGTGGAAACAAATGTACCCATGAGAGCTAGAGATAGCACTATATCTAAAGGAAATATCATATTACTTCTGAGGCAGCACAAAGCTTTAACTTAATTTCTTGGCTTGGTCCTGTCAAGCAGATTCAAATGAAGTCTTTCATCAGCAAGAAACCATAAGCAACAGCCAGAAAAGTAGATGTGGTTAACAGCTGACATCACTGTTGCTGATCCACAAGGCATTAAGTGCTCACCAACAGAATGGTGGAAATAGGGCTGACAGTGTCTCACATAGTGAACAATATTGCCAGCCATGCAATGCAAGGCTAAAAACAAGCTATTCTCAATTGTCACCATCTAAAATCCAGTCAGGACAGCCAGCTGCTAACAGCTGGAAACAGGGAAAACAAAACAAAATCAGATAAATGAACAAAGACTTTCAATACTTTTTTGTATACCAGCTTGTGTACCAAGGTAACAACATTTTTGGGCTATGAAATGTCCAAAATTTATGGGCAATAAAACAGCAGTGTTGAGTGAAGAATGTCTTCAGGTAGTTTATACAGCATAACTGGTACTCAGCTGTCTATTTTTTTTCCATAACCATAGGTATTCTTTACATATAAATTGTAGCTGTTTGAAAATATTATCCACATTGTTATATTTCAATGTTATGGATTCATTCTCTTTAGGGATATTTGCTCAACAGTCTTGAAGCTCAGTATTTATGTTTGGAGGGTTTTTTTTTTTTTGCAAGAGGCTATTGTTTATGTAACACCAATGCCATTGCATAAAAGTGCACCACTGCCCCACAGCTGACCTTTCCTGAAGTAACAAATTCTAGGAAGAGAGTTGAGGTTCAGCATGTTCCTCAGATCTAGCTCCACCTACAGTTATTGACCTTAAGGGCAAATTGAGTTACCTGAATTCAGGTTTCTTTCAAAACCAATTTGCTCTAACAGTAGCCACATCCTCTTAAGAAGCTTCTGAGCTTTTTTTTTTTTTTTTTTTCCCAAGAAATCAGATATGTGGAATTACTAGGGAGTGTAAGACAAAGAAAGACATGTAAGACAAAGAGACAAAGAAAGATGAGCTGTAGTGAACAAAGTAAGTAAGGGCCTTTTTTCTATTTTATAAAACCACTGCTGGTTTCAAGGATATTAATGGGATTATATCTTAAATACGTATATGCTTATACTAAGCATGTATATATGGTAATCTGGGATTGTCTAAGACTTCAAGAAATGGTTCCAACAAATATAGTTTGTATGTGTAAATTTAAAATTTGCTTCTCTTAAGTGTCTACACTGGTAAACCTCACATCTCATATATAGAGGCATCTTGGCTATATTATTTCAAACTAATTTCCAAAAATGTTTTCTCCATCTCTCCATTACTAGTAAAGACTATCATTCTATTATAATTTTCCATTAAAGGAGTAGTAACATTGCATCAGCCACTGTCATTGTGGGATGCATAAATCCAGTAAAAGTCTTTCAGTCTTTAGGCAAAATTGATGTAATTCATAGTGCTTAAAAATGTACAGGCTTAAGTGCTTAAAAATGTATTTTGTTTAAGAGGTGCTATCTTCCTATTACTTAAACATCTAAGAGACATTTCAAATCAGAATAGTATTTTGCTGAACTTTGCTTTTGCATCACATTTAGTAGCAATTAGCAATCTTGTCTCTCTTTTCTTTCTTTTATTTGCTATTTCATCACCTTAAATACTATTCACTGTCTTTTCTTTAATCTTGATTACTGTTTTCCTTTTTCTAGTCACACTTTATAAATTTTGGTTATCCCTTCTGTTTGATTTCTAATAAGAAGGCAAAAGACTGCCAATATTAATTTCCTCTCTCAATAATTTTAGTTCTTGTCTCATTCATACTGTAATTATTTTTTGTAAGACTTATGAAAGCTGCTACTATTTTGAGATAACAGTAAATCAGTTTCTGCACATTTTTGGTTTGAGAAGAGGTTGAGCATGGCAAACATCACCCAGAGTCGGTTTTTCTAAGCACAGCTGCAAATATAAGCACATGAAACACAAAGCTTGCAAATAGAAAGATCCAGAAAAGATGACCAACTCTCCTAAGACAGCATTACCAACAAAGTTGAACTGAGGGATTGCCAGATCCCAGCCCCGAGGACAGTCTACTGAGACATAATGCCTATTGCAAATGAACATTGTTTCCCTATACTGACTAAAACAACCTGAGCCTGAACAGGCAGGAGCATGCAGATCCTGGAGTTCCCCACATTATAAAGAAGCCACGTGAAATACTGAAGATTAAAAAGTAGGTCAGACTTAATAAATGCATTTTTCAGTAATCCACGCTTCAGATCCTGATATGAAATGGATGAAATCTGTGGTCTGTTCAGTAACTAGAGATTCACCCTATTGGCTTTTATTATGCTAAAATTCTTGTGCACACAGAAATGGCTTATGCATATTTGCATCAAAAAGGAAATTAAAGAAGCTTCAAAATTAAACCCTCAATTCTAAATAAGAAAACTGCACAGCAAAGATTGGAGCAGGGCCAAATGTAGTAAGAACAGTTGCTTTTACCTAAGAGATATTACATGTGGAAAAATCATGACCTTGCCTAGGAACAGTAAAAACTACTCCTTTCTGGCCTTCCTTCCTCAACCACAAATAAAACACAATTCTTATTACATGCAAAGCAATATCTTTCATTCACTATTAACAGTCTTTTTATGGGTAATATTTTATGACTGAAATATAATGTATAATCAGCTGCTCCACAGATCTTGCTTTGTGCTAGAAAGGACTATAAATTGTAGCAGTTCTGGGTGCTGAATCTGCCTCTGGATGTTGACACTGGAGTTGCTCCACCTTTGCTTCTTACTCCAGATATGAAGCCAAAACATCCTGCTGTTATTGCCAGATACAAAAGAAGCAAAGGTTCTAGAAGGATGGCAGCACACTTTTGGAAAAGCAAAAGTTTTGAAACATGATTGTGTTCCACATGGCAAAAATATGATCTCATTAGTCTCCACTGGTCTTTCATTTGTCTGTATTTACAAAATCAGTGCTCAAGGTATTTTTATACTTAAATACAAGTCCTTGGCTCTCAGTGGACCTCCCAGGTAGTTCATGTGGGTGTTCTACATAATGCTTAGTCCCTTGCTTTTATAAGCAAACAGACACAGCTTCAAAGATGCCTGTAACCTGTGACACCAGTCATGCCATTAGGGAAATTCATAGTAACAGCAACCAGAGGAAAAAATGGTCTGGTTGTCTGTCTGTTACTGACAGCACATCAGAAGCTTGGGATGGTTCCACAGGCACAGGAGGGCTGATACTCCCTAACAAGTAGAAGAAATCCCTCAGACATCACACTCAACCAAGACATGCACATTGTCCTCACCTTTACAAAGCTCCTTTTTTATTCTCCTTATTTCTTTCACCTTTATCAGTATACATCTTTATCTCTGCATGTATGTATACACACAAACATATACATAAGCAAATTCCATTATACCAATATCCCTAAGAGTACTGGAATTCAATTTTTTTTGTATGCTTAAATTGCTAGAGCATGACCTCACGGCTTTTTGGACTACTTGCACCCTCTTCTTTGGCACATATGGTGAGTTAAGCATGGTCCAAGGACCATGTTTAGCTGAGATATGCAGATTACTCATACTGTGGAAGGTAAAATAGGATGGACTATCAATATTAATAAAGCAATTCTTATTAGAGCCAGAGAATAAGTCCAAATACCATTTTGTTTACTAGTAAATGAGTCATATTTGGGTGTCAGAAGTAGCACAACCAATGAAAACTTCAGGCAGAAGACTCTTAAACAAATGTTTTTCATTTTTACAGATGCTATGAGTGTGAACATATTCCTTATTTCATCACTCCTTCACTGGAGCTCTAGTGAAATCTCTATTCATGTCACCAGAACTCTCAACACAATTGAAAAATGATCAGCCAAGCATATATTCCCCCATGGCATTGAATATTTGCAGATCTAGAGACTTTCTTTTCATGCTTACAGTATTATTCCATTGAAATTAATGAGATTTGGGGGCCATTATAGATATGTAATCAATCCAAAGATCATAAACAGCCCATACATTTCCACTGACTTTGAGGATTCTGCAGCAGTTCTTCAGTGAGACTCAATCCCTTGAGGGATAGTTTTACAGAGTTCTTTATAACCTACACATAAATTCAGATTTCCCAAACCCTGATAAGATGATGCCCGGCTTTTCTCAATAAGCAATCATATATTTAGGATTTCCAAAGCATTCCGTCTGCTTTACATATACATTACCTTTACATATAGATAGCTGAATAGGCTCCAGAATAAACTGTTACCATAGAGGCAAGGCATTGAAATAGATCAGATATTATAGCACCTGTACACAAAAGCAAGTGGGTAAAATATTTCCTACGCTATGAAAGCTTGAAGTGACAATCAACAATTTGCAATATTTGGTGCGTGTTAAGCTTCCATAGTTCCTTTTGAGAGGGAAGCAAGTCACAGTTACAATTTTTACAAAGAAGCCAGTGTTGAGGTGATTTTTTTGCTTTGTCCCTTTTTTGTTTAGTTTGAAAGGGTGGAGGCACTGGGAGAGGAGCAGATGACCCACTGTGGCTTTTATACCACAGCAACACACACAGAAAGCACACAATTCTCTGAATGCAGTCCTGAGCAGACCTTCCCCCTTTTTGCTGTCGTCCTGACATGGTAGAATGTCCTTGCTGCAGAGAGCCCAGCAGGGGCCAAGGGCAGAGGCAGCTCTGACACTGCAGGTCGCTGCAGGGTGAAGAGTCGTGCCGCGCTCAGAGACCACAACTGTCACTCAAGGAATCATTAGCAATGAAAAGAGGCGGTGAAGCTTGTTGTGTTGTCATCACACTGTAAGAAGGTTGGCTGCAGCCCAAATTAACTTGCTTAGGGAGTGTGAATCAAAATTACATGCAATCTGAATGTTAATGAAAATTTTCTTGTGCTTTAGACTTTAGATTCCATCCAGAAAGCTGTCATCTGGAAGACATCATCTCTCTCCTTTCCCCTTGCTCTCTTCTTAGGATATGTATTTGCAAATATAAATGAAAGGAGGAACTGTTTATTTCTCTTAAAACCTGTGCTGATTGGTTCTCAGTTTCCAGAGCACTGTATTGTTTCCAGAAATTTCCCTGTGTTGTAGCAGATAAAAAAGGAAAGCAATAGAGAAAACACCCTGTTTTCCAGGCAAAAGAATTGCAAGGGTTTCACAGGCAAATAAATGCCATACCTCTAAGTGCTGTTTTACAGTAGTGCAGCTCTACTGTCACAGAGAAGGTTCCCACTTATGTTTGCAAAGGACTGGACTATTCAGGTGTTATTTGTGATAGTCACCCATGTAAGACTGTGTCAGTGAAAATCACATGTTTTTCCGACCCAGACAATAGAGCTACTCCAATGTGAAACCAGTCTACAGAGATGGAAAAAAAAGTGAAGCCTTTAATGTACACAATCATCCATTTCCTGACTAATGTGCAGTCATATGCCTCACCACTTGGCAAGGAGCGTAGTTAATTTTAATTACTATTATTTTTTCTAACAGCTATTAGAGACTCTGGGATTGCTAATTTCAGAGGCCCTCTTCTCTCCCTCATGCACTTAAAATACAGCTCAAAATTGAATTTCCTGTCACATGATGTCCACCATGAACTTGTGTTTTCACACTACTTTTCAAGGAAGCTGATATATGTGCTGTAAAGCAAGTAACATGTTATCAATATCTAAAAAAAAAAAAAATCCCTCTTTCCTATCAAAGTCAAAAGAGGAAAAAATATCTTGAGAGATTTGAGATCATAATTATAATTTAGTCAGTAAATTATCCAAATCCCTATTGAAATCAACAAAAAAAAAAAAAAAAAACACCGCAGATTCTGCCTTAAAAGAGAGCATGAATGCCTGAATCTAGCAAAAATAGTCTTAGCAAACTGAAACAATTTCTTCAACACAGAAATGTGAATACAGCGGTATCACTGAGACAATTCAACATTTTTGTTAAAAGAATTAAGAATTCTTAAGAATTAAGAATTGTAAAAGAATTAGGATAAACTGTATTTTAGAATCATACTATGAATCCAAAAGGATTCAGATTTTAATAAATATCAACACATAAAGTCTTGGTTAACTTTGAAGATTCTGTATTTGGGCTTTCTTCAAGTTGCATATTTACCCTTCCAAAAAGTTGATTGGAGAAATGTTTTTTTTCTGCATTAGAGACAGTAGTACACTCAAGAACTAATGCAAAATAGACTGAAGTCAATCAGGAGTATTCCAGTTTGGAAAGGATGGCTATATCTTCTTAAAGTTGAGTTTCTGATTCGGTATTATGTTTGGTCAGTGTGTACACTGTTGTATTTTGAAATATTGAACCAAGAACTTGGATTGGAATACAAAAGGATGAGTTAGGTCACTAAATAGAACTTCAAACATGTTAGTTCAAAAATTTAAAACCATGAAGTCCTGAGTGACCCCAATGTTTTCATAGGCAAGTAAGGTCAGCTGCCAGACATGCACAGCAGCACATCTCCACTTTTTATATGGGCTAAATCAGACCTTCTCTGAGCAAACCCAACCTTAAAGAAGCAAGAATTGACTAATGAGAAAAGAATATCTTATGGACATCAGCAATGAACTAAGTTTGCAAATCTTTGAGGACAGAGTACAATTCTGGAGAATAAAATGTCATTGTTCTGCATTCTTTTTTTTGTTTTTTTTTTACTTCGCAATAAACTACTTTAACCATTTTCCTCCCCCCATTGTGACATGTGCCCATCCCAGTGCACTTCTTTGTAGGAATACATTATAAACCAGACAAATGAAATTACCAAAACAAAATACAAACACTTTGGGGAGCCCTTTTGTAGCTCACATCATTCATTGAGGCTGTCTCCAGGACAATGTACAATAGATCCATCAGCATAGCAAAAGGCAGTAAAAAAGCAGAATACTTGACATTCTTTTGGGTTTTTTTAGGACAAACTACTTTCTTGTGGTCCTATAACTCACAATTTCTTTCTTTTTATTGTTAAAATATGATCAGTAAATCTTTTTTTTGGCTCTATTACCAAGGCCACAGTATTACCTAATTTGTACCTCTAGTACCTCTTGTGTGGGGAAGGGAAAGAGTTGTTTCTCTACAGCTAAGGGCAAACACTGTTGAAAGCTTCATGTATGGTTCAGCTTTTTTTGTAGCTCTTGTGCAATGTCTAGATGTAATGATATGAAGCTTAGATGTGATGATCAGATAAATTTGAAAGTGGGCCAAATTAAGAAGCAATGTATGAGGAACTGTGACTCAGGCTTGCTTGCAGTCACTTAGGTCTAATTACAGCCACTTTACTGATGTGAAAGGTAATCTCATCATAATTTACATGCTTAGAAGCCGGAAGGAGGTGTAACATAAATGAGATTGGTTACTTAATTTCCATTTCTCTATATCTCCTCAGCATGCCATTTAGACTGAGACTCCTTAACACATGGGTAGAGATGGAGTAAGTGAGACTTAAAGTGAAGAAAATCTAATTTATATCCCTTTAAAAGCTGTTTCTAAAGCAGGATCACTGTATTTAACAGATGTATAAAGACCGTGTACAGAAAATGCTACTGTAAAGTTAAATAATTTGTGATTAATGTTGGCAACTTGAATAATTTAAAAGCTAAGGAATACCAGGCTTGTTTTTCATGTAGACAACTCATTTGCTCACTTGTACAGCTCTACTGAGCAGAGAAGAGAGGGATCCTATGGAAAAGATGGTATACGACCCCACAGAGAAATTTAATGTATTCAAGATGCACAAAAGCTAGAGATAATCTTCATATGCTTTATTATGGAAGGTGAGGAAACAATGTATTTTTATGATTATACATTAATTTCTCTTTTTATTTTTTAGTGCTAAGAGGAAATCTTGATTGTGTTAAACCTCATCCCATCCCTGTCATGCATTGCTGATATCCTTCTATTCTGAACTTTCAGCACTGCAAGACAGCTGTGACAGAAGTCTTATTCTACGACACTGCCATTCAAAGTAGGTTGCTATTTAAGTGAGAGCACAGCATGACCAGCTCTCTGTCCTCTGCTTCTCTTGCTCTGTACACCTAAGGCTATTTCCATCACCATACAAAGCTGAAAAGCCTCTACACTGGCTGAGTTGTCCATTTATGTCCAAAAGATGAGGTAAATCAAAGAATAAAATTAGCTGTTACCTCTCCTTCCCTTTCCTCACTTCTGAAAGACCTTCATCTCTTTGTGTTCCCTTAACCAGAAAACCGGAATGAACCTTTATGGCAGAGTTTAATGAAGAGAAGTAATTTGCAGGGCATGGAATAGCAAAAAAAATTCCTATGCCATTTGGTACCTTCCAAGGCTGCATCTGTACCAGAAATAAAATGGAAGACATATTATTCTATTGTCCTGTCACAGCATAGCTTGCATCTCCATGGCTAAGCTATGTCGTCCCCAGGAAGAGGTGGCACCCTTTGCACTGCCTGTTGAGAAGAAATCTTGGTGTGTACTCTCACCAAAATCCATATCTAAGCTTGGTCTGGAAGGATGATAGTTGTCACAAGGCAAAACTTTGTAAAGTGACATCCCTGCTAAAAATGCCGACAACTACAAACAATGGTCAATGTTACTGCTCATTGGCATATTTTATCATTACTAGGACAGATTTAATAAAAATGTGACTGAAGAAAGAAGAGTTTTCTGCTCTTTTCCCTTCTGCCATCTCTCAGCAAATACTGAGAACTTTTAGTAGCCTGTTGTTGCTGCTCCTACTGCTGCTCTGGCAGTAATACAACTCCAGCCTCTGGATTTTCCTATATTTAGCCATTATTTCTACCATTGTCAAAGCACGCCAAGGAGAGCAAACTAAAATAATGATGATAGAAATCTCAGCAGCAGTTCACTAAATAATCACAGCATTAAAAACTCACCTCTTTACTTCTTGTTAAGCCTAAGGGGATTTCTTTTGGCAGCAAAACCTTGCACCTGTAAGACTTTAAATAAAAAGCTAGGAAGAATAATTTATGAAGTAGAACAGTAGGCAACTTAGAAAAACAGCTTCTATTTGTGTAGTCTACACCCATCTTTGCCAGGTAATAGACAGATCCTTGACCTATGACAGCTGTCAAAACATCTTAAAATTACAGAGCAATGCAGTAGATCTATGAATCAATATCAGTGCATTAGCAAGCACCCTGCTGCTGTAAGAGTCATCTCTCAGGAAAAGTAGACAATATGTCAAATATTTTGCTTTTAGTTTTCTCCTTGAGCAAATCAGTAGGCAGAAGTACAAAGATTTGACTACCCAGAACTATTGCAGGATATTTTAACTTACATATGCTTTTTTCAAGTTCACCACAGCTTCTGGAAATCATGTACCAGCAGTGATCACTGCTGCAATCTCAAACCCACACTCTTCATGCACAATCATTACAAAATGCCTATACAATATTATTTCACAGTCTATGCAGTGTTAATGCACAGGGGAATAGGGATCACATCCCATATGGCCTCTTTTTGTGCCACCTCAGGTTTCAGTGCATGAACTTCAGTCTGAGGAAGCTTAAGGCCAGTTTACATAGGAAGGATATGACTCAGTTGCCCATAATTACCAGTTTTTATGTCATTGCTGAGACTGTCTTGGCTGCAAAAAATGCTGATTTTGACTACTACAGCACAGGCAAATTTTACATTTGCAGGAAAAACACAGGGTGGAGTTCTTTAGAGCCTCTGTTTTGCCTGCTGCTTCTTCAGGCACAGTTGTGAGCTATAACATTCAGACCTGAGCAGGCAAATTCAGCAACAAGAGTGAAGTCCAAAACATGATTTGTTTAAAAGCAGTTCTACAAAATCTCCCAGAACTTTAGAAAAGCTCACTGAAACACCCTGACAATTTTAGACTGCTTTTTGTAAAGGTTTAAGCAAGTACTAAGGGTACCCTGGAAGAAGTTGAATATCTAAACCATTTGCACAAGCTGTCTTAGCTGCTTCCTTTCAGAACACAATATCTTTGAGGCACTTGTAACTGTCAATAATATTCCCAATCTCACTTGAAAGAACCACCATTTCTTTTTGAAGTATACCTTCTTGATATAGTATTATAAAATTATTTAGGACTGCTGTCAATGCACTTAAGTCAATCTTTGATGGTTAAAATTTAGCCGCTTTACAGATCCAAAATTAAAAAGAAAACTAAAGGAAAAAAAAAGCATTTAAAATTCAATATTATGACTGATCATATGACATAGTTCATGGTAAGCCTTTTCTTTCTAGACTTAATTTCCTTTATAAACATCACTTTTCTACTTTAAATTCCCTTCTCTTACTTGGTAGGAGTCCTTCACTCAAATTATTGAAAATAAGTAGAAATGTCTCAGCTTTTCTTCTGCAATGCTAATTTGGAGGAGCAAAATTTAATTAACTTTATCAGAAAATACAAGAACTGCTGCTTCTTTGATATCTAGAATCAAAAAAAAAAAATCACAACTGGATGTTTTGAGGGTCAAAATACACACACATCCACCTCTGCCAGCTCATTGTTGATTGTGTGTCTGTGTGACAGACAAAAAATGTATAATATATTCTGCAACCTTTTAAACTTCTAAATTTCTGTATTTTAGAGATTGCCTTCTTCCTTCTTTACTTAGTTCCAAATACGTTTCTCGGGCTGATTTATACAACACTGTCATCTGATGTCTTCAGATGTCTTTGCTCTGGATGTTTGAGAGAATAGACCTTCTGAGTGCTAGAGCAAAAGAGGTGTTTGGAGATCCTGTCTGAACTAGGAGCTATTCAATAATTAATGTTCAACAATTAATTATTTGAAGGCTTTAAAAGAAAGCCTCAAGCTTTCTGAATATACTTCCCAAAGCCTGTTAGTGGTCACTTGTGTTGGGTTATGCTACATTCTACCTGAAAGGCAAAGAATGATTCTTTATATCCTCTTGCAATGATGGAAGCTCCAGTGAGGCAGCGGCTACTGTCAAAAAAGCACTTTAGAATTCTACAGGACATCACAGGAGGAGATGACCAACAGGCAGGATAAGTCTGAGAGAACAGAGTCTTACATTGGTTGAACAGAGGGACAAGAAATACTCACAGGAGGCAAATTAGCATCCATGCTTACATTCATCTTCATCGTGAGCTATAAGTTGCACAAACCTTTTTCTTAGTTGACCGGGTAAGTATACCTAAGTAGCCAAATACTTGGACTGTTATGTCTGTAAATGTGTCTAGTGTCTGTATTCCTTTCTTGTACTCTCATTATGCAACCCTCTCCCTAGTAATGGAGGTCAAGGCATGTTTTTATTGCTAATTTTCAAGTCAAGTATAGCTAAAGAGATTTTTTTTTCTTTGTTGTTTTAACTTTTTTTTTCCCCTGATGTTTCCCAAATCCAAGGGTAAGTATCATTAGAAGTTGTGGGTGTGTAGATTTTTGGTGGTCATTGTTGTTAATTTGATTTTTTATCTTGCATTTTCTATTGGAAATTTCCACTTGAATACAAACTATTAAAAAATAGTAACCAAACAAAATTAATAACCAAACAAAATATAAAAATAATAACCAAAATAATAGTAATAAAATAATAGTAACAATAAATAACAATAATAATAACCAAACAAAAATTTTTGTTGCTGATTGTTCTTCTTTGACTTCAGTTTTGAAACTCCTCTGATTAACTTTGAGCCTCACTTAAATCCATCAGACATATCTGTCCAAATGCAAATTTAATTCACTGTCTTTGAAAACCAAACCAGACAAGCAAACAATGAAAAATGATCATGCCTTGTAAAACAGAGTCATAAAGCATAACTAGAAATGTTAACAGAGGAGAAAGGGAGAGAACCGTTCTAGGATTCTATTCTCCTTGACAAGGTGTATTTATTTAAACAGTCTTCTGCTTCATTCTCCTGATTATTACACAAATATTTTATGCTCTGGTTGTTTTACAAGTGCATTAGCTCTTAGGAGAAGTATAGTACTTTTTATTAGTGCTCTATGAGACTGTTATACAAAAACCCACCTGGGAGGTTTAAATTTTATATCCCCAGCTCTACTAATTGTTCTCTAAGGGATTAATTATGGTAACTTTTTAGCTTTCCAACAAGTTTGTATTCACACTTATACTGAATTAAGAAAGAGCTTGCACAGTGATCACAGAAAAATTCCATTTGTTTCTTTAATATATCTAAACCTTCTGATAGGGCTCATAGTAGTTACAGTAAAAATAAATGTACATAGAAAGATAAGAGTTTTAATATAACATAATCACATTGCCATTTGATTTTGTCCTCTGAGGTCTCTGGACAAAGATAATTATTAATAAATAATATAAGGAAGCTGTTGGATGCTTTTAGAAGTCCATCATGTTTGTGATATGTTCTGATTATTCAATTAGTTTGCAAAAGTATCTAGCAAAGTTATCTCTTGTTAGTGTCTTTCCCTGAATGTGAAATTGTACTGTGCTTTTAAGACTACCACAGAGGAGGCCAAATTAAAAAATAATTTCTTTATTCATATGAATGAAGCCGTTAGCCAAATTTCACAAATAATTTGTTGAGATTCAAATGTTAGGTGTGTATTGGACACTGAAACTTCTAATTCATGGTCTGATATTCATACATGAAACTATTATATGTGCTAATATAGACTCCCAGCTTAAAGTCTATATTTCCGGAGTAGTTTCCTAAAGAAACCACTTTTAAGAAAATTCTTGACCACTATACTCCTTTAAAATCTGATGGCAATTTAAAGAGGGAAAAGTGATAATAACCAAGAAAAAAAGATGTTAACATTCAGATACCAACAGTAAAACTCTCTGTTGGAAATGGTCCCTGCCTGTGCTAGGTACTACACTGTGCTCAGCTTTACTTTGGGATTGTGCAGGTCAGCCTGGTCCAGGACCAAGCCTGGGACCATTTAAACAATCAAACAACACAATTCTTGAGTTAAACTCAAGAATTGCCAACTCAGTGAAACACCCTCCAGTCCAGCCCAGTCTCTTCCATGGTAGTTATGAATATCCCTTTTGGACGTAGTAACCTAACTACTTTTAAGAGTATTCAAAAGCAATTTCCAGGTTTGGATCCTCTCTTATTTTCTGTTGCTTACTAGAAAGATGGTAGTCAATGTTTGTCATGGGTGAATTTTTTGCCAAACCCAAGCTATTGAGGCAGCAACTGCCTCAACTAGCTCCTGCATCTTTGTGAAGAAAGTTCTCACTGTCCCTGGTCTTCCTTGTGATCAAGGAATCTTGCACTTTGATAGCAATCCTGTGACTTTGAAAACTGAATCATTTTTTTGTTTGCCAAACAAGTATGGCAACAAAAGCACAAATGCTGAAGTAAAATTAAATCAATTCTAAAAGCATGTCAGATAAAAACGTGAGCTTCTGCATTTCAAAACAGGCAGAAGGCAATCATAGTAGAAATTGTCTTTATATTTGTCTGTATTAAAATTTAATTTCAGGATCTTCTGTGTTTTCATCAAAAAAATCTTGTATCCCTTTATCCTTAATTGCTATCCATTGGAACTGCTGCTTGACCTGGGTATAGCCTTCAAGGATGGACTTGGATAAAGGCACCCTTTATAAATCTCTCCAGTCCTGAGGATCTCACTGACTGTGTAAACATCCTAGGGATATTTCTAAAACCTTTAATCTTGATGCAGTCTGACTCTAGCCTGTTCCCTTTTTTTTTTTTTTTTTTTTTTTAACAAGGAAAATATGGCTGGGAGGTACTGATGGGAGACACTGAGCTGCAAGGCACTCAGTTTGTGTAGACTCAACCTAGAAAGCAAGGTCAGGTTTATCTTGCAGACTGCATGTAGCTTGTTCAGAGTCAGTTTACATATTTCCAGGCTTTCTGGTGTGTCGGAGGCCAACTTCTCTGTGAAGACTTTTCTTCATTGAACAGTTTTGTTTATCTAACACTTCAACTCTTATGTATTTTTTTTCCCCCTGGAAGGTCTCTGGAGTCTGGTAGCTATGGCTTCAACAGCTTTACAGAGGAACTCATGCATTACATGAAAGTCTCCCTCTGGTGATCCAAGCACACAGTTTGACCTTAATGAATAGACAGGTTCTAAAATAGGAGGCAAAAGTTGTTTAGATAAGGGCCTTATTCTGTGGAAAGACATTTCTGTGAACGTTTTCAGTACTCTAAATTAAAGAGTACCAAAATGCTTATGCCCCTATTAGAAAAGAAAACAAAAAACAAAAACAACAAGAAAAAAGCCAAAAAAAAAAAAAAAAAAAAAAAACCAAACCAAAACAAAAAAACCCCAGACACTTTTAATTATTTCCTCAGAGTTAGGGGAAACACCAGCTCTCAAATCTGAAGCGTGTGTAACAAGCAATTGCATAGCCTGGAAGGGCAAGGAAAACACCTCTTTAGATTGTGGGGTTCTATTTTAATGAAAGGGATTAGAATCTTTTAACATTTATGATATATTTGAATTATGTGGTAAACCCACTGGAAAAAAAATGAAACCTTGGACAAAGTTTAATATCATGATTTACTATAGTACACCCAGCAAACTATTGCGAGTAACTTGCTACTGCATGCAGAAGTTGCCACAAATGTCAATTTTACAATTGGAAAATTTGGAAACCCTAAAGATGATATCCTTTCTGCTTTGCTGTATAAGAGCTTCCACCCATTGGCAGTCAGAGTCATGATGTTTAAATTTAATTTTCTCTAATGTAATCGGTTTTTGCCTGCTATGTTTAAGACAATTTGAATCAATATCCCATGCAAGTCATTTAGAGTCCATAGCTATAACCACTGCAGGCAGTGAATCATCTAAAGAACAAATAAAGAACAAATCTGAATTTCCTACATGCTCTCACTGGCTGTTTATAATGGTATTCACTTTGACTTGATTTGGGTTTTTTAAGGAAAAATAATAATATGTTTAACAATAATTGCACAAAAAGAAATGGTTCCTGATCTGCTACTTAACCTTGAATAAAAAAAAAAATACTCAATTGAAAGAACAAGTTCTGCTTGCTTGTCCTCCTATTACAAGGTACAAGGTAATGGTTTAATTAGGAATGTCAAGTCTTACACTTTTCATGTAGCTCAAGGATCCACTCACATAATTTCCCAGAATACGACACTTTCCTTATGCAACACCTATGGCTGCACTTCTACTGTTTCTGGATAAAGATCTGTTTCTGGATATAGATCTGTTTTGCCCCACAGTCTCATGCAATTGCACTGGAGAAGGTGAAAGTTTCTCACTCCGGAGCCAGTCTTTTATTCCGCAGTTCATAGTGGAGTCATGTCCCTGCCTCACCTCTCTCTAGAGGATAAAGCATTACGCCCCTTCAAAGACAGTCTCCTCTCAGAACACAGGTGCTTCCAAATTGGCAGAAGACACCAAACAATGAAGTATGTATGTCTTCCTCCAGAGAGAAACTGTACAAAATGCAAATCCCCAGGTTGTGCTGCTCCACAATATTGGAAATTCTATGGGTACTGAGGGAAATTGGTCTAGATATGACTTGACATTTTATAAAGTGGAAAGATGACATTTCCCCTAGTGTCAGAGATTTGCATATTTTCCTTAAAAGAAGGGGTGCCCTACATAATTTTATTGAAGCAAAGGCTTTGGCTTTGGTTTGAAAATTAAATTTTCAAACATTTTTCAGCAATACACCCACAGGGAGACAAGAGAAATGCTTGCAGTATCAACCTCCACTGCAGCACATGAGACACATTAATTTAACCAAGTTGCTTTTCTTAACTCACAAATCAAAATCTCCAGCACCATGTACAAAAGATACCAACAATTCAAGCACTGAAAGGTACTGCATATATGTTTGTTCTAACTGCTAAGTGGGATGACTGGACACAAAAAAAATTAGCTTATGAGCTGTTCAAGAGAATTGAACACTATTCTTACTCCACTTAAAATTATGAGATGTAAGAATAAAAAAAATATCAATGCCTGTTATTTACTTCTTAGACTTCATCAGAAATAGGATTAGAGAAACATAGGCATAGCTTCAACAGGCAGGATAGACCAAAAGAACGCTCAGAGGAAGAGATATCAACAAGCACTTCAAGAAGCTGTTTGTCTAACCTATTACTCATGTTGGTGTTGTCTATGATAGATCAAACTAATTAGTAACTGGGTTAAAGGATTAAAAATCTTTTATGAATCTTTGACAGACATAGTTTAATAGCGATACAGTTTTCATTAAGTAACACTTAATTGTATCATTTTATAATCCCAATCTTTAATATTCTATGAGTCCTACAAAATGTATTGTTTAGTCAGGGACCACAAACACAGACAAAAAAGATCTCTAAATTATGCAAGACTTTGTGTAAAGGTGTTGCAAATACTGAATTGCACTGGAAAAGTCTTTAAATTGACAATCTATTTTACTGCTGGGAAGCAATAAAATTGTTGCATACTTTCTGGTATCTAATCCCTTAATCAATATGAATTCCCAGTAACAAGCAATGAATTCCAACCTAATTGAAACAATTAGCCTAACACTGTTGTCAAGAAAATAAACTATTATAAATCATGACATATTAAGTATTAATTTTGTAATCTAATTTGAAGTATGACTGCACACAGCCTCTCCATGATACTGCTGATAATACAAATGTTGGCTGTGAGCCTGCAAAGCGATCAGTGTGAGTTTATATTGGCATGTAGGGTCTGCAAATTTACATTACTTTGTACAATGAAGCATACAGGGAAAATGGAAATGAAGAAATACTGCAGAACTTGTTTATGGTTGGCTTTTCCAATCTGGAAATCTTTTATACAGAACTCAAGATCACCTCTGTAAAACTTAGGAAAAAACTTGTCATTAGTAACAAACAACTTGTTACTACAACAAAAGTCATTCCTAATTTAATAACTTAATTGTTTTATTCTTAATTGCTAAGAATTTAATTCTTAAATTCTGAAGATGGAGCTCTTAAACTAGAAGACTAGAAGCTTATTGTATTCATCCTTGTATCGTGTGTTTACAAAACATTATTCCTATTAGGTGAAAGATAATAAAACATAATAAGCCATAATAAAAGACAAGTCGCTGTGTAAAACACAGTCTCTAAAAAGCTAATGTAAAATAACAAAGATAATAAGAAAGGATTATATTCTCCATAGTATTTTAGAGAAAGGACAACTGAGAAATCAATTTCAGCAAGATGCCTCTCATTTACACTAATGCATATAACTTGTCCTGCAAACTCCTTAATAGCAAAACAAAAGATCTGGTCCCTTACCTCATATGTACCATTCATCTCACCCAGAGATGAACATCAAAATCAGCTCAGTAAAGTTGTACTATAGAAGTGCCTGTCGTGGAAAATATTGTAGTTTTAGGTCACATCTAAGTCTGTGGTGCCCATGAGTAAACTGTGTCAATCAAGGAAACCTAGGAATACTTTGCTTCATCAAAATTTTACTATTCAAAAAATAGATATCTAGTCTTAGCTAATTTTCTTTGTTCTTACTATAGTTAATAGAGAAAGAGCAGCACATCCAAACAGTAATCTTCTTGTCTCTGTCTTTGAGTGAGATTACTTTCAAGAGCTTACACAATGCATTTTTGTTTCATATGTCTTAAGTTAGAGAACCTCACAGTCTCAGGCTTACTCAAGCCTGTACAGAAAAACTACAGCAAATTAGGAAATCAAACAATGTGTCAAATCCCAGATGACTGTTTCAGCCAAAACATGTTTCTTTTCTGAGGTGTCTCCTTTGATTTGCTGCCTGATAAAACAGTAGTGAAATACATATAAAGGACTTACCTTGCATTAGGAAGATCTTAAAAATCCTTAACACATAAAAATCTCTGTATACACCAAGACAATTTTTGGAATATGTGAAATACAGCGAACTCTAGAATGATATTTTATATCAAGTAATAATGAACAGAATATTGTTGCAGAGAATGGCAAGCATCATTTCCCAAGAAATTTTTCATAAACTGGCATATATCCTGAAAGAAATTGTGTGAAGCTCTATATCCAGTCCCTTCTGTGACCACACAATTTACATTTTATTTTATGTAGCAGACTTATTGGCTGTCTTAGGAACTGCTGATCTAAAAATGTAGTAAAAGTAGATGAGACCATTTTTAAGAAAATTGTTGTAGAATAGAATACTTAAGTTCAAAGGCAACTACAACAATCTGATGATTGTCCAACTGCCTGACCCCTTCTGGGCTGACTAACAGTTAAAAATGTTGCTAAGGTCATTGCCCAAATGCCTCTTAAACACTGGCAGGTTTGGGACATTGATCACCACTCTAGGAAGCCTGTTGTAGTGTTTGAACACCCTTGCTGTAAACAAATGCTTCCTAATAGCCAATCTAAACCTCACTGGTGCAGCTTTGAAACAATCTTACGTGTCCTGTCACTAGATACCAGGGAGAATAGCTCCGTACCTCCCTCTCCACTTCCACTCCTCAGGAAGATGCAGAGAGCAAGGAGAAGAGTCATCATTTTATGCAAAAACAAAAAGTTCCACATGACACATCATATTTCACCAAAACATATATCTGGACCAGTATGTCATAATCACTGCATAAAAAATTATCAAGAAAACAAAAAGGAGTAAGAATATTTGAAATGGGATGATTCAAACCAGAGAATTTTGTTTTGTTTTGTTTTGTTTTTGTTTCAAGGCACTTTCCAAATCTCTACAAACTCATGAATTTTTGAGTTATATCAGTCAAACGATCCTTTATCCTTAATCTAATTGCACCTAACATCTTTAGAGGAATCTGTACTTAGTCCATGATTCTATACTGTCATTATTACTGTTAGACTCTTGCCACTAAATCAATAGCAGCCTAATCTACCTCTAGAGATCATACTATTTGCAAGAGCTTACTCTTTTTCATGGATCATTTGAGATCTATGTAGAGCTTTCATGTCAGTAATGATGAGGTTTGGGACAAAAGGAAACAGCTACATATAATTTTATGAAACAGCTCAAATGAACAGCTTCAAATACAAAGCAGAGGACACATGAAAAAAGACAAAGCAAAAATTTGAAAATGTAGAATCCTAAGTGCATTGGAAACTAAGGAAAAAAAAGACAACTGTCAGTGTTGATCTAACATGCTAATCAGAGAGTTTTTCAAAATATCTCTCAGAGCTGAAGCATAATTCTGTTGTAAGTTAATGGGAATTGTAATCCTAAGCCATGTAACCATGATCAAAATTGTAGACTGTGTATGACAGAATTGCAGAATTTCATAATGGTTGAATTTGAAAGGGTTCTATGGAAGTAATTTAGTCCAACACCCCTGATCAAGTAGGATGACCCAAAGCCAGTTGCCTGGGACTGTATTTGTAATATCCCCAGGGATAAAGAGTCCATAGCCTTCCTTAGCAACCCCAGTACTCCATCCCCTTTCAGTAAAAATATGTTTTCTGATGTCCAGACAGCCCATCCTGCATTTCAGTTTATGCCTCTTGTTCGTGCCGCTGGGAACCACTGAAAATAGCCTTCCTTCAGATATTCACATACATTGCACCCTCCTTTCAGGTATTTACATAGATTGATAAGATTCCTCCTGAGCCTTCTCTTCCCTTCTGAGCAATGGTCCCAGCTCTCTCAGCCTTCCCTCACATATGCAGTATTCAGGCCCTTAATCACCCTTGTGTCCCTTTGCTGAAGTCTCTCCTGTATGCCTGTGTCTCACCTGTATGGAGAAGCCCAGAACTGGACACAGTACTACAAGTGTGGCCTCACCAGTGCTGAATAAAGGGGCAGGATCCCCTCCCCTGGAGTCCTGTGTAGCCCAGGATACCATTTGCCTTCCTTGCAGCAAGGGCTCCCTGGCTCATGTTGAACTAGTTGTGCATCAGGACCCCCAGCTCCTTTTGGCCATGCTGCTTTCCAGCTGATCCCCAACACATAGTTCTGTATAGAATTGTTCTTCCCCAGGTACAGAACTTTGTACTTCTCTTTGAACTTCAGGTTTCTTCAGCCTGTGTCCATTAAAAGGAATTTTCTACTATGTTAAATGTTTTGCTTCTTGTACCTGAAATTGAACTCATGTTGTTGGACTTTTTTCTGAAAGAAAAAAAAAAAAAATGCATGGTTTTCTTCCCTTCATGGACAAGTATATTTTCATTTCAGCAACTTCCAGTAGAAAACAATTGAAATTGTAAAATGTGAACACACACCCCCTTGCCTGTGCAACTTTCAAAATATAACAAAACTTTTTCCGTTTTCATGAGATGTCAGGCAGAAGCTCTCCCTACACACTCGACAGAAGTGATGGAAAGGACAATTATATTTTGTTAACAAACAAACATTCAGACATAAGGTAAAATTATGCTTGAGTGAACAGAATTTATTTTTTCCAATAAAGATTTAGTAATAAAAATGATGAAAGACTTATTAGTTCTTCTCAGTGGAAAAGTGATTTTTATTATTTTATGATATGGTACAGATTGCTCTTCAGTAATATGTAGAGCAAACTACTTGAACAGAACAAAAGTGTCACATGAATCAAAATGCAAATAGCCCACTGGGGGTGTATATAATAATTCTCTAGGGGTTTTGTTATTGTTGTTATTGTTTTTTGATTGGTTTGTTGGGGTTTTTAATAGAGTAAGTATCCAAATCAAAATAAAGCTACATTAATTTGACACACTTGAACTGGACTGGGACCTCAAGAGGGACTCAAGGGAGAAGAAGGATCCATTGAAGCTGTTCAATTCAACAAGCACATCGACAGATAGTGGAGGTTTAAAGTTGCTTTCTTCATCCTCACTTCATTGGTGCTTATACTGCTGAAAGAAACGGCTTCAACATGTACACGGTCTGATTAATTTCATGGTACTTATAAATTTGATTCCATTATAAATTGTATTGCAAAGTACTGTCTTCAGCTAAGATGAATATCTATCCATAAACATGCATAAATTCAGTGGCTAGACCTGCAATGCAATGAAATGGAGTGTTAGTCTGAAGGCTTCTAAAGAGACATGAAAATATGTATGCTAGCAGATAGGAGCAGCCAAACTTTGCTACACCAATACGGTTCTTCTTTTGTTCCAGCCAACATATGGCAATATAAAATTATAGTAATTGCCTGATCCTTGTATTTCAGGGTTGGCAAATTAATGTATTCAAATTAGTGGTTTAGTAGTTTCCTCACCTCCTGTTTTGTTCTAAGCATTCTGAATTCAAATCAGCTAATTGAGATATCATGCTAAAGGATGAAGTTAGATTGGTTTGATGGACTTAGAACTTTCTAAACATGAGAGAAATTTCCAAAATTTAAACTCTAAGAAAGAGAAAAAAAATCTTTTAGGCATCATTTTCACCTCCTCCTCACATATAATAAAAAAGCTAAATACAAACTATCAAGTCATAAAAACATTTCCCTCAGATCAGAGGCAAATTGCATCAGGAAGAATTTATTCCCAAGACACTTCAAAATGTAAAATCACTGAATTTTAAAAGACAAATTAATGTGAAAATAGTGGAAATAATGTCATGAGACATTTCAGGAGTAAAGATCTTTGTGTGAGTTTTCTTCTCTAAGACATACAACACCCCTTTCATTTATTAATTTAATCAATAGCTGCAAAAAATAGGAAATCTTGGAATTTCGTTTCTTGGAAGAGTGTTTTGACATTCAAAGCTTTGCAGCTGCTAATTGCAATATTTTGTTGCAAGCCTCCTTGTTTTCCAAGCCTGTCTCTTTTTCTTGTCCCATCATATGAATACTCCTCGAAGAGAGCACAAAGTATGTTTCACCGTTGAACTGTCAATGGAAAGAAATGTCTGCCATGAACACTTGAAATTTTTCACCACAAGAAAGCTGTTTTAGAAGTGAGCATTCTATATTAATTTCTAATATACCTTAAAATAAAGCAAAACACACGGAGACTTTTTTTTCTAAATATCCCATCACACTATATTTGTGTCCATTTTCAAAATGTTGAGTCTTGTGGCTGATAACCAGAAATGTTAGTCTCCCTAAGATGATTCTTTTTAGTGTCTGAACAAGTACTTTTCTGTTTTTGCTCTTTGTGATTGAGAAGTCCCCATAATTATCTACAGTATCATATTACCCTCTTGAAAAAAATTCTTCCCTCCATCTCCTCTTTTCCATGACTTGTAGAGAAGCAATTAACCTATTATGCTGATTAAGCTTAACTCTTTGCTTTTCTATCTGTCATCTTGTTTCTTATATAGACTGCTCAGAATATATTTTAATATTTCTGCCAAATAGATTTCTGAGATATTTTCTCTGTACTTCATGCAACAGCAAAAAAAACACAACAGTAAAAATTCTGGACAGGTTCCTTTGAAGATATTTTAAAAGACTTTTTTTTTTTTTTTTAATTACATATTTAGAGGAATCTTCCCTATAGCCACTGTCTATATTTCACAATGGGAGAACTACTCTGGTTTTCCAGTATAGCTCTGACATTTGAAATTCTGGAAAAGTGCTAACTGTTAGACAGCATTAGTAAACAATTATTTGTCATTTAAAAAAATCATTTGGGATTGAAAACAAGGGGTTTGGGGCCAGGGGATGCCTTCTGAGGATTTATTGTTGAGGGGAATCCCTCAAGAGACTGGTAGACAACCATTTCACCTAATGGAACCACAAAGTGACAAATAATAAAATTTATGCCAGATTGTACCTTACAGAATAATCTGAGTAGTATAAAGTAGTTTGATTTCCTTCTACTTTTAAATTTTTACAACTATTAATAATAAGACAATTAGTTACACTTAAAAGAGTGATAATTTATTTCTAGAATAAAAAATAGGAACCTCTAAGTGTTACAAGAACTCCATATGTATTTTAAATTTATTACCAAGCAACTGAATGCTTGAAGTACACTCAAAACTGGGAAAAACCTAGAATGCAGTGCCACTAGACTTTATATATGTTCATGCTCAGTCAGGGGAGAATGACCTCTTTGTTCAGCCACCTAATGTGTATTGCACTCATTTTCACAAAGAAAAACTCTCAAGATTTAGAAAAAATAAGAATAATGAAATAAGAGGAAAGGTTCATTGTACTTTCCTGGCCAGATCAGCTCAGTTTAAGTGAGCCATAAATTAATTCTGTCAAGTGAGGAAGTGTCTCAAGTCTGTGAATAAATCCCAGTAGGTTGGTCTGTTACATTGAGCGCACTTAAATTTAAATAAAAGTTTCTGTTTATAATCTCTCATATAATTCAGAAATGCTAATGTTTACCATAAATGACCATCTTAAATGAATTTTAACAAGCAGGCAGGTGAGTAGAATTTTATGGCAACTGCACCATATTTAGAGCTTTCAATTACAGCAATATATTCAAAGATTTCATCTTGTTGTTCTGAATATTCACATTGTGTTGATTCTCATTGGATTAATAACTACAACAATTCTCACTTCTAAAACATTCTTTCTCATGTTTCTCTTTCTTGGCCTCTTTTGTTAAGTTTGATGTATGATTCCTTCATACCTTAAAGTGTAAAAATAGGGTGACTACTGAAAACTGTACAAACATTAAACTTCATAGGCTACAACATAACATTTTTCCAGGCAAGAAATTAAGAAATTAAGGTTAAGGGAAGTACCTCTAATACACTTCCAAAATTTCAAATTAAATTTTCAGAACTGAAGCCTTTCTGGTTAGTTGTACCTTGACAAAATTTACTTTAGAGACTATGGTCACTCTAGCAAAAACTGTGTGAGATCCTACACTTCCTGGAGCAGTCACATGAGGAAAAGAAAATAAACAAGCTTGAAAACCTGGTACTATCCAGGACAAGTTTTTGCTTAACATTAAGATCATTGATTAAAACAGTAGCTTTAATTATCTTCAAAAGGTTTAAGTCTAAGTTTACTCTGTCAGTTAAACGTGCAACTACCTTTGGTCCTTTTCTTGCTCTTGTAAAATCTAAATCTGAAATTACTTTTCCCTCATCTACAGATAAAGTTACATGTTTTCCTAATGAAAATGAGATTTCATTTTGTTGCTGCGTAAGTTCTTACAAAGTCCATGTGAGCTTGTTCTCCTGGTTTGTACTGACCGAGCTAATGCGATATGAATTTAGCTGCCATTTGCATCATGAATCTTTAGACCTCTGTTAAGATACCCACTATTACCTTTTTGATTTTTAGCACTTTAATGTATGTGAGAGGGGTCTTGTAGAGTTTATTTTACACCATAAGAAAAATATGACTTTTCAATCAAAAATTTAGATTCAGAAAGTGTTAAAAAGACAGAAATATTTTTCCCTCCATTATAGAATAAATGCTTTTGTCAAACAGACAAAGAAAAAAAATGAGGTATTTGTTAGAACTGTCTGACCTGTAATTTGTTTTTTCTTCTGATCTAATTCTTATCTAAATACTCTTGGTTTGCTTCCAAAAAAAACATATTTTGCCTACTATGATGTTTAATTAGTTATAGCTGGCATAGCACTTTGAAGATGTGAAGTATTCTGTCCAGCCTAAGTTACCTCTATCATCTCTCATTTACTTCCTGCCTAAACTAAACAAGTATTATTCCGTAGATGCATGTCCCTTTATTTACATTCTCAGTCATCAACAGCAGAAACACCAGCATTTCCACTGAATGCCAAGAAAGCCAATATGACATGATTTATTTTGGTAGTACTGGACCCAAGTTAAATCACAGCCCTGTACCAGACATTGCATATACACATTCAGTCCCAATCTGCAAAGCTTGCAGTCTAAACGAACATCACAAACTGACAGACATAGGAAGAGAACTGAGGCAGAAAGGTCAGTCAAATAAGAATACTTGTCCAGTTCACATAGCAAGATTTGTAAAACTGAGATTCAACCTACCTAGATCTCTTGGGGTTTTAACAGCAACACCTTAGGCTGGTACATATCAAATGGTTGGGGAAAGAGGAAGCTGAAGTTTATAGTTAACCTACAAACAGAAAAATAAGGATGGATACAGCAAATCTAATCCTTGGATTCATCAGTAATATGAATGTGAAGCCACAGTTGTTCATCAACTTGAGGAAACTTAGTTGGAGTCAAGTCCATGCTAAGACACTTCAGGAAAACTTTGAATCAGTTAGTGTGCAGTAATAAAAGAGGAAAAGTTCAGAAAGCATTGATAAGAGCCCACAATGAAATAATGATGGATGCAAGCTTATTTAATGTAGGAAAGAGGAGGGAGGTTGTGGTTGCACACCCTTGGTTGGCCACCAGGTGCTCAGCCAGATGTTCTCTCACTCCCCTTCCTCAACAGTATGGGGGAAGAAAACAAGGTGAAAAAATGCATGGATCAAGATAAGGAAAGGGAAATCACTTACTTATTACCATCATATACAAAACAGATTGAACTTGGAGAAGATAAATTTTATTTATTTTCTATTAAAAATAGCACAGATTAGTAAGAAACAAATCAAAACTAAAGAGATTTTCTATGAACCCCACCTCCCCTTGTTCCCAGGCCCACCTTCACTCCCTCACTCTTGTATTCTCTACCTGGTCCCTTCCCGAGCAGTACAGGGACACAAGGAATGGGAGTTAAACTCAGCTCATAACACATTGTCTTTGTTCTTCCTTCCTCCCAATTTTTTCCTGATGCAGGATGGGGTCAGTCTGACATGAACTATTTTCACAGGCTGCAGTTCTTCAAGGCAAATCCATCTGCTTCAGTGTGGGGTCCTTCACGAACTACAGAGCAGATGTCTGTTCTGACATGATTATCCACGGGCTGCAGGGGAATAAACTGGTCTTATTCATGATCTGTGTAGAATCTGTGGTGCCTAGAGCACCTCTTCCCCCTCTTTCTTTCCTTATGTGGATGTCTAAAGGGCTGTTTTTCTCCTACTTTTCTCACTTATTATTTTCACTCTCATGGTTTAACCCCAGCCAGCAACACATCCCTACACAGCTATTTGCTCACTCCTCCTGGGTGGAATGGGGAAGAGAATTGGAACACTTAAAAAGAAAAAAAAAAAACTTGTGGGTTGAGATAAGGACAGTTTAATAGGTAAAGCATAAACTGCACATGCAAGAAAGCAAAACAAAACAAGAAATCCATTCACCACTTCTCATGGACAGGTATGTGTTCAGCCATGCCCAAGAAAGCAGGTCTCCATCACATGGAACAGTGACTTGGGAACAGAAATGCCATCACTCCAAACTTCCCCTTCTTACTTCTCTTTACCCCAAGTTTACATGCTGAGCATAATACCAGATGGTGTGGGTTATTCCTTGGGTCAGTTTGGCTTAGCTGTCCTGGCTGGCTTCCCTTCCACCCCCTGTGCACTCCCAACCTTCTCACTGGTGGGGTGAGAAGTAGAAAAGGCTTTGATGCTGTGTAATGGCTGCTCAGCAACAACAAAACATGCCTGTATTATCAGAACTGTTTTCAGCACAGTGAATCCAAAACACAAGTTATTGTGAAGGAAATTAACTTTATTCCAGCCAAAACCATTATGGTTCTCTCTCTTGCAACTGCTGCACAGCAGTTTTTACCCTTTCTAAAATGTTAAATAATAATAACATCATGTATGTTACGTATATGTTACATCATGTATGCATCACTGATGGCTCCGCTTTGGGCAGCAATGGGTCCATTTTGGAGCCAGCTGTAAGTGGCTTTGTCTGACATGGGGACACATGTCTGGTCTGGTCTCACAGAAGCAACCCATTAAGTCCCTCTACTACTAAAAATTTGTCACTTAAACACAACACAGAGGTGAAATTTTCAATTCTTAAACTATATTAAAATATATGTAATGGAAGTTAGTAAAGAAATAAACATCATGAAGCTCAGGAAATCACCCAAGCTGAAAATGCACAGAGGCCAGGAAATCATTAGGGATTAATTATGGATGCTTGCCCCACATCCTGTAACTGTCACTCTTATTGAAGGATATGCATGTTCTTCAAGACAGAATACTGACTAAGTGGTCCACTCTAAACCAGAGCATCTCTTCTTAATTCCCTTTATTCAGAATTTTATAAAACCAATCTAACATTTTATTACTTTTTTCTTAAATGTAACAAATAGAATTCAACAAGCTTTGCTGACTACACCACAAAAATCTCAGGATTTGAATACATCTCTTCTTTTCAAAGTACATAAATAAGGACTTTTCAAAGTACATAAATAGCTACAAAAGGAAGTGCTATTTACTCAAAACAACCTATAATACCTATTAAAGTGGTGATGCTTCAAGAAAAATGCATTAACCTAAGGATTCTTTTGTGTTCTGGGATAAACTGGTAAAATCTTGCTGAAGTGTCCTGAAAGGTTAGACTGGTCAGAAATATCATTGTGCATGCTCTTACACTTCTTCAAGCTGAAATTTTTAAGGAATAGAGCAATTCAAATCTCAGTGGAAAAAAACTAAGAAGTTAATGAAAATATCCTGGATTGAGGAGGACATCTGGGCCTTTTTTATTCATGTTATTAAAATGAAACAAATGTTTAAAATGTTCCTGAAGTGTGTCCAATGTAAATAATGGCTAAATCTTCAATCCCTTCCTTGGGTAAGACAAACTGTTATAGTGAACAATCTAAGAAAGACATAATGGAACAAAAGACACACTTGTTCTATGATTATGTGCATTGTGCCACAGGCTAAACCCTGAAATTTAACTTATGATGAAACTTTACTAAAATCACTAGGGACACATTAAAAAAAAAAAAAAGTAAGAGATCCAATAGTCAGGTTTTCCCTCTATTTCTTAAAGGGATTTTTTTTTTTCTGAACGGTACCTGCTGGATAAAAAAGCTTTCCTTCCTACCCTTCCCAAGTAATAGAATTATCAAAGAGCAGCTCAAGCTTCTTATACATGCTTCTGATATTTTATAATCTTATTCTTATATATTTAGTAACAAATGGCATTGATATGCAGCCCTTTAGTGCTACTTACCATTTGCTAACTACTTCTAAAATGTAAGTGGCCCATACAGTTCTGTTCAGAGATACCCAGGGGTTTGTACCAGGCAGAGTATCCTCTTCAGAATTCATAATTTGCATTAGATAAACACAAAAGGATTTAGAAAATGTTTAGCTGATGTTTCAATGTTTTACTGACAAAATAACAAAAATAAAACAAATATTGATTTTAACAGCAAAACTCAGGATAATTATTTATTGGTTATTTAATGGTTATTGAAGAGGTAAACTCAATACACTTTCAAAGGTTCTTTTTCCCTCCCTCTCTGTAGTTCCTTTTAAAGTGTGGTCATGCTGTTGACACACAGTCAGCAAATGCCAAGCACCAGAGCTTTAAATTCAGTCAAATCTGAGTTCCACTTTTGCATTCCTCACTCACAAAAAGAAGTAGGAAGCTGAAATATGCCCACTTTCACAACTTCAAGCTTTACTTATTTATGCTTCCAGGAACACTGCTGGAAGTCTTAAATCATGTTAAAGTTGGTCTCTAAATAGGATTTTCAAACTTCAGAAGAAATGCATAAGAAGTGTAAAGCTCTTTCTTCTTATCTTGCATCACCAGTGCTTACACTAATTTAAACAAAATAATCTCTAAAAGACACAGATTTCATAAATTAGCAACACAGTACCCGTTGGAATCCATCCTTCAGATCATCTGGAGGCTTTGCATTAAGAGGAAAAAAAGGAGAACAAAGCAACAATGTAAAAGTTAAATCTCTGCCTGAAGCACACAGTGTGATATGAGCATTGATAGCAGACTCTGTTTTAAATTAAAAGCAATTTAAGGAAGTTATTTATAAAGTAAACCAGCTAGGCTGCAACTGAATAATATAATAGGCTTTTACTGCACTGTTTGCTCCTGTTGCCATACTCTTGTCTAGTGTTTCTCAGGATTTATGGGACTTTCTTGGAGGTCTTCTTAAGAGTTCTGAATTTTAGTATTTCTTTGCTTTTCTTCATCATCCTTTGTAAGTTACTGTTGTCATGTCACAGGACCACAACTGTTTATTGTGAAAAGTCACTAATGACCAAATGACCCTGCCACCTGGGGAACTTACAGCTTCATGTTAAACTCCAGCTATATTAAAAAAAAAAGATCTTCCCAGGCTATTGATTTGCTGGCAGTGTTTGATTGTACCCTGGAGGCAGGTGACAGCAAGGCAACTGGGCTCTTACTGTTTTACACTCTCTATTACACAAACCAAATAAATCTTCTCTAAATGAATTCACATTTTTTTCTCACTTCTATGTGACAGTTCAGTATTTAACAATCTGTATACTGTTTGCTTCTGGGATATTGAAACTAAAATCTTCATAATCTTCATAACAACAAATTTCTAGACCCTCAATTTAGCTTTAAGATAGTGGCAGTATTTGTTGTGCTCTACACTCTACAGACTTTTGAAATTGTCAGGTCAAAAGCATGACTTCTTTAATACTTATCACGGTCTCCTTGTGCCACCCAGATTGTCTCATTTTGGAAAACACTTCCACTAACTAGAAATATGGGCAACTCCTACAATATCACTTGTCTTATACTGTGACTACAAATATAGCAAGCTGGCCTCATAGGGAATGAAATGAGAATCTAATGATCAAGCTAGTCTGGAATATGAATGTCTTGAAGAAAAGCTGCAAGATTTCTTCAAAGAAAGAAGTTGAAAAAAAGGTTGCATTAACCTGTCAGCTTCCCCAGAAGGAAAAATAACCCCAAACTCATGCCTAAATAACCACAGCAAGAAAAAAGCAAAGGATTGCAGAGTCTGACTGAATATGTGTTCTGAGAGGTGCTAACATAAAACTTAAATTTTTCTTTTTCATTTGAAAATCTCACTCAATTTAGAGTGTACAATGTCTTTTATTTCATGGTTTAATACACCATAGTGTATATCATGGTGGTCTTAAGAGCAAAGTCATCTTAAGAAAAAAGCTGCAGTAATGAATAAGCAATTGGAGTCACAGGTGTGGTCAAATCAGAAACATTTGAATATTCAAAATATTCAAATATTCTTGAAAGACTTCTCTTCTGATTGCCTGTTTTCTTCAGCTCTTTTTTCACTGTGTTTTAAGCTGAGTTTCCTTTTGTGCCTAACCTGTGACCTGGTCATCTGCTCTCTCTCACCTCTCTTCTGTGCTCTTGTCAGTTTACCTCTTTCTAATTCCCTGCCTTCAAAAACCTATGTATTGATATGGGTTTCTTGGCATTGAGAATCACTTTTCTTTTTTGATCTTGAAGCCTCTTTTCACCTTGCATCTGCTATGTGTATTTCTATGGTTTAGTATCGTCTATGACTGTTTAGCTGTCTCTCTGTGTAACCATCTGAGTTTGGTAATCATGCACAGGGAATGGTTTCTCCACAATAAATTCTTGTGTAACTTAGGGTTTTTCCATCTGGAGAACAAACAGTTTTAAGGAGGCCACAAAAGAGGGTTTCAAAACTGTTACTGATGTCTGTGGGTTGGGGTTGACCAGTCACAGACTACTTGAAAACAAGGTGCCACCAAATGAGACCCCAAGGAGCAAGGCTGATCAAAAGGCAGAAGTCCTTCCTACAACCAACAGTAGATATGGAGGACTCTATCAAGTATGTGTACACTATCTCTTTGGTTGACAGCCATCACTGGAGACAAAATATGGACCTGATCATGACCAGTTTTTCACATTAATATTAACAATGTCAACCACAATACGGTCATTCTTAAAGACTAGCAACAAGCTAGTAAAGACTAGCAAATACAGCTAGTAAAAAAAAAAAAAAAAAACACAGCCAAAACAAAACAATTTTTCTTTAAATTTCTGCCAAAAAACAAGTTTGGTTAGAAAACTTTATGTAGTCCTGTGCAATGGACTATAGATAAATAAATTAGTTAGATAAAAAAAAATATATTTAGCTGAATTGAAAAACACTCTTTCATTGTATATTTTGCAGTTATTTCCATGCCTAAGTCCTTTTTCTATATTAATCTCACAGTTGGAGATTTAGAACTTGTCACTACATTTGAATATGAGGTTGTTTGGACTGAATACAATGTTTAGTATACAAGGACAACTTATAACCTTCTGTCATCAGTTCTGTCTTAATATTATGTATATATTTTATTTCAGCTCTTTGAAGTGCTATTATTTTAAAAGATAATAGAAATGTCTGTAATTTCCCCTTTTTATGCACAGTGCCTCAATTATGCTACTGTGTCATGACAATTCTCATTTAATATAAAGTAATTTAGGCTTGTAAAAGGAAAACATGCAGCTAGCAGGATACTGTGTTACTAGAAACAAAGGGGTTTTACCCCTTACATTTTGAGGAGGCATCAGCTGCAGGAAGTTGTGTTAAATCTGAGGTTACGATAACCAGAGAATAACCAGGATTTCCTTCCCATGTACTCCATTTACTTTCTCTCCATCGTATCTGCCTAAGACACTCTGAGAGCTAGAGGTATTTGAGAAAATGAGAAAGTCCTGCCTGGACCTTCACTGCACTTAATTCCAAACAAAAATGGCCACCAAAATCCTCATTGTTTATCTAATTTATATTTTTTAAATTAGGCTGAGCCCTATCTTTAGTTTGTACATGTCATTAACCAATATTTCACATTCAAATACTGAAGTTTTCTGTCCTTGACTTATGTTATACAGGAGGTTAATTACACTCACTGATGAATTTGTACCAAGGCTTCCTGCACTGAAGCGGAAACCAACATTCATTTTTTTTAAGTTTCAGGTTGGTTCCATCTTCAGAAACCATGTATGTTCAATTGAGGATTTATAAAATCCGCTGGAGTCCTTGAAACTGTTCAAAAGCCTGTGACTTTCCCTGATGAGGAGGGAAGGATAAAAGGTAGTAAAAGTTCTGAAATGAGGACGTCCTGTGAAGAGGAGAAAGCATAACATGGGATTATTTAAGAAAAGACTATGCATTGCATTGAAGTGTCAGTGAAGTAAAATCAGTGTTGCTGAGGCTGCTTTGGATATTCTCATATTTCTCATCATCACAAAGAAATACTAATAAAATACAGAAAGAATTGCAGCTATCTCTGTTTACAATGATACACATATATGTGCATGTGCTCATATGTCTGTATTCATGTTTATATGAAAACATTGATTCCATTACATTTATTCCTGCCAGGAAGCACCAATTCATTTTACTTGCACAGATGAAGTTATTTTAAATCAATTAATGGAAGTACCAGCTCCTTTTGAACTTCCTATAAACTTCTCTCTCCTCCTATGCAACCAGTAGTCAAGGAAATGGAAGATCCAGTACTTCGTTCTTTCAGAAAGAAAGAACAAAAAACTGGCTGCATCTACTAGAGGCAGACTACAAAGCTCCCTCTCCCTACTCAAGGAACTAAGTTATGTAGGCATGTAACAGCAGTTAGCTCTGCTAACTAAACATTTGCAGCCACTTCTCATTAACCTTTCCTGAGGAACTCAGTTGTTTAGATATAAATTATAATAATTATTTTGCAATATTTTTTACTTTAACTGCATTTCCAAGACAATAAGTATTTTAAACATAGACTTACATTTTCCTATTTTCAGCCTTCCAATCTCTATTTGACCCTTACTGTGGCTCTTGGATGTCTGAGATCACAGGGTAAGAGCTCGGAGGAAGCCACTCTATGAAGGCTAATAGCTGCAGAAGCTGTACATCACTTTGTAGGATGTTCACATCAGGCTAACTCCATTCCAGCTAAGAAGATTTTTAATGTAACTCTCAGTGCATTACATCTTTTCCATTTGATAAGTTGACACATTACAGAAAATACTTAAACCTCTTAAACCTGACAGTGACAAATCCATTATCCCAAAGAAAGGGTGCCTAATGGTGTTAGCAAATAACCTAAACTAACAGAAGTTCTGTAGATTCCAAAACAAGATAGTAAAATATACTTTTTCTATAGCAATAGAAAAAGAATTCTTAGGCATAACAGGTTTTATAAGTCAGATATGTTTACAACAGTATAATTGACAGACACATCAGAGAGGATGCATTGCATAACTTTATGGCATCCTAAAATTGTCCTGCTTGGAAGAAAAACAATTTAAACTCTTGCCATGCTCACATTGAAATATGAAGTGTCTAGTATAACATCAATTCTTTCTTTATTCCCAACAAAGATTTTTTTTAGGACTAGTGACAGTCTTTAATGTGGTATTTATGCCATTTATTCCATGTGTGTGCAAATGTCCCTTCTTCTGACCACATAAATGCTTTTTAATTAGAGAGTCAGAAGAGAAAACCACACTAGTGATTTATGATCTATTACTATTAGATGCTTTGAAACTTAAATAAAACTGTCTTGACTTACACTAGCCAGAAATCTAACTCTAAAACAGAAAACTATCCCAGACTTTTCCAATTAAATTCCTTTTCTATTCCATGTGAAAAGTTACCCTGCTTTTTCGAAAACTAGGTTTAGGGAGAAAAGATGGAACTGCAACTGTATCCCTGTTCCATTAACAGAGGAAGAAATATTCAGACTTTTTTCTTAATTGAGTGATTAGTAGAGTAAAACCTAGTCCCTTATAACCATGAGTAGACATGAAATAGCAGGCAACAGGGACAGCTTCCCACAAGATGCAGCACTTAAACAGATGGCATGTAAAAAGTGAAATTTACAAGTAGCTTTAAAAGACCATATAGACAGAAGAGCAATCTAATACAGAATTTAAAACAAACAAAAAAAAAAAGCATTTTAAAATTTATTTCATTAAATCAATTATACTTTTAAAAAATATTCCTTCATGGTCACTTTAGTAGGTCAAGATTACAATAGTGAAAAAGTGCAAAAATTATGTAGAAGATTTCTTGAAACAAAACAAAAGAAAACAAACAAACACCCAAAAAAACCCTAATCAAACCAATAAAAAAAAAATCCCATTTGTACTACTTTATGATTCTTCTTCATTTAGTCATCTCAGCCATAGCCACAAGCAGGCTGTCTTTGATCACGTTTGTCCTGGCTCTGTCATTCTCCAACAGCTTTTTCTGGTTCATTTTTCTACTCAAAATACAAGATTATACAGCTGTGGATCATTCCTGAATTTCCTCTTCTATTAAGTGGCACATGCAGTCCTGGTGCTCAGAAGAAATTTCTTCTCAGAAGGAAAACCACATAATTACAGTGCCTACTATCCATGCAGTCAAAATGGCTTTCAAAATGGAATTTGAACTTCAGAGAGTATTTTCACAAATGCAGACTGGAACCTCTGAATCTTTCACATTTGTCAGTTGAGTTTATTAAAAAAAAAAAAAAAAAAAGGAAAAGAAAATGTATATAGTAGTATATAGGATTTATACACAACTTGTTCACTCAGTGCCAAGCAGCAAAGTCATTACTGACAGAGTTAAGCTGACATAATATTATTATAATACTGTGGTCAGATGACCTTGTCTGGCTGTCAGGTGCCCACCAAACTTCTCTATCACTTTTCCCTTTACCAGTAAGACAGAGGGGAGAAAACATGACAAAATGTTCATAGGTGAAGATAAGAACAGGGAGATTACTTAGCAGTCATGATCATGGGCAAAACAGGCTCCACTTGGTGAAATTAAATTTACTATCAATGAATAACAGAGTAGAATAGCAAGAAATAAGAACAAAACTAAAAAACACCTTCTCTCCACCCCTCCCTTCTTCCTGGGCTCAAATTCACTGACAACTCTTTTACCTCCTTGCCCAAGTGGCACAGGGGAACTGGAAATGAGGGTCTTTGTCAATTCATCAGAATTTTTCTCTTCTGCTTCTTTCTCCTCAAGAGGACCTCTCACACTCTTCCCCTTCTTCAATGTGATGGCCCTCCCACAGAAGACAGTCCTCCATGAACTTCTCCAATGTCAGCCCTTCCCACAGGCTGCAGTTCTTCATGTTTTTCATGGGTCCTTCAGGCACAGGCTGCTCCACTGTGGGTTCCCTACAGGGTCACAAGTCTTGCCAGCAAACCTGCTCCAGCATGGGCTCCTCCCTTCACAGGGACACAGGTCCTACCAGGAGCCTACTGCTGTGTGGGCTTCCCAGGGAGTCACAGCCTCCTTCACAGACCTACCTGCCCCAGCATGGATCTTTAGTGGGCCTGGGTGGATCTCTGCTCCCTCATGGACCTCCATGGGCTGCAGGGGCACAGCTGCCTCACCATGGGCTGCACCAGAGGCTGCAGGGGAATCTCTGCTCCAGCACCTGAAGTACCTCCTGCCCCTCCTTCTCCACTGACCCTGGTGTCTGCAGGGCTGTTTCTTTTACATACCCACACTCCTTTCCCAGCTGTTCTGTGCAGTGGATTTTACCTTATCTTATTATCCCAGAGGCACTCCCACTGTTTCTGCCTGGCTCAGCTTTGACCAGATGTACCCAACAGCATGTCCCTCTTTAAGGCAGCTGGCACTGACTGTCACACATGGGGCAGTTTCTGGAGTCATCTCACAGAGTCATTCCTGCAGATTGCCCACCAAGACCTTGCCACATAAAGCCAGTACAAATGTAAATATAAATGTATTTTATTGGGGATGTAATCAACTTGAAGGTTTTCTAAAGAGTAATATCTGCATATCATCTCAATTATATTCTATTGCAGTACCACACACATGAATCATGCAAAGATAATACAAAGTCAGCATTTTTTATCTCATGACTTCATTTGGCTTTCATATAAATGATTTGGCTGCATCACAGGGCTACCAAATAACACTGAATTAACGTGCATCTAGGTCAGTGTAAAGATGTCTATTGATTGCAATAACCTTTGCACAAGAAATTGAGTGAACTCACCACTTGTAACTTCACAAAGAGATTAGAATTAAAAAAACCCTCAAAATCATGGAAGTTAAAATTTCTTCAATTTTTTTCACCTACCTCATTCTTTTATTAGTGATTCTGATTTAAATAATTAATCTAATGAATTTTAACATTCTCTAATCATTTGAAAAACAGATGTTTTAAATAGATTGCATGCATGGCCATGGAGGCCAAAGCAGAAAAACATGTTATTTAATATGTACAGTATAAACTGTCATAATATTCATGTAAAAAGAAAATGTTTTAGTGAGCTTTTAGTAATGGAAACATTTTGATAACAATAAATCTGGGGAAGCGAAGCTAGGAATGTGAACTCTGGAAAAATTTCTAGACATATCATAGATGTTGCTCTGTTAATTAAAAGGGAAGTAGTCTTGATGAGTCAGGCCTTTGGGGCCAATATGGTGACAATCAAATTTTATATGAGGTATTCCTCCATAGGAAAAGGATCATGTGGCTTTCCAGTGTAAAGGCAGCATCAAAAATTCTTACATATTCTGAAACAGATATAGCCAGGAAAGCCACTCAAATATGCCACCTGGTAAATGTTTAGCCACTTCACATCTAACCACAATATACTATCACGCAAAAGACGTTTTTCTATTTTAAGATGTCCAGAGAGAAGTTAGTGTTTCTGAGAGTGCTTCTTATCTTAGAGTTTGCTTGAAGATGAAGTTCTAACTTATATGGAAATTGACAGATTTAGACTACAAGTAGAATTCCATTTCATGGGACATACAGTTATTTCAAATTTTGTTTTCATTCAGATAAAATATGAATCATCAGGTATAGTTTTCTGCATAGAATATATGTCCAAAAGTGGATTTTTATACACATTCATAGTATTTCATGTCTCACTTTATTTCAGTTTCTTAAAAGGAAGTGTCACTGAAATATATGTATGTCCACAGACAGTTTTATTTCAGTCTCATCAGGAGAACTTTTCTAGCTAGCTTTGAAAATGGCAATCTAGCTTTGAAAGGATGCTAGATTTAATAGCCTGATGTTATTTTGTTTTGGTTTTCACAATCTTTTGTTCTATTGTTACTCAGCAGCACATTCATTTCTATAAAATTTAATTATATGTTGATTCATTTGATTTTTTTTTTACTTATTGCCACATTCATGGCCTCCCAAATATGTGCATAGAATTCCCAAGCAAAACTTTAAGTCTAATTTTACTTTTCAATAGCTTCCCTGGAAACCAGGTCAATTATAGATGTTTTGGTAGAAACAAAAATTTACAGGAGGACTCAGCAGATGTTAATATATATGAATCATACTTGAAAAACAAAGGAATCCACAGATCTAGTGCAGGTTTTATTAACAATTAAAATTAGAGGTTTTATTAACAACTCATCAAAGTCAATTAAATTACAATTAACTGTCATTGACCTCAATAAGCTTTAGATCAGTTGTTAGTCAAAGTATTTGATACTTCTAAAGTAGATGGAATGTGTTCGTTTTCTATTTCTTTGAATTTGTACTTTAGTAGGTGGTGTATTTTTATCAGGATTTTATCAGGAGTCAGGGTTCCCAAGGATCAAGGACAAGATAACTGTCTCTCAGGAGTATCTATGATACCAATATTTTAAATTGTGTACATTCCAGTAATTAATGTCTTCTACAAAATAGATTTTTCACTTTAATAATGGTAGAAGTGACATATTATTGCTCTCCAGAAGTTTTTTCTTTTGTATGTATATGCATATGTATGCACACATATGATATATTTGTGTGCAATGTGTATCTTTCAAATGCACACAAACAATATATCTATTGAGTAATATATCCTTATGGTATTGTAAATGCAGGTGAACCTGGTGGGAAGAAATGATGATGTCTGACTCCAGTTCAGAAGGCTCAATGATTTCTTTATTATAACTATACTATAATATATTAATATACTATTTAAAGGAGATACTAAAACTACATACCTACTTTTTCTAACTACCATATCTAACTCACAACTCGTGACCTTCTCGCGAGAGTCCAGACACAGGTGGATCTGACTGGCCATCAGGCTCTAACAATCTTCACTAGAATCCAATCAAGCAATCACCCCAGGTAAACAATTCTCCAAACACATTCCACATGAGAAAAACAAGGAGCAGAAATAGAAATTGTTTTCTCTTTCTTTCCTCTGTGCTCCTCTATGAAAAATCCTGAAAGAAAGACGAATGTGCTTGCCACACTATGGGAAAGGAAATATTTTATTTGTATTTAAACTCAAATTATACAATAATTTTGCTTAACATATTTCATTGTTTTATAGAATATTTGAACAGTTTAAAATGCCTGGTATTTCCTCTCCATTTATGGTTGATACAGTAATAATTTTATCTCCTTGTAGAAAATTTTATTATATATTAATAAATATTGAGATGTCTTTATACAATCACAGACAAATCATCTACATGTCCCATATTCCTTAAACTCAACTAAATCATAAGACTATTTTGGCCTCTGGTAGTTTAACTATCAAATATTCCTTTTCAAAAATAATATCTGTTAAGCTAATGTACAGAAAATGCAATTTTTACTTTAGTTACAATTTTGAAACCTAAACACTGCCTTGTACAGAATAATCTTCATAACCTAAAGAAAGACTTCAGGCATACTAAAAAAATGTGATTATCACTTTAAGTGTTCCTTAAAAAGCAATCTTTGATGTGTCTACCTTGTGTTAAAAAACTCCCTAATTATTGCATGGAATCAATCATTAGTCTCCTTTTGTTCTCTCTGTGTGCTAAGTGTATAAAAATTAGATTTTAAAAACCATCAGGGTGTACATAATGCGACACTCTTGACAAAGAACAAGCTTATGTTTTGTCAAAGCTACTTCAGCATAGCTGCTTCTCATGCAGCAGAATTTGGGGGATGCTGGTTCAGAAAGCAGAATTTCTTTAACTTTCCCTCTTGGAAAAATAAGTCTTAACTTTATTAATACATGCAAACATTTTTGTCTTCAACTCCTTTCGTCTCCCCTTAGATTTTCCAGCTAGGGTAATAGCAGTGGGTGAGATTCACTCCTGTTCCCACATCAGAGCAGTACAGAAAGGCAGTTTAAGATGGTTAATTTCTCTTACTACCTGGAAGAAAAGAATATTATCTCAACACCTCTCCCAGCTGAGTCTTGTTGATCACTGCTACCAATCTAGTAAAATCAAGCTAAAGAAATAATCCATATTCATGAGAGAAATTGAGTCTGTGGTAGCCATGAAATTTGGGCACTTGAGGCTCATTCCATATACTAATCACGCTAGTACAATACTTAGAAGAAAGCTATGTGTTGGCTGCCATTTTATTGTTGCTAGGTTGTTTGGGGATTTTTTACATAAGACTTGATTTGTGTTGGACCCTTTGGTGAAAAAGATAAAGGGAGGGAATATAACATGTAATATCATTTGAAACCAAAAGCTCCAGAGTTAAACAGTGTGACATTGCCAAATACTAGGAGTAAAGGTCCCTCTTCCTTAAAATGTTATGGGTATTCAAAAGGGGAAAATAAAGCTCTCCTTAGGGTTAGGCAAGTGTCTTAGGAGAGGACTTACATTTTATCCCCTTTTAAATAATTTGCTACTTGTACAATCACCACCTTTCCTTGCAAAACTGTTAGTCTGTGGCCATGCAGTTAAAAGTCATTGCCATAATTCATCCACAAGCAGAAGAGAGCTGTCTGCACCAGTTTCAGAAAGCAGTCGTGGACACAACACACCCAGTGTGCCTGCATATCATATGGTTTCCCTCAGAGTCCTTGAAGTCTACATGTGAAAAACTGATGTAAACTGTTGTGGTTGCCTGTGCAGATACTAGACATGCTCAGATATAAGGAGTCCTTTGTTTTCTAATGGTTCTTCTCCAGCTGATTGTGTTTTTACAAACCACAAACACAACTTGCCTGGTCTTGAGCTCAGCCTGGGCATAAATCTCAAGATGAAAATTACAGTTAGCTAGAGAAACTCTAATCTGCACTATGGAGTTATAGACTAGAGACAAAGAGTACAGTTCTCCCATTTTCAACAGCTCTCTTTGCCAATTGAGAGGCCTTAAACGAAGCAGTTTGACCTCAGAAGAGGAAATCGGGGAGCAGAGAATATCAGGAGATAGAGGAAACTGCTATAAGCAAAAGGAGAGGAAAGTCATCAGTTAGAAAAGTCACAGTGACCTCTCTGGGGCAATCCAAAAACTGAAAAACAGAAAAGTATTTAGTCATATTCCTTTTCTGACCACACAAACCATTGCAAAAAATTTGACCCTTGTTCTGCTGGAAACATCAGCAGTCTATCTGCAATATAAGCAAAATAATGCTTGCTGGCTTTCTAAAAAAGAAAGCTGTAGCTGTGCTCTGCAAGGCAAGGGAAATGCAGGCAGTGGAGGAATGGGGGCTACTCAGACACCTGCCCATGCCTCAAATCACATCATCTCATAAGTGCCCATGAGTTATGGTTCTGCAGTAATTTTCTGTTTTGTCATGAGAGAATCAGTGTACAGCAGGAGTGAATTCACTACCCTGAGACCTGGTTTTAGCAGCTTCAAGAGATACAGGTACTAAACATTCATATATAGAAATGATGAGATTTTGCATCTTTGTGCAATAGTATTTTTAAGCCCTGGACCTCTGACCTACACTCAGGCTCACATTCCCAATACTAAATGCAAGGATGAATTGTAAAAAATTTCCTTCAAAAATGTAATTTTCTGAAGCAATTATGTTACTGTTCTTCACACACATGGCATATCAGCCTGATGCACCAGAAATTATAAGCAATGTCAGATGCAAATGAGATTCTCATACACAATAAATTCCCTCTTCAATAAATGAAGTTTCTAAGTTTCATTCCTGAAATTCTTGTTTCTTACCTCCCAAAATGATTTTCTAATATGCCTCAAAAGAAAATTAAATTTCTAAATCTTACAAAAATTAAAACAACTTCTTTTCCTTGTCCTTATCACTCAAATTTGGGCCAAAATAAATCAATCACAGGTGTGGAATGAAGGTTCAGAAGTGTCAGATTAAGAAACTCCACTTTTTAACATCAAAATGACACATTTAGAAATCAGAATGTGTCACAAACTGGTACTTAGGAGAAATAAACATTATTAAAATATAATAATCAAAAATTTCCTCTCTAGAAATTTTTTTTTTACTTCATTAGAAATTTGTATTTTTTTTTTTTTTTTGAAAAATGCTGGAAAAGTTTTCCTTGTGTCTATTATACAAAATAAGTTATGTTTATATCCTGTACATATTGTCAACCAGGGAGCTTTAGGAGAATGTTTCTCACTAAATATGGGCATATTAATATCCCTGTGACTTCCCTCATTACACTCATTCTTCAAATTTCCTCTCCAACCAGTTTCAAATAATTTTCTGTAGCATGCAGAAACCATGCTCAGTGATAATCATGTATTGCCTATTCTTCACATAGGTTTATAAAATACAGGTTCTAGGGAACAGCAATTTTAAAGAAGTCATATACTGTGGGATCTTACGTGTTAAATTATTCACATACAGTAGCATGGTCTTACAACAGCATGGCTACTGGAATTCTGGGGTAGTTTTAGATGTTTGAAGGCATCAGAGTTCTCAAGGCATCAGAGATGTAAACAATAGTTTTCCTTTATTTTAATATGATACTTTCTCAATCAGTAAGTTTTTAATTTCATTCAGACAGAAGCAGCGCGAAGAAGTGTGTGTGTGTGTGTGTGTGTGTATGCAACACTGATTAATGCATCACTATCTGCACAGCATGCTTCAGTTACATTGTCTCACAGTAAATTGCAGAAAAATCATCACAATCCACTGCTCTCAACCACTGGGAAAAAGATCCTGAAAGTAAAGCAGATGCACTCATTTAAGAGAAGCATTACAACGCATTCACAAGAATAAGAAAGATATATATATGCCAAGGTTTACTAATGACTGTGGCTTTCATGGAGAGGTTGGTATTAGCTAGATAAATCATCTGCATTCCATTTTATCAGGCTTTCAAATGCAATTGATATCATCCATCTAGACCACACAGGTCTACACTTCAGGTAAAAATCAAAACAAAGCTGTGTGGTCTACTTTGTTAGCACTGTAAAGACAACTTATTGTTAAGCTTAAGATAAGCGTCTGCATTTAATTCTATTTATAGCAGGCTTCAATAAGTATGCCTGGGTTCTTTTTCACTTTCCAGGTCAAAGTCACAAAGGCTGTCACAGGAAGGTGTAAATTACACTCCTTTGCTACAGCAAATCCCTTTGCATAAGGGATGGAGTACATTTCAGCTCAAAACAGTGAGCTATTTCACTGCTACCTTCTCTCAGGATTTCTACTACAGAACAGAAGAGTGGGCAATTTAATTTTGATAAAGCTTTCAGTGGAAGTCATTGAAGAATCACAGACCTTGACCACCCCACTTTTATGACAGAATTGCCTACTTTTAAAAGTTTATTCTAGCCCTTCATGCCAGGTAACAAAGAGAACTATAAAAAGAGATTGCATCTTGTTTGTGATCTCATTCCCTCTAAGAAAGGCAATTAAAATAGCTTTCATTTGCTTTCCATGGAAGAGAATCAGTAAAGTGAGAAGAGTACTGTATGAATCCACTCATTTAACATCTCTCATGGAACCGAACTACAAATGTAAAAATAAAAAAACCCTTATAATTAAAACACCTATGTCTGAGGGCCTATTGAGGCATAATAGTCTTGGTATCCTCAACAATGCAAATTTATTTTCTGCCCTGTCACCCTAGTTCTTGGTATACTATTCCCCACCCTTACACACTCGCTCTCTGTGCACTCTCCCAGCCCAGACAATGGAACAAGAGAGAATCAGGCTTCAAAATACTTCAAAAACTCACAATAATTCAATCTGTCTTGTTACAACAGAAAAAGCTACCTCAAACTGAGAGATACTCAAGACTTCTAAAACGATTACTTGGAAAAAGAAAAGAAGGTACTGAGTTCCAATTCCATCCCTCAGAGCCTTCTAATGAAACAGGACATTTCTGGCTGAGTTTCCATGTGCACACTGGTGTGCTTTGGAAAGCCTGGGCAGATGACCAAACTCAGTTTGCAATCCTTCTTTCACAATTACAGCTGGTCAAGGGGGTTGACTTATGTCCGCTATTTATAACTTAGCCCCATGGCTTCTTGTTAGAGAGCAGGCTGTGCTGAGAGGCGTGTGACTGATAGTGAGTTAATGATTCCATTGTCTGCAGTAATGCAGAAAGTAAAATTCTCATGCATCAAACTGAACAGGAGCTTTATCACCAGGGCTCTGTGCTTTAAAGTGGTGCTGTCACTACCACTCCTGAAAGGAACAGCAACCAGGACCAGAGGCACTAGGATGAGTCTTTGATATTCATTTTATTAATACTTCTGTTAACTCCTCAGGGTGGAAAAGTTGTAGAAGAGGACTCGTCAGAGTTGCTACAATGAGTGCATTAGGATAAACAGAAGAAGGGCAGTTTTTCACCTTGCCTAAGGTAATGTCATGGGGTTTTTTGTTCAGCACTGCAATTAAGTGCTTGCAATCGGTTACTCAAAATAATTGTTACAACTTTTTACACTGCCTTTACTCAATGCATGCATTGTGCTTTTTCCCCCTACTTTACCAGCCCTACAACACTACACCTCCATACCTCCTGTTGCATCCTGGGACTGGGTTTTAGGGGTTCTTATTTGTGTTAGCTAGTCGAGTCGTGTACCCCCACGGGCCCCCCGTGTTATTTCCCCCCCAGCGGTTTCTGGCCCCACGCTGCCTGCTGCCGGACCTTCCCCCTCTGCTGCTTCTGTAACCACCCTCCCTGTCCGGCCCCGGGAAACCTAGGATCCACACGATCCCGCTCAGCCCGAGGCTCGGTGCCCGCCCCTGCGGGGTTCTCTGGTTTGTCGCTGTTGCTGGCGTCACCGCCACGGCAGCCGCCCCTATTGGATGGCAGGTCGTGGATCCTCTCACCCCGCCCCTCCATAAAATCCTACCCCGCCGGCACCCAGGTGCCATTTTCTCCCATGCGAGTGCCGGGAGCAGTCGCGTCTTTCCATCGAACTGTGCCACATGACCAATAAACCGTTCCTGCCAAGCACGGAGTAAATGGACAAATTCCTCACCTCTTTACCAGATCCCTAGCGCACAGTAACAGAGGCTGGCCAGCCCGCGTGCCCGAGACACGGAGCCACGTCCGGGAACCCGCAGCAGAAAACCCCAGCAGCACGTGGAAGCTACGCCACAGCCGGGCTCCCAAGAGCTGCGTGCAGCCGGGGAGAGCGAAAACCCACGCCGCAACCTCCCTCATGATACTCGCCCTCGATAAGGTGACTGGCAGTGCACACACCACTGAGTGGCTTAAAATTCAAACATTTCTATGGAATACAGGGAGCATCACTTTTCCTGGACAAATTTCCTAACCTTTAATAAGTGAGGAACATTAATTTCATTGTCACCATTCTGCACCCCCCTCAAAACTATCAACAAACCACAACTCTGCACTGTGTGTCAGGTACAGATGAAAAGCTGGAAACTGTTCTGTTAACTTTCATCTGTCTGCAGAGATTTCTTCACATGATATGGAGCAATATTACAGCCACTCACATTGGATATGAAATAATGTCTCCAAGTATCTGGAAGTGTCACTAGCTGTAACCTTAAAGGCTTAGAATTACGCATCTCTCCTTCTGAGGGTATGATTTGGTGAAAAGGATAAAAAGCCTTAACACCCTGCATTTTATTGCTCTGTGCTGAGACCTGAGAGTCACAGAAATTCATAACCTTAGAAAATTCATAGCTTTGTGTAGATATATGTTCCATTGTTGTGTTTTTTAAATGTTTAACTCTGTGAATAAGATGAAAAACGTACTACAGCTCTATATGTGAAGAATATTTAAGTTCCAATAATTGTTTCATATTTTTGACCAAAATAATATCAGTAAACTACTACACACCTGATTCTTGCTCAAAGTGATGTTCAGTGTTATAAGCTTCTACCTTAAAAAAAAAAATGCCCAGCAATTTTTTCCACATAAATATATTGCCCAGTGCTGTGTAGAGTGTTGGATCTGCATGACATTTCCTGTGTGTGCACTCAACTCCCGTGAGCTCAGATGCAGCAGATGTTTTAGATACAGCCTTCATTCCTCATAGAAACATCTATATGTTCAAACAGGCAAACAAGGCATGTTCAGGAAAATCTAAACGGATGGTGCTCCTAATAAATATCAGCATTAGAGTTTATGTCTCACTTTTATTTGCCCATCATAATTTTACATACAGTTTTATCTCTCACTGTGAAGAAAGGCAGTCCTGAAATGCTTCTATAGACAACATAATGTGCAATTGTGTGGGACACAATAAAAGCTGATCCAAAGCCCCCAGTGTTGACATTACTGGCAGAACTGCATAATGAAAACCAGAATTTTTTGGTGCTAACACTGAAATTTTCATACAAAGCTGGGTTGATAGCTGACCAGGATGGGATCCTTCATACCTAGGTACTAGTGGTTTTATGGTGCTAATTTTCTTAAAATCACATACCTCCACAGAAGTTGACACAGAATCCCCATAACTGTGCATTACACAGAACTGGCAACAGAGCAAACAGGGTAAATGTGAATTAAATATAATAACAGTGCTTGCGCTTTTCATGAAGGTGTAGATGACAACATGTCACAGAGGAATAAAAAGAAACTGTCCCAGTTACAATTTTTTCAGTCAAAACCCATGGAAGAAAACCACGCCCTTATTATATACCCCTGTTTAGCCCATTATTACCAATGTTTGTGATGGCAAAGAACGAAACCTCAACTTCCTCCCAGAAAGGAAGTAATGAGTATATCAGTCAAAAGAAGAACTTGCAAGGGACTAAAATAGATTACTAGGAGTAAAATAAGCCCTGCTAATGTCTTGTTCTACAAACTTCCCAACTCCTTCTTAAGTATTATATCATCTTTATAACTCTACTTGTCATGTCTGAAATGTTGCCTAGATTTTCTTGTTTTCTAAAGATTACTTCATTAAATCCATTGACTAAAGAAAAATGTACATCTGGAAGAAGTCAGATTTATTTGAAGTATGCATACTTTATAGGAGTTCAAAATTTGCAATGTTTTCTTCAAATAAATACTGATTTTGTTGGTTGAATCTCTATAATATGTAAGGTTTGGATTGATACCTCATTGAGATAGAAGCAAGGCTTACAGAAATGTTACAAGAAGTCTCTTTTCAGAACACTTTATCTTGATTAAAAAGTTTCTTTTACCATGCTCTACTCTTAGAATCAATTAAAAAAGAATTTTAGAATGTGGAAGATTTTAACTACATGTTCAGTATTACCATTAAAATCATTAAATTCCCAGAGCAACAGAATTTACTCTTGCTAATTTGATCATCTGCTGCTCCTTTAGGATGACATGCAGATATGTGTACACTGACACCTCACTTTGTTCCATCATATGTTAACAAGAACTGAGAAGAAGGTGAGACACAGAGTTTTGGTCTAGCATTTCCATAGTTCCCAAATAAAGTAAATAAAGTAGTAAAAGACTTTCCCTCCACTCACATAAGCTTCTTTTTAAAAGCTGGAATAGAAATTTGCCTCTTGGCAGTGCTAGTAATGTTAGGACATCACCTAAGGATAACAACTTTAATTGTACAACCATAACCTTTCACCCCAATTATGTTCAGTCTGAATTTATTTATTACTGAAGCCTGATGCACTTTTGGTACTGTGTTTTTTATTTTATCATGTCTTTTTCCCTTAGAAAATCTATAATGCCCCACATACAGAATCATTAAAGGTCCCTTGATTAAAGTTCTTTCTCTTTGACAAGTCTGAATACAATTAAAGTGCAACAAAGTCTAGAGAAAACTATTTTGTATTCCACTTTTATTTGCTCATCATGGCTTTTCTTTTCCTTTGGCTTTGTAATGTCACTTCCCATTTTCCCTCTATTCTGTGAGAGAAAGCAGCTCTAAAATAATTCTATCAAGACCTACAACTTGCTGAGTAACAGTCATTTTATGTTCACATGACAAACAGAACCCAAGACAGAATAAGATGGATATAGTGTGTGACTTAAAGTCATGCACATTAATTACAAATTTAAACCAAAACAAAGCTTCTTTTCTTGTAACATTTGGTATCTTCACCTATTCACTAAGCCTAATTGCTTGTGTCCACTATTACCCTGACTGACTGCACTGACTTTAATTAGGCTGACTTCAGTGTAATTGCTGACTGTTTATTTTCCTGAGTTATGGGAAGGCAGTGCATGAACTCAGAACTAGAAAGCATTTAGTCACTTCTTACCCTCTTTTGAAGGATGTTTTTGTTACAGCATTTATAATCTTTTTGGGATACCTCATTCAATCTCATAATACAAGAAACAAAGGAAATACCTGCTTTCTCAAACTTCAGGCACAATACATAAGAGTCAGATGAAAAGAACAGAATCACCGTTCCTGTTCTGCAATGTGATGGTATAAGCTGCACCCACATTAAGCTAGATTTACCTCAGAGGGCTTTTGCATAGGCACAGCAACTCACTGTTAAGCTGTAAGTAAGGAATTTAGTCCCTAAATCCCAGTTTGTCTAATGTCTGTGTCTGTAGGTATCTGTAGGAAATCCAGCTTTTATAAAAAAAAGGACAGAGAGACCATTTACTGGATTGTCTAAGATGACTATTTTGTGCAAACATCACTGGTTTCAAAGGCAGAAAAAGAATACTGCCTTGAAGTTATGAAATTGCAGACGTAGTTAACATAATTTTTTTGGCACCAAGTTTAATTTAGAAGGATTAAATAAGTATATTCATAGATTTTTAAACCAATCAAATCTCGAAGCCATTTCCTGCATTAATTTCCCAGCTAACTTAATTATACAGCCCCAGGCTCTGGCTCATGATCAATTAACAGAGCTGTAAAAATCTGGAGCCCAAGACTACCACATATTAATCACCACATCTGATATAAGGAAAACAGCCTTTATTGTGGTTTCTGGATTTGCAATCAAACCAGCATCCACAGCTGATATAGCTGTGCTCTGCTTTAATTTTTTTTTTTAATTAGTATTTCTCATGACTTAGAAAGATGTGAGAAAGATAGATTGTCATATGCAAAACAGGTCTGAAGAATATTTAAAGTACAAGAATGTGTTCATTGTAAACTACTGAGAAAAACTATGCATATCTGCATATCTGGAGGAAAAGAGTTCACTAGTGCAGCCCACCACGTAGAGCAATACTTCAAATGCTTAATTGTTTTCCTCTTGATGCAAAAGCTGTTTAGTTCATGCTCGCACAGAAAATTAGTCATAACATCATGATGAGCAACTCTGCCATGGGAAATGGGAACCAGTTTGAAAACACATTCCCTTTCTGCTCCACACACATCTTGAGTTCACAATGCTTTTCTAGGACAGTGGGTGCAATTCTCATTCTGATTTCATTTGTCTGTCTTAGCAAGAGAAGAAACATGCAAGTATCAAAACAGTCTGCAGGGAATCACACAACAGCTGAGGCAATCCTGCAGGTTCCCAGTAAATTCAGGTCGATTAAGGGTTTTGCAGAGGGAAGATGATACCATTAAGCTACAAAAAGACTCTTCTATAAATATGTAACAAGAATATAAATAGCTTCAACAACATTTAGGAAGAAGAATGCCCAAGCTTTGTGGTTAAAGAACCTTTCTGTGGTCAGGCTGATGCATGCTGTGAATATGTAATAGCCTGACAACAAATAACCAATGAAAAAATCCACAGAAAGGAGGAGGGAATTAAATACATGCAGACAAAGTTCTAATTATACTGAAGATTACTGAAATTTCAGGAGAATATTTTCAAAGCAGTATCTTCAAGGCTTGATTGGCGAAATAGCAGGGTCTTTTAGACTGCCCTGATCTAAAGGTCCTTTGGAAAGGGATGCCTCCAAGCAGTGAATCATGCTTGTTATTTGCATACATTTAAATGTTATGCTGAACTGGTGCTACGGACACCCTGTAGAGACCAAAGGCGAACAATTATATTAGAATACATTGTTACAGTACAGCTTTTCCCAGTTTACTTTGTTAAGGTACTTTGAAATATCTTGTGCCTTTCTGGAAGGTCAACAAGTTACACTCATATCTGAGAGTTAGGAAACAAATCACTGAGCTATATGTTAATTAGATGCCTTTATATTTAACTGTCTTTATCTTCAACAGGGCTGAAAAAGGAAGCTAAATCTTCTATTTTAAGCCAAATACAACATATTAGAGGGATAAGTGGAGCTATGACCTGATGACTGACTGATATCATCTACCTAGAATGCTGTGAGGCCTTCAACCTGGTCCCTCACGACATCCTTATCTCTGTATTGAGGAGATATATTTTTGAAGGGTGGACCGTTTGGTAGATCAGAAATTGGCTGGATGGACACAGCCAGAGAGTTGTGATCAATGGCTCTATGTCCAGGTGGAGGCTGGTACAAGTGCTGTCCCTCAGGGCTCTGTCATGGGACCAGTGCTCTTCAATATCTCCATCAATGACACAGGCAGTGGTATCAAGTACAGCAAGTTTGCAGTGTTCTCTTAGAAGCCTACAGAAGAGACATTGGACATGGGAGCCATAGATTCTGGGCTCAGGCCCAAGGACTGCTACAAGTCTTCTGTCTAATAGCTATGACATTTTTCTTGGAAGTGAGGGTTTGATCTCCCTCCGCAAGATACATTTCACAGGTGAGTATTCAAACCAAAAGACTATTATAAATGGTTTATAACCATTGGACACTACTACTACCACCATTATATTTTAAAGTATATTAGTTACCCAGTAGGACAACTCAGCATCTTAAATTATGTGAAGATTTTAGACTGTGAATTTCAGCCTCACAGGCACAATGAAGAGCATAAAACTCAGGAGAAAAGTGGATTTCAGAAACACTTCAGTATTCACCACTTGCTGGTTTAGATGTTCAATCCCATTCAATGCTGACTATTGTAAATTTAAATCCTTGGCACCTTACTATCCTATATATTGCTCAGGGACTGCAAACATCTAGCTGGGGTTATGAATTGAATTCCACAATACCAGTATGCCAACATTCAGCTGAATTCTGTTGGCAAGCATAGCTTTTTGTGAATGTTTTCTTCATTTCTGTTTACCCAAGAAGAGTAAGATTTTCCAGGTTAGAACTAAGAAGGAAATGTCAAGGTTGGTGTAAAATCATGGATGTGTCTGATGTTCCAGCTTCAGAGATCTCTGCCATTTCAAATATAGCATCTGATAGAGCAAGTAAAATAGGAAAACACCTTGTTCACTTGCATTTTGATAGAGATGTAAGTGGGAAAAAACCTGATAAGGACAGGCATCCTGTCTGTTAAACCACTCATTCAGGTATTCAGCCCATTCTCATGCTTAATTTCTCTCTGTGACCCTTTCTCCATGATTTTGCTCCTCTGCCTGCCCTTCATTATAAGCTGCCTCAATGTTGTCTTTTCTCCATAATATAGTTAAAAACACACCTTATTTTTCTAGTCTACATCACCATTCCCAGGCAACTAAACCCACTCTATCAAACACATGTAATTAGACTCTTTTTTAAACAATCTGAGAAATTCCTGAACTATCTTCTTTAATCAAATTATAGCCCTACCCCAAATTAATCCTGTGTTTACCCTCCAGCAGAAGGAAATTTAAATTAATGGTTTCTGCCAAAGAAGACTTCCAACCTACATTGATTGGGTAGTCAGCAGTCACAGCATAAACTCCCAGAGGCTCCTCGCCTCCCCTCCTTTGTGCTAGCACTAGGTGACCAGACAGATTCTTGGCAGGTGAGAGCAGATGAGCATCACAAGCCCTCTCACGGGTCATTGTTTGACCTCACCCAGTCCAGGGACCACACTGTGTTTTGGTGTTTCTTTTCAATTCTGTCTTTCCTGTGTGTTATCTGAACTTCTTCCTCATGCAAATTTACTCTCTTGGGCTTGTCCTTGCTCAGCAGCAGGCCTAACTTGGACCCGGCTGGCACTGGCTCTGTGGAACGTGAGGGAAGCTTCTGGCAGCTTCTCAGAGAAGCCACCCCTGTAGCCTCCCTCTGCTACCAAAACCTTCCCACAAAAACTCAATACAAGTCATACAAGGGCAAGAATGTTGCCAAGACGTTGATACAGCAGCAGCAATATCACCAACATTTCTGACTTTGTCCTGTGGATGTCTCAGAGCTTCCAAACCTGTGAGATGAATATCCACAATGCATAGAAATATTTTCTTTATTCTCAGTGTATTGGCAAAGGGGTAGAAATTTGGACTGTTTGTGTGGCTATGAATCTGTCATCTCTTAAATTTCAAGCATCTGACTTACTGACCCCAGCAATATTTTTTTAATCTAGTTGATGCATGTGAATTTCACATATCCTAAACATACCTTAATGTCTTCTCTTATCTTTCTTATGTTGCTTTTCATCTGAGATCAAAAGTTGTGAGATCTTAACAGATGCCACTTAAAAATATAGAAGATTAGGGGCCAAAAAACTTTTCATTGTATGAAGACTGAATTAGAAGAAATATTCAAAATATGTTGAAAATCTTATGCACTCTAGTTTTATCTTTTTGGATGTTTGAGGGGTTTTTTTAAGAACACTCTCCTGAGGTTTTTTGCACTCAGTTATCAGGCTTCTGATAATACCTTGCACTCAATTGGCAAAACAATATGCTCTCAAGTTTAAATGTTGCAATATTAATTTTTCTGACTCAAATATATGCCTTGGGGTGAAATAGAATTAGTATGAGTTCAGAGTTGTACATATCTCCTTTCAAAATCTGTTACTTCTTTTTTTAAGAGAAAATGACCAAAGCCATAGGCCTTAGAATAAGACTTTTAAAAAAAGGCAGTAAGCAAGTTTACAAATCCATTCAGGCAGTAATTTTTTTTTTTTTTTTTTTTGAATGCGTAAAATAGCTTATTAATATGAAAGAACCCTGTTTTCAGAGGTTTCATTCTGGTAAAATTAAGCTAGTTTGCATTGGTTTTAACAGTACCTATGAACAGCACAATTGATTGGTTTAGAGCACAATGCTGCAAGGTGCACTAACTGCCCTGAACACTGAAATACAAAAATTTTAATAATAGTGTAGCAAGACAGAATAGGTTTTGTACAAAGGTACAATCTTTTAAAAATAGATTGCTTTTAAAATTAGCATCATTCTACAAATAATATATTTTGTCTTCACATGAATTTTGTTTCCTTCTACTTGTTCTGCCTCATGAAAACATATAGAAAGCATTATTTTATCCTAAAGGAAAAGAACTTGAGCTCAGCAGAAATAACTTTCAGCAAAAGACCATTTGAATAATTTTTAAAAAAGGTTATCTTTATTTTTTCTTCAAAGGTTTTCTTTGTTTTGTTATATATGTATGTATGTATTTATATATAAATTTAAATTCCAGAGATTTTCACTGAAGATTTCATCATGTAACAACTTAGTACAAATTGATTTTTGCAATGTTAACCATAGCTATAAATAAAAAAAAAAAAAAAAAAACAAAAAAACGCCAAACTCTTCAGTGTGAAAGAAATGAGAGTCTGAAATAAAAATTAGTCAAACTGTAATAAATCACAAGGAAAACCAAATTAAGGTCTGCACAATATATATTTTTTTTTTCACTTTAAAAGCCATTAAATACTTTTTAGGTTTAAGAGCATAGTTTTCCAGACTTCTGGTTTTCCATTTCTGAATAGTAGCTTGGGCTTGTTTTCACTTTTTGTATTTACAGCTCCAAAACTGAACATACTGTTTCTGGTAATAATGCTTTACTTTCCTCTCAAGGGAATGAAAGGCATCTTCAAGGGGTCTCCAAGATCCTAAAAATGGATCCAAAGAAATCCAAGCAATTGAAACAGTCATTCTTGAGCACTCTCCTACTTGTTCCTACTAAAAAGTCTATATATTTTTTCTATAGTAAACCTTTTATATTCTCTGTATCACTGGAGGTTATTGTGATAACAAATAATGTAGTGTGCTTTTGGTGTTGCTCTGACACTATCTCACTATGCCACATGAAAAGAGTTTTGTAGTACTGCAGCTGTGCCATATTTGCCCCCAAATTCACCTTTACAAAATGGTTTGACTGCAAAGACTTCAGCTGTTGAAGATGGATCTCTAAGTGCTCTGCTCAGACAGTAAGCCCACAACTGTTTGTGCCCCCACAGTTACCAGGGTGCTGGGTGGTTCCTTACTCAGCCCTACAATTTAAGAAAGGTACAGTAGAATAGTGGTGGTGCCAAGAGAAGGCTGGAGGGTCATCAGAGCAGGAGGGAAGACAACAAAGTCGAGTAAAAGAACATCTGTGTCCATCAGAAGCAGAGATTTTGTGAAATTCTGGTGGCTAGGAGGGAGACAAGGGGCTGCAACATGCTGCTGGCCACCAGAAATGAGATGGGTAGTACAATAGTAAAAGTTCCCATTTCAAGAGTGGAAAAATTACTCTGGTGAAAAACTGAACATCTAGTGAAAATTTCAGTACATACTCCAGAATATCCTGCCTCCAACAACAGACACTTTGTTGTTAATATATTCATCACATCAAGTTTACTGATTCAAGGATGAATTTGGGCCACTGGTTTTGAGACCCAAAAATTTTCCTGTGCCAAGACTTATGCATAGATATAAAACCCTCAACAACCTTTGTTGCAAAAATAATTCTTTTACTCTATTTGCTATTCTTGCTAGCCCTTGCCCCTAGATCACAAATCAGCTAACTCAGTTTTACATGTCCTCACTGGATTTGTTACAAGTTGGAAAAAATTTTCTTCAGTCTGTTCCAACTACCAAAGGTTCATAAAAAGAAAAAAAGTTGATAATTTGCTGAAAGCAATGGCCTTGCATCTCTGTAGCTCCACTAAAAATCCTACTTAAAAATCAGGAATTCTAGTATGATACTTGCATTAAAAAAAATTCTACTTACAATACATTTTTCTTACTATGCCTCTAGCAAAGTAAAACCAAACAAATATTAAAGAACATATCTATACATAGTAATGTGATTAATTTTTTAGTGCTGTGATTATTTTGAAGAAATATTTTGTCATAATTTTGAAGAAATATGTATTGATTTATAAATGTAGTAGATATTGCAAGAATTCTGCATTTTCCAGAAAGAAAAATACTCTTATCACATATCTCTCTCTCTATAAATCTGAGGATTTAACATAATTTACTAAGTCTTACTTTCTGTCTGACCAAAAGAATGTTATCCAGAGATTGTTAACTCTGAGGCAGAATCCCAGTAAGACTTTCACACTGTGCATTGCATTTTATACACTTTATTTATTAAGAACTTCAGAAATGGTATGGAGTTCTGTTTGGAACACAAACTTCTTTTTTAATTTCTGGCTACATCTTCAACATGATCCATATAGTTCAGAAAAAAAATAGTTCAAGTGGGCATTACTTTAAGGCTAGAGGTTCTTGATTAAAGATCAAATTAAAGCTGAAGCTACAGTTTGATAATATCAAAATCTCACCACTTGCTCATGAGTTGGGCAAAACCTATTTTAAATGCCATAGCATTTACACCATACGATTTCTATCATCCTGACATTTGAGATAAATTCTCCAGATTAATCTTTTACCGATGTGAGCTGCAATTATTTGATTCAGAAAACACATTCCTCTGGTTTTATATCTGATCTGAAATAAATCCGCAATGGACTAGCAGGATGAAAATGTGAAGCTATGTTTCACATAGAAGGCTCTAAAAATAAAATTTGATGACAGCTGTGCAAAGTATGAGGAAGGAAAGCAGCAATTACTGGTGTTTCATGTATATGTGTGATCAAAGTCACACATTAAGAGTAGACTACCCATTCAAATGCACACACGCCACAATTTCAAAGGAAGTCAGGAATGCATAGCAGTATTTGAGATCTAAAATTACTTATTCCCTTTTACTCATTTTCCTTATAACCCCACCACTCTTGGAATCATAATTGTTTCAAGGTGTGAAAATGTGTATAAATGAGTATTTTTCTAGAACAAATATAAAAAAAATCATATTATGAGTACTCTGCCCTTAAACTTATGCAGATCAAAACCCCAACTGAGCTTTTAAGGCCAAGGAAGAATGAGAGAGCTGTAAGTCTGGATTTCAATTGAGACCAGAAATAATTTGCTTACAGAGCTAGCAATTCATATTCTTTCCTGGAGTGTTGCCCATTCTAGGATTTTCACACTTCTCTGGCCCCCACAGAGGATTAGCCAGATGTTCAACAGCCCATGTGTAACACACCTGCTTCACAATGAAGATCTGGCTTTGTTAAGACCAAAGAATGGGAGGAGATGGGGAGGAACAGTGCGAAGAAAATTATGATTTTAGGCACCCAGCTGCGAAACCCAGATGCATCCAGAAGCTGGAGACAATGGTCACTGGATGGAAAGCTTACTATCTACTGGCACTGCACAGTCAACTCAGAGGAACAGTAGTCGTCAGGACTGGCCTGTGACTGGGTAACTCGTGCAAGGAGGAACTGTGGGTTCCACTCTGTCATTGAGATGTATTTTTGTGCTTTAACAGCAAGTCAGTCAACAGCTGAGTGAGGGGGTGAAATTCTACTGTGTGTGGTGATCCCCAGACTCTTTCTCGAGTGGAAAGAAACACTGTTATTTGTTAATGGAGGGTTGGGATGGAGCATGCTATGTATAATGGCCATGATACTGAAACTGGGAACCCAGCCTTAACAAAGACAGGAAAAACATATATATATATATATATATACACATATTTGGTGAAGTTTGAAAGTATAAGTTTAATACTAGTATGTTTAATTACATATGTATACTAGCAGAGGTATAGTCTGAATATATAACAGCAGTTAATCTGTTGCAGAATTGTTTAGGAGAAAAAAAAAAAAATTAAAATATTTAAAATGCTAAATATCTGCAGTATTTCCTACCCAAAATAAGCAATTATTTTACAAGAAACTGAAAAACTGAGTACCCAATACTGTGATCATGTCTAAGTATTCTTGTGCAGAGCCTTCCTTCCCTCCAGCAGATCAATACTCTCACCCAGCTTGGTGTTGTCAGCAAACTGACTGAAGGTGCACTTGATCCTCTCATCCAGATCATTGACAGGTATTAAACAGGCCTGGCCCCAATGCTGAGCCTTGGGGATCCCCACTAGTGACCAGCCACCAGCTGCGTGTGGCACCACTCACCAGCACTCTCTGGGCCTGGCCATCCAGACAGTTTTATTCCAGAAAAGGGAGCACCTGTGCAAGCCCTAGGCTGCCAGCCAGATAGACAACATCCACAGCCTTTTCCTTATCCACTAGGAAGGTCACCTGGTACTGAATGGAGATTATGCTGGTCAAGCAGGACCTGCCTTTCCTAAACATATCCCAGCTGGGCCTGATCTCCTGGTTGTCCTGTTCATGTTGCATGATGGCAATAAAGATGATCTGCTCCATGACCTTCAAGGTCAGCTTGAGTGGCTGATAGTTCCCTGGATCTTCCTTCTGACCCTTCCTGTTGATGGGCATCACACTGGCTTAACTCCAGTCCTCTGGAATCTCCCTAATTAACCAGAACTGATGATAAATGGTGGAAAGTGCCTTGGCAAGCTCCTCTGCCAGCTCACTCCGTACCCTTGGATGAATCCCATCTGGCCCAATAGACTTGTGTGTGTCTCAGTGACTCAGCAGGTCACTAACTACTTCCTCCTGGATTGCATATCCAGGTGGTACATCTGCTCCCCATCCCACCCTACCAGTTCAGGGGGCTGACTGCCCTGAGGAAAATCAACCTTTCTGGTAAAGACTGAGGCAAAGATGTCATTAAGTACCTCAGCATTTTCCTCATCCTTAGTTACAGTGATTTCTCCCACTTCCAAAAAAGAGTGGACATTTTCCTGGGCTATCCTTTTCTTGTTAATGTCTTTATATAAACACTTTCTATTATCTTTCACAGCAGTAGCCAGGTTCAGTTGCAGCTGAAGTTTTGCTTTTCTAATTTTATCTCTACATGGCCTGACAACATCCTTGTATTCTTGCCTGCCCCTTCTTCCAGATGTCATAAGTTCTTTTTTCACCTGAGTTCCAGCAAAAGCTCCCTGCACAGCCAGGAAGGTCTTCTTCCCCAACAGCTCATCTTTTGGTCCATAAGGACGTCTTGCTCCTGTGCCTTTTGATTTCCTTTTTCAATTGTGTCCAGCCTTCCTGGACCCCTTTTTTATTAAGAACATTTTCATGGGGACTCGCTGAACCAATGTCCCAAATAGGTCAGTCAGTCCTCCAGACAAGGTAGATGTTTTGTTGACCTTTTCCTTGCTACAGGAAGAATTGAAAAAACTGTCATTTGTGGTAGATATGCCGAAGACAGCCTCTGACTAGCACAGTTTCCACCAGCCCTTCCCTATTTGTAGAGTCAGACCAATTAGCTCCTACCTTTACAGGAAGAAAGCATCTCTTCAGTGGCACTTTGGGTGGTCTGTGATTCCCAGTACACTGCCTGCCTGGCACCCCATACAGTGCTACCACTCAGGTCCCTGAGCCAAATATGCTACACAGAAATACATTTGCATTTTCTATACCTTTGCTGAGCAAGTACAGGGCATGACTTATAAACACAAGTTATAGACAAAATTACTCTGATCAAACAAAGATCATGTTATGAACACTCAGAACAGGAATCACAAGGTTACCAGGCTGAGATATTAGCCAGGATATTGGTGCCAGATTCCTTTCCTAACAATGAACAACGAAGTGCCTCATCAGTGCCAGAAGTTAGTATTGCAGGATGTTCCATGTGAAAGGGACACAGAAACTTTATTAACCAAAAGGAAAAAGAAAAAGAAAAAAAAAATGCAGACTTTGAAACAGAGGCTCTATCTGGCTTTTTATTGATGTACTTAGTCAAGTAAATACATATATATATACATATGTATGTATTACATATTTTGTTCATAGTCTTTAAAAGTAATCCTGTCAGTGAGACAAGATGATTTTGCAAATTAATGTTACTCAAGGGGCAAAGAAACTTTTTGTGTCCTGTCATTCCCTGTTTTGCCTTTTGTGTCTGCCTTATTGTATTTGGGTTCCTTCAGTTAACCAAATATTTGTGGCTCTCCTGCAAAACAGCCAGGTGGGCTGTGCTGGCAATTAGCCTGGGGAAAGGTGGACTAAGGGCCCAGGGAGTATTAGAAGGGTAGCTGAGGAAAATTGTGACTAGCAGCTATTTTTTAGGCAATGTGTAAAAGTGTGCTTTTTCAGATTTTATCTGGGTTGTTTCATGTGAAAGGAAGCAAGGGGAAATGGATTGATACCTTCAGAAGCAAGGAAACAACTCATATTAGTCTTCTAAGTGGTTTTTGTTTCATTTCTATTTTTTAACTGTTTAAAATTTTGCTTTGAGCAAAGACAAATGATGCTCCTTTGTGGAAAAAAAAACAAAACATAATATTTTAACTAAAATAGTCCCACTGCTTATGACAGTCTGATGACAGAAATGCAGATATTAAGTAACAAATTGAGACAATCTGGTAGTATTAATGTTTTTGCTAAAAGCAAAATGAGAAATGCTGGCACATTAGACTCCCCCAGGTAACATATGGACTTGACAATTTAATGCCCAAAAATGTTAGAGAAAGGTAGGAGAAAAGACTGAAACATTTTATTACTTAAAAAAAATTATATCTGCTGTGCCTCCAACTTTACCAATGATCTTGTAAAGGACACAAGAATGAATAGAACGTAATTTACCTATTTAAAATAGAAGATCTTATTGTTTGATTACCTTTGAAGAATAGTCCTTAGCCTTTGGGAAAGGTACTCATAGGTGCACATGGATGATTTTCTCATTTTTTTATACATATCTTTCCCAACTTTACAGAGCCTCAGTATTACTTTCTCACTAGGAATGATTGGAATAGTGCATAATCATTTAAACAATTTGTACACCCAATTAATCAGGGTCAGGATGAACCAAACATGCCTAAGCAATATAAGGAGAATGTTGCATGCAAGTGAAACATAGAACATGGAATTCTAAAGATTGCTAGTAGTAAATAATAAATCTATATCTAACAACCAGTATATCTATTTCCAGACAGTACCATAAAGCTTCGGCCATATAAAGCAATTAAAGTAATTGGCAATTAAATATCTAATTCCAAGGATGACTACTATGGAAGCTCTCAGTTCAGTTGAAGAGAGAACAGAGAGAGTTCTCTCAGGCTTCGGCCTGGGAAAGATAGGAGAAAAAATCAAAACAATTATTATCTCTTTTCATGTGTTATGCCCACGTGGAATGTGTTCTGAAGATTGTTTACCCAAGGTGATTGCTTGATTCGATTCTGGTGATGGTGTTTGGATTCAATGACCAATCAGATCCACAGCTGTGTTGGGACTCTCAGGAGAGAGATCACGGGTTTTGGAGTTAGTGAGGGCTCTTGCTACTGTAATATATTGTAATAGAAGTATAATATAATATACTATAAGATGATATAATAAAGCAATTGATCTAGCCTTCTGAACCATGGAGTCAATGCTAATTATTACCTAGCTGGGGGCCTGCAGCAACAGTTTCCTTTAATGTTTATTGTATGGGTAGTTCCAGAACTTCCTCACTAGAGGAAAATTATGCTTTTAAGTATTTTCTAAAAAGGTAAGGTTATTTCTAGGGACACTTATTAGTTAGGAATTGAATAGTTAAGGAGTCAAATGAAAGGCATGCAGGAAAGACGTTAATGCTTAAGGCCATCAGCTGAAGCAGGGAAAACAGGGTTTATAATTAGGAAAATATTTCTCTTTAGATCATTTTTATTTTATCCAGAAACAGTTTACTGTAAAACACACAGTCCAGTCATTTCTCCTTTCCAAATTCAATTAGATTATCTTTTTTTTTAGAATTTCTTCAAGACCAAGAAAAGCTCTACATCTTCTATTGACATATTCTTTTAGGAGCTTTGGACATTTCCACAGGGTTGATGCTCTCATCTGGAAGTCAGACAAGCTTGATCTGCAGGAAAAGTAGCATGTTCTGTTTGTTCTCCAGGTAACAAAAAGGAGAGTTGGCCTGTATCACTGCAGTAGCAGATTTTTGTGTGAGTCTCTCAATATTGATTTTATAAGGTATTTATATCTGTGAAAGAGATAATGTAAAAAGTGCAATGAAAAATTTTGTACTACATAAGAAAATATAAGGACTGTCTTATATGCTTGTTGCATCCTGGGGTTCAGGTTTAGATTAGGGGTTGTTATTTTATGTTAGATAAACCAAGTTCTGTAATCCCGCACACCCCCCGTGTTTCCCCTCCCTGCGGTTGTTCGCTCCTAGCTGCGTGCTATTGGAGCTTACCCCAGTCACTCCTGCAGACACTCCCTGTCCTGTCCAGAGAGTTCCCTGCCAATCTCCCTGATGCCGTATCCCACTAGACCTGGGACCCAGGAACCACCCCAGCACCGTCTTGGCTGGTCGCTGTTGCTGGCGTCACCGCCACGGCAGCCGCCTCTATTGGACGGCAGGCTGTGGATCCTCTTGCCCCGCCCCTCCATAAAATCCTACCCCGCCGGCAGCCAGGCGCCATTTTCTCCCATGCGAGTGCCGGGAGCGGTCGCGTCTTTCCATTGAACCGCACTACGTGACCAATAAACCGTTCCTGCCAAGCACGGAGTAAATGGACAAATTCCTTCCTCTTTGCCGTATCCGTAGCACACGGTAACAGCGGCTGGCCAGCCCACGCGCCCGAGACACGGAGCCATGTCCGGGAACCCGCAGCAGAAAACCCCAGCAGCACGTGGAAGCTACGCCACAGCCGGGCTCCCAAGAGCTGCGTGCAGCCGGGGAGAACAAAAGCAAACGCTGCATATGCTTGCATTAGTAGATTTTAATAATGAGATATGAATCATCTAAGAATCAAAACCAATGAAAATCTTACTGAAGTAAAAATATTATGAAAAACTTCACTAAAACGAAAGACTAATGAGTAGCAAAAGTATGTGAGAAGAAAGAAAGAAAATATAACATGGAATATATATTACAACTATAAAATATATGGAAGAAAGTTCTATAAAACATTAGATAAAAGTGACAAATAGAAACAAATATAATGAGAAAACTGAGCAACTAATGGACTTTTAAAGGAGGCATGAAATGTTTAGAACTTTCTCTAGTTCAGTCTTCACAAAAAAGCTAACCAGATGCTTAGCTTTGTAAATATTAATGATTAGCAACACCAGCCTGAAAATGTAACAATCAATTAAATAAATTGAATATATCCAAGTCGTTATGACTTCACAAGCATCACCCCAAAGTACATACAGAGTTAGTCAAAGTCTTTCTTTATGGATGCAGGAGAAATGAGAGAGGTCTGTGGAAGGTGAACAAGTTCTAGAAAGTCAGAGAACAAGCATGGGAAGTTAAAAGGGACACAGAGAACTACAGAAGAGTCGGCTTTTCTTTGATAGAAAGATAACTGAAGCAAATTATTAAACAATCAATTTGTATTCACCTAAAGACAAAATGCACCAACATGAATTTGTCAAGAATAACTCATGTCAATATAATTCAATTTCTTTGACAGGATAACAAGATCTGAGAAAGTAATAGATGTCAGACTCACATGACACACATAAACCAGCTGGGAAAATATGGTCTGAGTAAAGCTGCTGTAGAATCTTGCCCAGAAGGCTTGATAACAACTTGTTGGAGAATGGATAGAATATATTACATAATGCCCTTCACAAGACTGACCTGATATTATTCAATATTTTAACTAATAATGTAGGTTTATGTAGAAAGTTTATGAATGACATCAACTTGAGAAGAATTTAATTTCAAAAGACAGAATTGGAATTCAAGCTGATTTGAAAAAATAGAGATGCCACAAAGATCTGAATATAGAAATACACATAGTACTAAACATGAAAAGGAGAAATCAAATGCACAAGGAAAGGATGAAAAATTTCTTGCGCAGAGAGATTTCAGAAAGATAAGATGTTGAATCAGAAAGGGGGAAATCTTACTTCTGTGTACATTAATGATACATGTGGCCACCTATGAGGCTTTACTGTCACGGTTAGGGCCTATTCAAAGGGAGTTCACATCTAGTATTGGTGAAGTCAGTATAAGATGGATTCATCATGATGGGATGCAGAAGAGAACTCCAGACAAAGACAAAAAAAAAAGGCCAAAAAATCTTCTAAGGCTTACGAATAATGATTGAAAAAAAGGGTCCATAAAAGAGAGAACTGAGGACAAAATATAATATTAAAGTGGTAAATAATGAATCTTATTCACATATAGTGAATCTGGGACAAGAAATAATTGCTTTCCTTCCAAGCAAGGAAAATTGAAACTTCAAGTATAAAAAATTCCATAATAGTAGTTATGTAATGGACGAAGTTATGTTTGAAGGTGTTGAAACCAACATCACAGGAGGCATTTAAAAGATGTGCATATCCAGAACAATTTTTAAAAAAAGTTGATTTCCTTGCTGTGAGACAGAATGATTGCTAGATGGTACTTCACCTCCATATTTCTTGGATTTCTTTAACCATATGATATGCTGCCTAGAGGCTACATTTCTCACCTTTTCAGTACTTATTTGTGATTCTTTCAGACAAACAGTGTAGCTTGTTGGTCAACTATTGACCTGTGCGACTGGAGGTTATTAATAACCATTTAGAAAACCTTGTCTACTTTTCAGACAATAATCTGATAATATATATAGATGGAAATTGCTTACCTATGCACTAGGGAACGCCTTGTTTTAAAATTTGTGAAGTGACATAGATGTAGAAGTGACATTGTATTCCTGACAAGACTGCAATTTAATCGCTCCATTGTGCAGACAGCAAACAGTGTCTGGAGCCTGATTAAAGCATATCCATTGTCTTGAGGTCATCAAGAATTTCCCATTATATGCATGGAACAGGCCTGTAGTTCACTTATAACTACATAAATTTTTAGGTAAAAGTTAAAAACTTAAATTTAGCAAAATAAAAATCTTAATGAATGACAATAAAACAGGAAAATAAAATGTCAAAACCTATTAAAAAAGTGCAACCAAGATCAGCCAAAGTCAGTATATATTAAGTTAGTTCTGAAACACCTTCCAATGGAGTAACACCTAATAATATTTTAAAAACATTTTTTTAAAACATTTGTGTGTGATTTAATATATTTCACATTTTTGTCAGATTTATGTGATCTAAAATACTTCAGTTCAGGGTGGTCTATAGATTTCTAGAAAATCAGTGTAGAATTAAACATTACTCTTATAATTTTCCAAATATGGATCGAGTTGTTGCTGCCTCCATATGCCACTGGTCACTAATCAGGCAAAGGAAAAACATCTCAAATCAGTAAATGTAACCTTTCAGAAAGTTTTTGTCCTAGATCAATATCAACTGCATGAGTCATATCTATTATGTCTGTAGTTCATTTTTACACTGAAGTCAATCACAACTTAAGTCAGACAGAAACGCTCCAGTTTAGGATTTTGTGGACTTTGCTCTACAGGTCCTGGAATACACTTGCTAAAAAACAGATTAATTTAAAACCAGATGAATTTTCGGTGAACAGATCAATTTCACCTGAAACTCTGAAATGCACAACTCATCTAAAAATACTCCTTTCCCTTCTCTTTACCAGGATACAGACTGTATCCTGACAGAGGTGTGCAGAAGTGTCATACAAAATGATGCTGATCTGATGCCATACACAGCACACACACAGGCCTGAAAAAATAGACTACTTCTGACTGGTAAGGAGCATTTTATGCAAGTGTATATGAGATTTGCATTTTCACCATTTGTGTGAGATTACAAGGAATGCTGCAGGGAATAGTGAGTCAAATCCTACTTTTGTAACAGGCAGAATCTATTTATTTTACCAGCCTTCACAAGCAAGACTGCAAATTAGTGACTTCAGTGACCTGTGTAAATTTAAGAGTGCCTTCAGGTCAGTAACCCTGCATGTAGTAGACATATGTAAAGTACTGTTCATTCATGCCTAAAACTTGCAGTCTAAACCCGGATCCAATTAGTAATAGCTAAAAGGATTTACTTCTCCAGCTTTTAAAGAAAACAGAACTGAATTTAAAAAAATAGACTAACAGGAGTAGTAAAAACACAAAATAAAATCTTTAGTTAATACTGTTCTTCAGGGTGCAAATCAAATAGAAAAAAAAAAAACCAGGAAATTAGAAACATTTGGTGCAAATTCAGTTCAGCCCCCCTTTTACACAAATTGTGAATTATATACCAAGAGATTACTTTACTCAAGGGATCATGGCCTCAAATAGCAAACTGGACTGGAAATTTTCACTTAACCAGCACACATGTAATGTTTGGTTTTACTCCAAGGCTGACTTGTAGCCTCTTCTTCCTTTGTCCTATCTAAATATAAAATTATAGAAGCAGTTAACTATATATTAACAAGTAGAAATCTCTCAAAAAAAAAACAGGAATAGAATGGATTACCTTTTACAACTATATACATAAAACACAAGAATGTTACTATGTACTAGTAGTACTATGTACTGCTGATACTAAGGTATCAGCATAATCACAAAATCTGACATGCAACACCTTGTTGACATTCAAGTTGACCCCCAAGAAGCTGGAAAACTTGAAGTCTACAATAGCACATTTCTACACCTTAATTTAGCTCTTGAATATGCTGGGAAATTCACCATAAAAGATTCCTCATATTTTTCTGTTGGTCTAATGTGCATTTAGTGGCCACAGAAAAGAGGGCTTGGTAATTTCATGTCCTTTTACAAATTTCTCATGTTCTTGGCCTCCTGTTTTCTACAAAGGAACACCAATGACACAGCTCCTTTGCTCTTGGGAAATTTTTGTAATCAAAATGGACCAGACTTCACTCCATAGGAATCTGCCCAACTCTTTCATCTGGATTTGTTGCTAGTGCTGCAAAAAATAGGAAGATTAGCCTGAGGCAGACACCTGGTGTGGAAAATTCAAGTCCACATTCCAGTACGACCAAAAAAATTATAAGCTATGAAAACCAGAATTTTATTGTAGGGAACATCAGACTCTCTTAATAATTCTACCTTTTAAATATAACTAATGGAAAATAAGGTATTCAGAGTCCAGTTATTAATAGATAAAATTTGGCCCAGTTATAAAAAATCCCAGCTGAGTTTTCATGGTTTTCTGCACCAAAGATTTTTAATGAAAGGAGAGTGGATTCTATTTTAAATGAGAATGGTTGAAGTAATTAGGTAAATATCTTTATCCCATGGAATCACAAACTGATTCAGTCTCAGTTGAAGAATAAATACAACTAATTTTATGAGAAGTTGCACAATGTGCCAGGGGAAACTTAACGGGACATCACTAAGGTAAGAATCTTGTTGGTAAAGTTAGCTAAATATATTGGAAGGAGACACTGTTGTCTCTGTTAACCTAGGGCACAAATTATCTCAAAATCATGGTTTATGTGATGATTAAAGTTTAGTTGAAGGGATCCATGTGGTCATGGAATTATTTCTATTCCCATCATATTTTGATATAGGGAGAAATTCTTGGGAAAATGATAAAAAAGAGTTAACCTGCAAAGAAAGCTACATCTTGGGAGACCAGAAAGTGAAGGGATGAAGTGAGAATTTTCAGCAGTCAAACTGAGTTAGGTCTTGCAAAGGAAATGAAAACAAGCAGTAAAAGGTTATTTAGCAACATAAATAAAGCAAGAGAAGCTGAGCTAGTAAGTAGTGCCAGTGGATTTGAGATTAAGACTTTATAGGTACAGATCAGAAGCTAACTGAATATTTGGCTTCAAGCTTCAGGATGGATAACAAGTATGAGAATTGGAAAAAGAAATTAACACCATGAACTTGTAAATAAAATTCAAATAATAACAACAGATTATTTCTGTCACTGAATATAAATTACTGAAAAATCTCAAATTAAAAAATGCAAATATGGTAACAAAACTACATCATCAGAGGGAACAGAGATTTTACTTTGCTATGTAAGAACTGAATTGGAGCATCAATTTTCAATTTATTTTGTCCAGGTCTCCAAATAGCTGTTAAATCATAAGACCTTTCCTTCCAAGAAAAACCAAGATAGTCAATACAATAGAATGATGTATTACAAATGTAGATTAGAAATTCTTTTCCTTTTTGTGCTTTACTGCACTGCCTTATTCTTGAAATATAGCTTTAAATTGTGTTGAATTTAAATAAAATCAGAATTTTGTGTTGTTTTTTATTCATTTGATTTTAATGTCCATTTCACAGAATTCTATTTTTATGTCTGTTTCACTAAGAGTACATGAAAAGAATTATAATAAGGAATTGTACATATCTAATATCAATGTGAAATGTTTTATTTTTTGAAACAAGTTGCATTTTCAAGGGATATGAATTTAACAAAGAAGTCATAATGTTTTGCTGGTGACATTAAGGAACCTAAGAAATTTTTCAAAAATTACAGCTAATGATCACTAATGGGTTTCTTATTTGGAAGTAAACAGAAGAATTGTCATATTTCAGTTCCTGTTGGTGTTCACAATGAATTTTGATGGTGGAAATGAAACGGTATCAAAATTATTTTTTTACTAGAACCCAACAAAGATGGGAGAGACTGAAATATTTTGTATTTCACGACAAAGTGTTGGAACATCAGTATTGCCAAGTATAAAAACTAAAACTAGAGCTTACTGCACAGGCATACAAAGAAGCAAACATTAGCTGCTGTTACAAGAGTAATTTGTCTGAGAAATTTTCTCAGTTCCCTTTTCCCAAATGTGTTTTCTGCAACCCCTTCTCTACAGAAAAAAATATATTAAGCAAATTTTATAGCAAAGGAAAAAAAAGCATCAGAAATCACTATACTAATGTTTAAGTGTAAAAAAAATAAAAGTTACCTGTAAAATTGCAGCTACAGGGAATTGTCTTGCTGTGCAAAATGATGTATTTAAAAGCCAGTGAAAGTCAAATTAAGCATATGATGATGGACAGACTAGGAAAGCAAAACTATTTCTTGATGGAGACTTAATTGCACGAAAAATACAGTTAACTCACAGATTTACAACATCACAGATGATAAATGCTCCCTGCTGTAAAATATATTTATTTCCTGAGAAAAAAAAATACAGTAAATATCATCTAGGAAGAGGGAGGAGTATTTACCATAGTCTTCATTTGTTAAATATCTCAAGTCCTTACAATGAACTATAAAAAAGATAACAGAACATCTGTTTATACTGCTATAAACAGAATAAAGTTACCACTAGAGTTGGAATAAAAGTAAGTCTGTCCAGGAGTACATCTCAGCTTTACTCCAGCCATCCACCTCACGAATTCAAAAACTATGTGTGTACAGCAGTACACACACATGATTAAAAGTGTTCAAATCATAAAACAGTCAAAACCCAATAAAACAGTCAAAAAACTTTTATATTGTTCTACAGTTATTTCCAGTTTGGCATCTTCTAGTATCAATAAATTTATTTTTATTTCAAACAAATCAGATATGACTACAAAACAGAACACTGAATTTGCTGCTGCTTCAGAAAAGATGCAGATATAAATTATGCTGAGTGGGAATTATTGCTGATTTTAGATTTCCACGGGTCTTAGCACTGAGATGCATAAAGGTTCATAAGATCAGTATCTGAGGTGAAAGGTGAAAGCTGTACAGCCAAGTAATTTGCAAATGTTACAGCCACATGAAGCCAGGGGTAAATAGACTGGTGTGCTCCTCATTCAAACAGCGTGCAAACTAGCTGTTGAGAAGGCAGTCATTTCAGAAATTAGGATCTAACACCAATTTTTTTTTTTTTTTTTTTGTTAAATACAGGCCTGTTGAACAATACATTCAGTGGAGAAGCAGTAGCTCAAAAGTAAAGTATCTTAGTTACCTAAAAAAGGAGGAAATAGACCTAGATTGGCATAACTGTTGCCAGCCAAGGCCATCTTTACTGCTGTGCCTAAGGTGAAAAACCTTCTACAGTCCCATATTTTGGCTATCTTAAAACTTATCAGTATGGTGTGGAATCTGGAGACAGACAAACAGGCAGTGCTGTGAAGACTCCCCAGAGGGGACAAGTTTTCAAAGTAAAATCCTAAGGCAAAACTTTTAGGGTAATATTATGTAAATAAGCAATAAGATTGACTGAGGTTTCAGCAGTAGCGCTCTGTGATTTTGCTTTGAAAGTTTTTGCTTTTTGGAGTTCACTGTAACCTCATTATGTTTTGCTGGCACTTTCTCCAGGAAAAGCAACAGCTGCATAATACTGATAAACCTTAAGAAAGCCGACGTGCGCGATTGTGGTTTGTGTTCCAGTCTAAGTCAACCATATGTAAAAGCTCTAACATGGCACCACTTGCTGTCATTAAATCTCAAATTCTATCTTGCAATGTAAAATGTAGTTAAATAAGAATAACCATCCATAAGAGCAAATCTCTAAAGAAAAAATATTCTTAAATATTATTCCTTAATTAGTCATACCATTATTATTATAATATACTTCTATCAATATTGACTGAACGTGAAATCATTGCACGGGAATTGATAATGAAGAAAAATCTTCATGCATTAATTGTTTTTTAGTAGTCACAGAAATAAATAGACGGCACTTCTAAAACCCCTCTGAATGTATACCAATATATAAAGAATGTATTTTGACATGAAATGTTTAATCATTCATAAAATCATTGATAATCCTGGTAATATTCAATATTGAAATCCTGGTAATACTCAATACTGAAATATTGAAATTCAGTTCTGTCATGGTTTGACACTGGTGCAATGCCAGTGCCGCCATGAAAATACACCTTCCCAAATAAATGCTGTGAGATGTTATAGGAACAGAGCAGAGCAGGCCCAAGCTTAATAACAAAGGAAAAAAATCTTTATTAAACTACTACTACAGAAGACACACGGACTAAATCCAGGATGAAGACCCTCTAAAACACCCCTCCTCTTCCCAATTTCCAAAACAACCACCATGAAACGTCACTCGGGATTCCTGATCAAATTACCACCCTTCAGATAATCAATACTCAGAGAAGTCTCTCTTGCGCCATAGACCTCCCAGGAAACACAGTTGCCACCTCCTGTGTTTCCATGTCACACATGGCAACCGCCCGGAGAAAATCTGCCAGTGTGACCCTCTCCTCTCCATGTCACAGTGCTCTCACCACCGTGCATGGACAGACTGCTTATAGGGCCCTTTAAGGATGCTTTGCCACAGACCAAAAGAGACAACAGTTCAGCTTCTCATCTTGGGACTACAGTCCCCCCCATTTTCCCCTGGGGCCAAGGGTCCAGGAACAGAGATCATCTTCTTCCTGAAGACAGAGGGCATCACCATTCCCTCCTCAGCTTTGTGCAGGTGTTAGTGTTGGCTATAAGTCTGCTGCCTATGTAACTGGAAAGAGCCTTTTGCTGACTCCTGGCCAGCTCTTAGCTCCCTACATGGCAACACAATGTGTTATACAGACAGAGCTAATATAATTAATGATCCTTTTTTTCCTATTTTTTCAATCCTTCCACTAGACCAGGTTGGTCAGGACCCCATTCAACCTGTACCTTGAATACTTAGAGGGATGGAGCATCCACAACTTCTCTGGACAGCCTTTTACAGTGCCTCACCACTCTCTGAGTAAAATCTTCTTCATCTGATACAAATTTCCTCTCTTTAGGTTTAAAATTGTTCCCCCTTGTCCCATCATTAACTGCCCATGTAAAAAGTCACTCTCCATCTTTTTTATAATCTCCATTTAAGTACTGAAAGGCCACAATTAGGTCTCCCCAGAGCCTTCTCTGGTTCTTCTCCAGATCTGTTTGGTATGACCCTGTAGAAATCATAATTTGATGTCATAATAGAATGACTCTCAGGAACCAGATTGAATTACAGGATCTCTTAAAGTTCTTTAACAGTGCTGCTCTGACTGCAGGTGGTCTTAGGGGATTTTAAATGGAAGTGGCTGTAGCTACATGGAGCTGTAACTTTCTCTCACTCAAGCCTTCTCTGTATCCAAGCTAATACCACATTAAGTAATTTTGAGGCCAGTTTATTTAAACCACAGCAGTCAAAACAGCCAAAGCTAAATCAACATACACCCCTTCTCCATCTACTTTAAGAATGTCTACACAAAAGATTAGAATGTCTACACAAAAAGATTACTTATGTGCCTGAGACATGTTCACTTTTTACAACTGTATCAGTTAGCCTAATAAGAGATTTTATTTCTCTCTAAAAAACTTGCAGGTTACTTAGCAGCAGCTTATATATATAAGTTGTTCTGTGAGCAATGCAATTAATGAAGTATGTGTTCAGTACAGTTTGGATTTCAGAGTGATCTCAGATTTGGATTCTCTGATAACCAGTAAAGGATGAATTCAAGCCCTGTTTCTTTTACACAGCAGCCCACCTTTCCCAACACTGCTGGAATTTACTGTGTTTAAAACCTCTATCTAAATTCAGCTTCAATCTACAACCAAGAATAAAAGATGGCGGCATAAAGACACAGATAATTGTGGCAAAAATGCTCCTGAAATTATGTATGTATGAAACATGTCTGGTTTTAATCTGAGGACTTTGGCATGACAAACAGAACAGAACAGAATCCACTGTCAAGCTTTTGGTCAATTTAGTCAGTGTTTTCTCTGTGTGCACTTCTGTGGTGTATTGACCCTGGCTGGGTGCCAGCTACCCACCAAAGCTTCTCTGACACTCCTCTCCTCAGCTGGGCAGAGGAGAGGAAATACAACAAAAGCCTGGTAGGTTGAGATTAGGGCAAGGGGAGGGGAGATCATTCACCAGTGACCATCATGGGCAAACTAGACTTGAGTCAGAGCAATTAGTTTAATTTATAACCAATGAAATCAGAGTAGGCCAATGGGAAATAAAACCAAATCTTAAAAGAACTTCCCCCATCCTTCCCTTCTTCCTGGAAAAAACTTCACTTCCTATTTTCTCTACCTTCCTCAAACAATGCCTCTGCTGCTCTTTCCTCCTCAGGAGGAGGCAGACTCCTCACACTCGTTCCCTACTCCAGGATGCGTCCCTCAGATGGAGTGCAGTCCTTCAGGAGCAGCTGCTCCAGCATGGGTCCCCCACAAGGTCACAAGTCCTACCAGAATCCTGCTCCAGCACAGGCTTCCCAGAGTCACAGAAATTATAACAAATTAAAGTGAAATAAAAATAGCAGAGAAAAATGAAACCTGAGAAAGACAAGACCATGTAAATGGAAACAGTTGCTCACTACCAACTAACTCATGTCCATTCAGTCCCTGAGCAGAGGATCCCCACACCTCAACCCCTCCCCAAGTTTTTTATGCATAATTCTATGTGTTATGGGGTATCCCATGCATCAGTTAGGGTCAGCTGTCCTGGCTTTGTCCCCTTCCCACATTTTGGGAACCTCCAACCTCCTCAGTGGTGGGATGGGGAGAGGAGTGGAAAAGCCCTTGACTCTGTGCTAGTACTGCTCAGCAGTAAGCAAAACATCCTTTTATTACCAGCACGGTTCCCATCACAAATCCAAAACACAGATTGATACTAGTGACCAAAGAAAATGCACTGGTTTTTAGCAGTGTATTTCAAGACACACTGCACGCTATGGAGAAGAGCCTGTAAGTAGAGGTTGCCCACTGCATGGCCCAGGGTAGGAGATACTTTAGTGCAGCTTGAGCATGTTGCCAGTTTAAGTCTCATGTGTGTAATGACACAGTCCTGCTACTCAGTACAGCATGACATGGTAGATAGACTTAAAGAAAAATAGGCTGCCTATTTTTGTGCTTCACCTTTCCCTCAACAGATCCAATAATTGGTATAAATAACCTTAGAAATCTTTATAGGACTGACTCAAAAAGCAGAATACCTACAACTATTTCTGATGTTATTCAGCAGTTATCTGATCAAAAAACAGAATAGATACAAAGAGGTACCACTGGAACAGTAGCTCTTAAACCTTACTAGTGAAGCTCTGAAACATTTTGAACCTATGTCTTCCACTTTTTATATTATCTTTCCACATCTAACTCCTAACTCTATAGAGGGGCTTTTTCCTCACACAGCTTTTCCTTTCAGGTTGCTTTGATTCCTTGTGGAAGCATCTGCCTATTGACTATATGAAGTCTGGGAAGACTACTTCGGTAGTCCAAGTTAAACCTGATGGAGCAGACACCACATTTTTTAAAGGGCAAGGAAAGCATTTGAGGCACTGAGACTGTAAGTTTCAATAGCTTGAAAATGACTACATAAGCCAAAATCAATCAGCCAGCACAAATAACAGCATTAATCACTGCATGGCCCCCAGAAATAAAACTGTATCTACTTCTCTGGTAGAATAACTCAGTTTCAAGGTTTTTTTTATTAGAATAGTTTTTAACAAGTCCCAATGACATCTGCATAAGTACACAAATTCAGTTGTCCAGCAGGGAAGGTTTTGAGGCGGCTTTCTTGTTATTTATTTTTACTCTGTCAATTCTGTTGAAAAAATCACAAAAAATGTTTGTACATGTCCTGGAAATATACTGAGTGAACACTGCTTCTCCTGCAAGTTACATCTGAACATAATGTAAATCAAAAACTGTTCTTTGTGTCTGTACCCTCTAATGAGAAAAAGATTCAAGAGAGATTTTTTTTTATGGACCTGTGCCATCATTAAATATACAAAAGTAAGTTATAGTGGCACTGATGAGTAACCTCTACTCCTTCCTATAGCAAAGTTGTGCCAATTTCATTAATAAAAGATAACAACGGAAAGAGTGGAAGAGTAACACTTTGAAACAGCTATTGACAGGTGACTTTTCTCCACTGCAAATCTCTCAGCAGCATATTTTGCCCAGTTTCACTGATTTTGCAATGATAAGTGCAATAAGACTAATAAGGAAGCCAGCTTGGTTTGGAACTCTGAATTTCACTGTTTTGATGCTGTTGAAATCTTCAAGGAAATCCCATATGGACCCTAAAGTCAAGGACAATTCAACCTGAATGAACCAGACTTTAAGTCATGGTTTTTGTTTTATTGGGTACTACTTTAGTACATCCATCCATCTACACACATATCCATCTATATATATATATCTCCATAAATATATAGATATGTACACAATATGCTTATACAGAAATGCATATGTATGCTTTTGTGTGTGTATATACAAATATTTTCTGTATATGAAATAGAAATAACTTATGAGTATAAAAAAAATAGGAAAACAGAAATTTGGTAAAATAATTTATAGTATTCTCAGAAACTGTTAAGTAGCAGACCACAATGCAGTAATTAATACTTCTGATGGACATTAAAAATGTTTCAGGATGAATGAAAATTTTCAGGGATAATATGAGTGAACCATTTATCTAAGATCATTGCAATTACAGGAAATTCTGAGTTCCATGCCAAAGTAATATGGAGGGAAATGCTGATATAAGAAAGGATCAGCTGATACCACAATAACAAATTTAAAAATCAAGATGACTGTCCACCGTATGGTAGATAGGGACAGGCGAACGGAAAATCTCGGGATGTGACGGAAAGCAAGACCCTTCCCCCCTCATCCTGCTATAAGTAATCAATCACCCCTGAAGCATGCAGCCCCTCCTAACTCCAGTAGTTTTCCACTCCTTACTAACCCTAGCCAGACCCACCGTCCCCCTTTGACGTAGTAGAACCCCCTTGACTATTTAACCTCACGAGATGAGATAATAAACGCCATTTGACCATCCACCACATTGGTGTCTATGCATGTCAGTGGACCGAGTGACCCGGGCAAGGTCGGGTCGCCGTGCTGTGTCTTGAAACCAGGTCGCCCGCCTTCTCAGCAGAAGGCAACACCACCGTCCACTGAATATTACCTTCTGGAAAACCCTATTCTCAACAGTTTGAAAGTACCATTAAATTCTTCTATAATTAGGTAGTCATTTAAAATTCAGGAAAATTTGCTTTTCTCAGATTAAGGCTTATATAGACAAAGCTTCTTCACAAATTACAATGAGAACAGTGTCAGACACACTAACTATATGTGATAGCCGCACAATAAGCACTGTGGGAAGAAATAGAATTTGTTACAGTGAGTTTAGCATTTCAGCTGAAAACTTTTTTTTTTAATGTAATATTAAATAAAATTAATTTTGGTTGTGTCATGGGCAATGTAAACCATAATTACTCTAACAAAAAGAAATCTGCAAGAATTAGAAATACTGTATCATGTATAACTCTGACAAATTTATTTAGAAACATAGTATTTCAAAGATCTGATGTAACAGAAGACCAGGAAAAAAAAATTAGTCTTTGTTTTCCAGTGTTGTTTTACTGCAGTAATCTGGTAGTTGTGTTCTTCATCAAAATAGAACAGCTTCTGCACTATTAACTAACCTGGACCTGGATAATTATTAGTGAGCTTTTATTGCGTGTATTGTACTTCAGAGTGTCTGTTACTGCCCCATTAAACAAATTGCTACTTCTGAGTACAACAGCAAAATTAAATAGGGTTCCTGTCAAAAGTCATCTGTCACACATGCTTCATAACTAGTTTTGCCATGCTACAGCCATGAAGTTAAGGTTTATTTTTAATATGGTATATACCCTTGATGCTGCTGTAATTAGAGCTTTGATTTTACACCATCAAGGAATGTACTACTGTTCTTATTGATTTCAATGAGTAAATAAAAAAGATATTTCTAGTTGTACTAGGTTTCAGAAATACCTAAAAATACAGAAAATTTCTCGGTAAAGAAAGTGTATGGTAGCTATAAACAGTTATAAAATTAGTCTAATTTACTAACTATTCATTTAAAATGTTGAAGAGTTAGTAGAAGTGCCAAATAATTATCTTTTCTCCTTCCCTTTTCCTTTCCTCCTAAAGCAAGTTTCTTTTTTCTTTTAAATATGGATGAACACACATAGAAAAGGTGTAATCTGAATGGAAAAAAAAAAAGTAAGACCAAAAATATCCCTTACTTTCTCTCTTTATAATTCATGTTAAAAAATTGCAACACTGGTAGAGAAGCAAAGAGACATTAACATTGAAAGGGAGTGCACGAAAGGTTTCTGAACTACATTTATCCCCTAGTAAGTCTCACAATGCCGAAAAAATACACACAGATCTTTAAATCAATGCAGGTGCTAGACTTTTTCCTCAGTGAGAAGTCACACTGACTATTGATGGAAATAAGGACTTACTGATCTCTGGGTCTAAACCAGAAAAAAGGTATAATGAAACTAAACCAACACTAAACAGCAGACTTCATGAAGACTCTCAGATAGTAAAACCCAGATCTAAATGGATCTGTAACTATTAAACATGAGGAAAAAGATTTTGTCTTACTGTAAGGGCCTTTCTTGAATATTTTCTGCAGTAAAGGTTTCATATGGTATAAAAATGACATCTGATTTTTAAATATATTCAGTACGATTGAGTTGAATAAGGCACATTCAAGTTCAATTTTTTTAATGTGTAATAGTTGGTGCTAGTAGTTCAGCACAAAAATTGTGTGCTTTAATGGATGAACAGTGTACAGTGAATGCTGGAGAGAAACCTTTTCATTCAAGAACCAGGCCTAAGACTAGACACTTCACAAACAGGAGCTCTGTATTCAGGAATCCTAATGAATTCAGGAGTCCTAATAAACTCAGGAGTCATTCTTTATTCAAGTATTCCTGTTCAGGAGCCCTAATGAAATGAATGAAGCTCTGTGTGTTTGTGTGCAAGAGCAAAGGGACTGGCTTATGTGGACATCTTTCATTCTTCCATTCACGACATCTGTGTACACATCAAACAGTTCCAAAACAATTTATATTATTTCCTGTAATAGTCCTACAATTATTCCAGGTAAAATTTATTTCACAATCAGTTCATCACTAAAGTGATCTGTGTGTTACTTATAAAGAAACCTCACAAGAATAAATTTACTCCAGATTTTAATTTATACCCTTCAGAAATGTTAGGATATTTTAGTTCAGAAAACAAACATAATGTGACCTCCTTAGGAAAAAACTACTGCAGACCTTTTACCTCCTTAGGGTAAAGAACTCAAGAACAAGTATTGCTAGTGAAGGCAATAACACGAATTCTTATAGGAATAAGAAGTAATTTAGGTGTGGAATTCACTAATGACACAGAATTTCCACTCCGATAACATGAAAAATTCAGTGTCAGAATGTCCTGAGGGTACAGTCGAGGGAAAAGCACACCATACAGACACATAAGCATATATATATGTCTCTCTCTCTGTGTGTGTGTGTGTGTGTGTGAGTTCATGATTGAGTTCTGACATCAGAATTTGCCTTGGTTTTGAACCTTGTTTGCAAAAGAACAGCATTTAATCATTGAATGTGTCATGTGCCACTGGTAAATGAAACATTTCAAAACTGTCTCATGAATCTTTTGCTATTACTTGCACATTTACAGAAATACTGGTCTTTTTCTCTTCTCCCTATATATCTTCCAACTCTTCTCAGTATTCCACATTCTTGACATGTTAGGAGTCAAACATCCTTTATTTATTTGCTGTGCATTCTGGTTGTAAGTATAATGACTGACAGATTGCCTTAGTAGACTGGAAGACTTTGCTGGGTTGCTGCCTCGAACAATGATTCTCAATCTCTCTTTTCCTTTTTCTTTGTATTTCTAATTATACATTACTGGACTCATGTTACTATTAAAAGGTTTGTATCTCATATTAATGTGGTAGAAACAAAAAATCGTGTGATTTCTTGCCTCCAGAACAAATTGATATAATTATAGGCTTACAATTCATGGCTAGTGTTATAATATCTTTGCATTTTCATGTTGTCTTAACACATGCAGATTTGTATTTGGGAAGCATATACTCACTTTAATAGGCAGGGTGAAGGGGTTGAATACTTTTCACATTATGTACTAAAAGAAATTTAGTAAATAATGTGAAATTTAGTAAAAGAAATGCTAACAGCTGTTAGCATTATTTGAGTTCTTGGGCTCTCTTGTGATTATATCATGCTGAATTTAATTTTGGAAGAATTTCTACATTATGGTATTTTTGGTGTAAAAAAAAAGACTAAGTGGTGATATTAGCCAAAATTTTGCTGTAGTGAAATACTTCCCTGAGCTTCTGGTAAAGGGTAGCATGTAATTTGTAATTATAACCACAGCAATGAGTGCAAATAGTAGTCAGCTATTAGCAGCCATAATTGGTGCACCTTTCATCTCTTGTCAAGCAGAGTGGCATTGATTAGGACCAAAAGACAGCTATCAGATCTCTCATTTCCAGACTCAAACAAAGAGAAAAGAGTTGCCTGTCTGAGCTGATAGCTTTTGGCTCTTTGATCAGATCCTACCAGAAGGCATCCAGGCACAGTAACCTGATTTCTCATCAATGGGCTACCTTTTTTGATGTAGGTAAGGTCCTACTGCAAATTGCATTTATGAAGGGAAAACAGCAGGACATAATCAAGGAGTATAGTTACCAATTCACATGGAAAGGTTGTTTTGGCATCCTACATTCTTTGAGGGAGGTAGTAAATAAGTTCTACTAATATTATGGAAAAGATATTTCTATAAACAACTAGCAACACAGCCCTTCAGAAGGTTGTGTTTGCCCTCCCAAGCGTAACAGGAACTTAGGCATGGTTTAGTGTTTATGAAAGGTCCAAGCAAAATAACAGAAAATCAAATTTACTATTGATGGATGGAGAAAAAATTCCCTGCTTGGAAAGAAAACATATTTGGAAAATTCTGCTTCTAAATGGTTAAGCAAACAAAGTACATTTCAGAGAAAGACTTTTCAAGTTTTACTTTCTTTCACTGTAAGTCTGCAATATCAACTACAGATACGTAAAATGTGTATCAATCCTTTTTTATTTTATTAAGAGGCTTGACAGGAATTATTCTTTACTGTTACAGTGGGCTACAGAAACAACTTCATCACACGTTCAGGAAGATGCTAAACAAGGTTTTACAGGAGGTAACTTAACAGTTGGAGTAAGTACTATGAAATCACCCATATTCCATCATTATAAGGAGAATTTTCTATAAAAATTCAAAAGTCTTCCTCTCAATTTCACATACAAATGCTATCAATTTAATGTAACAGCTGTTATTCTTCTCCTGATAAACAGATACTCTGTATTTTGTGGGGAAAAAAAATCTGCTTCAGAGTGGAAGAGTACTGCACTGTATTTCACCAGTGTTTTTTTTTTTTAATCTGACCTCAAAAAACCTTGGTCTGTGACATCATGAAATAACCAACTTTTTGAAGACTCTAACTAGTTAGAAAAATAAATAATTTTGTGCTCAGGTTAAACTGTTGAATTAAACATCTATGACAGTTGAGGAAATGTGATAGAGGTACTTCTGCAGTCTAGCATCCTAAATTTAATCTTTTTTTCCCCAGGTAAATTAGAGTGTGATGTGTGGCATGTTGTATAGAGCAGAATAGCTATTGTGGCATTAAAAAATATTTCTCTAATAGGAAAAATGTTAGCCTACACAAAATTCTTACATTTTAAATAATATATAACCATTTAAACACAAACAAGAGAAAACAAAAAACAAAAAGCAGAACTCCAACTCTATCAAAAGAGAATGAAATTTGAAAAGGTTAAGATTTCAGTCATGTTTATAAAAATTAAATTTGCATATGGATTACCTTTTAAATAGATTAAAAATTAATCTAAATCAGTTGACTAATTGTATATGCTAAGGCTTAGAAAGAGGACAGTTTACAGTTGAATACTGTCCTGAGTATTTTTCTCTAATTTGTTCTCAATAAAGAAAATTGAAAGGATGTGGATATAAATAATGGATGCTGAGGATCCAACTAACAGTGGTGAAAAGTAATTATATTTAAGGTAAAGTAGAGAATAATTTTGACAATATTTGAAATTGATTTCAAAGTCATTCATGTACGTATCTGGGCATTTATAAAAGTATTTAAAGATATACAAGGCTATAAGACTGGCATCTCTTCCAAAAACCTAGTCATCTTCTCTGAATACAAGTCAAATATTTAAACTGATCTATTAAGATAGGAGACATCTATATTCTAAATGACAATAAAACACAATTAACCTAATTTCCAATAAAGTGTATGGCAGAGACTCAGGCAGAGTTCTCTCCCTCTGTCTGCAGCTCTCCAAGAGTGTGCCAGCAGGCTTTGGACCAATTCACATCCAGATATGCAATTCATACATTCAGCTTCATGCTATAGAGACATGTGCTCTGCAACATCATTTTCATGTTATTTGAGACAGACTAAACTTAAGAATACTGCAGAGTGTCATACTCTGGAGGTCCAAAATGCTGGAACATAGAGCCCAGATGGAGCTTACGGACAGGTGCTGGGGTATGTGGTGTCTGCTTTAGGACAGACTCCCTAAACAATGTGGATGTGTGCCAGTAGATGAATGCTGACTATGTTAGAAGTGGTCTTCCTTCCATTTAGAGGAATTTTTGGACCACAGGATGCTTGTAAGAAATACTCAAGACATTGAGCAGTTGAATTTTGAAAATATGCAGGCCCACTCTTTTCCAGAAATGGGGAACCTCAGCATGGTGACAGTGTGAATCTGGGTAAAGCTGTGTGTTATACACTATCACAGCTCAATAAGTTGTATGGAAACCATGGTATGACAGGGACAATTTAGTTACACTTCTGGAAGATCCCAAACCACCTACATCCTCATATAACAAGTGGCACACAGAATATTTTGTCATACGGAGTATCAAGCCTGGTTGGTTGTTTTGGAGTGTTGTTTAACAGAATTAATTTTCATATGGAACAGACTGGAGATACCCACCAGCTCTTATCTGACTTGCCCAGATCCCATTAGAAAATACATGACTGGAGAATTAGAACAGCACATTTCCTTACAGTCCTGCCATTTTAGGTCTCTGAAATTTGACTTATATGCTTTAATTGCTATTTTAGGATGGCCAACTATCATTGAAAACCTTGCACTTATTTCCAATAGAGATTTTTAAATGTTAGCAGTTTTTTAAATTTATAATTTTAGAAGAATGTAAGTTCGTATCTACAGCCTGATTAATGTAATGAATTATATTGAGTAATGTTGACTGGCTTATTGGATTAGATATGCATTAGATACACATTTAATTGAAAATCTCAGTCTCTGCTAGAACATATTCAAAGGTTGCTATGTGTTTTATTGATATAGATTGCTTGGTGGCTTTTCTTAAATATTTAAATAAAAACTTCAGATGTAGTTCCAGCTTCTCATTTCTTTGGATTTGCTGTGATTTCATCTTCCCCAGAAGCTAACCAAGAACATTGAGAAAGATAGAAAAATAAGTGTAAGGATGGGATAAGTTCTCACTTTCTGATCGATTCTAGGCAGAGATGGAAAGGTGTTAGTTTTCCTTTTTGTTTGCCTCCTACTATCCAGTTGTTCTGAAAGAGAAGGGAATGGGTGAAGGACCTGAAAAAATAACATGATTTCTTTATAGAGAGGCCAAGTAGCTGGAGATTTTTCTAAGCTTCCAGCTTGTAATTTTTGTTGGAGATATCAGCATTGCAGTTGTATCCTGTTCTCTTTCCAGATAAGTAAGAGGGTATTAAAATTCACTCCTGCTAAAATCACAGGAGTGGTGTATGCACTTCACTGAGCAAGACTATGCTGTTGTAAATGGCTACAACATAATTTCAGGATTTGAACAGAATAAGGACTAACTAAAGAAAAAAAAAAACCTACAAAACACCAAACAAAGAGTTATAGCTATTGCCAGATATAGAAAATTGTTGAGAGAAAAAGGGTTGGCATACTGGAAAAATGCTAATGCAGTCTGATTTTATAACATGAGCTGGCACAAATTGCAAACAGGCCATTGAAAGATGCCGACACCAACAGAGGAGGGTGCATAACTTATACATGGACTCTGGTCTGCTCATGTTGTAGTCCCTCTGGGAAACAGTGTTGAGGCTTTCAGGGATAGGAAATAGCTAGAGTGTAGTCTCCTTGGATTATAACTATCAACTTCAGTGAGTCAAGGGATTTCTCAGCATGTATAAGTGAGATAATTCTGCAGTAAAGCCCCGTGTTAAATTCTAGACCTCAAAGAAACCATTTATTGTGCAGATCTCATAAATTACCTTCAAAACTAGCACCAGTCTTTTCATAGTTTTCTACTAGGACTAGATGACTGTGTCATCCCATCTTTCTCTGTTTTTCTTGTCTAAAATCAGGTTGTCAGTAAAGCACAAACAATTTTAAGTCTCAGCTTTAAAACTAGAAAAAAAAAAAAAAAAACCACAGTAAGGATATGACTAATACCCAAACAGCCTACCAGTTTTCTGGGATTTATTGTTTTGGGTTTTTTCCTAGTAAGATCTGTTTTAAAGATATTAATTTTTGCAGTTACCTGAAGACATGCAGCTTAAAAGGAGGACCAGTGGCTATCCTGTTACATACTGATTCTATGTAGAATATTCGCAGGCGTTATAGGTGAGCAGACTAAGAGTTTGTTGGTTTTTGGTTTTGTTTTGTTTTTTTAAGTAATTAAAAATAATTTTCTCTAAGTAATAGCCATCTTTGGTAGTGCATGAAACCCCATTAGATTTCAAGAAAAACATTCTGCCACTTATGATTTTGACAGGAAACATTTAGTTCTAGCAGAACCCTTGTGGCCCTAATCCTGAATATGTATGTTAAAGCTATAATGAGACTGTGAAAGGCCAGAGGAAGTAAAGAGTCTGTTTCTTTTCTCAGTTAGCACCACTTGTATTCTATATAACTGTTAAATTTAGTGGAATTGTTCCCAGCTTGCAACTGTGCAAACAGCAGTACAATCAGACTCCTAATATCTGGGCTTTGCAGAAGTATACTATGTATGTTTTATCTCTCCTCTATTAACTCTCCTGTGTTAGTTAGGCAATATCCTTCCAGGGCCATGCCAGTGTCATTGATGATGCTGGGGAATAAACAAAGTAGATGTTTGGGCAGAAAACCTTAAAAACTGGCAAAAGAAAATTTTGAGTCCTATCCAGCTAAAAACATCTGTGGTCTTAGAGGTTATGCAAGGCCCTGGCTACAGATGCTGGCTGTTCAACAAGTCGAAATATTCAGACACAGGTTGGCCTCCAGTGTAAGGTCAAATAAAAGTGTCTCTGTGTGTGGTGGAGAAAGTTTAGCAAATGCAAAGGAAAGCAATATCAAAAAACTTCTATTTTATCCTGGAGATCCAGATAAAATTAGAGACTCTTTGTACTGGTCCCTGTAAGGCAGAGTATCACCACATATTGAATCACTCTACAGTTAAGATATATAATGTCATAGCCAAAAACTTTTAAAAGTATTCATTCTCACAGCATTCTCATTAGGTATAGGAACCCAAAAGAATTCTCCAAAGTTCAAACACATCACATTTACCTTGTGGCATTTGTCTCAGTTGCAGAAGACAAGAATCTTTGCACCCAATAAATAGTCAGTGGTTCAGCCCCTCTGAATATCCCTGACCCAGTGGAAGTGTTTGGGTTTTCTCTCCATTGACAATCCAATCTTACATTAGTGCCTAAATTTAATGTGAGGAATCCAGACATTAGTGATTTTTCCATGACTTCACCAACTATAGGAGAGACTAGAGCTGAACAGGAGTGACAGTCAAATCTCCAAGGTCTCAGGCTGTAATTACTGAAATGCTCTGCTATTCATCTTCCCTCTAGACACAATGGGTAGGGAGAGTCAAATAAGAATAGAATTGTTGTGACCATCCAAAGATGATCTACATGCTATCTGTCACAAATATGTATTCTGCTGGTTTTCTTGTTTCCCAGAGTTCTTCCACACATGAATTGGTATTTCTTATATTTTATTCAATGTTGAAATCTTATTTGCTCTTTTTACTTCTAATTGACCAATTAAGGCTACATAGTCTGTTGGGGGCCACAGGATCTCTGTGGGAGATTTTCTGGGATCTTCTTTCACATCCAGTAATATCTGTCCAGAGTTTTCTTCAGGTTCTGTCTGTTTTTTTTTTGAAGCAGTAACACAAATGTGAAATATTCCCATGACTCTCTCTCTGGGATGAGAGAGATTGATGATTATGGATATCTGTAATAAAATAGTTTTGTAAGGATTTATAATATAAAAGCGTAAGTGCTTGTATAGCAAAGAAATGCATTTTAAGTGTATGAGAAAAGAGTTTGATGTAAACACATATTCTGTATGGTCCAAGCTCCCCTGCTGGGAGCCACCAAGTCATAGCAGAATACAAATTGCAAAGAGAGCATTTATTCTTTCATTCCAAACTGCTATGATCTTGGTTGTAGATATAGCTTACCTGATTTCCTTACATTTTTCCAGATTAATAGTATTTATTACACTCTACCTTAGCTTCTAAAATGAAACACTTGAAGTCTAAATAAGTCATTCTGTGTTCTGTACTTACTGGCCAGGAATGGACATTTGTGGGTGGTGATGTACCATTGCCTTTTCTTTAAATCTATATTGGCGTATTATCTGCAGATACCTGTATCTTTTTAGGTCTATATAGGGTCTATATACATTTGCCAGACAAGACAGAGTGCAATCCACCCCAGTACATCAGAATCTGGACCTCTAATATCTGTCCAAGACAGAGGAGACATATGGAAACATAAGCAGACACCACAGATTACTGTTATTTCTGTAATCAACTGAGTTGAACTGTCTTCTCAAGCTACACTGACAACTTAGAGACTATCTCAAGTGTCTAGCTCAACAAAACTGGACAGGAACAATGGCAGCACAGGACTTATCAAAGTACACTGACAGATATATCTGGTATTTTGATATTTTGAATGTGCTGAGATATTTTTCTTTGGAAGAATACAATGAAAGCATTGAATCTCACAACTCAAGATGGAGGAGTCAGAAAATAAAGAAAGGTTCCCAGCCCTTTTACGAGATTCTTGAATGCTGACTTGAACAAAATGAAGATCTGTATTGAGTCCTCATACATTTTTAATATGCACATTTCTTTGGAAAGAAAACATGCTGGGCAACTGCTTGTTATGTAAGACACACACACATCACAACTGAAGATTTGTTTGTCCTAAATGCTGGATCTGGATCAGCTGAGAACAGAAGGGTGTTAAAACAGTCAATAGCTTTCTAATTAACATATTTATGGGATTACTGGAGCCCAGAAAACCTACAGGGAGTTTGAATAGTACAAATTTGACCAGAATCGAACAGTAGAGATTTTTCACTTTTGAAATATTTTCCTTTTATGCATGACTGAAGTTATTTGCAAAAACTTTTACAAGACATTTCTCTATTTCTTCTCAAGCTGCCTAGCCTCATAATATTTATAACTATTTTTCACATCTGGCTGTTTATTTTATATTGTGCTTCTGATTAGACAGGACAGAATTCTTAACTATGCTATACTGCTAATGAGGGCTCAATAACTTCTTCTAGCACTACTTTTTCTGAAACTGTATTTATTAAAGATAGAAATGTTATAAATACAGTTATGCTTGACAGTCATGTATTTACTACTGTCTTTTTCATATTGCTGCTCTCAACTTCATACAAATTATCAACATCATACAAACTATCTTAAACCAGAAAACTTGTAACCACTGCTCTCAGTTTATGGCAGACTGTAAACTTATATTCAGCCATACAGCCAAAGTAATAGAGTTAGTTTATTATTCAGCTGAAGAAATACAGACAGGCTGAACAGTTTGGACATAAGATGGGAACACATTTTTCTAGAAATCTAACCTGTTCAAAAATATGAGGTACTTCACATAAAATTGAGAAAAAAAATTGTTTATGTCTACATGTGGATCTTTAAAGAGCCCAAATTTTCTCCAGGCAATCATCATGCAGACTGAGTTTCCAAAAAGGATTCTGGTTCTGTACTTTAATTTTGATGCTACAAAGCACAGCAAACTGCTTTCACATAAATGCAAAAAAGAATGGAACATCAGACTTCTGAATTAACAGACGTTTTAACATCATAACTAACATAATGATTGTTAGTTTAAAAGGGAATAAAATATAATTCTCTTTTAAGTTAACAGTTCCTGTAATGTTCTTATGGAAATTATATTGCATGTCCACTACCCAGATGCTACAAGTCTATGGTGATATCTTCTGCTAGAATGCAACTTTGAAAGCCATTGAAGGAAATTGTTCTTTTTCCAAGACAGAGAAATAGAAATACTGGCTTGTCATCTCTTCTCTTGGAGACGTCTTGTACATTTTCTGTTTAACAATCTCCAGTGAGACACATCAGCAGCTTTAGGAACTGGGATAGAGGCCAGAATTTCTCCACCACTTCATTACAGAGAGAGCCTTTAACATGGGTGTGGGAGGAGTGTCACCTCAATTTTATAATCTTTCCTGCATAAGGGACAGATTTGGTAAGAATGATGGCAACATTCCAGAGTATGCTTTAATCTTTGTTTAGAGAAGGCTTTGGAAGACTGGACATCTTGTGGGAACTTGGGCACTGCTGGATTGTGTCCAGAGAAGGGCAATGAAACTGATGAAGAGGCTAGAGAGGAAGCCACATAAGGAGCAGCTGAGGGGAGCTGGGATTGTTTAACCGGGAGAAAAGGAGGCTCAAAGTAGACCTTAATGCTCTCTACAACTGCCTGAAAGATGCTGTAGCCAGGTGGGGGTCAGTCTCTTCTCCCAGGTAACCTGCAACAGGACAAGAGGAAATGGTCTAAGCTACACCAGGGAAGGCTTGTGTTCGAGAGCAAGCAGAATATCTTCACTGAAAGGGTGGTTAAGCATTGGAACTGGCTGCCCAGGGAAGTCATGGAGTCACCATCTCTGAAAGTGTTCTAAAAAAGTGCAGATGTGACACTTGAGGATATGGTTTAGTGGCAGACACAACGATGCTAGGTTATTGTTTGTACTTGATGATCTTGGAGGTCTTTTCCAACCTTCATGATTTTATGATTCCATGTTCAAGCCACTTTGGGGGAAACAACAAGACTTAACCCTATTGTTTTGTTTTTCAAGAATTTTTTCTAACTTTTCATAAGTTTACTACTGCTTTTATTGTTTCTGGGAAAATGAATGTGTATTCTGAAATCTAAAATAATAAATGTTTATTAGTTCTATACCTACGGGTTCTCATTAGGTGCATGTTGGGTGTCTGCTCCCCAGGAGGTATGAAAGACACATTACGCTAAGAAAACCCTCATTTGATCTGGGCCCTCTAACTTCAGAGGCACCTGCCAGTGTCCGTAAAGACTGATCACCTGTCTCAGTCTGAGTGGCCAGGACTGGTTGACTATTACTAAACAGACAAATAAACTATCTTCTAAATACAAATTACCTGAATCCAGACAAATAACAAGTAGTGAAAAGATGGTTTTAAAGTATTTTCAGGTCAGAAAACGATTTCTTATCCTAATATCCTTTGCTTTGGTCACTTTGACCCCACAAATTCATCTCTTAAGACTCAACTACAGGAGCTCTTATGTAAGAATGAAGACCCATACATAAAAAGACTACAATTAATGCAAGAATAGCAATTTATCAATGCACCATGGACAGTATAAACAAAGATTATTTCAACCTTGGAAAACCATCTTCCCATGGCTCACCTTAGATTTAATAGAGAGACAAATACTGCCCGAAATCCCTCTCAATGTGATTTCCAAGTTCTTCATCCATTTTTGAAAACTTGGCTGCCCTTTTACTTCATATTCCAATTCACAGTCTCCATCACAAAGCCCTGAAACTTGCATAGTATCTCTGCCAATATGAGTCTGATATGATAAATTTCTCCAAAAGTTGGTCAGCTCTTACAGGAACAAGTGGTTTGCCTGTATGAAATTTCAGAGACATAAAAACTTGTTGAAAGCAAGATTTGAAGGCTACGTCACCAAACTGATAGTGAACACACACCATTGTGACCCTTTCTAGACCATAGCTAGACCATAGCTAGAGAGAAGCTTTCTCATCAGCTCTGAATCTGAGGAGAAATATAGAGAGAGAAAAACAGCAAAATAGATTACACCAAACACAGTGAAGAATCACACCCTGCTAATTCAAAAAGTACACTAAGTAAGTGAAGGTTTTGATTTATACATGTTACTCAAAAGGTAGAGCGAAAAACTGAGCAGCAGTCCCAATCAAGTTAAAAGTTCATGTTTCATAACTAGAAGTGTTTAGATTTCAGGTTACTTTTTGCTAATAAACTGTTCTGTGAAGAAAGTTAGTATAAAAGTCTATGTATCATCCTATCACTGTGGATTCCACAAATAAAACACGACAGAAAAGAGGACAAATACTTCAAATATGGATTAACAAAATGTAAAAACACCACAAAATAAGCTTCAATATCTGTTAGATTTAAAAAAAAAATCATCTCCTTCCCCCACAAGCCATTTTTCTTCCCAAAAGTGTAATTTTATGTAAGAATTTACATTAAGCATGAAGAATGTTTAAAATTTCAGACCATTATTTCATCTCATCCCTGGTATTTTTGTAATTCTGTATAGAAAGCTAAACTATATCTACCAGCATTTCTAAAAACATATTCAATTAAAACAGTTTCTTGCCTTAATCTTGTGAAATCACTATTTTTTTAAGAAAGCCCTTTGTATTTTAAAAGTGGGAAAAGTTTCTTTTTGAAATACTATTTCAACTTGTTTGTCATTCTTGTGCAGGGTTAACTCTGTGTTGGCCTATTTCATATCAGAAAAGCTGAGTTATTCAATAACCAGCAAGCAATATTCATGAAAACTGTCCCCTGAAATCATATTCATAGAGCACTGGTACCCAATATTATCTCAGCTTCCCTTTATTCCCATTAGTGATGGGATTTCACTTCTGGTTGTACAGAAAGCTCATTATTCCCAAAGCATCAAAAACCTCTTTAATGTAAACAGTGTATGGCCTTTGACTTGTGTTGGTTTGAGAAATAAGATGGATGAGCTGCCCTGTGAGACCTCATACCAATTTTTATTCCACAACAGAACAAAGATGCTGCTTCTCACTGTATCTGAGAATTTGAAATTGTGAGTCCTCAACTCCTTTTACCTTTCTGCTAGGCTAGACAGTCCTCTTCCAATTTTTCAGCACAATGTTAAGTTCACAATGTGTGTCTTATACTAAAATGTTCATTCCTTCATTGTTCTAGCCCCTAGAAACTCTTTCTTCTCTTTTCCTATACAGCCCTCCTCCCTGATCTTCATCCAAAATAGTTACTTTTAAATATTTGCCTCACTCAACTTTTACCCCTTAGAAGAGGCCAAAAACTAAACATTTTTCTGGATTTTTTTTCTTCCCTCTGGCACATTCTGTTGAATTCCACTTTCCTGAGTCTATTTGGGAGCTACTGCTACTGCTCCCAAATTCCCTTTTTCTGAATTGAGCAAATAGTTTGAATTGGGGCATCTAAATAATTTACTGATGCATAGAAACATGTTACTGGTTTCAATGAACAGAAAATGGATACAAAATTGAAATATAGCATGTTATAGATTTTAATAATTAAATTTTCCTGAAACCATGTATAAACTTCCATGAAAAAAAATTAATTAAAAAAAGCAATCCCAATACTAAACTACTCTGACACTGATCATGAAACCACAACATTTATCAGAAATTTTGCCATTTGTCTGACTAATCTTTTAAATGTTGTGTGTTGTTTATTTAACATAGATATTAATGAATGATTGCATATCCAACTAATAATTAAACAATAGGCCACAGCTTGAGGAGATCCCGAATAAAAATGTGTTAACAAAAATGAATGTTGCAATGACACAGGAAAACATACTTAGAGATGACAAAGATGAAGAATATGAACTCTATTTTGGATAGCCAGTATTTTGAAGAGGATATTTTATTAATTAGCAAAGTTAATAATTTAAATTTCCTTCATTGTGAATCTTCACACTGGGGTAACACTGCACTGAAATATTTCACGCAGAAAAAATAATTTGATTTTTTAGTAAACAGATAAGATTCTGTGTATTGTTATGTATGCTCATTATACAATAAATTTCAATTTTACCTCTTCAAAATTACAGTTAACCTGAGATTTCTACATGGATTCTTTCTACCATAACATTAATTGTGCTCTTTTGCTTTGCTTCACATGGAAGCAGTTTTTAGGGCTGTCAGCTGGTGAATTTCAGAAAAACAACACAACTTTTGAAGTGCTAAAAGGTATTTGTGGTGAGTGTAAGGCATATCCTCACCTTCATTTTTCCCCAAACTAGTTCACCTGCTGTGCCTTTCTGCCACAACTCCATTTTCTCGTGATATCTGGATCCAGAATAGAACAGATCCAGAATCATACAGACCCTGTAAGGAGAGAAAAAAAAATATCTTGAAAGGATATGAAATATGGTCTGTAGGAGAATGGGCAGTAAGTGTTTGTTTGAATTAGAACTGAGATGCACCTAAAAAAAAAAAAAATCACTAAAAAATTATCAAGGATAAAATCCCCAAACAAAAAATGGAAATTTCTTTACATGATTAATAGTCCAACTGCAATTCATTGTGGTCATTTGCATACACTCACAGCATGATTAGCCAAATTCATGAATGAAGAGTCTATTATGGATACCACTGGTGGCCAGAAAATCCCAAAGACACAAATGATGAAGCTTGGCACAGTGCACCTGGGAAATAATGAGAAATTCCTACTACATTTTTATATTTATCCCTAAGGGTCTTCTTTCAGGCAGTGCTGGTGATATAACATGAGCTGGGTGGAGGCTGGTCATGTCCTAGTGTGCCTATTGAGACTCTCCTGCTCTGATCAGACTTGGCTGAACATGCTTTCGGCCAAAAGACCAAAGTCATTCTCCCTCTACAATCCCACCACAATAGTGCAGAATTATAGGGATTTACTGAATGTAATACTTAAAAGTACTTCTGCCTCTGCATCTTCTACCACCCATAGACATCATCTTTTTCATCTTATCTACTGTAAACAAGTTCTACTCAAAAGTTCTAGCCAAAGAACATTCATGACATCCTTTTGAGAACATCCTTTTCCAAAAAGCAGGGATTTTCCTCCTTTTCTGGAGTATTAATTGTATGTTATTTCTTTTATCTTAGTTTATTGTAGGAGGATCCAAACGTATAATAGTTCATATTCCAGATACATCTGTAAAGTCAAGACCTTCATTACCATGGACTTGTCCTTAAATTTTCTTTCTTATCTAATAGTTCACAAAATAAAAGTTTAAATTTGCAAACATATTGTGTTTGTAGCCAGGTTTTGGGAGCAGAGGGGCTACAGCTTCTGTGAGAAGCTGCCAGAAGCTTCTTCTGTGTGCAACAGAACCAATCATTGGCAGCTGCAAGATGGATGTGCTGCAGGCCAAGGCTTGGTCACCTAGAAATGATGTTAATGTCTCTGCAATAACACATTTAAGAAAAATAAGTGATTATGCATCACTTCTTACATTATGTCATTACAGAAGATGTAATTGCAGCCAGAGCAGAGCAGGATGAGAACACAGTGAGGAACAGCTCTGCAGACACCAAGGTCAGTGCAGAAGGAGAGGCAGGAGGTGCTCCAGGCACCAGAGCTGAGATTCCCCTGCAGCCCATGGTGCAACCCATGGTGAGGCAGCTGTGCCCCTGCAGCCCATGGAGAACCACAGGGATGCAGAGATCCACCTGCAGCCCATGGAGAACCACAGGGATGCAGAGATCCACCTGCAGCCCATGGAGAACCACAGGGATGCAGAGATCCACCTGCAGCCCATAGAGGAGATCCACACTGAAGCAGGTGGATGCCTGAGAGGAGGCTGTGATCCTGTGGGAAATCTGTGCTGGAGCAGGGTCCTGGCAGGGACCTGCAGACCTGTGGAGAGAGGAGCTCATACTGGAGCAGGTTTGCTGGTGGGACTTTTGACCCCGTGGGGGACTGTAACAACCTGTCCTTAAGTGACTCACACTGCAGCAGTTTGTGGAGAACTGTTTCCTGTGGGATGGACTCACATTGGAGAATTTCACAGAGAGCTATCTCCTGTGCGAGGGACCCCATGCTGGGTCAGGAATCTTCCCACTGAGCAGCAGCAGAAACAACCTCTGATAAGCAGACCATAACCCCCATTCTCTGTCTCCCTCCACCACTGGGAGGAAGGGTGCAGGGAAGGTGTTTTGTGAGATCTTATTTTGCTTCTTGTTATCCTGCCCTGATTTTGTTAGTAATAAATTAAGTTAATATCTCTAATTTGCATCTGTTTTGCCCATGACAGTATTTGGTTAGTGATCTCTCCTGGTCTTTATCTCAACCCATGAACCCTTTGTTATATTTTCTTTCCTGACCAGCTGCAGAAGGGAGCAGTAAAGTGACTTTGGTGAGTGCCTGGCCTCCAACCAGGATCAACTCACTAGAATTCTACAACAGCTGCGTGTCCCGTGTGAAACTGTAAAAAGACGACATTATTTCAGAGCCTATTATGCTGAAGTATCCTTCTATGTGTTTAATATTCCTAGCACATATATGTTGTTATGATGTTATACTGGCAGTAAACTTGACCCAGCAAGTCCCAAGCTGGCCAATAATTTTACGTATCTCTCAGTGGTATTGCCTGTGCTGGAAGTAAATTGTAAAACTGGTAACATGATAAAACTATGTAAAATAATGAATGGGCCACAGAATACAGGAGTGAAGATTATGGTCTCCTGGTTTCAGAATACATGAAACACAATGCATTCAGGGCAGATGGAAGAAGAAAAAGTAATAACATAGATGAAAAAGCTTTTTCTCATAGTAGCAACTAAGATGTGGATTTTTTACCACAGAAAGACTTCAGGGAGTGCAACTTATAATGTCATTCTAGTACATGTATAAAGATATCAGAAATCCAAGGAATTATTTTTTTAATTCCAAGGAACATTTTAAAATGGCTACTAAAACATATGTTCCTGGGTTCCAGTCAACTTATAGTTTCGAATGTGTCTGTGTAGAGCAGATAGTTATTCTGCCGTCTAATGAAGCATCCTTACATTATGTTATAACTGGTTCAAGACAGCAACAAGATACAGATGGGACAGATTAGTCTTACTATGTAATATAACAAGACCTACCAGAGAATCATAGAATCATTTAAATTGGAAAAGAATTCCTAAGATTTCCTGCTTACTTCTTCAAGGCTTGAAAACTCAATCATTTTGAGATTGTTGTGCACAAGGTGGCCTCTGACCACCATATGACCCATCAGTCTTTCTCTGTTTGTGCAAAAGAACTCCAGCAAGATATCTCCCCTGGCTGGTTCATTCACCAGGAGTGTTAGGAACTTCCACACACTCTATGAACTTCCTAGACTGTTTTCTCTTTACTGTGTTGCATCTCTAGCAGATGTCTTGAAAGTTGAAGTATCCCAAGAGAACAAGGGCCAATGATCATGGGACTACCCCCAGGTGCTCATAGCATATTTCATCTGCCTATTCATCATGTTTGGGTGGTCTATAACAGACTCCCACTAGGATACCTGCCTTACTGGCCTTTCCCCTGACTCTTACCATAACTATGCAATCTAGTTAAAGCTCTTTCTATGAGACTTGCCAAGTCCTATGCAAAGATTCTTTTAAGCTTTTTGAGACTGGTGTACCCTATGTGTCCTTAGCAGGTCTGATGTCTTTTAAACTGACCCATGATCAAAAAACCACCACTGATGACACAAGGCTGTCACGATCCGCTTCTTGCGGGGTGTCGTGATGGTTCTTTTCACTGATCCCAAAAGTGCAAAAAAGGCAAACAACAAGGGACTATCAGTTAATCACAACAAATGCACCTTTATCAGGGGCCAAAACAGTAAATGCGATAGTGGGGATCAGAAAGGAGATAAAAGGATAGAGAGAGAGAGAAGAGAAGAGGGGTATGGGAATAGCTACCAACACAGGCGAGATCCTCAGTGGTCCGGACAATGGGGATCCATCTGTCGTGTCGGGGGAGTCTCCGAAGTTCTGGTCGACTCAGGTGTCCAGTTATAGTCCACAGAGGAAAGAGGGGGGAACAAGTGTAACAATAAAAGTCCATTGTAATCGCCACGAGGGAACAGGTGAGTCCACAGAAACCACCAAAGCAAGACGAATACAATGAAGAATAAGTCCATTGAAATTACTGAAGGGAAACAGGTCATGTCATTGGTGGTCAGACCACCAATTTCCCCTCCTCCCTATAGTAGGGGTCTCAGTCTCAGTCCTTGGGAGGAGGGTTCTCATTCTTTGTTTGTCACAGTGGTAACGAGGCAGATGAGGGGTCTTCAATGAAGGACTGCGGGAGTCACCTCCAAAAGTTCATTCGGCTTAAGAACGGAGATTAGAAGCAGGCCCCACATCAGGCTGTCCCGTGCTGGGTCCGTGTCAGGTCTTTGCCAAGTCCTTGCCAACTCCTTGCCAAGTTCTTGCCAGGCCTTGTTCGGAACAGCTAGCATGACGGTTCAGTGGTTCCACCTGTGCTGTGTCCTGTTCTAAGCCGGAGCTGCAGTGGGGGAAGGGATTCTTTCTAGTGGCAATCGGAAGGCAGAATGGAGAACAAGGGGCTTCAGACGGACTCTTACACAGGCCCAGAGCCAGGTATGGAACTGCTGTCTCTTCCTGTTTTTTCACTCATCATTCCCTGCAGCTGCAAGAATAGAGAACCCTTGTGCTTCTGACCTCTTGGCTGGTCATCACAAGGGTCTGAGATTTCTCTTGATTGCCCTTCTTGTGCAACCATCTCTGCTCACCTGAAAAATTCACATCCAAGGCCTGTATCAGGGTAGGAAGCTTTCTCTCCATGTCTTTATGTATCTCTCTGTCACACTCCCTGATACTCCTCAGTCAGGTCCCCCCCCCTGCAGCTCTGTCAGTGAGCAGAAGGGTTCCTGTGCCCAAGAGTGCCTCGCACAGGGCTGCTCTCTCTGCTGGCTGTGCTGACAGCAGGCAGGGCTCACCCTGCAGCGTGGGGCAGCAGCGTGCTCCCAGCAGAGCTCTGTCTGAGGAACTCACTTTGTTGTGGCAGGCACAGAGCTTAGAGAGGTCATGGCCTCCTGCCAGGCAGATACTGCTGCTCTCTGGTCAAGCCAGCAGAGCCCTCTGGGTGCCTGCCCTGGTCATGGTGCTCTCCAGGGACTGCTTTACACATGTGTGGTGACTTGGTCACCATTGCTCCTGATCCCACTCATGTCCCATCAGCCACTCTCACTCCAGCTGTGGGGCTTTGGCTCCCCTTGAGGGTCCCTGTTCAGGAAACCCCCTTGGGCACACACTGGAGCTGGAGAGCTCTGCTGCTGATTGTGCCAGCACCAGAGCTGCTCACCCCAGCATATGAGTGACAGACAAAAACTGTCAAACTTGTTCCAACACATTTAATATGCAATGAAATATCCTTAGTACAGCTCTGAGTTAGTTTAGCTACTTCTAATTCTAGTCCCTGACTTTAAACCAACCTCTGCTTATATTTTATACAAGCTAGCCAGTATATTACAGGGAGAGGTTCAGTGAAATGGTTATGTTCCCTGCTACCACCCTTCCCCCAAGAGTATGGACAGGTGTTTGAGTGAGACAATGAAGAACAAGCAGAGAAGCAAATCTCCAGTGGATTTGTTGAAATAAAATGCACCTTATACATTTCAGTTTTGACTTTTATTGTGAACCACAAAGCATCCCTACCTGTAAGAACATGCTCTCCTGGCCATGTGAGTAAAAGATAAGGAAATGATATTCAGATACTTTCCAAAACCATGATCCTTGCTAGTGACAAAAAGCCTAAATTAATCCCTGGCCAGTCCTTCCATTAAAAACATCTTACTACTGGTGGAACAGTAGAGGAAGAATAAGAAGAAGTTTGCAAACCTTGTCTTACATTCCTTCCCAGAAGTATCTCATATCCACCAATGTGTGAGAACAGAATTTTTATTTCATCCTTAGTAGAAAGTTCAGAACAACATACATCTCCTGCACACAAATATGTTGCTAGGCACTCAGTATTGCTAAGTAATTCCCGCTGGGTAATAAAAACTGAAAAAAAAATACATTTTTGACTGGATATTGATTAAATTTTCAGAAAAGGAAAACATAAGAATTTTATTTCTGTTTGCACAGGTGTACTCAGATGTACAAGAAAATTGAAGTTTTAAGGCAATATTGGAAACTATTTGAGCAGGTTTAAGATGCTGCTAAGGATAAAATAATTGACTACTCAAAAATGTAAAATTAAATTGGATTAGAGCACTCAAACCAGTAAGAGGAGACCACTAACTCAACAAAAGAATAGAAATCATTTGTTTATACATATGTATAATTTTATTCTGAAGAATTCTTCATCTATCCTTGCTGTTACTTATTATTAGAAGTGTCTTAGTGGTAATCATTTGGTGCCACTACTAAAAGCTTGTTGGAAATGAGGAAGGTTAAAATTGTTTATAAAAATATAAAACATTGTTCCTTTTTTATGTTTTTGTTTCATTGGTCTCTATAGGTGAGCTGCCTTAGCTAAATATGCTTCTTTATACATATATTATCTTTATGCATCTGAGTCTAGGGAGACCTTGAGCTTTTTCTCCTCATTGGGATATAAAAATTGAAATCCTAGAGGTTATGATAAAATTGAAACTTGAAAAGTCAGCTCCAAAGTTGAAACTTGTTATAAAGCAGACTATGCCCCACTTCTACCACTGCAACTTTCATCATCTTCCATCATTGCCTTTCTTCTCAGAGTTCTGGAAAGCAGCTAAACTGGTATCCAGCCAGGAAGGAGAGAGTCTTTGCAGGAAATCAGCACATACTCTAAAGCTAATCTCTTGATTATAGTGTTATTCTTCAGGGACTATGCATTAGGTTATTCAGCAAGATCTGTTTAATTTATCTTTTATGTATTATTCATTAGAAAAAAATTCCCACATTATTGCAATAAGAAGGTCACTATGATAGTCTGGGCCAAAATAAAGGTAATTTTTTTGCTGGGTTATATAGCAAAAAGATGAATAATCAGTGTGACACAAAAGAAATAGCTGTATAAGGATAAAGGACAGTGAACCAGTTATTGTTAACTAGTAGAGACAGAAGTTACAATCATCACTTAAGGATGGTTCTGGTATCCCAGTATACAGTCTTATGATACAGTCTAATTAATTAATGGGCATTAAAAAGCAAAACATCTGCTAGACAACAGTACACATATGGCTTATTCCTTTTAAAATTGGTGTTTGCTCATGAGGCTCATGGTTATTGAGATTTTTACAGAATCACAGAGTGGATCAGGTTGGAAGGGACCACAGTGGGGTCATCCAGTCCAACCTCCCTACTCAAGGAGGGTAATTCCAGAGCACATGTCTCAGGATTGTGTCCACATGGTTCTTGAATATCTCCAAAGAGGGAGAATCTACAACCTCTCTGGACAATCTGTTCCAGTGCTCAGTCACCTGCACAGTAAAGTTCTTCCACATGTTCAGGTGGAACTTCCTGCACATCAGTTTCTGCCCATTGCCTCTTGTCCTATTGCTGGGCACCACTGAGCAAAGCCTGGTCCATCCTCTGACACTCCAGCTTTTTGTCATCTTCCCTCTCAGTTGTCTCTCCTCAAGGCTGAACAGGCCCAGCTCTCTCAGCCTTTCCTCATAAGAGAGATGCTCCAGTCCCTTAATCACCTTTGTAGCCCTCTGCTAGACCCAGTCTAAGAGCTTCATTGTACTCCAGGTCTCTCTTGTCCTGAGGAGCCCAGAACTGGACACAGCACTTCACATGTGCCTCACTAGGGCTGAGTAGAGTGGCAATTTCCTTCAGAGACAGCTTCATTTTCCTAATATTCATGTATGGTTCAGTTTTTACTATTAATATGCAAGTTTTCTACTTTGCAATTTTTGACATTTCAGACGTAAAGAAAGGAGTTACTGATATTAACAGTACGGACATAGGGATTTATTTCTGGTTTTACCAGTAGAGTAGTAGGTCTGTAATCTCATTTTCAAACCACCACATTGTCTTACTATTGTGAAGCATTTTTCTCCTAGTACTTGTATTTGAGAGAGTATAGGCCAGTTCTTTCTGGATTTGTTTAAGAACTCTATTTTTAAATAAATCAGTTGTATTTCTTAAAAAATGGAAACTCATCAAAAAATAGGAGATAAAGAAATATTTTTATCAAGAGAACAGGATAGGCTTATTGTGCTGAAAAGTATATTTGCCTTTCATTTAATTTCAATTATTTTTCTTACTTCAGAAGAAATTATTAGATATTTACATTTTGCTCTCTTCCTTTCAAAAAAAAGAATGAATTTACATAAATTATAAAAAGTTGCCTTAAATTAATTTCATTTATTATCAAATAAACTTAACTATTCTACATGATTAATTTTCCTATTAATAAAATGACAATATTTCTTATCATTCATTATTATCCAATTGAAGAAATTTGATTATGTGCAATTTTTTTCTTGCCTCCAGTTAAACAGAAATGCTTCCATAGTCTATAAAGTCTCTTTAGTAAAGTCTTTAGAGTAAATAACGATTCTTTTTACACATTATTTATTGGCATGGATGATGGATTTTACCTGAACCCCAGTGTGGCTGTTTACTTTCAAATAAAAAAAAAAATCTGCCTGAAGAATATTCTCAAAAAAATGACTGATAAAAATGCACATGTGTTTTCTTACACTTACATCTTTAACACACATAAGAAGAAATGCCGTGTTTTTTCTGTGAGGACAATATTAGGGAAATTCAGCAAATTTAAACACAGCAAAAAATATTAACACATGCTCGGCCAATCTGTACAGGTTATTGAACAGGACCCAAAGAATCTGTCCTTGAAATTGAAAAAAATTGGAAACACTGCCTGATTAAGGACAGCAGAATCCAAATCCTTGTTTTCCTGTTCAGCATCATTTTGTGTGGTACCTGGGTATACAGAGAAAAAAAAACAAAATAAAACTTGCTAGTCTCAGGGTTCAAGAGGAATACATGTAATTGGAAACAAAATCAAAGGTCTCTGGTCTAAACAAAAATATAATCCTCTTTCTCAGCAAAACAGAGTTTCTAAGAAAGTCTACATGAGCCTGGAACAGGGGAGCAAGGAGACAGCAGAGTCTCTCATTTGTATTTCTGCTCAATTTACTTGAGCAGGATCAAATATGCTGCTGGCAGACCAAACTGTGAACACTTTTAGTGCCCACCTAAATCCTGTTTGCAAGATTCAAGTGAGTCATAGGCCTTTACTGGCTGTCAAAACAAAGACAAATTTCATAGTTTATGAGTAAACCAGGAAGAAATGCAGTTGAAGACATAAGTAATTTTTCTAAGGTCTAGTTTTAAATGCAGGATTGTTTGTACTGAAGCAGAGATTATTGAGGGAGACAAGAAGTTCAACTGAACAAATATTTCTTAAAAATTAAAACAGGTTTTTTTTGCCTTCTGATTCTTCTGTGTGCATATTAGCCTCCTATTGTTTCTGCAGAATTTTGAAAACTGATTTGAGTGGCTTACAAATACAAAATATCTGTAATGTGAAAATGGAATGGTGTTTTTCTTTTCTTGGAACTAACTTTTAGACTACCCGGAATAAGGCTGAATAGTAACAGCAGTATCAATACTAATTATGTTAGCATAGGATTCCAATCTTATAACATTTCATAGGCATCCACAGATCTATTTGTCATTTAGTAGAAGCAAGTGGCAATGCATTCTGCCCTAAGAAGTTATAAATTTGCACCCCAATTTTTTAGGAGTAATAAGCAATCTGAACAAACAGCAGACATGTCTATTTTGCATCCAAATGCTTGCTTTAACATTTTGGCATTAGCAGCTTTGTGTCTGGTATGTAGCTTGTGCTTACACTGCCACTTGTATTTTGTTTTTATTTTGTAGTTCTTTGTTTAAAAAAAATGGTCAAGAGTTGTTATGGGTAGGATAGGAAATATTAATTTCTGTGTAATTTTCTGTGTTTATGCAAACACATAGAAAACAAGGTAAGTGCATTTCTATTGAGGAGCCCCATAACCACTACATGTATAGTAAAAAAAAAAAAAAAAAAAAATGAAAGAGGTCAAAATTGTCACAAAAATATTAAATTACACTTTTAGTTTTCTTCTCTTACCTTGACAACCGAAGACAAAGATCAGCACCAACCACATCCATACATCCTCTTCAGACTACAAAATGGGATTTGGTGACAATCCTGCAGATGGAGTCTAGTCATACAAGAGAGGTTTAGAGTAAACCAAATCCCATACTTCCCATCTTTTTTAGTAAAGGCTACAATTTTATGGAAATTAAATCATGATAGTTTTAGTTCATAAATTCATGAAGCTCAGTGGACTCTACCTGTCAAGGGCCACTAAAGAAAGACCAGAGCAGATCTAAGAGCTTGTGTTTATCCTCAGGGTCAAAGGTGTAGACAGAGACTTTGAAGCTGCATTACCAAAGCTAAGCACACACCTTGGATGAGACTGATCCTGGCCAACTTCCAAACACTGCTACAGACATTCACTCTTGCCCTTACTCTGGATGGAGTAAAAATAGGAATAAGGTTGAAAGACTTGTAGATCTTGATAATGAAAGCAAAACTGTGCACACAAGCAAAGCAGTCAGAGGAATTTGCTCAGTAATTCCCATTAGCCCTTTTCTAGAAAGCAGGGCCTCAGTACACAATATCAATTGTTTCAGAACACAAATTCAAAAAGAAAAGACTTTCCCCCTTTCTCCTCCTTTCTCACAACATCTTTTCATACAAAATATCCCTTTGGGTCAGTACAGATCAGCTGCCCCCTCCCAACTTTTTGCCCACCCCCTCACTAAGAGGAAAGAGGGAGGAGGAAGCAGACAGGGAATCAGAGAAATCCTTAACTGTGTTCAAGAAATATTTAGCAACAGCCAAAACACTGATGAGATAACAGCACTGTTTTAGACACCAGTCCAAAGCAGAGCACCATATGGGCTGCTATGAAGAAAATTAACTCCATCCCAGCCAGACCTGGCACATATTCTCTGAAACCAGAGGGTAGTAAGTTCATCTCTCTGCCCTAAGATGGAAGAAAACCTGAGTGATCTTGTATAACTCTGTTGCCATGCATGAAACAGAAGAAAGGGAAGAAGCAAGGGTAAAGAACTCCCGGAGGCTTCCTGCCTCATTGAGTGGTTTGAAAAGTTATTCAAAGTTATGCCTGAAACTATGTTCAAGTGTTGTGCTAATGCTCAATGTCTGCTAATTTAGAAAATTGTACGGTCTTCGGTCCAAGAAATCTACTGGCAGTTGTTACTACTGCCCACATTTGTGACAGATCATGAGGTTGTTAAACATAACACTGTAAGGCATTTTCCTTCCAAAAGTATGTCAGGTGTGAGATTCTGGTCCTAAATTAAAGTTGAGATGCAGGAAAAAATGTTTTGTTTTGTTTTATTTTTAAAAGAAGTCCTCCTAACTTAACAGCCAGCAATGTGTGCATGTATTCCTGAGCATTGCTGTCACCTAGCTGGGCTCACACCACCACGAAAACCTGCTGCTCATTTTCCCCACATCAACTTCACAGTCCTGCAAACAATTCTTCTTGTATGAACAGGTCTACTCTGGACTGGACAATAGCCTCCATGAATTTAGGAAGCTCAGAGTTATACACATCAGGACTCTAGTGCAATATCAAGGAGAGATAATATAAGAAGGAAATTATGCAGGCATAGAAGCAAGGAAAAAGTACTATTAGGAAAAAAAAAAACAAAAATAAAATATATTTTATTGTTATTTAAGTTGCTCAAAAAATATTCTAGCTAGCACTTAAAGCAGACAAGCTTCCTGAAACAAAAATGCCTGAAATACCAAGTAGACATTCATGTGCAATAAATATTTCAGTAGTTTCACTTATAATTAGCTCTGCAGTGGATGCCATCTTTAAATTAAGTCCTTCACGTTTTATACTTGCAGTTCTATATATTTAAATACTTATATTTAGATAGGAAAGTGCACTGATTAACCTCTGATCTTTCCTTCATCAAGGTGTCAATGCTTTAGTACCAAGATTTTCTCAAAATGTAGCAATTGCTATGAAGTTACCCTCTGAAAGTTCTTAAAAATAGAAACTACAAAGACATGTTTAAACTAGAATGTCCTCCTCTTGCTCTGTTTATTTTAATTAGAAATGCAGCCTGTGTGCATACTGTTTTGAAATTCAAGCTTTTTGTATTTTAACATTCCCACCTATTGCTAAAGTCAATGGGATGTGTCATTCTAGGACTTAGTAGTTACATATTTTATAGAGCTAGAATATTCAAATACTACAGGCTTCTAAAAGTTAATTAGTTTTAATATAAATAATTGCTTAAGTTGTGCTCTGCTTATAGAACCACCAGTCTTTTCTGTGGAGTAGGAATTTTTCCAAAATGAAAAATTATGTCTGATAATCTTGTAAAGGCAAGTAAGAAATCACATTAAGATCACAGTTTTAATCACCACAAATCTTTCCTGTGTCATAAAGAATAAAAAATCACCCTGTGGAAATAGACTGATCTAATAGTTACAGGATTTTCCAAAATGTAGTCCTGTTTGAACTAAGGCTTATCTTTTAAAAAGAACACCTAATTCTAGCATAAAAATGTATTATTCTTATGAATAATAAAATTCATAAGAATAAGATGAAGAATCCAAGTACAGAAGCCCTGGTAAATTGCGCCAGAGGGAATTCTTCCCTGACTATCAGAAAGTCAGAACAATTATTTTCTAGTGTGATTTCAACCAAGAGGTAGGTGTTGATATATATTTACCTCCTAAATTAAAAGAGGGTCTCTTAAAAAAAAATTCCTTTTACATTATTTACTGGGTGTGATTGGGTCATACTTCAGACATTAATTTGTAGTGAAAACACTGAATTTTGAACTATTTTTTAAAAAATTACCCCCCTTGGGTAATATTTTCCTGCAAATAAGCATTTCTTCAAGTCCAAAATGGATAAAGTCCGCATAAGCCTGGTCTGATACCATAGCTCACTCTGACTTGAACAGGAGGTTAGAGACCTTAAATATTGAATTATCTCATTGATTTTTAACCTCATGACCTTTGCCAGTTTCCACAGTGGTGACACCATACTTTCTCGGGTTCATCTTGGCAGTTAAATGAGAGAATGACAATCTTGATTTTATATATATATATATATATATATAATTGAGAGCTATTAATCGTCAGTATATGTATTTGACAAATCACTTCAACTAATAGAGAAGAATTAAAAACTTGAATTCCCTGAAATTCATTTTATTAATTAGCATTGGTCTGCTGACTACAGTGGCAATTTTTTAGACAACACACTTTTCCAAAATGCATCCCAAAATTAATGAAGCTTATAACCTTCCTTATTTGAAGGAAGGTCAAACATAAACTATGCTACATCCCAATTAGAATCTCCTGGGATATAATAAATGGGATTTAAATTGTAAACAGAGATCTATGCTCTTCTTGTGCAGGAAAATTTTTATCCATACATAGTTTTTCACTGACATTGCTCATACAGAAAAGGTCTCTGGACTTAAGATAATAATGAAGAAAGAGTGAGATAATTTAACCTCATGAATACACTGCAAAAGCAAGTCCGTATATATATTACCCCTTTCACAAGAAAGCTGTAATCTCTTGGTTTTCTGTTTAAGAGTTTTTGATTAAAAAAAAAAACAAAAACAACAAAAAAAACCAAAACCAAAACCAAAACCAAAACAAAACAAAAAAAAAAACAAAAACAAAAAAAAAAAAAAAAACTCTTTAGAGAATGAAAACTGAAAACAGAAAGCTAGACATTATAATAATGGTATATGGTTATCTATTATACTAAAGAAGGGTTTAAATCATCAACAAAACTGTAGTAGAATGATCTACCTGGGTAAAACTATGTGACCTGCCTGGGCTTTCTAATGGACTATGACTCTCTATTCAAAATAGAGACTAGAATTCAACCATCCTCATCTCTCTGCTCAAATGTTCTGTGTAAGATTGGTTAAGATGTAACAGATGATGAAAGCAAATTAATTGAATTTCTACATATCAGCTGCTCCATCAGTAAGAAGGAAATTACAAACATAAGAGATTAAATGAGCAGTGTAATTAAAATGCTATCCATGTGCTTGAAAAAATCCTAGCAAATTTAGGAATGTTAGAAGTTTCAAGATTGCTTCTATCCTCAGACTAAGGTGGTAAATCGCAATATCTGTAAAGGCAGAATGAGCATCCTCAGTCTGCTAGCAATTTTATAGCACTTGTCAATGAAAGCCCTCCAAGCATTTTAAACAGGACACCCTGTTTTATTTGCCTTATTTTACAGTTTATGGAACAAACATAGTGAGAAAGTGGCAAGAAAATATGATGGGAACAAGATCCCTACAGAGTTCTTACGACTCCAAATTCAGCTACTCTTTATTTTACTATTCTTAGGCTGCCTTTTAGCTGCCCGGAAAATGTAGACTGCCCAGAAAAGAGAGAAATAAAAATTTATGTGCTTCTCTCATGGCTTTAGGAGCATATGTATGCCGTAGTTTCATTACATATGTGTGCAGAGTTATGGGAATCCATATCAAAATTGCTGCAGTGATGAGAAGTGGATTCAGCATTTTCTCCTACTTCCCACTCTGGCCCAGTCCCACACTGAGTGCAGTCAGCATTCTATAGACACAGACAGCATACTGCATTTGGCTTTGGGATCCCAGGGTAAGAAGGAAATCAGTAAACAGCAGGGAGTTCAGTGGAGGTCTAACCAAGGTGGTGACGGAGGAGAGCACTTATCCCATGAGGAGAGGCTGAGGTAGCTGTGCTTGTTCACCTGTCATATTGTAATGGGAAATATTCTGATTTGAATCAGGAAAATATTACCATATATGCAACCTTTGTAGAATGGGAAGATCTTGTTAATATCATGATACCATTAATAAATAACAATATGCATTCTTTTACCTACTCTGCTCATATTGTATAAATTACTATGTCAACAGTTTTAGCTACTAATGACTGGGGATGTATAAAACAAAATTTAATGACACTTAGAAAATCAGAACCTGGAGCCTGAAATAAGTTTTTTGTTAGCCTGGAAGCAGAGATTTTCATTGTAGGGGAAAATAATGCAGTTTTTCCCATATAAGTATATTGTTTATGGTCAAAATAATAAAAGAACAATACTGTACAGGAATTAAAGTGCAGAATTAATAAATTAATGTTTGTTCCATGTTCAACACTGTAAATATTTCAGTGCTATTGAAACTACAAATTTTAACACAAAACAAAAAATCTACTCCTAGACACTTCATTATTACAAATATATTCATGATAAATATAACATGCAGTAAGTACTTGATAGATTGTATTTAAAATTACATGCTCTGCAGCAAAGTGTTTAGAAAGGCATGTATGCAAATCATGTCTACACCTTAACCTTGAAAATACCTAAGCACATATATACCTGTACCTGTGAAAAATTGCTCAAATGAGTCAAGCTATTAAGCTTACAACAATGAACTAAAAAAAATGCCGAGAGAAGCATTTATGTATAGCAGGAATCAGAAGATAAAGCAATGATGTTTTTAGACTAAACAGACTTAGGTACATACTCCATTAATTTTCATGAAACTCTGCAGAAGTAGAATACCTGTGCGTGGCTTTAGTGTCATGCCTGAAGTCTACATAATTAACAAGTATTAAAAACTTGATATGCCACATACTTCTGGAGGAAAGTATATTTTCTAAGAGGAAATGGGAACTTAAAACAGGCCTTCAGCTGTTGCATCCCGGGTTTGGGTTCAGTTTAGGGGTTCTGATCTATGTTAGCTAGCTGAGTTCTGTGTACCCCCGTGCACCCCCTGTGTTTCCCCCCTCCACCCCTGTTGTGGTCAGCTACAGGTCTCTTACTATTGGAGCTAGCCCACGCCACTCCTGTAACCACTCCACTGTCCACTCCTGAGAATTCTGTGTCAGTCACCCCATTCCCACGACCCCATTTGCCCCAGAGCCCCGGGTCCGCCCCTCCCGTGTTCCTGTTGGTCGCCGTGGTCCACGTCACCGCCACAGCGCCTGTCCCCATTGGGCAGGAGGGCCCTTGCCCTCCCTGTCCCACCCCCTATATCATCCCGCGCCTCCCAGGTCCTATCGCCATTTTTACCCACACGGAGTTGGGAGCGGTCTGCGGCTTCTCCATCGTGACTCCCATGGCCATTAAAGCCTTCCAGCATCCACGCGGATGAATTTGGACAATTCCTTCGCCTCTTAATTTCACCCCTTGTGCCGACAGCAAAATGCAGCCAGCCCGCCCGGTGCATGGCAGCAGAAGCGTCTGGGAATCGTGACAAGAACCAGCCCTGCCGAGAAGCAGAGGCGCCCAAGCCGGGCACTCGGGAGCTGACCGGGGCTGAGAAAAATAACGCATAGTCGTATTCAGCATGTAGGGGACTGTGAAAGTCCAGTATCAGATATGTTGGATTAACTGTGCACAGTGCAGCTGTTCTGAGTATATGCAGCATTGCTGAAGAGCTGGACTTGTGTGCCTGTGTGCAGACACATCCATATTGCACTGTGCCATTCCATTCTTCTTTATCTACTCACATTTGCACCCCAGCCTCTGACTGATTCCCTTAAGACAGCTCTGCTGGTGAAACTGTCAGTCTTGACTCCTGAGTAACATAGTGACTTCATTTCTTCACACACAATGGTTTCAGAGAAATAAATAACAGTGCAGTTTAGACCTTAGCCATAAACCTATTGGCATGCAAGGCCAATGCAAAGAAAAAAAAATAATGTGTATATGCAGTTTTTTACCATATAAAATGGGATAGTGAATGTAAATACTTCTTGGTATTGTTTGGATTATATAGGCTGTTAAAACTCATGATTAGTCATATACCTTAAAAATAGTAAACCATTAGGTAGATAATGGAGATCAACACATGCACCATATAATTATTACTGCACAGAGGATGTAAGAACTACAGTGTGACAATGCATTATTTTTCTTGGCCCCAGTCAGCTCCCGAGTGCCCGGCTTGGGCGCCTCTGCTTCTCGGCAGGACTGGTGCTTGTCATGATTCCTGGGTACTTCTGCTGCTGCGCACCGGGGCAGTCTGGCCGCGCTTTGCTGTCGGCACGAGGGGCAAAATAAAGATGCGAAGGAATTGTCCAAATTCATCCGCGTGGATGCTGGAAGGCTTTAATGGCCATGGGAGTCGCGATGGAGAAGCCGCAGACCGCTCCCAACTCCGTGTGGGTAAAAATGGCGATAGGACCTGGGAGACACGGGGTTTTATCGGGGGTGGGACAAGGAGAACAGAAGCCCCCCTCGCCCAATGGGGACAGGCTACGAGGGAGTGACGTGGACCACGGTAACCAATGGGGACGTGACAGGGGCGGAAGCAAATGGGGTCGCGGGAACGGGGTGACCAACACAGAATTCTCAGGAGTGGACAGTGGAGTGGTTACAGGACTGGCGTGGGCTAGCTCCAATAGTAAGAGACCTGGAGCTGACCACTGGGGGCGGGGGGGAAACATGGGGGGGTGCACGGGGGTACACAGAACTTGGCTAGCTAACACAGATCAGAACTCCTAATCTGAACCCAAACCCGGGATGCAACACTACAGTATCAGAAACTGTATTTTCATCAGTTGAAAATGAAAACATCCTTTAATCCAAGACAGGATCACGCATCTCCACCAATTATTTCGGCACTTATGGTACTGGTTGCCTACACTTTTTGTATGCTGTGTTTAAAAAAATCTTTTCTAGGATGTTATAGTCTCATTTATCTAGAATCTAGGATCTTATTTGAACTCCTGATTGGACTCAATAATGGGAAATAACCTAATTTCAGTTCCTTATAGAGTAACAGAAAAGGCAATTGGAAGAATTTACATTAAAAATGTAAAACTACCGAGAAGAATTTATAATAAGCAAAAATCATTTATTAATACCAAACCAAAACAAACAAAAAAAAAAAGCTGTCTGAGATTAGGAAGACTAGATGCACCAGTCTTTTTGTTGTTTTTTGTTTGTTTTTTTTTTTTATGCATTAGAAAGCTACTTGATGGAGAAAAATATTTGATAGGTGCAGTTGGACAACTTATATTGAAAATCTCTTTAGATAAACTGTACAGTTTACCTTGGAAAATGCCTTAGATTATTCAAATTTAATTGTGCACACATTCAAATCAATGACCAAAAAACATTCAAAAAATTGGCAGCATTTCAGAAAAACAAGAGTTCTGAATATGGTGGTGCCATTGGTGAAATAATAATCTGATAAAAGTTCTGCTATCCAACCTGACACGCATGCAGACATAAAGTATATTTATTCGCAGGAACAAGGCTGTACTAATTCTGTTGCCTTTATTGCTGTTTGTTCAGGGTTTTCAGACTTTTTTTATGGAAGACTTGGGCTTACAGAGTCCATTAGTTTAAGTTTTCACTGTTTTTCTGAATATCTACGCTTTTTTTTTTAAACTTTCTTTAGAGGCGTATGTCTATGTATTGTATTGTGATAAACTAATAGGATCCTGCCCTCAAGTGACAATTATTTCAGCATCAGGAATGATAAACAAAGATGATACACAAAGGTAAAATTTCAAGACAGTTGGGAATAGGCAGAATCTCACTTTGCCAGTTGAGCATGTACTCCCTGATATTTTATGTTAAAGATAGGTGCGTGTCACCCACATATCATACATTGTCAAAAATTTTGTTATGAAAATGTGATTTTCCAATGGTTTTGCATGTCACTCTCTGACATATGACACAGTGAAAAAATACTTTGTAAAACACACTCACTTGGAGTCAGTAGATTGCAAATTATCTGCAAAAGCAGAATTATCCTATTACATACCTGAAACCAACACATAACCAAAAGGATTTCAAAACCCTGTCAGGCATTCAGAAATGTGCACTGATTTTATTCCCAGTACAAAAATAAATTCATTATAGCTTGAATCTCGTGTTTTATATGAAGAGAATCATAGAATCATTAAGCTGGAAAAGATCTCCAAGATCATGAAATCCAACCTTTGACTGAACCAGCATGCCAACTAAGCCATAGCACAAAGTCCCATGTCCAGTTGTTTCTTAAACACGTCCAGGAAGGCTGATTCCATCACCTCCCTGGGCAGCCTGTCCCAATGCTTAACCACCCTTTCAGTGAAAAAATTCTTTCTGACATCCAACATGAACCTACCCTGGTACAGCTTGAGGCCATTTCCTCTTGTCCTGTTGCAATTTACCTGGGAAAAGAGGCCAACCCCCACCTGGCTACAGCCTCTTTCAGGCAGTTGCAGAGAGCATTAAAGTCTCCTCTGAGTCTCCTTTTCCCCAGGTCAGGAACATTTGGACTGATGGTATTTGTCTTCTCAATTCACCATTACATGTGATGGAGCTCTGCTTTTCTGGGGATTGCTTGCCCACATGGACTCACTTTACCTATTAAACTGTCTTTATTTCAACTTCTATTGTCTCCCCCATCCCACTGGGGAAAGTGAGCTAGAGGTTGTGTAGGGCTTAGCTGCTGGCTGGCGTTAAATCACAACATTGTCCCAAAAGTGTGTTAAAATATAGTATGTCAGATTCAGCTTCCTTTCACAAATATATCACAGTCTGTTTTGATAAGAAAGGGATATATTTTAATTATTTGTTTTTAATCTGACTCCAGACCTGACATATGGCACCTCATTAAATTCTTTTCACTTGTTCCATTAAAAACAACCATCCACAAAGGAGGCATGCAATTTCTGGACAAAAAACTAACACAGAAAACTTTGTGTCATCTTATAAGAAAAGTCAATCTGTGTGGAACACCTGAATTTTGGTTTCATAGGTTAACTGCTATAGCAACTGTAACAACCTCTTAGCAAATAAACTTTTTATTTATACTTCAGAATTTTTCCCCTGCCACACACTTCAATGATCTATCAAAATCAAATAATAAACTCACACTTCATTGCAAAAATGCAGGTAAATACTGAAAAATCTGAAATTAAAAAAGAAAAGGACATATAAGATATTTTCTTACTCAGACAGTTCCTTCTAATCATTCAGCCAGATTTTTGAAAGTTAGAAATCCATTCTACAGGATATAGAAATTCAAGACACGTATAGCAGTTGGGGTTATTTGAAATGGAGACATATGACTGTGCTTTTTCCACCCTGTAACACAGCTAATCATTCAGAATTTAGGGTAAGGCATTCAGAAGGGATGAGTCAAAGAATCATATAGAATGGTTTGGATTGGAAAGAACCTTAAAGATCATCTAATTCCAACTCCACTGTCATGTGCAGGGATACTTTCCACTAGAGCAGCTTGCTCAGAGTTCCAACCTGGCCTTGAACACCTCCAGGGATGGGACATCCACAACTGCTCTGGGTAATGAAAGTCAGCAAAAAAAGCCCCAACATCCTCTTCAAGAACAATACATAAAGCACAGTTACCATCAGGTGCATCATGAAGAGTTAGGGCAAAATAATGGTATCTTGAACTTGCATAGCACATTTCATCTGGGCAACCAAAAGTACTTTACAGGCATGTGTTTTAGGCCCTGCAAATGTTTCTGCCTATGGGTTTTCTGAAAAGTGTGGTTTTCTTTTGCTGAGTTTCCCTTTATACTATTCTTGGCCACCCTTTTTGACCATGGAAGCAAGCAAAATTTCAGTCCCTGAAAGACAAAACAATCCCAGGGAACAATATATTCAGTCCAAGGAAACAATAAACTTTTCTGCATGATATAATATATCCCCAGCCTGAGAAAGAACTCGAGTTTTCCAGCAGTCATTTTTCTAAGTTCTTCCATCCTCCCTCCACTCTTACTACTACTTTAATGTGAAGCACAATTCTCCAGCTTTTTTTGGAAGCTGTGCAACAGAAAAGCAGGCAATTCACATGTCAAGGAAGAGCTTGAATCTCTTTTGCAGTGGTGAGATATCATGTTTAGAATGCTATTTAAGCTCATATGTATGTGCTGGCAAGCTAAATTACAGCAGCAGTAGAAAATCTTATTGTACAACAATTTTTCAACACTCTTTTGAAAAGAATATTTTAATTGAATGATTTTACTGTTACTTGAGAACCAAATATGTTTAATTTTCCTTAGGAAGCATATTATCAAACAAAGGCTTCTTTATACTAAATGGAGTATTGTAGATAAAATTGTCAAGTCAAAACAAAAAGTCAAAGGACTTATGTAGCTCTTCAGACATCTAGAAATCTCTTTCTCATGTCTGTAATATTACAAAGGCTCCTGGTCCTCTGTTGATAATGTTAAAGCATTGAAGAAATCAACAAATCTGGGAGGAATGTGTTGTAATTTGGCACAGAGAGAATTATATAACTTGGAGTCTTCAACCCAGAGAACTTGCAAGTTTTGCCATAGGGTGAATATCCTCATTGCTTTTCTGAAGTCCAACTACATAATTCCTTGTCTCATAAAAAAAAAAAAAAAAAGTACCCGAGGCTATTTAGCTCCCATTTTTTGAAATACCTTCCTTAGTGTATTCTGCTTGGGCTGAGAATGTTGTCATTTCTTCCTAAAGCATGAGGATACCTTTCAATAATAGTTGTGGCTCTCTGAAATTTTTCCAGCACAATATGACAATAACCCCATATGACAATATACTGTGGTGAAAAATTCCTACAGTCCTTCTCCAGATGCAGTGGCTACTACACCTTTAGCTTACTACAGCCATCTCACACCTGACAAACCTGCCATGCAGAAAGGGGATAAAAAATCTAGAAAACTGATGCATGGTAACTTTGAAGCCTTCTCGGTGGCAGACAGCATGTCCAGGATACCACAAGCAGAGGGAAAATGCATTCAGAAAACTTCAGTGATTATCCAGTGTTCTCTTCTTTTAATTTATCAATCTTAGTTACATTTCTATTTTAGAGGGTCAAAAATAGAGTTTTCAATCTTGCCACTGAAATCAGCTCAGTTGGTTAGAGCCTGGTGCTAATTACACCAAGTTTGTGGGTTCAATCCTCATATGGGCCATTTACTTAAAGGTTGGACTCAATGATTCTTTCCAACTCAGACTGTTCTGTGATACTGTGAGTAACACTATCCTGTCAAGTTGCTAGTCTATTCACTAGTGCATTTATACCACTGATAGTTGGCCAGGCTTCGTATTCTTCTTGACCCTATATTATTACTTGTGGTAATGGTCCCACTTTCTTCCACATTGAATGTGATATTACCTTATCTTCCTTTGCATTCCTCCTTCTTCTAAAATTAAGGAGGTCTCTTTCTTTCTTCTTTTTTCATGAACATTTTTTATTCATATTCCTGCATTTCATAGAATTATAGAATGGTTAGGGTCAGAAGACACTTGAAACATCATCTAGTCCAAACCTCCTCTCATGGGCAGAGAGACCTGCTACTACATCAGATTGATCAAAGACCCATCCAATCTGACTTTGAGCACTTGCAGTGATGAGGCATCCATAACTTCCTTGGGCAACCTGTACCAGTGTCTCACCACTCTCCCCATGAAAAATTTCATTCTTCCAGTGTAGTAAAAAGTATCTCTTCTTCTTAGAAGCCCCTGTATATATTGAAAGGATACAATGAGTCTTGTCTACTCCAGGCTGAACAATCTCAACTCTCTCAGCCTGTCTTCACAGGATTGGTGCTCCAGCCTTATGATCATCTTGGTCTCTTCCACTCTGAGAGGTCCATGTCCTTCTTGTGCTTGGGATCCCAGAGTTGGATGCAGCCCTCCAGTTGAGGTCTCATGAGGGCTGATAAATGGGCAAAATCCCCTCCTCCCATATGCTGCCCACACTGCTGCAGATGCAGCCCAGAATACATTTGACTTGCTGGACTTCAAGCAGATATTGCGAAGTCATGTCTATCTTTTCATCCACCAACACCCCAAAACTCTTTTCAGCAGGGCTGCTCTGTGTCCACTCTTTGCTCAGCCTGTATTTGTGTTCCAGGTCACTTGCAATCCTTTGGGATTCCTGATATGTGTGGGGGCAGGTGGTGGCTGCTGTTACCCCTGCCCACCACACATGTGCCTTCTCAGCTACTCTTGGGCCAAATGCTGGCTCTGGCATGTTTTGGCACTCCCTTGGGATTTCCCACCTCAGGAACCCGCTTCCCCAAACACCACATCCCCCTTCTCCACTGGGGGATCTACCTTCTGCAGAATTGAGAAAGCTGGAAAAGAATATTTTCCCTAATAAATAAGGTTATTCCTCATGAAGTACAAATTCGTGTTTCAAAAGACAGACAACATTAGATATTTTATAAATATATTCTTCCTATGGAACCATCAATTTAATGTTTTTTGAATGATGATCAAAACTACCATGGCATTTATATTTTGCATTTTCAATAAATACGAGTTTCAGGAAAAGCTAAATCTTTTAGTTATGACCCAACAAACAATTTTAGTAAAGGAATGAGTACATACATGAAAAGTTTCACCACTGTTTAAAAAAATTTTCAAACCATCAAGATTGTCCCATCTTCTTTAACATTTAAGAACTCTATGAAAAGTAAAGCTGACTGAAACAGTGTTAAATGAAAGAATAAAATTTTGATGACAACTGGAAAAAAAGTATCAGAATGGACATTTATCAACTATGGTAAAAAAAAATGTCAAGTTTTGAAATCCTTTAGTGGCTCCCAGATAAACCAGAGCAAACCTAAATTCAGCTGAATAATTTTTACTGTTTACTACTGTAGGACACTACATATGTAAAAAGGTGCAGATTTGTAACTTCCTGTGTTTACAAAGATGCATCTCATTCAAAATCAAGCAGCCAACACACAAGACTGAGTCTTGTAAGAACAAAATAGGAACCAAAATTGCACTTTGTCACACCCTGTGTGCAGCTACAGTTTAGTTATTTAGCAATGGCAACACTTATGAAGAAACTGAAGAAGCATTTATTACAAAGAGCAACAACTTGATCATTTTAAAATATGACTGTTTTTTCACATTATCTGGAATTAAAGTTCAGAGATAAGAAGTTATGGTATGGTCTTCCATGGTGTTCAGCTGTAGAAGAAAAATTACTCCTTATGTTGGTTTGTTGCCTTCTGTATTAAATCAAGATGTCTGTTGCATTTTTTTCTAAGTATTATCACTCAGAAATAGACCACAAATGTTTTTTTCAAGGAGATGGAGAAGTAAAACTATTGGTTTTTTTATATTAACTTAAAAAGCACAACACTGTAGTGCAAACCAGCAAGCTGGTCAAAAGTTTTGCTCAATATTTCAGACTTTTTGTAAGCTTATATATTTTGAAAACCATAAATAATGAGTTTGATTTTATTTTACTACTTCTGCTTTCATTTTGCTCAATGTGTAGAATATCATTTAGAGGATTATGCAGCTATTCAAATGTCCACACGTTGAGTATCTCCTGCTGCTATCACAAATCTGAATGGCATTACCTAAGTTGACAAATGTTCTAATTTGTCAATGAAGATGTTTCCACACATTAGGCCTTTTCATCATAGCAAGTTCAGCTTGGTGCAAAAACAAGTTAAGTGTGTGCGTGTGTACGTGTGTGTCTGTGTGTCTGTGTGTGCTAAAGAGAAAAGCAAAGCTTTGTGTAGCCTTTCCCTCATCTGGGCAAGCCCAGTGCAGGGAATTGATCTGCTGCACTGATTCTAATTCTTTTAAACAGTGATCAGGGACCAGGACTCAAAATTTACTTTTTTTTTTTTCCCCTCTCATTTTCATTTTGATTATAATAAGAGGTTGCAGTCCAAAGATAAAATGTTCAGTTCCCACACCTACCAATGGGTAGAGAACTTTTCCTTGTGATGGGAATTTCTAGTCCTTAATAAAGAAGGCAACTGTAATAAGGTGCTTTATAATCATTGGATTGAGTAATTGTCAAACAGCACCAAATACCACTACATGCTACCTGCAGAGGGGTGGCTTTGTCAGAGGACTTGCAGGATCATGAAATACTTAAAAGCAACAGTTGCATGGTGGATGAAAATATAAAACCTCTGCATGATGAGTTAGTGCCTAATGATCTTACCTGTGACCTTACATGTGCGCTTTTCCCCACTAGGAAACCACTTCAGCCCTCAATATCCATAGACTTACTACCTTGGCTGAAGTAAAAGCAGATTCAATAGAGTCTAGTTTGATAAATAACCTAAATAAGGAAGCTGGGACCATGGAATTTGCTGAAATTCTAGCTGTAACCATTGTTGCATGATTTTGTGTTGGCATTTGGAAACAATACAGTAAATTGAAATCCTGACCTCATGCAAGAAATAATTAAAAGAGTGGATGAAATGGTACTTCCACTGAAGTCAGCACATATAGCTTGATCCCAAGTATGCAGTCTGTTTTTTTCTTTTCCAAAAAAATAGATGGAAATACTTATTCTTTGAAGTCTATATTCATTACAACTGTCTTAAGACATGAAAACAGCTATATACGGTACTAAAAATGCAGTGCAAAGCTACATAGATTTGCTGACATTATATTTTGTGCTGAGATTTCTGTTTGAAGATTGAAATGCACTGAAATATTTCAAGTGAAACAGTAAGCAAGAATGTGAAGAAGAAGGAAACTTCCACCAAAAGTCACAACTACAAACCGATGTGACCAGCTTTATCTGATCCCACTAGACCTTTCAAAGCTAAAGCATAAAAAGGTAAAAAAAATCACAAAAAAAGGATTGCATATCTGTAGTATTTAAAATTTGATATTGACACGTGAATATAATGAATAGTACAATTTAGTATTGCATTGTATTGCAGCACTTCAACACTCTTGTTACTGATTCTTCTCCAGGTGGGTGAAACTGTTGCTCTACACAACAACCTTACTAGTGACAGGACATACATGACAGAATCACAGTAGGGGAGAGTTTGGGAAGTATCTATGGAGGAGGTCTAGGCCAAACACCCCTGATCAGGGCAGCAGCCTTTACACACACAACCCAGGATCATGTCCAGTCAGACATCATACATCTCCAAATATGAAGATTCCACGGCCTCTTTGGACAGCCTGTGACAGTGTTAGAAACAACTTCTGGGTAAAAAAAAAAAAAAAAAAAAAAATCTTGTATTTAAATGAAATTTCCCATATTGGTTTTTTGCACATTGTATCTTATTTTTCACTGATCATCACTGACATGAGCCTGGAAACTTATGAATCTTTTATGATTCATGAGATATGTAATTCCCCATAGTCATCTTTTCTCCCAACTGAAGAGTTCAAGCTCCCTCAGCAGCCCTTTGTTCCCCAGATGCTCTGGCCCATTAATAATCTTTGTGGCTATTTGTTGGACCCACTCCAGTATCTCCATGTCTCTCTTGCTCTAGGGAGCCCAGAAGTGGATATAGTACTCCAGGTGTGTCTCAGCAGTGCTGAGTAGAGGGGAATGATCACCTCCCTCCCATGCTACCAGGCTTCCTTGCTGCTAGCACACTTTGCTGGCTTAGGGACAACTTAATGTCCACCAAGTTGCTCTCCATCATTTTGCCCCCCTGTTTTTTTTAATACATGGAGTTACTCCTACCCAGGTGCATTTCTTTTTGTTTTGCTTTATTTTTAGCCCATTTCTTCTGCCTGTTGAGGTCACTTTAAATGGCAGCAAACCAAATATATTTTAGCATCTACTTGAATATAGTTTTGTTAGGGTGTAAAAACCTCCGATCAAACACAACATGATAAATGATAGAATTGCTTTCATTGTGCAAAGAATTTGCAGTCTAAGTGGAGAAAACCTAATGAAGGTACGTAAAGAGGGCTGTCCTCAATTTAGAGAGAAGAGCAACTGAAGCACAGAAGTTAAGTTGTCACCCTAACTTAAAAAAGGGAGTCTGTGATAATGAATCCACATAATATTCCCTAGTCAGCTCAAATAATCAGATCATTTTTCTGCCTGAGTACCTCAAAATATATGGAACATGCAGCTCATGCTGTACAATGTGCAATACCAGAAAATTTAGTGAAGTAGACCTTGATCACGCAGAAATTAGGAAAAATTATCAAAGACATGGAGCATTATTAGTTCTCTTGCAAAAATGGCAAACAAATTCGACATATTAAAATAAATTCAACCTACAACTGTTTTCAATATTTGAAAATCCAAATAGAGTTCAAAAGCTAAACATTAAAATGTCTTTTTCATACAGCAAACAGTACTCTCTGAGAGCAATTACACAAATAGCTCTTAAGGTGCAAAGGAAAAAATATGATCACAAAAACTCCAGTTTCATCTCTGATACCAAGTTAATACATTAACCTATATCTCAGTTAATTATTTTTTAAAAAACAATCAGGTGAAAAATTTTTAGGTATTGTCAGGCCTTATAACTACCCTTGGAAAAAGCTCTGTTTGATACTGTATGTATCAAAATCGTGATACATATTACTCCTCACTCTGTACTATAACACTTACATATTACTGGGAAATATTCATCTCATCTGCATTGTGTATATAATACATGTATATTTAATATTATTTAAGTAATGGTACAACTTTCTATACACTACTTATTTGAACCTACAGATAAGAAAAAACTATATTCCAAAAGGAATATTTATTCCTTGTTTCCAATCTTTCAGCTGTTACATGAGAATGAGGCTCTTTGGATCTTAAAAGCTGAATCTTCTACATCACAAACATTTTTTTTCATCTTGTATCTAAACTTTTCAGAAGCATATTTTTTATCAGCTGAACACATGCACAAACAGCGCAGGATTTTATATTGTATTATGTATACACATACTTCATCAGTATGCTGTAATCAAATGACCAAGTAAATATTTATAACAATATACACACACACCAGAGAATTTCTTTTCAGATGAGTGAAATAAAAAACCCTCATAGAAGAATGCAATGTGGTGTTTAAATGTATATTTGCAAATTAAAAGAAATTTTAGACTGTACTATGCTGCACATAGGATTTGTGAAAATTATAAATTTCTTGTTTTCCATAAAATTTTACAACAAAAGACTGCAGCTGACATTCTTATCAGAAAGAAGCTGTGCTTTGTTCTTGCCAATTAAAACCTAAAAGACATGTCAGTCCTCTTATGACTCATTTTAGTTTGGTATTACCTGCTGGGATATTTCTATTTCTCTTTAACAGGAAACAACACCTGACAGAAGTTTAAAAGACATAAACTTTGCAGCTGCAGGATTCCTGCTGGACATCATCCCCTGCCCTTGGGCAAGGGCACCTTCTCCTGCAGCTCAGGATAGGACACCAAGACTGACAGCAGACCCAAGGACTCCGCTGCTCACAGCTCAGTGTGGCTCTGCTGCATTACAGCTTACGAGCTGAGGAGTCAGTCCAGTCACATCATGCACTGGAGGACATAAGACATGGCTGTATTTAAGCAGAAGAACAAACTAGGAGACTAAAGAAAATAAGCCAAGCAAATACAGGATGAAATGAGATACATTTTTGCACATTCCCCCACCTGAAGTCAAGCTACTGTGCTGAGCCTTCTGCTGTTACAAAGGTATTTCCTGCTACCATGCCTCCATGCAGGAGAGAGATAGGATACAGTGGAGAGAAAGAGCAGATAATTCACCTAACTGCCTACTCTCATAAAATAGCATAATTAATCTACCTTAGCAACTGGCCCTAATGAAGATAAGGTATCTAAAATAATTCTTCTGAAGCAAACAGGGGCACAGGAAATGAAACCAATTCTAATCTGAATCTGAGCCCACTTCAGTCAAAATATACTTGATTATCTCTCAGCAGAAGCCAGAGGAACTTCTGGAAGGTGTCAGTAGCCAAAGGAAAAGCAGGATACCCAGAATCTTGTAGAGCCTGGAAAAAATAAAAATGTTTTGCAGTAGATAGTGAAACTTATATTAAGCAGGAGGGAAAAAAAAATATTCTGTGCTGAAATATGTCTCTGTCTTATTGCAATCTTTGTCTCCCTGAATGAAGTTCTCCAGTAGGCAGAATCCTCTATTCTAATCTGAGTCAATGACTCAGTCTGTGACCTTGGGCTAATCACTTGACCTTTATCTGAAGCATCAAGCCAGCTAGAAAATTGTGTGAAAACATCATATTGCTGAAAACCATTTTCTGTATCTAAAATGAGATTTTCTTTAGGAAAAAAAATATACACTGCAGGGAAGAAAATAAATTATTATTTATCCTGAGCTCTGGGTTAGAAGGCCAAACCAATAATGTCCAGTGTTCGCTCTATAATGATACGATTCTTGCCTCATAAATACCATGACCCCGTGTAAGATACATATAAATAGTCTGCAGTACCTTTTAAGCAAAGTTTATTCACGTGCATGAAATTTTAAAGAATTATGTCAATTCACTCTTCAACATTTAAAACATCAGTGTTCTCAATGTCTGCAACAACCTTGCAGAAGAAAGAAAAAAAGTTGAAGCTTACTAAAACTTATGTAATTCACAGCAAGGTTCCAAACACTTTCCCATTTCAAACCAGTGAGGTTCAAATGAGAATATGCAGTTCAAACAAGATATCACTGAAACCAGAAAAAAAAATTAACTAAAAAAACATTTCCTTTAATGTGTTCATTAAAGATTTGGAAATAGTATGTAATGTATGCAGGATTATTTACCCTTCAGTTGTTTTAAATTATTTAATTTTCTGGTTGAAAAAAAGCCACATTGAAAAAATATGTTTTAACATATTTTGTTTCAAATATGCACTGAAAGTTTAATATTTCAAACTGTGAATGAAAAATCTAACATAAGCTGATTTTGTTGCAAATTGTCTAAGATCACAATAGTTAAGTAGAGGGGTATAAACATAGTAATAGTAAACAATCAATATTTCAAATATGCATAGCAGATTGAGAAAATGGCCAATAGTGCTTCATCTTTTATTTTCTTCCATCATCTGCCATATTATTACTTTCATTTTGCACTTAAAAAATAAAAGTGGGAAAAGAGAAGTTTTAAGTAAATAAACAAAAGAGTATTATTTCGAAAATTCAAACATGAAGAACATAATACTCCTAAAACAAGAAGACTCATTTTTATACTGTTGACCTGAAATGAAGCACTTCAATTTCTAACACTTTAATTTCTGAAAGTATGATAGTTAAATGCATTTCCATTTTCTTGTGTTACTGTGGGTGCAGGCATGTGGCTAGATTATATTTTTTTCTAAGAAGGGCAATTAAGCCACTGAGACCTACAATAAAAATATAGGAGATGGCATAGGAGTGTGATGAGATGCAGGGAGAACAAAAAAAGAAAAATTGTGGCTGAAAAAGGAGTGAGCATTTTCAAATTGCCTTGGATATACAGATTAGTTGAAAACATAACATCAAAACTTCAAAGTTTTAGAAGACAAGTCACTATGAACAATATACCCAGGAGAAATATTTGAGAATTCTACTATGCCACCAACAGAAATTGTGACTCAGAAATTGTAAGTGTAGAAATTCTATTTAAGGCGGTCTAAGGCAAATGCTAGAACATCTCTGTCTAAAACATATGGAAATTTGCATGGAATTGATGAAAGATGATAAAGAAAGTCAAGTGTTATTTAAGGTGATCTTTAGTGGGATCTAAATATTGTCGTTCACCCACTGCATCCATTCTAGCATAGGTGGTGAAGAGAAATGGTTTGGTGAAACTTTTTAAGCAAACAGCCTCGTACTCCTGGCTAACTGACACTGGAGTTGTTTACACTTCTAGAAGTTCACTGATGTTCTAGTTCAAGTGCAAGGTTCTACCTTCCCTGAAATTAGTGTGAATGACTATGACATGAGAAGAACCATATCCATGAGCAGAAAATGAATATGCTCAGATCTCTTCACACAAGGACAGGACAGGACTAGAAGTGTGAAAAGTGTGTCTCAAATAGTTTGGTTTAAAGTTTTAATATTAATTTTATCTGAGAAGCAATACATTGAATTAATGTATAATATGAAGCATTGGCCAGTCTTACTGAGATTTATTGACCATAGCAGTCTAACATTTATAAAGGCTTTCCCTCCCTCAATGATAATCTCTTACTATCAGCAATAAATCACTATGTTGGTCTCCTAAAAGTCAATATCTAATTATTAATCACGGATAAAGTAGTTTGAATGATATACATTTCTTCTACCTTCATTTGCCAGCTAAACTGCTGATTCTGCCCTGATTATATAAAGTGGAAAAACTATGTTCCTTTAATTTTTCTTTAAAGAATGAGGAAAATTATTTCAACTTGTTTTATTTATCTTTTATTTAAAGAAATATAATTCAAGTGTTTATTTAAAGGAATATGCTTCATTAAATGGGAGAGGCTATTTTACCATTTTAAAGAGATAGCTTTCATTGCAAAGTAGAAGTTATTTCTAACTTGTCTTGCCCTCTATGTGTGTGAATACTAAGAAGCTGTGTGAATACTAAGAAGCAAGAAATTCTGTAATGTGCTCTCAGTACTTTATCAACTACGTATTATTAGAAATGTTGATTTTGTACATATAAATTAACTGAATATTACTTTTAACTTTTCCAATACATTAAAAAAGAGTGATTACATCTTGATTAATATTTCTGTAATTTTATTCCATCTCTCAGATATATTCACAGGACACTATTAAATAGAAAATTGTACGTTTGATCCAAAGACACCAATTTGAATTCCAGTTGGATGCCCCGAGGTATTTAAAAGACATTATATGTGTGATCTTTAAGACCTGAAATGCTCTGTAAGTTTTGATACCATTGGTGGCTCAGCCAACATGCACACATCTCTGTGTGTCCATATGTGCCAAGGAGCTAAACATCCACCTAGTCCATGCTTTCTGTTGTGATGTTAGGAGAGAGAAGTTAAAAAGATTTGGGTTTATCTGAACAAAAGGGAAATCTAAGAAATGTCTGCTGCAAATCAAAGCTGTGGGGCAGTAGTGTTTCTGCTATCACTGCTAGGAACTAGACTACTTTAACTTGCTCAACAGGTATTATTTTGTCCGTTCTCTAGTCACTGCAGTTCAGGACGTGCTCCCTTCTGGCCTCCATCTGACCTTACAAAACACACTGTTTGTTTCTTGTACTGCCGCGCATATGGACGTCCTGTCATTCATTATTCATTGGCTAAGCTGCACCCCAAAGCACCTGAAGTGTCACCTGAAGACCATCTAATCTCATTCCCCAGAATGAGATTACTTTCTTCCAGGTGTTATTCATAGAACAAGAAGTATCCTCTAGTCCCTGTCCTATCTAACACACACGACTCTTGTGGCTTGGTATTAGTGCAAACTAACAAGGTTTGATTTTCACAGAAGAAAATAAAAGATTGATGTATTCACAACTAATTATGAAAACTGACAGATTAAGGGTTTCATGCTCTGGGAATAGGAAAGCAATCATGACTACAGAAACTACATAATGTGTTATAATTGTTTTGGGGAATACCTTATTTCTGTAGAGCAGTCCCTATGATCTCCACAAGTATTTGATATTCCATATCAATAGCTGGTACTTGCCAGCCATGTGCTTCAGCAAGGTGCTTAAACAGGTATAGATCTTCAGATAGGAAAATTTAGATAGAAATTTTCCTGTATTTAAATTTGTTTTACAGAATTAGATGACTCTTTACATATCACTCTTGAGATAGTCAAGTAGCTTGAGGAAATTTTGATAAAAATAAACTGAAATGAAAGAATTAAATCAATATAGCTAATCCAGTTGAAGACAGCAGAATTAATAGTTTATTCTCTAAGTAACATCTCCACAGAGTCTTATTGTTGTCTTACCTGCCATTCTGCCATAAATACCAAAATAGTGAAATATCAGTTAATTTTTCTCTGTTCAAAACTTTGCTTATGTAGCTGCTTTTATTTACATCTGTTTATTATCATCACTTATCTTTCACCACAGAAGATGGATGCTATCAGAAAATCACTTGGAAAGGGTCATTTGACTAAGAATTTAAAAAAAAACCGGCTTGAACCATGGTGATGACAGAGAAAATCATTTCAAAGTCAGAAGCCATGCTTATCATCATTTGCAGACGGAAGAATATGTTTCCAAATTGTCAGGCTAATCTACAGTTCATGATTATTCCTCTATTTTAACTGATGTTCAAGTCTGTGGGACAGCCCCTGAGCAATTTTTCAACCCCCCTAATTGCTGTTGTTTCCACCAGGAAGCAATGATCTATTGTTCATCACTCAGTTCTATCACTTTTCAGCTAGAGTAAAGCTTGTGGTCTTTGGCAGATACCAAACTCCAGCCAGTGCTGAACTGGCAATATGTGTCCACTGACCATGGTCACATGAACAAATCTCAGCATCTGAGACAATAGATTTGTAGAAAAAAAATCCAGATGTGGTATAGCCTTGTTGCCAAGATCTCAGTTGGTCCTTGTATGTAGGGGACCAAAACACTGACTTAAGAGAAGAAAAAAAAGAAAAAAAAAATTCTTTGTTCATTTGACATTAAAAAATTGTCTTTATTAGAAAAGGTATTGGTGCAGACTTTTGTGACCTTGGTCTAACATTGCAGAATTGTCTCCAAGGGAAAGTAAGGACCACTTTGTGACCTTCCCCTCCTGATGCACTCACTCTGTGCTCTGCTTTCTCGATTCTGCTGGCCAACCTATTGTTTCTCTGGATGTCTTTCAAATTCAAACACACCAGGCTACTCATTTTCAAACAAGGAGTAGACAAAACAGCAAACACAAAACAGATGTTAGTCCTTTTGTTTAATTCAGTATACATATACACTAAGATTTTGATATAAGAACCTTCACAAGAGTTACAGACTACACAGTTACTAATGAGTCTAATTTTATGTTACCTTAAAAAATAACTGGTTTTAGAAGGGCTTCACAGAACAATATCCACCTCTTATCTGTGCTCTTCACTCAATAACTCAAAAAGTCCAGGAAATAGAGTAAATGGAAGTGAGACATCAGAAGCTTCATGCTCTCTGTACCAATTTAAAAGCTATTGAGAAGTTCATGCATTTTCACATTATGCAGTGCTGTCATTTGTCTTTGTTTGGCACCAATTCTCCAGTAAGCTTGTCTTTTCACCATATAAATGGCTCTGATGCTGTATTAGCACAGGGGACTAAACAGAAGCAGCTCTGTAGTACTACCCATGCATTTAAAAGTACTACCTATTTCAGTAGATGTCAAAGGAGCTGTCGCACTATCAAAACTAAAACAGGATCTGACGATAACAGATAGCTATATTCCACTTGCAGTGAGTAGAAATAAATCTACAACAATGCCATTACCAATACATTTTGCTTGGTTGCCTCTCAAAAGAGAGTTTTGTTCTGCTTCTCCTATGTTTTAATTTATTTGTAGTAGTGAAAAATGCGGTTAAAGATTTTTATATGGACAGGACCTCTGAAAGGAAAGGTGCATTTGAAACTTTTAGATACATTCATATACAGGTTTTCCTTTCTTCCTTTATTGAGATGAAATTGGTTTCCTGAGGTGGAAGATGTAATTAAAAATTAAACTACTGATAATTAAATCACCTACAGGTGACCACATAAAGATGGAAGATTTTTGTCAGACTTTGTTCTTTTTTTTCTGACCATGTATTTTTTTGTTAATCACAGTGAAATAAAGAGAAGGTACACATTGCACCTTTCAAATACCAATGTTGAATTCACCTTTTCATTAGGAGGTGTATTCTCACTTGGTGCAAATATGAAAATCCTACTAACACTCACCTGTGTGCTGTACCCTTCTGGACAGCAGGGTAGATCTTTTGCATGATTAAGTATATATAAGTTTAAGCTCAGCACAGTTTTAAAGATCTAGAAACTTCATTAAAAGAACAAAATCATTATATTTGCATTGAAACTTTCTTCAATAAAATATATGTTTGATTTCATTGAAAAGCTTATTCCCTTCAGCCAACCAGTGTCAGCATTCTTAGCAGTAGTGTTTATATGGGACAGACTTACTACAATGACAAATTATCTCATTTACAGCAGTGTCCAGAAGTTCCCTTGCTAAAGAAGATACAAATTATGCCAATTATTCATCACTTTCTTATAATACCTTCCTGACACACAATATAAATTTGTTCATAAAAAATATGATTCCCTTTCCAGTTAACCCCCCCACATTTCACTGGGAAGGTGACATGACTGTGGGTAATGGTTATGGGTCCTACCTTTTGCAGTTTCAGTGTTCATACTATAAGTAAAGAAGGAAATTAGGACTGTGTCTGAGCAACCTGTAAAATCTGAATATTAATATTTCAGCACTGGTTAATGCCATATTGAGCAATACAAATTTTCCAGAAAGGCCTGTATCCTGAAGCTCCTGATGCCAACGGAATTTTACACTTATACTGAAAAGTGAATGTATACAATTAAAAATGGTTCGCATTCCCTGAAAGAGTGCAATGGTCTACCTGAACCTCAAAATATCTGTCCCAAACAAATTATGATTTCAACAGTTGTGGGCTGAGCGGAATTCAGGGAATTTTCCAGGAGGTTGAGTTTTTACGTAGATGTTTTTGCCTTTCTCTGTACCAGAGTGTACAAAGTACAGTCTCTGTACTTTGTGTCTTCCACAAAGACAGGAAGTGGGGCAAGTACTTCTAGCTCTTCTAATCTGGGGGCATGCATATTGCAAATAAGTAAGGCAGCACCAAAACTTAAAGAAAAATAATGATTCTGCTCTTCTGATGGCAATGATATTTTCTCTGAAACAAAATACAAGAAAAATATAAGCTGTGGATGCTGCACCCTTGAAAACATTCAAGGCCAGGATGGATGGGACTCTGAGCAACCTATCTGGTGAAAGGTGTCCCAGTCCCTCTGTCAGACACTAGTAAGTGTCTGAACAGTCCCGTGACATTATCACTTACTGAAAGATCCCAAAAGAATATCCCTTCATTACAAATAAGACTCTGTGACTTCACAAAACCTGCTCTGTACATGGTTAAATGGAAAAATTACCTGAATTACCTACTTATCTAGGACATCCAGTAGTAAAATAATAATAAAGAGTGTTGTCCTGAGCCAGAGTTACCTCATTTTAATAAATGACAATGTTCCTTTATTTATTCTTCTGCACAGAAAACATGAGTACTGGCTAAATAATGTAATGTATACTAGAGTAATGACACAGGAAAAAAAATAAATTAGAAACTACCCAGGCAAAATCAGTAAGTTTAAAAGTTTTGCTGAACATCCAATTTTATTTTTATTTTTGATTTTACATTTACTTCTAAATTTAAATTTCATTTTACATCTACTTTTATCTGGTTACCATGAATTATTGAAATAAACTTAGCAGAAGTACACTAATCTAAAAGGCATGTTTAGAAAAAGAATTGGTGTATTATGTTCTGATCCAATGACACTAAGGACACTGGCAAATCATCCTTTCATTTCAGGGATACATAGTCAGACCTCTGGCAAGTGAAAGAAAAAGACACTACGTATTAAAAATGATGTACTGCAGAGTAATTATATGTTCTTGTAAATGAATCCATAATTACACAAAGTAAGTCCAAAAACAGTTTCACTTGCTGTTTCAGAGCCCATGATAAAACCCTTCTTCAAAAGCAAGAAGTAATCAAGAACATACCCAGTACTTTTAAAATACTGATTGCATTCTGCTTGAACTTGCAACATATATTTATGTTGTCACCACAACTGAGCAGTTGTTGGGAGAAAATTCCCAAGAATATTACTTCACAATTTATTAAAATATGTTCTACCACATCTATGTCCCTTTCTACGATGTATCTTATATATTTATCTTCCTAAGAATCTTAATACAAGGAGAATGTTAATTACTAGTTGTTGCAACAGCTTCTTGTATTTTTAAGTGAATATGCTGCACTGTAATAACAGGTACGTGTTCTAAAAGTGAGTTTAATTGTTGAATTCTGAAAAAAAATTAATATATATAAATATACTATTTCAAAACATTAAAAAAGAAAATTTACAATTTACTTGCTACAACAGATGAGATAATTTTGAAAATGAGGGGGTTTATGGGTTTACAAGAGACACACAAACTTAACCTCTATCACTGATCTTTTTGTTAGCCTCCAACACAGAATGACCAGGTGAATTACTTTTGTGAAGACTCTCCAGACTGAGTTAATTCCAAAACAGTGCTTGATATGTATTTGGAGAGTGCTAACTGACTCATGCCAAAACCTTTTAAATAATTTAACCATTTAATGGTTGAACCTCTTGAATAATTTAGCAATTTTAATGAGAAAATTCCAGTAGCTGGAGGCATGCCTTGATGGCGTTTAATTTGCCAGAGCAGACAGAGAACTAAAGTTTACAAACCTGTTTCCACAGATGATGACCAAAGACCACTACTGTGAGTGGCCATCACCTCCTTGGCAAGCGCCAAATGCATTTTAAAGCAGGTAGAAGTGTAGAATTAATATGTTAGCATCTGAAAGCTAAAAAAGGTATAGAAAGGAAGATGCAGAACTCCCATGAAATGTTCACATACGAAATCATACTGGCCACTACATTTGGAAGAGAGTGTGAACCCCTAAGATACCTGAATTATAGACAATATGAACACTGATTTATTTTGGAGACTTAGAAGTTACCATGGCTTTAGGATCTGATATTAGACTGTGGCTTCTCAAATGATACTAGAAAACAAGGAAACCAGAGAGAAAATATTCTTGGCTTTGTCAAACATCAATCAGCCTCTCCCATCCTCTGCTCTTGAATGGAAACACATAGAGAGCAGATTGCTCTAATTTCCTGAACAGAAGTTACCACAGCTGCATTTCATTCTAGCATAAGAAAGGTATGGAACTGAAAGAGTAGGTTTTGGATCTATATGGATGTCAAGAACAATGACAGTGTCTGCAGCAAGTGAAATGGGCATCTGTGTGCACTGAAGAAACCACTCAAGGGACTGCTGGTGATTGAGGTTGTCACCTCATCCAGAAGCCTGGTACCTTGACCTGCTTATTTATATTCCACTGAGCTGTACACAGGTTAAAGGTAAATCCTTGGCACCACCTGTGTTTCTGAACATTTCAGAGGATGACTGCTCACAGCTACAGCACACATACATATCCCTTTATAATGACTAAAATCCGTGTTTGAGGACTCCTGAGGAAAGGAAAACAAGCAGCCAATGGAATGTCATGACTGATAACTAGATTGGCTGTACAGAGTCTCAGAAATCAAACTGTGTTAGTCTGTTTCTAGTGGCCTACAAGGAACTAAAGGTCTGGTGCATACATGCAGAAGAAATTATTGACAGGAATACCAGTACATTACAGATTTCTTCTTCCCAGACTACTTAATTTTTTTTCTACAGAGGAAGAAATGGCAGGCAGGATGAACCTGAATGTTTTATTCATTTTTGTTTTCTGAGCCATATCTGGCTTCTATTCCTGATTCCTCAAAGTAAAGCATCTTTTTGAAACTCAGTCAGAGTTGTAGACAGAATAAAGGCAATTCTAGTGTGGGATTGGAATAATAATTGGGGAAAAAATTATCTTTTGTTTTGTAACCTTTAAAATGAAGACCTAAAAGTGTAGTTTTCTTGAGTCATCTTCAGCCTCGTGTGGTTTTTTTCTGAGCTAACAGTGAAGCACTATGTTTAGCAAAATTCACTTATCTCCTTAGATCTCTCTCTTATTCCTGTACACTATTTGAAAACACAAATAGCAAACTGTGTCCACCCAAAGGTTAAGCTATTAATGTGAAGAAGTCTGAGGCACATTTCTGCTGTTGTCATTTTTGTTCCGAATTCCCTCATTTGGTGCTCTGGGACCTACTTCCAGGAAAAAAAAGGTCAGTGTGAAGTTTGTCAAAGGAAGGGCTTTTGAAGTTTACTGTAATAGGAGTTTTAGAGTGTTATCTGTAAGATTTAGCTATACTGTATTTATGTGACTGTGTTATTGAATACTATATATAACAATTCATCTGAAACTGCTCAGTAAATCAAAATTTCAGAAATAAGAAGTAGTATGGATTTGCTACACAGACATCAAATTTGCTCTTGGTTAATTTTAATGGATTAATATCTTTGCAGATTTGGCAGACTGAGTTAATAAAAAAGATAGACGTGAACTTTAAGAAAAAATGTTGATAGTCTTATCAATAAAAAGCATATGAGATTAACAATGCAATAGTGATTTTAAAGCTTTCTTTGATCTAGGGAAAATGCCAAAAAAGAGACAAAATAGCACCTTCATTATGAACAGACAGATTTTGTAGGTAGAATTAGTCTTCTTTTACTTTAGGTGTTTATATATTATTTTTGTATTTGATTTAATTATATTTGTATTTTTGTATTTGATGAAGATAGATATTTCTGGCATGCAGTTAAGCTGACACTTTTCAAACATCTACTTTAGGACATATAAATACATATCCAAATGTGATTCTTCTCTTCCACTGACAAGACAATCTAATCTAGCTAGATATCTCATATTGACTTCAATTGACTAAATATAGGTAGTTAAAAGAATTAAGGAAGATCCTTAGATATCCATATAGTGGATGAAAACTACTCAATGAGATTACAAAATATGCAATATTTAAAACATTTCTACCAACTTCAGGAGTGATTTCAGCATCTTACTTCATTTTGCATTATGACATTTATTGTCTCAGCTCAGAGATCCATATAATGTGGTGAATCCTGACTTCCTTTTTTTTTTTTCTCAGGGGGAAAAAACATCTTCAGTTGAGAAAACATACATTCAACATTTGGTTTGTTTGTCTTCCAAAGAACTGCAAAACCTCTGGGTGAATAGTTATTTGTTATTGAAAAATAAGCTAATTTATCAACCTGTGAGAGGTCATTATACTAACAAACAATCAGAAAAAAGAATAATAGGAAAGTGAAACTAACTGAAAAGGCCCACAATTTTTAGTATAAACATTTTTTTGTTTTGTTTTGTTTTTTTAAGTCATTAATATTCTCATGAGATACCTTTATCCTAATACAGTTGGCTCTAATTATACCTAAAAAATATTTTACATTAATGGTAAGGTACACTGCAAATATGGTAATACAAGAGTTGATATTATTTTATGATGCTTTCATTAGTTACCTTATGCAGTGACATCAGTATGGAAATCAAAAGCAGCAAAAAAAGGCTGACCAGGTTCTTTATATGAGCGTCATGCTGCCCTTATGCAGAGGAACATTAATGTCAATGCCAAAGCCACACTGCATACAATATCAATATTTATGTTCTTGTGAGCCTTGTTTCTTATTCATGTTGCAAATGGCATGATCAGAAAAAAATAAAATACTATTTGCAGTGTAAGTATAATGACTACAAAAAATAATAATAATGATGTGAGGATAAGTAACACAGCTGTAACCATGGTAACATTGCAGAGTGAATAATTCACAGCAAATAACATACTTGATGAAGTTAACCTACTTTTTCTGCAGTGGAATGACATCTAGCAGATTACAATTTTCCCTTCAAATGTGCTTCAAAAGTACCTGGGACATACAGGAATATTTTGCATGTGATCCTCAATGTCTTAATTTTAAGTTGTTTAGTAGCTATGACTGGAGACTAGCTCTTTTTTTTTTTATGCTGCCAGATCAGATGAACATCTATTCCCACTTTAATCCAAGTTCCATTAAATTCAGAAGAAAGAGATACCTATCACATCAAGTTAGAACTGGATCAATAAGAAGTTTGAGTTTATCTGTTTATCATTATTTATTTTTGCTCACATAATTAATTGAATAACTAGACACAGAGCTGTGGGCTCTCTATTCACAAAATAATTTATCTTTTTTTTTTTTTTTCCCTGTATGTAGACAGGAAAGGATGTTCTGATTCTTTGACATCATTAGGAAATGTCTTTTCAACACACCTTTTGATCCAAAAGCTAAATGTGAAGAGGATTGGGAATGGTGTGACCAAAATTCAACTGGCTGCTCCTGGTCTAGCATGCATGATTAGGACATATAAGATTCAGTAGCCAGCAGCACACCAGGTCAGCAAAGAAGCAGTAGAGTTAGCATCACAACCAGCTATCTTTAGGCCCTCAGCCCAGGCAGGCGCTCATTTACAGACTGTGGCGGATCAGCTCAGGTAGTGAGCTGTAGATTTACAGCACTAGCTCACTGGAAAGTCCACATTCCCATCTGTGGATCTTAGCCAGAAGGCTCAAACACTCTGCTATCATGCTATCCATTCCTTCTTTAATATGTCTTTTTTGGCTTCCCTCAGGACCTGCACACAACCTCAAACTGAGTATTTATATTTTATTTGTATTAGATTAGTCCCTCAGGGCCAGCTCAGAGAGGAAAACTACTTCCCAAGAAAGAGCAGATGGTTTGGCTGGGTTTCACCATAGGTGTCCCTTTGCCCTTCTTTACTTTCTCCCTCCTCACTCTCCCAGAACTCTAATTTCTCTAACTTGCATCCTCTGCTGGCAGCTGGAGAAGAGATTGTGCTTCACTGCTGCCAGTGGGAAAATCTTGCTGAACATTTTCCTCCAATGCACACTGGAGACTTTAAAGACACAATTCGAGGTAAAGCAATTTTAAGTTTTCTTTGAAGGCAATTTTCAGTTGGCCACTGAATAATCAATCGTTTAAATTCAAATTTAAATTTATATCTTGTAGCCTTATGAATCATTCTACCTGCTTATTTAACTTAAAACATTTTAATGAATCTTGTTCTGCACTGAAGTAGGTTGTAAAAAGCAACTACATATAAACAGACACAAATTTAGTCCTGGTTGCAATCAAGGTTTTATATTATTTATGGAGGTTTTTAAAAATCACCCAGCAGAAAAAAAAAAAAAAAAAAAAAAAGTGTTTTCTTTACCCTGCATCAGTAATACCATCATCCCTAAAATCTTCAGCTGAATTAGCCTGAATTTTGTTGGAGGCTTGCACCAGCTGTCCCATTGCTTTGCACACGGCACAGAGAATGCCAAGGAGTAGTAATGCACCTTATCCATGGAAGCATACGACCTTGGGAAAGGGTTCCCCTGCCAGCCTATACAATTTTAGGCTCCTTTGAGAGGATTGACTTTGTGAGGATCGTAGGAAAGGCAATACCTTCACAACTAAAACTACGTTGGACTGGCAGAGTTTAAAGGAGCTTTATGCCTATTCCTCCTTTTACAATGATGGTATATCTGAGCTCTCAAGTTTGCAACTTGATCAGCAAACTCCTACATTTACCAGGAGTTCTGATAGATAGGTGACACCAGCTGGACTAAATAAATCACAGAATTCGAGTCTGGGGTGGAGACAGAAGCAATATTTCTAGCCATTTTTGGCTCTGCTTTTAATTAATCTATCATTTTACATCATACAACACTTTATAAAATTTTGTACTGATCACTGAATATGAACAGATATATTTAACTAAAATTTGAGATTTTCAATTTATTTTAGAAACATTATAGTCTGTTTACTAGTTTCATTAGTGACTAAGCTCTTGGCTAGCCTAAGTCTGTAAAAAATTGACTGACCTAAATTTCTTGCAACAATCATTTTTCATTCTTTCCTATTTGTATGCGCAAAAGGCATTGGAGAATACTTAATCTGGTAGACTGGATAGTAGCTTATAATTAAATTAAATTTTCTGCAAATATATTCTGCTTTCTGTTTCTCTGCCATGTGAAATGACAGAGTATTACCCACTGCGAGAGAGTTGTTCTCTCAAAATTCCCTGAATTTCTAGTAACCAGACAGATATATCCTAAAGGTAGAAAACTAGGTTAAAGAAAAGCTTGGCAGAGTATTCCCTTGTCATTTTGAAATGCTATGCAAAAGTCCATTCATTTCTTTTGCACTTGGGAACTATACAAACTAGCTTTCATAGTCTGCAAGACCAGTTCTCGGGTGTCATTAATACCAGTGCTGTTGCTGCTTCATTTTTGTCTTCTTTTACAATAATGATAATGATGCTGAAGCTTACAAACATGGACTTATATTAGAGATCAAATGAAAGCCTCCAGTGAGTGGATTAACATATCAGGACAGTTGGCTGATGCATTTCAAGAAGCCTCTGAATTATATATGGCCCCCAGTGCCCTTATCATTAGGCAAAGATGTACTTACAGTTCATTGAATGGGACAGGATAAGTGAAACAGGACGGCTTTGCCTGGTGATTGGTAGAAGGGTGTTATGCAGCCAGATGAAATGGATTGTTGATTACATTCTGTTTTAAAGTTCAATAAATTCATCCCCAGAGCCTATATTGGTGTTACAAAATAATGGATTACTCAGTCGGTGCTCCGTCATGGCTGTATTTAATACGGTAGAAGCCTTTATGAGCTGGTCAATAGTCATAGATTTATAAAGAAAGGGAAAATAGCCTTTCACTTAACGGGAAATACTTAGTCTGTGCAGTATTTTAAAACAATCATAAACTTTCTTAGCCTGAATAGATTGCTGATTGCTGAAGGTGCAGTTTACTGGTCCTTCAACAAAAGCAGTGGGAACGTAGATCAATTAAAGCAGAACACCAGGCAGAAAATGAGCAAGAAATTTAAAACTCAATATACGGCTGTTTGCTGTCTGCTTATGTTCTCTTAGGTAAATGTGAATTTCTTTTGCATGCAATTGGGAATGCAGACTTTTCGTTTCTGTGAAAAATATGATCTTATCTTCTATTCTCAATATTAAACTTGTGGCATGGAATAAGTTTCCTGAGAACTAGGAATTTAACTTTTTCAAAGTCATTGCTTTAAGCTTTATGTTTATTAGAAATATTGCACAGTGACTTTGTCTCAGGGGCTCTTGTTCAGTCATTTTATGGTGTTTTTTTACATATAAGGACATAATTAAACATTTTGAATTAAAATGATGATTCTATATTCTTAGCTTTAAGAGTAAAATCCCAGTAGTGCTGCAATTGTTATTAAAAGCTTTTTAAAACCAGGAAACAGCTTAACTGCACACAAAAGACATCCAAACATGTATCAGTAAGAAACACAGATATAAAGTGTTTTAGTAGCCTAAATACTGCCTTATGGGACAAGAAGTTCACATAAAAGAAAAATTGGAAGATAAAAATCTAATAAAAAAATAAAGAATCAGTGGGCTACATTACTTCCTCATGGTATGCCTGCAGGGAAAAATTGTGTAAATATCTCTATATACAAATGCTTGTGGTCTTTATATGAACATGTTTTGTTTTATCATGTCAAATTTTTGATAAGTTCAATATCCTTTTCACATTTCTAGGCCAAGAATTTTGACATACATTAACACTATAATGTCAGCAAGACTTCTGTGTCCAAAAATGAGTTTTTCAAAGTAAAATTAGTTAGTCTATTAGAAAATGTTAATCATTATTAAGGCTTATTTTCCAATACTCTTAAAAAAAAAAACCTCATTACTATGTATTAGTTATTTCTGTCTTGAAAGAAAAGAATTGCCTTTATGAAAATCATTGAACTTCAAAGAGATTCAAATTCAGCAAATTTAAAGTTTATCAAACATAAAATACTGAATGTTTTGTTAACCTAGGCAAAATCTTGGCTTCTGCTGATGGAACTGGGGCAACAAAAGATGCAGTAATTTGTGATGTCACTGCTGATAAGCAAATGTTCTGACTTTTATGTGCTCACAGAAGATGTACAACACTGACATGCATCTCCAGCTGCATGTTCCACTGTATTTTCAAGGATGACGCACAAAAGATAAGAAATATTAGGAAAATTCTTACGAACAGAAACAACAGATTGTCAGCGTCAGTGTATTTTTGGCCCTTATGCATCTTTTTCAAAATCCAAGGAACCCATATGATTGGCTGACTTGACTTCTTGTACAAACAGGCCTGTGAGGAAGCCCTGAAAATCTCTGCATTAGACCTGTAATTTCTATTTGAACTATAATATATCTTTCATATATATATATTCAGTTGTGATTACTTTTTAAAGTTGTGAATTCAACTCACCTCTTGGGGTAATTATATTTCTGCACAGAAGTCTGATGGCTGTTCACATTTCATCTAAGGATTTGATATTAGCGTTAATGTTTGTTTTACCAAATAGGATGTCTATGACCTTAGACCCAAGTTATCTTTATTAGACTCTGAACTGTTCGTATGGCTCCTTTAGGACCCACCTCAATTTTTCAACATTATGTAGTGTGAAGCAGTGATATTCTCTCTTAAATCCTACCTGATATACCTTTCTATCTCCCAAGACACCCCAAAGAACTGATTTCAAGACAGTCTTTTAGGCTGCATCATACAGTTTATGTGAGGCAATGTTAACACTACACATACTTGGACATTCAGTACCGTTGCACATTAAAGAACTTATTCCAAACCAAATCTAAGTCAAATTTAGCTTTGTGAGAAGTATTGTATCAAGTATTTGTTACTAAAAATATAAATGCTGATCTGATTTATTAATCTAAACTGTGTAATTTGCCTGTCATTAGTTTTTATCACTAACTAGTGGATTTTTCAGCACCAAGAAAAAAAAATTCAGTACTATTTTTTTCTTCCAGATCATCCGTATTGTTAAGAACTAAATACCCACTTAAGCCATGTTTCATTTCAAGGAATTTGCTCTGAGGGATATTTTAGTTTAACTCAGTTTTTCTTTACAGAACTTCAACATTATCCTCAATATGCTGAAAGATACCCATTTTGTATTACAATTAGGCAAAGATCACATTACATGAAAGATTATCCTTCCTTATTTACAGTAAATAGCTACAAGTTAAAAGAAAATAGAAGCTCTATTCATGAATGATTTACATGCTGTTTCTCAAGGTTTCATTTTATTCAAGTAGAAACTCGTGCCCAGAATAATAAAGATATATTCTAACTTGGTGTACACAAACAAAGCTGACTGCTTGCAGTAGTTTCTTTTGAATCTGTCTTACCCTGGCTGTAAATTTCCTCAGCTCTCTTTGAGGGTCAGACAGAGGAAATCAATAACACTCCAGAATGCATGGTATGTCAGGTACAATATTATTAACATTATTTTTGGTAGACCTGAACATGCATGGATGTGTATGTTCCAATGTGAGAAACAGCTTCTTTAGTGTCTAAAAATTATTTAATTTCCCTATAGCTAAATGAGCAATTGTGATGGTTGTCTTGTTATTACTTCTTACCTTTTACCTAAATTACCTTTACCTAAATTAACTTCTTGAATGTGCTTAATAAAAAATTTAAAAATTATTTTCTGACATTTAAAGCAATCTGTTTTATTAAAAAGTTAACTCAAGGAATTAATTGAAGCTACATTTCAAGAAAAAGGAAAATGTTTTAAAAGACACCTTGCAAACTGGCCATCTGTAAGAACAATGAATAATATAGTATTCAGTGGATAATATAGTATTTTTTCAAGGACTCAGAAACAGAATCAGTGTACTAATGTTTGATACCTTATCTGTCCCAATAACTTTGTAATCCCTTTGTCTGTGCATAAATTACATAACTGCGTAGCATTAGCAAATATGATGTCATTTGGGTTTTTGCTCCACCTCCCACCCCCATTCTGTGTGCAAAGGAATGAATTACCCTGGCAGAAGAAGAGAGAGAACTGTGTGATAGTGACTCACCAGTGACAGCCACACTGTATTTATTTTCTCAGAAACTTTTAGCTCTCACTCATATTTAGAGAGGAAAACTTGCAGAAGAACTTGAAATCAGAGAAGAGAATGAAATCTGAATTTCTATTCTCATGTCACTACATTAACCAGTCCTTCAAATTTTTTTCACAGTCCAACAGCATGTAACAAGATCTCAAGGAACTTCTGTGCTTAGTCTGTTCAACACCTTTTCCCCCAGTAAAGGTTTGAAAACTAAAGATGGAAAAGAATGACAAACATGTTTATGAAACAATCTCAGTAAAATATTTGGGTTGTATTGATCTCATGTTCCACTAGGCTTTTGTAAGTAAATACTTAAAAGAAGGAACAATGTCCTAAGTCATGGGATCTTTCTTCCCTTGTTTATGGAAATTTCTGAAATGTCAAAATTTTGTATACAGGATGTCACAGCAAGATCACCCTGACAAACACTGTGACTCTGAGGGAGCTATTATGCAGTTACTTTTGCCTAGTTCCTATCTTTGCTTTAAATATATTTTCTAAGTCTCTAATATTTAACTGGTGGTGAGTAGGGAATGTGAATGCAGAGTTAGCACTCAGTTAAGCTTTACTGTACAGAGATTTACTAAAACCTTGAACTCTCTAATCAGTGATGGGAAAGGTAAACAAACTTGGTTCTGAATAGTTTACTGATATATGAAGCAATAATGCAGCAAAACAGCACAAAATGGTCTTTACGTGACTTTTTTTTTACTTCTTAACATCAGAGAAAATGTAAAAGTGAAAAAAAGTATTAAAAAATTGGAATATATATAGCATAAGAAAATTAAGTTTTCTTCTTGCAACATCTGCCAATTTCTGGTTTTTTTTAATATCCCAAAGCAGAAGAATAATTAAATAAATACATAAAGAAATAAAGAAATATGTGAAATAAGGCTGTCTTGTAAATATACAGTCTCATAAATTTGACAATATTGCTGGAAATATTTATGAACTTCTCAAAAATCCTTACAAGGCTCCTATCAAATTCAGTTCAGAATTAGTCTCTTGAGTTTTCACCATACTTTTATTCCAGTACCAGTTTAACAGGATTTAGTTAACATGATTTACCACTAAAGGCACAGTGAGAGGGTGGAGATGGAGAGAGAGAAAAAGAGTAAGCAAGGAAGCAATCAAGCTGCATTATATGGGCATAAAATAAGTCATACAGAAGAATTACAAATGTATTTTGTTTCCCCATATAGATCATATTTAACTCCCTAAACAAATCTGCTAAAAAAAGTCAAGAATATTTTCAATAAAATTGAATAAAAGTAAATCCAATCCATTTGTTTTATAACTAAATCCTGACAAAAAGAAGAGAATGCATATGTTTCTTTAAGTCTCCAGGGCAGATTTGGGATACTTAGAGGTTGCTTTGCTCCACGCTGCCAAAATATTCTGGGCCCTGATTTGTATAACTGACCCCTAAAAAGACACTGTCAGTTTAGGAAACCTTTTACAGTCTCAGAGCTGTCACAACCGTTCTTTGAATCCTTCACTAATCAGCTTAATTTGGAGTAGCCTTTTAATGCTCTAATTTAACCAAATTACTTGTATATTTATATACATTTTTTGTCTTATGCATTATGTTTAAAGTATTTCTCACCCCCTTACCACTTGATTTTAGGCAAATCAGTAGATAGCATCCCTTTGAATCCATTGACTAAAAAACAGATATTAACATTTTGCAGTTGCATAAGAATAATAAAGATTAATAATCAACAGAAGATAAAAGGAGAATAAAATGCTGTATTTTTCTGTGAGTCATTAAATATTTTGAAATTATCCTCTTTAAACCTTCTTATTTTTTCAAGTATATTGTTTATATCTCTTTTGAAAATATCTGACATCCTCTCCCATAATAATCTATTGTTTCAAGAAGAAAGATTATTTTCATTATAAGAGTTTTGTCTAGAATAGAAAAATTTAATTATAGTTTCATCATAATGATCACCTTAAGGTTATAGAAAGGTTATAATTATACAGAACATCACTGTTTGCCTGTGGATTCCATACAGAATATTTTTCTTGGGTTAGTGAAATATCAAGGGATTTTTGACATTTCCTCTTGAAAAGAACCTTATTTAGTTCCTTTTTTCCAGTTTCAAATTTTGCTAATAAAATGTTAATAAAATGTATTCTATTTAACTAATTATATTGACTTTTCTGTGACCTATATGTAATTTGGATGCAAGGCAATAACTGGATGTAATGTGGAAAACCTCCAACACAGAAAAAGTTGAAGATAAATTTTTGGTCATAAAGAAAATGTCAAAATTTTCCTTACAGAACTATATTTAAAATATCTTTCTAAATGAACTAAAACATAGAAAAGCATTGAATAATGATAACTTCACTAAAACAATTGTATGCCTGGCTGCGAAGACTGAGCAGGAGAATGAGAATTTATCTGCTTGAAGAATTGTGCCTCTGTATGCCACGTAGGCAAGGAAGTGTCCAACACAACTACTTTGAATAGAAATAGCACTTTTAGTGACATTTCATGTGATCAGAAAGGCTGACTTGCAGAACAACTCTCTAACTACACTAATTGAAATTTATATTCCTGCCTTCCTTCTGAAGCAGTTGTGAAGATTAAACTGGGGAAGAGCTGAGGACACTAAGATTTTCCTGTGCTATTTTATCTTAACTTTATCTCATGACCTATGAGCTCTCTGTGTCACCGCTGTTTGTATAACATACCTTGGTCTCCTCTAATCTGTTTGTTTGAAAGAATTTCCCACAGTGAGATATTGTTTGATTTATTCCCAATGTTTCTACTACTGAGAAGTGACCTACACAGAACTGGAGGCCTGGAGTTGTGTCAAGAGAAGTTTAGGTTGGCTATCAGGGAAAGATTCTTCCCCCAGAGAGTAGCTGGGCACTGGAACAGGCTCCCCAGGGAAGTGGTCACAGCACCAGCCTGACAGAGCTCAAGAAGTGTTTGGACAATGCTCTCAGGCACATGGGATTTTTGGGCTGCCCTGTGCAGGGCAAGGAGTTGGACTTTGATGATTCTTATGAGTCTGCCAACTCAACATATTCCATGAGTCTAGTAGTTTATTTGGCAGTAAAAAAAGCATTAAAACTCACACTTATTAACCTGCATAGTACTACAGACCAACACAAGTTTTGATAATCTTATAATAGCAAATAAAATATGTCAGTAACTTGGTTTTATCTTCACCAGCCATACCAGGCTTATACCAGCCTATTTTTGTAATATGTTTATTCTTCTTCTTATCTTTTTTTCCTCCCTTATATTTCTATGAAACTAAAAGCCTGGTTTAAACTCCTGGTGTAAATCTGTTTCTTCAGTCAGAATTCTCCTGTCAGAGAAACAAACATCTTCTCTGATTTAGAGACTAAATAACTCTGAAGAGATATTGGTATGTAAACATGACATATTACTCTTAGAGATCCAATTTACTAAAACCTTTTCAATAGTTTTCTTTTATTAACTGAGTTTGAATTAATTGACTAGGGAATGCACCTAGATTTAGCAAGACAAGCTACTCACGATGAGCTACAGTGCAATGTAGCACCAGAAAAATTAAACTGCTGGAAGATTAAAATCACAGCTTTGTTGTTTGGAGGGTTTTCTTTTGACTGTTACCTTCTTATGTATTTTTTACCCAATAATGCAATTAAATTTGGGTGAGCTACATGACATAGGAATAGTATAGGTGAGATGAGAAGACACCCAATGTAACATAGTTTTGCAAGTAGTTTGTGCACATCACAAATCAAGCACAATAGTTACATAAAAATACAAAATTAAAGATATGATCTGATTGTCATTTATAGATTTGCATTGACAATACAGCCTGCAAAAGCTACCAGCTCTATGGTATTTGTCTTGTTTTAATCACTAACTCCTTCCTTTAAACTGCATCTGAAGTTTTAACATGACGATATTTGTAGTTTGAAAGAAACACATCAAAAACTAAAATTCCAGTGTTCATCTATTGAATTTTATGCAACCTGATACCTTATGTTAGAATTTGAAAAGAGATATATAAAATGTAAAAAAGGGAAGAAAAATTAATATGTGATTCAAAACAACTTGCTTGCAGTTTAACTCTGCAAGACAAAAGTTGACCTCAAATTGATCTTCTGCACGTGAAATGAAAGGGGCCATTATGTGAAAGAACACAGTTCCAAAAAAAAAAAATTAAGAATGTCTGACTGTCTGTCTGTCTAACCAATAGTCATGAATCTTAGCCAAATGAGTGGAAGATGCACTTATCACTCCATCAAAGATGAATATCATGCTCAAAATACTGAAAAAGAGTCTGAAGAATTTTGACCACTTTAGAATTTAGAAATACACATATACTCCCCAATGCCAGTGGCTGATAGAGATTCTTGCCACATTATGATTGAAGTTGCCACTTTAGATTGCTTTTCCAGATATCCAGTGGTTCCAAAGTCCTTGGTAAAATGTGAGTGGGAAACTTCACGATGGCTTAAAAAAAACTGATTAGAGTTGTTGAAATCTGCTCTTTAGTGACATTGTTTTCCTGAAAGGTGTTAAAACATATAAATATTTAATATTTTTCATCTATAACCAGTCTTCTAGCATGAGCAAAATACAATAAAGCTTTTAATGAAAACAGAATGTATTTTGGGAAATGTAACATATACACATAAGAAAACCTGTCCACTTATCATCCCATAATTTAAAGGAATTACTAAAAATATATTTATTAAACGACAAGAAACTACTTCAAAAAAGTTGTGGAGGGCTAAGGAGATGCTAGGGGAAATTGTAGTAATGATGTTTGAGGAATGCAGACCAGACACAGGCAATTACTATCTTAATGTTTCAACTGAAATACCTAGTAAAATGAATCATCTGCTTTTAAGAGAGAAAAATGTACTGGCACCAAAACCAATAATGAAACTAATCACTAAACAAAAGAATAAATCTTGTCATTCGATAATTTCTTTGATCAAATAAACAATCAATAATAAAGCAAATAAAAATATAATATAAATAATATAATATAATATAATATAATATAATATAATATAATATAATATAATACAATATGATAAATAAGCAAATGATAAAGCGATCAATAATAAATAAGCAAACTGTAAATTAGTGATTAGACTACAGCCTTATACTTTAGATATATACTTTCAAATTGCAGCTCACTTCTGTGTGACAGAAGTTATTTACCTTTGTAAGTCATGGTCTCCATTCTTATTGTTTTAGAGCCCACTATGTTCCTACCTTTCAGGTGCTAAGTAAAGAAAAAGCCCATTAATGATTACAAGATGACCAGAGAAAACTCTGACAACAGTCATAAAAGTGAGCAGAAATGTAATTAGTACAGAATGCATTATGACACATTAAAGTTGAATGTAATATTATATGGATAAATGTAAACATAATGCCTAATAATAGCCTAATGTTTAATTTTGTCTCTATCTAACCCTTTTGAAATCTAATTAAAATTGTCTTGTGCAGCAAACATGAGTAAATATATCTTTGGCCTCTAAAATTTCAAAGTTCTCCAGGAGAGTGGGTTTGGTAATACTTTTGTCTTATTGGGAAACAGTACAAAACTAAAGCTTAATTAATCTGGTCCCTGGTTCAGAACAAAACGCAATACATTGAAATATTCAGTTGTATTGAATACACCCCTTGGTTCAGAAGGAGCACTTGTGTAAAGCATAAAGCATTTGTTTGAGAGTAGGATGGAATCAGGGACACAATTATTAATGACATCAGGAGAAGACCTGAGTGTCATATTTCCTGAACAGACATGTTTCATTCAAAGGTCTTCCATGTATTAAATGAAATCACACAAAGGAGAATGAAGCTAAAGATTTTAAAATCAAGACCAAACATTAAAAAATCAACTAATTGTAGGTAATTTTAATTATATTTCTTTATCCTGCAAAAATATCTGGGTATGCTAGGCAGCTTAAGTGGTATATTCAATGTGATGGGTCCCAGAACATGCATATCAATGTATGTTTTGTACAATGCTACTAAATGAGCTTTGACAATTATTATGCAACTAAGGTTAATTTTCAGTATCTTTAGGCAAGTCTGATGATATTCAAACATAACTAATTTTCTGTGTTGTTTTTCTTTAAAACGGCACTAAGTAAATAATCATGAAGCAAAGAGAGGAGAAAATGCAACATAAGAGATGTAGGTGAGGACTCACTGATATAATTTTACTTTTTTTACAACCTTTTTTAAGTATCTGTAAAGTCTTTTCCCATGTGTGGTTTCCTGTCATGAATTGAAATTACATGGAGTCCCTGTAATGATGAAGTGATACACAAAAATTTCAGTTACTGAAATACATGGCTGTCTTATAAATGCACACAGATTTAGCTGCATTTCTGATTTTCTTGGGAAGTTTTCATTGGATTTTTAAATTATTTTTTTCCTATATCACCATCAAAACCATGTTTACTGACTTCATCTCTCATATATTTGGTCTAATTCAGTCTAGTACTCTCGGTTAAACTAAAATCTTGTGTGTGAGGAGGGGGTATGTTGAGTTTCATTCGGAGGAAAATCATCTGTTCTATAATCTATATATCATCTGAGCTTAATTTGAAACATCCAGTGCTTTCAGATGCTAGCATGAGAATGTGAAGATGTAAAACTCTAGGTAAAGGAGATCACTGGGGTCTATTTTAAGACATGAAATAGTTTGTATCCATTACAATAGATAAATTAGATAAATAGATAGATTACATAAAAGAGATCATAAGAAAAAGCAGACAAGCACAAAATTTTTGTGGTGCTTCACTAAGGCAGAAGACAAAAAACCTGTTTCTTTTTTCACAGTTGGCTGCATACTTGAGACTCAGCCACTCACTGACTCCACCCACTGAACCTAAGTGACCATTCATTGTTCTTCCCTCACCCACAGATGAACAATTGACCCCTTGTCCGAAACTGGGTGCTGTTTTGCCAAGGAAATGTGGTACCAAATTGCTTCATACCTCTTACTCTTACAAAAAGTGTTAAAAATTCCTTTTTCCTCTTATAGTTATGTCTGTAGGAAAGGACAATGAGTCATTGACAGCATTCTTGCATTCTTCTATACAGTGGATTTCTTTATACGCTAATCCTCCAATACTCCATACTGAAGTTAAGGGAAAATTGTTAATGCGTATATTTTGTTTCACTCAGTGTACATGTGTTAAAAAGAACTGCAACAAATGAAGGTCACTTTAAAGGACCCATTTGAATTACATGATGGATTTCCAAGTGCTTAACTCTGTTAATTCCATTACACAAACACTGAGCATTTTCTTGATCATTGCTAATTAGATCTCTAAATACTCTGCAAGGAAAGGCAGCCATATCAATGTAAGCAGAGAAAACACAAACCACAAATGTTGTATATTGGTTTTGTTTTCTCTTGTTCTCAATCTAAAGCAAAAGACTCCTAAAATTAAGATGTTGATTCTTCTTTTTACTGTTCATACTGTTGTTTTTTTTTTTTTTTTTGTTTTTTGTTTTTTTTTTTTGTGGAAGTTAAACTAATATGAAAATTAAAAAAAAAAAATATGGTTAAAGTGCGCCAGGGAAAGTTTCTGTGTGACAAGTCATGAGAACCTTTTGAGAAAGCTCAGCCTTTCCTAAACTACAATGGCACACACCCAGAAAGAACTTTCAGCAGAGAGCTCAAGATCCAAAATGCATTAAAGCACTGAGAAAAAAAAAAAAAAAATCCAGTTTGATCCTCTTCAGGGTGACAGGATACTATATTTATGTAAATAAACAAGATTTTTTTTGTTATACAGTTTAACTATAATTTCTTCTTAAAGGCAATCTATAGGAGATGAATTTGTTTTGCTTGTGTCACCAGAAAAAATGGCAGTGGCACATGAGTTCAAACTGGACACACTTCTGTCATGATTCTGTTTGTCCATATTTTCTGAGCTGTTCCAAAATGATTGCTAAAAAATGCTGTTTATTTAAATACGAAATAGTAATAATTAATGTAATAAAGTTGTGAAGATTATGGCAATAAAATGGTGACATTTTACTAATAAAAATGAGACAGATCCATATTGTCCATCAAATATTCACTCAGTCTGGCAGGTAAATAACAGGATTTTTTTTTGAGAGAGAAAAAGGGAAAATTGTTAGGACTTCTCCAATGTGTCCTAACAAATACGAATTATATCTAGGAAAAATACAGTACCAAAGAAATATGACTTGAATACCCAAAACCAAATGAAAACTAGTATGAGTGGATCACTCCTCCACTACAGTCTTCTCGGGAAAAAAAAAAAAAAAAAGTCAGCATATTCAGTGTGCAATGTTGACTAAAAGATTTAACTCATGGTGTTCCATAAGGTCATTGACATTTTGACTCTGAAAACTTTCATTAAGATAAAGGTCCATTTATAAGATGAGACATTGTCTACCCTCAAACCATTTACAAAGAAAATGTTTTTAGTCAGTACACTAATTAATTGTATTGAATTTAGTCATTATAACACAGAACATAAGGATACTGCCTGAGATGCCTTATTTGACTTATATAAACATGAATTAAATGTCAGTTCTCAGGATACAAATGGATGAATACACTTGGACATACCTTTTTCCATTAAACAGAAAATAGCACCAGAAGTACTGGGAAGAGCATGAGGATTTGTCAAAGGTCCCTGCTTCCAGGCTGGAGTAGCCTTTCCTTGGAAGACTGCACCCTGTGAAAGAGTGACCCATGCCACAGCAATTTTGGGAGGACTGTGTGCCCGAGGGAGGGATTCACATCACAGCTGTTTTGGAAGAACTGCTTCTCATGAGATTGGAGCCACGCTGGAGAAGTTCACAGGGAACTGTCTCTCGTGGGAGGGACCCCACGGTCTCACAGAGGAAGGACCCTTATCCCAGAGCAGCAGAAGAAAATCTCAGTGGTTAACTGACCAAAACCCCATGCTCTGTATCCCTGTGCTGACAGTGGGAAGGAGGGAGGGTCTGGGCAGGAAAAGGTGTTTTAAGGGCTTATTTTATTTCTCATTATCCTCCTCTGATTCTGTTAGTAATAAACTCAGTTTCCATCTCTAAGTTGAGTCTGTTTTGTCCTTGGAGTGTTTTCTCTGGTCCATATTTCAACTCATGAACCCTTCATTTAATTTTTCTCTCCTCTGCCCAGATGTGGCAGGGGAGGCCGAGTGAGTCTGGACTTTGGCGAGTGTTAAACCACGACACAGTGACATCAGGGAAAGTTAGCTGGTGGCAGTGAGCCTGCATTGAAAGCTCCAAGTGTGTAAACTCCAGCAGAGGGGACTGAGTGAATCAGGAGCCCTGTTTTGTGTCATGAGGAGCTGGCAGCAACCCCACACCAAAACACTTTGCACCCAGGGTAGCAGTCAAATCACAGCTATACAGTAACAAAATCAGGGTCTCACAGGAACATCTGCAGATGGTTTTCCAAACCTAACTTCTTAATACCAGATAGACTTTTATTAATGTCATATAATTGAGATGCTATTACAAAAGTCTAGATGCTAATTAATCTACTGAAATGAATGATGTTTTGAGAAATGTTTTATTATAAGCTTTCTTAAAAAGATTTTTTAAAATTTATGCTTCAGATGAATACAGCAGGAAAAATTATATTTCTCTTTATCCTTCTCATAATTTTTAACAGGCTTATGAAATGCTCTTTTGAAAACACCTTCTCCTACTAAAAAAGTGTACTCTTGAAACCTTGTCTCAGAGAATGCAGACACAATAGAATTGAACACTGAAATTACCGACTCCCAAATACCATGCTAATGCCTCCCCATTAGTCAGGTCAGTTAAAGAACTATTTTATTTCACCTATTCATGACATTTCAGACTTCTTGTTTGTCTTAGTGTGTATAACCAGCTGTCCCTTCCTACAAAATTACTATCAATGGTATGTTTTTTTAAGGGACCACCTTGAAGTTCAATGCTGTAGAGTGCCTAGAGCATTGAAATTTCTGATTTCTTTAATGTATTCACATGAGTTAGGCTAAAGATGTTTTAAAGCCTTGAAATTAAATAATCCTGTACCATGGAGGACTGAATCTCAGTGCTAGACTGGGGAGAGAGATGTGACCAATATCTTTTTGCTGTCCTTTCTTTTGTGCTAGAAGGACATATTGAATTTTAGGAGAATAGGAGTTTTTAATTAGATGGCTTAGTTTGTTTATGTTAAGTGAAAGGAAAGAAAACAGAGAGCAACTGAGGGAGTACTTCTAGGATTACAGGTTGATGTGATATCAGCACTTTGCTCACAGTAATTAAAGTGCAGTAGGTAAAGGGAGTGAAGTCTGTAGGGGATAGGTGCCTGAAAGAGGAGGTGGACTAGGTGTTACAGAAACAGTCATAGAGTCCCCATCCCTGCCAAGGAACAGGCAGAGGGTTTTCTTGTTTGGTTTTGGTTTTTTTTTTTTGTGTTTTTTTTTGTTGTTGTTGTTTTTTTTTTGGTTTTTTTTTGGTTTTTTTGAGAACTTATATATATTTTAATCATCAATTTTAACACTTGAATTAAAGCAGTTAAACATTAAAATACCAATGAATACCAAATTTGTATAGACAACGGAAAGAAGGAATTGTATGAGCATACATATATGAGCATAGTTTCTCTTGCTTTCCACCTGTGAATAATTATATCAATTTCTCTCTAATATATCAACAATAACATTGTTATATCTGTTTAACTAAAACAGGTTTAAGTCCTTGCATTTCAAAATGATCCAACTGTTAGACCTGAATAAATTTAGCATAACACTACTCTGCAGCTGTGTAGGACAAGGGACATAGTAAGTCATCCAACAGATGATAATTCATGAAGTGGCAGTAAACCTGACCAGTTTCACACACATCACTGTATCTTTAAAGTGACATAGCTGTATAATTAGATTGCTCACTTCTGATATATATAGGTACTTACAGCACTCTTTATAAATATCTAGAAGTAACACTGTGCAAGAAACCACAGATGAGAGAAAATGGTTGGCAGCTGTGTGAAACAGTTCTTACAGTTTTAGAATTATAAAAGATGATCCAAAAAAGCGAAATAACTAGACACTGGTAGAGGACAAAACTCAGTTAAAAGCAGAGCAAACAGAAGAACACTTGAAACTGAAAAAAAGACAGAGATGAGCGGAAGTAGAAAAGGCTGCAGATTAAGAAGTTAGGTCTCAATCTACTCTGAGTCAAGTTGAAGGCATAATCTCAGAGTACACTAGAAAAATGAAATTCAAACCAAGGAAACATATATTATAATTCCAGCTTTTCAAAGCACAGGCTATAAAACAGCACACTTAAGCAAAGCATATATATTTACCACAACCAAGTCTAAGTATTTTCACCTATTTATAGAGACAAATGGTATATATGTTCCAACATATGTGCAAAATCTGTGTAAGTCTAAAATAATTTTCAGGACATCCCCAAAATCTGATTTTTCACAGCTGTAGATAACATTCCACTTGCATGACAAGAAATCAATTACTAGCAACACAGCAATGGTGAGAGCTGCCTTTTTCAAGTGCTACTTTGTAAAAATGCTCAAATGTCACCTGGTTCAAATATTTGGCTTATCAAACACTGAATACCAGGGTTATTTGCTAACACGATAGTGGCCTGGTGCTAATGTGCAATGAGAAGCCTGCATGTGAGAACTGGGGTAACTCATGGACACTGAGCTGTCTGCCTGCTCCAGAGAGCAGAAGGTGCCTGCTAGAAAACAGTGTGTTGGCCCCCTCCAGTGTCACAGCAAACTGAATGTACCAGCTGAGTGTGTCAAACCAATGTGCCTGCCAGGGACTCACCATTTTGCACTGCACTGATCTCACAAGGCCACTACAGCAGATAAAAATACTAATCTGCAGCAGCTATACTTGGAAAAATAAAAAATCCATGTTAAAATAGTGGACAATATTCAGTTCTCAATCTACTCATAGGAAAGGAATATAACAAAGAGTTATTCTTCAATGAACAGATTTAAATGTGAAGCTGGCAAGTGACATGCAAGATACAGCCAGGGTGTGAGTAAATCTTTCAGTACTCTTGTCCTTCCTTGTTTCTATTTTATAATGAAGCATTGTTTTCTACATTGGAAAAGATTTTGGAAAAGTTTGTTTGTTAAACTTAATAGAATTCATTTCAGCTTTCTACCTATATGAACACTTCGCACCTAATTCTGCCATATTCCCCCTGTACAGTAAACAAAATACTAAATTAGGGAGAAAGCAGTGAAAATCCTTGTGAAGACAAAAAGAATACATATTATGAAAGTGCTTGCTTCCTAATTTCTGTCCCAATAAACTAACTTCACATAGTGAAAAATTAGTGGAGCTTACTTTAGAATTACTTTAGAGCTTACTTTAGAGCTTACTTTAGGGCCTACTTTACTTCTTGGGCCTTACTGAGAAGGGCACCATTGTGAACTTCAGGCAGCTGAACCCGCCCCAGTAAGCTGAAATCACCTCCCTGAGTGTAGTGGATCAAGGCATTGAGAAGAGCTCCTCATAAAAACGTAAATATGTGTCCTTTCTTACTCATTTTTCTCTGAAATTCTTGCTACAGGCTCAGAACCAATGCTTAAGGAAAGCTGCAAACATTAAATAAAATACATGGCTCTTACTTGAGAGAAAAGCAGAGAGCTTTCCCACTGCTGGAAGAAAGGCTGGCAGATTGTGCTGAACTCCTTTATACAGTATCTTTCTCTACAGCTGTCATTGCTGCTTCTGCTACCAGTAGATGGGGTTTGCATTTCTAGAAGCCAAGAGTCACCCAAGTTCAACTGGTTACACATCACAGTTTGACAAATGACCTAGGACCACCTCTATCTCTCTAAACAACCTAAAACATTTCCCAGAGCTGGAAAATCCTGGCCAACATATACAAAATGGTAATTGCAGAAAACAAGATATGGCTTCCCAAACTCCTCTTAGCATATCTGCAGGCTGACAATAGATTTGGGCAGGAGCAATTTCTTTAAAAGGCACAAACTTGTGGTCAAAGATTGGAAAGGACTTTATTCAAAATGCATCACAATGGTACAGCTTCATGAATAAGTCATCCAATACACTTTTTTCCAGAATTAAGAATATGAAAATTTCAAAGGATTTTCACTTAAGTTTACCTCATCCCTTGCCTCGCAGTTGGCCATGAAGTCCAGTTGTCAGTCTCACTCCAGAGTGAACAACAAGGTGGATAATTCTTTTTCAAAATCTTTCCCACGCTTACTGTGGGTACATTAATGCAGGGGCCTAAACCCCAGCACGATCACTGATCTCTGTTCACTTCCTCTGACAGGTAATAATTATACCTTTTTGGGTTTTCAGTTGCTGGTTCATTGCAGATGTTGGGATGACTTTTGTGACAGCTACTGCATTGTAATGGTACCCGAAATACCAGTTACCAGGGCACCTGCTATTCCTTCTAGTGCTGCAGTCCTAAATGCCAATCAGGTTTTTGTCAGCTATGAATGGGCATAGTCAGGGTATGTTCAGGGCGCTACAAATCTGTGCTATTTACAGCTGCAGCATGCTCTGGACCATTTGCAGCTCTGTGGGAGGCCTAGCCTCTGAAAGGAGCCCCCAAAGGAGTGGGGTTCACCAGCTCCTCCCAAAGCACCTGCTGCTAAACCTGATAGCAGGCAATAAATGAGGTTGCCCAAGGTGTTACTGCTTTGTTGGCTCGGTTGGTTGTTTGCTACTTATGTTTTAACTCAACAGCAGCATGAGAGGAGAGGCTAGTAAGTAAAGCAGCAAAGATAAAGTCAAGGCCAGACTCCAAAGGCATCAGGCAGCTCTGGTTACTTGACTTTAGCTGTGGTGGTAAATGCCCAAAGGATTATATTCAAGTGATAAAGATTCCATTCCTCTTCCAGTGTTACCTTGTATTTTGCACAAGGGCATCCCCCTTGGCTGATATTTCCTCTAAATCTGAATGGGTCTTTCTACAGATTTTGCAGAAAGTCATAAAATTCAGAGCACACACAGCAAAGTGACCTTTATCTGGTAAAGAGTTTCCCCTCAAAGGATTTTGAACATGGAGGATGGTAAGAAATAAAACAAGGATTATACTTTACCAAAATTTTGGCAGGTTTTCATTGACTGAATGATAGACTAGGACTGCAGTGTCTTTTAGATGACTACTGCAGCCAGATGGATTCCAGCACTCTAGGCAAAAAAACACCAGTTTGGAGAAAGACATAATTGGCTGACATCTGCTGGCTGCATTTGTGTATCCCACCACTAATTCCATCATGTGACAGAAAACATACAGTGGGCTTTCATGGAATATTTGTATTTATGTATAAGACAGTAATCTGAGGTACAGAGTCCTTCAGGGAAAGGTAAAATGTTATTACTTTTCTAACAAGTGTTTTAAATTAATTTAAAATCCCTCCCAAACTAATTCTACCTTCATCAAATCATATAATTGGCTTTATATTTTCTCATTATCCAGTAACTAGTGATTTTTTAAAAGACACTAACAATTTAAGGGAACTATAAAGTACAGACTGAATATAGAATTAGGTATTTTGACAGAAATATGCAACTTCTCTAGCACTTGAACTGATTAATTGGCAATAAACTATCTAATAAAACCATGTTATATCCAATAATAAAAAAAAGTGTTCTATACAGAAATGTAAAAAGTAGAGGAAAAGTGAAAGAGACATACCTGAAGGGAAGCAAATACACATTTTAAGAGAGAGGGTTTCTGCATAGTCTCCTTTCTTTGAGTTAGTATTATGCCCAAATAGTTCAACATTATCTAAGTTCCTGTGGTAAGTAAGAATGCACAGTACATTATAAAACTGATTAAACACATCAAAAATTATGGAATAGAACTATTTTAGTATAATAATTTCAATAGGTTAGTTTCACTAATAGTGTTTTGACTTTGATTTTTTTTTGCCAATGAGTCACCAACCACCCATTCACAAAATACACCGTGCCATCATCTAGTGAAAAATACTGCAAACAATAGGAACACATATCTTATTTAATTCATGAATATTGTGACTATTGCATAAGACAGGATGAAGACCTTACCTTATGCCTTTAAAGTAATTTTACTGTATTTATTGCTGCTATTACTCACTGATGTGTTACTATTATTCAGTGACAGTTAACATGATTTAAGATAACTTCCATTCTTAATAGCATTTCCTAAAAGAACCATTATTACTATTAAAGTCTTAAATAATACTTAGCCAATGCAATCTGTTAAGTGAAGTGCTAAAGTTGGTAAAGGAGTGCTTTGATAGTTGTACAGTTTAAACCAGTCTGTAAGGCAGAAATATTGATACCTGATATCAAAACATCATTTCAGCAGTAACAAAACACATTGAATGTTTTGTGATTATGTAAAAAAATCTTTTGAAACGTAGATTCTGGTGACTATGCAACTCTTATGCAATTAAGCATACAGTTAACCCTGGACCAGTGGAATATGAGTAATTTAATTTTATATGCCTAAATTTTGCCTGTAATTTCCCAGCCTGTAATAGGTTAATGATACTATATTTTAGGCTACTTTCCACCAGTGAGTAACTTCAAGGACAGAAGAAACATCTTCTACAGGGGTGAAGACAGCATCTGTCTCCAAAAAATAGGAATGTTTGTTTATAAAGTCTATTTGCCTTGGCCAATAAAATATACTTCCAACTTTTTAGTAGGAAATATGCACTGCAAGTATATAAAGGTATGGTGTAATTACAAGATTAATTTCATCTTCTTAATGCCTTTATTAAATATCAGTGGAGGATAATTATAACAGATATGCAGTGTGATCTGTTATGGTTTATAATTATGGAGAGACATCCACCTCAGGCTTCAGCCACTGCCTTTTTGCATTTATTCCCATATAAGATACATTGAAAAAACTGCTACTTTTGCTCTCAACTGAGATCTGCTAAGTGGCACATAAGCAGGAAGAAGCTTTTACTGTCAGCCCACTCTTTTCACATCCAAGATATATGCCTCTTGCCATGGTTGGATGCACCATGCTTCCGTCTTGCCCCATTATCCCTTGTGACAGAGCCAACTGACTGCTCACTCCCCAGCTGGTGACATCTAGTACAAAAAGTCAAAGAGAGCTGGGAAAGACAGTGAGTTCTGCATCCCAGGAACCACACACTTCTCCACCGAAGAGCTAGACCGTGGATCACCCAGGGTGGAAGTCCCTCCTGTCCCATGGCTGTGCTCTGTGGGGTCAGCCTCAGCCACTGAGACACTCCAAGTTAGAGCCCAGCAAAAACCACAGTGGTTTTGATGAGTTTGCAGATTCTGTTACTCATCATACATTCCACATCTGTATGTTTTGATGACACACAGTGATCACAGAAGACAAGGCACAGAGCTGCTATTTCCCTTAGACAGGTAACCAGAGAGACCTCTTGGCCTCAAAGTCTAAACCACAGACTGATACTTCACATGGTGTTTCAAGACACCGCTATGCATCAGCTTTTAGAAGCTAGCTTGTCCAATCATGGTCTTCACAACTCATTTGGCTTTCTCTTTTTGTTTGTTCTTTTCATGTCATTAAGTCAATATTCATTACTGATGCATTGCAGGATTTAAGTGTTTCGCTGGTTTCTCTTTCCAGATATAACTTGCTTCAAACACAAATTAAGTATTTGAGCTAAGTTGTCCTTTCAAATTTGCTATAAGGCAAATTAACACTCTCCCAAATCCAGAATAAAAATAGATCCAAGCTTTGTGTTGCTTGCAGAAAGCTTTAAAAAGTCTATTCCAGGCTGAGAAGCATGTGCTGAGAATTTCTAAGTTTTATAGCAGCTTGTGCCAAATCACAGTAGCACCTCAGAAGCAACCTTCCCACTCTTCCTTAACAGGATGGGTTTCACATTAATATAGAATAATCTGCAAGAGAACTACAACACTGTCAGGAGGAAAAAGTGAAGATTGACACAGTGGAGCAAATAAATTATATTTTCATATTAATACATACTTGTTTGCTTGCTTTCTTTTCATGTGACCTGGCTGCAGACAAGTACATAAATAATAGTTTATAATGAACTGATAGAGGCCAGTCTCTAATCATAAAAAATTGAAAGCATTGATCATTTTTGTTTCATTGTGAGCATTAGATCTAACTTTTAAAGCCTGGACAAAATTACATTGAAGTGAAAAGTGACACTGAGTGCCCCAGAATTCCCTTCTATTTAAATTAGCTTTAAATTTTGATAGTTGTCAAACTAAAAAAAAAAAAAAGTTTTAGTAAGAAAGTGTTTATAGTTCTATATTTAAAATTAGTTTTCTGAAATATTGAAGATCAGAGGGGTTTTTTTTTCTTGTGAAAAGATATTTCTATTTGGTAGTTAAAACTGGTCATATTTAGGAATGATGTATTCAGATAAATAAGAAACAGCTACTTGCAATGTGCACATAAAGTTTAGTGAAAGAAATAAAACCAAAAGTCATTTGTCCAAACATTAATTCATAAAATGTAAAAAATAAATTCTTCTATTTGTAGTAGCATTCCAAGTCCTCTAAACATACTTCTGTATAGATTTATTAGAAGACCATTTATTACTATAAACAAGCAGTTCCAGTATTTGGAAATCAAGGATGTCATTGCATTCTTCCTAAATTGTTGGTGATTGACTTGGGAGTTGAGGTCACTATCCTGCCATCAACCCATGTTTTCCAGACAGATGGCAACTAGAGATATACTTGGGATAAAACAATGTACTGATGTAAGGCATAATGAATATGTGACAAGAATAATACTGGGTGCCAAGAAAATTCACAAGACAGTTCTAGAACTGTTTCTCTAGGGAAAAGAAATAGTCCAAGTAGTTCAAGAGGAACATTTGCTTTAAGTCTTGTCAAAACCCCAGATGGGGTAGCCAAAATAGTGTGCATTTCATTTTAGCGTGTGGGGGAGTTTTCTGCTCAGTCTGCTTCTGAAACCAGGACAAGCTGTGGATATCACAGATGAGATCTCAGTACAATAACATATTTCTGTTTGAAGACAAAGGCCTGTCATCCTAAAACTCACTGTCTTTAGGGGTTGATTCACAGGCAGTGAACTGTCAGGCTGGGACCAGGGGCCTGGGTGAATTTCAAGGCTGCAATTCAACAGAATGGCTTTGCTTTACATAGCCATAAACATTTATTGTCGAGCTTTTCTTTGTCTCTCATCCTTTCTTAGTCTATATGTGTACTGAGGAGTAGGTTCAGTGCTGTAAACACATTGTATTTTATCACTGTAGCCCCTTGGAATTTCCCTAAAACTCCTTTATATAAACTCACTATCATAGCTGTAAACTAGGATGAAATCTAACGTGGCCAAATTCAAAGCAACCAGGGAGATGAGCTTTAGGCCTAAAAACTTTAAGCTCTTCAAATAAAGGTTAATTTAGTGCCAGAAAAACTTAATTCTGACTAATTTGGTTTCATTTAATGCATGCCTGGATAGCTAAGGGTGGCACAAAATCTGAGGCTCACTCCTTCCTTGCTTTTGTTCCGCTCCAGGGAGGCAATAAGTTACTATTTGCACTTCAAAGACCAAAAGCTAACCTACTCCTTTGGCCAGGGAACAGGAGGGCTCTGCATAGTAACAAGGATTATCCCATTATTTTCTGCCTCTTCCTATCCATCGGACAGTAGTAAGAAATACATTTAGAGCATCAAGATGCAAGAACAAGTACTACCCAAACTGTCATAGTGGGAAACAGAGGCAAAGACATCCTGAGGCTATTTCACTTTTTCTGACTTTCCTCACTCGCAGCACAGCCATAGCATGCCAGCATATGGTGGCATATGCTGGGTGGGCAGTGTATACTTAGTGGCAAAAACCCAACACAAACATCATGCTTACGAAACAAAGGAACGTGTGGTTCAGAGTATTTGAAGAATTTTCTTTGCTGACCAATGATAATAAGAAGAAAATGAAAAATATGCGAAAGCCCAGATGAGTTTGAACACTGATTTGAAATGCCAACCACCACATATTTAGATTTTCAATTATTTAACTTGAATTCAGAATATTTGCAGAATTTTTAGGAAAAGAAAGGGAAAGAGCATAGTGGTACTGAGACCTTATCCTCATTTAATGAATTTCTGTCCTTGCTTTGATTGCTGCTGTTGACCTTCAAACATCTTTTATCACAATATATCCATAAGTTTGTTTTATTATCTTCACTTGGTCTAATTACCTGGATGATTCTATACTGTTCCCTACAGGGAAATATACTGCTGAAGTTTGGGTTTTTAAATACTAATTAAAAAATTCATTAGTGTGTGAATTAATTTCCACTCTTTGTATTTTCCTCTCTCTCTTGATAGCCATCAGAATCTGATAGCAACATGGTTGTTACCATACTTTAATTATACTGTTAGAATTTCTTTATCCACCTGTCGTATGAGAAAACAAACTTTATTACAAACTTTATTTATTAAATGCAAAGCCATCTAAACTGTAGATCTAAAAGGCTTACATATAAATAAAATTACTTTGCCTTGTATAGCTATTTCAACTATGTTCCCAACATTTAAATATGTATTTAGTGTGTGGAACAATATTTTAAACTATCCTTCTCAAAAGTATTCTCGGGCACTATACTGAAGGCTGGGTTCACAAATCTTATTTGTTGAAATAAGTTGTATACAAATGCACTGCAAATGAATGTCAAACCACCTCCAGTTCTTTACTTGAGGCTGATGTTCACTCAAGACTTACATGGTTTTTTACTCACTTAGTTCCATGAAAGTGCCTTTATGTTTGTGGGTACATCAGTTGTGGCTTTTTGTTCCTACAATTGATAGGTTCCTACAATTGATAGCTTGTACATACAAGCTAATATTCACTTAAATGTAGTTAGTGGCCTGGTTTTAATGACATAGAATTCACATTTGTTATGCAAAAAATACAGGTATTGCATGACTGTTGTAAAAACAAGATCAAAACTTTTGTAAAATGATATAAAAATACTGTAATAATAAGATCCATGCCTACTGAGCCTCAGAAACATCAGTATGTTGTAACTGGTTCATGAGGAACACCTATTTGCTGTATTATTTAAATTCTGTTAACAACAAAACCAAGCATCTAATCAGTGATGTGTTCACTTTCCACTCTGCACAGCTCCATTAATTTTGCCTTTTGTTTTTTACATTTGTGAAGTTGAGGGATAAAAGCAATGGAAGAGTTCCATTGTGCTGTGTTTCATTAAGATCTCATCCAGTTGATGGCTATCAGTCTGTATTTAACAGGAAAAAAAAAGTCATCATTCCTAGTCATATGAAAAAGACAGAAATTGCTGTCATAACTCATGTTCCACTAAGACTAAAGTAATTTTAAATTGCAGCCTTAACCATTGCAGAATAGAAAAGTTTTCCAAAACTCATGTAGTATGAAGGGATCATATTGGTGCAACAATGGAGTCTAGCAGAAGTAACTCAGGTCCATAGTATGAACACTGATTGTTTCTGAGTTTGACAGTGGAAAATTCTAGAATTGCTGCTGGCCTTGCTTTTTCTTACTCTGACTCTTGTTTCTTGAATTGTTTTCTGCTCATATACAGAGACTTAGTAGGAAAAGTTAAAGCTGCAGATGCATTGCTCAAGAGTACAAACTAGAGATCTGGGTCTCTGACTGTGAAGGACGACTAGAGCCTGGAGTTTGGATTCAAGATGACTACTTCATTTGTCAGGATGTTACAGGCATGTCATTACAAGAGGACTTTCCAGGGTGTAAATCCTAGTGCAAGCCTCAAAGAGAAGGGTTCCAGTCACTTCCTGGCACCACCTGTGGGCAGTTTAAGCATACCTTTGCCATTGCCACCTTTTTCAAATGCTGGCTGAATTTCCTTTGGACATCCATGGCTTGCTCTATGGTCTAGATATGTAAGGAATTTAGAGAAATAATTTGCATTTTAGGCTCAGAACAGCCTAGATGAGGAGCTATATAGATATTTCAGTGTAATGTGTGATGATTCTAAATGTCAACATCCCCAAGTTCCTTGGTATAACTGACAGTATATACTTTTAGAGCTGTGTTTCAACCCCCCCGAAACAGATTACCTTTTGCAGAATTATGTAGCTCTGAAGTCTCTCTGGTTTTTTTCAGAATCTGTATAAACACTTTACAAAAACTGGCTTCAATAAGACAAATTCAGAAATATCAAAATCACTCTAATTTCTGAGAATCCACAGATATATGTGTATCTTTATACACACACATAACTGTACAAACATTCTCCAGTACACACAAATATAACTTCGCACACTTAAATCACTCTTCCTAGAAAAGAAAACTTTCAATGGTTTTTAATGCTGATACATATAATTCAGAAGCTTATGAGGAAACAAAGTGAAATAGCAACAGTTAGATCCTTCACACTCTTATTAACAAGTTACTAAATTAAGGTTTCAAAAGACCAGACTGTCAATGATAGTCCTGCTGTTGCCGAAGTACAGAAAAAAATTAACTGTAAGAGCATGTTTGCATTCCTTCATATCAAGTTGCATTCTCACTATCACATAGAAGATATACAATCTCCTTTTATACTGAACACAAACTGGTAAATTTCAGTGATGAATGTATGCAAGTCTAAAGAGAGGACTTCAGCTGGTTGTTATCTAGCTGGGTCAAGGTTTAGATAGGGAAGAACAAAAGTCAAAAAGAGACAAGCAGCATAGGTGGCCTGTGGATAAAGAGGTTCATTCTTCTGGGCAATCAATCACATGAGCAGAGAAAACAAACACATATATGATTAAGGGGGTGAAACCAGCTTTGAAGAGAGATAATTACATTTGACTGAGTGGCACACTGGCTTCTTAAACATCCACAGTCTTAAACATCCAGTTTAGTTTTCAGCACATAAATACACACTCAAAGGACCATTCAGACTAATGCTTTTCCAATTGCAGTGAAAAATTCTATTTCTGAGTAATTATTATTCAGGAAAAAAAATATATTCTCATAAGAGGAAATTAATGGATTTAAAGGCACTAAATTAAGAATATACATTATTCTATTTGCAAAGAATATTGGGTTGAGTGAAAAAAATACAAATTAAATTCACTAATAGCCAGATTTTTCCTGGGGCTTGTGCATTCTTCATAAGAATACAGCATTGAAATGGTTTTCAAGAAACTGGTCCCAATACTAATATTTTCAAATCTGATTATTTAAAAATAGACCTTGTGCTGATGTTCTAAGTTTGCACTAACATATGTGTGAACAAGCAAGTCCCTTTATTTTCTGCAAGATTGGATTCAGAGACATCCATTGCATAATCACAGCATGGATGTTGTCAGGGATCTCTGGGGTCATCTGGTTCAAGCCCCCCATATCAAGCACAACCACACAGAACTGTTTGTCTGGGACCATGTCAAGACATCCAAGGCTGGAGACTCCACAGCCTTCCTGGGTAACCCCTGCCAGTGCTGGGACACCCTCACAGTAATGAAGTCTTTCCTGAAGTTCAGACAGCAGCTTCTGTGTTTAGGTCTGTGCCCATTGCCACTGCTCCTGTTGCTGTGCACCCATGGAAAGAGCCTGGCTCACCAGGTCATTGTTTTGCAAAGCTACTTTCTAGCTGGGTGGTTCCCAGCATGTGGTGCCCAGGATTGTTTCACCCCACTTATACGACTTTGTACTTCCCTTTGAAGTGCATGAGGATTTTGTCAGTCCATTTCTCCAATATAGATGAGGGTGAAGACTTATCCTTCTAAAGAAACCTGGGATTAACCAACTCTTCCATCTCACAAAAAGTGAGGAGAAGATGACCCTCCAGTAAGGAAAGGATTTAGAAAGAGTTGATTTGGGGAGAAGTCACAGAATGAAGAACACAGATATACATTTGAGTAAAGAAAATGGTAGTGGTTTCTAACCAGTAAAGAAAATCTCCTTCTGTCCTTCCAAAACCAGGACTCAATTCTGTGCCCAATGAACTGAGAAGAAAGAAAGGAAAATTATTCCAGGTTGTGTTTATGTTTGATTTTCACTGTTTTAAGCGTCTGCAACTCCCCCTAAAAATCCAGAGCATCCAGATACACCTGCATGCTCCAAAGCTGGGTTTGCCACCATTTTGTTCCATTGCAAGTCTGGAAACCCTGTAAAAATAAAGAAATAAATCACAGAGAAAATTATGCTTTAGCTTCAGAAGTGATTACTAAGCTGAACGATTCATCAGAAAACTTGCGATAATGGTTAAAATGGGGAAAAAATAGAGCATGTGTTTTTATTCTTTTCTTCATTGTGTTCTACCTGCAAAGATGCACAAAAGGTCACATCTTCAAACAGGAAATGATTGCTCCTGACATATAAGTCAATATAACTTCTAAAGCATGAGCAGGTATAATGTGACACAAACATCTCACCCTGCAAGTTTTTGCCTCAGTTCTTCTCTAATAATGTGAGGTGAAAAAAATTTAATTTTCTTACCTTATATCCTTTGCCTATTTGAATGTTAAGATCCCTTACTTCATTCGCCTACCACAATGGAAAGGTTCTTATTTGGTATCTCTAGAGTTTAAAAAACAAAAATAGTGAATGGTTGTTCTGAAATTACAGCCTCCAGCATATTTTTTCTTATCAAAATGCAAGATGAATTTTGTAGTCCATCCTAAATGTCATATCTGGGCTATTTTGGCTACTTGCAAAAATACGTTTGTGGACTAAAGAATTATAATAGGAAAAAATTCTGCTGGAATTCCTCCTGTATTTGTACCAGTAACAATACGCATCTTTCCCAGACACAAGTGTTAAATATATATTTTATCTCTTTTACCAAAATTATAAGAATGAGGGTATACTTAATCTGAAAGGGAAGTGTCAGAAATGTTTATGAAGTTTCTACGGTGTAAAAGTTGCACAAACCAAAATTTAATAATGCTAAGATTGTCCTCAGTTACTAATATGAAGACACTCGGAAAAGGATTTTTACCTATATCAGTGTTAAGGAAACAAGACAAAAAATGCTCTCACAACTAGGATACTGTGTTAAACCTAGAACGAAACTTACTGACAATAAGTACAATTCAAGTAAAATCTTGGCAGCATGAAGGAACAATTTGACTACACCTTTTCATAACTATGATGGAATTTCAGAGTGACTTGAAGTGCTGACAATTTTGGACTCTATTTCACATAGTCTCCAGAATGCTGAAAGGATGGATTTTATGACTGGAAGGTTCCAAATAAACCACTGTCCTGTGCGGGCCTACTAAGGACAGCAAAACAGCTTTTTCATTACTATTTTTGCAAGATGGAAATACAACATGGAACACTACCATATCAGCTAGAAATAATTGCCTGTGCTTTTATATTGCATACAGCACACTAATAGAAGCAGGCCCAGACATGGTCCTTACCAGATTTTCCAGTATTAATGTAATTCCATCTATGCTTGTCTCTCCTCTGTGTTCCTATATAACCACACATCACTGCACCATTCATAGCAGTGCCAGGACAGGAGCAGAAGGGCAGATGTTAGCAATACACCAAAACCAACACCATAATAAATACATAATTTTTAAAATAATGACAGATAAACTCAGTACAGAGTACCCTTCAAACTGCAAAATCAGGAAGATCATTTGAGATCAAATGCAACACATAAAATGAAATTTCATTCTTAGAGTTAACAAGAGAGTCAAAAATACAAACCAGCTTTCTTCTAGATATTTGACTGGTAGTGGAAACTGTCACATTATGATTTAAGCACCTGTTTCTACTTCAGTTACAGAAAATCCTCTTTCATTTTCTAGGATATAAAATACAAAATTATGTAATAAAGATATCTATTGCAGGAGGGTCCTATCAGCCAGTCATTAAAACACAGAACATCTGAAGGGTAAAATCAAACCAGGGGTTTTAGTAAAAATAAAATGCACTGTGAAAAAGATCCATGCAGCTATAGAGGGAAACATTTAAATCACTGCAAAACTATTATAATTTGCTTGTTCTGAATATAGTTAATATTTTATTAGGTAGATGCTTGGAGTTAACGTCCTTCTTAATTAAATCAGACTCCTCCTTCTCTACCCTCAGAGAAGAAAAAGATTGATCATGCTTTTTTTCAAATGCTAATTAGGATAAGCAGAGAAAGTCTTAAATCAGAATGCTTTATTCAGTCCTGCTGCTTCATCCATTTGGATCCTGCTCACATTTCCTTGGGAGGCCTGCTCTTTTGTATCTGTGAAAATAAGCACAGATGTTGGCTCCACCTCCCTCAAAGCAAGTTTTGCCTAATGACCATTTTGAATGTATCCCACTTGCACCTGTTCACCATTTTAAAGTAAAATAAAGTATTTGATTGACTCCAAATATCTTGTCCAGATTTTCTTAACTTGATTATGTTGCCATAAAAGACAAGAGATTATTTGAGTAGCAGCCTCAGTATCAGCTGGAGTAAGGCCAACCTCATCATTCCTGGAAGCATTTTTTTTTTTTTTTTGTTGCTGTTGAAAGTCTGACTTGGGAGATATTGCAGATTAATTTGAACATTAGATGGCACTACTACAGCACTGAGGTACACATAGAAGAAAAGATTACCATATGCAATTATTTATAATGTGCCAAGTACACAAAAATGATGATATTAAAATGGTCACATTGATCTCAATATGAAATTTCTGCAGAACTATTCTTTTTTTATCAACAGAATGCACTAGCTATCTTATTTGGTACCTCCTCCTGCCACAGAAACTATCAAATTTATTTTCATGTATTATACCTCCTTTTCCATTACAAGTGTCTGAATTGCAAAATATTTTTTTTCACAGAGTTGACCAAATCCTACCATCATTAAGTTTCTAGTCTGTCTCCAAAGGCTTTCCGAAGTCTGGGGAAAAATATTTTCACTTTTACTTTCATAAATATTAATAAACTTTGCTGAAATCTATATATCTACTCTGGTTTCACAATACACAAAGTGAATTTAATTGAAGCATAAAATGTTTTAGATTGGAAAGCTGAAAGACCATCTAGTTCCAAACCCCCTGCTTCACTAGACCAGGCTGCTCAAGGCCTCCTCCAGCCTGGTCTCAAATGCTTCTAGGGATGGGGCATCCACAGCTTCTCTGGACAACTTGTTCTAGTATGCCACCAACTCCATAGTAAGGAAATCCTTCCTAACATCTAATCTAAACCCATCCTTTTTGAGTTTTAAGCCATTCTGCCTTGTCTTAACTCTACACGCCCCTGTAAATAATCCCTCTCCAACTCTCTTGTAGCCCTTTGGGTACTTAAAGGTCTCCCTTGAGCCATCTCTTCTCCAGGATGAGCAATCCTAACTCTCTCAGCCTGTCTTCATAGGAGGAGAGGTGCTTCTCTGAGAATCTGTGTGGCCACCTCTGGTCTCACTCCAACAAATCCACATCATTCTTGGTTTGGAGACCCCAAATTGGGCCTTGAATGCCTAGCAGTGTATATTATATTACCAAGTCATTATTATCACTATTTAAATTTACAAAAACCCATTGTTTCATAGCAAATGAGACAAATTTTTGTGATTGATTCCACAGTTCCCCAGTTCCATTTGAAAAAGAAAATTCCTTTTATGAAATGATAGCCAAAAAAAAAAAAAAAGATGCATGATAAACTGGAAAATAAACCAGTTTGTTTTTTTGAGCATATATGTTAGTATGTGACACAACATTTAGGAAATAGAACCAGAAAGCTATTCTGCAAAGGAGTATTACCATTTTATTGAGAAAAAAAGTGAGACAAAGGTATCTTTTTATTATCAAGAGGCATTTTTTTGAGTTTTCTTCTCAGTTATTATAAAATAATTTAAAATAGTGAAATGTTGCCATTTTGAGTATGTTGTACTCAAATAAATATTGGAAGATGCTTTTACAAATCACTGGTGAGGTAACACAATAGCTGCTCAATTTTAGATTTTCCATCTAATTAAGGGACTGAGTGCAGTTGCTTACAATTTATGATTTCTTTTTTTCTCCACAGCATATCAATTAAAGGCATCTTATACCTCTTTCTTGATTTTGTAATTCCAACCATTTTTTCCTAACAGACTCTTGTCATGTGAGTTTTATATTGCACAATTCCGCATGTATATACAAATTATATCTTTTTGTGTGTGTGCGTGTGTACATGTATCTGTCAAGGAAAAAAAATATTTTGTATTGCATCAGATAATAGGGTATAAACTGCTAACAGATTCATGACAAATTTCTTTTTTTTCTCATGAAAATTGAGTATAATGAAGAATTCTTATCAATCACTAACTATTGCATAATTTAAAATTATGTCTTATAGCAAACATACAGGAAGAATAACGAACTCCTTTTAGAAAACCTACATTAGAATATTTCCTGAATTGCTGCTTTCTTTGTTTCTTTTAGTATCCTCCCTAAAATAAAATAAATGCCTATAGGTACACATCAATTTTACATAAATTATCTAGGAATACATTAGCCATCACATATTCTGAATTAACTGCTGGCATGTCATTACTAAAAATACTAAAAATAATAATAATAGAAAAAAATCTGTTCTTTATGTGACAAATGGATAAAGCGTGATACTAGGACATTTCTGTATGCTTCTCTAAATCATCTCACATCTTAATGTAAGTGAAAATCAAATTATTTACATTGCAAATCAATATAATAATGCAAACTATAAGACTTAAAGATTTTTATTGATGTCAAATTTTTGGTAACCAGTGCTGTCATTTGTTATTATAAAATGTCTGATCATCACACTGAATATTTCTACTGAAATTCTCACATATGAAGAAAGACAGAGGATGTGTTGTGATTTGGTCCTCCTGTGAATGTCCATAATTTAAAATTATGTCTGCTGAAAAATAGTAATGATACTACTAAACACAGAATAAATGCATTATACTGGCTAAAAATTATTCAAAAGTACACTGATACAGAAATTAAAGTGTCACTGGCAAATTATCAAGCTGCACCTTAATCAGTCAGCTGAACATAATGTTCAGTAACACAGCATTGTATTTCATGCTAGACATTTCTTTAAATTAGATACATTGCATCTTCAGTCTTCTGTTAGCTGACCTGGCAATAAATATGATGTATTACTGATAGTGCATAAACCCAAGATTATTATACAAAATTATTGTCCCTTTTTTTGTCTTCATAGATGGTTGAGCTTATAAGGATGCAGACTACTATAATAAATATCATGAACCTGAAATCAAGATTTTCAAATTATATTCCAAAATTATTTTTGAGTATGACTTTTTTTATTCAAAAAAACTTTGAAAGATCTCAAACAAGAGTGCAACATAATTCATTAAGAGAGAGAGGTTATTTTAAGGCCCATGTATGTTAGAGGAACCCAACAAATGTAGACAGACATTTAAACCCTGTGGGTGAAGGCCATGTCACACCACCTTTCTTACACAGACGAGCACAGGGCAGCCAAATTCTCAGCTGGATTAGTTTGATATAGCTCCACTTTATTCAACAGGTTTTTTATTATTTATATTTATTATTTATATAAATATAAATATAGATATAAATATATTTATATTATTTATATAGTTTTATAAGCTACAGACCAAATGCAGAAAATAGGAAATTTTAAGCAAAAATATAAAGTAATAGTTCCCTTTCTAAGCTGGGATGAAGATCAGCTTCCGGAACTGATGCACCTTTTCTGTTCTTATGTCACCCCATTCCTCTTTTCAGTGCATACCAATTATCTTCCTTGAATACAGACAGTTTCCTCCACACAAATACAAGTTTTCACATTCATAAAAGTGTTTGATAGGCAAGGTTACTCCAAAACCATATCAGGTTATATTTCCAAATGATCTGTCAACTGCAAAAGTGAAGACTTTAGCATCAGCCATTTGTGCTCCATGATGCTTTGTCAGCAATTGATCCCTAGAACTACCCAGTTAAATTATACCTTGAGGAAAGTGCTTTTTGGTTAGCTTTTCACCAGAGGATGTGTCAGGAAAAGCCTAACAATGATGAAGTTATTCACACAAAGCAAGCAAAAATTGCACATACATAGTGGCAGTCAAAAGTTCAGCTGGCACAGTCCCTGGTCAGTTGCCTGGCATGTTGGATTGCCATCTTAAGGGTCTGACTTTAGAAACATTACTTTCTTGGTTTTTTTTGATGTTAGGCTTTTTCTGGAGATTGTATTCTGATTATTCATGGCCATATATTTCATGCAAAACATGCTAAATTTTCCTAGAAAGGACATCTTGATGTGTACATGAAAAACATCTATATCCATGATGAGAAGAAATCCCTACATATTTTTAGTGGTCATATGTACAATTTGTTATTTATTTGTATGACTCCATTGCTGCAATTATTTATTGTGGATAAGCTTCATTACAAGAATCCTTTAAGTGAGAATTTCAGTTGTGATCTCTGAGCTGAAATGCCTTTGCAACAGCATTAGCTGAGACCTTGGAAACCAATCATAATTTTCAACTACTTGAATGACATAAAGGTAGCTGAAAATACACCATTCTGTTCACTCTATGGCACTCTTCACAGAAACTGTCAAGTTTCTTCCTTTCAAGTTGTACTGAGATGCCTTATGAAGAGAGGAACACAAGTCGCTTATCAGCTTTGACCGACTAGAACAAAAACACAGATATTCATGAATAAATAAATAAGTAAATGTAAATTCTTAAAACCTAACGGACTGTTCAGTTATCTAATCTGACTCTTTTATATAGCATAAAGATTGAATTTTATCTGGTAATTCTTGCCTATTACTTTCTATTTGCAGAAGTACATATTCCAAGAGGGTATTAGGATTTAGTTTGAATTAAGGATTATAAAACATTAATATGATCTTTGAACTGTAACACCATAATTTCTAGTATGTTTTCCTCTGCAATACTTTAAATAAGAACACAGAATTTCACTTTGTGGGATTCATCAAACATAGTGAAAAATGAACATATAATTAAATTATGCAAGTATTATGCACAGATCTTAGAATAAGTGCTGTCTATGACAAAAACAGAAAACAGAGATCTAAAAATGGAAATTGTAAGGGAGAAAGAAGTTGTATTATTGAGCCAAGACAATCTTCCAGCAGAGTTTTAAGCAAAATATAATCTTCACTGTGTATATGGTTAGGTGAATATAAGTATAAAGCACACAAAGATTGTGATATCCTGCAAAACATTACTGTCATCTTTGTCTGCCTTGTCTCTTAAGAGTTCTTTCCCAGAGATTCCTGAATTGAAAATCCTAATTAGATATGTTATTAATCTTATTCACATGAGAAAAGTTAGATATGTGCACAAATATTTGTTGGATTAGAGCCATAATATGCTTCTGGTGGGTTTTGGAGCATAAGATCCTTTTAATTTTCTAATTCATTGAATACACTCCATTTCACTATTAGAAATCTTGGTTCCTGGTTGGTTTTATGATTTTTTTTAAGCATGTTTAGTTTCATTTTGCCCATGATTCAATAAATATGCAAAATGTTGCCCAGTGATAGAGAAGAAAGTAAATTTATGCTGGAACTACAGTAATACTGATAAAACAGATGCTGCTTAATAACTAAGAAAAGGTCTTCAGACATAAGGGCTGAAAAATTTTTGCCTTGTACAAATAATAAAACATTTCCAAGTGAGGGTGGGAGAGTTTAAAAACTAATCTAATACTGATGAGGGCGGGGTTTAATCATAAACCAAAAAAAGACAAAAGTTACAGGACCTGCGCATGCGGGAAGAGTTGCATTTAAACTACTAAAATGATGAGACTTTGTGTCTGAATCCCAGTGTGCAGGAAAGTTTCATCACAAACTGTAACAGGAAAAAATCTAAAATACACAGGCCTAGTCATACATCCTTCATTGCTCTATGCACTTATCTCCACAGAAATTAAATATTGGAAGGAAACCATGGCGAAGCCCATTCTCACATCTGGAGAACCAGGAATCAGCATACAAGTGAGAATCTGATGTGCTGTGAAGTCTAGTTGTATCCAGAGATCCCTGCAAATAGAAGAAGCTGTCGTTATAGGCAAAAATGTAAATGATGGAAGTGTGCTACAGAAGCAACTATTTATTTTTTATAAACCCATGATAGTAAACTGGGAGTTCTGCTACTAGTTCCTAGAATCAGGAAGGTTAGAAATAAATAATTTGTAAATTACCTGTCCTTATTTATATAAGTCTTTAGTCCTTGAGCACTCAGTTCTGTTTTCAGATACTTTCCCTTTCCTAGAAGTGACATCTGACTATGTGAAGACAGAGGCACCATCAACTAAAATCAACTATCAATCTTTGTAATTAACAACCTTTATGCTGACTCATATCTGATTTATGAATTTCAGCAAAAATCCTAAATTTAAATGCATTTCAAGGCAGCCATTGATTTTTTTTACCCTTGAGAAACTTGAAATGAGCAAGCACAGCTTTTAATGGTTTGAAATAATTAAAGCAGACCACAGGAAAAGACTATTCACCAAAGTTCTCATACAAGAAATATATCCTAAGAACAAGCTAACTTCAATTCTCTAACCTATTGAAACAGAAGGAAATGTTTTCCATTTTCTATTTAAGCAATATTTAATACTAATGTGCATGCAGCAGAAATATTCAACAGGAATCTAGTTTTTATGTTGACAAGATATCGCCAACACATGTTATTAATTTTTCTTGTTATATTTTCCTTGGTGGGGAAGATCTCTAGGCATGGTGCTAAAATAGTAGAATCATAAAATCATGGAATGGTTGCCATTTAAAGAGGCCTTGTAGCTTCAGGCCACCTGCCATGGGCAGGGAAACTTCCACTAGACCAGGTTACTCTGAGCCCCTAATGAGATGGAGAAGATAATAACATGGTGGTTGCTCAGTAGCTTAAATATGGCAAATAATAGTATCGATGGACCCTTAGAAATTCTACCCACCTTCCTTATTTTCTTCCTTTTATATGTCAATTCCATTTTTCCTTACAACTGCAATTCCCACAGAAACAACATGGATGGGATGGGGAGCTCTCTTGACATTTGTACCATGGGTCAGCAGTATCCACTTTCACAATCCACCTCTTCTGACATAATTTTCTTTTAAAAAATCAGTAAATCCTCTTTAACACTTAAATTTCTGCCCCCTCAAGCAAGTCTCAAGAAGAATAGAAGTTTTGTCCTGATTATTTGTGTGCTAATGAATATGGTATTTAAACCACAAAGAGTGAAAACCCAAAACAGAAATCAAATGCATGTTGACCACAATATTGAAAATGGGTGTAGATAACTTTCTTTGTGTCTGTTATGGACAATTATATGTATGCACATATTCTTCCAATAATGAATATGAAGAAAACTTCTTTGTATTCAGGACCAAAAGAGTGGGTTTTTTTACAGCAAGACTGTGGAGTCTGGGCTGTAAGAGATTAGATACATATTTGCAAATACACACCCATCATTCCTCATTTTTCTATAAATACAGCCTTCATGCATTTTGTAGATTAGAAATTATTTTTCACATTTCTGCATATGAAAAATGGCTCAGGCTTTTTAATCTTGTTAGCAATGTATCATTCCATTTATTGAAGCTATATTTTAATTGCTAAATTGCTTGTCATTGGTTACACTAAATACATTCTCAATTCCATTAAAACCATGAAAGACTTTCAAAGGTTTTATGGAACTTCCTCTCTGATAAAGGTATTCACTTTTCAAAGTAAACCTTATGTCTATGTATTTCACAGGAGATACAATATATCCAAGAGAAAACCACTTATTATATTTGACATAAGAAAGCTGATGTATAGACAGAGCAATGCATTCAGCTTCAGTTTTGTTTACTGTGTGTTTCTCATTCTAATGTTGACTTTGCATATAGCTTCTGGTTTTGCCTCTTTATTCCTTTCATATTTCTATACATGCAAAGGCATAATGGGGCACCAAATAGAACCAAAACAGATGCCAAATGTATATTTCTAGTTAGATAGAAAGAATTCAGTGCTACAGCCTGAAGAATTTGATTAGAAATACCCCGAGAAGAGCGTGGTCTTTACATCTAAGACATGGCATGTTAGCTGCCGAAAGCAGATTTGATAGCTGTCTTAGTTATCCAACAGAAAACTGCCAGCATGACAGCAGGCCAGCCTTTTTTTAATTTAATTTTCCCTTGACTACTATAATACCTAAAGAGTGTATATTAAAAAGTATAATAAAAAGTGTATATTATAAAAAGTATAATATTAAAGGCAAATATTTGATTCAGTAAGAGACACAAGACTCAGACATGCAATTTAGATTCAGATGTATTGATATTTCTCACTTTAGATCATTTTTTTAAGCAACAGTGAAGTTCACATCACCCAGACTGTACAGGGAGGTGCCTAAGATGATAGGAAATGTTAGGAATGATGTTAGGATAGATGATAGGACGTGTTGGGAGCATGTGTTCACTTTCACATGCCTCTTCAGATTAAGTGTCTTATTTAGCTGAATGGCGAATTCTCCCTCTGATCAAGGTATTCAGCTCAAAAGGTAGGAGCAAAAGCTTACCCTTCCTATTTCAACATGGCCAGAAAATAAGCTTGTTCTTCCCCTGTTCAATTGTTCAACACCTTTGGAGATCTAGCTCAAATTTCTGGCCACACTGAAGGACTTAAAACTTGAATCACCACTCCCAAAGGAAAGTAATGAAATGAAATTATGCACTATATTGAAATGCACGTCAGCAAGTAAGATACTTCAACTGAAGTAATTTTGCTTCATGGGGAATAAAGTATTCATGGAACTAGTTTCAAAGCATTTCATTTGTCATACTAGGTTGGATAAAGAGGACTGACATCCATTTAAAACTCTTTCCACAGTCAAACCTCAGATGAAGTACTTCATCTGGTTTAGTAAATGCACTTCAAGAAAGGTGGAAAGATGTTGGATACACTCCAGAAGAGAGCAATAAGAAGAATTAGAATTCTAGAAAATATATGGAGATGCTAAGCAATCTGAGGTTTTTTAGGTTAGGAAAAAAACCCAAAAAAACTAAAAATTGCAACTGTCTAAAAATAATATGAGAAATATTGGAAAGAAATTATTCCCTGTGGTTACTTTGGATAGAACATGTGGTTCAGAAATTTTCAGAAATGTGGACTCAGCTGCTGCTTCACATACTTACATTTCAGTGATGAAAAACAGGTATCCACACCTCAGCTGGGTGGCTTTCCTACCATCACATTCAGTGAAACTTAGAGAGCTCTTCACTTTAGCCAAAACTTGACATTTACTCGTGCTCAGCTAAGTCCCTGTACTCCACTGACTCTATCGACTAGATTTTCACCGAGTATTACAGCTGCCCAAATGCAGATGTCTCTTTTGTGTATACTTAAATGAACATCTGAATTGCAAGATGGACCCTGGTGGAAGAAAAATTCTGCAAGTGAGGATGGTGAAATTCTGTAATAATTTGTCTGTGCATGTTGTCTCAAGCAGTAACAGCAGAGTATGGTTTATACGGTGTTGACCTTTCCCTGGGGCAAAGGCAAAGCTATTCTCTAAGCAGAATAGCCTAGTTCAATAAAACTTGATATTGTGGCTTCTGTACTACTGCTAAATACTGCCTACAACAAGCTCTGTTCACTGCTTCTTCTCTAGGGAGCCACACAGCATGTGGTAGAAATCAGAATTTTCTCCGTATGCATGTCCATGCAGGGATAAATGCAGATGACACTACATCTCCTGTTACTGGGACTGATTATATTAACTAGGCAGAAAGTCTGTGGGCAAAAGAAACAATTAGATCAGGTTCCTTCCTGCATTTGTCTCTGAAGGGCAGCAACAGCTTTATGTGCAATTTTGTTTGAACAAAGTCCAATTCCCAGCTCAGGTAATCCTTAAACTAACCTCTTGTATATATAGGTAGTAGAAAGACAAGGTTGTGGACCTTGGTAGGGTTTAGGCACACGATTATTAAGAAACCACTCAATGCTGTTAGGCTGATTCTTTAATTGATTCATCCACTTTATTTATGTAGTTTTTTTCAATTTCACATATCTTCATATTATTAACTTTAAATTTTCCTTATGCAACTTGATGTCTATACTGTGTTACACATCCACCTCCATGCTCAAACACAAACTAAAATCTCATTTTCATTTTGTGAAGTCTAAAATAATTTATGTCACCTTGGAGGACCATAGTTCAGTTCAGAGAATAGTGAAATGGCAGACTCAGCACTGAAATGTGAATTTCACCTCATCTAACTTGAGAATATTAGACTAAGAAATCCATTTGACTTCATCTATCATCAGTGAAGAGAGACAGGTCCCATATGGACAGGGAATTGTACTGAATGTCTAAAATATTAGGATGATTTCTACCACTGCTTTATGCAAATGGAGTAGGAAACTCTGTAGATTTTGGGAGATAATTTTTCACTGCCATTGTTTAAGTGCATACATCAAATGTACAATCACAAATTAAAAATTTGACAATGGGTTTCATGAAAATGTTCTCTCTGATTCACTCTAGACTGCTAAACAGAACACTTCAGATATTTTTTGCTTTGATAGTGAATGGCAACCTGTGGTATAATAATTGCTGACTGTGGATGAAATTATAGAGACACAAATCTGTGTTATCTCATCTTGTTTATATTTGTTAATTCAGTCTTTCCTATAATTATCACATTACAGACTGTAAGACAAATGCAGCTCCCAATATGAACTGGTGTTGATTCAGAAAAGTACAATGTACAAACACTGACATCAATACCATTATCTGTTCTGCAGTGTTATATAGTACCACATAACTTTGACTATCCCAACATCCTTTTCAACTGGCTGCATTTTAATTAATCTTTATAAGAATACTTGGGGTAAAGAAAATATTATTTCCTTGGTTAACTTTCAAAATATACTATCAGTTACATATGGAAACACATTAAATCCTTCAGTTAATTAATTGATTCTGTGTAGAATCTCTGAAGTTCAGCAAAGTATATCCTGTTGTTTTTACTTCTAAGCTACTTTTGAAAAGTAAAGTAGATCAGTAGGTTAAAATAACATGTTAAATATTGTTACGTTTCATAAATAGTATTTTAAAAAGTTGTCAAAACACATGCTTGAGAAAAAGCATTTAGAGTTTTAAAATATTGAGATTTATTTTGTTTATATACTCTTAATTTGAACAGTCAGAATAACTCTATTAAAATTTTCTTTTCTGTTTTTTTTCTTTCTTTATCCTCAAAATGAATGAAAAAATAAAGCATACAGAAACAGCTGAATTTTTGCAATAAAACATTCTGTTCATAAATTTATTTATATTGTTTGAAGCACTTTATTTTGATAGTATTAGAGAAAATCTGGGCTAAATTGCCCTTTGAGAAAAGAAGAAAAGGCTTCAACATGTAGTATATTATTACTGGTTCAATGGGCTATGAGTCACCAATTAGGACTGCTTTTATTTTTCCTAATTATCATAGGCTTAGTCTATCAGCTGGACAGTAAACAAGACTCTGCCGTCCTAATCTAGTGTCCAGTCTGGTTAAATCATTTTCTAGAAATAACCTGGCCTGAAGGTCAGGAAGGACAGTCATTCCAAGACTCTAAGTGGGCTACTTGAGCTTAACTGGCAAGAAGAAAGATCCTCTGTTGACTTGGTATGTATGGGTGAGTGCACGTCAGTACCACAAAGGGCTCCATTATTGCCATATCAAAGTAAATAGCTGAAAAAAAAAGTGAGTCAGGGAGATGAATGATGAGTCAAGTGTTAAGCAGACACTGAGTGCAAACACTAAGTATTACACAGTTGCTCTCAGAAGGAATGTGGTATCTCTTAACTCCTTAATTTCTGCTGTGATAGATCTGGTTTTCTGCAGATCTTTTTTATTCTGCAGGTCCTTTATTACTCATCTTAATGAGAATTTGCAAACAGTTTAATAAATTAATTTAGCTTGTGATGTCTGGAAAAACTTTCCCAATTAAAACTCATCTTAAACAGGGTATATTTTTTGCATGTGAGGTTATATTCATTGCCAGGAGATAATGTTGAGCAGGTGTATATCCTTCCCTGAGAATATGATTGGTTGTTATACAAATTTCGATTTCAAAAAGGTAGCTCTCACATGTTTGGATTTTCATAAAACATCATATGGACCTAAAAAACTTCAATTAAATATAAAAGTGAAAAAAACAGAAATTGAATGAAGAGGTTAAAGGAACTTCTGTGAAATCAATTTAAAGTGAGTGAAAAACTATTTATAAGAACTGAAATGAAGTATTAAGGAACCATTTTTAGGACTTAGCATCCTTAATTTTATCATTATTTGTCTTTGCAGAAAAAGGAAAATGTACTTATGAAATGCATTAATAATCTACAATGTAATTAGAGAAGACAGTTAAGTATCATGTTGAGAACTAATATAATAAAAATGTGAGAAATGCACTTTTGTGCATTAGGGAACATAGATAAAACTTTTGTGTAAAGTAGGGAATTCAGTCAGCTGCAAAGGCAGAAGAAATAGCAGACATGAATGCAATAATTAATCACTGAAAGCACCCATGAAAAATGACACTTTTTGCTATGTTGCATCAACTGATTTATTTTTTGTCACACTAAGAAAGTAATAGTGTAATTCTACAATGAATAGATAAAAAGTACTCTAGCAAGTGTTGTTGTACACATTTGATCACAAATACTGTAGAACCCTTTTTACAAATAAAAGTAATATAAAAAAGGGCTGCTGAGAAAAGCACAGAATATAATGTCTGTCAGAGAAAATGGACTAAAAGAGCTTGGCTTCTTGAACCTAAGCAGATAAAGCTGCTGTGAATATCTTCCTCAAGCAGTCAGGAAGTGCAGTGCAAGCACAGAAAAAGAGTGGAAGAGAATATTGGATGAGACAGTAAGTTTCAAGAATAAGGAATACAAGCTTATACAAGCACTAGAAAAAAATATTATATACTTAGAAATTATAATTGCATAATAATTAATAAATAAATTTGCACAATAATTTATAAAGATCTGCAAATATTCCTTAGAAAGCACAAAAACAGTCCAAAAAAAAACTACAAGATTACTCTTTTCAAATAATTCCAAATTGTATTCTACGAATGTGTGACTGTGATCTTTAAATCTTTAATTTCAGATGAAGAAAAGGGTTATCAAAAACGTCTGTTTATACAAAAAGCTGTCTCAGAGGAACAGTATCTCTTAGGGGACAGAAGCCAGAAATTAAGTGGGAGAGAACGATCGCAACAAGCAATATCTTGAGAAGTGATCTACAGATTGCAGCTGGATGTGCTGATGCACAGTGTTCACATTGCCTGGCAGCTCAGAGCTCTGCTCACATAGTTTTTAGCAAGTCTTTTCAATTGTTTCCTTTTCCTAATCTTCTGCAGTACCAGAAAGTGAATCTATGACAGTGGGTTGAAATTATACACACCACTGAATTGCAGAATAGTTCTCTTTGGAAGGGATCTAAGAATGTCTCTAGCCCAGCCTCATGTTAAAAGCAAAGTCAGCTTTGCAATCAGACTTGGTTGCTCAGAGCTTTATCCAAGTATGTCTTGGAAAATCTCCAAGGATGGAAACTGCACAACCACTTTGGGCAACTTGCCCATTGTTTGGCTGTTCTCATAGTGAAAGTGTTTCCCCTTATCTTCAGCCTGAACCTCTCTTGTTTCATCTTAGGCCTGATGCCTCCTCTGTCCTGCCACATATGCCAGTGTGAACAGCCTCCATCTGTTCTGTCACCTCCCCACAGGTGCTGAGGCTGCTGCTGGGCTTCCCCAGAGCCCTCTGCTCCCAGCTGTGTAAGCTCAACTCCCTCAGTCTCTTCTCAGAGGGCAAGTGCTCCAGTTCCCCTTGACCATCTTGGTGGCCCTTAACTGAACCCTCTGCAGTTTATCAAGGAGTTTATTGACGTGGGAGTCCAGTATTGTATGTAGTTTCCTAGGTATGGTTCAGCAAATGCTGAGTAGAGGAAGCTAATCACCTGGTCCTGATCTCCTGGCTATGCTCCTACTAACAGAATCCAGGAAAATTTTGGCTTGCCTGTTAACAGGTCTTAATGCTGTCTCAGGCCCAGTTCACAGCCCACCAGGACCCCCAGGTCTTCTTCAACACATCTACACCCTGTACAGACAGGCTCCCACCTGTACCATTGTCAGGGGTCTTCCTTCCAACATGCACAGCTTGGCTTTTGTCCTTATTGAACTGTGTGAGGTTCCTGTCAGCCCATTCCTCCAGCCTCTCCACAACTCTCTGAAAGGTAGGCAGTACATCAGCAGCCCCCCTCTGATTTGATGCCATCTCTAAACTGGAGGAGCAAGCAGTCCATCAGCTCATCCAAGTTTTGGATAGACATATTACATAAAGAAAAAAAAAAAAAATCCTGCACTCATCACTGTGGAGTCTACTTTTTTATCAGTCTCCAGAAAAAATATGATCCATTAACCAATAGACTGTACTGAAACAATTTTTTTAAGTATTTCATTAATTTTTCTGGAAATATGTTTCTAAAAGAAAATGTAAGTAATTTACTAGAAACTTGGGAACTCACAAATGAGAAAGAATCACATAATGAGTTTAATTTTCTCATCTTTCAAACCAGAGACTTCAGAAACATACTGGGAAAAAAAATCAGTGAAGAGTTTTCAATTTAGGTTCAAAATTTTCATCTATTTTAAATAAAAGTTGAATTTGCAATAATTCTAGGATATAGGCACAGAAATAAATTGATGAAAAATGCAGGTGTGACTCTTTCACTTAAGCACAGAGAGAGAAATAAAGAATAAGAAAAAAAGACATTGGATGATTTAGATTAAAACAAAGTATGAGGGAAGGGGAAAAATATAGGAACTACCTAGTCTTCATTATGCATAAATATAGCAATATCTGAACATGGTGTCTTCAGGGTAAGATTGTCTGTGCCATATTCAGCAGATGTTAAATTAAAAGATATTCTGAGAGAAAAGAGCAGGTTGGAGACCTGTTCATAAAGGTCAAGCTTGTGTAATCCCTGACAATTTGATCTATTGCTAGGTATAGCGGTGAAAGCTGGATCCTCAAGGCAGCAAATGTGAAGTTATCAGAGTCCTTTGAGATTCTGTGTGGCTAATATACATTGAAGACATCAGAGCAGCAGAGAAGACAAATGAGCATACGTTGCAGCAGTGCAGAAAGAACCATTACTGCTCCCAGAACATCAAGGAGAGCAAGCTGAAATATTTCAGGGACATTCCAAGGAGAGACGGAGATCGATCAGCAAAAACAATAGTGTAAGGCAGAACTGCAAGCAGAACTGGAAGCACGGATTGGGTCAGCAACATAACAGAAGGGAAATTTCCGCAAGCAGTGAGGGGATGTCAGGTCTTGTGAATCATGATGCAAAGGGCCACTGACCTCCAAATTTAAGGCAAAGCTTGATAATGATGGATATAGGTAATTTATCAAACAATAATGTCAACTGGTAAGCAGCCTAGTTAAAAGACACATGAAATGTAGCCTCATGTTTCTGATCCCTCAAGCACCATCCAAATAAGATCATGCTTTCTTCTAACAGAAGCTGTAGATTTCATATATCAAAATTCTACTTCATATAAACCCATAAAATATATTTAGAAACTACTTATATACAAACAGCCATAACATTCTTATACAGTGATAAATATAAAATTATATAAATTAGCTGGAAAATTTTTATAAATTCTGTGTGAATATTCTTATAATCAATAGTTTCATTTTGCATGGCAGATCATTCTTGGTTATTCTACGAGGGTTTTTTCCATAAGAATTAATGAAATATGTAAATATGCCATTATTTGTGAAATCTACAAACTTTTCAAGAGATCTTTAAAGAGTTTATTTATCTTTATTTCATTCTGACTATTACTACATTTTAAAATATTTTTTCCCTAAAAGACCTATTTTAGTCTTTTTCAGTCTTACATTTCAGTGTCTATCTGGACCATGTTCATTTACTTTCTGTCTTTCACATACCTCTGAGCTAAGTGTTTCCTTGTGTGACCAAAAATGGGCTTCTTCACATCATCACATTCAGCCTAATAGCTTTAAACAGGATTTAATTCACTGAAAAAACTGGTTATGTAAACCTTAGTCAACATCAAACTTCTTTCCACACCATGTTATTGTTGCTTTCTGCGCCACAGACAATCACCAGGGCATATTCTTATCTTAAATCTGTAGAATATCTCCATTGCCAAAGAGTCATTGTCTATCAAAATTATACTTACTCTCCTCTGCAGGCTTCTGAATCGTTATCACACCCAGCATGAACAAAGATACAAAACAATAAATTGGGTTATATATGCATGATTTCCACATTGAAATAATCTCCTACAATCAGATTTGTTACACAAAGGTTATGCAGAACAAATCATAATGAATTGCATTTGGTCCAATTGATTGCTCACAGAAAATAAAAATAATGATTTATTATCAGGCTTAATAAACTGTGGAAAAGACTTTTATATGTGGCCAGTATTTCTTCATCTACAACCTGGCATTACAGCTCTGCAAAGTCAGATCATGTTTATGAAGAAAATTAACTTCTTCCTCTGCTGTGCCCACTGCAGTGTCTTAAATAGGAAAATACTCTGGGGATGTGCTAGTTTCTCTTTTCACCTACAAGTGATAAATTACAGATGCAAAAATTGCTGATGCTCCCAGATATTGTAAATGTGCAGCTGTATATGCCCTTAGTTAAAAGGATCCTGAATGGGAGAGGATAACATTCAGTTCACTGCATTAGCTGCACCAAGAAAATTTCTCTATGTACATTGGACTTGATAAATTACAGCTTCTAAATCTGAATGAACCGCTTAAGCTACCTCTGTCTACATGTCATGACTCCTTGAAAAGCAAGATATATTGCTTCAAAGATTTTTGTGTGGTTATAGATCAAAAATAAATAACACTATCTCATTTAGTTAAATAAAGTGAGTATCTATATAAATCAAGAGTCCTCTCATGCTTTCAGGAGACAAGCTGGCAAGGCATATATAGTCCTTTACAATCAGAGTTCGTAAGTTCATGGCACTTAAAACAGTCATGTCTTGGGAAATAGTCAAACTCCTATGTATTCTGCTTGGAAAATATTTGGTATCACAGAAATTTGTCAATAAGAAGCAAATCAGCTCTGTGAACAGGTGAAAAAATGTGTTTAATCCATGTTCAGTGTTGTGGCAACAAGCCAATCACTGTAATTTTCTAGACTCTGTTCTAGCCAGCAAGATCTGACTCTCACAACCCTCAGTAACTGAGGCAGCTTTAGCCTTGAGAGCACTTCTAGCCTATTCATTACCAACACTGCATTTTTAAATCATATTGCAAAACAAATCAAAAGGGTGTTTGGTTTTCTTTAAGGCAGAAATTTTAACAGAATTCTTGGGAGACACATGGCTCTCTTGCCTCAACTTGCATCACTTCAATGTCAATATTTTTGAACACGTGAAAAAAGATTATAACAGAAGTAGTCCTAGGTACAAGAATGGTCAGAAAATAGAAGAAGGAAGTGGATAAGGTTAAGGTAGAGCAATGTTCATTTATACGAGTGAATATCTTGCGATAACCTTTGACATTCATTTCCATATTTTACATTTCCACATCTCTAATTTTATTTTTTGTTCATTGAGCAACATTTTTTTAATGTAATTTTAACTTATAACTGGCAATGCACATAGATAATTACTGTTGGTCTAATTACATAATTAGAGCACATATATTTACATAATTGCAATACTTTATTAGAAAGTGTAGTTACAGTGTTAATGGAATTATGCTTAATGTCATCTATGGGAAAAAGACATAAGAAAAAATTATAAACACAGTTTAAAATTTCCTACCTTAGCCCTCCCTCTCAGTGTTGTATCAGCAAGTACACATTAATTTCATTATCATGAATAGATATATTCCAAGACTAACAATCTTTTTTAGAAGTCCAGAACTGAACTATGGAAGTCTGTTATTAAAAACCCTTAAAACCATCTATTTATTAACTAAGGATTGATATTTGAAGTGAAAAAAAAAAAAAAAGAACAGGAATCAATCTTTAAATAATATACTTCTAGAAGATTCTGCCCTTAGTATTGCAACAGAAACCAATAAAACAAATTAAACTCTGCAAAGACCTCCTAAGTAGAAGAATCTAATAAGCTGAGGACCGCTCGGATGGGTTATATTGATCAAATTTTATTTGAAAGAGGAGCCTTTAAATCCTATTCTAAGTCCTGTAATCAGCTCAGTCTTTCCTTCAGTGTTAATAAATATTTGACTTCTCAACTCAAGATACTTTTATAGTAGTTTTGTTCCTCCATTGACTTTAAAGGCAAATAAAACAACCTTTGACTTTTGCCATTGATTGCTGAAACAGTTACTGGATGGAGTCACAGTAAAGCTTTCTTTCTGTCCTCTCCCTTTAGATTCTTTCCTGAAAACACAGTTGTATGAAATGTGTACCTGTCCTGATTTTCAAGTAATACGCTTAGAAATAAGATGCCTTAAGACTACAAATAATGTGTGTTTGGGTGGATTTGGTTTTGTTTTTTATTTTGTGAGACTTCATGCTACAGAATTAAATTTAGGGATAGTAAGGCATATGACAAATATACTTTTTCCTGTGTAAGTATACATGTACAAATATGAATTATATTCAAGCAGAATCTCATGGTTTATCCCTAAACTTAAAACATTACTTTAAAAGAGGCATTATTATGGTAAGTATTTAGATGCTGCCTAAATGTTCTTAGGAGAACAGGCTGGGCTGAACCAACCACAAAACATCATCCTGAATATGATAGTCCTTTCTATGCTTACATGCCTGTTACAAATATATTCAACGTTACAACACTGCAGCAGGACTTCTGCAGCCTGTTCACTGAAATTACTGTCTGTACATATTCAAGAGAAGTTTATAATTATGGCCTTTGTATTCAAGACACACTGTAATTTGATCACTCCTTATCTGAAAGATTCTCATCTTACCCAATAATGACTAAGATGATGCATTACAGCCATTGTTACTTTTTTACACAAATGATGGAAGTGTTTGAGCCGTGTTTCAGATCTGGGGAAGATAAAAAGGGAATTTCCTGAGAATGCCGTTCCAGTGGCAGGATGGCCATTTCTTCATTTTGTGAGGAAAAAGAACCTATATTCTTAGTTTTTAGTGATGCAGATCCACAGCCTTATTTTACCTGAAATACATATAAGAGGGGACAGAGTAAAAGTTAGTAAAAGTTAGAGGAGTATATTGCAGAGTATGTACATGCTCTAAGCAGTTGTTGAAATTTCAAGTATATAAGCAGTGGGAGGCTGACAAATGGGTATATATGAGATCAGTGTTTCAATTAATGGTTTTAGGTCATGTGGCCCTAATCACTACCTTGTAACAATACAAAGATTTACTTAGCAGATGAAATTATAGGATTAAGGCTTTAGAAAATGGTGGGTTTTTTTGGCCATTTGTGCACACAAATCACCCAATCTGTGACTTGAAATGCACCTCTGGCACACTGCAGTGTTACACCTGTAGCACAAAATTGGGATGGTCTGCAGAGTGCATATAGCTACTTTGCAAATGTTGACATCCATGAGAATAAGACTGTAGTTTTCCCTTTACAGATTTGGTGTCCTGTGGGAGTCGGACAGGCTGGGATGGACAGTGACTTGGCCTCAACTGAGTACACAGGAGACATCAATCTGAGACCATGGGAAACAGGATGCTAAGGCGGGTAACATCTAGCTAAGGTATGGAGAGGTGCATGGAATCATGGGAACGTTTATGTTAATATGTTCATGCCAAATAAGGTGATGTTCTGAGTTCTTGTTTGTGATTGGTTAGTTATGTTCTCCATATAAGGAAATGTTTATAGTTCTTGTTGTTCATTGTTTCCCTGCCCTCAGCCAGCACTGTATACAGTGTCAGCACTGAAAACATTGTCATGTTTTCCCCATTTTAAGGTCTTTGAAGTAACCATATATTGTATGTGGCTTATCCCTTTATTTGTACATTATTAATTTTGCTTTCCAGGTTTATTTCGTCGTTCCTGCTTCTTCGTCACCGACGTTAGCTGATGTTCCCACAGTTGGGCTACATCCTTGTCGCTCTACCATCAAGGATCCATTGCCACTTCTGGGGCTGGACCAGTCAGCAACAATATCCCACATTTGAAAGCTTGCTACATGCACCAGGCTCCAAATAAGGTGAGCAGAGCAGGTCAGCAATGGTCACCCCAGTCAACCAGGACACCAGTGATTTCTAAATAGGTTTATGGTGATGAGGAAAGTCCAAGTCCAGTCAATGAGTCAAGCCTTGGTCAGGATCAGGGAGGTCCAAGTCCAGGCACAGGCATCTGCCCCAGCGAGGGCTGTAGGCACAGTAGCGTAGGTGAGGACAAAGGATGAGGGTCTGAGCTGCTCACACAGCAGATCTGGACAAGATAAGCTCCACACACAGCTCAAAGTTGAAAGAGGAAACCCCAGGTGCTTCCAGAACAAGCTACCCTTCTCTGCCTCTGCCCCAGTTGTCCTTAAAAGCAAAATAAACATAGTCAGTACTCTGGTGTGACCATGGCTCACAGCTCTCCCTGCTGCTAAATCACTAGAGCTGTACCCTGTCGTGGTTTGACATGGAAGTGAATTTTTTTCCAGGAAGTTGGGTCGAACCAATCAGTGGTCAGGTTTAGATATTGGCACCTGGAGCGACCACTGAAAGTATGGACACGCCTCTGAGAACACAGGGGGTTAAAAGCAAGGACTCGCAGGAGAACTGCCTCTTTGGTTCCGGTCGTCAGAGAGTGCAGACTCTCCCCTGCCCAGCCACGGGTTGGGTGGGGGAGGGGAAGCCACGTGGCCTTGTCCAGGTAGGCCGAGGGGGCTGAAGGTCTGGAACCGAGCCAGCTCCTGTGGACGGAAGGGTGGAGAGAAGCGGAGATGCCTTTGTTCCCCCCCCCCCAGAGGGAAAGTGACAGAGAGCCTGGTGGCACCTGGAAATTTGCCGGCAGAGGAGAAGGAGAAGGGGGGGGGATGATGCCCAGCATGGGAGACGGGATGCTGGACCGAGATATCAGCCGTCCAGGGAGTCTGAACTTTTAACCCTTTCCAGGAAATGAGGGCTTTGTAAAATATTACTCCTCCTTGATTTGTAGTGAAAGAGAGACAGTCCGGGACCTGAGGTGTTAGAAGAAGAAATATTTAGGTGGGAGGAGATGATGAAGTAGCTTTTGGCTGGACTTTTCTTGTTAGCCATGGACTGAACCAAAATCTCCTGCAATAGAGACTGCATTTTAGGGGGATGCAGTGGTGACCCAAGGAGACCTGCTTCAGCTTCTAACAGCACAGGAATGGCAAGAACAGAGGAAAGCTGAGGAGGGAATGGTGATGCCCTCTGTCTTCAGGAAGAAGATGATCTCTGTTCCTGGACCCTTGGCCCCAGGGGAAAATGGGGGGGACTGTAGTCCCAGGATGAGAAGCTGAACTGTTGTATCTTTGGGTCCATGGCAAAGCATCCTTAAAGGAGCCCTATGAGCAGTCTGTCCATGCACGGTGGTGAGAGCACTGTGACATGGAGAGGAGAGTGTCACACTGGCAGATTTTCTCCAGGCGGTTGCCATGTGTGACATGGAAACACAGGGTGTGGCAACTGTGTTTCCTGGGGGGTCTGTGGTGCGAGAGACTTCTCTCTCCCTTGATAGACTGAGTATTGATTATCTGAAGGGTGATTATTTGAATTATTTGATCAGGAATCCCAGGTGATGTTTTCATGGTGGGTATTTTGGAAATTGGGAGGAGGAGGGGTGTGTTTTAAAAGGTCTTCATCCTGGATTTAGTCTGTGTGTCTTGTGTAGTAGTAGTTTAATAAAGTTTTTTTTTTCCCTTTGTTATTAAGCTTGGGCCTGCTCTGCTCTGTTCCTGATACCATCTCACAGCATTTATTTGGGAAGGTGTATTTTCATGGGGGCGCTGGCATTGCGCCAGTGTCAAACCATGACAACCCAGGACTGATTTTGGCTCAGACCAAACAGCACTGCTGTGCCCCAGACAGTGGACACACACAGGTTAGGGGCAAGTTTAGGGCCACATAGGCTAGTGACCATTCCCACTGCTGCTGATTTAGTGATTCTACTGGTTTGGGAAGGAAGAATGGGAGTAGTATTTAGTTGTACAGAAACAAGCTAAGCTGTGCCCATCATACTCTTGGCCAGAAAACAAGTCCTAGCCTTGTTTTCCCTTCCAGTATAGACAAAAATCTTTTTTTACTGGGTTTTTTGTTGTTGTTGTTTTTTGGTTTTTTTAATGCTAAGAAGTGACATACAACATGAGGATTTGGACCACAGCCGTATGGGAAAAGTTTTGGGTCTGTTGGGGTTTCTTTGTGGTATACTTTTGGTAGCAATGAGGACATAAATCTTACAATTTCTTGTCTCAGTTGCTTGAGGGAGGGCTTACAAAGGGATCTAATGGATGCAGTCCCAGGAATTTAGGTCTGAAAGCAGTAAATACAGCAGCCCGACTTCTGCCTTGTTCTTCATCAGGAGCAAACGGATTTTGTGGGACTCAGAGACTTAATAACCTAGGATAGTCGTTAGGCTCTTATTCCACTATATGAGGACTTGAAGTTTCATCCTCTGAGCCTTACAGAGAGACAGAGGCTGTCAAACAGAAATGTCACTGTAATTTAAGCATGAGGATTCTTCTAGATGTCTCTGGGAAAATAAATTCTGCCAGATTTGCAAGAAAATTACACTTCAGCTAGCAGTATAGTGTTACGAGATATTAATCATTTCTCTGTGGGCAATATGTATAAAATTAAAAAGTACTATAGTCATTTGCAATCATAAATTAGTAAAATTTTAGTAGATAGTGCATTAGTGGACACCTGTGCTTCTCTTCAATATCAGTGTGCTTTGAAAGAAGCCAGCATTTTATAGGGCTCAGAATATGAGCGTTAAATGCACACAATGGGGTATGAATTATTGTAAATCATAGACCTGGTCAATTTTTTTTGTTGTTTTAAAGCTATCAATGAAATTTGTTCACTATCTCTCAGAGTAAAAATAGTTGTGGAAAATACATATTTTGTCAATTGTTTTGTTCTTTTCCTTCAGAACTCAAAGACATTCAGTTTTCTATATGTGGCAATGAGTAATAAAACTTAAAGGGGTTGTCAAGCAAAAATTAAATCTGTGTTTATTTGAAATTAATACACCTGAGGAGCCCCAATAATGTATTCTTTTGTAAATGTAATAATTAATAATTTATAAATGTGAGATTGAAAACTAAACTTTAAAAACCTGGTCTTCTCACATGCAAATGTTTGGCATCAGTTATGTTCACAAACAATTTTAACTTCTTTGTGGTATACTTCCTGACCTTCAGCTGCCACACTAAAAATGGGCCATAAGCTTGTCAACCTTGTGCAGAAATCTATGAAGTCTAAATATCATTAGAAGCTTACCCTACCTTACATATCTATAACCATATGAAATTGGTAATGAGATGCAACTTAGAGGGGTTTCTGGGGACAGTTCTGCATCTTTGCAGTCTAGAAAAGTCAAACACACAAAAGTAATAAAAAAAAATTAAAATACTGAATGACAGCTTGGTTTTGTGGTAACTTTTTTTAGCCAAGGCAAATTCTTGATATTTATGTGCCACAGGGTATTTACCCAAACAAGAAAATGGCAGCTCTGAAAAGCTATCTCTTTCACTGAGAAGCAGTCATTCAAAATAACCTCAAAAATAAACTAAAATACTTTAATAGTGTTTCATAATAGCTTAAAATTTCCAAATCAAGCTTGATATAAGGAGTAGGCATTTCATTTCTTTCTAAATTCAAATCAATAATCTGAAGCCTTTTTTTTTCTTTCATGTTACAAGCAAATTGGATCTTGAATATTGTTGCCTTCCACCCTATAAGAAAAATAATTTAATTTTACAGCTGTACTTTTTGAGAGTCAGCTTCTTTCATCACTTGGCTATAAAAATACAATATTTGTTTTAAAACATCTCAGTTTATGCTAAGATCTCCTAAATTTGTGAAAATTCCTGCAAGTTAATATTTTGGACTGCCTATTTGCACACAAAATTTGTAAAATATTTAAAAGGAGAGAATTGATGCTCCTAATGCTGTTTATGAGTACATTTATTCTGGCATCACTTATCGCCTTATCTAAATTGTCAGATATCGCACTGCAAGCATAGTAGGTACTCAATACACTACTGTAAAAGACTTTCAGAAATATCTTGAGTTTTCATTTCCGTTTTACACCAGAACAAACTTGCACAGCATAAAACTGAAAAACATTTCTCCAGAAGAGATTTCCACAAAAAAGCAGTTTTCCCTCAAAGCTGCTTGCTGAAGCAATGCCGCCCCTACTAGAAATATCCTCTACTTTTCAACCAAAGAAAAAAAAAAAATTTGTACATATGTCATAGAAATCCTGTAGAGTGCTACATCTAATAATAATAATATGCAAGGTATTTCTCTGTATTTTCCAAGCCCCAAGGAGATAAGGAGTTTGGAAATTATGAACTCACCCTTCTTAAAGGTGTTTTGAAGTTAATATGTTTTAAAACAGTAACAGATATCTATGAGCTGTGCTAGTTTTTGTTGGGGTAGAGTTAATTTCCTTCACAGTGGCTGGTATGAGGCTATGTTTTGGATTAGTGCTGAAAAAGTGTTGATAATTCAAAGATGATTTTGTTATGGCTGAGCAGCACTTGCACAGCATCAAGTCCTTTTCTGCTTTTCATACTGCCTGAACAGTGAGAAGACGGGGGATGCACAAGGTGTTGGGAGGGGACACAGCTGGGGCAACTGACTCTAGCTGACCCAAGAAAGATTCTATACCATATAGCCTCATGCTCAGCATATAAAACTGGGAAGAGATGGAGGAAGGGAAGATGTTCAGAGTGATGGTGTTTGTCTTCCCAAGTCACCATTACATGTGATGGAGTCCCGCTTTCCTCGAGATGGCTGAACAGCTGTCTGCTCATGGTTAGGTGGTGAATTAATTCCTTGCTTGTCTTAACTGGATATGAATTTTGTGTTGCATTTGTACTATGGATTTTATTACAGCTCAAGTGCAGACAAAACACAGACTTTCTTGATCTTCCTCTTAGATTATTGCCAGAAAAGAAGATCTATGACAGATAAATTAAGCCTGAAACATAAGTGCAAAGATGTAAGCAAAAGAATATTTGTATGCTTAAGGCATGAATCTAGGACTTTTGAAATTTTACATTTAAAATGTAGCTCTGCAGCATGCCTCCTGTGTGAGCCTGGGTTACCCACTTTGAGCCTAGTTTTATTAATCATTATCAGAGTTGCATTCCTTCCCCAGAGAACAGGCTGCAACACCTGATGGATGTTGTGTTCTTTTGCAAATGAGGTCAAAAAAGAAGCACAAAAATGGAAGGTGATGAGCACGACACCATGCTCAAGATACCCCCTGGATCATCAACTCTAGTCATCTGTTAATGAATACAACCTACAATGCAATCTTTTTTATACATTGTTACTTTTCCACGGAAACAAATCAAGATTTTGCCTTCTTTCTTCTAGAAGACTGTTCCAAATTTTCACAGCATTCACAGTTCACAAAACCCCCAGGTTTCTCTTAATTTCACATTTAAATTAATTTATGTCCTTGTGCCAACTCTAATTTAACTCAAATACATCTTCGCTCTCTCCATTTTGCAAGACTAAGCAAGCAAGCCTCCTTTCCTGCCTCTCCTCAAGGAAAAACTTCCTGGCATTTGACAATCTTTCTTTCCAGCTGTTCCTAATTTTGTAAATGCATCTTTCTCAGTCCTGAACACCAAGACTCAGAGGTCTTATGAGACAAGTACCTGTCTACTACCACTAGAAATGCTTTTCTCAAAATTTGCTCAGGTAGCCTTTGCTTTTTTCATGTCCACTTATGTCCATATTTTTTATTCTATCTTGTATAGAAGAAGAACCATTACCTTAACAACTTTCAGTCCCTAACTCAGGTTTACATTCTCTGTCTATTAATACTCTTTCCTAATAAAACAGCTGTGCTCAATTCTTGGGGTCATTCAGTTTTCCTCCCAAATTATATTCTCTTCCTACTTTTTTGTAAGGCTATTTTGTGACCTTAGTAATTTTTCTAGCACGTGTCTACTTCTGTCCGATATTTATGACAATATTAAAGAAAATTGTCTGAAGATGGATATTAGAGAAATTTCAGTCTAATGACTTCCTTCCAACCCAACAGTTTCTATTTCAACGTCATCCAATGTAGTCTTTTTTTACCCAGATATGTACATACATTGAACTGCTGTTGAACTATTAATCTCTTATGAGGCACTACATTCAAAGGCTGCATTGTATTCTAGATAGATGAGATCTGCTACAGTTCACTTGTCTGGAAAATCAGATAAAAGATTATCTTCTCTTAGGAAAGTATCACATTAGCCTCATTCCTTCTGTATTTGTTAAAACCATGTATCTTACCTCATCTTTTATTTACTTCCTCATCTCAAGCTCTTCTTCACTTCTGGAACTGTTCTAAAATGTTCTGTGTTATTAAGGTTATATTGCCAAGTCTGTAGGAAGTCAGTAGTAGCTAGGAACTCAGTATTCTTTTTTTTGTTTTCTTTAATGTAAACACATATACACGCTACATTTTTTTTTCCACTCATACAGACCAATTCTACAGATACTATAATAGATATTCTTGACATAAATAAGCAATTTTACATGCAAACATCTTCAATGCTCTAGTCTAAAGGCCATCTAGTCCTAGACACAGAAGTATGGCTCTAAATCAGGTATGTAAAATAGAAGGAATTTTTCTTCTGATAATCTGACCTTGACTACTGATGATGAGTACTGTAGTCATCGCCAAAATAAGTGTTTCCTCTAAAACAGATTTAATCTATCTATAAAGAAGAAAATAGATAATAAAATAAACAATTTTTTGTCCAATTACATTTCTAAATCTTTCCAGTTCTCATGTATAAAAGATTTTAGAAATGTTTCTCGAATGGTTTCAAAATTAAGAATTTACCTTATAAAAATGGAATTACAAAATTAATTGATATTATTATTATTGTACATTGTTAATATTAATTGTTACTGTGCATAATTAGAAAAAACAAGCAAACAAAAAAGAAAAACACTGGAAGAAGATCTGATTACAGCATTGAAGTACAGGAAGAATTTCAGACATTGAAATACTTGAGCAAAGTGAAAAATGGTAGTGACTGAAAGTCAAAGCAGATTAATTTAAATTAGAAACAAGATGCATCTTTTAGCAATGAAGGTGGTTAAGGAATGGAGCAAAACCTCAAGAGATGCCATGAATTTTCTGTCTCCTAATGTTATTAATAGAACCCTCTTGGTATGGCAGAGCACAGCAGTCCTGGATATAAAACCATGCTAAAATTATATAGAGTCTCTTACCATGTTAGCATGCTGTTAGTGGCAGAGCTGGTGAGTTCTGTCACACCTCTGGAGAGCCAGCAATGAGAGCTACAGTGATCAGCACTCCCCAAGAAAACCTACCTAAACATTTTGCAGTTTATATTAAACATTTCTCAAGAAAATCAAGATAGAAGGAATTTCAGTCTAGGTAGCATAGGACCACTTCTCCCTGAACCTTTCCAAATATACTGATGGCAAAGTGGCACTTTAATTAAATATACAATAACACACTTATTAAATCTGCGAAAGGATGAAAGATCAAAAATTGCCCGCATCGACTACACAAACAGAACAAATACAATCTCAGCGGAGTGTTTCAGAAACAAAAGAATCCAGTAAAGTACAGGTATTTCAGAAAGAACATTATAAAAAATTAAATATTCTTGAAATAAAGTATCAGAGACCATGCAGGAAATGAGGAATCAGACCTTTATGAAACACAGATCCTCCACATAGCAGAAAATAGATATAGTTTTTAAGAAGGCATTAAAAATTACAGTATGTATTGGCAATGTCTATCAAGAAGAATGACAATTAGAGCATGGTGTTCTCCAGAGCACAGAAACAAGATGGTAAAAGAGCCCTATTGATGGATTCACTTCAGCCCAGATGACTACCTGTGTGCAAGTGTGATGCACTTTTTCTGTTGAATAAGGAGACAAAAGATGATGACCTGTCAGAATTTTTACCTCGTTTTAACATGATAAAACTACTGACACCCTGTTTGCTGTCATTGCATGACCATGTGGAAAGGAATGTTAGCTTCTGATTGCATCCATACCAAGAGATTAAACAGTATTGGAGAACTATCCTAGCCACTGATTTTCTTTGCTGTTAAACTGCTGCCACCAGAATTTTGGCCCATGTTTATATGTGCATAGCCAAACAGTTCTTGGACATAGTTTGATAGTGAAGGCTAAGGATATCCCCAGCTAGGGACCATTCTTAAAAGATAGTCTGGATGCAAGAAACCTGCTTTGGAACTACAGAGATTTTAACATTGTGGACACAGATTTTTCTATGACTTTTTTTACCAGCATCTTTTCCTTAGTGGTAAAGGGACACTCATGCTAACAGGATTCAAGGCTCTAAATCATTTTAGCATGGTGCTACAGCCAGGACCACTGTGCTCTGCCATACCAGCAGGGTGTTGACAATGAAAAACTTCATTTCATTGTTTCTAATTAATTTTTGCTAAAAGATAATAAATAAGATTGAGTGAGTGTCAGATATAATATCTTTGAGACACAGAGGGAACTGTTCAGGGTAACATCTGAACTGCACAGAAATGGCTGTTCTCTAAAGTTAAAAGAAAAATAAATATACAGACACAAGTAATGGAGAACTCAGAAAGAGACTCATTAAGAAATTGATACATTTTAATACAAATTAATCAAATATAAGTGACATATCTGCAAGAAACTCTGAGGCCGATGTAAGACCAAAGATATGTGTGTATGCGTTTGCGTGAAATGACATAGAAATATAAGATTTTCAAACTATTAATTGGACTTTACTTATGCTAAGGGGATGTTAAGTACCCAGTATGTTTAATACCTGAATCAACACCTTGAAAACTCAAATGGATGTAGTGAAACTAGCAACAGATTTATTAATCATTTTGATGTTATGGCTTAGGTTCCATCTGTTGATTTTCTTCCCTTTGTGACTGCTCTTTTAGTTATTTAAAAAATACACTGAAATTAAAGTTTTATTCTTTTCAAATATATTTAGAAGTTGTAATTAGAAGTTAATCACTTTTCCTCATATACAAAAATATCTTCTCTGTTAAAGCTATACTGTATCAGTGGTGAAATCTTAATTCTTTTCAATTGTTGTTTATTTTACCCTTCAACAGAGGTTTTATTCAATGTACAGAGAATTTCCCATGGTAGAGTTTAGTGTTTGGGCTGAAGAAGACACTACACTGTTGTTAAGACTCTGCTTGGAAGTGATAGAACCCCATTCAATTGCATAGCCAGCAGAACACACCAAACTTCCCTTTTTTTTTACCCCTTCAAAGTACATTTCTGTGTCAGTTGTCCAGCTCAGCTTCAGGGTGCTGGGATAATGCACAGCACACAGGTTAGCAAGCATGAGAGCAGGGCCTCTTTCTGACAGCTCCAGATCTCTAATTCAAGGGAGTTTGATGTTGAAGATCTCTAGGACATTTGTAGTACAGTGACCGGTGCATAGATTTCAGCTTTATTTTGCCATTATCCATACTGCTCAATTGCTATCAGGTTTCCTCACACTGATGTGGCACATGACATGCCAGGCACTGAGGAATAACTTGTGAAAGAGCAGGAGCAAAGGGCTTATAAGGGGACCATTCACAATAGGCAGAATAGGTTAATTAATGCTGTTCAGAGGGAAAAATATTTTAACCACATAGGTGAAAATTTGACCATAGCACTTAATCTTACAGACAGAAAGTAACCTCTGCCCCACACTATCTACTACCTGAGACACAGTCTTACTGCTTTTAGCAGTCCAACAAGAGAGAACAAGTAGCCTCACTGTTGTTCAGGAAAGGTTTCCTGAATCTTTTGGCTATGGCTAATAAATGCAGCTTCATTCACCAATTTTCTGCTGTCCTTCCTGGTGCCAAGGTTTCTGGTTGCCAATCTAAGCATAACCACTGTTCATAAGGACATGCTGGCAACATATGAAAGCTGCAATATGATGAGAGAGAACAGGTGTTTCCGTTGCTTCAGACCACTGTTTTAGGATAGTGCTACTCTGCATAGTCCAGTTGGATGCAGCATTATGAAAATCATCATCTTGCTTCGAGTGCATCCAAAAGAATTCCGATGCTGCTGGTATTCTTCTGTGTAAAATCACTTAACCATTCATGGCTTCTGAGGAGAGCAGGTAAACAGTCCCACAACCCAAGACATCTTTGTTATAAAAATCTCTACTGAAAAAAAAGACAAAGAGAGAACTGACCTTTTGGTTCCTGTCCCTCCCACTGCAGAAGACGGAATCACGCCAGGGAAAAGCTTTGATATGGGTGGTGGAGTAAACAGGAGTATTCAATACCAAGATCTAGGTAATATTTATTCAAGCATTACAGGGTCAGCCTCTGTTCTCTGCAGCTCTTCTTCAGCTCTGGAATTTAATAATTTTCGCCACTCTCACTTTTGAACTGCAAAAGTTCAAAGGAAGGAGGTTGTTGACAGTGCAGGACAATTGGATGCTGCTGCTTCACTGGCCAAAAAGTGGACAGTTCTCATCTCTGAGGCCAGTAACAAAAGTATCATGAACAAATAATAGCAACAAAACCTAAAACCTGTAAAGAGGTTCTTGAGAAGAAAGCAGTTTACATACGGCTTCAGCAGTAACTGGAGATGAGTCTTTGACACAGACATGTAAATTATAAAAGGAAGGCTGTCTTTGTTGGGTTGACCCCGGTTGTAGGCCAGGTACCCACCAAAGCCACTCTATCTCAAAGCCACTCCCCTCCCCAACGATGCAGGGAAGAGAAAATATAACAAATGTTCATTAATTGTGGTAAAGACAATAATAGTCACTCACACATCCCAGTAAAAGTATTTACCATCACAGTAAATCAGACCCAGCTTGAAGAAATTAGTTGAATTTATTACCATTAAAATAAGAGTAGGATACTGAGAAATAAAACAAATCTTAAGATCACCTGAACCCCAGTGCTCCCTCCTTCCTGGCCTTAACTTAATTCCAAATTCTCTGCCTCCTCCCCCAGTGGTGGAGACAGATAGAAAATTTGGGTTACAGGGAGTTCATCACATGTTGTTTCTGCCACTGCTTCCTTCTCAGGGAGAGGAGCGCTTCCCCTGTCCCTTTTGCCCAAGGGAAACAGTCCTCCATTAACTCCTCCAAGAGTCCTTCCCAGGCTGCGGTCCTTTATGAACTGCACAAGGATTTCCCCAGCCAAGAATGCAGCTGATGGCACTGATTCAAATTAACAGCATTTTTCAGGGCAGTTAAAAAAAGAAAGAAAAAGAAATAAAAAAGAGAGAAAGAAAAAATAGACTTTTATAAAGGTAAACCCATCATGAATTTTTATCCTTTTGCTCCGTTACAGAACATCTTGGATGAATAATTAATATTTCTTTTAACATTTTATCTTGGAATTACTTTAATCAGGCACTGTTGTGGTCTTCTAGAAGAAAAGGATTTGCAAGTGCACTAGGCATCTGGGCCTAGAGGGATAACAGATGGGGCAGGCAGCACGAGCAAAGCTACGCACATTTTGTAGGCAAACAGGCAAACTGTGTGCATACATGGAGCAGATACAGGCTCCCACTGTCCATGCCTAGAGCTGTGTAGCTCCTGTCCTGCAGACCTGAGGCCCAGTTTATTCTCAGGCTTAACATCAGCTGGGTCACTGCACAAAACCAGTTTCTCTGCTGGTGGTGTGAACTATGGGCAAAAACAAGCTGGTATCTGCCTGCAGAGTAGCACACTGATAATACCTTAGGAGTGAGTGGGACACTTGCTTTGGCTCAAAGGGGAGACAACACAGCAAGACCTGCACTGAAAGAGACATGTTTACAAGCAACCAAGCAGAGTTTAAAGTGTCACTGCTGTTTTTGATATTACATGAAAATTGTAGTCACTGTAAAGCATGGAATTGCATGGTAAATATCTCAATGGACTTCTTAAAAAAAAAGAATTTTAAAATAAGATGTTTAAATTCAAGATTTAAAATGTTGATTAAAAAAATTTTGTCCCAATATGAAATTAATATTAAAAAGACATAGAAGTTCACAAAGGACAATTATATCTCAAGTCTACAGAGTGCAGCAGCCTAGAATCATTTGTATATGTTCTGTATTTAGAGTGATAGAAGTCAGTAAGAAACCTGACTTTATTTTGATAATCCATATAGGGATTATTAGCGATCATTAGCCACTGGAAGGAGGCTGTCCTGTTTTTGCAGTCTATAACTACCCTAAAATGCAGTATCTGTCATCAGAACGCTTTCTGAGGTATATTCTGCTTACAGACGTCCTATGGCAGTCAAACTTTATTGTTCTACTGATGATGTGCTGACTGACAACACTCACAAGAATGTCTGTTTTGTCTCCTTCCTTCCTTTTCATACTTTATATATTTTATTCTGATTTCTGAGTGTAGGAACACGGTTCATGCTGCAGAATTTTCAGAGCCCACAAGAAAATCAATTCTCTTTCCTCTGATGTTTATTGCAAACACCGTGCTGATGACTTCAAGCTCTAGCACTAGGCTAAAATGACATTTTTGGGAAGAGAAAGAAAATAAAATTCTGAGTCAGGGCCAGGAGCTGCGACCCTAATCTGGACTTCCCAGTTCAATCAAGGAGCACAAGAAAGATGAGAAGGAATGTTCTTCAGTAAATTCATTCACTCTATGGAAAAATGATGTTGCTTTGAAAGAAGAGTGGGGAAGGAGGAAGGAAAAGGACAAGTGTTGTTTCCCAAAAAGACTAAGGTGTCTTTGAGAGCTAAAGGATATGCCCATAAGTTATTTTAGGGCATAAGCGGAGTGATTTGCTTAAGACCTACTTTTCATTGTTTAAATAAAACTCCATCTTTAATGTGTTGCATCTATACTTCTAGCAGCTTTGGACTAAGAAGGATGGTTTGTTCAAAGATGATGTCATACTTGTGATTAAAGCTAGAAGAAGAGTCAGAGATGGTAGATGAGAAGTCATTTGGTCCCAACACAATCTCCACACAATCCCTGTTCTCTTAAGTGCAGGAATTTAAACCTGATGTTTATTTATCTGGGTGCTATTTTAAGAGTCACTTATAATGTTGGATATTTTACTCAATCTTTGTTTACAACATGTCATAGTCCACAGAATGGCATGCTTCAAAATCAAAGCTCTTCAAAAAAAGGACCCATGTTTGAACTAAGAGCTTGTTCTGAAAGCAGGAGTGTAATGAAGAGGGCCTTAGCCTTTTTCTCCTGGGACTGAAATATGGTGTAGCAAAGTTTATATGTGTCATGGTTTGACACTGGCCCAGTGCCAGACACCCACGGGAGTCGCTCGCTGACCCTCCCCTGCCACAAGTGGGCAGTGGAAAGGGAAAGCAAATTAATGAAGGGTTCATGAGTTGTGATAAGGACCAGGAGAAAACATTCCAAGGGCAAAACAGGCTCAGTGTAAAGTCACAAAATAAACTTATTGCTAGTAGAATCAGAGAGGGATAATGAAAAGTAAAATAAGCCCTTAAAATGCCTTTTTTCCCCCAGCTCCTCCCTCCTTCCCACGAATAGCACAGGGATACAGAGCGTGGGGGTTAAGGTCAGTTCATCACTGAGATTTTCTTCTGCTGCTCAGGGAGAGCAGTCCTTCCTCTTTGAGACAGTGGGGTCCCTCCCATATGAGACAGTTCCCTGTGAACTTCTCCAGCATGGTCCACTCTCACAAGCAGCAGCCAATCCACACCTGCTGCAACATGAACTCCCTCCCACAGGCAGACAGTCTTCCCAAAACCACTGTGATGTAGGTCACTCTTCCACGGGGTGCAGTCCTCCAAGGACAGGCTGCTCCAGCCTGGGAGCAGGGACCCCCTCTCTCCACCAGGTCTCCCACTGGATCAGAGCCTCCTCCAGTCATCCACCTGCTCCAGTGTGGGCACCTCCCCCATGGGCTGGGGGTGGATCTCTGCATCCCCCATGGATCCCCTTGGGCTGCAGTGGCACAGCTGCTTCACCATGAAGCATCACCACGGCCTGCAGAGGAATCTCAGCTCCAGCACCTGGAGCACCTCTTGCCCTTCCTTCTGCACTGACCTTGGTGTCTCCATGTTGTTTTCCCTCACATGTTCTCATCTCCTCCTCTTCTCTGACTAGAAGAAAAACTGTGAGACTTTGTTTTGATTTTCACCTTCAATATGTCATCACAGAGACATTACCAATCTCTCTAATTGGCCCAGTTTTGGCCAGCAGCATATCCATCTTCAGAGCCATCAGGAATTGTCTCTCCTGGACATGGAAGCTTCCAGCAGCTCCTAGTGGTGTGGACCCCACTACCAAAAACCAGGCTGTGCAAAACCAATACAATATGCCATTATTTGCACACAGTGCTGCCACAATTTTTCTATCAGTTAAGGCTGGGAAAAAAAGAACGGCTTAAAAATTAACTTGATTAGTCTTAAGCTCTGACCAGGGCTCATTCTTGGGAGATAGCTGCCACTTTATGCCACATTATATGTATTTGTAACATAAGAAAGCCCTTTAAAGCTCACTATAATATTTTTTAAAATAATAATGTATTGTGTTGTATATATTGACATACTCTTTGCAGTACTTCACTGCTCGGTTGTGAGATGAAAGGTACTTCCAGGTTCATATTGATTTAGACTGTCTTATAGCCGTCTTCAACTTTCTTCAAGACTATGAGACAATAACCACATGTCTTTAGATAGCTTTTACTTATTTGTCAATTGCAAACCGTTGAAAATATGTTGACAGAAACAGCTGACTTAAGTTACAGCTTTTGAAAGTAGCACATAAGAATTCATGCTAGGTGTTAATTAAATGAGTGAGAGAACCTGGATCTTTTCTGAGCCCCTCAAACTGTCTGTTACTAAATACAATCGTCTAGAGCCCACTATTTGGCCTGTAGGCAAAGAGCACACTGTGGCTTGAGCTCTGATGTTATTCTCCTTTCTCCTCTCAGCCACAGAGAGGATTGCCCATCCTGAGCCAGAACAGCACACTAATAGATAAATCATAGGGTCAATCCTGTGCTAATTATCAAATTCATTCCTGGTCTTGTTTACTTTTCCAGTCCAGATGTAGCTCAAATAAAAGTATTATCTTTTTCAGTGGGAAAAAATCTAACCGATTACAAAAGATTTTGACTTCAAGGCACCTTTTTAGCTAAATGAGTATATGGTCTTGCTACAGCCTTATGCTTACATCAGTCAGTACAATCCAGTCTTTAGCAAACTACAGAGCTATGAATTGGTAATAAAAACAGTACAGCTGGCTCTTCACATGACCATGTCTCTTCAGCATCACAATCAATTGGAAATTCACCAGACCTCCACTTTGAGTTTGATAGCTGCCACTGGAAACTTCCATGAGTCAGAAGGCTGACAAAATATTGCATCATCTTCCTCTCCTATCTACACACTGTCTAAGACTGGAATTTAATCCACTATCACTTTATATTTCATAAATTTAATAAAAAAAGAAGGAAAGAAAATGAATAATATAATCAGAAGTAACACTTGAATAATTGTAGTTGCTTCCCTGTCTCAGTAATTTTCTTGTTATTCTCGTACAATATTAATGTTTAAACTCCTTATTTCAGATAGAGCCCAGACGTGGTAGCCTGGCACAGATTGCTACCCATGAGGTCATCAGTCTTGTTAGTTCACATGAAAGGGCAAACAGCATGGGGCCAAATTAAGTGTGGAGCTTCATATACTGACTGCACATGTCTGATGTCACCACTGATTTACTTTTATGTGCTGTCAATCTATACTGGCAATATATGAGAAGCAGGAAAATTTTTAATGCAGGTGAATTTTCATGTTTGGTGGTACTCTGTTTACTTAGATGCAAATACACAGTAATGGGAGAAGTACGTGCATATTTCCTGTGCTGATTAGCTTCCTATGGGCTTGATCCAATTTCAACTCAAGTCAGTGGGAATCTTTCCACTTTCTTCAGTAGCAGTTGTCCCACATCCTCAATGAAAAGCATACTGTGCAGAGCAGAAATTCTCCATAAGAAAAATTATTAAAGGATTAGAGTCTACAAGGGGAAAATGGGCATAAGATGTCCTACAAGCATGCTGACAAGACATTCACAGTAAGAAATGAGTCTCAATAAACTGCAAGCCTCATTTGGTAACTTGTAGACATAGGGATTGAAATTTACAAAGTAAAACATGTTACTTGTTGCACTGAAAGCTTTAATTTATTCCTTTATGTTAGATGAATCTTGTCTGTTCCAGTTTGATAGAACTTTCACCTTATTGTCAGGTACTTTCAGTATGATTTTTATTCACAAACCAGTTTTAATGCTGAAATTGAGTTTGTCCAACTAGAAAGGAGCAGTGGTGTATTTTGGATTGAGCTAAATTGGAACAACTGGGGTTTTTCATCACTGAAACAGTTAACAGGAACAACAATTGTGGTTGGAAGTGGAAGATTAATTTTCATGTGCCTTTAATTCTCAAATGTTTTTTTGGCAATAAATAAGTCATATTTAGAAAAAATGTTGACAAAACCTCACTTTATCTATATTTTTGGTTAATATAATTCACAATATCAAAATTATGTGGTTTTAAATGGATTAATTAAATGGATTAATTTTATTTAAAATTTTCCCTCTCTAGCCACCGCAGTTTAATCACTAATATTTTTTACTTTCCCTGTTTCAAAATTGAAAGGAAGAAACCCATCTACACCAATAAATGACTACTACAGAAGACAACCCAAAGTGCAGTGCAGTTCTGTGGTATTCTGAAAACTAGTTTAGAAGAGTTATGTACCCAAGCATAATAAGTAAGGAGCAAAATTCATATCAGTAGGCAATACTCTGGATCTGAAGTTTATATATGTCATACTACTCCATATATCATGGTATAGAACAGATGCCCAAAAAAATATTTGGAAGGCCATCTAGTGTTATCCAAGTGAAATGCAATATATTTAATTGCTTAAAATGCATGCACCTGTTCTCTCATAGAACAACTAAAAAATCAGAAGTATTCACTTTTGTTTTAAATTCAACTGATCATCACCATCTCTAGAGTATCACTGACATTTTGCAAGGAAAATGTGTTCATTTTAATTGTCACAAATATACAATATTTTATAAAATGATGGAAGAAAATATTACTAAAAGGAAAATATACACAGAAAGTAAAACAAGTGAAATTTGTGTCATTGTAAGGTTTTAACAACTAACATTAAAATGTCAAGATGTAAAGAAATATAACTTTGCAAAACAGATAATCAGGAAGATGGTGTGATACCAAATCTGTGTGAGGAAAGAAATTCATCCAGTTACAGTGCAGCAACAAAGCAGTGGAAATGTGTTAACTGCAAATGTGTTCTGAGCTTGAAAAAGTGTTCACTTTATAGCTGTTTTAAATATGTGTGAATAAATACATAAATAAATACTATCTAGTCTATCTTAATTTCTATCCACTGAACAGACATGCACAAACGCCTTTACTCGTCATAAGGCCAGAAGGAGCTGTTCTGATTATCTGCTCTTACTTTAAAAAAAATACAGGCTGCAGAACCTCAGCGTATTCATCATACATACAGCATGTATAAGAAAATAATGATTTTCACATCTTTATCCTTGTTTTATCTGCATATGAAAAGACTTTTCATACATGTGATAATTTAACTTTCTGGTTTTCAGATAAACCATTTAATCCTAGTAAGAAAATAAACTGAAGAAATAATTGTAAAGTAGTAAAAACTGTTTCTTTTGCAACATACTGCTCACTTTTTCTGTGATACTGTAACTCTTTACTTCAGAAATGCTGGGAGGCAAACAAATTACTTTAGTATTTTTCTGAGATTATATACCAGCCTACTGGCTACAGCAGCCATTAAATTACTTAAATTAAGGATTTAAAGTTTACAGCTCCAGGCCCATGATGGTATATAAAAATTCCTATTAAAAATTACAATTCCTTTCTCATTTCACTAATGAACTCACAGTGGGATTTAAAGTGTTTGTAAATTTTTTTTTCTTGCACATTTAATCATAAATTATATAAGATAAAAATCAAGTTCAGCTTTAGTAGTCATGCCACAATTTATTATGGTGTCATCTACCTCATTTAACTTTTTCTGTTAAAAATCATCAAATTAACACTGCTTTATCAGTGGCATTGTCCAAGTATGACAACATTTGAAGATGGGAAGAAGCATTCTGTGATGTTGATGGCATGGTAAGGACTTTTTCCATTAGCCTGTATCTGTGGAGGTCCTTTCCAGATGTACTTTTGTCACAGGACAGATATGGGTCACAACAACCTGGAACTATGCCATCTTCTTATCAGATTCAAAACTAGTTAAGTCACTGCTTTTTGGCTCCAGTCTGACAGATTGAAAATTACATCCAAAGAATTTTATCGCTAAGATACCAAAAAGAGTAGGTAGCAAGTTTTGTACCAAATTTCAGTTTTAGGCCTGATTTCATCCCTAATTCAAACACCCAATTCCTATTTAGATCCACATACTACTTAACTCCTAAACCGTTGTAATGGTTTTGGATGAAATTGCTACCAAAGAAATAAAAAGGTCGGGGCTCTTCCTTCTGAAACAGCCATAGCAAAAGCATGAGGCCTCACTCCCTGTGTGTTCACACCACAGAGGAATCTCCAGTGTGACTCCTCCTTTGGAAGAGCCAGGCTTTCTCTGACAGCCACTGGTGGTTGCACAACCAGCAGTGATGGTGCTGGTGCAATAGCCACTCAGGCCAATTATCCACATATCCACATCTACCTCCCACCCACCTTTGGTTTACAGGGACAGCTTGCACTCCCAGAAAGTGTCTCCATGGCCATTAACAGCAGTAACCCAAATACAGGATGCAACAATCAGTTCCACATATCACATGTGAGCCCAGGGCAACACCAACCAGTTACACCAGGGACTGTGCCTGCTGCCACAAGCCTACGTTCCCATCACCTTTACTGCAACCTGCCTCCATATCCCAATGGATCCTCTACCTGCTCAGTCCTCTTTGCTGTCTCCCATCAGCTGTAAAGATCAGACCCATCAGTGTCACAGCTCTGCTCTGTGATACATGTGAAAGCAGTCACCTGCTTATAGAGGCTGAACAGCTACAGGAGTGGTTTTATCTAAGTAAAAAGTGCTAGGTCCCCATCCATTTTCTCCTCTGTATTTCTCCCCACTAATATCCATACAATTCTCAGCACTATTCTTCATTCTCACCAAGTGCCCATCACCTCAGAGAGCTTTGGCTGTTTGCCACAATCAATACAAAGTTCATTCCCAATGAAAAATGAGATAGGGATATAAAAAAATTTGCTATGCAAGAGAGTGAACATTGTGGGGTCAGGACAGAAGAGTCTCCTGGGTACTTGGCCAAAGCAGTTTGGGAACAGACTCAGGACTGGTTTCACATGAAGAGGTCTGCTTCTGTGCTACATAATCCATGCTATACAACCCATGCTATATGCCAAAGTACAGGTGTACACCCAGACACCATTTTCAGTAGCGCCCTCACTGCTTCTGAGCAGCAGGGTCCTGCTGGAAGAGTTGCAGCCCTCCTGGGATGCCAATTTAGCAATTGCAGCATTTTCCAAAAACTCCAGGGAGGGGACACAGTGGTCGGGCAACCACCACAGCATAACAAGGCCTGAGACCACTGGAATTGCCCAGAGGTACACACCTCTTCACAGGATGTGTCCAAGGTTGCTCAGTTTATTGCTAGCTAGATTGAGGCTCAGCTGAGGGAACCTGGGAATTACCAAGATTTAGACTGACTGCCCAGGTGAAAAAGGCTATTTTTCCAGAAACAGGAGTTATGAAACACTAGTTGCCTTCATTTAAGCTTTCTTAATCCCACCTTTTCTTCACCTGCATCTTAGAGAGTAGCTTTTCTCTCTTCCTGTGCTGACAGTGGCAGACACATCCTCTCTGGGAGTGATGTTCCTGATTCCAATTACGTTATCCTTTATGCTCTGTCCCTCCAACTTACCAATGTTTGTCCCACCAAACTATAGAAATGTTTGCCATTCCAAGCTTATTTCAAGCCCCTGGAGAAAGAAGGATTCTAACATACAGTGGTTAGTAAAGTCTTTATGTAGCAGAAAAAATACCAAAGCTATTGTCTTCTACACCTGAGACACTGGAGTCTAGAAAACCTGACTCCACTTTGCCTTTTCTCAAATTCCATCTCCAAAAAAGGGCCACAGTAAGTGGAAATACCTGCTCTAGAAAGCAGTAATCAGGCATGTAAGGAGCTGCACAGCAATTCTTTGGACATAAACTTTCTAGGCTGCTTTCTATGTAGCAAATTAAGATGTTACAGTCGAATGAATGCTGAGGAAAGAGCAGACCTGAGCTACCTTGACAGACAGAATAGGTAATATCTTCTGTGGGATTCTTTCTTGTTTCAAGTCAAAATTATGGCTTCAAAATCCCACTTAAAATCTGACCCTATTTTAAGACCCATTGACAGAGTAATAGCAAAAGAATACATAAAATGTTTGGCTTTGAACTAGCCACACTGGGCCGTGTTCTACAATATGACTGACTATTTTCAGAATATTTTACGTTTGCATCATAAACAGAGGCCTTTTGAGGTTTTTACACATCACAGTGGAAAATGAAGTTAAGCAGTAACATCCTGCCTGACAGATTTGTTTAAGAACAGCACATACAATATCTCAGATATTTCAGTATACTTCCTGTGAATAATGATCCTTGCATCTGACATATCTTTTATAATCTTATGTTGGAGATCATTGTCTCCAGAATTTCTGGTGTTATCATGCCTGTGTTATGAGTTGAGCATAGAATCCTCTTTACAGGTTTTCTTCCTTACAATTAAACCTACAACTGGACAAGGATGTATCATATAAATAAACTTTGAAGACAGGAAATATCTACAAAGGTAGATCCCCAAAGATCTTCTGGGAAAATCATGGATGTTCATGTGGTATCCTCTAGGTTCAAAAGTGTCTGCGAAGACAGGAGTACCAAGATTTGAAGCCCTCTTACCATTGCCTTAGTGTTGCCCTGTTGCATAATTTCATTGCCCAGTAGGATTGTAAGGTAAGACAGGAACCAAATCACTCCTGGTGTTCTAAGGAGCACAGAGAGATCCAAGCTGTGTAGCTTTCTAAATTCATAGTGTCTAGTCTATCATTACATGCAGTAAAAGCAAATGGATGTATAATTAGTTCAGCATTATATGTACCATAAACATACTCCATAACTATAGCCTATATTTCTTTCAAAGTTGTAGTGAAACTTTATTTCTTCCAATAAGAAGAAGTTTCCAGGTGTGTACACTGGTCTCTTCAACCAGCAAAAAACATTGCTTAATTCAGGACAAAAGTAAATGCACTGTTCAGGTGGCCAATATGTTCCACAGTCATTTAAACATGATTCTGGACATTTGCATAGTCCTAGCAGCAGCCCAAGCAGTCACTTCCCATGCAGTCAAGGGTACATTTCAGTTTCTGGTGCCCACCTGTGCAAGACAGGCTTGTGGTAGCACCAATAAGTATTTTAACAGTCTTTCAAGTTCAGGTCCAGGGGTGCAAGGGCTACAGCATGGGGTCTCCCACTACACAGAGGTCAGCAGGGATCACAGCTGATTCTTTCCCTGGCACTGGACTTCTTTGAAGGAAGTGAATAACTGAATCCAGTTGCCGGCACCACTTCTGAAGTCATGCTACCACATGTGCTGTTCATGTATCATGACGTTTTTGAGTACTAATTGCTTAGTGTTCTGCACTTCCATTTAATCATGTTAGAATGAAATAATTCCTGTTTTGACATAACTAATTTATCATCACATTGCCAGAGAGTGAGGAAAAAGCAGAAGTTCCAAAGATTTTGCATATCTCAATGTTCATATACACACGAAATAGAGAGATTAATAAATTAAAAGTTATGTTTCTGTTATTTGAAAAATAGTACATTTTTGTCACGAATTATCACAGTGAAATCTATTTAATTTCATCCTTCATGTTAAAGGATGTCTTAGAAATAAAATTTTGTTTTGAATACTGCCATGGTTTAGGGACTGTATTCCTCAATTTAGTGTTCCTACTGAAGCACTCAGAACCATGCGCAGTTCACTTGCTTCCTGATTTCAAACAACAATGACCCAGTACCAAACCCTGGGCTCTACCTCTAGTGACCAGCATCCAGCTGGTCTTTTTATCACCACTCCTTTAAACCAGCAGTTCAGACAGTTTTCAGCCTGCCTTGCCCTCCTCTTACAGAGTCTATAATTCATTAGTTTGTCTATGAGGGTATTATGGAGGACAATGTACAAAGTCTTGTTGAAGTCAAGTTAAATGATATCCCATGTTTCTCCTGTTTCCAGTGAACTGGTGATTTTGTCATGGAAGGTTATTAGGCCATCAGTCATGACTTCTCCTTCCTAAAGCCCTGCTGACTATTTCCAGCCATTATCTTGTCCTTCATGGTTTGGAAAGTTTTCATTATTAGCTCCATCACCTCCCCAAGGATCAAGGTAAGTCTAAGAAACGTGTAGCTCTCCAAATCCTTCTTCTTCAAGCCCAAACTAACACTTAGCTCTCTCAATCCAACTGGTAGCACTGAGTATTTGTATCAAACTCAACTGCTGCTGTGATTTCTAAGTAATTGATCTTGACCTTAAAAATAGCTTGTACTTTAATGCTTTGGTTAAAACATCATGGAGATTAAAAAACCACACAAGAAGATGGTTGCAATTACATACTTAGCAAAATTATTTTTAAGAAACCAGTAGTGTAGAAGCCAAAATAAAGAGGAAAGAAAAAGTTTTTTTAAGTGAGGTTCAAATTCAGAGAATATGAGAAAATTCATCCTACTACAGTACTGTGGCTTAAAAACCAGTTTGCAAACATCTGGGAAATAAGATAATTAATGAAAAGACTCAACTATTATGAACAGAGAATAGGTTGTTTTTTTTTTTTTTTTTTGATGGTTTAACTTCGGTGGTGAATGATGGGAAATGAATGGTTATGATATATCTTAACTTTTGTAGAGTTTCTGACAGCTCATCTTATGACATTACCACAGGTGAGCTAAGGAGATAAAATCTAGCTTTAATCATCCATGAAAGCATGAAAACCAGAACATTCTTGCAACAGCTCACAGTCTTATATGTAGCTGCTTCCAATATGTTCCCAATGTCCTTTTTCTGTCAGGTGATGTTGATAGAAGGAAACATCTTATGAGTACCCTTATGAAGGTGATTTTGTGCAGAGATATGGATGAAGATGGCTTCAAACAAACACACAGGGGCAATTTTATTCCTAGTCCTTTCAGCACAGTAATTCTTGCTTTGGTTGTTTTTGCAGTTCCCTCTGCTGGCTGAAATCTCTGGCTCATTCCATAATATGGCCACAGAGATTTACACAGGAATATTTCCAGAATAAGGTTTTTGTTCACCTCACCAATGCAATGGGATTCTAAGGTGATTTATACAGAATGATACAGAAATTTTTGAAATAGGAAGCCAAATTATTTCAGCATTTAAAATTAATTGCTGTTGCCTTTTAATAATTTTCATTACCGCATATCATCGTATCACTCAAATTGCTCATCCCTGCTAAATATAATATACATTCAGACTTTCAAAATACCAAGATCTTCCCCCACTCTCACCTTCCTCAAATTTTCTTCCATTCTCCTATCATGGATCAATGGTCAAAGGCAACAACAAATCATGAGCCTTCTCTCTCTTGAACTCAGGTCAGCAGACAAGCATCAGTGAGCTTGCCATTTGGAAGTATTTGTTCAAGGCTGTTGACAGTAAGCGTACAGTTTGCTGAAGCTCTAAGAATTATCTTCAGGACATGTGGCTTCATGTCCAACATCTCCATGTGAACTTCCCCGAAAATAAAACACCAGAAAGTATAAAAATGTATTGACTTGTCTGCAGAAAAGATTTGCAGGCTGTTTGCTTTCTTGTAAAGTAAAAAATAACAGGGTTATTTTAAAGTAAAAGGTTATTTTAAAGTTCTTGTAAAGTAAAAAATAACAAGGTTAATTTGAGCAAACAGAAAGACATAAAGAAGCTAAGACCTGTCAATAAAAAGACAAAACATTATTCAGTTACCAGTCATTCCACTGGGGACTATCTCGAAAAGCGTGATTTGTTTTTGACATCAGGTTTTAAAAAGCTGCTTAAACTTTTCTTAAAAAATATATGAAAATTTACAAGACTTTGTGAAGGAGAGGATCAAATAACATTTCTTATCAATTATTATTTCACTGTTTGAAAAAACATCCTGGTTTTGTGCATGAGGGAAGAGCAAATCTTCACGCCTGTGATCCTTACATCACTGGGGACTTGAATTGCCCAAGTAACACTAATTTATATTTTCTTTCCTCTGTTGGGGAAACAAGTTTTACCTTGCAAAAAAAAACCAAACAGTGTTTTTACTTTTGGATAATTCAGTGCTTCTTCTGCCAAAGATTTTAATCATAAACTATAATTAATATTGCTTAAAAGTAAACCAGTGAAGAAAGCCAGTAGAATCCTTACATTGCCTTTATAAAATTAAATTGGGTTCTCCCAAGATAATAACTATCAATTTGAGGTGGACAAAGTTATACCTTTAATTATGTACATTACTAATTAGTTGCAATTCATATTTTATATGGTAGCCACTTTTCTTTACCTTATGGAATTAGAAAAATCAAAATTATTTCATTATCAAAATTTTAAAAAACTGGAAAGAAACATAATACTTCCTGACATGGATTTGAGTACATGTATACGAGTACATGCAAAAATACTGCTGGATTTCAGGCGTTATCAGAATTACAGAGACTTGATAAAACATCTAACATACTCTGTACAAATCAGCAACAAAAACCTATAAAACCCAAAATAAACATCTAAATGAGGGAGCTATAGTTCTCACTTAGAGAGCTCAGTTCTCTTTAGGTTTCAAACTTAGTTCCTAAGAAAAAAATCATTTGACTTAGGATCTCTAGGCTACTGTATAGCTGCTGAGTTCACCATTAGGAAGTGGTACTTCAAAAATAGTGCAGGAAACCTTTTCTTTCAATCCAAAGTTCCAACTTGTTAACTTATTTACTTTCCCCCAAATGTAGCAAAAGACAATAATGCAGTGTGAAAGCTTCTAGGAGGTTCTCCATGACCTCCATAGCTGCATCTGCCCCTTTGCACATCTTACCTGCAAGATATTGACAGCATTCAGCATCATACCTCTGCTGTGAAAAACTAGGAACAGCTGTAGAACTAGCCAAGGTATTAGTACTTTTCATGATAAATATCCAAACCAACAACAAACAGAATGACAAGAAAATTACTTGAATCTTTTCTTCCATTTGCACTGAGTATTTTGTGTTTCAAGAGATGCCAGTTCTCTGGTGTGTTTGTCTTCCATTTTCCATAACTACACTGTTTTCTAGTTTTGACTTTATCAAAAACAAAAATACAGAAAAACTGTAATTAAGGACTACTCTTATAATCTTTAAGTAGACTATTGACTAGAAAAAAGAAATCATCTTAGCAACACACCATTAAATTTAAGAATTTAAGAACAGATGTATTCTAAAGATAGTATGATAGTATAGCCCTTTTCATGGAATTATATAATCATGGAAAGTTTTGCTTGGAAGGGACCTTAAAGACCATCTAGTTCCATAGTTCCAATCCCATGCCCACCCACTAGTAACTCTTAGATCAGGTTGCTCAGGGCCCCATCCAGCTTGGCCTTGAACACTTCCAGGGGTGGGGCAACTTCTATGTGAAAATGAAAGGATAATAACTATTTTTGTCCTCAAGTATTATAAATAGAGTATCTGCTGTTATAATTAGTAAATCAACTACATCATGATTCTGCAAAGAATTCAGTCACTATTTATAAAGAGCTTGATTGTTCCATTAAGGTCATCTGACTTACAAATGAAATGAAGCACACATGTAATAGTATATTCAGTAACTGTATGTTATAGTTTGTTATCAAGAACTTTATAAAATATATTAATAAACTGACTGCTAGAATAGATTATTTTGCATGTTAATAAAAAAGTAATTGAGAGTTATCTGCAATTGAATGTAATTAGTTTTATCAAGAAACTATTAACATCATTAAGAATGCTATTGTTCTACTATAAAGTCAAGATTTCTATTCTATTACAAGTAGAAAGCCTAGAAGATATTTTATTCAAAGTAATTGCATATATATTAATGTATATCTTCTCCTTGTAAGGAGAATTTAAGTCCAAGAGACCCCAAATTCAAATTAAGTGGAAAAAAATTGCTATTTTCATGTATTTTATAGGCATTCTGCACTGCCCAGAAAGTATTAGCTGCATGAGATCTTACAGTTTCCAGGAAATTGTACAATGATTTCCAGGAAAGCCCTTTGCACTCCAGGACTTGTTCCCTTAGTGATTAATTTAATGCCCAGAAGAAGGTGACTGTTATTTATGCCATTAGCTAGCCTGTAACCATTGTTATTATAACCAAAATAAAAATTTAATTTATGGTCTAATAATACTTAAAGGGTACAAATAAATGGGAGCCCACTGTCGTCTTTGATGTCACAAACAGACAGTTCCTTCCCTTTAAGTCATACAAAAATGAGCTCCTTAAGTGTGAGCAAGACTTTTTCTGACTGGAAATGTGGAAAGGAACCAGTAAGCCATGAAGTTTCATGGAGAGAATTAGAAAAATAAAGCTGGCTAAGGAAGAGTATCTGAAAACCAGAGAGGTAAATGGAATGCAACAATGATGAAAACAACTATCAGTAAGCTTCAAAACGGGAGTATGGGAGACATAATCAGGATTTGCTGTAATGGAAGAAAGCAAAGTAGTGGAAAGTGAATGAGGCTGAGGAGGGATCAGAGACAAAAAGAGGAGTAACCATGATAGTGCAAATAAGATGAACACTGAATAAAGGCACTTGTAAGAAATTATTGTAGAAAGGACTGACCAGCCAGGGAGCAGGACTATTCTGAAATTTAGCATCAGGACAGAAAATGGGAAGGAAATTGCAGAACAGGTTTACAAGAATAGGAGGTGAGGGGTGTTAAGGGATCTTTCTAGGACAAAGGAGAGAACACAGATGACAAGTTCTTCCTGCCTCTTTTTTTAAAAAAGAGGGGCTTCTACAATGTACCAGAAACAATTTTCCCCAAGGCTGTATGCTTAAAAGATACAGACCTCCATACGTTATCATCTTTGCAATACCAACGCTAGCTTTTACCAGGATTTCCAATGCTCAATTGCAGGAGAAATTATAGGTTTCAAAATTTTCTTACTCAAATAGTGCCCTTCCTGGAAGTAGGAGGGAGGAGGTATGAAAATGTCTTTGTGCCATCACTGTTTCTAAAGTCTAAGGCATACTTGTCTGACCTGCTTATAACAGGTCTTTGTTTCTCCTTTCTCCTCTACATAATCTCTACTCCCAAATATAGAACAGAGCTTCCCAACTCTTACAACCTGTTGTCAAACTCACTTCCTTTTCATTCTTCTCTTCCTGACTCCTTTACTTCCCTCTTTTTAGTGGACTGCTTGCTCTCTCCTCTGCTGCTCTCTGTTTCCCCTTGGAAAAATACTTTTTGCAAATAGAAAAGCATGTCTGTGAGTACATATTATCACCCTTTTAGCAGGAATATTTACCAGAATAAAATCCATTTTATCAGCACACTTTGCATCTGTACAAAGAGAAAAGGTTGGCCAATCAATACTCTTCTTCCTCTCCCTTTCTTCTCTTTCCTTGTTTTTAATCCCTTCCTTGTCTCTCTCCTTTCAAATAACAATCAAAATACACAAAACCCCCTGCATTTGGAAGTTTTGCATAGCACAGGTCAGATTAAATTACTTAATTGTTGTACAAACATCACGCTGCCCATCACTAGTCCAGGATGAACGAGGTAGCAGGACCTATCCAATGGACCTTTGTGAAGAGAACAGACTTTTGCCAATTACAACCTATGTTATTCCTGTTATTGCACTCTTTCTCAGCTTACACAGATCATACTAACTCTGGCTGATCTTCCACAGTTTTTCAAATTTTCTTTTCCTCTGAAATTTCCCTAACCTAATGCTAGTTGTTGTATCCACATGCAAGACTGACAAAAGTGGCCGTGTGGCCGTTAGGAGGATTTGGGAATAGCAGGCTATAAGTAAAACACAACCAAAAATGAAGCCTATGAAAAAAATCTCTACAGAATACTAGTTTCATCCACCTCATATTTTTAATATTCAAGCAACATGGGTGTTTATGTTACACAGAGTTTGACCGTGCCCTAAACTTTTCTTGCAATGAAGATGGAAATTGTATCCAATAAAAGCAATGATTTAAGTATTGATTATATCAAAATATGTGAATTGGAACAATTTTGTTAATACTGCAGAGTGAAACACTCCAAAAGATATTAAAATACTTGAAATAAATAGCAAGAAATTTTAACTGACTTGTGCAATATCAAAATAAGTCAGGAAACTAAGTAATTCAGCTTGTAGCTGATTTAATTAAAGCACACAAATTACAGAAAGTATAAAATTTTTGATTTGTGTATATGCATATGTCAATTCACAAAACCTCAGTGGAGGAACACAGAAGCATATCACACAGTGGATTTTTTCCCATTCCGATACTAGCTTACAGTGATGAGCAATTTTAGTATTAGAGCTAAAATATAAAATTTGGGGAAAAGAAAATTCACTCATTAAAGATGTGCTTAAATATTTCTTAAAGCCAGCAAAGGAATCAATTCTCTCCCTTCCCCTTCCTTTGGTTTCATCCTTCTGGATTAAACTAAACAGCAAATCTAAACAAAAAGCTTAAAAACACAAAGATTTAAAATAAGGGGACCTTTGTGAAACACAGTAATATAATCTTAAGTACAAGAATCAGAATTACAGCTATTACAAGGCAGAAAATAATCAATTAAATACTTAATAACCATTCAATAAATGATGGTTATCATCAGAGGTCTGATCTTTTTTTCTTAATAATAGAAAAATAAATCAAAGGTTGCTGGGAAGTCAGACACAAACATTGGACATGGTTGTTTTAGGAGGTTTATTGTGCTTTTTTGATTATTTCCCTTAATTTAATCAATTCATTCTGTATACTAATGAAGTATACAAGATACCATATAGTAAGGTCAGGCCATTTCCTGTTCAGTTTTTGGTATGGAGTACATGGGGACTTGCATCTCCCATCGGAATTATCCATCTAGATGAGAACACGAGTGTAAGGAAGCCTTTGTGGTGAGGTGCCTCACCAAATCCTTTTTTCGGCAGACAGGTGTAAGTGAGACTATGCAGCTGCTTCAAGCTTAAAACAGATCCCTTCATTTTGCATGGAATTTCCCAGCAGCTTCCACATCCTTATCAGTACTCACCCTGAGAGTCAAACCCTTCAGCCAGGGGATGACCGATTATAAAAACAAAGAGATTATATTGTCATACAAGTAATGACCCTGTGACAAACTATGGAATGCTCTGGGATGCATTTTGAAGGGATGGGAACTGATCAGTGAAATTTTATTCTGATTTCTTGGATGGGGAGGGGAGGATTTGAGGGGGTTTTCGGCCTCCTCTGTTCTTTAACAGCCTGGCCAGCATGTGTTTGGCAAAAGCACGTTCTACACTTTAACTGCACAGAGTGGCCCTTACTGGTGCCAACTATTACTGTGTGCTCTGAGCAGTTCATCTCTACCCATCCTGATAGGCAACAGATAATCATCAGCTAAGGTGTTATTCAGTTTGTGCACTTGTGGGAAATTTTTACCATGCAGAGGGAGAATAGGATGAAGAAAAGATGGCAATATGAAACAAGAATTGCAATCATAAGATTACCTTAGGAGCAAGTCCTCTTTGAAAAATGAGAAACAATTTTTGACACATTGGTTTGAAGAAAGTCTCACTATACCATTTCTTTTTAAATTTGTTGTTACAACTACATTGTCATCTCACCTAAGTTTTTCAGAACTTATAGTGAAACAGAATGTCAGCACTGACTAGCTAGACCATGACTACATATTTTGCTCCAGCCTAATACATATTTATCCTGTCAAATCTCCTAACCACACACAGAATTTTAAATTGGTTACAAGATAAGTTAGAATATTTTTTGCAAAATCATGTATTATTTAATGTATTTACTACATAGTATTTCAGATAGATATTATATATATTTACATTATATTCTTTTTTTTCATTTATAGTTTGGAATATTTATTTTAATTCAGAAAAATGCTATTCATTAAATAGAACAAGAAAGATTGAACTGCAGCAAAAAAGTCTGGGCCCTTATTTAGTAGTGAATTAAAACTATTACATATCAATAACAGACTTGTGTTGTGCCTCTGGAGATCTTTCAGGTCATTAGAATTTTTACTTGTCACCAAGAAAAATGTCAGACCAGAAATAGCTAAGTACAGCAGTCAAGACTAAAAGTGACTTCACAAATTACAAGGCAGTAGTAATTCCTTCTTTTTTTTCAATAACTCCTAAAATCCATTGCAGATATTTAAACCTCTACACATTCTGCAATGTCTTTTGGGCTTGGGGTTTTTTCTTTCCTCTGTGAAAAGACATTTGAGTGTTCTATATGATAAAAAAGTTTTATAGTGAAAACAATAACTGACACTACCATAAGACTTTTATCTCAAGGTTCTCTATTTTTAGTGGGTTTGGATTCAAACCAGCAGGAAAAATACTTCAAAAACTGATACTTACAAGACATAAACAACAGTTGTTACACTGATCATTTAAATGTTTCATAAATTTACAATCATCGATCTCTTTGCAAGATAGCTATTAAAATAGTACTTCAATTCTTCAATTCCTTTTTTTTTTCCTGGAGAATGAATTTTGCTGAGTTTATTTTACTATGTTATAATTATATAATGACAAAGTAGTTTTGTTTCTTTTTATAGCTGTGTACTTCATATAACATCAAACTTTGATTTCAAGGTTGTACAGTTCTCTTTTAGAGTGAGAGGAAAACACTGAGATATGGACAGTGGTAGAAGAGATGACATCTCTGTACAGACTCTTTCCAAGAAACTTTATGTTTTCTGAGTCATGTCATATAAATAATAATAAGGGTACATGCAAACCAGAAATTAAACATTTTCATACCATTATTTGAAATTAATATAATATAGATATTCAGAGAAACCTACTTAACTGCTGGTGAAGATGCAGAAGACATAAGAGAAATTTAGTTTCTTATACTCTGACTTCTGTGTGTTAAGCAAAGAAAAGAACAAATGGAAGCTCTTCATTAAAAAGCCACAATTTTTGTCATCAAATTTCAATTGTATTTCTTTCCCTTATATATCAGAAGCAGCAGTCTTAAAATTCTATGAATTTCTTTCCCCAACTGGTCACTTCAAGTGTGAAGAGCACAGTTTGGAAAATTGAAAGGCATTCAAGGACAGTAGTTTATTTTATAATATTGTAGCTCAAAACTCCTGCATAAATGTGTGCCAGTTGACAGTGTGCAAAAAATACATTATCTATTATCCACTCTAATATGGCAAGCCATCTCCTATTTCAATATGACCTATAGTCATATTGAAACTATCGCTATAGTGTTGGAACCCTGGCTTGTGAGAATTTTAGACTTTCTGTGCTGACAGACACTGACCCCCCAAGAGAGCAGTGCATTTGACCTGAGGCTGTGGAGAAGGCTTCCAAAATTGAATGACAGAACTGGGATTCTGGGTGTGTAGTTTGAATGGAAGTGTGTAATATCACATGGTGGAAAACTTAGAGTTTAAGGTTTTAGAAAATAGTAATATATATAAAGTAAGATGGAGGTTTTAGGGCAGAGGCTGGTCCTTCTTCTTTACCTTCTTCTTCACCTTCTTCCTCATGGGTTTGGGTGGTATTGTGTAATTGGATAAAAGAAGTCCACATTGTGAGGCACAAGTGATTAGTTATTGGGTTAAAAATAAAAATAATTTAGGTGTCATTTCTTAATTGGACAATTTATCCTTAAAAGGCCTTGGAGAGAGAAAGAGAGAGAGATGGCTCCATTTTTAGTTTGTTTGAGTGAAGTGCTGTAGAACTCACAGTTTGTGAGACTGTAATATAGATAAGAACTAACAAACATCTGAATCCGAGCAAGAAATACCATCTCACACATTTAATCCCGACCTTGGCAAAAAAAGAAGCAAAGAATCCACATTGTTTGTACACTGGTGCTTTGATCAAGGGTAGAGAATCAAGAATTAGTCATTCCACACAGCAGCAGAAGGCAGACCATGCCCTTCTTGCTGCCCATGTAGTACTTAGAGAATCACTAAAAAGACATCAAACATTACACTTCCTTGTGATATGCAGTATTATCTGCTTCCTAGTTTTGTGGTGTGTCAAGGTCTGGTGAAGTGACTTCAATCTATTTCTACCATGCATTGAAGAAAAAAAGAGCTGTGAGCAAAAGTACTAGAAGGCTGAAAATCTGGATATGTATGAATAAAGGATTGATGTCTAAAATGAAAGCTTCTGTTTATTGATCACAAGCTTCTTTCTGTGGCCGTAACAGCTATAGCAGGAAAGTATTGGAATGAACTCAGTAAACAATCAACCATTTGGACTAATGTTATAATTCAAGACTGTTTATGGGTGGATAGCTACCAAAATAATATTTCTGTATTGAAATCAGTTGGTTTTTTTGTTTTTGGTTTTTTTGGGGTTTTTTTTAAACAGCATTGTTCAAATCCCATTAAATTACTGAATTACTCAGGAAATTTGTCCCACTGACCTGACCAATATTCCTGATGAAACCTCTCATATCTGAAAATGTCCTATACAACTGAGATGGAGCCAGAGCTGGCCTATTAATCCCTTAGAATTAGTATAATCCTTACAATAAAGCAAAACTGAAATACAACAATCCCTCTAACTCTACTGAAACTCATTATCATGTTTTTCTTGTCTGAATAGACATCCAACCATGGCCCGCAAGTTATGGGTTTCCAAAGAACACCTTTACAGAGTATAAAAGTCTATAAAATTTCTACATAAACCTGACTTTTGCACTTTAACCATTAATATACTGTTTTAATCTAAAACATGTCAGCTAAAACATTAAAGACAAAAGGCCATTGAAGAAACAACAATGATGAAAGACCTGACACATGGGTGTCCTAGTGGTTAGTGCTAGGAGAAAAATACTGTGGGATTCATTACCATTTACTTAAACTAATGTCTATACAGATTATGTTCATTTAAAATTGAAGATTCTTTTTTACATACTTTTCTAAAAGAATTAGTGATTCCATTTATTATGCATTACAGGAAGAATGGTAAGGTCACTTACAATGGATTTGAAGCAGCAGCAAAATTAAAACAATCTTGTTATGACTCAACAGATAACTGGTTTATATTTTAATATTCTGGGAGAAGTAATCAGCAATTGTTTATTTGCAATACATTCTGCTCTCCTCAGAATCTCAATATATCACACATTTTGCTTAAAACTTCAGTGGAATCAGACTAAGGTGAATTGAACAAGTAACAGCTCAATATCTTTTAATGATTCCAGGTGGGAATTAATAGCCACTTCTCTCAGACTGGATACACACCATAGGGACAACCATTCAGTTCAGAAGAAAGAGGAGGGGAATTCAGCCAAAATGTCCTCTCCATTAGAATGCCCAAGGAAAGGATATTTTGTATTGGCTACAGAAGCAGTATAAGAACTGGGAGAGTAATTCATTCTGTAAGTCATCAAGATTCTTTTGTGCTTGCAAGCCAGCAACCCATTCACCTTTAAAGACATTCAGGGTGCATTTAATGATTTATAAATAAGCAAAGAAATCATATTAATGTACAAGATAAAGGGTAGTACAGATTGGACTGAATATCCTGGTTCTCACTACTTGACACATATCCCTGTCTTTACATCCCATTTAATGATACATAAAAGATAATTACTTCAGTCTGAAGCATTTGTAAGTGCTGATCATGCTCCCTATTCTCCAAATTTAACCTGCTTCACTCCAAGCTAGGCACACTGCTTCAGCTGTATTTATGTACTAAATGCAGGAGGGGTTAATAGTGAAAAATAGTTGTATCATGCATAAGAGTGACTAGTCCAGCATGAACAAAAAATTTCAGGCTATATTCACAAATCTGTAGATCTGATGCTTCAGTTCTCAGATGGTAGCAACCATTTTATCCAATCATCTCCTTTCGTAAGCAAGTGGCTAGTTCAAGTCACTTCTAGTCTCTCACTTCAAGTGAGTGACTTGAACTTTAATATTAAACAAAAAATAAATTACAGATTACTCCAACCAAAAATAAATATTATAGTTACCATCACACCATCACAACCTATAAACATAGCAACAATGTAGCACTGAGAAGTACTAATTTTTGTACCTTAAAATTATTTTTTTAATTTGGGATTCTACTACTTTGTTGCCTGTATAATGAATTACGTGGTAGACCTGAATGATTAGCAAATTCATCCAAATTAAAACATGTTGGTTCAAGTTGTATCATGAATGGATATACACAGACAACATTAAACATTGTGACTTAAGCTGTTCTAATCCAGACATAAAATACATAAAAAAGGTGTCTGCTGAAGAGGCATCAATGTGTGTCATCTCTGATAGCAAAATAATTATTAAGCCACTTAACTCATCAATATGCTTGACAAGAGATTAGTATAGACAGGGTCACTGCAGACATGTCATGACATTTTCTATATTTTTTCTGGTTTAGAAATTCACAGCTATTTTCTACAAAAGGGGTAAATACTTGCAAAGCTTATTTAGAATCCTTCACCCTTCTAGTGTTTCCCATAAGCCTTCTCTGACATTTGACCTACCTCTCACAGGTCAGGACATTTTATCTGAGTTGGGAATAATTACAATTGACAGCAGCTCATAGCTTTTTTTTTCCCCTAGTCTTAGTTATAGAGAAAGAAGAACAGAGACAACAGATTAGAGGATTGTTCAGCAATCCAATTTGTGGCCTATTAGAGTCTTGAACAATCTTTTATTCTTGCTGGATGGGTTCATTTATAAGTTTATCTCATGGAAACTTTGGTCACAAGGAAACACATGTGACAAGAAACTTGATAAACAATTCTTAAAGAATTACAGTCAGAAATCATTTCCATGGAATCTGATGCATTATCAGAGCACTGAGTACAAGGAAGAATGCTGGTACTTTTGCAAGTAGGCATTTTCTGAAGTACTACTAAAAAAATACATTGAACTTTCATTATACCTGTTTTCTTCACAAGGGGTTCATCTCATTTTCAGATGGGTCCTGTCACTGTTAATTTAAAAATTATAGTAGATACAAGCTGATTCATTGTCCAGTCATCTTTAATAGCCAGAGTTTAGCATTAGGACTAAGTATGGCCCACATTAAAATAAATTCATAAGACCTAGGCATTAAATTAGAAAAATGGCCTGTAAAAAAAGTTCACAGTAGTTCTTTAATCCAGGATAAGTTTCCTCTTTTCGGGGAGAAATTTTTTTTTAGTTATTTCTTATTTAGATACCTATATTTGTCCTTAGAAATAGCAGTTAGCATCTTAGTAGTTCAGCATCTTCTAATCCTTGATGGTTTTCTTCTAACAGAACTTCATCATTAGATGAAGACATTTAAACAGCATGATCCACCTCTTAACAGCTATCCTGCACAATTCCTAAATTCATTCTCTTATAGAGGGAACTTTCCACAGGCTATTTTAAAAGACTGTTTAAACTATACAAGTGTGTAATCACATGAGGGCCTCCCCAGCACCATCCTCCAGCCTCTCACAGAACTGGTGCAGTAGCTGTGGGATAGCCACCTCATTCTCTCTCTTCCAAACTCAGTTTTAGTAACACTTAAGTATCCCACTCGGCCCAGAGAGAAGTCCTTTCACGAACCCTGCAAACAGAGAAACCCTACTGTACAGCAAAACTGCCACTACTTCTGTCCTATGACTTAAAATTTAAAAATAAAAAGGTGCTTTTCTTAAGAAAGTCATACCATAGGAAAATCACCTGAAAGAGTGAACATTTATTATTGCAGGTATTATCATGCAAGAGTCTGTGTCTCTGTTACTCAAATATATAAGAAAAGCTGTGCTTTGTCCCATTAACACCTTTACCAGCCTCAGTCGTCAGGGTACACTGGTAACAATAACTGTTGAGAAGAGCACAGAAAGTTAAAACAAACTTAATTATGAGCGTGTCTTCAGCCTGAAGCCTGGATTTCCCCTGCTGTGAAAGTACAACAGACGCACCTGCTTCTTCCTATTAGTTGCATCCACTTCATGTGTGTACAGGTTTTATGTAGCTTTTCTTGCTCTGGCATTCACTCACAGTCCAGGGCAAACTGTAGGACACCATGAGTTTGGCTTTGTCAACACAATCACTGATTACTGAGGAAAAGACAGTTTTGAGCTTGTGTGCAAGAGGTAGCTGGTTTTGAATCCCATTGTCAAGCTAAAAATTCAGATTTACAGCCTCAGTTGAGAAAGTGGCAGAGGTAGGTTTTGTTATGGTTTTCAGTTATTACTCTTTTTGTCTATAGGTAAAAACCAGGTTAACTGTGTGGCTGTTTAAATGGTCCCATTTAAGCATTAAAATTGTTCATTTCAACTACAAATAATGAATAAAATTACCCCATTAATTAGAGACAACAGGGATTTTAGCTGAAAATCTCACTTCAGGAAGCCACACAATTACTGAAAAAAGACATAGGACAACTAGAATAAGAATATTTTGAAATGTTTTTCTTAGAAGGAGGAAATTATTTAGCTATGGTGTGAATTAAACAAAAGCAGATCAAATTGTATGATGCAGTAGAAATAACATTTTCAATTACCGTTCCACTATTATTCTGTAAAATCCCATCTTTCATGGGTACATTTTGTGTCTAAATTGTATATAATAAAATATTGTAAGACAGGTCTAAATAAAAAAGAAAAAGGAATTTCAGTTTGATATTTTCTTATCTTTGATAGTTTCTTATCATTGTAACAATGTTAACATGATTTAAAATGGTCTTAACACTGATTACTGAACTATTTTTAATATCAGAACTACATTTTTACTTGATGTGCAGTTTTATATTGCTTAATACATTGACTATGTCATTTCACCACAACCCTCATTGAATTTGATTAACAAGATATGTGACCAGTTATTAAAAGGGGAAATGTTTGCTAAATGGCAGCAAAATAACTGTGACTGAAGATCTGATGAAGGACCATAAGGAAAGAAACATATCACAAAACCAGAACAATTCATAAGTCTGCAGTACATTTTTCATTTACTGAATTTTACCCTTTCATACTGTTAAGTGAATGTAAGGAACACTATACTGACTTTCCGTGTATTCTATTTGGGGGAAGGTTTAATATCACTGCTGGCACAGTAGGATATGAATACCTTAGTAATTTTAGAAGAAACTCATATTTCTTTCTGTCTTTCACCAGGTGAGAAATTACTTGGCTTTTTTTATCTACTGTATGAGTGGAGCAGATATTCTTTGTAGTACTGAAGTTTTTGCTGCTCCAAAGAAGTCTAAGAAATGAATTCAATGCTGGAATTCAGTATAATCTACATATTCTGGGTAGCAGCCAGTGAGGCTGGTAATTCCCTTCTCCAGGGAATGACAGGTGTTGATGATGATCACACTCAAGACAGGTGTGCTAGCTTTGGTAGCTGAAGTTGTTTCCATGGAGACCTTTGGAAATCATAGTTAAAGCTTTAAACATAGGCATATTACATGCACAGCAAAACCAAGGGAGCCATCTAAGCTGGGCAGTAGGGACAGCTAAGAACACTTGGTCAAGCTCTTAGACTGCTCTCCCAGCACAATTAGGTAGCCAGCTGTGCCACAAAGAAGCACCTATCTCCTCTGAGGATTCACAGCTGTGCATCCTCCTTTACAAGCTAACAACAAGGGTATTTCAGGCATTTGCTACTGCAATGCTGCCCTCTTCCCTTCTCAGAGGCCAGCATACAGAGAGCAATTATAGCCCATATGTAAGGCACAGGTCCCCACCTTTTTCCTTGCCAGAACACAAATTCAAAGCAGGACTCACCCCTCCATAAGTATTGCGTTAATACCTTGGGTTTTTTTCCAGGTTCTTCTTGTGAATCTGCTCTTTCTTATAGAAACTGGGGTATCCTAGAGGATACCCCAGGATACCCCAGTTTTCAATACCAAGCAAGATTTACTTTTCCTTCCTCAAACCCACAAATGCCCAGGAGAACTTTGGAATTCTGAATCCAATTCCCTGCTGTTCAGTCACCAAACGTTATAGTAACCTGCCAATTTCTACCTTCACAGTGCTTAAAATTTTACTTCCTCTACTAGGAGGAAGAAATTGTTGTTCTAATGAGTTAGAAACTTTCATATTTCCAGTCTGTGTTTTTTCCTGTCTGCTATTTACACTCAGTTACTTATGTGTCAATAGTGTCTCATTCACTGCCCAGCATATTTATATTTGGCCACCCTATGCCTTTTTAGTCCCTGTTCTGTTAGGTCAAACAATGTTGTCTTTCAGGTGAGCAAAAGTAGGGTTAAAACAAATGGATTTTTTTCCTCTTCCTCCTTTATTGAAAGCAAAGGGCCCTTCCTTTTTCATGTTCCCACAGCTCCCCCTCCCGTTTCCATTTATTCAGGCCCTTGGGAAAAGGCAATGGCACCTGAAGCAAACTCCTTTCCCCTCCTTTCCGCCACAGTATGGGAGTCAGTGTGAAATGCAATCTGTCAGTACACGGTGAGTTTAATTATGCTAAAATTCAATTGGGCTCATAGGCAGTTGAGGAGCAAAGACACCAGGCCAAATCCATCCCTTTTGTTCATCTGTGAAGCCATCAGGTTAAATTGTTTTCCCATATATGTATATATTACTCTGAGTGAGAGTTGCATTGGTAGGAGAGCAGATTCACCCTCTGACCCAGCTATGTAGGCTCTCACACCTCTTGCAATTATCTCAAGTCTGCTCAAAAGAGAGCTGACCTATATGTGGGTGAAGGTCTCTGCCAGCTGATGTGTTCCCCCAGGATGAACGTCATGTCATCTCATCTCATCCATCTCACGTCGCACTGGTGTGAGACACAGGCGCAGGGATGCTTTTATTGTAAGAGCTGGTGAGCACTGTGTTCTTTCAGTTTAGCCTTTACTGTAAAGCCTAAAAATTCCAAGAAGTTGCAAAATGTGTTGATGGTTTCAATATTTAATGCCACAATTTCAAAGCATGTATGTTTTCAGGTAAAAGTAGCAAGAACCAGACGAAAAAAACAAATTTGAAAAGTCTCAAGTTAGTGGTTATTTTAAATGTTATGTTTTTAAATGCTGAAAATGTACAGATTTTAAATTATTGATGTAGAAAATGCATTTATAACATTCACTTGCAATCCTAATCCTTACAAGTGAAGCTTTGTACATGTAAGTAAATACAGAATCACTTCATAACCTATGAGTTTTGTGCTTTTTACCTGCAGATCCTTATCACAATTTCCCATCTCATAGGTGTTCTAGAAAAAATTTTTATTATTACATATAAGGAGCTGTAAGGATTTCCCATCTACAGTTCTTCTGTGAACCAGAATCTAAGTATCTATCAACTTAAAAATTCAAACCTAATATATTAATAGATAAATTATTTTAGAATCCTTATGTGCTACAGACCAAAAAAATAGGGAGAGAAAGAAACTGAATACATAAGAGTCTAACTCAGGTGCAGACCTCCTCAGATTAACAAACCTCCTTCAACCTCCATTTCTAAAATTGAGAGCACTTCCCTGTTGCAATATGTCTGCAACCATACTCACTTCTGACAAGTTGCAGAGAACACCAGGAGATCTAGCATGCAATTCAATAACAAACATATTAGAATATATAGCATTCTTCCTTTTGTAAATATCAGTAGCACAGACTGTCAGTTAAATAACATGCATCTCCATCACTGTACCATTTTTCTGCTTTGGACATATATGTGGGTATTTTTGTCATTCTGATGAGCAAAACTTGTTTGTTCAAATCAATAACATGTGTATGACAATGAGCCAGTGATCAGGAATAAAACTTCCAATGTTTTCCACTCTTACAGTTTAATTCCCTTGTCCCCATTCCACAGGTGCATTATGCATCCTACAAATGCCACACATTGCCAACACATCATCAGACATTGCAGCATCTACACCAAGCTACCCAGCACAATGACTGGCCCATATTTCTCTTTATTATTTTCTAGGTACTTACACATCAAGTTTCAACAACACATTTTCTCTAGCCTGCCCCACCTGCCTTTTTCAGTATGGACTGTTGGCCAACACTATGTGTGATAAATAGGATGCATCAGCTGCATCAGTGGACAAGGAAAGGGCTACAGATGTCAAATACCTGGACTTCTATAAGGCCTTTGACAGGTCCCCACAATATCCTTCTCTCTCAACTGGAAAGAACTGGATTTGATGCATGGAGTGTTTGGTGCATGACGAATTGATTGGACACCAAAAGGATAGCGGTCAATGGCTCAATGTCCTGACGGACATCAGTAACAAGAGGTGTCCCTCAGGAATCTGTATTGGAATTGGTGTTGTCTAATATCTTCATCAATGAAATTAACAAAGAGGTCACATGTGCCCTCAGCAAATTTGCATGACACCAAGCTGAGTGGTGTGATTGATACTTCTGAAGGATGGGATGCCATCCAGAAGGACCAGGTAAAGCTTGAGAAGTGGCCCATGAGAATCTCATGAGGTTTAACAAGACCAAGGTGCTGCACCTGGGGTTGGAAAACCCCTTCTATCAGTCCGAGGGTTGGGGATTAACAGATTGGAAGCAGCCCTACTGAGAGGGATTTGGGGGTGCTGGTGGGTGAGAGGCTGGACATTACCCAGCCATGTGTCCTTGCAGCCCAGAAAGCCAAACATGTCCTGGGCTGCATCAAAAGTAGCATGGGCCAGCAGGGTGAGGGAGGGGATTCTGTCCCTCTGCTCTACCCTGGATATGCATCCCCACATTGATGCACCCACATCTGGGATCCTCAGCAAAACAGGGATTACACACTAGGAGTTGGAGACATCTAATCTAAAAGCAGAGACCCTACTAAGAAATTATTCTGTTCAGGTTTCCTAGGTCCTGCATTTAGTCAAGAGGAAGAGGCAAGAACACCCATCAAACCATTCAACCCAGATGTCTAATTGCTTTAGATGGACAGGATCTGTGTCTAGTACCTATAAGAGACAACTACCCTAGGGGAAGGTGCACATGTGATATCAGGACATAAATCCTATGCCATGGCAGCAGTTTCCTTAAGGCATTGAGAGTCCAGTGTAACTAACTCCTATTGAAATCAGTGGAGGACCACAAAGACTAAATGTGTATTTAGCTAAAATAAAGCAGAAGATAAAAAATTATAACAGCAAACATTGATAAATGTTGCTCCAATACTTGTATATTGTTTCAATGAAATCCTTGCTTTACTCCAAAATGCATCTAATGCATTATATTATGGAATAACCAATCACAGAAATGTAAAGGACCCTAGATGCATGGTGCAGAAATGTAGACTTCAGAACTTTTTTATTTTTCCATTTAAACCTCTTAATACACATGTATCATAAATGAAAGACACGCATTGCCAGCCTTCCAGATGTTCTTGGTTTCCTTTGGGGGCTATAATATTTGCTAAAAAAGACTTCTTGTTCAAGAGAAGCCTTTGACAAATCTTCACTGGTTGAAAGGTATCACCCCTGTCTAATGGATTCTAAGTACAAACAAATAAATTAATCTCTTTCAAAAATAAATAGAGCTTGCAAATAGCAATCATAGATCTAAATGTGAAAATATGGAGAGTTTTGTGTGGTTGCAGGGCAATACTTCTAGGTTAAAGCCTAGAAGTTTAATAAGCCTGACTTATTAAATCTTCATCAAAGTTTACTATTTCAGTCTTACCATCAGTCAATAAAGAGAAAATAGTATTTTGCTTCCCAGACTATGCAGAACTTATGAAGCTGAAGTAATACTAATTGCTTGTTCTGTCAAAAGGAAGTTTTTGCAAAGAGAAAGAAGAGGAATGTAAAATGGATAGAAAAGACCTTGTGATAATTATCTGTCACTAACTACACATCAAATTGCTAAAAAACAATAGGTTAATGATGGTAACCTGTATAACGAAGATTTCCTTGTACAAGTATGTACACTCTGAGAAACCTTTTAACTCCAGCTTCCACCTCAACATGGCAGAATATCATATTGCAAATGACCAGGGAACAGTTGTGAGGCAGGGGAGGAAGCCGTTCTCAACCTGGTAAAAGCCATTTAACTTGATGCCATTTCAAGCAAAATTTGGACAGCGAAAAGGAAAGATTTGTTTTGAAGAGCCAAGAAAGCTGACAGTCCCATCAGAGAACCAGCATATATATGCCAGCAGCATTTCTGTTATCTCAGATTATTTGCACTGCCAGACTAAGAAACTGCTAATTTAAAACTTTCTCTGCTGCCTCAATCCAACATAGGAAGTATTCAGCAGCATCAAAGGGTATAGTGGTTCCAAATGTACCACAAGCACACATGATAGCCACCAATTCAGCAGCCTGAAGGAGTGGGTATTACATAATCAACAAGAATTTTTAAAAAAATTATGGGAAAAGTAGGAAAATATTAAGAATTTGTATTTTCCTCATTATAGAGTGCCCAAGTGGGAACCAGCAACTGAAAATCACAGGAGACAAATCACTGGCAACTTTTCTGACAGTGATATATGTACAGTTCAGCAATCTCCTACTCTCAGAGAAATAGACATAGGATTGATAAGTGACTGGCAGGAATATCTCTGAAATAATTGTGGAAGAGTAGAACATGCATCAAGGAAGGATTTACTACAGAATGCTACTTAAAAAATAGAAAGGCTCCAGCATTGAAAAACTTCATCCCAGAATCTGCAGCAAGGTCAGTAATTTTAAGCAGTTTCCAAAATGGGCAACACTTACAGATCCTACACTCTTAAAGTCGGTCTTAATGGACTGTCCTCATCATCTTCTCTGCTTGCCTGCACAGCACAAGCTGTAGCATTCCATCTAATGACAACTTGTAGAATTAAAACATATGTAGCTATTATATCTTCTTTCACACTTGACTTGACGTGCTGTAGGTGTTTGTAAAGCAACACGCAATTAAATGAACAGAAAGTGAAGATACAGTCACTAGCAGAGCCCATAGTAGCCACAGTGCCAAGACTTGCACCAAATCTGGGGAGTTTTGCTGCTGAATTCTTACATGTGACTTTAATGTATATTATAAAAACAATGAAAAAAGGCACAGTGTTCGACTACTCACAATACATGTGACTGAGTCTTTGTATAGAATATAGTAACTAATTTAAAATTCTCTAAAGGAAATAGGACACTTTTTTGCATTCCAGAGGGATTTGTATCTCTTACATACATACTGTATTACACATAGGTATGGATCTTCTATCTGTATTGTCTTACAGATTAACTATTTTCATGAAGAAATATAAGTACTGTACTAGTAGTAGCAGTAGTACTCTGCACCATCTAGGATTTTGTCTGTGAACATAAGAGAGACCTCAAAATCTACCAAATGAAGGAGTATAAAAATTAATTTTCCATAATGTTGACAAGATAAAATGCATACGCTTGGCCTAAAATCAACTGCCTGCCTTTATGCCACGTAACTATTTTATTACTTCAGAATAAGTACATTCAAAACTCCCCTTTGAGTCACTATACATCACACAGTATCAGTCTACACATCATTCACCCAGGAAATACAGCCAACACAACAGCCAACAGCAAAAGTGCTATTCTGTCCCCATACCCTCTTCAATGAAAAAAAAAAAAAAAAAATTAGGGTTTTCTGTGCTGCAGGTGTTTTTTCTCTCCTTTTATTTTTCATTGTCATTAACTACCAGGAAAAAAAAAAAAAGAAACAATGGATTTTCACACATTAATACATCTGAATGGATCTTTAAGATCTAAAAGCACAGATGGTATTGGAGGTGAGCCAACTTTGAGGCTTATTTTGTAGCTTGAAGCTTTTTTGCTCCGCTGATCTGCATTCAGAAGGCACCACTGGGCCCAAGAAGCAAAAGACCCAGAGTATTCATGGGCATAGGCAGAGATTCTTGTCTCTGTGTAGGCTGACTTAAGATCTATGCTGTAGCTTTGCCAGATTTCCAGCATGTGGTTGGTATGCAACGACACATCTGCTCTGACTGAATGGGAGAGAGGGAGATGCATGAAAATGACTACTATTTCAAAATCATGCTTTTCTGTGGCAGAATCAGAAACTGCCTAGAGGAAGAATACCCAAGTTATTAAAGGTAAAAATAAACATGGAGTATGGTTTTACTGTCTGACTTTTATTGAACTTGTATATGTCAAATGTGAAGCATTTTATTAGAGGAAATTATTTTTCTTTCCAAAAGACTCTCCTTTTGTTCCATCTAATTTAATTTTCACAAACCTTTACAGTGACAATCTCTGAGCCAGTATCCTCAACACATAGTTGCTGTGAGTTCAGCTTTCCCTCAGAGGATGTGTAGCACAAACATTAAAAAGATGTGCAAAAGTACTAGAAAATCTTCATTTCCGCTTTGTTACTGCCATGAATTTTCTGAAACATTAAATATATATAATTAATAATAATCTGTGCTCCCCTTATTCTTCTGTAAATTTTCTGCAGTTTTCATTTCATTTTTAGTGCCTGGAGGGTCAAATAAGATTCTTCCACATAAAGGACAGAAATGCAGAAATAGACAATCTCTGTTCTAAAACTATCATAATATAAACAGCTAGAGTACTAAAAATTGTGGGGGGAAAAGAAAAATTTCCCAGGGTGCAGGAACTTATGTAATTTATTCATGTTAATATAAAAACCTAGTAAAATTAATCTAGATGAAACACTTGAAGACCAGCTAAGTGATTGTGTCTTATCCACTAATTATATAACAATGTAATTCACTTACAGAGATATTGTGATATTAAATTAATCTATCTAAAAACAAGAGACAAAAGGAGGCATAGAAATTTTGTAAAGTATACTAAATTCAACTTTAGTCAAAGACTTGGGATATAAATCTCTGTGTCACACAATTCCCACATAAGGGTCACTGATATTCCAATGCCATTGTCTATATAGGAGAAACATGATGGTCAAAATGTTTTCCTAGGCAGAACTGCCTTGCTAGTGGAGAAAGGACCCCAGAAAAGTGCGCCTGGGTGGCCAAGAGGGCCAATGGCATTCTGGCTTGTATCAGGAACAGAGTGGCCAGCAGGAGCAGGGAAGTCATTCTTCCCTTGTACTTGGCACTGGTGAAGCTGTACCTTGAGTTCTGTGTCCAGTTCTGGGCCTCTGAATTTAGTAAGGATGTTGAACTGCTAGGGCACATCCAGAAAAGGTAACAAGGCTGCAGAAGGGTCTGTAATCCAAGTCCTGTGAGGAGCAGCTGAGAGAGCTGGGGTTTTTAGCATGGAGAAAAAGGAAACCCAGGGGTGAGTTTATCATGCTCTAAAACTACATAAAGATGGTTGTAGCCAGGTGGGGTCTGCCTCTTCTCCCAGGCAAACAGTGAAAGGACAAGAGGCCACAGTCTTAAGCTGCACCAGGGGAGGTTTAGGTTGGACATTAGGAATTTCGTCACAGAAGGGGTGACTGGGCATTGGAATGGGCTGCCCAGAGAGGTGGTGGAGCCATTGTCCCTGGAGGTATTTAAGGAAAGACTGGATGTGGCATTCAGTGGCATGGTCTACTTGACAAGGTAGGTCATAGGTTGGATTTGATGATCTCAAAGGTGTTTTTCAACCTACTTGATTCTATCTTCAATTTGAGCATTTTGTACTCCCCTTCCAAGATAATGTCCAATATACTTATATGGCATCCTAATTCCAGATTTCTGAAGGTCCTACGTCATCTAATATCATCTTTAAGCACTAATTTATGAACAAATAAATGTACCTCAATGCATAAGGTGAAACACATTCCTTATTAATGTGCTAAATACTGTAACAATTAGAAAATTATGTGGGCCTAGAAACCAAACTTCATCTCTGATTTTTGTTTCAAATTAATCTGGTTTGCACACCTAAATACACAGGATTTGTGAAAAAAAGAGCAAGGGGTGACAATTATTGCTCACCATTCAGACATCTCCAATTTTATAAAGTATTATTGCAAAGCTACTAAAAAAACCTCTGCTATAATTCATCTCATTGATCTAGTTACTTGTTTCTCCACACTGAGTCCAAAAATTTCAGTCTTTCTCTGTCATCATGTGTTATCATTGTTGCTTTGATCTAAGAAATAGCTGACTAATATCTCTTTGAAGTTCATCAGTTCTCTACTGATTCTTAAATGTTAATTAAATACATTTTCAGCCTCACCTGAATGTTTCCGCTTCCCTATGAATATAATTTTTTTCCTAGTCTATAATAATTTCATTTTGGAAGAAATTTTTCACATGTAATGCTTTCATACAAAAAACAATTCATTGCATTTCAGTGATATTTAAGAAATGTGTTATAAATCATCTGTAGCTAGTTTATATTTGCTTAAATAAACATATGTCAAATCATTCATTTTTATCTCAAATTCATAAATTTGGAATAATAAAGCAGTTGAAATATATGTTCTTTTATCAACTGTACACCAAATAACTTGCAGATCAAATGTACAAAGACAAGGGAATTCAAAGGATGTATTTATTATGTCACTGCAGATTAGTTAATAATGAAGATATCTAATTATGTAATTAGATTTAGCATTCAGATGCCACACACAATTAACTTAATTACAAAATGAATTAAAAAATCAATCCTGCAATAGGTAAACTTTTACTATGGGGCTGCTCAATAAATTTTTCAAATATTGCAGAAAGAGATATGAAGTATTTAAGATACCACTAAATGCAAATTAATGACAAAATAATTTGTATGTGTGTTTCTTCTTAACAGGAACATACTCATACATCAAATTTAGAGTCCATTACTTTGTCTAGTAGATTGCAGTAATAATGAAGATAATGCAGAATTCTAATTCTATCTGGAATAGGACATAAAGAAAAGCAAACTATTTTGTACTTAATGTAGTCTTCTCTAAAGAAAAGCAAAAATCCCAGTTGGTCAAGAAAATGCTTCATATTTTTGTGATAATGACCTAGAGACTATGCATGGTGATTCTGATTAAAACATGAAAGAGCTATTTCGAGTCATGTTACTCAGTCATAAACCGAAATCGTAATTTGTCTAAACTTCAATAATCATTGAGAAAGCAAGAGGATAAATTGACAGATTTCCCAGCAGTATTTCAAAATGACCAGGGAAATCTTCAAATTCTGATCGTAATTTGAACTAATCCATTATAAAAACAGACTGGTGAAATCAAATATCCACATTTTATTAACAGATACTGAAAAAAAAAAGCTTCAAATCTCTTGAGTAAAAATATGCTTCACTGAGAGTGAATCAAGTGACTCTATATATATGATGTACCAAACCCAAAACCTGTTAGGAGCTGGAGATAAAACTCACCAGTCTCAGTGTGCTTTGGATCACATGCTATCGGGCTCCCCCAGCAATTATAAAACAGTTATATTTAAAAACTTTTAGGTTAAAGTTAAAGCACTGGAGTGAATGGTGCATGACTACTGCTCCAGTATGAGCTGCTCAGGACCATGACCTTGGATGAGGCAGTCTGAGCTGGCTCCATAAACTTAGCTATTAACACCACAACTGATTCCTAGATACATATTAACTAGTCAGAGAAACCTACTTTCTTTCTGCCCCTGATCTCAGAAAGGGGAATCCAGCAAAATATCACCAGCTACAAGTGTCTCTTCTGTAAGACTTTCTTCGTTCTTCTCTTTTCCCATTTGCGTAAGCGAGGCCCCTAAGAAGTTCTCATCATTCATATGGCCCATAGCTGAAGGTTCAAGGATGCAGAAACCAATTATTATTTAATTAATGAACAAAAATCACTGAAATTTTAAGGCCTGATCAATGAAAATTGAAGATTATCCATAATTTCACTGATGTGAAAGGGAATACCTCAACTGGAAGAAGGTTAAGGGAGGTGAATGGGATATTTATGACTTTTCCCACATTAATTATACAACATCTACTCCAAGAAAATTTCACAATCACTGAAATTGTGTTTTTGCTGGAAATGGGACTCATGCTAACACTAAATCAGGCCAAATACAGCCTTGTGTTTGGGCCTACATACCCTTGAGTTCTCTGGCAGAGAAGTTCAGCAGTGTTCACCTGCAAAACAGAAAGCCAACTTCATTTTTGACTTCATAAAAAAAAAAAAACTGTGGTCAGCAGATCAAGGGAGGTGATTTTCCTCCTCTACTTGCCCTCATGAGATGCCACCTGAAGTACTACACCCATGTCCAGGGCCCTCAACATAAGAAGGACACGGACCCTTGAGAGCAAGTCCAGAGGAGGCCACAGGAGGAGCACCTCTCCTGTGAAGACAGCTCACTTTGCTGAACAGCACAGTGGGGAGAGGGTTCATATGCTTCTTCCCATCCCTTGTCTTTGCTGTTAACCACTGCTGTCTGGAGTGTGGAGAAAATAATATCGCAGTTCAGAGTTGTTAACACCCACTTCTGCATGACCCATAGATAGGGGATATTTTTTTCACTTCAGTGGTGCAAAAATCATACACTCTATGCAAATTTGCAGCAAATTTCCGTCCATTTCAGTCCCCTGGTACAAACAGCCTGTTTAATAATAACTTATTTGTGTTCCACTTGTGGATGCTTCTTTGTAAGATGAGATTGTGTTCATTCTTTATATACTTTATACACCTATTTTTTTTAAATTCCTTGGGGTTTTGTATCTTAAAAAAAATGGAATCTAAATAAAGGGTATCCTGATAGGTAATTGCTGCTGACTGAAAATCCCTCAATAGTACAATTTCCTCCAAAAGCATCAGCTCATGAAGCTTTAATTAAATACTACTTTTTGGGAGAATCCACTGACTAGACAAAATTTTTAAAGAAAAACTTTGAAATAAAATATTGCTGTCATTCCTTTCTGAGGCTATGTGGTTCATTTCAATTTCTATATTAACCTTAATATATACTTTGTAGTCATTACTGTAAGTGTATGAAAGAATCAAAATAATACAGTTGAAATATCATTTAAACAATTCAAGAAGTAACATTGTCCAAGAACATGCTGTAAGCTCATCAAGCTGTGTGGGGAGTTGAGATTCCTGCTTCCTTTTGATTCATAATGCAATTAATTTTTAGGATGTCAGAATTTTTTTCCCAACTGAAATGCCAGGTCCTGACCAGATGGGCTGATTAGGGAAACAATATTTATTCCTGTAGTTTGCTGTCTGATTTTGCTATCTTTTGAGTGTCAGAGTGAAACACTCAGAATAAATGATCACTAAAGGTCATCCAAAATGAGTTACTATTTTTTAAAAAGTCCACAAAGTTATAACTGAGAATTTGCTTCTTCTGTAGTGAAAAGGAACATGCAGAGTGGAATTTGAGACAATTTTATTGATTTGTTTCATACACACCTGTCTTTTTCATTGCTGTTTAGCAGCTTGCATACCAAGATAGAAAAGTATGTGTCTGCAGCAAGTGTCAAGTTCCACTTTACTGTATAGTTTATTCACCAACCTATATCCACATAAAACACACTTATTGATTTCTTATATTAAAGACATAGGTGATATCAACAATTCTGTACCATAAATCTTGGGATAATCTCATATTCCTGTGCAGCCTTCTATTTAAGAGCTTCACTTCTATCACACTGAGGTTAATACAAGAGGTTGTTTTCAGCCTTGAATATCACTAACTCCATTCAGCTGTCTTCATGTTGACATAAATGAAAAACAAGTCCTGTGAAAGCATTAACAAACTGGTATAATAACTGATAAGCTACAAAAATCTGTTATTTTCTTACATTCTTACATTCTTCTCCATTCTGCACATTTTCTTCTGAGATGGAATCAGGTCATTTGAAGCACATACAGATTACCTTTTCCCAGATGTCCCTGCTGAAGTACTATCCTTTCATTATATTATGTAAATTATCATTAGAGTTAATTAATCTATTTACTGCCAATAGCTTGCTGGTTGGATTGGCACTTTCTCCATTAATGACTCACCGAGGAACCAAAAGTCATCTTTATGGATTTCTTATTACATATGATTTTATATATTCTAAATAGTATGATTTTCCAAATTTTGTTTTAGTGTTCTTGATTAGCTCATCAGTATTTTGTAGAATTAGTAACCTTATATAAGATATTTTTTTTTTTTTTCTCAAATCATCAACAAAGGCAAGATAATCTCTAACTTAAAATACCTGTTTAAATTAACTTCTTTTAGGGAAGTTACTTATTTACTGTAAGTATTGTATAAACAATGAATTTCCCTGATGTCAAACTGTTTAAGTCTCTAAAATTTGAGAACAATGTATAAGAAGAATAAGCACCATACAGATGCTACAGGAAGTTGGAAAACCCATAATCTAAAATAAACAGGTTTTTTTAAAACATAATTTTCTTAATATCCCTTTATAGTCACAGAAAAATCTCTTAGATGATTACTCAGGACTTTTACATATATTTGACCCTTTGACAAGGAAATCAAATGCCAAATGCCACAGGTATGAAGAAGATAAGGTGTCTGATTTTTGTTATGCTGTGAGTGGAAGCTGCAGCACAGCTGCTTTCTCTGAAGTTGTGGAATGGTAGGAAGAGGTTGTCCTTGGGCAAAGGCGCATAAGGTGGGCAAAGGGGCATAAGGCAGGCAAAGGGCTATCACAGACCAGTCTCTTCTCCTCCAGCATACATATGATACACCTCTAAAAGGAATAGCTGTCTTTTAGGTTGAATATGTTGTTAGAATGGCCAATTAAATATTTTAAATAAATCAAAAATCAATCAAATTAATCAATGAAATATTTTAAAAGGTGTTACGTGTTGACTTACTGTAATAATAGTTAAATATTTTTCTGATATTTAGCCTGGAGCCTCCAAGAAGCAAGAATCTGCCAATCCCTTGTTCCCCAGAAGCACCTTAAAAGAGTCCACATTGTCACAGCAATCAGCTGCACACTGAAGACTTTATTTTTAAAAGATCGTGAGAATCATGAGAACATAACACTAACTTGACTATTTAGCACTAAACATAAATTTTACCAAAGCATAATAGCCATTCAAACATTGCAATCTGTAATTAATCAGGAAACTTATAAATCAGTAAAAACCATCATGCTGACCAAGGGAACTTCAGTCTGCCTCTCTGTGAGCTCTCTCCCCAGCTCGACAGCAAACCTATCCACAGGTGTTAGTGCTGTGTGAGTTACAGCAGACATATTGCATCTACTTTTCACAATCATGCTAACGTTTTTGTGACTGTGAAGAAAGAGAACAGCATTACACCATGAATAAGGAATTGGATCAAAAATGCACAGACATTTCAATATAGCTTTTTCGTGGGTGGCACGGTTTGAATTAAACAATATTATATCTTGAACATATCAAGGTACAGAGCTTTCCCTATTTCTTTTTGCATTATGCAAGCTAGACTGATGTTTATACAACTCTCATTAGTTATTTGCAGATTTGAAGAGAACATTTAAACAGTTTTTACTTCTAAGTTGCTTTAGTATTTTTCTTTTATAATTGCAGCAGATGTTATTATTGTTGTTATTGTGGCCAAGGTGAGTTACAGAATCAGAGGCCTCTGAACATGACCTTTTTATAAAAATGCACAAAGAATGGTCATAAGGAGGAGCTTTGTCAATGGGTTCACTGTGGCCAAGTCACCTTTGAGAAAAGTGAGCTGTTGGTTTAAATTCTTGGCTCCTAGACAGCAGCAAAGTCTGATCCTTGACAGTATTGAATGAGAAACAGAAGGTCACTTACAAAGTCTACAAATTAAAAGCTCCAGTTAAAACAAAACTGACAATGCATGAGACTCTAAAATAAGGGGGGAAAATACAATTTAGAATCAAGAGTACTATGAAACTCATCAGGGAAGATAAATCAGGAAGACTTACTTATTAAAAGCCCTAGTATATTATGGAGAACACCTTAAGATACCAGAGTACAAAAGCAAGATGCTGCAAAGTAGGATCATATCACTGCATAGAACAAAAAGAAAAGTGGAACTATAAGAAGACAACAGAAGGCAATGCTCATCATATCAGTTAGCATAAACTGACCTGCCTTAAGAGATAATTCACAGGCATTTAAGCTAAATAGTTTACTGTCTCTGTGATATGATATAGTAATATAAATTTTAGTAAATATAATATATAAATATATAGTAAATATAATTTTTAAAACACAGCTTTAAAAATTAAGGTTGCTAAATTACAGCATACTTTATCAGCTAATTTACCATTTCTAAAGACTCATATTGAAGGAAACAGATAACAGTGGTGCTCCTATCATTTTCTGAGCAGATAAAAACTATTTTTCTCCGGTGTGAAAATTTAATTTTAAAACAAACTAATGTGTGTGCTTTTCTGGCAACAGAAATATAATTGTTCATTTCTATGCTGTAAGTTGTACGAATTTAACAGGAAAATACATTGTTAGAAGTGTCTCTCAGTAATGAGTTTGGTTCTCTGGATATTTTAAAAAACACATTTAACCTTTTCCAATACTATTGTTACTAATGTACCAACAGTATAAGCCACTGTGCTCCTAAAATGCAGATACCTGTATAGATTTAATTACCTTTAGTTTAGCCTGGTTGAAAGATTTCTAAGTTACAGCTTCTGGAAACAGCACAGCTGCCTTAGGTCTGATCAAGCCTTATACAGTCACCCAAAGTCACTAGTAGGTCAGGAACATTATTTCAGAATATTCCACCCTGTACAAGAGATTTCAGTTCATGCTTCAGCAAGGTGATATATTTCTATATATTCCTAAACTCAAACCAAATTGCCTTGGTATGAAACCCAATTGAGGAAAGATGGTTGGGTAAAATTAGAGGAAACGGACAAGTTTATAACAGATGTTATAACATCTGCTAAATGGAAATATAGGGTAAAATACAGTTGCTGCTCCCTAGATGGAATGTGGTTGGCATGCTCAAAGCCTGAAAAAATAGTATGCAAAGATTTTCCTAAGATGGAGGGAAATGTTAAGGAAAAGTGAAAGGTCAGACTAAGATAGCTGCTCATGATTTCTAGTTCAGACACAGCAGTCTTTGCAGATTTGGCTTGCATTCTCTGCAACTTTCAGGACAGGACTGGCAACTTTCAGGAAACCAAATAGTGCAAGATAAACAGATACAAAAATGGGGTTTGAGGAGTGGATGATTCCAGGTTATGATTCTTCATCTTAACTAATTTACAGTAATATCTATTGAAAGGACTGGCAACAAAAGTTTTGTGCCATTATGAAGCAGTGTAGAGTTTGTATCAGTGCTGAGTTTCACAGTATTTTTTTCACTACTGTTTTGTCCATGTCTTTACAGAAAGAAGGAGTTGGTCATGAACCAAACAGGATTCAGTATCCTTTGGGTCACTGGAACAGAAGTATACATAGAAAAGAATAGGCTGTATAAATATTAGGTGTACTTAAAGTAGACAAAGCCGCAGGACCACACAATAGGCATCAATAAACATTATCAGATGTTTTCTAGGAAACTGGTGAACCTTTAAATTATATTTAGAAAAGTTCAATAGCTTCAAAGGAGATTAAAGAGGAACGCAATTCTCTTGATTTTAAAAGCCGTAGGAACAACATAAGAAACTAAATAAGGTGTTTTAAAATAAAAACCGTTATCAAGAGATATAATCTTAAGAAATAACTTAGAGAATAAGCCATATCAAAAAGCATAAGAAACTGCATTGAGGGAATAGAGAAATGGGCATTCATTATTAACTCATGAGTTTGGAAACTGTAGTTGTATTGAGTTTTGTTTGGCTTTTTTTCACAATACATAGAGGGATAGTAATCAAGGATAATGAGATGAGAGTTATGTGGTTTAAAGCACTCTGGGGCAACCTAATCTTAGCATATTAAAGAGAAAAACTGCAGGAAGTCTAGGACTTCAGTGGTCCATAACTGGAGGGTTCCCTTCTGAGAAGAAAAAAAAAGCAAAACAGCAGAATAGTTCTAATTCTGGAGCCAAATTATGTGGTTCAGAGAAAGAGATTGAGACTGTAAATCCTTCTCTTGCTATCAAGTGAGAAGCTAAACAAGGATGCATGAAGAATGTCTTCCTTCTTAAGCCTTCCACTCAGGCTCATGGAAGTGATGTAGGAAGTGTGGTGGGAAGGGCTCTGCTTCACCTACTAGAAATCTATAGAGAAAAGACTTCTTTATCCTCCCATTTCAATAGATGGTTTCAGATCTGGCAGAATCTGGCAGACTGAATGTACTGCCAACAATTTGCAGAAAGAAAGAAGCAATGAGTTGAGCACCAGAGTGTTATTTGGATAGCACTGTACTTTTACTTCCATGTGCTTCATTTGGAGAGTAAAGTCATGACTTTACATGGCTTAGCCATTACATGGCTTAGATGAGGAGAATCTTAACTAGGTGAAATGATATTTATTTCATTTAGAAGATGTCATCAGTTTCAGGAAGACTGCACTGGGAGAAGCAGTAAAAGGAAGGATGCTGTCAAAAATGCTGTCCTCAAAGCAAAAGGAGAGGACTATGGCCTAAACATAGATTTTCACATGTGATGCAGCAAAGACTGATTTTTATGACTGATGTTTTAATAAATAAGACAGGTAAGTGGAGATCAAAATTTAAGACCTAATTTATTTCAGATATTAATGCAAAGCATAGCATAAACTGGTAGTAGTAGAATGGCTGGTGATTGGGAGAAAAAGAAGTTTGAGATTAAAATCATTGCCCATAAGTTCAAAGGCACAGCGCTTATTAATAAGACCTGTATCTATCTTGACTTCAATTTATATTATATTTACATAATATTTGTAAAAAATAAATTCTAGCAAAATGGAAAATACGAGCATCATAATTGAAACTCATGGCACTAAATTCAAATTTTTCTATATATACTTGGAAAATTCTTATTCTGCCCAATTAAAATGTGACTAATATAAATAATAAAATAGGTTTTCACTTATAGTTTCATTAGAAATGAGGCTCAATTCCATATAATTTTTCTCTCAACATATTATTTCCTGTATTATAAAAAAGGAGATACCAGAACTTCCTCTGAATACAATTTCAAGCCTATAAATCACCAACTACTATATCTATATAGTGAGATAAGAAATTGAATATAATGAAGTGAAAATATATTTTTCATAATGTCATGTTATTTTGAGCTCATTATTTTCAATATACGGTTCTTATGCCTAAGTACAAACTAAAGTATCCTATTTCTATACACAATATGGAAAAGTCATCACTTCAGAGTGCATATTGTTCCAGCTACTGCAAAGTGAAATGGTAACTAAGGGTTCCTACATTATGGATCATTTAAATTATAAGCATGCCACCAGCAATATCAGGGATCAAATATTAATTTTTTTCTAATTTTTCTTAAATGGTTACTTGGGCAAACATAGTGACATCAAGTCATGTCATACTGAAGTGAACTTTTAACAAAAATACTATTAATATATGGTGTTTTAACACATACGCATCTTCTATTTATAAAATGTGGAGTATGGTCATATTAGCAAGTTTATAAGAGCTATAGCTTCATTTAAAACTTCTTCCTGCTCTTTGATGTTGTACAATCACCAACTGCTCCTTTGAAATGCAGCAGCAGCTGAACCAAATCACCCTCAATCGACATTAGTGATAACCTATTCAATCTCCTGTCCCACAGTTGACCTCAGTCTGGTTTTGATCAGAACTAGTTTGGGTAAAAAAGCATTCACCTTCACAGTCTGACAAGGAGAGTCAGGTAAATTGAAAGCTATTTTTGTCAGCATTTCAATATTGTATAGCTATTATAAATATCTACATAATCAGCATTACATAAAGTAGATTATGTGTTATCTGAACTTTCAGCTGATAAGAAGTTGATCAGAGTTTAATATTTTAATATACAGCTAAACAAATTCATCAGCATAAAGACTTTTTTTTTATATCCTGGGTTATAAATTGACAGCAGCAGCTTTCATGCCAATGGTATCAAATATATGATCAATGCTTGTGAGAAATTCAAAGTGACTTTAGATAGCAATGTCCTAAGCTACTTTACTCTGCTGACTGTTACAGGGTTATGGATTTCAATATGCATTTTAATTTGACCTTTTACAGCCACATTACTCTCTCACTGGTGGTTTTTATCTTCCCTGTGCCTGCTTTGGATTCTGAAGTAACCCTATCTAAATTTAGGATTCAGTATTATCCAAATTCACCACTATTTCCCTGGGGTTAAATGTTTCTTTGATTCTTCTAATCAAAATATGTGATTATATGACAAAAGAAACATTTCTGTTTCAAACAAAATTGTCTTAGAAAGGTTTAAGACCCTCAGTTCCAGTAGACTGGTGTTGAAAACTGTATTTTTCTGTGCAAAGCTGAGGACATTGTAGACAGGTTGCAAATACACACAATTATTTTCTCTGAAATGTTAACATAAATAGCTTTTAATTTACCTGACTATTTAAAATAATATGTTCCAGTTTCAAACTTAGGACAGGAAAACAATGTGTTTCCAGAAGCATACTGTAGCATTCCCCAGGGTCTCCACAGAATACCACTTAGTTTTCAATAAATTAATTTTGTCATATGGGATATGGCAATGTATTAATACTAATTTTTTTCTCTTTGTGCCATCCACCAGCAGAAACTAGATTCTAAGGATACATAAGCAAATCTCAGCCATCAGTCATGGCCATGCATCCCTACTGCAGACAGCTTCATTGTGTTGATGATTACAGGAAGTTTTCCTGCAAATGCAGATTCCAGTTTATATAATATTCTCAAAGGCTGTCTGATTGATGTTTATAATATATGTTTGGCTGCAATAAAAAACTGTAACCTGGAAAAGCTGCCAGAAAAAAAAAGCAAAACACTCAGAAATCCAAATATCTGAAATAATATCTAAAAATACCTTAATAGATATTTTAATGACCTTTTCCAAGGCCAAATCAGCTATATCTGTCTCATACTTGGGAGACTTTTGTGTAGCCTTTTCTTAAAGACCTCCAAGTGTGAAGACTTCATAGCTTCTTCCAAGCAATATTTTGCAGCACTACATAAAACTGCTGTTAAAATGCTATTCCTGATTTCTGGTTTAAATCTTTCTTGCTTTAAGCCCTCTGCTCCTCATCTCCTCCACCACTCGTTAACTGATGGACAGCTCTTGACTGACAATATGGTCACACAGTTTAGAGAGACCTGGGCCCAGGAGGAGAAGCTGGTTTAGAACCAGACCAGTTACAGGAAGTGGAGGCAGGAATGGTTTATCTCAGAAGCAGAAGATGATCTTTGTTCTGTCAATCCTGTTAAACATAAAAGAGTCTTGTATGTAAATTTGTTAAATGTGTTTAGAGGGTGAGTGTGTCTTTCCCAATAGTAATTTGTACATTTGTGCTCTTCTGCCATGAACAATCTTGAGTAAATATGCACACATTCACATCCATTTCCAAACTAGGAATATATGTAAAAATATTTTAATTAGTTTATTTGGGTTTTAAAATTCATACAGCAGCTGTGTTTATTAGTATCAGAAACCTTACAGATGTTGATTTATGAAATCTACTCCCTGCTCTTTTAACGCAGTTAAGTGCTACTCTGATGTGAAAAGAAAGGTTATTGTCTTAATACACAAATTAAGGATTAATTTGCTTTACACAAATTTTTACTGCTCCTAATTTTCTTCATTTCTTTCTGGGTGTTTACAGAAACTTTGATTGTCTATGACAGTTGAAGTTATAGTAGTTGATCTATTAATCTTCCCACTCCTCCCTTCCTTCTTTCCATTTGATGATAGGGGACACATCTGCCATTTCCCAGCTTTCTAGTACATTAGCTGTCTCATACAAATCCAGTGTAACTTCTGATTTTTCTGAGACTTCCTCAGTTAGTCTCAAATGCCCTAGGAAGAAGTCCTTTAGGTCCTGTGATTCAAAAGTATGCAACGTATTCAATCAACTTTATAACAGTTCTGGAAGAGAAAAAAAGCAAGGTAGGCTTGGGAGACCGCTAGACTAAAAGTAATCTGGAGTACACAGCAGAATCTTTCCTTTGATTACAAACCAAGAAGCAGTGAGCCATCAAGCACTTTCTGCTTCTGAAAATATTTTGTCAATATTCTATCACTGAAGTTTCTTTAGAAGCTTCTTAGAAGAATCTAAATTCCTTAGATTTGCAAGTATTTAAGCCTATATAAATTCACACCTACTATTTATATTGTGGTATTGCTTAAATGGGATGGCAAAGTACTCTCCCAAAGACATCTTAATTGGGGCTAGGAGGAAATAATTATTAGACAGGTTGGTAGGTCCTGCAGGAAGGCGGAGAAACTGAAATAAGACAGAAGGGGAGCAGGTATTTCTGAAAGTTTGTAATATGCAGAATAATTTGTTTTTTCTGCCATAAAATGTTCTAATAAAAATTTACAAAGTGTTATGATGATTACAAAGAACAGAATGTGATCTTAAAGGTATGAGACACTTGTAATTTCTTTTTCCTTAAATTGTGTAAACTTTTACGCTTTATAAAGTCATAAGATTGATGTTGTGTGCCAAAAAAAAAGTCTTTAAAAGAAAGCATTAAGGCCACAGTGTCTTGGCCTAAAAATAGCAGATAGTCAAAGTTCCTTTATCACCCAGAATTATTGGAAATTTTATTTTTTAAAAAAATAGTCTCTCCATTTTTCTTTTGAGTTCTAAATTTAACAGAAGCAATGCTGATAGATGCAATAATATTCAAAGCCTTGGAAAGATGCCATTTCCCAGACATCACTGAAAAAAATATTCAGGAAATTGTTTAAAACTCCTCACTCCTCTCCCAGGTATCAATAACAAAATGAATACAGCATTTCATTTCTGCTTGGGTAGAAGTCCTGGATATTCTAAGAGGCTATTAAACAGATAGCTTTAGCACATGAAAAATGCATGCTAGTCGTTTTGTTCTTATGTCAGTTATTTAGCACACTGTACATAAATCAGCCTGCAAGATCTAGACTTTAATCTTTTCTGGTTTCATTGCTTTACCATTTGACTGTACTTATACTGCATTCTGTGAAGATGAAACTTTTATTTAAAATTTTGCATTTGTAGGCCTGAGTGTTAATACTACACACACAAATCAGACAATCACTGATGGGAATCACACCATTAGGCTTTACAGCCAACATCCCCTCTTATGGGTTAATGTAATTTGTAGTCCCAAATGAATTCACATTGAGTGTACATACAGATAGCAATGTCCTTTGGAGAAGAGCTACTTCTTGTTGTCTGTGCAACATCAAGCACAGTGTAGCCTTTCGTGTTCAGAGTTTCCAGGTTCTATTACATAATTTATGCTCTTTTGTTTTTTTTCCACCCCTCTGCTGGTAAAAAACAGTAATTTATTCATGCATTATATAGCTGTGTTTTAAGTCCTTTATGTCCACTTATCTTTAAACACAACATAGGGACTGAAAATGGAAAGGTTTTCTGGGAGCATGGAGGACACTGTCCTCCCATTGTAGCCACTGAGCCCCAGAGACCCTCCAGAAAACAGATCAAATGGGAAAACCCCTTAAGCTCCTCCACCTTGCTGGCAGGCAGTGACGTTTACTCTCTCTGTGCTCTTTCCTATGCTATTTTAGTTCTGCTTTCCAAGTTCCCACTTCCCTTTCCTTTTATTACTACATACGTCCCTTTTCCAATTTTTCTTTCATTCTTTCTTACTCTCAACCGCCATCCTTGTCTCTCTCTCCTAGGTTTCCTAGAATTATCTTCACTATGCTTGTCCAAGCACCATCCCTTCTCTAATACAGTAGTTTGTGTTCACATGTTTCAGATTAGTGTTATCAATGTTAAAATATCATCTCTCATAGGAAAACTGATAATCTTTTTTTTAAAATCTCCTGCCATTAAGTATATCCCCCACTGTTAAAGTTTCCAGCCATTCTCCTTTATTTTAATAGCCAATAATTTCTTTATCACACTACATTTTTTTCATGCCCTGAAATAAATTTTCTCTTTTAATGTCAACTTTGCATTTTCTGATTTTTGAATGTAACCCTTCAAACATTTGGATTTGTTGCATTATTTTCACATGTTATGAGTTGTTATGCATGAACACATTATGTTGCACTGTAGAAAAGGTCCATGAACACCATGGTCCAAGTGACACCTAGAAAAAAATTAGTCCCCATTTCAAAAATGTCTAATTTCCACAACCTGTCTTATTTTTAAACAAAGACTGATCTATCTTTATACATCTAAATGCATTACTTCAGTGAGTGATTTACACATTCTGAATCCCATATGGCAGACATGTCCAGCAGTCCTGAACTGTAACCTCAGTATCAGACAGACCCTCTCTCCTGAATTCTCTGCCAGCTGTCTGAAGCATCCTGCTCTGCAGCAGTTACCTGCTACGACCTCAAGCAGTCGAAAAGCACCGGCTAGCGCTGCCTTTGTGAGGCCAGAGCTGCCACGTGAGCGGGCACTCCAGGGCTATGGTGTATGACTCCCTGATGGTGCTGAGCACTCCAGCGTGGGTAACGCAGCTTTGGTAGCTTCACGCTGAGAGGAAGCGAAGGGACGAGAGAAGGACACTTTGCTTGCGAGCCTATGAACTTTTATTCCCCCATGCATGGCCGGAGCGAATCGCCCTCAGCGCCATGCAAGGCAAAAAGGTGATGGGACAAAAGAATGCATTAGATTAAATAGGGGGTGGGCAGACAGGGGTGGAAACCTGCCTCGCCCTATGGGGACAGAAGACAGGGGAGTGACATACATCATGACAACCTATGGGAACGTAACAGAGGTGGGTACAATATTCTGGGACAAATAGAAATGCTAAGGTGGGGTGATTGATGCAGAACTTTCATGAAGAAGCAGGGAGTGGTTACAAGACTGACACCCCAACAAGGAGTGACAACCCCTGACTCACAGAACCATGTAAGGAGAAAACTGTGTGAGGTGAGAAGATTGACAGATCTGAGTGACAAGAGCTCCTGTGGTAAACAACCTGGAGCAAACCACTGTGAGGGAAAATAGGGGTACAAAGAACAACCTAACTAACATTAATAAAATCCCTGACTAAACCAACCCAACCTACAACACTGCTCCTCCCCACACACAGTACAAGGAATTTATATCCCTAACAGCACCATGAATTCTACCCAGCTCTCAGGCTGGCTCTCAGGCTCTTAGATTGCTAAGGATTCTACCTCCCAAGCCTCCTTTACATTTAGCCTGAAGTGTTTTTTTGTGGACATGTATTTAATGCAGATGGCAAGCCATAAAACTGTTAGAAAGGTTATTTATTTTGAGGTATTTCATCAGGAAAAACTCACCAAGATGACTCAGTTCATTTCCAAGGCTATCCTAAGGCAAAATATGTTGGTAGTAAAGTCAAATAAATCACATATACAAAAAACAATTACAAACAATTGTGATTATTTTGTGGAGAATAAATTTTAAAAGCTGTAAAATAGGAGCTAAAGTCTTCTAACGTTAAAGGTTGTTCATAAATTCTAATTCAGGCCAGCTGTTTAGCGTGCAAAACCTATTATCTTTCATAATCATTAGCCTGTGCATTGAAACTTACTTTTTAATGCTATAAATTACCAGATTACCCTTTTATAATTACATGTTGAAATATTAAAAGTACACACCCAAATTCTGCTAAGACATCCATGTCTCTCAGAGCTATATTCACCCACAGGAAGGCTTCAGTGACTTCATACAGAATAGGTATGTCAAGCAGATGATATATGATCCTTGTGTACATTATATTGGTCTAAACTATTTTAACAGTTATCAAATGTTCTTCTTCCATGCCTGCAGTTTACATACGTTGCCCTTGTTTCACGCCATGAGAATGGTTTCTTGGTGAAAGGCACCGTGTGGAATATATCTGAGAAGAAACAGGTGACTCACAGGAGATGGATGGGCTCAGATTTGCCTGCCCAGTCATCAGATACGTCCTAGCTCAATCTTCAGTAAATTCTCCTCAGTTAAACTCTGCTCCGTCCCCTGAAATTCCCTGTGGATTTTCTTGCCATGTATCTAGAGAAGTGAGCTTTCCTCGCAGGGACACAGCACTGCCTCCAGAGGCAGCAGTACAACTCCTAGATGGTTATCTGAACAGAGAGGTTCAGGGCAAGCTTAGGATATCACAGCCTTACTTCTTTAAATGTTTTCTACTCCAAGTGAATTTCAATTTATCACTTAATGATGAGCAGTTTGACACCACATAATAAGACAACAGAAGCGTCAAGGTTGTTAGTCAAGACAAGCATTCAGAAGCCAAGTAGGGAAAGAAAGAAACTAATTCCAGAATAAAGATTTAGGTAACAATGGGATCCTGACAAACCTGGAAAGAGGGAGCAGTCTGGCCAAAGCATCAATACACCAAAGAGGAGTTATCATGCACATAGAACTCACACGTGATCATTATCACATAAACAAAAAAAACTGGACTGTTGTGGAGAGCCTCTTCCTGGCATGCTGTAGGGTACCTATAAGAGTGCCCAATAAAGGTAGGCTACTTTTATCGAATTTCTGAGACTCATTTCAAGACAAGAGACATCCTTGTCTCTCTTTATGGTCATTTGAAAATAACAGGATTATTTGAACTATGACTTCTAGTTTATTTTGGTCTCTGTGAAAGAATTATTTGAATCACAGTCTACAGTTGCCTGTTTCTGCATTCTCTCTAAAGGAAAACCGTGATAACTAGCTCAGAGCTGAATATTTACACTAGAGACATCAGCATTTGCTGAGATGAATTTAAGCCTTAGAGTGAATTGAGAAGACAAAGAATAGTGATTTAATAGCAGGAACAAAACCATGGCTTGCATCAGCATCTTGCAATATAACCTGAGATTTTTATCTTTGTAGAAAAAGGGGTTACCAGAGGGACTTGGCCTTTTTAAAACATTACGGAATGTTTCTTTACTAAGTACAGGGCTAGCAGGAAAAGAAAGGGAAGGAAGCACAGGTGAGGGACTACTGAATACAGGACAAGGAAAACAACAGGAGATTGTGCTTGATTGACATGAGGTCAACAGTGGGTGGGACATGAAAAGGTAAAACCAACAGACAGCACTTTTAGGGTTAGCAGTATCCAGCCAGAACTTCAGTGTGTAGCCTGATAACATAATCACCACCTGATGAGCCCAGATTTGTTATCCTGAACTTTCACAGATCATGAATACAAGACAATGACATGGACTTGAAAAACAACTTTTCTGGCATTTAAAAGCAGTAAATAAACACAGATACTGCATATCTGTGTTTTTGTGAATCTGACAGCATCCTCTTGATTTTTTGAGCTTTCCTCCAAAACTGAGAGAAGGCATTAAACTCACTTTTACAAAAACTAAAGATCTCTGAGGTACTTTACTGAACAATAATTGAGCTTCTAATATAAAGAATAAAAATTGCTGGATTTTTGTTAAATTTTCTAGGAATTAACAAAAGACAATTTCTTTCTGACCATATTGCATGCCTGTCCTTCTTTACTCAAAATTGTAGGGCCTCAGGCTAAAACCCCTCTGCCACTTCTTTATTACATGTCTGCATGATTTAAGTGATTCAAAGCTGTCAGATGAGCTCTCCTCCTATCACAGCCTTGACAGAAATATCTGCTACTTAGATCTCTGTTATGACTGGTCTGAACAGAAAGGAAATTATGTTTCTGATATTCTCTCTTTGTAGCAACAAGAGATCAGCATTACCTGACATAGACAATAAATAGTTGAGTTGCGCAACTAATTCCTTTGTTGCTGCCTTTGAATTTTTCCCATCCTTGAATTGAAGGCTACTTTTACTGTGCATCTGGGAGTGAGATCTCATAAGCAGCATGAACAGTGAAGTGTCTCACGACCAGTTTTCTCTTTCAGGCAATTGATACCTGTCCTAGTCCAGAATCACTACAAATCCTATCTTCTCCTGTGGTTAGCAAAAAACACATCTAGATCTCTAACCATGTTCTGTGATCATATTGTGGGGACAATGGAGATAAATGGAGACTATTGGGACTGCCTACAAATGCCCATGGCAGATGAGAGGATACCCTGGAGCCCAGGGAGTATTTCAGTACCTGAGTACCTGAGGTTCACACCATGAGGACTAAAAAAAGCCATCTGGGGTGTTTCACAGAAAGCAGCAGCAGTGAATGAATCAGGCCTCCAGCCACATCTCCTGCCCAGACTGCAGATTTCACGTGAAAGTTCACAGAACTGAACAAGGTAGAGCCACAGCTGCAGACACAGGCACTTTGGACTGTATTAGAAAACGAAAAGTGTCTTGTTCTGTCTGGTACTCAAACTACAGAGCACGTGTCTGCATGTCAATGTCTCTCCCCTTGACTTAAAACAGAATTCCTCAGACAGTGACAGTGCTTAGCACAAGTAGCATAAGAACAGAAAGATTATTTAAACCCTTAGTGTTCAGGTACAGGTGCCACAAATATTAAAATCTTTCTTTGTGGCAGGTCATTTAAATGTTTTTCATTTCTATTATACCAACATTTTCTTGTATTATCATATGTATTATAAATAAGTTTTTTGCTTCATTTGGCATTAAAAATTGTTTATTTCAAAAGGAATAAAACCCCCAAGGATTATTAATTCATTGTGATTTGAAAAATAATTCTAAGGAAGCATTTAATTTGAATTTTAAAAATTTATGAAGGATTTTCTCAAATGCAATTTGCATCCAATAGTGGGTTGATTTTTGTTCCTTGTTGTTTGTACAAAATACAGATCTTTGGTAACAAAACAGCTTTCATGTAAACATACACCTAGGCATCCTATTGTTTCATACATTCTGAGTTAAGTCCTGAAGGAAATAAATGCCACAAGGTTTAACTGATTTTCATCAATTAATATGACAACTTACACTATGTGATAATTTAGCTTTCCTTAATAAGTTTGAATTTCTTCAATTTATCCTGCACATCTATGGAAAATTAAAAATACAAGAAGTGAAACTTCTGTTTTCAGCCCCTTTTGACTCTTCTGTACTACCCTGATTTGCCTGTAGTGAAGAAGATTGTATCAGACAGGCTGAGGATGGATCAATACAGGCAAAATGACAAATACCTGAATGTTTCATTCCCATAATGTTTGACAGTTCTTTGTCACATATTTTTTCAGTAACTCCTGTAAGGAAGTATAAGAGATAACACTGTGAACCACCAGAAGAAATGAACACAGCAGATATTTTTTTTTTCCTCAAGATTTTCAATATTAAAAAGTGGAATGAAATATATGGAAAGAATATATTGGCTAGTCACTTGTGTGGTGTAGATCAGTCTACCACCTTTAGTTTTAGTGTTGCCTTTTCAACTTACTTCAGAAAACGATTTGGCATTAGAGAGCCTGTCTGACTCTGAAGTCATTACATCTCAATAGGAAAAGTTACATCATTAATTATCAGCTACATCATCAGACTTTCTGGAAAACAGCTGGAATAAGAAAGATATAGTGGTCAATTTGCAAAGAGTCTCATTTTCCAACCACAGTGATACAACAATCTTTGAAAGAGATAGTTTGAAAAAGAAGGCAGCCAACATGTATTTTTAGGTATTTTGTAGAATTTCACCTCAGTTGTTTAATAAGCATCAGAAAAATATCAAAAGCAAGCTCCCTTCTGAGACCAGAAAAAACTTTAGTATGGAAGCTCTCCTGAGCTGAAGTGCCTTGTATATTACAGCATTTTGTAACCTCTCTTCAAATATTTCTCTGTCCCTAAGGTTTCAAATTCAAAGGCTCAGAAATCAGGGGCCACTTAGTCTCCATTACCTTGAAGGATTTTTAAATAAGCCTGAGATCACTGTGAGTAAGTCTTTTCCAGAAGAAACATTTCACACTATAGCAAAAAATTCCCAGAGTCAACAGAATTTCAGAAGTGGAGATTTTTATTTGCTCAGTTTTCTTTTCTTTTTCAGAGTGCCAAAAAGAAACAGAACTTTACCCAGTATTTATATTAATTTCCTGAACATTTGGAACCTTCCCCTCTTTCCAAATGTCACTGTGTTGATGGGATGACATGCATGGGTATCTCTAGCACAAGTATTTTCATGTGCTACCCCACTACCCATCTTTTTAGAAGGTGAAAGATTGTGCACAATCAGGAGCCTGAACACAGCTGTTCCTTTCAGGTACATAGTTTTCACAGCTTGACTATCAAATGTATTTAATCCATTCTGCTCTGATAGGTAATCGCAAACCTGATCTCAAAGCCAATTCTCAAATAATGTTCTCAAAATTAGGACCTCTGTGAAAGAAATATTGTTCTTCTACAAATTGGAAGTAACATTCTCTCAAAAATTCCTCCAGAAGTTTGTTGACAACTCAATCTTCCCTATGATTTCCTTCTGTGAAGGAAACAGAGCATTTCTGAGGTCTTAATGTAGGATTTTAAGAAAAGTACTGCACTGGGAAGGATGGTCTTTGTTAGCAACAAGTCACCAGACTGACAGACACTTCCCACTTACTAATTTCCCTATCATGCTTGCAAGAAAACTCTGGGAAAACACTGACTTATTTTCATTGCTCCAATTCTTCTTGTAATCTTGGCCTGCTCATTCAGTCAAAATGAAAGCAAACAGACAGATGGGGGTGGATGTGTTCATTAGGAACAGAATCCATGTAATCCATCCCTTACTGTCCAAGCACTCAGTGCAATGTGCTGAATATCTAAGGATAGACCCTTACAAAGAAATGTGAGTTCAACACAATAGCATGAGGTGTTTTTTTCAGTTCCAATCTTAAACTAGTTCAGATGATACAAGCTTCCTGTGAGAGAATAATTGGCAGGGTGGTGTTGATGCCATTTACTTATCCATTTAGAACCTCTAATCAAAATAGTTTAGGAAATAAATGGCTAACTATGTCCTACATGTAAAATAATTAAACATGCAGAGCATGATATTTAGCAAGTATGTATATTATATTAAATATGATATTCAATTTTATCTAAGAGGACAGATTAGGCCCAGTGAAAGAAAGCAAGAAAGAGAAAGAAAGGAGACAAATAGCTGATGGGGAAGGAATTTACTAACAAAAATTTACTAACGATTCCTGGAATATCACCAGAAAAGCATGGTACTCACAGTTATATTTCCCCGTGTATACTACCGGTTATTTATCAAGAATGGATGGTAATGTAGCAGATGAATGTTCATTTCATATTCTGAATTCCTAATCTTCACAGTCATATTGCACTGTTTGACCCTGTCCTGAGTGAAGAGAAATCATGCTGGACTGAAAAGATTCTCCCTCACCTCCTTTAGGGCACACTGACACTGCATAAAGCAGAGCAGCACAGGAGCAGCCAGGCAGCTGCAGTGCGCAGTGACAGCAGCATTGTTGCACCATGGCATTGCTCCAGCTGAGCTGAGCATCTCTGCTAGTACAGCAATACTCTTCTGGGACTGGAACTTGCTCTTTCAGCCTATGCTCAGATTTCCCCAGAGAATACAGAACAAGCAGGAACAAACTCACAGCTGGTACAGCAGCCAACATTTATTATTAGGAGTGTCAGAAGCATTTCTGAATATAGGCTGAACAGTGATCTTGGTATGTTGCCCCCACTTCCTGTTTCCAACAATCTTGAAGTTATTCTTAGGTAACTTCTAAACCCTTCACAGGGCTCTCAGAGGTGCAGAATAATCTTGGGATCCACTGGTACTTCATGTATGCTTGAGCTAAACAACTAAAAAGGCCAGTAGGCAATGCTGCTGACAGATTATTGACTTTCTTGTGATGAGATAACCTTTACAGACAGAGAAGACATGCCACACTGAAAGAGCATACTTTATACTTAATTTAAAAGCTCTAAAAATACCCCAAGTATTTTTTCCATTATTTCTTATTTCCATGTGCTTGGAAGTAAATCTGTTTGTATATTGTGAGGAAGGAGATTTGGGATTTGATCCACACATGTACAAGAGACTAATGTTTCCTGTGTATTTAGATTCTGCTTAGCTGTCACAATGTGAATAAAAAATATACAAGTATAAATGTTCCCAAAGAAGTATAAGCAAAAGGAAACCCTCTGAGCAACCTTCACAGGGAAACAATGGCTGGGCCAACAACACACTGAATTTTGCTGCATCAGAAGGATGCTGTTAATCATCAGTTGTTCTCCTCTGCCCCTTCTACCATTTCTTTGTAAAATAAACAGCAAAGGAGTTAAGATCAAATAATAAATATTAATTTTATCATCAATAGTTGTTAAATCAATAGCTATCTCTGTGATATGCAGTAATACTTATTTTCTGCTCTTGCCTTTTCTTAATTTAATTTCCAAATAGTTTTTATTTATTTATTAATTAAATTAATTTTAATAATTAATTATTAATTGTGGATTTTTCATGTGGATTCTTGAATGTGTTTTCTATGTAAACTTTTCAGAAGGACATTTTGTAACACTTACTTTCACAGCCTAGCTGAAAGAGATACTTTGTAGTAAGTTAAAATTGAAATAACATAAAAGCACTTTTAATTTAAATTCCTAAATGTTATTACTGCAAAAGGCCTTCATTATGTGATCTGTGTCCATGCTCTGCTACAGTAGAACTAAACACTAATATGAGGATGGGGCATTTAAAAAATATGATAGCAAGCCCAAAATGTGTCTGAGTTAAGCATACCCTGGTTGTCTTCATTAAAAAAAAAAAAAAAAAAAAAAAAAAAAAAAAAAAAGGATAGGTTTTGTGAAGAATTAAGTAAGAAATGGCTTAATGGCTTGAAGAAAAGGCAGCCTTTCAGTGGTATCTGCTGTAAAGCAGCCAGGTCCAGCTGCAGCCTTTAACAGGCATCTCCTATTTGGGTTTCCATCTTCTTTTAAGGGGCAGCCATATTTTGGACCAGGATTGTTCAGGACAAAGAATCTGATCCAGTGGCATTGCACATAGGAAGGAGAGATTAGGTTTGGCCCTTTTCCCAGACAAACATGGTCCCAGCACAGAGTCAAGAACACTGCACTGTGTGCACTGCCCTGTTGAAGGTGATTCTTCCTAATTGCAGTCTCTTATATCACTGTGATCTTCATACACCTGCCTGAAAGCCACTAGGAGATTGATTTCAAAACTTGGTATTCAGTAGAAAACCTGAGATGTATTTTTGAATGGTTTCTCTGCTCCCAGTGTCACTTCTTTAAAATCAAAATTTGCATTTCTGTTACATACACTTCCTCTGCAGCTCCATGAAACTGCCTATTAGCCACAAAATATGAGAACTAGTGAACAGTTCTACACTTTTGGTGGCTACCAAAATAGACACTCCTGAAAAGGAGAGTACTACAATATTCTGGTGCCTACTCTCATAACTGTAACATATATATATCCGTAATTAAAGGTATCATTTCAATCCTTTATGGCACTTCAAATTTCTAACATATTCTTTTTGTAATAAGAATGGGGGAAATAAGGGAAAGATAGTCCTGACCCCTAACCACAAATGAAACTTAGAAAATGGGAAAACAAACAGTTACTTTCATTTCTAGATTGAGTGAAAAGCACACAGCAGAAAAAAATGGGTATTCTGGGCCTTCATCTGTTCTCTGGCCAAATACACTTTTTCCATCATTGTATATAAAGGGTGGATATTAATAGAGGTAGCAAAGGTGAGGCTTGAATTAGATATTTCAAATAATTCTGGTTTAATTTATCAATCTGACTATTAGCAATCAGGGAATTTTTTAAAAAACTCCAATGATTTTTATCTTGACAGTGCCTCTTTAATAACTAAATGGAATTCATATTAATTATTTATCTCCTTTAAAGTGCACTGAATAGCTTTGCTGAAAATTACCACGTTTATATTTATAGAACATGAATGGATAGGTTCAAAATTTATTATTTATACAGTGATGGCTTTATTTATAGGAATCAAGTTCAATAATTAGCATCAAGTACCAAATCTCCAGGAGTGATGGTAATATTAATGGAAATAGTGCCATTAGGTTTGCTTTGTCACTCCTGAATTTTCAGTGGCTGTTTCAGTTCCTTACTCTAAGTCTTCTAATCAACATTGTTACCTAGGCTTCCCTTGTTCCTTTGAAAGATGTGGAGATAAGCTCAAAATACAATGAGCCCAGCCCTGTTTTCAAAACTCCCTACTTGTAAAGGTCCTAAGGATAGTAGGATTAAAAAAAAAAAAAAAAAAAAAAAAAAAAAAAAAAAAAAGAGGAGCAATTTCTTCTAGCCTTAGCAAAAATACAACCATTCTCCATGTCTGTGAAATGAACGACCTCTCTGTTACATGGCATTTTAGATGCTGTTAAGGTTTTGAAAAACTCCAAACAACCTTCACCCTATATTTCCAGGTTATATTGAAATTGGCCTGATAAATACAAACCTTAAACATTCAGAAACTTGCAGAGAAAAAGCTTAAGGCTGTAATCCTGTGGCCTTGTACCCAGTAAGACTGAATGCAGTCCACTTTTATTGCCATCATGTAACTAATGCACCATCAATATTTCATGCATGTAATTTCAAATGAGTAAATAGCTTTCTGCAAGTTGCATAATTTGCTCATAATCTCAGTGCATCTTGTTCCATTTAAAGCTAAGTGCTACCATTTTCAAAATGCCCCCGCAGGATGATTCAGCCTAGCCAAGAATGATTATATGTTACAGAGTCCCCAACCTCACTTCTGCTGTTACCCATCCTTACTGCAGGGTGAACAATTTATCCCAATGCAAACACCAAAACAAAGTCATGCAACAGACCCTACCAAACCTTTAGTGATGCCACTTTTTAGTCACTAAGGCAGAGAGAGTAGAGCAAGCAAAAAGCTGAGCTGTGACATATGAGGTGTGATACGTTTAGCGAAGGTAATGAAACCAAGGGCTCAGCCATTAACCTTCAAGGAAGAAAACCCAGGCCCACTGCTTTAAAAATTGCTGGGACCAATCTTTCATCATGACAAGCATTAGTAATGAATAATTAAGCATTTAATATAATGTTGCTTTGGTGAAAAATGATAATTTTACAATTGATGGCCCCAAACCTATTCAGTGTTATTATGGTGCAGTAAAAGCAGGAAGAGAGTTTTGATGAAATGCTTGTTTTCCAGTGGAGTGGGTTTTTCCCCTTTGTTTTTTTTTCCTGATGGCTGGACTGAAGCAGTTATGGTTATTAGGTTCAAAATCCTTTCAGAGCTGAACAGTGGCCTGCTGAGAGAATTTCATGAAAAATTTAAAAAGGAAAATTCAACCTGGAACAGTTTCACATCTCATGCCAGCCTGCCAGAGGTTGAACTGTGTTTTCTCCCATAATATTAAGCTAATGTCAGGGATATAAATCATTCAGCAGATGCAAATACTGAAATCTTCCTAAAGGAAATCTTAACCGTTCTAGAAGCTATTTCGATTAACTGACACAGTTATTTAAAACAATTTAACAGATGCTCTCTAACAGCTCCTCATAATCAAATGTTTATTGCAAAAGAACTACTTGAGTAATAAATTATTTGAACTGTACTCTAATACCTCTCTGTGCTGTTAAGAAAACTGAAGAACTAAGCTGCAACAGTTCCTCACAGCCACTTCTCTCTTCTTTAGACTTTGTTGTTAGAAAGAATTTTAACTCTAGATTATCACAAAATACAAGTTTTGGTGGGATTGGTGAGGTGAGGGCATATTTTATCATTATATACCAGACTAAATTATTGTTCTGCTTTAAATCAGTTCAAACAGAACTCCTTTATAATCCACTTTCTAATATAGCATGAAGGTAGTAAATAAAAAATTACACCTTTTATCTCATAGGTAAGAGGTGATGGGAAGTCTTCACTTCTTACAGTCATACACTTAAGTATGACATTTGCCAGTGACATTGAACATTTGGTTGAACTTCCACAAAATAGATTCAAACACTGTGAGTTTTCAGTGTATAATGAATTATCCTTGAGAAGCAAAAGGCTAAAAAAGATGTATCTAGTCCTTCAATAACAAGATTTAAGATATATTTTCCTCTCTGTGGAGTAGATTATTCTCCTAACCTCTCAAAACCTGAATTACCTCACATCTATGGTATACCTTTTCTGACTTTTAAAACACTGTAGACTGTGGGGTGTGTGCATATGTGTGCACATGCACATGTTTAGGGTTACTAACTCCTGTGAAGTAAGCACAAATCAAGAAAGAACATGGAGTTAAATTATTCTCCAGACAGATTGCAGTCTGTAGCCATTGTGTAGAAATGGCCACTAGCTGGTTGCAATAGCTTCTTTTCTCAGGGTTTAAAAATGCATCAGCTACAGGAAAATGTACTAAGCAGATTATTGTTGAAATTCAGACCCAAACAGTTCATAAATGAATGAATTAACCCAGCCTCCTAAAAGAGAGAACTACAGGTTTTTCTGAACACCTAAGGAAGCTTTCTAGGCTATCTACAATAACAAGAGATGAAGCATTATGAGTCTCTGAAATATAGCTATTTTTGCTTTCTCTAGATAGTATATACTTCAAATTTTTAAAACAAAAAAACAAACCCTATAAAAAGACCACCACCACCAAAAACACCCAAGAAGGAGTAGGCTTTTGCTGTCCAAATTTGTTCTTGAAAAGTAAACACAGTAACTCCACCATTATTTTAAGTAGATCTTAACTATCACCATTCCATTTTGCAGTAGAGCAGTAGAGATATGGAGATACAGAGCTTGGGGTGAAGTTATCAGAGGCACAGCAACCAGTGCTACCTCATTTTCCCTCAGTCCCAGGTTTTCTGCTTCTTTTGTCATACAGCACCATCTGTGTCTTATTCTCCAAGTTTATCACCACAACACCCCATTCCAACCACACACTTGAAAAGAAACATCTTAGGACTGCTTCTGAGTGCATTAACACAAAGCCTAACAACTTATGCTCTGGATTTAATGGAGTTTGTACAACAGTACAGCACAACTCAGTATGAGATTAACTGCTGTCTGTCTTCTTTCAGGAAGATAGCTTTGGCAATAACAATTACTAAGTTTTCATCATCTTACTGAAAATGTCTCATAGAAAATGAGTGAAATTTGAAAAACCCAGATAAGAAGGGAGCTTAAAACTGCAGACATAAAATAGTATCCACGTTATTACAAAAATAATGCTAAAAAGTACAGAAAACTCTAGGGAGGGAAGGAGAAAGTCAGTTGTGTGTAGAAAGAGAGGTTAACTTGTTCTTGATATTAGAAGCAGAACAGTTTTTTCTCCAGAAACACCTTCTTAAGATATAACAAAGAAATTAAGTTCAGCACTCATTCTTATTAATCAAATAGGTATATCCAAAGATAACCAAAGAAAATGAAATCTTTAGGAGTATTTCCTCCATGTATAGAACTATCTCCAATATTTATACACCATCAAAGATTTCAAACAATGAAAACACAGATGGAAAACTAAAATATGTAATAGGGAACAGGAGGGAACATAGTCTCATATAAGTGCAATACAAAATTTTATGAACTGCTTAAAGATTAGAAAACCTGGTAGGTTTCCCATGAAGGCATTTTTCTTGCTTCTTAGCAGAAATGACACGAACTGGGTAGGTTTACTGCTATTAACACCAGAAATAGAGACAGAAATTACAAGGGAGCCTTAGTACCTCACTCTGAAGAAAAAAATCCATGAAAGTCAGCATTATAAGACTTAGTGAATAAAAAGGCACACCTTGGACAGGTTTCAGCTGGATGCCAGAGTCAAATAAAACAACAGTCCCTCAGAGAAGCTCAGCTGTCATCCCAGAGGAAGCAGAAGTCTCAGGCAACCTTCTTCTCCCTTTATTCCTCAGGACTTTTCATTGACTTCTATCCAGTCAGTGAGTAGAATGAATAGACAAATTTTACTGAGAAAGCTGTTTCTGCACCAAGACAGGGCCTTCACATTTGATAAATTTTATGGTGTGAATGCAAGCAGCGTGTCTCCCTTTACCAGGGCACCCTTTCACCCAAACTCAAGGCAACATTTTCAAAACATGTATCTATATCCTTGTCAGAAGAGAGAAACCGAGTGTTCTCAATGCACAAGACACTAGGAACACACCTCTTCTATTAATAGGCTGACCAACACTGTTTTCCTTTATTTATCTGTGTTTTTACAGAAAGATCTACACTGTAACATAAGGCAACACTCCATGTTCACAGAATTTAAAACTTGATCATAGATGTAAGATACAGTTTGACTATCTTCCTTCCACATTTTTTTGTAATTTCTACTAGGTTCACCTTTTTATCCAGCAATAATTTGATTTCAGAAATGCTAATATACAAAATATAATTTATCTAAAACTATGGGAGATTAGATTACTTGGAGATTTGGACCTCAAATACTTGTGGATTGGTCTTAGACAAGACACAATTGTGTTGCATTACCTTACCAATTACTTCAATCAGTTCCCTGCCAGTAAAAGTGGCTAAGCCATGATTACCTAAATTGCTACACTTGTTCCAAGGAATCAAAGCCAATAGCAAGCACAGATGGATCAGTTACTTTGGTGAATACAAACAAAAAGGTATCTAAATAGAGTGCCACGGTTACTGGATAAAATTAGGGCATATGTATCTCATAGGCAGTTTTGGACCTGCTGTTTAAAAATACACTTATGTACATATATATACATGTATAAAAAGAAAGTAAACTAAATAAAGACTATTAAATACTGAATAAATGGTATGAAACTGTATGAAATGCAGTTTCTAATACACAGTTCTAATGCAAATTACAGTCCTTTCCAATCAGAATATTTTCAATTGATTTACTTTGACCAGAGAGACAGATCCAATACATGAACAAAATGATCCAAGGAACAGTCACTGAGAATACACCCAGTCTGCATGATTCACTGTGTTCAATGAAGCAAAACCAGCAGTATTTAGAGTGTCTTTCATTTTATCCATATAATTTTCACTGTACATTTTATCATGTCTGCAACATCATAGATCATAGAATCTGCTGGAATTTGCAAGAAATATTTGAGAAATTGTTCCTTCCACCAATACTTCTAGAAGAGAAAGAAGAAAAAAAATAAGCAAGCCAGTTTTGGTGGTCTAAGCATATGTGAAATAGGGTTCATTGTAGAATGTGCTTAGATTTCACAGGACAAAAGATTTCTGCCTTAATACAGGGACCATCCAACCCTGAGATCCCTGTGGATGAATCAATACCTTGAAGTGTAGCCATGACAACCAAAGAGATCAAATAGGCTCGGCACACACAGTATTCACAGTATTGATTTTTCAGCACAGGACAATACAGTGCTCTCAGTGCCTGAATATGGATGAGGAGTAGCTGGCTAAGCCAGACTTCTCCTGCAATGTCTGAAGTGATACTGCTGAGGAGAGAGCAGCACTTGGAGGAATTTCACATCACGATAGTGAGCCTTCATGTCCGCAGCTCACAGCCATGGTTTCTAAATAACTGGTTAGCCATGATAATGAGAAATAAATCTTTACTATTCCTTTTTTTTTGGAAATAAGTATCACTGACATGCTGACATTTATGACCAGGGCTTTGGGTCTGCACCTCTCAGCATTTAAAGAATGAAACTGCTGCACTTTAAATAAATAAATAGAATATATATTACAAGTAAAACACCACCAGCAGTCCAGAACAGCAATCTCTCTTCTTAACAAAGGCAAGAGTATTCATCATTGCACTTTTTGTGGCTCTATTCTGCTCATGTTATGTAGGGCCTAGATTAAGAGATTTAAAGTTTGCAAACTCCTCTAAAACAATCAATATGACTGTCATTTTGAGTGGTATGGAATGCTATGTTAATGTAATTAATCAGCACCACACACAATGATCATGACTTCTAACAGTTAAATTTAATTGGAACAACAGAACAGCAAATTTAAGTGTGTCAGAAACAAAAGCTCTTAAGAGTATGGAACATGTTCATGAAACCATAATCAGAGTTAACATAAAAAATTCCTCAGAAAATGTCATTTTTTTTGAATTATCAATAGAACATTTACAGCTTATAAACACTTATAAACAAGGACAATTCTCTTTCCAGAAAACATCATCTGCTTCTATCAAAAAAACCCAAAAAACATCAATATATTATATAAAATAACATTAAAAAATCAAATCAGTTTCAATCAGGGTGCAATAATTTCCAATTGTTGTATTGTGATGTTTCATAAAATGTCCAGTTCCTCCACCTCCCTGGTACTTACTTAAATTTCTACCTAAGTCTGTGCCAACACCTACTCAATAAGTTTTTGTAATGCCACACTGAAGGCAGAATCTACTTAACCTCAGACTGGCAATGAATGTGCTTGTGGGTGTTTCAGAGCACAAAGCTCATGAAAATATGACCACCCCAGGACAAAGCTCAATACATTCCAAGAGTTGAATCACGCAGAGGGTGACTCAACAACCACGCCTTCCTGGTCTTTCTCTCCTAAACATCATATAGCCCTTCATGATAACATTCTAGTCATGTGAGCTGTCCCACCACATCTCTGTAAGTGCAATGACATCAAAGCCCTGATCAAAGCACACAGATCTCTAGTTCCTCCTGCTTGTTCCCCATACTGTGTGCATTTGTGTACATGTGTGGTGGCATGTTATTTTTCCCTGTCCTGGGCAGCTCCGTAGAGCCCGGAATGGGCGCTGCTTCTTGTCAGGGACCGGGGCCACCACGAGAGTCCCGGGCGCTTCTTCCTTCTGCGCCGCAGGGCGGGGGCTGGCTGCGCTCTGTCACCATGCACGGGACAAGGCGAAGAGGGAAGGAATTGACCATTCCGTCCGCGTGGGAGGCTGGGGAGCTTTTATTTGCCGTGGGGAGCTGCAACAGAGAAGCCGCGGCTCGCTCCCCTGTGCCTGCGTGGACGAATATGGCCACAAACAAAGGAAGGCGTAGGGTCTTATAGGGGACAGGCCGAGGGAGGCGGAAGCCCCCCTCACCCAATGGGGGCAGGCTACGGGGGAGTGACGTGGACCGGAGTAACCAACAGGGATGCGACAGGGGTGGACCGGGCTCCGGGGGCAAGTGGGGTTGTGAGAATGGGGAGACAGACATCGAACTCTCCAGAGTGGACAGGGGGTGGTTACAGGACTGGCATGGTGAGCTCCAATGGTAAGAGACCCAGAGCAGACCACTGCAGTGGGGGGAAATGTGGGGGGTGCACGGGGGTACGCAGAACCGGATAACTAACACATATCAGAACCCCTAATCTGAACCCAAACCTGGGATGCAACATACATGGACTTCATAGAAGTGTTTGAGTGTTTCAATATCTCAGTCAGGTTGCAAAGGGAGACCCTCATGGTTACATCTTTGGGTGGTTTTACTTGTTGGAGGTATCCCCTCTTAAGCCTCCTTCTGCTATTTGAGTGGTACCTTCAGTTGTCTCCATTGAATAGTTTGTATCTGTTGAACCTGCTATATTCCTGTACCACTTCAAATCCAGTTAAAACTCTTTAAGCAGGACTGCATTTCAAAATTGAACTTTTAGAAATCCAAAAACCGTTTAATCCTTCAGCTTCATTTTCTTCATCATTTGCTCTTTCTTTCTTGAAAGCAACTATTTCCTTTTTCTGCAAGTGTATCTCTAAAAAATAAGCCTCTAGAGGTGGTGCAGATATCCCAGAATAGATTCCTACTCACTGACTGCTTATTTCAATCACCAATATCAATCTTAGGGCAAAAAAATACAGCAATGATAGTTACTATGAAGTAATACATAAGTAAACTTTTAGTGAGCCAGCTATAGTTAAAAAAAAAATACAGATTACCTAATTATGTTAAGGATATGTACACGGGGTATTTCCCCTCCAGACTCACTGGGCATTGTACTGCTGTAAATTTGCAATGGATCTTCATTGCTGCTAATGTTAATCCAGCTCTTTTTTGCCTATGGAATTAGGCCAATTTGAAGCAAGAAAGAATCAGGCCAAGCTATTCTTCAGAAGAAGCACTCAAAATGCAAATGGCCAGGACTCCTAGTTTCACATTTATAAAAGCTCTTCAAATTGTACTTTACTAAGTGCTTCTACTGTAACACTTTATTTCTGTATGGATGCTCAAAGAGCAGCAAGAACTCGTTTGCCATTACAGCTGACAAGACTTCAACCATACCTATTTGCTCTTGGTTAGGGCATACAGGAGACGTGTCCTTTCCTGTGTCTTCTCAGCCACTGCCAAACAAGGGGTTGACATTTCCCATCCCACCCCATGAACCAAATGAGCTACTGAGAAACCATCCACAAGCATCCAAAAGAGCTGGAAGAATTATGTCTGTCAGTCACCATATAGGAAGCTAAGGCTAGGTTCAGAGATACATCTCTAAATGTAAGTAAGACTCCTGGTTAGATATTAACTGATATCTCATATTCTCAAGATACATAGATAGCACATGTTAATATAGAACACAATCTGAGTAAAAAATGTCCAGCAAACTGAAATATCAGTACTGTTAAGGAAAAAAATCATGCACATCCAGAAGCAAAAGTCTTACTTAGGGAAAAGCTATTTTCCAAAATATTGCCATATTCCATACTATAAAATAACAAACCTATTGAAGTTTTTGGGGAATGAACTGACTTGCTTCTCCACATGCTTCATAATGCACTTGTGATAAGTTTAAATGGTCCATGACATTTATGCACCTGTTCCCTTGCTGTTGATTTGCATTCCATTATTAAAAATAATGTAATCTTGTTTCTAATTGCATGCATCTGTCCACAGTTCAAAGACCTTAATTCTTCCTTATTAACAGATAGCTGGTTATTTAGAGAACCTCTCTGTACAATTCATAAATTCTCTGTAAGATTATGATCTCTGAATATGCCTATACCAGAATATAAAATGTTTCATTCAATGAGTTGCCTTTGCCTGAATATTTTTTGTTTCCCATGTTGCATATTATTCAAGAGTAGCAGATAAGAACTAACAGAAGAGGATTGTTTTCTTAAGTATTCTAGCAGCGAAACGTATTTAGCATAGACAGCAAGTCAGTTACCACCAAAACTGGGTCTCTGAAAGGTGGTCATATACACAATGTTACTTGCCTCTGTTTGTTATGACCTTAGGGAAAATGATCCAAGCAACACCTGATTAAGGGTTTGGAGAATAACACAAGGACAAAGGCAGCTGTTATCCTTCACTTGGTTTTAGTCACTAAAACCATAGGAGAGTGAGCTGTCTGCCCTGAGAACCTGGTGAATGAAGGAAAACACTGATATTCTAACAGTCAGACCTCCCACAAGTTCCAATGAAAGGATTTATTAGAACAAGGAAGTTCATTGTTTGTTTGTTTGTTTGTTTTTTCCTAAAGCAGTACCAACTCCTGTAATTTTTCCTCAAAAAAGTAAAAATATAATAAAAAACTGCTGAATCCCCCATTTGGTTTTTGATTTGTTTTTTATATCCAATGCTCAAAAATACACCAATGAAACACCACAAAAACATTCCAATATCACTAGAGACTGTAAAAAAAAGGTTACTTAAAGAAGTCTTCTCAATTACAAAGTCAGACACCAGGAACATTGAAAGCCCACTGAATTTTATTTGGAAAGAGCGTACAACTATGCCTCTCTTTATACCCAGCAGTACTGTGGGGACAGTGTTTGCAAGAGCTATCAGCTTAGATTCAATCTTGTGAATCACTAACCTTCCCTAAAATCCTTTCCACTTTTCCTAATCTGTACTTGTTCATTTGATAAACCTTTTCTATAAATAGTACTTGGCATTGATTCTGATTAAGCAACAATTTTCCTTCAAATTCATAAAGTTCAGTTAGGTCAAGGTAACTATGAATGTCAATTCTAGATTCCAAAATGTGGAAAAATGTTTTACTGAAAGGTTTCTAACAAATTCATAAATAATTTCCTGCAGATTATTTATTTTATATATACATCTTGTATAAAATATATATAAGTATAGAATCATAGAATTGTTTGGATAGGGATCTTCATGTTTATCTAATTTCAATCCAAATGTAATGCATTTTCCAATATACTGTAATAGCAGTAGAGCTCAATCTGCTTAAGAAACTACACAGCCTATGATGGCCAGTGGCAACTTTTAAGTTCTTTTAGCAGTGAAACTTGATAAATCTAATAGTTTAAATATTAAATACTGATGTAAGACAGAGCTGGTGATCCAAGTGTGAAATATAGGTGACAGAACACTGACTTGTGACACGTTTTTGCCAACTAAAAAAATAAAAAAAAAGGAACAGTTTTAAAAATGTTTCTAAGTCATATGTTATCTCCTGGGAGACAACAAGCTTTAGTCTAGAAAATTAGTGACTTGCAGACTGACCTGTTTGATTCTACTTGCCTGCAAGTGGGCTACCAAGGGCTAAATTCTATGTAGTAATTAAGAACCAACTTCTGTGTGAAAGAAAAGCAATTAGTTGGCAACAAGGGAAATATTTTCAAGGACTTATAAGCAAAACTCACCATTTATTTTAATGACCAGGAAGATGCCTTGAAGGTACATTTCTAACATCATCTAACAGTAGAGGTTCCCACAGTAATTGAAGCACTTGTTACAAGTGACAAAACAAATACAGCTTATAATAAAAAAGACTTCTTTAAGTATTTTATTCCCTCCATTTTAAAGTCCTCTGCTCCCTTTAGTGACCATCAGGCCACTACAGAGGAGTTTGTTTACAAAAATAACTCATGTGTTCTAACATAAACTGAACTTTCTCATTTTGCCAATATGCACCACAGACTGTTTGAAAACTTAGATCAGAAACTTTGGCCTGGATTTTTAGTTTTAATCTAATAAGGCCTTAACCGTGGTTTGTACTGTTTTGAACTTGGTGTACGCATCTTCTGAGTCTTTAATCAAAGAATTTTTGGGCAGAGAAAAACTGTAAATGTTAAAATAAGCAAAAGATCTTAGTGCCTGGGAGCAGGTGTCCCAGCTGTTTGTTAAGATTTGCAGGCGCAAAAGATATTACTTGCTCTTATCCCAAATGTCAGATGCATGTTACAGTAGGCATATATTTAGTAGAGGAGCTTAATCCTTCCTGCTCCATCAGTGCTGAAGCTGCAAACACTTCTGGCTTATGCCAGTGCAAAGTCAATTTAAAGGATACCAAATACTGATGAGCCAACTACAGTAACTGGAGAGCAGTAGTAAACCATCCGTAACAGCTTCTGACAAACTGCTGAGCCTTGGAAAATTATGAAAATTAATTCTCAATTCTTGAATATTTTCAGGTTTCCCAAGCACTGTTGGCTATAACTCTAATCACAGCACAGAAAAGTTTTAATAATGTGACAGGTAAGGTGAGAAAGATAAAGAAATCATAAAACTGTTTAGAAAATGGCTTGAGGTTTTATATAGAAATACACATAGACACCAGGCATTTCTGCCAACAGCCTTTGTACATCTTTGCTTGCATAAATCATACAGGAACAGCAAGGTCTAGCTGAAGTGACTTGAAGGCACTAATAAGCCTTGACAGTGTCAGTGATAGTGGATCTGAGTCTGACCCTGGTTATCCTCACCAGGCCAGATCCAGAGCTGTGGTCAGCAGCCCCAGCACCAGGATGCTGCTCTGCCCTCTCAGTCCAACGTGACCGTGGTCTGTGGGTCTGCTCTGCTCTCTTGCTCATTTGCACCTGGGTCCCAGCTGGCTGGATCCCTGCCCTGCTGGCTCTGTTGTCCTCTGAGAAACCTCCTGTATCTCATCTGGCCTTTGCTGCTCCCCTCCAGTGACTCAATCAAATCACACTCAAGTGACTAAAACAGAAATAATCTACATCTCTTTGTTCTCATTATTCCACATTTAGATTCCATATAACAGCAAGCATTTTTAAAGACCTGTCAGAATGTCTCTGTTGACCTTTACAGTGGAGGAAAGGATTCAAAATTAGTTTATATTCTCTTGTAATTTTTTTTAACACTTTTGGAAAGTTATTTAATTTATACATTTCACCCTTCTGGTGGTTGGCTAGAATACCTGCTAAAACATAAATTTGGGCTCGCCATTTTCTATAACCTTGGAAAGAAACCCACAGCAGTGAGGTACCATGAAAAGAGTCACTGTAATGACAACAGGAATTTCTAATGACTGGGGAATCAGGCAGAGTGACAGCCATGACTTAGTGTGACTTACCTAACAATTCTAATTGTCTTGTTGCACAAAATCCCTATTCAATCCCAGGCGACAGTCTTAGGAGTAGCAGCTCACAAAGGTCTATTATTCTGCTACAAAAGGAAACTAAGCTAGGTTAGTTCAATTCATTTTAGAAAATTGTATATTGCTAGTCATTTTATTATGTTCCTAATACTTACAAAGGCTTGTCTTATTTGTTCCAATGTTTTTTTCTAGAAAAAAAAACTGCTTGACCTATGCTTCCTTGACTCTCCTTTATGTTTTTCAAAAGATAACATGATGCACTTCACTTTTCTGTCATGTATCCTTCACAAAATAAGCAGTAAGAGTCATTATTCTTTTGGTAACTAGCCTATGTTGAAGCTCATCAAGGAGTTGATAAGAAAATATCTGTGTTATCTATCCACACAGTACTGTGGTTTTGCCTGAGCTCTTTCAAAAATTTGTGGCAATAATTGTACTAAAGAGCTTTACACCATTTAATTTTTTTTTGTGAAAATCAGTAGAGAAAGCAACCATTAAGCAGTGCTACATTTCAGCATCATCAATCATTAGTAAAAAGGAACAGATCATCCTCAAAATCTCTTTTCCTGATAATAGAGTTAAATAACGATTTCCTTTACACTTAATTTCCTTTACACTACTAATTGGCCTATATATATTCTTTTATAATTTCCTTATACACACCCTTAACAATTTTACTTGGTTTATATTTTTCACCTACTTTTTATCCTTTGATGTCAGTAATGAGTTTGTGATTTTGCCAAGTCAGTCCCTATTTATTCTTCTTACTTCTTTTTCCTGTAATTAGTACCATTCTTCTGAAAATTAAAGGCTTTTCCTCTTTTTTTAAATGTAAGATTTGCCTCTAAGATCTCACCCAATTTGTTCAATTTAATTACCTCATACTGGTTTTAGTTTATTTATTTTTACCTTCATAAGGCTTCCAAAATTAAGCATACCTTTCTTTAGCCACACTGCTTTCCTCCTTCAATCAATCACTTCCTTTTGAGCAAAAACTGTAGATTTTGATTTTTGGGCTAAGGAAAATGAAGGGGATGTTAACTCATTGTGTGTCAGTTACTATGCCTCCACTGATACTCTTGTGATTGAAATAATTCAATAAATGTTATTCAATAAGGAACCATTGACATTAGCCTTTGGAATCAATAAGCGGCATATAGACCCACAATATACTTAATTTTAGAATATGCTGGATAGTATATTGTATCATATTCAGAGGTGTTCTTTACTAAGAAACCAGTGAAAACATCTATTTATATATATGTATATACTGCCATTTATGTCCAGAGTACACTGTGCATTACATAAATTTTAAATTTACATTTACAGGAGTGAATACCGACAGTGTTGGATGTTACCCCTGATTTAGGTCCAGGATCTGTGATTCAAATATAAGCAGCAGATCCTACCACACAGTCAGTAAGAACAAATAGTCACCAGGCAAAGCATGACAGATGGCAAAACCAACGAATGGTAGAATACTTGAACAAACAAAAAACACTGACGAAATATCCCTAGGCCTGGCATCTGCCATGACATCTCCTACGTCTGTTGTACCTGGCCTACAATCAACTGAACAGCATTCCACTGATATAGGGAAAGGATGGGACAGGAAATGAGGCCCTGAGGTCAGGCAGAGATACTATTCTAGCAGGGAATTACCCAGGGCAAGTATTGGTCTGGTGAAGAAGTTCATATGGATTACAGAAGTGTTTCTTGTTTTCAGAAGCACATTTTGGAAGAGATTTTGTCCTCTGACATAAGAAATAAAAAGCACAACATAAGGTAAAAAAGCTGGTTTCCATCCAGACTAAAATGGTAAAAACAGCTTGGCTTTAAAAGGATGTCCATCTGTTAGCAAACTAGTGATCATACCATATCCACAATGGTCTAGCAAACTAACTGCCAAAAAATTTATTGTCCACACCCACAGCTCAAGAAATATTTTGGGCTGGGGTTTTTTGGGTTTTTTTGTTTGTTTGTTTGTTTTGTCTACAACAAGAACATTTTAAGTGATTAAGTTAAAGTTTTGCCATTTTAAAATGTCTTTTAACTGTCTAAATCTTACAAAAATATCTTACTGGAAAATGTTCCCTATCCTTACAGGTCCTGGTGGGCACACAGCAAACCAGTTCTTTTGCCTTGGTAGGAGAATCTTGATCTGAAATCTGATAATAGTATTTGACATTCAATGCAAGAGCTGGTGGAGATAACAGTCTTCCACAAAAAGTGTACTTGGCTAGAAATGGTGTTCTTGACTGACATATTGGAACACAAGTTAAATAGCTGCACTACCAATTTCAGCAGATTGAAGATTGCCTGGTTAGCAAACACATGCCAAGGCCTTTTCATTACTTGCCCATCTAAGCCAGCTAGATCTAAAGCTAGCTTGGATATAGCATCCAAGCTGAAATCATGTTCCTAATATATACAAGCCCTTCAAGGCTTTATCTCATGTCACTTCAAAAAATTTTACACCATTAAAGAAGTGGAACCAGAGACTGATGGTGCTTCAATTTTCTGAGGTTTCAGCATCTCCTGCTGGTTTGACCAGAGCTCTGTTTGCAAATGAACAAAGCTGAAGTCTCAGATGAAGGGTGTTTACATTGCTGCACTTCATACAGCACAGTCTGCACTGGTACACCGTGCAAGGAGATGAACTCAACACATGTAGAGCTGTTCAGCTGAAATGTCACCATGAGAATCTGTTCCTACCCCTTCATATTATGAACCTGAATTTCATAAGGCCAGAACTGAAGCAACAACCTTCAGCAGAGTGCAAGCATCAACATTTATTAAAATTGTTTTCTTGGTGTATTTTTTTTGACTCTCAATTTATCAATGTTTTTAAAAATGCGTGAAACATATAATAGTATAAGCCTTGTATTACAACACAGAGTCTTCGTCTAGGAATGGTTATAATGATTTACTACTCTAAGTTCAGTGCAATAAAAATTTGTTTGGATCAGCAGAACTATAATTCTACTGTCATTGGCTGGTTGGTAAACACAATCCCATACAAATTAAAATGTCTTTGTTGCCTGGCCTAAGAATATGAATGACCATTCTGGAAAACAAAAAAATTTATCCTACAACACCAATCCAGTACTGGATTTTCCAGACTTTTGAAACAATACTTAAAAAATGTAACAAATTCAGAAAGGTTAATTTATAGATATGTATAGCCTACCAACCGTCCTTTGTGAGAATCATTTCAGAGGCCTTCAGCTAAGCCAGGTGTATTCTACAGTACATATACTACAGATAAAGCTGGTCATACCAGCATAGTCTATATCATAGAATCATAGAATTACTTGGGTTGGACCTCAAAGGTCATGGCCATGGACACCTTTCACTGCACCAGGTTGCTCAAAGCCCTATCCAACCTGGCCTTGAACGCTTCCAGGGATGGGGTATCCACAACTTCTCTGGCAACCTGTTCCAGTCCCTCAGTATCCTCTAAATAAATAATTCCTCCCTAATACATAATGTAAATTTACCCTCTTTCTATTTAAACCCATTATACCTTGTCCTGCCACATTTTCCCCCACTCTGGGGCTATCTGACCCAGGATGCCACAGCTGGCATTCAAGTGTAACACAAGCCTGCAGAATTTTCCTACCTGCTGCTAACAGCCCACCTGGAAGAGAGAAGGCAGAGTCCTTGGACATCTCATGATGTGCTTTGCAACAAAACTGGTGCTGTTTTAAATGTTGTATCATGACCTTCCAAATGGTATCTAATTTTAAGGAAATGCTTTATTGTATTAATTTATAGAAGCAGGAGACTAGAAGGAACCTGCGTCATCATGTCTAATCCCCTGCTATTACAAGCAGTCACATCACATAATCCTTTTAATAAACTGAAGTGTACTTGGATACCATGGTGATGAGTACTTCATAAATATGGATATTTGTAGCTGAGCAGAAAGTAAAATTTAAAAAAGTGCAGTGGAAGAAAAGAAGGACTATGAATGACAAAGGTGAGTATAACACAGTTCTAAGGATATTACAGTTTTGGATTTTTCACAAAAGACTAATGAAAATTTTACTGAAACCTTCACACCACTGAAGTAAGAGTGATGCCAAGTAGGGAAGGGGTCAATTTCACACAGGACTTGTGAGAAATACAGTAATGGAAAAAAGAAAATAAAGATAGTATAGAACAAAAGAAAGGCCACTGTCAATACAAAAAACTTACTGCATTTTTCACAGCACACAATGCAATGGTAATAGATCAAAAGAGCAAAACCACAGCCATTTACAGATTTATCCTGAGGTTATTTAATCAGACAAGTTTATAGAAGAAAAAATAATTTCCTTACTTTTGTACCTATCAGAAAACCAGGGACCCAAACCAGACCTAATTTAACATCCTTAATCAAAATAACTCATTTTATGCATTGTGCCCCTCTATTTATTTTTGTATGCTTGGCTTTCCTGCATTTGTAGACTAGTTCTAGAAGATAATTCCTTTTTTAATGAAGGGATTCTGGTGGAATATATAACCATTTTAATTTCTTTCAGTAGTGTTGATCAGTTTCAGCATAAAATGGAAATCCTCTCCTGTATATTCTTGATTCAATCTCCTTCCATGTAGGATAAACCTTCATTTAGAAACCACACCTTTATCACACAAGCTGCCAGAAAAAGGAATTAAATTTCCTAAGGTAAACCTTCTATTTACAGCCACAGAGAGAAGTAATGAAATTTAATGAAAGCTGTATCTCTAAATAAAAGCACAGGGAACCTCTACCGCTATCCTGCTGAAAATGAGGTTATGGGTTGCACACAATGAGTAACATTCCAACTCTTTGTAACCCCATTGTCTCCAAAGGACTTACAACAGAGATATATTTGGCACACATTTTATTCCAGACAGAGGAATGAGGAGTAAAGAACTAATCATTTTCATTCCTGCAAGTGCACAAAAGGAAGAATTGGAACAAATGTTACAACAGGTATGGTTATAACAGAGTAAAATAATGTATTTTTTCTGCATTTTTTTAAAATATTAAATACATGTTTAGGTAAAAGAAAAAAATCTAAATACTAGGCTATTTGTGATTTTCTAGGAATCCCTAGAAAGAAAAATGAAAGCATTTACTATGGGAAAAAACCTGATCTCTTTATTTCCTATCCAGTGCAACTTTTCTCTTGAAAACAAAGAAAGCAAAATAAATTTAAGCTGTATCAGATAGGATACCTTCTCTGTTGTGCTACAAAGAACAGGTATACATTCCCTTGAGAAATTAAAGAGATCATTTTGGTGAGTCTCTGATAGAGACTGAAGATTTTTTAAAGCCATTGCAACAATTCCTTTAGTTGGTTGGCTTATGAAAGGAAGTTTTGAAGGTCGAGAAGGGAATATATTCCCTTTATAAGGGAATTCTCAGTATGGTCACAATACATCAATTAATATTTTTTTTAATTTACTTTTATGAAATAAAGTGATTCAAGTAGGAAAGGACAAATATTTCACATTCAAACTGTGGGGGGTTTTTCAACCAGATAATTTTTGTTGCCAAAATTGCTTCCTATTTTAGGAGAGAAATGGCTTAGTTCAGTTGAGTCTTCTGAAAACATGAAAATATTGGCAAAAAATTTGCAATGACTCGGTGTTACTATGATGTCTTCTTATTTGCATACCTGTTTGAAAACATGTTTGGATTTGCCAGGCCCTGTGTGGCAAAAACCAACAGTCTGGACAGAGTATTGAGGCCTCACTACCAGGCTGCATTAACAGAAGTATAATGTGATGGCCATGAGCACTTTAATCACTAAATGGGACTTGTCTGGATCTTAAAACACGTTCTTAGCTAAAAGACTGGGATAAGAATGTGAGAAGGATTCTGTGGCTACAACTACACTAAAAAGAAATGTGGTGGGTTGACCATGGCTGGACAGCAGGTGCCCAACAACTTTGCTCCATCACTGCCCTCCTCAGATGGGCAGGGTAAAGGAAATACAATGAAAAAATTAGTCAAGGTAAGGATGGGGGAGAGATTACTCACCACTCACTGTCAAAGGAAAAGCAGATTCAAGCTTGGAAAACTAAAGAGAAATAAATCCAAATCTTAAAAACTCTTTCCCACCAGCCCTTCCTTCTTCCTGGGCTTAAATTTACCTATTATTTTCTCTATCTTCTTCTCCCCAGCGGAACAAGGGGATGGGGAATGGGAACTGTGGAGTGTAGGAGTCCCTAATAATCACTGCATAGAATTAGTCCAGTGTTCCACATTCCTCTGATTGCACACAAAAGGCATTCCTTGTATTTTGATTAAAGTCTTCTCCATTCTTTAAGGCCATTTTTATGCCATTGTCATGTATTTATACAATTAAATCTAATTTATACTATTAGACCTAATTACTTAATTGTTGTAGCGTACATGATGAAATAATGAGAATGTGCAATTAAGATGTGCAATTACATAATTACAATGTGTAATGACATTAGGTATAAATATCCTAAAATGTTATGGAGAAAATATACTGTTGAAACAGAATAAATTTTTTTAGATACTACATTGGTTTTAAAAAATGCAGACAAAACTATTAAATCATTCCTTAAAGCTTAGGATTTTTCTTCTTAAGTCCCTACTTAAGACACTGCCCATTTTTAGCAGAAAAATTTATGTTTAATACAACAAAAAAGGGTAGGAAACTGTACAGAAAAAAAATTATATATACTGGAATAACCAAGGTTATCTTTTTTGCCATATTTTTGAACATCAGCTTCCAGTTTCCTTGTCTTTTTTATAATCTGGAGAAAAATTGTAAACTTAACTCTTATATATAAACCACATATCAACTTAAGAATTTAGTGTGGCTGTACAACATGGAGCCAGTGAACTAACACAGAAATAATTAATCAGCCTTGCTGTGAAACCTGGTATTGGCTTCTCTCCAAAATACACTAACAGAAAAGTATCATGCCCTCAGGAACCTCCCCACTGCCTCCTTCTACCCTGCCCCTGAGAAATCCCACAGCTGCCACCTGATACTTCCTATAGATCCCCACGAACACTTTTTACTATATTCTCAATGGTGTGTCACAAAAGGTGAGATTTCTCACCTGACAGCTGTTTACTTGTTAAAATTAAGTTTAATTCCTGTAAGCATTTTAAACCCCCAAAGATACAGAAGGGTGAGATGGATTCCACTGTACCTGGGGCAACTTCATTGCTGTTGGTAACATACAAGCTGTTGGAGCTGGCAAGTAGAACAGCAAGAATTTTACAAGTAAAATGAGCACTAGTGATTAGAATTTTTCTTTTCTTCAGAAAAATAATCTTGACAAAAGATTTTAACTAGCTAAATTTGAACTTCCCAAACATACACTTTGGTAATATTCCCACTCTGAAAATTCAAAACAAAAAGTAATTTTCACCTCTCAGTTCAGAATGTTACTTCATGTTTATTTAAAAAGCCTTTTGTTATAATATATCAGTTCTGATGTCTTTTTACTTTCTTCTCTGGGGAGCTTTATTTTCAGGTATCTTTCTCTTACCCTTTAATTTCACTAGAAGAAGGAAGGGAAGGGAAAAGAACAACATTAATATAAAAGTTTGGTAAAGTTTTCACAGCCAAAATACTGATGTTAGAGCTGACTGGATGCTGTATGTTGATTTCTACCATCAGTATCTGAAGTATAATATCTGAAGAGTATTTGAAGTGATAGAAAGGTAGACATTATTTCTCCATAAGGAATGCAAAGAATAATCCCAAACACCTTGAAGTGGGTGCCCATTAAGGGACAAAAGGATCAATGGAAGTAAGAGGCTGGGGGAGACTTTACTTGCAGTCCTAATTTCTAGATCTCCAACCCCAAGACATGAGAAACCCATAATTCACTGAGAGAAGAGCTGCCAGAGTTACAGAGGCACATTTCACTCCCTCTCATCTGGGTGGTCTCTGTGGAGGAGACGCTGCACAGGTAATTAGGTTGGTAATTTGGACCTCACAGCATATGTCAGTTGCAGTCTTTCCTGAGGCAATAAAGCTTCTCGTGACATACCAGCAAATTCAACATCTACACAGTAGTGAAATCCCAACTGGTCGTATGCCGTGAAGCTTGAGATCTGTAGGCCTTGAAGTTTTGTTCTGAGCAAAACAACTTTAGATGCGGCTTTTACAAATCTTCCATTATGCACCCTTCTTTTAAAAAGTAGTTTTATTTCAAAACAAGTTCTAAAGTAGCATAATTTTTCCTTATTGAAGAGCTCTCAGATAATAGCACATTATACTTAGGCTTCTCAAAATGTTCTTCTTCCTTTCTGAATATTTCAACCTCAGCAACTCTCCAATGTCAGACCTGAAGGCCTGTCTAAAACACGAAGATCCCTCTGTAACAGGTGTGTACTTCAGGTTTAAAAGATTATCTGCCTTGTGCTAGTTCAAACTTAGCTTGTCTGATGCGTCTTCATTTTTTTGTGTGGCTGCACATCTTAATATCAGAAACATATAAATGTAACACATCCTCAAACCTTTAAATGTAAATTTAAACACTTTTCATGATTGAGATTATGCTGGCAGAATAGCTATAAAAATGGAAAGGAAATATATGGTTGCCAAATTTTCTCTTAACTTTTTTTTCTATTTCCTAACAGACAAATCCTCAGAAAAAGGGACATGAGGAAGAAATATTTATCTTGCATTAATAGTTTCCTTGAAAATCCTAGAAACACTAGCAATAACAATTTTTGTTACACTAACAATAACATTTTGAAACACTAACAATAACATTTTTGCTCTTGACTTCTAAAGAAAGACTAACTTTTTATATCTGTCAACTTTGTCAAATGATAAAGTGACTTTGTGTGTCAGATTATCAGCAATATTCTCATAGGGTAGGTTTGCATTTTATGTTAGATTAGATTATCATGATAAGTTTTGCTCTTTCTATTTTTTTGCCATTTATGATAATATTTGTTATAAAATGAAATTTAAAATGAAAAATAGTTTTAGCCTGAGAAATGTACTGGCAACCATAATTACTACCTCAAATATGATGAAGCCGTATAAATCACCTGCTCATAAATCCTGCATTGTAATGCTCTAAAATCTATCACTGGCCTTTATTACAACTTTTCTATTGTACAAGTGAAAGAAACATATCAGGTGAAAGAAGCAATTCTATTGTTTCTTTTGCCTGCTATGAGGTTTGTGGAATTACAAAAAATATATCAGAATTAAAGCACTGTCCATGAAACCTGGTAGGGTATGTAAAAGCTAACTGCACTGTGTATTTTATGCTGTAGTTGGTTTACAACAAAGCAAATCATGCTCTGAATACTGTGGTGGAAAAGAATACATGTTTCATCCAGTTAGGCATTATATGGATGCTTGGGACCACATGGACTGAGCCCTGGAAAGCAATCACACTGCTCCCAAAGAGATAAGATAATGCTGGAGGATTTAGCTGGTCCTATGTTTATACAGAGAGCTCATATAGCCTGAGTTCTTGGGGCTGCTCTGGCCTGGTTTTCACCCCGAGCTGAGCCAACTGTCAAATGACCTAGCAGGTCATTCTGTTTTACATGCTTCCTCTTGAGCACCTTTGAAAGAAAGTCTGAAATTTGAATTAAAAATCTGTTCCTAGAGATTCAGTGAGTTAGAGTTAATACATAAATATCCCACCTGAGCTTTTAAGCAAGACCTGAAACACTCATAAGCAGAATTCACTGTTCACGAAACAAGTTGAAAGATGAAAATTTATTTTCTTGCTTGTTTTTAAGAGACATAACAACATACAAACAAAATTTGCCTCTTGAATATCTGCCTTGTTTAGTGTGGACACAGCCAGGACAACTGACCCCAAGTGATCAAAGGATATCCCATTCTATATGTTGTCATATCCAGGATATAAAGGTAAGGTGAAGAAGAAGGAAGGGTGGACACGATCCAGGTTATGGAGTTCTTTCTTTCTGAGTCACCAGTACATGTAATGGGACCCTGCTTTACTGGGAATGGCTGAACTTGCCTGCCCATGGAAAGTGGTGAATTAATTCCTTGTTTTGCTCTGCTTGTGTGAGCAGTTTTTGCTTTCCCTATTAATTTTTTTTTTTTAATCTCAACCCAGAAATTGTCTCACTTTTATCCTCCTGATTCTCCTCCCCATCCCACTGGGAGCAGACAAGAAGTGAGCAAATGGCTGCAGGGGGCTCAGCTGCCAGTTGGGGTAAAACCTTCAGCTCTGGTGTTGTACATTCACAGATACAGTCCAGCTTAAATCCCCCCAGATCAAAAATGCTGCAGCACTGCTTTCCCCCTTGATCACAGGCACATTTCATCAAACGCTTCCTCTTATTAAAGTTAATCAAGGCAGCTGCTTGGAGGATCCAGTCAAAATGAAGCCCAGCATAAGAAAGTTCTTTCCATCCCCTTTAGTCAGATAGTGGCAGTGCCAACAGAGCAAGGCTGGGAATACAGGACCAACACGTTCATTTTAGGACACTTGTGAGACAGAAGAGTAAGGCAAAGAGACTGTAAGGGCTTAAGAGACACATGCAAAGAGGGCTTAAGAGACACATTTGGAGCCTCTGATAGCAGGGAGTTCTTTTAAATGCTGATCAGCATTTGACAGTACCAGCAGTCTGTGGAAATACTGCGGGATTGGGCTTTTATTTAACATTTACAAATTAATACAGCATTCAAGATAATGAATGGCTTGAACGCACATGTTTTCACACACCACCTGCCCATTCCCCTCTCACTTCTGTTGTTTCTTCTCACTCTGAAGATAGCTTGCTAATTGCTACACTTGTATGTAATATGACATGGCCACAGGGAATGGAGAAATGGGAGGCGGGGGGTGAGAGAGAGACAGAGAGAAAGAACTTGTGCTTTGAGTAACTACTTCATCTTGTCTCTGGTGGTAAGAGTTTATTATTCTAACCCCTTGGTCACCTCTTAAAATATATGAAAGGGCAATGACAACAGTTCTTAGACACTGCTGAGGCAGACCTGTGATATATGGCTACACACCACCCTCAGTTTCATCAGTCAACTGCTCCCTTTGCTGGCATTCACAACTGAAACAACCAAATGTGTCTATTAGCACCCATCAGATGAGCACTTAATCAGTAACCAGTGAGACCCATGTTTTATAAAATGGGATGAGTGTTCTGGATAACAACTTAAGTTGCCATCATCAGAAGAAAGAAATTATATAAACTCAGGCTTTTGCAATAAGATGCAGTACCCAGACGGACGATAATGTGGCATCAATACGGATTTTTTAAATACCCAGAGTGCTTTTTGGAAAACTGCAAAATTTCTAAGGAAATTGATAATAAGTATGGACTTTCAAGAAGTGTATATTCTAAACAGTAATGCTGTATGTGACATTTATTTCCAAAAGAAAACACATTAATGTTTCTGCTTCATTGATAGTAATGATGACAAACTCTTCTGCTACTTTCAGACTAAAACATTTTTCATTAAAATGCTGCCATTTCCATGATCTGATGCTTTTCTTTCAATCTTAACAGCAAAAAAGTATTCAACATAAAAAATATTAAGTCATTTTTGAGCTATTTGATCAGGAAATATCCCCAAGCAAAAGTATTTGTTTTGGAATGATGTTCTGTTAAGAACACACTTTAATCTCTGTCACAAGAAGATATTTGCATCTCAAAACATCTGCGTAAATCAAAGTATCTAATTTACATCAGACATAACTTTACATAACTTTGTATTTTGTCAGCTGGGACCTAAGCATTTTTCTAGATGCAGAAAACAGAGCATAGGCAGTATCCAAATAAAAAGGTACCCTGAGCACACATTGTGAGTTAGCCATGACATCCATTATATGACTACCATATTAAAAGGGTGGCACTTTTATTTATTGCCCCATGTGCTCCCTGTACAGCCTTAACTCAGTACTTCCAGCACTTCCTGATCCACGCTGTCTGTAATACGAGAGGATACATTTTAACACTTCTCAGGAATACTTAACATGAGCACTTAGTCCTTACTTGAACATTAAAACTCTCACTTTCTGGCACTGAACCAAGCTAAAGCTCTAGTAATATGTATATAATAACAGTATAAACCAAAATATATGCCTTCTGTATATGCTGCACAGGTATTACACACATAAGTTCTAACTAGCAAAAACAATAGAAAAATTAAAGTTCTTCTGTGTGAACACTTTTTTCTTGCAAGTTGGATTTAATTTCATATGGGTACTAAGTAGCAAATCCTGCTGAGGCTACTAAAATCAGGTAATCTCTCTTTTATATCTGTAACTTTATTTACATATTTGGATCAGAATATTTTTCCTGTATGGAGATATTGTTTCCACCTGCAATAAAAATGACAGTTAGTAGAGTTTTCCCTTTCTGTCTCCATGTGAATATCTGCTGGCACTTCAAAACCATTAAAACAGCAACATATTTCCTGTGCTTTTATAGGAGACTGGAGACCAGAAAGATCAGTATTACAATTTTATGCTGCTGTTTGCTTTATCACTTGTGTGCTAACCCGATTAAGATAGTAAATGTCAATTTGTCCTTCAGACATAGTATACCTATGTTCTTTGGGACATTTTTTCACAGAAATGTTCAATTTTTATATTCAGAGTTCTTAAAGGTTTGAGATGTTACTTTTTACAAACTGTAAAGAACTGTAAAAACTGTAAGAAATGGTAACAAAAAGAAAACCTCACACTTGGTACATTTATTTGTGTTCTTCTGTGATACTTTCTCACTCAAATAAATGAATGAATTTATGTCCATAATACCCTTGTGAGTTAAACATTCCCATTTCCATTTTTCTCTGTACCCATATAGATGTTTGAAGCTTTTCTTCTTGGCTTGGGAGAGTAGAGGGAGGTATTCATTTGCTGAGTGGATTTCAATTTCTGTATAAAGCAGCTGGAGACCAACCTATATTTTAAAGCAAAGGAAAGCCCAGGGAAATGTACCATACTTAAATTGGAATATATCAAAGCTGACAGTAAGCAGACTCTCTTCATTTTCCACCATCTCCTTGTTCTATTCTACATCCCTCTTATATATTCTTAATTTTAATTCTTTTTATTACTTATTATCTATGCTGCTCAAAATATGCTAGGAATTTTTGGAGACAGCCCTTGCCCTGAACAGCATAATGCAATAAAAATGTGTAGTTCCAGAATGTAATTTCTCCCCCTATTACTGTTCTATCTGAGCAGCTCTGAATTTAATGCATTTCTCCTCATCTCCCTTTGCCCCAGGGAAGGACCACCATCTCCACTGTACAGATGGGAAACCAAATAGATCTATAGTGTACACAGAGTAGAGCTCTCAAGCCGGTTTTTCTAGTCTTTGGTCTCATTCTGACGTGATCCACTTGGAAATGGGTTGCAGGGCCCTGCCACTGACATCCATTCCCTCTGCCTTAGCAGCAATTCTGTGTCATCCTCAGATAATTTTTATAGGTCTCCTGGTGCCACCTGTCTAAAGGGTGTGAGTGCTCACAGAAAAGTTGATTTGTGGTTGCTCTCTTAAATAATTGAATTAAGAGACAAGCATCCTGAAGCTGCTTAGGCTCTGAGCAAGGTAAAAGAGAGTCAGATTCTAGCTCCCACAGACATTGTATCTGTCTCCAGAGGTTAATGGACAGATTCTTGGGGAATTACATATCTATTTATCTATCTATCTATCTATCTATCTATCTATCTATCTATCTAATCTATTTTCTTTGAAGGCTGAACATAAATTACTGGGGAAGTCACTGGATGAAAAGTAGCAGGGGATTTCAAAGCCTGCCTTATAAGACCTAGGTAAACTAAGAAGTCAATGAACTCTCCCCATCTCAAGTCAGTAGAACACCCAAACAGAGGGACCAACTCTGCAGAGTTGCAATGCGTAAAGCTATTTGCACAGGCCACCTCTCTTTCCCCATTCTTCCTTAGGCAGTAACACCTTCAGTCATGCACTGCAGAGCCACAAAACTGAGGCATTTGCAATCTATGGAACAGCTGCCTTTTGAATTTCTCCTCCCTAAATATGTTCCTCTGCCACTGGAGTCTGAAAGTGTTGCTTTTGATTATAAACACCTCCTACATCCCTGCTGAGCAGATTGCCATTCTCCCTCCCTCCCAGACTACCTCTGCAAGTACACTGGGAAATCTGCCAGAATACAAGGTTCCCCTTCCTCCTTCCTTGAGAAAACTGCATCCTGAGAATATGGTACAAGTGCAGCTTTCACAAGAAACAGCCCCCACAGTCAACTAAAGTTGCTTTAGTCAGGATAGAGACTTCTTGGGGATTGTCCCTTATTTTCTAAAACCTTAGTAACTGTACACAAATACATAAAGTTCCAACCATTCTGTCTGGGATAAATGAACATATAATAACTCTGAGTAAAATTGGTTCTACAAAAGAGATATTTATTAATAATGTGTTAAGTAACAGTACTTACCCTCTTTTACATACCATTTCCCTTTAAATTAGCAGGAAAAGGAAGAAGAGAAGGATGGAGGGTATAAATAAAGTACAGAAAAAATTATTTGCAGTTTACTGGGATTTGTTTTTCCAAGTATCATCATCATTCATCATTAAAAATCCTATCTTTCAAGGAGACAGACCTGTGGTCACATTCCTGTAAACTCACTAGTTCTCACATACTTTCTTTTCTTGTCTCACAGTCATCTAGATTTACACTGCCAAGTCTCATGCAGTGAACATGAAAATAAAACCAATAATGTATCCTACAATCCAGCTTTGCTGGAAGTGGCTTCCATATGCATGTGATTCAAGTGTCTCTCTCCCATATAAATATGAAAACAGTCTTTTTTCTCTCCCAGGCAACGAATTTAGCAGGGCAATGTGTCTGGATGTATCCAGGGTAAGGTGAGGTTGCAGAATAAGGGTAGGACTCTGACTGTGTCTTCTGTACAGCCAAGAACATTTTCTTGAGCAAGAAATCAAACACAAGGAGGTCAGCTGGACAATGTAATGTCCAGAAGGGATTCAAACCACCTGCAACAGCCTTACTGCAACAGCAGTACTTGTAGCTAATATTCCATATAGAACAATAATCAACGCTGCAGCCCAACAATACAGTAGTTCTTCCACAGGATGGTGATCTAATGTTCAAGAGAGACCTAGAATAAAATACAACAGCAGATGCCATAAGAAGTGTTGATATTGGCTAGAAGTTGAACATAATACAAGTAGAACCACAACAGGCAACTGGCACCAGCCCTCTGGACTTAAGAACTTGTTTTCATCTCTTGGAGCCACCACTTTCAGCCATTTTTCCCCACCATTTCCAGTAGTGTGCACTCATTCATAATATGGCACTATCTCTTGTGGAATAAAACTTCCCCAGTTCACTCTGCTTTCCTCTATACAAATAAATACATATATCCCATTAGAAAGTATAATCAGTTACTGCATAGCATGATACAGCACATATAACTGTGTGTTGCAGGCAGAAGACTCCTTATTCAGGGAATTTCACTTAAGTAACTGATAATTTTTAATATTAAGTTCTAATTACTGATGCTGGTATTGAAAAAATAGAAAGTAAACAATTAAGTCAACACTTTGCCTCCCCCTTCTTCAGACTCAAGCCGAATACTTCTCTTCCCACCTTCCCAGTCTCACTTTCCTATGCTTTGCCAATCCCTTCAGTGAGATGTTGAGTGACACAGGAGCTCCAGGTCAGTACCAATTTTGTCTGCTCTTTGCTTCTTGCTGTTTTTCTTCCACTGCTCCTTGACTCTTACTGCTCCTCAGCCCTGGTACAGGACTCTCCATCCCTTCAGGGGGGTTCCTGCCCCAGTGTGGGGGTCTCCAGCTGTGATCCCAGCAATGTTCCCTTCCACACCACTCTCCCACGTTTCCTCCCTTTTCTCCTTGTAGTTCTATTCACTTTTTTCTTCCAGTGACCCCTCCCAGTGGAGCACTATGCTATCAAACCCTGCTGCTGCTGCTCCATGAACAGCGGCGTGAGATTAAACCCCATTAACAGTTCCACTTGTTATATCTTCTAAACATTTTGCATTCCAAGTATGTTCAGTAGCACTGGGAGTCCCATGGAAGTCCACATGACTGTTAACATGATGAAGTGCTCTGCTCTGTGTTCCCAAATAGGGGTTTACCTATCTCCACTGTTTGAAGAAAAAAGCAGTATGTTTTATACAGAAATTTTGTGGCTGCTAACCACAAAAAAATGAAGAGTCAAAATCAGGGAGGACTGGAGATACATAAAAAAATTTTGGGATTTGCTGGTATGTTTTGAAATTAAATTCTGAGCTGCTAGTGATGGTGAACAGGATCTGCTGTAACAGAATCTAAATTCCTATTATCATTGAAGCAGATGTGGTGCTTAGGGACCTGGCTTAGTGCTGCTCCTGGAAGTGTTAGGTTAATTATTGTACCCAATTACCTCAGAGGTCTTTTCCAACCTTGATGTTACTATGACTCTGTGAAAGAATTTACTACCTTAATCTGCTCTGAATTTACATGTTGCATACCGAAGTATTTATTGCATCAAAAAGACATGTGAGAAATGACAACTAGACAGCTCATCCTGCTAAAGTATCTACTGAAATCACATTAGTGCTTTGGTTATTAAGCCAAATAAATATACTGCCTGGCTTTGGGGAATTTTTGAGGCTGACACTTCAGGACCAGTGACAATTTCCATCTCTCGGTTACCATGGTTACAGAAAGAAAAGACTGTGAACTCTTGAAAAGATAGATCTCAAACACTGAATGTCCTAGTTATGGCCTACACTTATTCTAGCTCTTAATTAATTTAGATATATGTAATATTTTTTCTTTAATCCTGGATTGTAATCCTAATGCAAAATACAAGATTCCTTTTTCTGTGTGAAAAAGCGGTTTGTCTTTTTCATCACTGAAAAAAAGCATTTTTCACCATTTCTTTTCATTTCCCTGCACTAATTATATGACTAGTGTAAAAATATGGCAAAAAATTTGAAAGAGATCCCTGTTTATTTTAAATCTCTCAAAAATTAATTTAGACAAGGTCAAACTATACACTGTGAGGAGAAATGTCAGTATTCTTTCTGAAACAAATATGCCTGAATGATGTTCTGCACATGAGCTACTTTTAAGAGTCATTTACTAATAGTATGTGTTTTTAAATTAACAGAAAACTTTGCATAAAGCATGAACATGATCTAAGTAGTGTTGACATTACATTTATGATACTAATAATGAATGGAAATTATATGGTCAGGCAAAAGAGTAAAGAAAAATAAGCTACTATACCTTAGGCTATGGTTTCTAGAAGCCAAAACCACTGATAATTATTTTTCATGAACCTTTATTTTAACAGGTAATACCACAGTGAAATATTAGATTCATTTCGACATGAAAGTTAATTGCATTCAAGCATTTGAAGGATAAACAATAGAAAGTTGTGAAATTTAAGATAGGTGTATTGATGTCCAGGCTTTGGTAGCAGGATGGCTACAAGGGTGGCTTCTTATGAGAACCTCCCAGAAACTTTCCCCGTGTCCAACAGAGCCAATGCCAGCCAGCTCCAAGATGGACCCACCACTGGACAAAGCTGAGCCCACCAGCAGCAGGTAGCACCTCTGGACTAATACAGTTAAGAAGAGGGAAAAAAAATATGCAGCAGCATCCAGAGAGAAAAGTGACAGTGTGTGAGGGAATTAGCTCTGCAGACACCAAGGTCAGGAAAGAAGAAGAAGAAGCAGGAGGTGCTTCAGGCACCACAGCAGAGATTGCCCTGCAGTCTACAATGAAGCCCAAGGTGAGGCAGCTGTGCCCCTGTGGCCCATGGAGGTCCATGGTGGAGCAGAGATCCACCTGCAGCCCAAGTAGGAGCCCATGTCAGAGCAGGTGGATGCCCAAAGGAGGCTACAACCCCATGGGAAGTCCACTCCTGGCAGAACCTGTGTCCCTGTGGAGAGAGAAGCCCATGCTGGAGCAGTTTGCTGGCAGAACTTGTGACCCCATGGGGCACAGACAACATGTGATGAACTGACAGAAGTCCCCATTTCCCTGCGGTGCTGAGAGGGAAGAGGTAGGTAAAAGCAGGAATAAAGTTGAGACTGTTTTGCCCATGTTGGTAATTGTGGAGCGATCTCCCCCTGGTCCTATTTCAACCCTTTCATTACATTTTCTCTCCCTTGTTCAGCTGAGGAGGGGAGTTATAGAGTGGCTTTGGTGAGCACCTGGAATTCATCCAAGGTCAACCCACCACAACAGGATAAAGAAAATATGATAAGGAGTAAAGGAATACAGTTAGAGAAAAGAAAGCATGTATCTGGAGTCAAATCAAATATAAAATATCAAGTCCAATCAGATGACAAAAATAATTAGAAAAATTCTGTCCCAAGACTCAGCTGAAACAGGAATAATCAAAACGTTTGACACTTTACTTTGTACAATAGTCCTAAGCTAATAACAGAAGGATCAATGTTCTGAGAAATCTTAGCATCTGCTGAGATAATAACTCTCTTCAGGTGAAAGGTCAGTATGACATTCCTAACTTCTCCCACTGAATATAGTTCAACAAATCTTCTGACAGGTTGAAAAAGTGTGAACCTAACACCTGTTGTTTTTAAGTACACATATATTAGAGCTGTAACAGCCCACTAAACAGGGCCTGAGCACAAGCTCAGCTGCAGCTGATTCCCACTTATAGGAGCACTTAATGAGCTTCCATGCTCCCAGACAAAACCTAGGCACAGAATAGGCCAACGAGAGCTTCAGACATCCTGCTTTGTGTGGGAAGAAAGTTTAAGTGTCAGGGTACAAGTTGTGCCAGCCAGTTACTCTGAGGGCCAAAATGTTGTTCATTTTATTTACCAGGATGCATTTAGTCATGAAGTTTCAGAGCAGTAGAGCATAAAAGTAAATCCATGCCCTTCTGTTGAAATCCATTGCAAATGGTTTGAAATCCATGAGACCTTTCTGTTTTGCTAAGGAATAATGAATGAAAAAATACTCAAAATCAAAGAAAAAAGAGCACTGTGTTGGTTTTTTTTTTAATAGAAAGCTTAAAATTTACTAAGAATGTGTGGCACGTCCCTCAGGAATCACTTAGCTGATATTTCATTCACTTATGCTGATGTTTAATTCTGTGTAATGCTTTCTGAGAAGACAGAATTTTATTCAGCCTGTGCTTTAGTGAGGAAGTTAATTTAGTGGAAGAAGGGGATTTTAACCATTATATTCAGTTAATTTTGTATAGGAAATGCTGTCATAATATCAGGAGCTTCAGGAGAGATGCAGGCAAGGAAGACCAGTTGATTTATATGTACTGTAAAAACAGATTCTAATGAGTCATTTTAAGACTACCTGGACACAAAATTTGCTTCTGGATTTACACATAAGACTACCTGAGTAACTCTACTGACAAAATAGCACTTTGAGCCAGTCACATATTAACACAGCTCCCAAAGTAGTCCACAGGACCCTCTGGATATCCCAGCTTAACAGTAGGAATGGCAGTTTTGTCTAGCTCTGTCACTGACTGACTAACTAACCTGATACAAAATATTTAATCTTGCTTCACTGAACCATTCCTGAAAGAGGATTTCAGTCCTTAACTACCTGAAAGCTATGTATGAAAATGTGTGCAATTATATAGCAAATATGTGCTATTATATAGTAAATATTACTATAACAAAACATGCAAAGGAAAACCCCTTTTGCATGTTAACTTAAGGCTAGGTCAAAATACTCTTGCAATGAGTTTCTATTATGCTTGCTTTACAATAAATCAACACCAAATCTCTCAGTACTCCAAAACCTTGAGGAAAACTATGGACCAGTTTGACCAGATCTGAGCTTTGCTGGTCTATATTTACATTCAAAAAAGAACTCAGAATTGCAGCCCCTCCTCTAATATGCATTAACCTAAAGCTGAACAGCTGCCAACATGATCTCTGTAAAGCTTCATTGCATTCCCTGCTAAGTCTTCATTTTGTCACTTTATAGTATTTGTAGATCAAAAACAGCTCTCCAGCCCTGCCTTAAGCAGTGGATAAAGCAATTTCCTTTAAGAGTTTTAGGGTATTACACCCAAGTGCATTTCTGAAAAGTCTCAAATGGAGCAGATAAAAGGGCAAGCAACGGATATAAAAAGAAATAATTTCAACTTGATACCTGGCAAAAGGGGGTGATTTTTGTGTCTGTTGATTTCACAAATCATTAAACTTAACAGCAAACATAAAATGAATGTTTCCTGCCCATTTTTTAAATGTGGAGGCGTACAGGCACTTGTAATGTTCCCCTATGTGAGTGGCCATTAGATTGAGCATTGCATGGAGGGCAACTGCATAAGTGCTCTCACAGTGTCATCGTCAGACACCAGATGCAGTTGTTGTAGCCCCAGGGCCAGAAACCACAAGTACTTATTGTGATTGCAGTCAAAGGTCTCATCTGTGTCCAGGTTATTCTTTTCTTATCCAGGAGAAAACATCAGTGATTAAGCTTCACTTAAACTATACAACACTTATGTAGAAATGACATCACTCACTTTCTGCATTTTTTTCAGGAAATCTCTCTTTAATGCACTCCTCTGCTTTGTTGTGCCACTCCTTAGCTGATACAAGGAGTTGCAGCACCGGGTGCCTTTTTCAGCTGACTTCAGCTAGCCTGGTATACTACCTGAGAGGGAGCTATCTTTCCAGATGTTTCTCCAACTTCCTTTTCTTCGAGAGTAGCCTTCACCAACAATGTATTGCAGTAAAGACGTTCCTCAGGCTGTGATTCAACAAGACAGACAAAGTAATGAAGAACAGGTCCTGGATTCAACAGCCCACATTTAAGAATACCCAGCCATGACAGTGCACCATATTATTGCAGTGAGATTTAACCCTTATGCCCAAAACTGGCCTGAGCACCTTGCCCTCTAGGCATCTGCTGCATAAACACTGGGTTTCTCATATTTGTAGCTTCAGATGTTTGTCGTGGTGATTCAATCAACACCAAGGAGGAACACCATTGTTTCTTAGAGTATCAGTTCCAATGGTTCAAAAAAAGTGCAATTAAAGCAGAAATTAAAATTACATTAAAATAAAAAAGCCAGGATACAAGAGTTTGGATTCCTCTGTAGAATCACATTTTAATGAATTTAACATTGAGTCCTGCCTTTGATGCTTTTGATTAGTACATAATAATTCCCTCATGTGCTTGAGTAAACACAGGTCAGACAAGTCAGGACCATCATGTTGGTTCTAATACAGAAGTATCCTTTTTCCTGAGGACCAAAAATTTACTTTTTCAACATCTTGCCATTATACTAAATCAATCAGTAATAAAAATTAATATTTAAAAAAATAAAATTAAAAGCAATTTTAAAAAGGCAAAATCTCTTTATTCCCTTTATCCTTGATAGTTTTGCTTTTTTTGGCAGTCTTCCAGATTTATATTTCCTGCTCTTTATCAACAATCTTTAAATAAGAATAGTTTTGACAGACTGAATAATAGAAAACAGTGTATGCTGACATTCAGACTTGAATTAATGGACAAGTATTGGTACTTAAAGCTTACTTTTAATAGTAGCTTAGACTTGTGTTACAGCAGGGAAATACTAAATCACTGTGGACAGGAAAAGAAAGTGTGCACATTGGTATCAGATCATTGCATTAGCGCTAACATTTCTGTTACTTTGCTTTTTTATGAACTATCAAGATCCTGTATGTGGTATTTCAGTAATTAGATCATGTTTCATGGAAAAATTCCTTGCAATTATGGTGATCATTCCATACGGTACTTTTGAAAGTCATTTGTTATTAAAAAAACCAAACCAAACCAAACCAAACCAAACCAAACCAAACCAAACCAAACCAAAAACAACAAACAAACAAACAAACAAACAAAAAAACCAAACCAAACCAAACCAAACAAAAAAAAAAAAAAACAAAAAACAAAAAAAAAACCACCACAAGAAGGGATGAGTACTGACTGCCCTGAGTTAGACCTTGTATGCCAAGCTCAGAAACTGCTTGAATTTCTAAGCTTGAATCCCTGTAGGGAAGACAAGCAGATATACCCATGAGTTTTTGATTCAGAATTTGTAATTCAGATTTTGCTCAAGACTTGATTGGGAAAAACTATTCCTGGGACTAATCCAGAGAAAGACGAAGTTTTACAGAGAGCCCCATAACTCACCGTGTCATTTGAACTAATTGTCAGTGACAATTTGTGGTGTGAATTCCGCTCAGTATCACTTTAAATATGATGCAGCAATTCTCATTGGGAGCCCCAAATGCCAACATCCTTTCACAACACAATCCACTGATTTCCCAGGATTTGGCCTATTAAAAACAGAAATTAATAAACATGAAATTAATAAGCTCTATCTCAAAGTGCACATTTTCATTTTTCCCTTTCTAAGGGAAAGATGATATGAGAAACAGACCTTAAGATCCACCCTGGCCCAGGTAGCAGTACTGCACACAAGAGGTGGCAGCTAGTGCGGCTGTTACATGTCCCAGAACTGGGCAGAACCAGTAAGGAATAAACAGTCCCTTACATTGATAAGGAGTCCTTGAAAGGCATCACAAGTTTTCTCTTCCTTCAGCAGCAGTCAGGACAGTGCCCCTAACCCCAGGAAGGTCACAAACTGATAAGTTACAAACTACTGACCAGCCTCTGTCACTAATTCCGCTGGAGTCAGGTTTGGTTGATTTGCACTTGTAATCGTGCAGGCTGCTATGCAGCACTAGTAATATGAGAACTAATGAAGCAGCAGTTGCTTTGCTCAAATTATTCACCATCCTTCCCTTCCAGTGGTTGCCTGACTTAAAAAGAGAAGCCCTGAAGGCACAGAACATGCTGGATTCCCAAGGCCCATATATCAGGGCATCCCTTATGCAGCCAGTGGTCATCCCTCTCTAACTCCTGCTGCAACATCCAGCAAAATGCACAGCTACTTCAGAATTATTTTGACATATCATTACTTTTACAATACAGCTTAGATTTCAAGCACAGCTTTAAAGCGCAGGTTGATTTGTAGGCATACAGGCATATGTTTTTTCCACCAAAAAGAAACAACCTGATTTCTTTATTAATCAGTCTTTCCAGAGATGTTGAGATGTAACTAAATAATTCAAAACAGTATCAGGAAGGAAGAGAGTACTGAAGGACTGGAGGCCTTTTTCTAAAATAAAACTGCAGCTAGGACCTGAGGCATGGGACATAAATTTAATACTTATTTTGATAACTTGAAGGCAAATAAGGTTTCCTTTGCAAATACTGGCTTACCAAATAGGCATGCAAATACTCTAGGGTAAGCACTCAATACAGCACAAGGAACATATGAGTTATGAATCTACTACAAAATAAAAGGAGCAGATCTGTATCTCTGGTGTTTATTGGAACAGTGAGCCTTCTGACTGCAGACATGCAGCCACTTGGACGTTTTTGGTATGTGTTTACACCACTGGAAAAGCACAGAGAGAAAGAATGGATGGCCAGTAGGTGTACAAGGATGAGACAAATCATGCTATGAGCAAAACCTACATGCACCAGGAAAAGATGCTTGCAGCCTGAAGCAGAAGTACAGGATGTCATAGTTTCCAGAATAAAATAGAGGTTCTACCACAGAGGTTAGACCAATGAGTGTAAAACAGAGCAGCAAAGCAAGACATCAAACTTTTCTGTCTCACAAAGAATCATAGAATCACTAAGGTTGGAAAAGACATACAAGATGGTTGAGTCCAACCATTAACCCAGCAGCACTGTGTTTACCACTAAAGTGTACTCTCAAGTGCCACATCCACATGCCTTTTGAATCATTTGTATATCTCCTTATCTCCTATACCATCATCTATTTCACTTCTGATTTTGGCACTCTATGTCTGTGTGTGCCCTTGGAGCAGAAAACAACTCAGACTAAAAGACCAGGAGATGCATTTCTTCGCGTAAACCACACAATAACCCCAGATTTAGTGATTTCCTCCTCTGCCCAAGTAACTTGAGAGTAAATTTGATTCACATTATTTTTCACTAATACAAAACATGCCAATAAAAATCTCACACAAATCTCTTAAAAAGCCAGTTATCCTGGAAGTAGGAATCTTGTACGTCCTCCAATTACCTAGCTAGCAAAGTCATGCCATACCCAAACACATCAACACCTTTCAACAAATTTTTGATTGCATGCAGAACCCTCATATATATACTATATAGTATATATGTTAACATATATATGATGTGTATGTGTGTGTGTGTGTATATATATATATATATATATATATATATGTATATAGTCAGGCTCTTGCCAGTGGTGACAAGTTCCAGGACCAGAAGCAATAAGCAAAAACTGTAATGGAGGAGCCTCTCTCTGAAGAACAGGGAATACTTTGTCACTGTGAAGGTGGCCTAGCACTGGCACAGGTTGACCAGAGAGGTTGTGAAGTCTCCATCCCTGGAGATCTTTGGCCCTGACTGAGCTGGGGAAGCTGTATGAACTGACCTCTAGAGGTCCATTTCCATCTCAGCCTGGTTCTGAATGGTTCTGTAACTGTGATTTATTGTACACTAAATAGTGATATAATGAAAGGCTGGGTCTTGCAAGTATAGCAGAGGAAGTATTTGGAGAGAAATTAGTTTTCTAGAAAATCCAGAGCTAAATGAGCTTACAAAATTCAGGGTCTGAATTTCTTTAACACCTGTTTGTTTAAAAATATATAATTGAGTTTATGCAATAGAAAATCTGATATTGAGCAGAGAACTAACACATACATACACTTGTCTTTATGACTTTTAAAGTAATATACTCACAATAGAAAATCAGTATTACCTGAAGAAAACTAGAAAAAAAAAGTGCAATATAATTTTTAAAGTGAAAAAAATATATACAGCTGTTGTTCCTTAAATATAAAATAGAATGAACACAAACAAAAGTAAAACTAAATTACTAAAATGTATGGAAGAGAAATCTCTCCCATGAAAATAAGGATGGAGTGAAGGGCAGTGAGAGGTATCCCTTCCACAGCCATAAACAAATGGAAGGGTAAATGCTTCTGCTATACTTTAATACCTTATCAGGAGATTTAGAATCCTTTGTTTTAAAACATTTTCTTCTTCCTGTGATCAATGTTGACTGCAATGATTCTGTGAGGTTTTGATACTTGTTTGTAACTTTATGTCTGATTTTAAATTTTTGGGGCTTTTGTCTCCAAGTATTTATTTTAAAGCATTTACAAACTGATCAGTAATGCACTCATCTGAATATTCTGGGAACACATAATTAATACAAAATCTTGGCTCCGATGTAAAACTTGATACTTCAAAGACCCACTTCCAATTGCCTTTTATTGTACTCAAGTAGCTGTTACATATACTCTGTCCACCTCCACATTGGTATTCTTAGATTTGGTAACCTTGTCCATGTTTCCTTAGGCTGCTCCTGATGACTTCTTGGTATTTCTAGGCTCCGTTATGCTGATTTGTGAACAGTGTTTTCCAGTGCTTGTTTGTTGGACTGGGCTGAACAGGGCAAAGGATGTCATTGTTATTGACAGGGCACCTACTGTACATGGTAGCTGCTAATAGGAACCCACACAAATCATGTGAAAAACAGTTTAACCTTGCCAGTCCTTACATGTCTAGAGTACATGCCTTGAACCCAGACCTCCTGTCTCCTCCATTCAGAGCATGCAGGTTGTGGAGCTGATGCAGATGGACTCTGCTCTCTTCTGGTGAAGCTCCCCTACCTTTGCCCTCTGCCCTCACTCTCCTGTTCTGTGGCACAGGTGTGACTTTGGAGGCAGCTGCACAATCCTATGGTGCCAACATTAACACATACTGAGAACTATGGAGTGGATCTCTTAGGGTTGATATGCTTGTTTTGCCAGGTGATGCACATTTGTGATATTAACTGAACTTTGGGAAGAAGCAAACTTAACCTTCTGGGAAATCATGCAAGGAGTGCTTTTTCTCATCTTGAACTTTCCACTGTAATAAGGTTTTCTCATTTACCACAGAATGTTCAGAACCAACTGGGAGAAGTTTTTAAGATGTTTGTCTTGTCAGAATAAATTTCTTCAGTGAGTTTATAACTAGCTCTGCACTGGACTATTATAAGCGATATAAGTTTACATTTGACTGGCACCTACAATTTTTTAAAATTAAGATATTTCACACTTTTTCTATAAAGAGCATCTTGCTTTCTCTTTCAGATTAAAAATGTTTAAAGTAAACCACCATGTGCAAAGAGGATACCAAATTTGACTTTGCATTATAATAAGCAAAACAGCAGCAATGTCCATTCATTCTGAGATGCTTTAAAGGTCAAGGAAATAAAGTGCTCCTGTTTCAGACATAAATTATGATGGGGCTGCTCAGCCAGAGATGAAAACCTAGATTTAACTAAATTTAAAAAAACAAGAAAGAAAAAAAAAAAAAAAAAGGAAAAGGGAAAAAAGAGGAAAAAAGGAATCAGTGTTGCTGTTTCTGAAGGTGGTAAGTTAGCACGTTTAGTCTTTTCGCCACGAGCTGGAAGCCAGCCCTTCGCTGGCGGGAGCCGGGCGCTCCGCCCCGCTCTGCGGGGGAACAGCGGCCCCGAGCGGCCACACAGAACTACCGCGTCCTGCGTCCCGCGGGGATCCACAAAATCACCTGCTGACATCATTTAGCAGGTCCCAGTCGGTCGCCAAAAAAAAAAAAAAAAAAAAAAGCCATCAGGTTGTAGAAACACTTCGTTTTAATTCTCCATTCAGACCTCTGAGAAAGTTCCATATTAGGCTCAAAAATGTGGATGTGAATTTGGTATGTATTTTGGGAAAACACGTGAAAGCCTGGAAATTTAAACCTGAATCCAGCAGAAGAAGGCAAAGGAAATTAATTATGTGTGCACATACAAAAGACCTGGAAATAGCACTGCTTACCCTGTCATTTTAATATCTTTGTTTTCATAAGGCTTGGTTACACAGCCTACTACAGTACACCACTCCCAGGGCTAAGGGTAAGTATTCTTCATCACTTTCTAGGTTTTCTTAGGAAAAATACTTCTTTATCCCTGCTCAGTTTTTCTGCTGCCCAGCTGCTCTGCTCAGTGAGGTCTCAGAACTTGCTCATGGAAGCTGAAATCCTCTTTGATAAATTGCATTTTTTTACAGAACCAAGCTTGCCAGACTGTCAGACTGAGACAACTGGAATGAGGGATTTTTCAAAATGTTCAGGAATGATAGACAAATTATGTTATGAAATAACATCATATTGAGGCATAGCATTATAATATAAAAATTCCCATGAAATTACAACAGAGCAAGCATTCTTGCCTGAGAACAGTCTTCACAATTTTAAATCTACCCCAAACTGGAAACTACACAAATTTGATCACAATCAAGTTTTATCTTCTGATGGATTCTGCATCATGGAAAGTCACACAGAAAATACCTGGATTCCTATAAAACACTGTTTTATATAACATAGAAAAAGTCTTTTACAATATTTTGCATGCTTAGCAATCACACTAACACACAGCAGCATTCTCTGAAGGAGCTTTTACAATCTCTCATAAACAGAGAAGGAAATTAAATATTTTAATGCTGTTATATGAATTGATTATCCTTCATCATCTGGGAAAATGCTCTCAGTTCTGGTCATCTAATTCCATTGGATACAGCAGAATTTAACAGAAGTCTTTGTAGAAGTTGTGATAGTCCAAGAAATCAGTCTTATAAAACAGTAAATTATTCCACAGATCCATGTTAAAGCTAAAGGTTAAATTCCATCACAACAGGTAACAGTATTCTAAAACCTGCTTGGCACAGTTGAAATTCATACAACACAAACTACAAACATAAGTTTTTAGAGAGGATCTGATATAGGTTAAGGAATGTAGAGTAACACCTAATAATGACCACTTCTCTGGGGCTCATTTCTCATCATACAACATGAAAGGGCAATTGGTGACATCAAAATGCAAAACAAGAGTAAAGAAATTGTTTCAGCTGAAATAATATTACTCCAAGGGCTACAGCCTCAAAGAGTGCATATGCATCTTACTCATACTGGGGGAAGACATTTCCCCATGAGCCACTCTTCAGAGAATTCTGGCACTTTCAGCTGACTCACTGGCACCAAACACTGCTGAAACAGGACACCAGATCTCAGGTTTGGCACAGTATAGCAGTTCCTACATTCCTAAAATTCCTGTTTAGTCTGTGCAAATTGGATCTAACCAAATGCTCCTGCTGGGCTTACAAAAACAAGGATAAAGTCTAAATTAGGCAGTAGAGTTTGGCAGCTATATTTAAAGCTGAGCTGCATGTAAGCTCAAAGTAAAATTCTACAAGACAGTGGTTCTTCTGCTGTCTTGGAAGAACATGTAGCTCCAATGGTCAGTGTAGGCACAACTACAGAATTGTGTGAAATTGTTTAGCAATGCAGCCACAAATTTAAAAAACCTCATACCATTTACTCTAAAAAATTCCATGTAGGGCTTCAAATCAATTTCAGAAACTATTTGTACTATGTATTTCATGATGCATGCAGTTGCCTTTATAATCTAGCCCATCACTTCAAGCCACTAGAAATTAAAACCATGAATAAATAGATGATAATGGATTACACAAAGAAGATTGAGGCCACCTGTCAATACCTGTATCTACTACCTGTGTTCTCAGAGAGGAAATGCTTGAAAGACAAACCCCAAAAACTTATATGGAGTACAAAACTCTTTCAAATTTTTGTCAAACTTAAATTATTTCAAATGTGAATGAAGTCTTATAGTCTACAGACTGTATCTGAACTAGATAGAATGAGACTGGCTGTGTTACAATCCCCACCATGATTCAGGGAAAAAGTCATCCAGGCTAGTACTACATCCATACACTATTTTAGGGGTTGTTAATTATTCAGCTGGCAAAGTAATGCAATGGATCTATTCTGCATTCCCTCCTTGTAGAAAGGCTGGCTCATATAATAGTATTTCTTACTTTGAATATAAACACAGCATGGGCAGGAAATTCTCCCTGTGCTAATAGTTATTTCAATATTGCTTTAAGAGATCCTTCCTTTTTATGGTACAGTGATGTACCTACAAATCTTACTATTGACCATTATACCAGGTATTGTACAATTGAAGAATTGCAAGGCAACTTCTGACCCAAAGTGTTTACTGTTGAAGACTGAAATGAAAAATAAAAACATCATGAGGGTTAACTTCATTATGTAAAGATGATTCTTCAAAGCATCTTTCGGTTATATAATAACCGATAAGAAACAAAAAATACAATTATTAGTTTTGTAACTATCAAAGCACTAAACATTTTTATATGTTTAATAAATAAAAAAGAGAAGTCTGCAATACAGCTCTGAACTTCCTGAGACACTTTTTTTTCCATTTTTATCAGTTCAGTTTCCTTACCTCTAAAGCGGGAAAACTTTATCAAAACTGGCAAACCCATCTTTGACTCATATTATTCTTTCTGAAGCATTTTGATAAGATTAAGCAAACATCAGTGTGGAGTAAAATTAAGCATTCATTGTTTTCTTCATTTTTTTAAATGCATATTTTTTGTGAAGGTATGAGACTTTCCACTAAAAAAGCAGATGACAAACACAGAGAGAGAGAAACAACAGGGATGGATAGATAAGTGCTTCTCAGATATCTTAAAATCTACTTATAGAAATTTAAGCCTGGAAGTTAAAGCTTAACATAAATACTCTAAATAAATTCTGAAATAATTTCTCCAAACCATCAACAAATATGTCAAAAGTTTGTTATAACTATGTATGCACAACAGCTCCATTACAGGTGCCATGTGGTTTCTAAAACAGATTATTTTTCATGTTCCCATTACCAGGAGAACAGACCAATGCCATGTTTTCATTTTTCTAATGTTCTTTTATCAACTTTTGCAGGTAATTTTTTCATGTTCCCTGGACAACAGTCTTTTTTTTTTTTTTTCCTAGTTAAAAGACCAATTTTAAACCCCAAGACATTAAAGCACTGGAAGGAAACGAAAATTGTATGAAAATGTCCTCTAAAATCCTTTTAAATTTCAAATCCAAGCTTAGATGTAGCTTTTCCATGTTTAATCAAAAGCATTCAGGTGTCTGCTCTCAGAGAATTTAGCGGAGAATCACATTCTTACTATCAGCAAGTTGCACTCCTTCCAAGTGCTTTGTGCAGTGACCTTAACAACCCAGAGTGCTGAGGAATTGAGGATTCTGACTGAAGCAGGTTCTGACTTCATCAAGCATGGTCTGAATTCTCAAACATTTAAAGCCAGCACTTACTAACTGCAATGTAGTGAGCACCATAACACTCCACTATTTCTGAATTTGATTTTTTTTCCTTTCTTCAAATAGAATTGAATATAATCAGTTGAAAGGATATTATCAAAGGAGGCATCAAAGAGTAATATTTTTTAAAAAAACAGTATTAACTTGTCATAACTTGGTGTTAATTACAAAATCAGGCTATAACAGTGTAGAAAATACAGAGTAAATGTGAAGTAGATATGGAGAGGAAATATGTTGGAAGTTTACTTTGCATATAAAAGGAAATAGTATTAAGAAGATCATGTTCAGGAAAGAATATCTATTACAACATCATGCAGCTTTTTAATTTGTATGGCTCTTTTATGACAAAGTCCAATATGCAAGCCTTGGCAGAAAAATAACCCCTAATTAAAATATTTGTAGTTGTAATTGCATTTATCTGAAAGTATCCCTGTATATTGTAAGGACCCCATTCAGGTGTCAAAAATAGGCATCTAGTGCCATTAGAAACAGCTTATTATTTTTGAGATATCCACATGGATCTAGCAGATATGACACATGTCTTCCTGGGACAACAGTTGGAGGGCAGATAGGATAGCATTTAGGAAGCTTGAGACCATGCATATTAAATGTCACTATTTATCTATATTTGGTCAATTGATTCCAACTTGAGTCACACATCAAATAATTGAGAATAATTACCAACTGAAGTTTCTCAATCAGGCAATAAGGAAGCAACTCCATGTACATAAATGAATAACAAGCCATTATAAAGAGGGTTATAATTAAAGATGATACTGCATGAAGTTTGAAAGTCTAATTAGGAGTCTAAAAATTGTTTCCTGATAAATGTGTAAGTTCCATTTCATCCCAAATTAGTCGAAAATTTTCAGTTAAACCACCTCTGATGATTTTTAAACCTATAATTGAAGACTCTCATCAGCAAATTTCTAGATTTAAGCAGTAAGCAACTGCACCTCTTCACTCTTATGTTCAAGATAATCCTGCATAAGAATGAGGATGGTTGGATATTAGAAAAAGGTTCTTCACCCAGATGGTGGTTGGGCACTGGAAGAGGCTCCCCAAGGAAGTGGTCACAGCACCAGCCTGACAGAGCTCAAGAAGTGTTTCAATGCTCTCAGGCCCACTGTGTGACTCTTGGGGATGGTGCTGTTAAGGGCCATGATTTGGACTTCAGTGATCCTTGTGGGTCCCTTAAAACTCAGCACATTCTGTGAAGGTAAAAATCAAATTCAAATTAAAGCATAATTTAAGAAATTAATTAATGTTACACTAATTCTCTCAAGGCAAGCTTTTGTCTCCAGGCAATTAGCCATTCTGCCTCCCATTCATGTAGCCTTACACCCTATTATTCCAGTTACATCCTGCAGGCACTGGAAAGGATGCATGAGACATGAGGTTACCTGGTATGCACTTCACCATAACTCAACATTTATGTATAGTTTTGGAGCTATTTGTAATAGTAATCATGGTTACCATCAGCAGATAGAAACAGACATTCTAGGACACAACACATCTTAATCTGTTACAGACATAAGATTAGAAGAACCACAGCTTTTCCACAGTAGACTATAAGGGGAATGTAGACAACTATCTCTAATGAAGACAACTGAGTTACAGATTATAGAGTCTTAGGATGGTTTGTATTGGAAGGGAGCTTAAAAATCATCTAGTACCACACACCTGCCATGGGTAGAGACACTTTCCACTAGACCAGGTTGCCCAGGACTCCATTCAACATGGCCTTGAACACTTCCAGGAATGAGGCATCCACTTCTTCAGGAAACCTGTTCCAGAGCCTCACCACCCTCACAGGGAAGAATACCATTACACCATTTACTCAAATAAATCCTACTTCTGCTACCAAAGATATGTTTTAAACTGCTAGAGTGAAAATTTTGCTGTTGACATTTTCCTGGTTGCAGCTCTAAAGAAGACAAACGTTGATTTACAAGGATGAATAAAACAAACTGCAACAACTCTGAGGCAACTGCTGCTTTCCCTTTGGCTAAAGGATGTATTATTTTCTGTTGTATTTTAAGGACCCTGGCTGTAACCATACAATACACTGAAGTAAAACCCTTTGGAGTTATTACATTCTATCAGGTAGCTAATACGTCTTTAAAAAATACTCTAAATGTGTTTACAGGCTAGAGACTAACAATCTGTCAAGTAATTCATGTTTCTGAAGTCTCTAATATGGTATGTACATTTGGTAGGATTTCTTTTTCCCCAAGGAAGAAACCAGTGGCAGTCCTGATTACATCACACTAGAAAAATTGCCTCTCCAGCTTCTTGGCTGCATTAAACAAATGAAACTACTGTATGTTATGTAAACACTTGTAAAAATGTCAGTGGAAATTAAACAAGTTTTTTCAGCCTCTTGAGGAAGATTTCTGCAGGTATTTCTCAATATAAAATATTAGGGCTGCCTAGAGAGCCACCACTCTCACAACGTGCAAAGTGTGATTTCTTTCTGCACTGAAATGAGCTAAATAAAATGAAATAGTGTAGGAAAAAAATCACTTAGGGGGCAGGTATCTGCTCAGCTCTCTCCCTACAATATTCTTACACTCCCTATAAGAACCAAACACAGTACATCAAAAATCCTTCTTTGTCAGAATGTGACATAAAATGAAAGGCTTTGACATGTGTCAGAACATGATTGGGAGCAAAAAGATAATGGTACAGAACTTAGAGGGAAAAATACAGTTTCTACTCCCTGGATAGAACTCTGTTGATATATCCAAGCTCTCCCACACATTACAATCTAAAATGCTAAATAAACAGAGGGTGGAGTGGAGCCAGCCAGGCTCTGTCAGAACCCTTCAGAAGAGGGAACTCAGCACTTTCCAGCTGATAAGCCACACAGCAGCTGAAATCCATGGGAGATAAAGGAAGATGTCCTGCTGTTCAACCAGCAAGCATGACAAAATCACTCTCCTTGGACTGAGCCAAGCCCCCATCCCAAGGTACTGTATTGAGATATCTGCCCCCAGAGTACAAGCACCCTCACTGAATTAGATGTAGGAGTAAAGCTGCTCAAACTCCACCTAAAACATAAAGAAATGGTAACAAAAGTTAGTTAAGAATGGGGAGAAGTTGGCAGAAGACTCCACCATAGTTTCTGGGAACAGCTGAACCTGTCTCCATCATAGGAGCATCATTTAGTAAGAGCTGTGTTCTCTGCGTGATGGATGATTATCCCAAGCTAGTTTTCAATGGGGAATGGAGCTTGTCTGTATAGTGCTTTCAATTAGTATACTGCTTTGAATATATTTTTTGCAGTCAGATACTATCACTGGCCATCTTCAAATATTAACCTGTCACAATTTTATCAATGGAGAATGTTATGCTGTAAACTGTTAATGTGAGTCCTTCAAAGGGACTATCATTCCCTGACAGTGGGTAGAGGTGTGAGACCCAGGAGGGGGTTTCTCTTTTTGGCATGTGACCCCGAATAAGTCAGTGAAACTACCCTCTGATGCAGCAGGACTGCTTACTGAAGGTACAGAGTGCCCCCAAGGGAGTGCCCCCAAGGGACACCAAGAGCCAGGTCAGTCACAAGGGTCTCAGCTTTCCTGGGGCACTGACAGACAAATCAAACACTAAGGGTTTGAGTCAATCTCCCCTTTTCACTGACAACATACAGCAGTCTGCACCAACAAGGAATATCTAAGCAAGCCCAATACACTCTATCTTTTGAAAATAACAGAGCATTCAACACAGACCCAGAAGTCAGAAATTCTCATATCTTCAGTCTATAAACTTATATTTAGGATATGCATCCATGTTCTTTTCTCAAGCAGGAAAGTTATTCACAACATCCTCACCATCCTCATTATTCACTCTCAGCTGCTGGTAGTTTAGTGGGACAGCAGACAAAACTTAAAAATTTTAATTTCTTTCACAGTTTTAAATATCAGGGAGGGGAAGGAAAGATAATTTGTGGTGGTGTTTTTACAGACACAGGTAATTATAATGAACCAGTCTGTTATGCAGGCACTAGCAGAGGGTAGAAAATATTTCTGCTAGTTTTGTCAGAAAAGAAAATATTATGTGGAACAAATTTCCCTACTACAACAATAGTTTAGACTGTATAATTTAGTCCTTGTACTTATGTTCTCCTACAAGTGACATACAGTAAATAATCCAGTGTTAAAAGAGTGGCTACAAAGAAGTCAGAGACTTCTTTTTTCACAAGTGATCACATGGAAAAGATAAGGAGTAGTGGGTATAAGTTAATCCTGAGGAGATTCCATTTGAACACAAGAGAAAAATTTATCACAATGAGAAGAATCATCCATTGGAATACTCACCCCAGGAAAGTGGTGGATTCCCCAACGCAGAACACTGTCAAGATTCACCTGGACATGGTCCTGGGCCATCTTGTCTAGACTGTAAGAAACCTTTCTGCTTTTACCCAGAAAGGTTGGACCACAGGATCCTTGAGGTGCCTCCCAACCTAGTATTCTATGATTCTATGATTTTCAGCTAATGATGGATCTGGGTTGTAATGATCCCTAAATAATCAAGAAACCATTCTAAACACATATTTTTAAGATTTTTTTTTTTAAAGTAGCTTTAGCTGTTCTTAGTATAATTGTTTTTAAAATTGAAGCTGTTATCTCTTTGGAATTTTGTAATTTCACCCTCAAACCAAGCATCTCGACATTCACAGCACTCCAAAGACCTATGAATTCTCTCCATAAAAACTGCCACTGCTGTCCAGGCTAATTTAAATTATGCCTTTTTCCTCTTAGGAGATCTTCTGAAATTAGAATCTTGTCAGTTGATTGGCAATTGGCATTAAGCCAGGATATAATTCTCTGGTATGCACCATTAAACCTCACAGTAAGGATTAATTAGTACTGCAAAAGCACTTTGGAAATGAAATGCGCTGTGTACTAAATAATTATTATTTTTATTATTATAACATAGTAAGAAAATTAGCAAGTGACTAAGAGACAGTTTACAAGACCTCCCACTGAAAAATACATTAGGTGACCCATTTCTGAGAGATCATCCAAATAAAATTATCCTCCTCTATATACATCTAAATCTGCTTAGATGTATATAGAAGTGGATAATAAGGTGCCATAATGGATCAGCACTGGGAATATAGCTGGGTTAGGATATAGGATCAGTGAAGAAAAAGAAATTTGCCAAGTAATTCCCAAGATAGTGTTATGATAGGGTTTTCTGCCAGTTATCTGCTGTAACCATATATATGTGTATGTGGACAAACATAATTTGTGGATATCCATGGAAAATAAGCTGTAGAACTCACTTTGATTAGTCACTTATATTTAATAATGAAATCAGGAGCTTATTCCCAAAATATTCCTTGCAGCATCAAGCACAATATGTGCTCAGATCTCACAGGTTTAACACAGAATCTAGATTTTTCTTCATACTGACAAAAAACAGATTTGCCATGATTCAGCAATTCCTCTCTCCTCAAAGGCTAAATGACTCACCTTGGGTTTTTGCACACAATATGGACTGATTTAGAGCCATCTTCACTATCCAAAATAGTACTTACCATGTCCTTAGATGTATACACAAAGCTGAATGTGTGATTTCACAATCATGCTCAGCTATCACTTTGAAGACTTGCTTCATAATTATGGAAGTTAGGAACCAACTTTGCCAAGAGTGGGAACTGAGGCTTTGGATAGGAATCATTGGAATACTTTTGCTTACATTCCTTCAGTTAATCCTTTCCTTGTTTCCTTGCTTAGCAAAAGGAAAGGTAGCAGATTATGCATTTGCAAACTCTAGTGTAATAAATGGCAGTGAGAGATGAATAAATTCACACAGTGGGACACAGTAGAATTCTGAACATAATCTGCATGAAAAATGCAGTTTTGAGGCTCTGATTCAGACAGATGTTGTCCCATGTATTTTTCTTCATATTCTTCAAACTGTGTGGCTATGCAAAAAAAAAAAAAAAAAAAAAAAAAAAAAAAAAAATGCAGAATGGACCTATCTATCTTTCCATTGCATAATCTAAGCCTTAGCTCAAGCAAGGACTGGTATTTTCTCATTAAACAGGTATACATAAAGATAAGTTCTGCTTAGACTTTTTGTTTGTCTTCTGCTTTCTAACAGACAGGATGCTTTCTAAGGTATGTATTGTAAATTAATGAAAGTAGGAATCCAGTTATTTTTAGACACCATTAGTCAGTTCCCTGGTTAAACAGGGGCAGTTGCATGTGCAGCAAAGAAGTCTGTGATGGAAGTCATGTAGGAAGCACATTCAGCACACCCCGTGGAAGAAAATATGAGTGGCTATCTATTAAAAGCTACACAAAATGCAGGTCTGGATCTATGACAGTATGTGAAATTTGTAAGGGTAATGTATAGTCACAGAGCATGGAAAAGATCAAATGGCATGCCATTCATACATTATTTATATTAGTTTTGAGGACTAGCAGGCAGACTGCTGCTCTTTGGAGACTCAAGCTGTTCATCCAGGTTAAGTCTTGGTGAAAAACACCACACAACCTCTGGCTCATAACTTTCCTGCCCCTAAAAGCTTCTTGAGAAATGAAAAGATTACTCATCACTGACTTTATTTTGATCTCAAGACAAAGAGGTTTATACACACTTGGTATAACCACAAGAAAATTTCTAGAATAATTTGGAATACAATAAACCTTTGGTTAACCATTAATTTCCTGCATACTGTCAGTGATAATTAAACTAACCATTCCAAAAAGAAGATTCTTAACTTTGCCCATCTTCTCTATCCACATTAAATTGCTTGTTAGATTTAATTTCTATCAATGTCTTACATAATATTTATCCTACATATTTCCTCTGTAGTTTTGAAATAATTCTTCTTCAACTTTCATTTGCTAATGGGAATAATTGATCCTCATCCTCTTCTGAGCATTTCTTCACTGATTTGTTCTTCCCTTGTTATTTATTTAATTTGAGGTTCAAAGTGTATAACTAATAGAATATCCTAGCATGGAATATTTAGTCAAACCCTGGAAATCCTGACTAAATCTCAGTGTTGCACGGCGCTAAATGACTTCCACAAGGGGAAAAGGGCTCTCAGGTCTTTATCTAGAGTCTAAAAAGATTTGGAAATGTTCTGCATCAAAGATATTTTGGTTGTATTTGCGTGTTTTTCATACATCAGTCCTGGTCCATGCATATTTTTCTCAGATTAGGCTCAAATACATGTCTATAAAATTTGGGAGCATTTCACTAAATCAGAGTAATGGATTCAGATGGATGAAAGACATCTGTAACAACTGATATCAGTAATAATGAAATAAAAATTGAACTCCTTTAACCTTCATTAAACTACATAATTCTTTTGTTTGTGAAGTTTTTAAAACAAGATATTTTCACAGAAAAAAAAAAAGTTGGAATAATATCAATCCTTGAAAAATAATTGTCATTGCAAATTCTGTAACAATCATTTTCATTCTTAAACAACCTGAATTTTAAGAAATCAAAGAAAATCAATTGAAAAGTAAGAAAGATTTTATTTCTTAATTCTAAAACACCAATTCAAAATTAATACTGTATCCAATTTTTAAGAACAGTTTTGAAGAATTTTGATCATTTTATGTAAAAACTCTTAGAATGTACCAAAAACCAAACCCATTTTTTCTCTGTGGCACTCTTTTTAAAAACCAAAGATTGTCAGCTAGGCATAATTCCTATTGCCATATTCAGATCAAGACATTGCCTCTTAGATAGGTGCTCTAAAAGAGTATGGTAAGTTTATAAAAATTGCATAAAGGCCATAGAACATATTATCCATATGTCATCTAAACATCTTCACAAACCAGTTTTCAAGCCATTTAAAAACACTCTAACTTGAGAGATTATTTGTATTTTAGTTCATTTTCTAGACCACTGAATCATCCTATATCAAAATTTAGAATTGTTGCCGAACATTTGGAGTACAGTAATGACCCTGACATGTCTTCTTGTGCATATGCTGTGACTGTGGCAGTTCATAACTACTTATTAACATTAGCAATTCCATCTTTCAGTACTGATGTAAGTTATTTCAGCCCACAATGTTGCACAGTCTATGAGGGGACTGTATCAGCCATGTGCATAGATTGACAGCAGAGATTAAGTTAGCATGCTGACATGACCATGAGAAATTATCATACTCACAGGTTAAAAACACATCATTTCTTTAAATCCATTCTACAAAGCAAAAAGTTATGCAATTATTTGGGTTATAAGCAAGTTCAGAAGGCCCTCTGGTCCAGTCCCAGATCAAATAAATAATTTGACTCCTGTCTCTTAAAAAGGCAGCCCATTATATTTTATTTCAGCTTTTATTTTTTAAGAGTAGGGAAGGAATCTTAAAAATTCTTTAAGAAATTAGGAAATTTAATGTATCTTTCTGTTAGTGAACAACACTCAGTACAGTACTTCTACAGAAGCCTCCAAGATTATCTCTGTGCCATGACAGTAACCCTGTGAGAGTGATTGTCATTGCTTCAACTGCAGACCATCCCAGAATGTGACTGCAGAATCATATTTACAATCTTCTCTATAGCCTCAGCCAAGCTTCCCTTGTAAATCTGTTTCTACTGCAGTCAACAGTGCAATTTTCTTAATGATAGATGTAGTTAAATACTGGAGGAAAAATAAAATCTTCCATAGCACCCTCACTTTCACTCTCTGCCTGAATTTTCCTTCCTGGATAAAAAAAGGCAGTACGTCTTCAGAAGCTGAAAGGAGGAAATAGTGAAAAAAAATGACTGATTCCTTATATTTGTAAGGAATCAAAGAACCCATCATGGGTACCAAGCTTCCCCTACATATTTGGCTTTTATTATTAGATATTGTATTCCAAATGCGTCCTAGACACTGACTGAAAACTTCGGTTTGATCTTTACTGGGGGGGGAATCAAGACATCAAGACTGATTTACATCTGGTGAGAAAAGGTTTTTCCTTTTTAAGTAATCTGAGATGTATTGCAATGGTACACTGGTATGTATGCTTTACTGTTGAGTTACTTCCATGAATAACTACCAAAGTAATTTCATAAGATATAAATTATTACTAACCCCAGGCTACAGTAATTCATGAATTCCAAAGCTTTTTAATTTAATATGCATATTTTATGTATTTGAGGATGAGAAGCACACTTTTTAGACTGACTCTGTTTTGATTTACACCCTTAGCACCATGCCTGAGAAATGTTATTTCACACACAGTGGGAGGGAGATTATCACTGTATAACGTAAATATTGTATATATCGATGTGCAAAAAATAGATTGTTTCTTTTCACATAGTATCAATGCCTATCAGTACACAACTTTGGAGATTTGAAATAAAAAAGGAAAACTACTAATTGAAAAAATTGTAAGACATGGCTATGGGAGTTTGAGATATGATGTTTGTACAAAATGCTTGTGACTAAGCACAAGGGGTACCTAATAAACTTTATAATTTGACTCTGTGCTACTGCTAAAAATGTCTAAAAATGCTGCCTTGAAATCAGACCGCGATTGTATATGATACTGATGTTGTGAAAAATGCTCCGTTTACACCAGATAAATTCATCAGTGGTCATTCAGATCACCACAAAATTATTTGGGTATAAATACTGTTTGTGAAGAAATAGAGCTTTCTGCCATGAGAAAAATTCTACTCCATGCCACAATTTGATAAGCATTCTTTTAAGTATTTAGAAGCAATTTTTTCAAAATCTAAAGAATTTGTAGGGTGTCAAAACCTCCCTTGTGGGTCCCCCTGTTGGGGAGACCCCTAAAAAGTTCTGTGCCAGGAATGAGAGATGGATGGGACTTCTGATTTTTTGGTCTTCAGGTTATTGTTTATTTTTCTCATAAAAATAAACAATGCACGCCATCTACATCTCAGACTTATTGTACAAAAGAAGGCACAAAAATGTCACAAGACATACAGATTCAAGGTCTTTTAAACCTATTCTGGCCAATTAACTCTTAGAATTCATTCTATTTCTATCTTTCTACCAATAATTATTTTTCTGTCCACACAACATCTGCACTGTGTTTTTTTCTAACCAATCACCCTGTGCTCCCAACACTGCAGAAAATGGAGTAGATGAAGAACAGGAAGGAGATCAGACAACACCCAAAATCCTCCATTTTGTCTCCTATCTACCTCCATAATAAAAACCCAAAATTCTAGTTTTTCACCCTGTGATAAACTATACTACTATCTATTTCAAACACTCGTAGATTCCAATTCATCCCAAAGTCTTGAAAGCTTTCTCCACGGACAAAGGTTAAAAGCAGTGTTTTCCTGGGGATCAAGACTTCTCAGGACAGGCAGAGAAACTACTACTGGGTTCCAACAGTAGGGTTTTACTTAACACAAAAATCAACAGTTTTACAATTAATATCAACCAAGTTCATTGAATAAAAGATCTGAAAAAGATTAAGTTTTTTCTAGACAGGATGCAAACTGATATTTCATTTTTAAGTGTCAGTTTAATGTACAAATTTTGTACAGTTTTTACTTTGTGTCCTTCTCTCTAAGTTAACATTTTCTGATGCAGACTTCCTATGAATTTCTGTGATGGTAGGAACTAAATGCAATTTGGGGATCTTTCCTGATGGACAGGAAATAGAATACTGCTTCACTCCAAGCAGAGGCCAGGCAACAAACTGAGGATGCCAACCTATGGTGGCTGGCAGATTTAACTTCTGTTAGAAGTCAAAACTCACTCTTTCACTTACTATCCAGCTCTACAGCTAAATGAAACAGATTGTTACCAAAAGCTTGTAACTGCCTGTTCAGAGCACAAATGAAAGGATGGCATCTGGGACGGTAGTGGTGGAAGGCACATGTTGCTTAGTCCTCAACCACAACAACAACAGCAACTTCTATTAAAAAGTGGGGAAAACCATTTGGGAGAGTCATCTGTTAACTGTCAAGGGTGAGCAGCATCACCAAGAACCATCCTAATACAGACTATAGTCACCTGCAGAAAGAATACATTCTCATCTTCCTCCTTATTTGAGAATTTATTCCATCATGCCTCCAGCCAACCACACTGGTCAGATAGCAAGGAACAGAAATATAAAAACTCCCTCTTCATGGTCCATTTGCCAGCAGGAAGAAGTGAGTTTTCTTTTCACTGTTGTCAGAGAGACAACATCAGCAGGTTCAAGCAAGCTCTTGATGGATCAGTCAGAAATTATCAACCTCGAACCTTGAACTGTCAGCAATTCACACCTGAAAGACACATGTGGAAGTGGCCACTTCACATTATTATGTCTTACAAGGAGGCAGAGAGCCTAAGGGCAGGATTCTCCTAAGTAGCTGTGACTTTGGCATTCTCAGTGTCAGATGGACATTGTGTTCACTCACATGTTGCTGCTTGGTAAGTATTCCTGTGGAATTCGAATGTTACAACAGAAAGGGAACAGAAACGAGAGCTGAAGCTAGATCTTTTCACTGAAAGATACTACACAACATAGATTTACTAGATAATACTAATTCTTTTGTTAACTCTTTATTCACACATATTTCTTCTCTTTTTGCTAGACTTACTTTGCTTAGCTCTATAGAATTAAAGATTTGCTTAAGGAAAATATACTGGCTTTAAAAATATTTGTATGTGAATACCAGAGATAAAACATAAGAAACTAAGTCTTAGCATGTATTTGTTTATGCATAAAGGCACTGTCGCCACCTCTGGTCAGTAAGGAAGAGAAAAAGAGAGACATGATCTTTGCTCATTAGCATGATGACAGCCACAGGATGGTGTGGGAATTTAGAGGGGAAGCATTCACAGAAACACTTTTCTGGTTAAAAGTTTAGCAGAAGAAATGTGAGCTTATGGGGCAGAAAGTCTTTGCCAGCCCAAAAGTCTGAATCACGGATATAAGGATCTCTTACTTTATATTTTCAAAGACTTTAAGTTTGATTAATAATTTAGAGCACACTTAGAGGTCTCTGGAAGTCATGAGCCTTCAGAGCTGTAAGTATAAAACTGCTCCTTTTTGAGGTTAACAGATAAGAACTAGAGTTAGAAAGTTGGACACACAAATTATATTTACACTTGAAAATTAAGCATATCTGGGATCATGCCTTGGCCTGGGACAATCATGGTCTGACCCAGTTATCATCACTGAATTTACAACTTGTAAAGCCAGATAATTCCTTGGTCACAAATTGCCATTGCTGAGCAGTTACAATTTGAATTTCTCCTTCAATGCAAACTGCCAAATGGGAACAGTTCTGCTTCTGTGCAATTCCCACACTACATGCAGGACCAGGTCCCGGTTGGCATTATCTGAAACCATGGTCAGCTGATAAAATTCAACTGCTCAAGTACATTCTCTTACACTGTTGAAGCTACTGGTACTGATATGGCCAGAGGCAGGGATTCAATTTTCTACTGGGCCTAGCTGAAATCATTTTTTCTTCAGCTTTCTGCCCTGGTACTATTGACTTATTCCCTGCCCACTTCTGTAATGTGCAAGGCAGATCACTGAGACACCACAGATCTCACATACAATGAGAATTTTCAAAGCTCACTGGTTTTTATATCCTGCCCTTCTACATCCCTTTTTTTCCTCTCCACCTCCTGTCAATAGACAATGAACCAAGAAGAGGCAGAAGCTGAGACCCTCTGCCAGAACAAAAACATCTTCAACAGGAGCTGCCCAAGAGTGAACTGCCAGCTGAGCTAGAGATGAGAAAAGAGTACAGCCTGAGCAAGGTAAGCCAGGAAGAAACCCCAGGAACATATCTTACACGTGGGCTGAGCTCCCAGTTCTTCCAGTTCTTCCTCAGCACTCAAGAAGAATTCTGGATGATGCCAATACATTTTTGTCTCTTTAGTCATCAGACATAGCAATTATTTTCTTTTTCCCCTGTGCAGGGCTGTATTTTCATAACAGTTTTTTACCATGATTTATTACTTCAGTGAGAGCAATAAAAGTATCTTTCCTGAATGACACATGCATGTTTTTCTTGTAAAGTGAATTAATGACTTTGTTTCTGGCTACTGTTTTTAAGCTCTCCAGTCACAAATACACTATTTTTATAATTTCCTCCCCTCTGTTTATCTATGGATTATAATAGCTTTAGTCATCACATCCAGTCATCAGAGAGAAAAGAAGAAAAGGAGCATTGCCTGTCAAGTTTTGACAAAATAAAATTATTGATTGCAAAAGTGTTTCCAATAATTTCATTCTTTATCTCAATAATGGCAAATGTATCATGTCAATGTTCTACACCCTGGTAAAATAGCAATGGATGATGCAACCTATAAAGTGGAAAAAGAAATGTTAGGGGTTAGATAATAATAATTCAGACATAAGCACACATAAAAATGTCCTGGTATTCTGCAGTTTTGCAAATCATTAGCTCTCTGGAATAAGGACTGTGCCTTTGCTTTGTTTTTCACACAGCATAATGGCACACTGACACTCATGGAGACTTCCAGGCAGTCCCAAAATGTAAATAACATTACAATTAAATTATAATTGCAATGTCTTTTGTTTTTTGAGTATACAGCTGAAACAAACTCTATTCTTTACCTAAAAAAGGATAACAACAGTTTGTTTGATGTAACATTTTGTATGATCAGTGTCCAGAATCCTGGTGTTTCTGGTGGTAGAAATAAAGTCTTTATTGTTTAAACAATATCAAATACATAAATGCAGCATAAGCATATATCCCAAGAGGAAGGAGGTTAGGATGGCCCCTTGAATTAGTAAACAAATTAGGGCGTGGTGGTTAATAGAAGGTGGTTAATGCCCAAGTATTCTTCAGAGACCTAGGATTCAGCTGAAAGCCTTGTGACTCTGCTATCTGCTGTGGTGACTACTTTTACTGAAACCATCAAGGCTTGTTCAGCACATTTCAAAAGCTCTGGTTCAATTAATGCTCCTGCCAGATTACTGTAGTGCATAGCAAGCCCAGGATTAGAGCTAGAAGCCCCTGAATCTTGGTATGAAATACACTAATGAGGAGAAAAGCACAAGCCATAGAATCCCAGAATAGCTTGGGTTGGAAAGAGCCTTTAAAAGCCATCTAGTCCAAGGTGCCTGCAACTGGCAGGGACATCTTCAACCAAGTCTGTTGGCTTAGAATCCTGTCCTACCTCATCTGGAATGTTTCCAGATATGGGGCATCTGCCACCTCTCTGGACCCCCTGTGCCAGTGTCTCATTATGTAAAAAATCTTCATGTAAACCTTTATGTAAAAATCCTAATCTAAATTGGCCATCCTTCAATTTAAACTATTTACCCCTTGTCCTGTCACAACAAACCCTGCAAAAAACTGCCCTCATTTTTCTTACAGGTCTCCTTTTGGTACTAGAAGGGTGCTATAAAGTCTCCCCAGAGCTCCTCTTGTCCAGGCTGAATAACCCCTACTCTCAGCTTTTCCTCATACAAGGAGTGTCCCAGCTTTGTGATCACCTTCATGGGAGTACAAAAAGAGGACAATCACTATGATTGTCAAAAAGAACCTACAAAGGCTGGACCTTCACTGCAGGTTGAAGGTCTACCCACAAAGTAAGTACCACAGTGAGGCTGTACTGTTTTATACCATAGCTTTGCATGAGAGAAAAAAAATTCCTGCAAGCACTAAACCTCCCAAGCCCTGGTCTGCAATGAGCTCTGCCTCATAATCAACTGGCTCTTCAGTGGAAGTACACTAAATCCAAGCCATGAACTTACTATATAACAAAGAATCTATGTCAAAGACAAAATTTAATAAGGGCATTAATGAGTTGACACATAATGAAAGAATAAAGTCCAACTGAAGGTTTCCCAATATGGGGTTTGCAATATTTCTCTATTACATCAAATAAATCCATGACCTTGCTGCATTCTTTCAGTCAGTATAAGGGTCTCACAGAGAGGTTTTCTCTTTGACCACCACAATTTGTAGGAATTTATTGTCTCTGAACCATCCCATTTGCTAGAAATTAGCCATTGAGTAAGGAAGCAAAGGGACAGGTGTGGAGACAGTACAATCCCATACACTTTGTTTCCACAGAAAATGAGGCTAACAATCATAATCATTATGAAATTGGTTTGGGTTTTTTTGTGTAGATAATTGCATTTTCTTTGTGTATACATTTCCATCATTATTGTTTAATGTAAATCGCTCTCTCTCTGCCCAGCATGATTTACTGACAGGATGTTTAAAAGGGAAGAGTAAAAGCCTGAGCCACTATGCAAGGGATAAAATATATTTCGTATATTGATTTTGCTTTTGAAATTGAAAAACATTATTTAGGAAGGCATGTCTATTCATTTGAATTTAGAAATAAGAAATATGTCTCATGTTTCCCTGCCCCTACAAACTAAATTATAACCATGAATTTCTGAGTTGCATTGTTTTATATGATGAATTTTTCCACCAGCCATCTATTAAGGAAATTTTATGAAGGCCTCCTAACAAAGACTAAGCCACAGATATAATAGGACAGTAAACCTTACAAAAATATTACAAAGAAAGAAATAGTAAAAAATTACAAGACAGGTATAAACTGATATTACTTTTCAGTTCACCATATGGTATCTATCTTGGCAGCCTGGTTAAAAATCTCCATTCATTTCACAACACAAAATAAAACTAAATATGTGAAGAGCAGTGTAATGAAAAAGCTTATGCTTCTTTCACGCTGGAAGAACTGCTTGATTTCCAAAAGTTCCCATAATTAAAGGGAAAGCAAACAGTCATGTAGATTACCTAAAAGGTCATTACTTTTGAGGGTAGATTAACATAAATTACAAGTATCAATGCTATTAATATAAAAGATAAAGAGTTCTCTTTTCCTGAAATCATACACATTTTTCAAATGCAAATGGGGTGCAACATCTAACTAAACTTGAACATATAACTACTCATAGTAATAATGGTGCCCCAAAAGTTCAATGAAGATGTATCTACATCTAGCCACAGTAGCAAGCAATAGAATCAAAACCAAAAAAATCTCTTCTGCACTCTTGCTGAGAGAATGATGTAAAAGAGCTTTAAGTAAAGGGTTTTTTTGTTTGTGCAAAGTAGTGAGGAATGGTAGATGAGATGTTAAAGTAATTTAGCCAAACATTCTTATACTCGGCAGTGCTTTCTTATTACTGCCTTTTCCGTGAGAGAAAGCTGTATATTTGTGATATTTCAATACTGATTTACTCTATCAAATTTCAGTGCTTATATCTCATGTTCTTTGAAAAATATTTGGGATTGATGACTCTGAAGTCTGAATTTACCCTTATAGAGATGAGTGAGGCAGAAGGATTGATACTACTGTATGCATTTAGTGGGGTGTGCGTCAGGCAAAAAGCCTTTTCTCAGAGGTTCAAGTAAAATTTGGCAGTAAATTGGTTACTCTTGCACTTTATGATTTTCCAGAACAACAAAAAAATTGTTCAAGACTCTAACAGGGTTGGTGGTTGTTGCAGTTTTGTCTTTTTTTCCTTCAGCGGCATTTTGGTCAGCCCTAATCTATGCTGTTTGTTTTGCCTGTGACTGAGCAAGACATCTTGTTATAACTGTGCAATGATATATCTGTCCCTAATCTCAAACTGACAGGGTTATCAGTCACAAAGTAGACCATATTTGAAGTGAGTTAAAACAAAATACACATCACTGAGCAAGACTTCTTTTATGTTACACTTTCCTGGTTTTACATTCTTGAGATTATTTGATCAGTTATTGAATTCAGTGTAGTAAAAGAAAATGTCTCTGGTTTCCCTATTTTTTCTGTATACCAATAGCTTCTCTTTAACTAGGCAATTGGTGACTTATATGCTTATTGTCTCCCTTCACTAATTTAATCTTATTAAAATGTGACCTTCTTAAGGCTCTGAGGAATACATCCATTCATCACTTGTAATGTGAAAAATGTTCCAGCTTTCTATGCCTACCTTTTGTTAATAGGTGTCCAAGTTCATATGAAATTGCTGTCCAATATGTTTTGTGTCATTGGCAAGCTGTTAAATGAGAATTTTCTCATTGAATTTTGTGAGAATAAAGAAAACAATTACGTCAAATCTTTTCTGTCAAGTTTCTGTTTCAAAATATCTCCATCCCCTGAGGACTGATAGTTTCCTATTAATGCTTTCAATCAACCCGACACATTTCTTTCATTCCTAGTCTCTACAATCCACTGGACTTTCAAAGTGAAACTTCTGATTCAGTTCTAACCCATTCTTAGCTTCAATAATAAATACATGACAGCATTTCAAATACAATTAATATGAGGGAAGATAAGGCTACTTTAAAAACCACTGCCTTAATTACAGTCCAAAGATTCAGATTCAAAACTAGAAACATTAAGAAAGCATAGCAGTAAGGACCCTCAGAAGCACTCATATTCCTGAAATACAAAACCAAGATTTTTGCTAATATTTACCTCTGAAGAAAGAGCTCATAGTTGCAACACTGAAATACAAAAAACTGGTAGTTGTGGGAATGAAGAATGCCCACTACAGTCAAGGTCACTATCTTTCTCTTCTTCAATACATGCTCAAGGAATAATTTCCTCTGATACTGAACGCAAAATGCAAAGTAATTACCTATTGATTTGATCATTGAATTAAGTTGTGATGATAGGGCTGAGATTTCTGGTCTTGAACTAAATTTATCTTACAAGAAGAATCCAGAGAAAGTAATGAGTTGGACACCTATTCACTTCAATGTTAATGCTAAAGTTAGACTTAGACACACTATGGATAAAAATGCAAATTTGTGAAGTCTGAGACAAAATCTAAAATGCCCTATAATTAACAAGATTCAGGACATCACACAGACAAGTCAGTCTAACCCTATTCTTAGGAATACTCTTCTTTCATCTTCCTGCCAGCTGATCAATCATAGCAACAAGGGCCAGACCCGAGCCATTCTTAACTAAAAATCTATAGGAAAAAAATCAGCAGACTTAAAAAACTGAGGAAAATAAATGCCACCCCCAAGATGATGAATAATCCTGTCCATAGAAACTGCTAGAATTTATGAAAATAAGAAAAATTTTAATTATTAAAAGGGCATTCATATTTTTTTAATCATGGGATTATAAGTTTCAATAAAGAACATAATACCTTGCCTTACCATATCTTTAGCAGTTGTTGATCTTACTGGCATGAGTCAATCTTACTCTCTTCCTAAGCAACAGTCTTAATCACAATACCTTGCTAAATAATTTAATCAACTACCAATAAGATGATAGTTGGTTGATCAACAAATAATATTATCACTCTTTGCTGTTCTGGCTCCATGCAGTCTTCATATTTAGTTATATAAAGAGATAGGTGCTCACAGATCAAGTGGTTTAGCTTTATTGACCACTACTTTATTGACCATGACTTTATTTCTACTGCCTTAGATGGAGAGTTTTAGTACTAGATGAGAGGAATTCCAGCCCAGCTGTCACCAGAGTGCTCACTCTCCAGTAGCCTACCAAAATCAGAATACCTGTTGCAAATATTTCTGCCTTCGCACTAACAAAACAAGCCCATTTACCACTAGAATTTCTGCTTGAGGGAGATTCCATTTCATCCCTGTGGACACCAAAAGAGAGCTTTCAAACACTGATAACCCCAAGCAGACACTAGACTTCGATTTCACTTATCTGGATATTCATAGGTATGAATAGAAACAGATACAACTCTTGCAAAATTATGGCTCTTTTTCTATTAAGAAAGTTCTTTGAAGAGATATGACTTCAGCTGTGTTTATGTTCTGCACACACACAGAAAGCTCCTTATGCCTTTCTGCTGCCTTTCCTTTTAAGACATATTCTGCTTTCAACAGTTCACATTTTTTGCTATGGTCAAGGTCCTTTCAAAGGTCTTTTTCTGTATTCATTATAGCATAAAGTATATTTTTCGAACCCCACATTCCAGTTCCCTCAGCACCACTGTTCAGCTGTGTTTTTTTCTTCTTTCATTCAACAAACATGAAGTAGTTAGCAGGACAATCCTTGTTACTAGCATTATCAAGAAGAGGCCCAGGAAGAAAAACAAACAAACATAAAACAAACCAAACCAAAAGAGAAACATCAGAGTAAAGTGTTTTGGATTTAATAATTTCTGAAACATTTAAAACTTTTAGAAAAATCAATTTACAGTTCTTTGTAACTTTGTAGCAGAAGTTCTAATTATTTCATTCTGGAGAAATAACCCAGGCAGTGTGTAAATTCACAATAAGGCATCTATATTCCATGTACCATGTGGCATCTCCTGACAGCATCCTACTGCCTTCAGTGACTTACACTGGCTTAATCTCTGGCTATCCTCATTTGATTTTGTATTAAAATATGACTACTGAATCATTCCTTTAAGCAAAGCTGCACTGCACTGAGCATATTCATTCTCTCCCTTTATTGAGGGCTTTTTTTTCTTCACATCCCCCAGCATTCCTCAGAAATATTATACAAAACCTCTTCTAAGACTCAGCATCAAAGATCACCAGTCATAGAAAGTTCCAACTCCAAATTCCATTTTGAAAATTACAGGAGGTTGTTCTAATAGATTATTTATTTTAGAAAGGCAAGTTTTTCTGTTTTTCTCTGAAATTCTTCTACCAATATTCTAGCAATCATTGCACTGAGGTAAAAATGACTACTTGGACCAGAGGGATTTCCTACCATGTACTTCAATCTTGGTCACAATCTGTACTAAAAGCATATTTTTAGCAATTTCTCATGAAATATCAGGCATGCATGCCAAAGGCTAATTTTCTTCTCTTTTTTTTTTTTTTTTTTCTTTTTGTGATTTGTGGGTCAATTTGCATGATTTTGCTATCAGTCTATAGTGCAAGTTGTCAAACAGAAGCTGTAACTCAGCACTCTGAAGAGCTCAGATTCATTAGAAAACCTGTAAAATCAATTTAAGGTGTCATTCTCATGAAAGCTGAAGTTTACCTTTTAAAATGAGCTCCACAAAATCCAGCAAAACTTAATTTTGCATCTTTTAATAATGGCATTTCATAATATATACCTAGACAGCTGTTTGCTCTACTTATATTCAAAAATCTATTACATATAAAGCAAAGTCTTACTTGTCTTAAAAATGTGGGGATTTTGTAAATATTACAGCATGCCTGCCTGTGGTGAGGGGGCAGTTGGAACTCTTTAAGGTTCCTTCCAACCAAGTCTGCCTCCTGCTGATATGAACAGCAGCCTGTAAACCTATTTGTGATCAAGTTCAGTAATTACCTTTAGTATTAAATATAGGGTTTGATCAATTTTAAGAGCTTTTTCCAACTTCAGTGATTTGCATTATGTTGAACCTAGACCAGGACCAATATTTTTAATTTTAAAAGGTGAAATTTTTGTATTTACTGTAAGACTATATCTTATTTAGGATTTTTCAAATTTTATTTCATATAGTCTGACTTGGAATATATTGATTTTTTTCTAGAAATACTCTCTGTTTCTTGAAGGTCACCAAAGCACAACCAAGGATGAGTATGTTATCTTGGTTGGGTATGCGAATGTTATTACTTTATTCTACGTAATTTAATCATCAAACTTATTCATCTCATGAGACTGTAATTTTCTTTCAAGTGCAATTATCTTTCACAGTATGCCTGCTGATTAGGCAGAAACAGAAATAATTCATCAGAAAATTACAAAAAAAATTAATCATCACCAACATGTAAAGTAAAAATATGATGTTTAGCAGCCAATAAATAATTAAATCCCTTCTTTCCAAATCCACCAAAGCTTAATAGGAGGCATGTATACATGTGCCAGTAAAGAATAGAGATCATATAACCACCCATTAGGGGTTTCCATTTTGAATTGTGCAAGACAGATGGATAATTTATTGCTTGTTTCTTTAAAAAGCACTATTTTAATAGATTATGTAAAAGACAGCCCCTTGTAGTATAAATATGTATTTTATTGCAAACTGTGCCTCAATCTGCAACACTAAAATCCTGAAATAGAAAAATTAAAAGACAGTAATAAAATAAGAATTACTATTCTTACATCCCATGTGACAGTCTCATAGAAAAACTGAGTCCCAAACAATTCTTTAGACAATTGTAGCCTGATCCTGTAAATACAAGCACATATGTGCACATGTATTAGTTTCTGTAAGGCCACTCAAAAACAGGCTCAAAAACCTTTACAGGAGTTAGGCCTCAAGTTCAGTGTCTCCAGTCATTATGTCACTTAGAGGCAGAAATTGTTCCACTCATGGCATACAATTTATAAATTAGAAAAGTCCTTCAGTATATTCAAAGTCCCTGTAAGAGAGAGAAAACAAAAAGCCACCTACAAGACACTAAAGAGTTCATTTAGATTACAAACTAAAATGTCAGATTCCTAGAAGTTTGTCTTTCAGACCAATTTTAATTTCAACATATGTAAACTGAGATATCTTCAGGAATCTTGAGGTTCATCACGGCCCTGATTCAGTTGTTCCAGATGAAGTCACATAACCGGCAGATACAGCACAGAAGTCAGGGCAATCATGTACTTGGAAACAATTCATGACACAAGGTTACATTAAAATCTTGCAAGTGGTCACTAGCAATGATGGAAATCAAGAATGCATGTGCTCTTGAACTGAGGGTCTGTTCAGAATCTGGAGAAGATGATGGCAAAGGGACAGTGCAGGGACAACAGAACTTCCCATCACAGGTTGCCAACACTTAAAAATAAATGAGATGTACAAAGGAGCTATGTCAAGTAGCTAAAAATAATATGGAGAACTACAGAAAAATTATAGAAGTACCAACTCAGAAGTAGTATTGCCTTTTTGTAGTAGTATTGCCAAGCCATTGCAAAGATACACAATATTTTCATTGAACTCTCGAGACTAAATAAAGCAGAACTTCATGAGGAATAATGTGGAATGAGCTAGAAAGCACGTGCTGGAGAAGGGGAGATTTTTACCAACAGCAGCAAACATGTATCTTATATATATTTTACTCTTATATATAACCTATTTCCATGAGATTTATCCATTAACCCCTGTGTAGTAAATACATGTTAACATATGTATCATGTGTCCCCATTTCCTCATAAATAGATATTGGATTAAGTCTTCCTCGGCAAAGTTGTTAAAAGCCCTGAAAGTAATAAAAATAGCAATTCCCAAGAATGAGTAAAGGAGTAAAGCAGTATAAGGTCATTACAATGATTAGATAATAAAGTTAAACCCAATGTTGGAAAAATCACACAGAAGAGATTAGCTAAATAAAAAAAAAAATTGCCAAGTTATCTCTCAAAATAAATAAAATACATTTTATTTAAAAGGAAATTTTAAGGTTTTGACTTTATAAATAAATATATAAATGTTATAAAAATCAGTAAATGTTACAAGTTATAGTTTCCGGTGTAAAAATATATGACATAAAATCAGTCTAGATTTGTCTATCATTAAAAGTTACAGAACAGTTTTAAGACAAAACAAAAAAAGGTTTCTTTTTACAGGTCTACTTGCACAAAAAACCTGTGTACAGAACCTGTGTATTTAGACATGGTGTAAATAAATTTGAGATTGAATTAAGCATTTCAAATAACAAGAGATATTTTCACTGGAAAATATATTTGCATTATATTTCTAAGAATGCCATATAATTTGTAACATTTTCTATATCAATCCTTATTTTTGTACTTCATTTCACTGCTTCATTAGCATTTTTACCAATAAAAGGTCATAATTTATTATAAATTTGCACATGTAAGAAAAGAACCAGCAGTGTCCACTGTTACAATATGGATTACAAATACATGCAAAATTTTAAAAGACTGATGTGAATGTAATGTGGTCTGGCTGTAGGTACTTGAAAACCTATAGAAATCAGGCTATGTTTCAGAAATTTACTTCAAATATATTTATTTCAAGTCCAGCACCACAGAGTCAAGAACAAGTTTTGCACTGTTAAACAAGGCTCTTAAATATCACTAGTACTGATTAGAGTGATAGAACTGGATCAGACCCAATGGAAATGTTGAGAAGATTAAGCCACATTGTGTGGATAAAAACACAAGAGCTTCAGAATCTATAGATTCAAAATGCTTTTTAAACACTGTAAAAAAAGCAATCCAAAATCTTTCAACAAGTAAAAGGCATGCGGATCTCACAAATTATTAAATACAAACATGAAGTTTTTATTTAATAGTTAACATGCCACATTTAGTACTATGAAAGATAATTCATATCATCTGCTGCAGCTATCCAAAATAAAAAGTGATTCTGTATGTAGCTATCCCAACCCATACCTTAAAATGGAGACATGGAACTGTTCCACATTATATAGCAAATGTGTGTAATTCACAGTTATGGAAGAACTAATGCTCCATACTCAAATTCTTTCCAATTTCACCCTTTAGAAGTGAAGAAGTAACACTGCTGCCTAAACTGGGCCTTATGAAAGTTAGATTAAGCTTCTTGGCCCAGCTCCTTCTATACACAAAGGAGACACATGGAAGTCTGCCAGATTGAATCAATCCCACAAGAGACTTATCTCCATATGTCTTTTACTAAGGTGTTCACAGCAGAAGTACGGTTTCTGCTATGAAAATAATAGATACACCATGCAAAAAATAAATTTTCTGGACAAAATTAAGCCTTTCACTAGTGATTTTTGTGTTTGAAAAAGAAAATGGAATGCATATAACATTGACATTGGGAAAAGCAACACTGAGTCAGATGCTGATCTCATTAACAACTTCTTTAGATAAAGTCCATATTCTGAGTAAGATTAATTCTTCATTAATTGTGTCTTATAAAAAGTTGCCGAATTCCTTAATATAGATTTGGAATTATTAATCAGTCTTGGTATCCCACGCTTCTGTTGATTTCTCTGCACAACAAAACCTCTTAGAAAATACTTGAACCATTTATTTTGCACCCAGCACATTTCATTGCTACATTGCACCATAACAAATGTATGTTCCTGTTGTTAAACTGACTTACACTATCCCGAAAGAAGTGGCAATGAAAGTAGAAGTGCGGTCCAATTCTTCATGTAACAAGAAGAAAGAAGAAAAAAGGAATAATAGCATTTATTTGACTTCAATAGGAGTTTTTTCTGCACCACGGAAGTGGCTGTAAAATTAGACAGTATTTAAATAACATCAGAGCTAACTCAAACTTTCAAAATAGAAAAAAAGTCAATGGAAATGTCAGTGCAATCAGATCTTTCATGAGCTTCACTGATCACTTAGCTGTTTTTTCAATATCTGTTGCATCCAAATACCTATCTGACTTACTTAAATAATTATCAACAATTAGCAAGATAACCTCTATTAAACCTTAAAGGGCATTGAAAACAAATCACATTTTTTGCTGGGGTCTAAATTTTTGTCAGTCTGAAAAATCATATGAAATTGTTATGTTTAGATAGTTTTTAATATTAAGTGTTTTAGTGTAAGTAATTTAAAACAGCAAAATACCCTTCATTGCTATTAACTTACTTAATTTGTGCCATCAGTATGAACTGCATCTGAAAAAAAAAAGCACCATAGACTTTTTCTTGTATAAGCCTTGCTACAGTTTGGAGTGTGTCTAATACAAATATTGTGACCAAGAAATATATCAGCCCTTCCTAGAACAGAGAGTACAAACTTGTTTCAAGCTGGTAATTTTAAAACCCTCAATAATTTGAATACCCTCAATACAACCTGCTACCTGTTATCTTAGAACATTGAATATGAACATAGAACATAGAATATTGAATATGTTTTCAAAAATACTTACTCATCTGCAAATGAAAGAGGAATAAAGGGCCCTGTTGACCTATCTACACTTCCTATTGTTGTAAAAAAAAAAAATTTAAAAAAAAAAAAAAAAAAAAACAAAAAAAAAAAAACTGGTAGGAGCACTCATGTATTCCCAATGTATTCTCTGTTTTATGTTTTGAATGGATTTGAATAAAATCTTCTACTTCTGAACCAGAACTTAAATTGAACATATGGTGCTACACATTTCTCTATGAAAGGAGCTATAAACAGAAGAAGTAGAACCTAAAACACTTCTCTTTATCATTTAATCAGTCTGCAAGTTTTACCACCCATTGTGTTACTTCCTTATATGAAAATAATTAAAATTACAGTGCTACAACTTTGACTAATTGCATAAATATGTAACAGGCTGAACCAGTGTCTTGAGCTACAAACAGCCTGAACCAGTGTCTTGAGCTACATCTATACTTCAAAAAGGGCATCGAGGAGGACTCAAGGAACTACAGGCTGTTCACCCTAAGCCCCTGGGATGGATAAGCAGCAAACTCCACAAGAAGGTATTTCAGAGATTATGAAGACATGTACTGTTTATGCTAGAACAATTTTTGACCTCCTTTAAAGTCCCCTAACCCATAATATTAGTAGAAAATAATAAAAAAAAAATATTCAAGGTTTTACTGACCTTTTATCTTTTTATTAAAGTAGAAATTCATTTATATATACAAATACACTTTGACTTTTTTTGCGATAATAAATTAAATTTATAATTATGAACATATTTAGTTTAAAAAATTCGTGGCTCAAGAAGTGTACATAAATTATGTTTCTCAGTTATTCAGCTTACTTAAACTTGACCAAACTTTAGATGCCGTACCAGAAAGTAGAACAATTTAGTTATTGAAAGGGCCAGTGTTCATCAAGGTGTAAACTGTGTTCTTTGTGTACTGATTTAGACTGGGTGCACCTGTGTGGATGAAATTAATCAGATTTATAATTGAACTGAATTATCCAAGGTAGTTTATCTTACAGTGATGTTTTAGCATCGGGGGGGGTTTGCTAACAGGACTTTCTCAGATACAGTTTACAATCTGTTCATTAGTGTCAGAACACCAAGCAGGTACACTTCATTTGCTTGGTTTGTCTGAAAATGTATTCTGATAGTTGAGCAACATAGTAATGGGAAAAGTTCTGCCCAAGTGATATTGTACATGCAATGAATGAAGATGAAAATCTGCTTGCAGGGGCGCAAGTTATTAACAGGAAGCAAATTATCTCACTGAATGTAAGAGAAAAACACAGTCCAGATTCTTGATAGTACATGTCTGAAGTGTTTTATCCAAAATAGTATAGATTTTTTTTACTTGATGGAGCTTAAAGTGTTTCTTCAGAACATTTATGGGGCTTTTCTTCCTAACCATAAGTGTTTTATTTTGTACAGGTTTTCACATCTTCACTCTATACTAAGCTGTATCTTTCACTATTCTTGTAATGGGAAAAAAAAAGGTAGAAAGGGCCCTCAAGAGAGCTTCAATGCTTACAGAGCATTGTAAAGATTAGAAAACGAATCATATTCCTTGTATAATAGGATAGAAATACAGGAGGTGACCCCTGTGATAATGAAGCAGGGGAAAGCTATTCCTTATCTCTTTCAAATTCCCTGGCACATGATGTCAGATCCACTATAAAACCTTGAGATGGAGCAGGGAATCATAAACAAAAATTACCCCATTTGATCTGATTCAGGTGGCTGATGTGCAAGAGCATTATGGCCAAAAGCCAGGCAAGACTGAAGTCCAGCAAGTGGAACCCTATCAATGCATACATGATAATGGCCCATATATTCAGGTCTCTGTTGCTCTCATTAACAATTAGTAACATTTTGATAGATAAGGGAGGACAATGTCCAATATTAATGCAGCAGGATGCTGAGAACCTGAGTGTATGACCTAGAAGACAAAGAGTTAAAATCACTTGAGCAAATGGAGCAAGCGTTATATGCCAATTGCTTAGGTTGACTTTTGGCCCCTGGATGATAAGCAGATGCTGGTCATTCACTTTGCAGCTAAAGATCACAATAAAAACAATTTGGGTTTCAATGTTCTGAAAAATCAAACCTGGCGTCTGGTCGGCAGTATGTGGTCCTTTGGTAACATTTACCCTGTTCCTAAAAGATCACAGACTGCAATGAGCTTACTTTGTGTGGTACCTGCATGCCCTGAATATAGAAGAAATGTCCCAGCCTGTCATTATCACCCATTACTGGTTTTCCCACTGGGTACTGATGAAGTCCTAAGCAGGCTGCCGACGATCAAGAGGGACCTCAGGACCTTGGGATCTGGAGCACAAGCTGCGTTCTCTTCTGTCTTGCCAGTTACAGCGAATGATGGGGCAAGAAATAGGAAAATGCAGAACAATACCTGGCTTTGAGACTGGTGTTATTAGCAGAATTTGGGGGGCTTGATTATGGGTCGATATATATGACACTGAGCCTAATGGCAACACACAGGGTCCATGTGTCTCAAAGGGAAATAAGATCTTAGTCTGGATGTAGCCGGGCTCATTGAGAGAGTTTTAACTTGATTTGAAGGGGGAGAGGGACATAGCCAGGCTTGACGGACATGAGGTATGGGAAGGGAAGAACTATTGCAACTACCTAAGTAGCAAAGTGAAGCTTAAAGGGACACCTCCAGCAAGCACAAGTACCCAGAGGCATAGCAACAAGAACGGACTGTGGGGCATCCCTTTGTACCCTCACTGGGGTATTGACACAATCAAATACTTCTATAAAGCCTGTGTGCACAAATGTACACAGTATGGGGAACAAGCAGGAGGAACTAGAGATCTGTGTGCAGTCACAGGGCTTTGATCTCATTGCAGTTACAGAGACATTGTGGGACAGCTCACGTGACTGGAATGTTGTCATGAACAGCTGCAGGCTGTTTGGGAAAGACAGACTGGGAAAGCACAGTGCTGGAGTTACCCTCTATGTGAGACAACACTTGGAATGTATCAGGCTCTGTCTTGGGGTGGATGATGAGCAAATGAGAGTTTATGAGTTGGGGTAAAAGGGCAGAGTAGCAAGAGTGACACTGTTGAGGGTGTTTGCTACAGGCGCCTGGTCAGGAGGACGGAGTGGTCGAGGCCTTGTACAGCAGCTTGGAGCAGCCTGCAGCCTCACAGTCACAGGCTCTGGTTCTTCGGGGGGACTTCAACCACCTTGACATTGCTGGAGAAGCAGCACCGTGAAGCACAAAGAGGATGGGAGGAACTTGGAAAGCATTGATGGCAACTCCCTGACACGGATAGGGGAGGTTCCCACAAGGAGTGGTGTGCTCTTCAACTTTACACCAAAAAACAGGGTAAGCCTTGTTGGGAATGGGTCTGACATATACTAGCAAAGCTGACCTACCATAGTGTTCATCAATAGAGTTCCCTATTTTACCAGGTCGTGTTTGCTTATTGCCTGCTAAAAGTGAGAATAAATTATATCTTCATGTTAATTGGTAATACAGAGATAGTACAACTATAAAAATGGCCCACATTTGATTATTGCTCATAAATCAACAATAGAAGCTCTCACTAAGGGCCTCTTCCCACAGACATTATCTACCTCATACAAGATAAAATGAGAAAATCCATCCCTGAGTTCAGACAGTGATGGTAAAAAACAGAATTAAAGGATTCCATACGTTCAAAGTAATTCTAAAAACACAACAGTTCTCTTAAGATATCATTATTTTAGCTTCCGATTTCTAGATATAACTAGGAAAAGAATTTTTGTCTCAATAATAATTTCAGTATTTTTAATTTAATTTATGTTCTGATTGAGAAAGGAAAATCAAATTATTGGAAAAATTCATAGGAGTATAAAAAGGTTTGAATCCAAAATTACCCAATTCTTGATTGAAAAAGAAAAATGGTCAATTGAAACTCACACTCTCCACTAGAAAAGTGTGATTTTTAGTCATATTACATTTTCTCATACATTTTCTCCATTTTTCCCATAAAGTATTACTACTAAACATACTTATTGCTCTGCATATTTCTGTTCATGAGTATGACATTGTATTTATCACCATATGCCATTTTCAAAACCTTTATAGAGGCATTTCTTGCAGGCTTTCCTACAGATGAATAGGTTGGGAGATTTAAAATTCCAAATATGTCAGTACCTCCATACACAGCCTACAAAGAAATTTCATCCCAAAGGTGCATATACTTACAAAGTCTATGCTCATAACAATAGTCCAGGTTTATTTATGCTGGATATGTAATAGCACTTTCTGTATTACTTTTTTCTAGATGAACTTATGCTTACATTTAAATATGCATTGACTTACCCCAAATTTGCAGTACTTCTTTTAGCCTGCTACACAGAATTCTTCAGTTCAGAAAACAGTAGCTGTGTTTTTAATTAAAACTTTTCCTGAATATCCTCAGAGACAGAGTATCCCCTTCAACCTACGCCAAAAAGCGTATAGCAGTTAATCCACTGAATATTTAATTGAAATCCCATTATCAGCATTTTCAACATTGGTTTCACTTGGAATTTTACCCATTGAAAATGCATGAATAAATAATATTTACTTTCACATATGCAACTGCTGCAATCACAAATTCTTTCAAGTAACTCATACATTTTTTAAAGGGTTTTAATTATTTCTATGCCATTCCTACCACTTTTTCTAAGAGTTACAGAAATACACCAACTGAAGTGCCAGTAGTGTATGTCTGGATATGCTGAATCATATCTCCAATTTTTGCTATAAATATGTATGGTTATATCTGCATTTGTGCATGAATATGCACACTTATACCACACAAATACAGAGTGCCAAATTCTATCTTTGGATTCAAGTTTGAGATCAAGACTTAAGATTTGCTGGAATCTGTCTTCTAAGTACAAGGAGATAGCATAAGTGGCTTTGCCTTTTCTCATGACAGAAAATGCAATCCCAGCAAGTTCAGCTTGTAGCAATAGTGGTAGGCAAGGTGGGCTACAGAGAAAAAGACATCAAATAGAGGACTGTCTTGGTGTCCAGCAGTCAGTTCCCAGTCTGATGGACCATTATGTTGTATTTCCTGCTACAGTGGGCATTTACTTAATCATACAATTGAGAACATAATTTCCATTAAAAGCAAATGGAAAAGAGTCATGACCAACTCCCAGAACTCAGCGTCTTAGGATAATGTAATAAAGCCTGAGTTTAAATCCATTCACACTAAGGGCTAGGACTTGTAACACCCATCTTGCCAGCTCACATGACGCACATCTGGAATTCAGGTTTCTGTGGATCACAGTCTGAGATTCCTTATTTTCCACATGCATTCTAAAAGAAGCTTAAGAGGCCATCCTGAGATTACAAATGTGACTGAATAACACCATGCTTCAATTGTACATGCTATAATTATTATCATAAATCTTCTTTGTGAATCCTGACTATTTTTTTCAAATCATTGAGTAAACTAATAAATTGCCACAGCATCAAGTAGCATAGCCCTTCCCAGGTTTCAGTCTCAACAGTCATTTGCTGTGGGTATATTCATGTTCACATAGTCAAAACAGTGACGGTGCTGTCTTTAAAATTAGACCTGCTTCTCTTTCTCAATTCATTGACTTAAGCGTACATAGAATCAGCGTAGGCATTCTTTTAAGCATAAGTAACACAGACAAATGATTAATGACAGAGAAATTCTGACATAGCAGATATGCTTTGCAGATTAATCTTTTTCTCCTAAAACATATGTGGTACAATTTTATTAAACTTGCTAAAGTCAGTTATAAAGCACACACTATTTTTGGTGAAGCCAAATTTTCTGCCAGGGCATTCATCGTATGATGCCTACGAGATGCCTTTTCTCTTCCAACACTGCTAAAGAATGAGTCAATTCTAAGTCAAGTTTGTAAAAGACAAATTACTATTTAAGGTAGAATAAAAATAAATATATTCTGATAAAAAGACATACATAAATTGCTTATTTCAGTTGCTTCCATAAGTGTTTACAAGAAAATCTGTGTGGTTGTACTGCATTTTCTTTCTTGGTTGCCAAAGGAAAAAAGGAGTGTTGCTTGTATATTCTAGTTAAGTCAAATGGATTTAAATTTTCAGTTGAAACTGATTTAATGATGTTGGCATTTCATGAGTTACTCCTATAATAATGACAAAAATTTGATTACTGAATCCTACAGGACTCCCATCATCATTTAATCATACCAATATCCTAAGGAAACGCTTCATTGAAATTTCAGCCACATCAGAACTAAGCAAAAAACCTCACCATTCCACCCCTTAATCAAAAACTATATTAAATGTTTCGTGTTCAGAATCAAATGCAATATGCTTCACATTCTTCATGAAAAATTCAGCTTGTATTTAAAACAGTCAAACACCTTTAAAAAACAAGGAAATCTAACATCAGTCACGGTACTGCTGGCATGTACTGCAATTTCTACTTGCACATTCTCAGGTGGAACCTACATACATAAAAACCAATTTAGCTCTTCCTTGCAGACTTTATATACTAATCATTAACACTTTCCTCACTCTTGTTTCATTCTAACTTTTATTATTAAATTAATCTTAGTTTATTTCCTTAATTCTAAATTATATTCAGTGGTAATAGACAAAGAATACTAATTCTTTAACTTATTAATCAAATTACCTACAAAATATTATTTACATATGTATTATTAAACAAAAGATCTGATCTGAAGGCCTTATTCAAGTCAAAACTCTGCTTCAGGCATAGGTATACACTTCAGCAAGGTTTTTACTTAAATAAGAGCTGGAGGGTCTGGCTTAAAGTAGTAAAATAATGAATTATGCTAATTTCATATTCACAAAGACATTCAGCTCTTATAAATAATTTAGCCAAATCAAAATTACTGTTGGTGTATGAAAGTGAATTAGAACAAGCGTAGGGAACAAAAGTATCACAATTACAATACTAAAACTATTATAACCTTATCCCACTAAAGACTAGCATTTATCTTATAAGATTATTGAGAAAATGTTTATTTTAAAGAAGCAAAGCATTGAAATGTAATTTTCAATCTTTTTTAAAATTTAAATTAATTTAAAACAAGTATCTTCACTAATGAAAACACAGACAACACATTTTCTGCATTTTTTTAGGCTTTTAACAAAATCAGTAGTTCTTTCTTGCTCTGCTCCTGACACATTGGCTAAATATGCTGGGCCACATTCAGTTCATATCCTTTAACAGGCAGACACTGCAACTGCATTTTGGCTAACAGAGGACAATAAGCAGTAGTCTTTGATCTACTGTCCAAATGCTTCAAATAGAGTAATAAATCCTTATCTATGAAAATACAGAAGTTTTACTTTTCAAAGTCAAATGCAAATGTGTTGGATTTGATAAAAAGTGTTTACACACAAATGTTCATCAAACACATTGAGTAAAAAAGGATAAGAGGCAAAGAAATAAAAATTAACTAGAAGGCTTTGTTTGAGAAGAATGCTGCAATACTTAAAAAGAAGTACAAGAATCTTATTGTATTAATAAAATATATATGTGGAAACTACTCAATACATTTATACCTTCCAATAAAAATATAATTAAAAGTAAAGATATAACATTCTAACAATTCAAAATAGTTTTCTGAAAGATTGATCTTATGTATATTGGTTCTCCAAGCAAAGAAAAATATTGATGTAGTCCCATCAGTCCCATGGCTGTAATAAAGAAAAATGAGCATCATAATTGTGTATAACAAGTATACTCCAAAAATGAGCACATTCTTACATAAATATTTATTGTGCCCTCATATTCATACTTAACATTCTTTACTCTTTAAGTGTTTCTATTTTTTTGTTTAGTGACTTTGTTTCCATTTCTGAATTCTCCAGCTCTATTTCCATTTTCTATATTCTGCATCTGCCTATCCCATGCTTTACTGAATTATAAGCTTACTATACTTTCCTTCTTTCTTATTCTTGCTCTCCTTTCGTGTTCCATCTTTTCCTACTTTACTATCAAGTGTAATATACTGCTGTCCAGATTGCAGCTATCTGGCAATAGGTTACTGTGGTAAAGATCATCTCAAAAAGAGCCAGTGTGGATATAAAATGGCAGCGCATGATCTCCATTGACCTTACTCAATGGGTAGTCAAACACAAACAGGTTGAAAATAGCTTCATTCACACAAAAGACTAAAGTAGGAAACTAAGTTATAAAAGCTGATAAACCTGGTGCTGTTTTCATCTGTAGTAGGCAACTGTCTTCTAGCCTTTGTTGTGGTTTTTAAAATTATGACCTGCAAAATCAATTGTGAAGTAACTGTATTTTAATGCTAAAGCTTACGTGAAATTTCTAGTAAAATCTTAACTGCTGATGTTACTTGATGAGCAGCATTTCTTCTGTGAACAGAGGACTTCACCTTTCTGTATTGTCAGTCTGGCACCGTTCACAAGCTTTGAGTCCCCTTTAAAAAACAAAAATAAAGATTTCACTGTCAAAACAGGTTTGACCTGACAGATGATTTGAGTGAGAGATTTCAGAGATGATGACAGTTCATTGCTGTTGCATCCCGGAGTTCGGGTTTAGATTAGGGTTTTTAATTTATGTTAAAATAAGTCAAGTTCTGTAATCCCGCATTTCCCCCGTGTTGTCCCCCCCCCACCGCGGTTTCTGGCCCCACGCTGCCTGCTGCTGGATCTTCCCCCTGTGCCGCTCCTGTAACCACCCTGCCGTCCGGCCCCAGGAAACCCCGTGCTGGCCACCCCAAGCCACACGGTCCCGCTCAGCCCGCTCTGGCTCGGTGCCCGTCCCTGCGGGGTTCTCTGGTTGGTCGCTGTTGCTGGCGTCACCGCCACGGCAGCTGCCCCTATTGGGCGGCAGGCCGTGGATCCTCTCGCCCCGCCCCTCCATAAAACCCTTTCCCGCCGGCACCCAGGCGCCATTTTCTCCCATGCGAGTGCCGGGAGCGGTCGCGTCTTTCCATTGAACCGCGCCACGTGTTCAATAAACCGTTCCTGCCAAGCACGGAGTAAATGGACAAATTCCTTACCTCTTTACCGATCCCTAGCGCACGGTAACAGAGGCTGGCCAGCCCACGCACCCGAGACACGGAGCCGTGTCCGGGAACCCGCGGCAGCAAACCCCGGCAGCACATGGAAGCTACGCCAGAGCTGGGCTCCCAAGAGCCGCGTGCAGCCAGGGAGAGTGAAAACCCACGCCGCACATTGCCCTTCAGCAATCTCTCACATCTGGGCTGAAACTGAAAGACAGTAGCATATTTAATTAGATGCTTTAGTGAAAAAAAAGAAACATAAAAGTCATCTTTTGTCTCAGTCCCTTCCAAACATAAATAAAGATAAAATAAAATACTACTGTATCCTGATTTGTACAGTTTCCATTTCTCCCCTTGATTTTTAAAGTATCTACTACTCTGACTTACATGTTTGGGCAGCTTATCTAACATTGTAACACTAAGGACATCTTTAATATAAAACAAAATAGCTTTTTTTTTTTTAATGTTTTAAACAGCACAGATATAGTGCTATAAAATTATAAAATAGCTGTTTCTTTATTGCAACTATTATAAAAATGCCTAAGATGTTAGAATATCCAGGCATATAAAATCCCTATTAATTAAATTAAATATAAGAAAAAATTAATGTAATAAATCAATTTAATAAATTAATGATTTAATGACAACATAATGATCATGAGCTAACAGTAGATGCAATCATTTTCCATATGTGGTGTTCTCTATTCGTTTTATAAATTATACATGTTCCTGTTTATTAAAGTTTTCATTGAGGAAAATTATTTGCTCTTAATGATCACTAATATACTTTCTGATTTGCCAGGATAGATAGAATCAGCTCAGCTTTTTAACTGACAGGGCTCAAGGTTCTATTAAAAATGCATATGCATTCATTCAGCATGACACAAAAAATTCAACACAACACATTCCAACTCTGCCAGAAAGGAAGCAAAAGAAAACCTGAAACTGAGTATCAGTCTGATATATACAATTCTGCTTTTTCTCTACCATGACATTAACATTCGAAAACCAAACCAATGAAACAAAAAGTTCTATGAGTGAGTTCATGGGTGAGTGGCCCTGGTTTGATTCCACTGTTTTATAATGAGTTTAAAGGAGTAGTGGAAACTTAAATCCCTCTGGTAGAGACTCAGCATATTCCCCCACATTATCCAACCAGCCTACCTGTCTGCTTGAGCAAAGAAAATCCAAGAAATTGGTCTGACTTTTCCCCAGGGAGGAGCAAAATCACAGCAACTTTCCCAAGAACTTTTCAATGTAGATTATGGGAACTGATCACCTCCACCAGTACATAGCTAGCTGATCCTCTGGTGTTAAGCAGCCAAGTGGCTTCTGTTAGATTTGCATACCAGCGTTACCATGCCCCAGCATCGAACAGTTTTGGCAGACTTTAGCAGTCCATCATACTTTTCAATCGTACAGATTCAACCTTACAGATAATAGTAAAGAGGATATTGTAAATATAATGTTTTCTCTTTACATTCTAAAAACACATTAAATCTTGAAAGGAGGAAAATAAGTATTTCAAGATAAATAGGAATTTAGGAAAATCAAGAATGACAAAACTATTTTTAAATGTATTTACGAAACACAAAGATTTTGTTATTTACCTTCTAATAGCAACAGATATTTCTGATATTTGAAGTCAAGTTGTGCTGTACAGTGGTACTAAGTGTTACTACGTATATTCTTTTCATTACTGTATATCCGCAGAACAGAGCTTATATATATTATTTCTGACATCTACAGAGATCCAGCTGTGCAGCATATACAGAAAAAAAATCTATATTAAAAGCTTAGCATGAGATTACCCATGTATTTAAACAGTATTTCTTTTACAGGTTCATTAAACCACAGTTAACATTGTCCTAAAGAAAATTCACAGTTCTACTGTTGCCCTGATTTTTAAGTGTTAGATTTTCTTTTATAGTTCTTTTGAAAGTCTTAAAGTTCTCATAAAACTTCTTCAGCCTTCTGATCTGTTTAAATATTTCTACTGGAGTTCTCACGCATTATCCATGTAAATAATGATTGTTTTGCATTCTTCTTTGTGGGAAGAGAGAATTGATGGACTGTTGGTTTGACCAGTGTGGCTGGAGAGGTGGTAATTCTGTCCCCCAATCCACGGTCGCCTCTGGAATTCTATAAATATCAAATGCTCAACTAAAACGCTCTCTTTTTTGGCCTTTGAACTTGCCGGGCATTTGTGTGCTTACTTTTGTGTCCAATAGCAACATCCTACCTTATTCTGTCATCCCAAATGGTTGGGTGTTTTTATAAGATAGAGAGTAGTTCTGACTGAATAAGACTGAATAATATTAATTCCACAGCATTTAATCAGAATTTATTTATATTGCCTTTAGTCATCACCTATATGTTATCTTGGGTTACCTTTTTCCATAAAAGTCTGGTTTCATTTTTCAAGTGTTATTTTTGTATTTTTAATGGATATTCCTTGAGGTCTACTGTAAGGTTCCTGGTAGTTGACCTTGCCGATTAATGAAACATAAACAGAAAATGTCAAAATAGAAACAAAACAGTTTTGATATATTGATAATTATACGAAAATAATTTGTTTCCAATTATATTTAGTGTAACCAGTATCAATGTTCTGATTTATCACATCCATAATCTTTTTTACTTTGATTTCTAAAGTTATTTTTGCTTTGCAAAAGTGAGAAATTAACTGCAGCTCTTATGCCTGTATTCTCATATTTCAGTCACTGTGTAAAATCACTAAGTGCACGTAGCATGCACAGACCCCATTAAGAAATGTTAAACTATTTTTGGTACATTTGAGAAAAAATAAATCATTTCATACAAAACTACAATTTGTTCTTTCAATTTTAAAGAAGAAGCCATTAACAACTTGTCATCGCTCTTTTAAAAATGCAGGTAATGTATAGACTACATGATATATATATAGTATTTTTACATGCTATTCATTTGGAAGGACAACATAGCCAATATGTTCCCAAACTGTCATTGTGGCCCTACTTACCACTAACTCCAGTAAGGGGTTATTCCCCTTCTGGGTTCCAGTTCCCACTTCTGAAACTATTTCAGTCCTTACACAATAATAAACATCAGAACTAAATAGTATACATCAGGATTATAAACAATCCAGAATCCTTAGAACTTCTTTTTACTTTAAGAAAAGACAGGATGTGGCACTCAGTGCCATGGTCTGGTTGACAAGGTGGTGTCAGGTCATAGGTTGGACTCGATGATCTCAAAGGTCTTTTCCAACCTGATTGACTCTGAGATACTGCAAGGCTTGCTGTGACTAGATTTAGACTGGTTAGTTGTCAGCAATGCAAGAATTGCATCAGGCCAAGATTTAGATTTAATGTCCCAATGGATTACAAGTAGCCAAACTTATGTAATATCAGTGCAGTGATATTTCTAATATTATGATTAATGCACGTGGCACTGTCATATATACTAGCAGAAAACAAGAGCAGAAAAAAAATGAGAAAAAGCCAATTTTATAATCACAGAAATGATTGATATAAAAATCCCACTGAAGGCAAAATGTAAGCTAATTTTCATCACAAAAATATGTCTTTATCTTTTATAATGTGATCTTTCACATGAAGAGAAATTTTAGAGAATATAGCTATGAATTTAGGTATGATACAAAAAATAAAGGGATTGTAATAAAAACCTATAAAATATTAAGTGAACCACAGATGGCACTCATCTTAATTCAGGAACAGCAGAATAACCAATAAAATTCCAACATGATGGAAATAAATGTAACTTTTATTACATGACAGCTACTTTCCATGTAGATCTTACTGTTTAAAAAACTAATATCTCAGTAACATTTAGAGAACAATTAAGTTTATGCACAGATACATTAACATATTAGCTAAAAAATTTATGAGATAAATCCAGCATAGAAATCAAACTTTGGTAATATTAGAGGAAAAATTCCTTTATAAGTAGTATAGAGTTCCCTCCATGATTACTCAGCTCTCCCCAGGTGAGAGAAAGGTGGGTCTCAGGTTCGGGTACTCTGTGGCCTCATCACTCTTCAATGAAGTGTATGCTGTGGGTTTGAAACCAATTAAGCTCAGAAAAGATTAAGAACTCAGGACTCCCATTTTCTAGTTAAGGCCTTAGACAGCTAAATAGTTTATGAAGACATTTCTCTCTTCTCTTTGAGCCTTTTCCTTGTGTTTTCTAAAACAGGAGTGGTCCAGATGGCTGTACTCAAATGGTAATGGGCCACAGACTCAGACAAAGTATTACACCATGAATCTCCATTTCTCTGAGGTGACTATTTCAAGGTTTCATGCCAGCACCTTACTCTAAGAAAGTGGCAATATTTCCAATATATTCCTCTTATTAGCATATTCTCTAGCTGGTTTATGCAACATTCCACGATGTGTCAGCTGTTTTAAGTCCCATTACACAAAGCCCAGAAATTTCCTCACATGTCCTTCTCCAGCAATAGTTGCGCTGATTGCAGCAGATAGTCCTGCACTACAAAAAAAGGCAATTCTACTAAAACTGTGATGAATACTGACTAAGCCATTTAATCGAGCCTACTCTGAATGGAAAGAAGACTCAGCCAGTAGAGTTAAGAAGGCTGATAGTTCAGGAGAGCAAACAAGCAAGAGGAGCAGGCTGGAGGCAGCAGCCTCTTCAGTGCCATTGCTACAGAATGTTACTAATGCTCTGACCTAGGTGTGAGTTACAGCTTCTAAGCCAGGTCCAGATGAGTTCATTGGCCATGTCCCAGCTCCATGTCACCAAATGACCCAGACACATGTAATCATAAAAATACATGTGCATCTTGCCCTGGTTGCCTTATGAAAGGGGACTGAACAGGCTCGGTTTAGAGGACGCCCACCTGATCAATGCACACAACGTATCCACTATTTAGATCCCAAGCGTAACTCTTCAAAATTAGCAAGGAAGCCACAATAAATAATTTTTAATTTAATTCCAATATGTGGGCTCCCAAATAGATTTGATTTCTTGATTTTCTTTGTAGTGTCTAAATCTCTGAGTTTATGCCAAAGGTCTTTTCTGTAAATATCATTATATCTGTAAGAAATCAGGAGACCAAGAATCTAGAAACTTTTTAATCACTGAATTTTACCCATGACTTCCTTACAAGCTTAACAATAAATTTAAAAGCGGAATAATCTTTTCCTTTTGCCTGAAATATCCCCAATGAATGAAATATATTTTTCTTATCTTCTAAACATGAATATTAAATCACTTACTTTTCTAGTGCAGGTCAAAGAAGTAATAAATTCAACATGAGAAAACTAAGCACTATGAGAATTTGGTGATGAGGATAAATGCAAAAATAATATGAAAAATACACTCAGTTATTTTCAGATTTGAAGCATATAAGTATATTTTCATAACTGTCTACATTTTATTCACTTAAATGCAAATAATTAAATTCACATAATCTGAATTCAAGTATAAATTACAACAGATTCATTATGTTGCCAGCTATTTTTTGCAATATTCCATAGCTCTGACAATGTATTTTTTTAATAAAATACCAGAAACATACCCTAGCCACATCTTTAAAATGTATATTTAAAATTCATTTTTTAACTACCTCTCACCTTTTTTAACTTAGGTCCTCTGGAAATTGTGTGTAATAATCCTAAAGAGGAAACTATAAATAATTGAAATTATAAGTAATTTCTGGAACATTCTCCTCTTTTAGTAATTATAAGTAATTGTAGAATAGATCAAGACTAGCCCAGAGGAGAAAGATGGGAGTGTTGTGGACAAAAACTCATCATGACCTGGCAGTGTGCCCCTGCAGCCCAGAAGACCAGCTGTGCCCTGGGCTGCATCCAGAGCAGTGTGGGCAGCAGCTGAGGGAGGGGATTCTGCCCCTCTGCTCTGCTCTGCTCTGCTCTGCTCTGCTCTGCTCTGCTCTGCTGAGAGCCCTCCTGCAGTGCTGCATCCGGCTCTGGGGTCCTCAGCACAGGAAAGACATGGATCTGTTGGAGCGAGTCCAGAGGAGAGAGAGTTGATCACAGGGCTGGAGCACCTCCCGTAAGAAGATGCACTGAGAGAATTGGGGCTGCTCAGCCTAGAGAGGAGAGGGCTTTGGGGAAACTTTAGATCACCTTCCAATACCTAAAGAGACTACAAGAGAGCTGGAGAGGGACTTTTCACAGGGTCAGTAGTGAGAAAACAAGGGGGAATGGCCTTTAACTGAAGGAGGGTAGATTTACATAAGATATGAGGAAGAAATTCTTTACTGTGAGAGTAGTGAGTCACTGGAAAAGGTTGCCAAAAGAGGTTGTAGACTCTCCATCCTTGAAAGTGCTCAAGGTCAGACTGGAGAGGACTCTGAGCAACCTGGTCTAGTGGAAGATGTCCCTGCCTACGTCAGGGCCTTGGAACCAGATGATCTTTAGGGTCCCTTCCAACTAAAACTGTTCTATGATTCTATTATTCTAATTTGATAATTTTGAATTACAAGTGTTACAATGAAGGTCCATTCTCTTTTTTATTAATTTTAAATAAAAGTCACAATGCTAATAAAGTCTTCCTTCTGATGTCTAAATAGGCTACCTAGAACAGAGGCTAGACAGTGTTAAAGGAATAAAGGAGATATTTATTAAAAAGGCCTTTGAAGGATACACCTTGGGCAATACAAGAGCCTGGCCAAGGCTACGTCCAAGATGGATGATGGTCACGAATTTTCACACTTTTGTTAGTTTTGGGCCATTTACATTTTGGGGTTAATTGTCCAACTACAGCTTCAGGTTATGAATCTCTCCTCGATTTGCTGTTGTTTACACTTTTTGGGCCTGAAGCTGCAGTGCTGTCCTTGGTTCTCAGGCTGGAAAGGACTGTTTTGTCTAACTGAACCTGCTAAGTCTATATGAAGTTCAGAGTTACACACTAATGCAGTACAGAAAATATGAAAGTTAAAACTTAAGGCATCACTTCCACCTACTGAAGAGATTCAACCAGGTGAAAGTATTTATAACATCATAAGGTATTATATTTACATAGAACTTAAATTTTAGATGCACTTTAATGGTTTCCCTTCTATATGAGCTATTGCCCCCCACAAATGGCATATATCAAATACCTTCTAAGTGATTGGTTTATAAAATTAAAGAATAGACCTTCAATTAGAACCCTAAATCCAACTCATTTAAATCTGAATTATACTTGAGAATTGTAAAGTTGATGCAGTTACTATAGGCAGCTGTACACATTTTGTCTCATTTTTTTCCATATGCCATAACTTTTTTAGGTAAAGGTTCTCCCACAAAACAACCAGCATAATTTTACCCAAGTAGTGGCAATATAATACATGTCATCATGAAGAAACTATTGCCTTTTACAGTCAAATTTTGAAAAAATCATAAAAATTTCAATTAAATCAGCAGGGTGTCATCTGAAGTACCTAGACACTGCTGTGAAACATTTTCTTAAAGTATTTAGACACTAGCAAATGGTATGAAACCATCAAGTCACTTGATTTAGAACCCTGATAGACTTCCAGGTGGTAGTAATTTCTGCCTACCATAAGTCTTGTCCAAATTCACATTCCTTATGTACAGTAAGAGGCTGAAGTGCTACAGAGCAAACTGCTTTGAATTACAAATATTCAATAATTATGTGAATCATTTCATAAACTCATCAACTAGACATCAGTTTTAAAATACACTCAAATGATACTTAACATAGTCAAATAGAATACTGTTATAATAAAAGCCAAGTTATTTATGCATTTGTTCTAGACCCAGAGGAATAAAATTATCTTATGAACTGTTTTAAAATAAAATTATCTTATGAACTGTTTTAAATCTAACTCTAAGCAATGTAAATCATAATTATTTTTATTTATTCAAGTAAGCACTAACAAATAGGTAATTATATTTGTGCAGTTCATTTTTTATATCACAGGTATCTGTGTTTAATTTTTTTAGTTCCCATATTTTCTGTGAAACTAATTTTTTGGAAAACTGTTCTAGGAAGAACATATGATATTGTGTTAGTATCATGAATTGCTAACGGAGGTACATTAAGAAAGACTGGGAAGATTCCTAGATAAATGAGCACCTAGTTTGTCATTTTTCAATTAATTCAAACAGTTCACAAATTCAGAAATTTATCTGTTAGATTATTCACTATTTGCAGTATGGCCAATTTCAATATAGATAAAAGAGTATTGTAAAAAAAAACTTGACTTTCCAAAGAAAAAATATTAGGAGAGTTAAAAAGAATTATTACTCACAAATGAAAAGTTTAGTAGGCTGAACAAAAATGCCAAACACATCAAATTAAAAATGCAATCAAACTATAAAGGTAAAACATATGCCAACCCACAAAGATATCTGTTCTCAGAAACTGTGAAAGCAGTTAGAATATTGTGCCAAGTCACACTATAGAAGTAATGACACCTCATGCAGTTAATAAAAATAATATTGCAAAAGGTAAAAGCATGTTGCTGTTCATAAAATAAAAATACTGCCTGAAAAAAGCTTTCAAACAGAAAGGTATTGGTAAGTCAGAATGTGGGTCCATCCATACAGCATAATCATAAGTCTTAATCTTTTCAGAAGCTATTATAATAGACTATATCAATAGTAAATATAATATTCAAACTAAATGCTTTTGAAAAACAACTAGATAGCCCAGCTTGAAACCTCCTCTGTAAAGACCTATGGAAACCACAACTAAGTGCAGCCCTGTCTGATTCAAGAAATCTGATGTTTTTATTAGATTAATTCCTGTTTGACTGGTATCACATATTTTTCTTCATTTGGACTCCCAAACTGGATTTCTCACTGTTGACAGTCCAATGCACACTTTGTGAAAGTGGATCCTTCAGTCGGTCTCCAAATCTGTTTTAGCTCCCATCATAAGTGTATGTGTAGATATCAAACATGGGCATGCAATATGACAGCAAGTATAGAGACCACAAGAAAACTTATAAAATGAGGAAGCTGAGTAAAATAACCATCAGATTAATTCTGACTAATAAAAAAGTCTGGATTCAATAAATAATGTAGCATGACAAGCAGACAAGTTAATCATGGTGTCATAAGAAATGCTATGAACCTTGACTATTTAGATTGAATGATGTCATTTGTAAGGATGCATCTAATCACAGAAGATCCATCTTCTTTCAGCTCTCAGAGCCATCAAACATCAAAGCCATGTTATGAACGAGCTGATATTTCAGCTCATTGAGTGTTGAAACCAGTTCATATAATAAAACTTCTAAAAAAAATCACTGTCTTCAAAGGTAGGACAAGTTTCTGTTGATTCTAATGGCTGCAGTGTGGGATTAAAGAGCTGTGGTATACTTTGTAAGGATTCCCAGTGCTTGCTTTAACTCCCAGGTTTTCTTTCAGTGCAGAGAGTAGAAGGGAAACATCTGACAGAAGCATGATGAGAATAAGCCTCTTGAAAGCCCACATGTGTAAGCATATTTCTCTTAAGAAGACATTGTTTTGAAAACCATGAAGATTTCTAAAATACAGAATGGTACTCCAAATTTGATCTTTCCATATCCTGCAAGTAACTGTTGTACAACATGCTTCCTGTAAAATCAGTTCTAGAAACTTCCTCCAGAACAAGGTCTTTTTGATCTACTCCTCTGGTGGACTTGCAGTAATCTGGAGTCCATCTATGGGAGACAAAAATACCACAATAAGAGGCAAAGAGGATTTTGAAAGTGTACAATGTTTATAACAGGTTGTTCTGGCCAAGAAGATTCCTGAAAAAAAAAATCCAGAAGTTGCCTACAATCACAAACATAGGTTTCAGCTACCTAATCACTGTGCCGAGTGCACTTTCATACCTGTGGAATCTGAGCCACAGAAGTGGTAAGCTGCATGACTTCTGGAGCCACTCTGGAGCAGCAGCTGGAAGTCAGCTAGCATAAACCAGAGGATTTCAACCAGCAGGGGATGTCTACACGAATCTCATCTCAGATGTCTATACTGTCAGCAATAACAAACTGTTCTGATAAAATATTCAAGATGTGGAAAGATGTCTCCATAGCGAAGAAATAAATACAAAAGTTTTACACAATAGAAAACACAGGAAAACAGCTTGATTCAGCTGGCTGAGGGGAACTGAAAGGGAAACTCTTTTATAGTAGCATTAACCCAGAAAGAACCCAGCAAGAACCAGAAAAATGCTTTGGGAATGTTTGAACATCATTCTCCAATGCCTGTGTACAAGGAAATTATGACAAGAAAAGTGGAGGTACTAAAACTGCTTCCATCTAAGAGGGAATGGTGGATGGCTGACAAAAGGCACCTTGAGGAAATGTCTTAGCTTGACCACAAACTCAACATAAGCCACAGAAAATATCACTGTGACCCAGCTGTAATGTTAAAAATAAATGATGGGAGCTGAGATGCTTCTTTTTTACACTACATGTGTAACATATGGAAGAGATGAAGAAGAAATATGGCTCCACAGCTAAAAGCTCCAAAAATTTCACTTATGTACTTTCTCTCAAAAGAGAAATAAATTGTCTGAGACATATAGAAGTTAGTGTAGCACAAGCACTGGTGGTTTTTTCAATGTTTCACAAAACTGTGGTTCGAAAAGGTTGTAAAAATCAAGTTCCTAACTAAAGAATTAATTTAACAGGCAAGCCTAGTCAGCCTATAAGGCCTTCAATGGCAGGAAAAATGCCATTCAATGTTCATTGAAGCCTATAAGGCTTCAATGGAAAGCAAGAGAGAGGGGGCACCATATTTAAAGAAATTGTAAAAGAGGCTCTGCAAATGGGAAGGTAAAATTTTCTTTGGTAACGTACTGGTTTTCAGTTTGCAAATCTGAACTTGTGAACTCTTGAAATACTGTTGTCAATATGAAAGCAAAAAACCTAATAAATTCTCAAGAAACACAGGCCTTGAGAGATATATGGTAAAATAATGTAACAAATTTCAGTGTAATGTTATTTTTTATTTGTAGCTTTCAGGAACATTGCTCCTGCCAGACAAGTACTTTCAACATATGGATAGATCTGAGCAAAATAGTTGCTTAGAAAGACTGAGAAAGAATCATTAAGTCATGTTGAAGTTAGAATAAGTGAGAATAACATTTTTTGTCCTCCCTTCAAGATTTTTGTATTTTAAAGGCTTTCCCAAAGACTCTCTAAAGTGTAAAGATTCTGATAATTTAAAAATTAGAGGAAGGATGCTAAACATAAATGAAAAGACATTTTGTTATCTCTGACTTAAATTAACAATTTCACAAAATAAAAACATTTCTATTAACATCCTGGGAAATTAAGAGCTTCATCTAAATGGGTAGAACCTTTCTCTTTCATTTTACTTTATTCTCTGTGATACACTACAAGCTTACCAAGTGGCTTACTGTGCTTTTTATTTACAAACTGAACAAGATCAAAACCAAACAATAACAAGGAATATCAATTGATTCAATCAGAAAGCTGTCTAAACTTAAATCATCTATCTATTCAAACATGATTTTAAATTTCAACAGTTCATTTTAAATCCTAGTGTATTTCATCAAATTTTAAAACTCATTAAAAAAAATGTGGGGTCATATCTTTAATGCCTGTCTGACAGACGAGTCAACAGTGAAATACATTGTCCTCCAGTCTTCAGCTGCATTCTCTTTGTGTTATTCAACAGAGTTATCATGATTCCAAACAGAAGCAAGGTAAGTTCATCAAAACAGTTAGCAAGACAATAGTTTTGTGCATTGCAGTCCATATTAGATGTTGTGTCCAGTTCTGGGCTCCTCAGTCCAACAGAGGTGTGGGCTTACTGGAGCAAGGCCCCAAAGATAAGGAAGGCCTTGGAGCATATACTGGATTATAAGAAGAAGCCAGGAAAACTGCTGTGTGCAGAGGTGGGAAGGCTCAGGGGGATCTTACCATTGTTTATAAATTCCTGACAGAGTAAATAAACAGACTCTCTGCAGTAGTGTCTTGCGGCGGCAACAGTGTCTGGCTACAGGACAATGAGTACAAACTGAAAGATGGGAAATTTCACTTAAGGATAAGAAGAAACCTTTCTTACAATGAGGTTGGTCAACTCTAGTACTGGTTGCCCAGAGAGATTGCAACATCTCCATGCTTGGAGATATTCAGGACCTGCCTGGGTATGGTGCTGGGCAACCTGCTCTTGTTGATCTGTCTATGAACAGGAGTTTGGATGACACCCATAAGTGCCCTCCATTTTTAACAATTCTGATTTTATGTGATTTTGTATCAATGACAGATTATCTTTCTTTCCCTTTCAACACACACTGTTCTCCCAAATACAGATTAAGCTAAATCAATAGAAAAGTACTAGGATTTTTTTTTTTTTTGATACTTTACATCAGATACTACAATCTCCTTTCCAAAGACTGTGTTTTCTAATTTAAAAAATAAATAATTATAATAAGTAACCTTCCTCAGCACCTAGCATTACATATCCATTTTCCTTGAAACTCCTCTTCCCATTACTTCCTTCTGCCTATTACTTCCTTGAAACTCCTCTTCTTCCCACAAGTGTAAGTTTCTTTTGGACCTTCTGAAGATTATACATAAATCACAACCCATTCAAACATTAAAATACTTCCTTCCTTCTCCTACATTACTAATGACACTAATTTTAATATCTAATTTTCAGTCATTTTTCATTAATTTTCATTCATTAAATCTTTTCTCTTTTTTGATATTGAAGGTCAATTGAGAATAACATATGTAAAAAGTAACTGATCTTCTACTATGAGTCCAGCACTTTGAAAGCAGATTTTCTTGTCTTGTAATATGAAGAAGGGCTTGAACAGAAAACAGCATTTATAAATTAACAGCTGAAAAATACCTGTTTTTAAAAGGGATTTTGTAATCTAGGCTTAAGTCAGCCATTTCTCTCTGACAGTGCTGCAAACCTGCTCTAAATTGCTTTAGAAACTACTTTCTGTCATCTTCCATGACAGAGTAACATATAATAAGTTGTTTATGTATATCAAAAAGAGAGCTGAAGCATCTTCTGAGTAACATAAGGAATCCAACTCTATTTAGATGTCATAAAAAGTAATAAATAATTTAGCAATTTTCTATACTATTGGGATCTAAATGCTTTATACTGAGCAGGTCTCTTCCCTCATTTTTTTTTTTTTTTTTAATATAGAATATCATGATGTAGTTTGTTGTTCTAAGACCAAGAAGATATATTTTAATGATCTGTTTATCTTGCAAATTGCAAAATATAACTTTCTGTGTAGGTAAATACTATGTCAAAAAAAAAAAAAAAAAAAAAAAAGAAAAAAAAAAAAAAAAAGAAAAAAAAAAAGCTTTCCAGGAACATGTGTTCTTTTTTTCTTTTTTTTTTTTTTTTCAATAAATAAATAAAGCTGCCTGGGCCAAGTTCTAGCACTCCTACCACAGTGTGTCAAGTTCCAGCCAAGAGCAAATATTTATGTCTGCATGCCACATTAAAACATCTTGAAGCAATAAAGCTGCATTCAGAAGACGCTTGGAGCCATCTAGTGGAACTGAAGGTAAAAGCCGAGGATCGTGGATATGAAATGCAGTCAGTTTGGCAGGAAAGGGAGTGACATGCTTAATTTTCAGCAGTTTTTTTCCTCAAATACATTATGAAACTTGACACAACTGTTTTTATTCAAGTTTAAGAAAAAAATAGCTTTAAAAAAGAACTTAAAATTAACGTAAAAGTTCAAACTTGCAGGATGCTCTGAGGGCTGATTTAAAAACATCATCCCCAGAAATATATAAATCCAGAGTAACCAGGAAAGTGTACTGCATAGTGTAAGGCATGGCAGCTACAGGAATTAACGAAAATACCTAAAATATGTGTTTATCTTCAAATTTTCTTATTTCATTTGCCAGTGGTAGATATACAGTGGTCAAGAATTATTCAATTTAATAATTACACACTTCCTTTCATTGAGGAAGCAACTCACATCATATATCAGACATATTCTTCAATTTATATTTTTTAAATTGGCTCTTGATTTTAACATTGGAATCATGTGTGATTGCTTGATTACAGAAATGTCAAATCTTTCAACATCAGCCTCATGGCAAAATTTCCTACATCACATCTGCACTCAGAGAATTACCTCATCTTTGTATTTATTTCTGTGTACAGTTTAAACATTACTTGCTTTAGTGCACAAACCTTTCTATGGAATTTATCATGATTATTTCAGCTATCACATCAACAGAGTTTCAGATAAGATCATACAAATTTTGGAATTTATCAATATACCCATATGCAGAGAGAATACGCTCCATCATCAGTGCTGTCTTCAAGGATGGAAAAAATGCTACAGTTTTCAGAGTCCAAGTCCACTGTTTTCCAGTTACTGATGAGAACATATTTGGTCTTCCTTCACATAATAGACAAGTTTTTAGGTGGAGATAATAGAATAGATCATTAAAACCACATTAGCTATAGAATGACACTGCAAAATCTGCAGAGATTTTTGATCTCTCTGTATTTGTAACTTGCTAGAGTTACCTAAATGTACACAATTGTCACAACAATGGCTTGAATTATTAGGAGCTAAGCTGAAATCAAATTAGATATTAGATAAGCAAATTTATAAACTTCTACTAATAGTGCTTTCTGTGGTTATATCATTTTGAATGCTCATCACTTTAAATAATAGTTTCTCCATTAAGTAAGTCTTAACATGAAGGATTAAAAAACAATATATTATTTTTTCTTCTTCAAAACTCCCCCATTCTAGCACAGTTGAACTGTTACTGTCTCCAAAGAAGGTGGCTTTGCTTGAATTTTATACACATTACTTGAGTAAGGGGCCTGCTGTTAAGGCCCATAGTCATAAAATGCCCCTTTGCACACCCAGACAGGGTGACAGAAGACATATGGAAGATAAATATTAATTCTTTTTCTGTTTTATTATTAGAATAATATTACAATATATTAAAACATTACATAATAACAGACAGAAATTTATAGGAAATTAGGTTTCATTAGCAGTTCACAGAATTAATTTCTCAAATTGCTTATTTGTAACATTGCTGGTTTAGAAAACTCTGTGGTTTTCTTTTGTGATTATGAGATTTTTTTCTAAATAACCTTTGGATTAAGGGTCCTTTCATGTTATCTATGATGTTTGAATGTTGTATTCTAGAAATTTTCTTATTATATAGTGGTTTTTCTTTAAATTTCACTAACATAATACTATGCATTGCAGTATATCATCACACTCTCAGGCTATTTCCTTCCTTAAGAATACTTTGGAAAAATTAAACCTACTGTCATACTATATTAATTAAACTTTAATTCATGGTATCTAAATCAAGAAATTGACCATTCCCAATCACCTGGTTCACCAGAGTGTCACTATAAACATGCAGTCTATAATTGAACCTAGACATTTGAAAGTTTGTATACGTTAGAGTAGAAAACTTAAAACCAAGAAAACAGTCTGATTTATAACATAATTACTTGATATTATGTGACTTATTACAGAAAAATTGCCATCTGGAAGGCCCACAGAAAGTACTGTGAATTATTGATTTAATCTGCAGAAAAAAATAAATCATACATCATTAGCTGATGCAAGATGTTTAAAATATTTTCTTCCCAGAAGCATTCCTTAAATATAAACACTAGTCCCCCTGTCAAATACTATCTTTGTTCAATGCAATATGTTACTTGTCAGTATTTTGGAAAATCTGTCATACTTGAGGAATTCCGAGGCTTTCACTGTTACATGTCTTCTATCCTCAAAAACCTGTGTCATATTCTTTCACCATTTGTCCAAAAGACTCTTCTGTTTGGAACTGGCTGACACAATTTAATCAACCAAAGAACTCACTGTCAAGTGGCCTGATACACTCTCTCCCTTGAGAAAATAAGCTGCCACCACAGCTTTTCCACTATCTGCTAAGCCAAGAAGTGAAAAATTGAGGCTTGGAATTAAAAAGGATTTCCCACACAGGAGTTCAAACCAGGAAAAAAAAAAAGCTATTAAATATTTATAGTGATAGTCAAGTAACTCTAAAACCTGCTTTCCTCACAATGGCACATTGTAGGTGCCATTTTGCTTTAATTTATGCTATATAAAGCCCTGGTATCATTAATGATACTGCAATGATTGTAAACCTGTATGCAACTTCAATCTGTTCATTCAAATAAATGTGTATTTATTGATGAGGACCCAGTAGAAACAAAGATAAGCTGCTAGTGTAATGGCAAAGGTAGGAAAGCATAAATCTTCTCTCCAGCATAAAATCTGTCCTTAGATGCAAAAGCTGCAATTGTTACATGAGAAAAAAATGTGAATAATCAGTGAGAAAGAGTTCTATAGTGGTGGGATTCTATCAGCAAATGTATAAGGCAAGGAATTTGTTAGACGCAAAAATCTATGTTCTCTCTTTCAACACCCACATTGTCTGTAGTCTGGAGTCAATCTCACTAGCGTATCTATCCCAATAACCAGGGACAGGATGCCACAAAGCACAGTATTCTATGTTCATATCCATGCCTGAACACTCTTCAGAGGATATTCAATTGTCCTCATTGGAACTCTGAATCTCAAAACAAGGACTTTGTTTTGAAGGGAGGACAAATGGCATTCACCCTAAGCGTGTCAGGGACTGCAGTAACAGGTTGGAGATTTCATCCTATGCCTTGCCAGGCCTTAGGACCATGCCTTGGCCCTGTTCCATACAGCATGAAGGTGCACACTGGGTGCTGTTATAGTTCTAGATGTTAATTGGTTGGCAATGATGTAACTTAGGTTTACATTTTAATCCTTTAATTTCCATTATAGCTACCTTTTTTCTCGTTTTAAAGGATAATTGCAGAGTACAACAAAGTTCTTAAAGTAGAAAAATACTACAAGACAATTTACGACAAAATCCTGGTCCCTCAAAATATCCACATCACAACTTGCTACATTTACACTACTGAGCAAAACAGTGGAAATACCTATTCCCCAGTCCCAAAATCACATAGCATCATCTTCCAATCCGTAATATTTAGCTCAGTGAGTCTTCAAAATAAAGGTCATGCCTATTGAGAATGGTGTTTGGTCCATCCTAATGTCTAGGCTGGGAATTGGGATGTGAGCTGGTACAAGCCAAAAGCATGTCCCAATACAGATAATTGAGTTCTGGTACCCCAACACATTCTAGGAGACTGTTTAATGTACTGATAAAGATGCAGCCAAAGGCAAACAGACTGTGGCACTGTGTATTATAGCTATTGCCTAGGGGTCTCTTTCTGACCATATTCCTGTACCATTTCAATGGAAGACAAAGTACAAGGAAGGGAGATAATAAACACCAAGGTTGTATCATGACATCCAGACAAGATGCAGCTGGAGTGACCATCTCAGCCTGAGAACTGAGGTGTTCTCAGGTACTTTAGTCATCCACTCCATAATCACTTGGATCTGGTCTTCCTGCCTTTCAGTCTGTTTCCATGAACAAACAGAATTTGGCTCTAAACACAACTCAATAGAAAGAAAAGAATAAAATACATTGTGATATACTTCCAAACTGATATTTTGTAAATACTCCCTATTCACAAAGCACTCTTATAAGGTACCTCACAAGCAGCTGTACAAAGAGACATGATACTGTTCAAATTAGACCCAAATGTTTGTTTCATTAAAATAGCTTTTATAACTCAGGTGTGAGAATATAAACTTACTGTTGTTTTTTTATTCACAGTAATTAAAAATGTTAATTTAAATGTGAGTGATTATGGCATTTTACAAATGTGTGGTTTAGTAATTTATACCAAGTAGGTATCAAACCAATAACATAAGTTCCAAGATTTATATTTCTTATTTATACAAGAAATTGGGTGGGATTAACTTATTTATTAACCTTAAGGTTAACTTTTATTTATTTATTTGTTTGTTTGTTTGTTTGTTTGTTTATTCTCGGTAAGATCAGCACAGTTTCAGTAAAGTCAGAAGTCTAGCCCAGTTCATTTTCACTATATCTTTTTTTATCAAAGCAATGACAGAGGAAGAAAGTAACTACTTTAAGTCTCTATTTTGAATCAAAATCCAGTTATAATTCAAAATGCAGAAATTTATCAAAGGCCTTTCCCTTTTAACTGTTATGAATTCAAACCTGTTTGTCTTCAGTGCCATATGGGAAAATGAGAAGATCCTATTCAGAATGATAATGGCATGTATATAGGTTGGCCTTGATGATGCTAAAGGTCTTTTCCAACCTAGTTAATTCTGTGATGTATGAAACAGATTTACTCTGCATGTGCACACAGGGCTTCCTGCAGTCTTGAAATAGTCCACCATTTGGTTTGCTTAAATTCCCACTTGAACCACTCTGGTTATACTTGTAGGATATAAATGGGACTTCAGTAGTACCAGTGTTCCACATTGTCTGTTATGACCCTGTCTGTAACAAGCTATTATAATGACAAATACAGCAGAAATGTCACAATGCAAGTGTATATGTGCTAGGTCAAATTGCCAAAAATTACTATGAAAGGATATATAGTTTAACATTGCATTATCTGTATCAATACTGTCATTAAAACCTCCCTGTAATCCATACTAGATTAATTACACAGAACTATCACTTAGCTGTTTGAAAAATAAACAGATAGAAAAATGGGCTAGTATTCTCTGTGATGAAGTAATATAGATTTAGGTTTATGACTTATAGTACTTACATTCTAATTTTGAATGTTTCTTATCCTCTGTAGCAGTTTAAATCCAAATAAGCTAACTTAACACCTATGTGATTTGGTCCATCTCTGACTCCACATAAGCCGGAAAATGAGAAAATCTTACTTATCTGGCATCAATTTCAGCTGGGATGAAATCCATACAAGATCAGATAAGAAAGAACAACTCTTTTTTTCAGTGTGGGTGGTCAAACATTGGCTGGTTGCCCAGACAGATTGCAGTCTCCATCCATTGGATACATTCAGAACCTAAATGGACAGGGCACTGAGCAACCTGCTTTAGTTGTCCCCTCAGTCAGTAGGGCTTTGGACTGGATGACCCCCAGAGGTCGCTGCCAATCCCAACAATGTCATGATGCTGTGATTAATTACTAAATGTTATCTACAGTTTACACTGCCTGAACTTCTACTTTTACAGTCTACAGCAAAGAATGTAAGAGAGTAATAGTTACTCTTAATCCTTGAAAATATTTATTGGCAGTCAACTGATGTTTAAATAGTTGCACAGTAAGGACAAAGGAAAGTTAGGACAGAGTAACATTATCTTTGTATCCAAAATTTTACATAACAAATCTCAAGTAAATTGATATTATTATCATGTCATACTCTTCCCTGAAATAGCATACATTAACAGTTCAACATAAATTATACAAGCATAAAGTAATGAATGGGTATTTTTTTCATAGTAATTTAAATAGGCAGTATTCATAATTAAACACGTACTATCATTTCTTTCTCTTTCCCCTCAGGCTTTTTAATTCCTGTTTCAATGTAACTGTAGAGGAAAAAAAGACACAGTAGATAAAGTATGTTCGTTTGTATTCAAATTAAATAGACAATCTAAAAATACTTCGGCTTCACTTTGAAATCCTTATCTAAGGGTTGAGAGGGAAAAAAAAAAAAAAAAAAGGACATGGATAACATCACTTCAACTTACCAGAACTGGAAACTAAATATAACACATTGTCACCACCACAGAATCTAAAATCCCATCAGGCACAGGCCTCCACAGATTTGGAGACTTTAAGCCACTTCCAAAGGGCTGCTCAGAAATCCCACTCTGCCACAAATTGTCTGCAGATAGCCAGCAAGAGATACAAGCCACGTGTAACAGTACAAAACACAGTTGTGCACACTAATTTACTGAGACAGGAGAGAGAATTCCCTCTGCCAGCTCCCTGCCCTGAGCCTAAATTCTCCCTGCAGACTGCTGTGCATCTCGTCATGGCTGTAGCTGGTGACAGCACCAACCATCTCCAACACAGCAGCACAATGACTTACACACTTGTACTAAATCAATGTGGTTTAAGTTCTAGTCTACAGTTATTTTCTTGATATCTACTCTGATACATTGCATTTATGTGTATATGCAAGTATACAGAGTGGGAGTTTCATGGCCAGATTTATTCAGTTCTGGAAGAGATTTCTGTAAATGGTCAATTAAAATATGGTTTTTGAAAAAGGTTTTGCTGTCTGAAGAGGGTGATCCACGGAGATATTATGTGTATAACAGAAGACAAGCACCATTATATATGTATGCCAGACTTTATTTCTGCAGTATTCTTTTTCAATGAAATCTGACCCAAATTTCTGTGCAATCTTCCATTGAGCTAAGCAACAGCTCATGCTGGATATCTAAACTAGTTAAACTTATTTTACTCAAGTTGAGATCTGCCAGCTAGCTAATCTTGTTCATGAAAAAAAAAAAAAAATCCTTAATTTCACAGGGAAGTGATTGATTGCATACAAATGTGGCTTATTGGTTTTTCAGAATTTAAATTCAAATTACTGAATTCTGTTTTGCAGCAGTCGATTAGGCCTATCACTGCTCAAAAAAAAAAAATAAAAAAAATAAAAAAAAAAATTTAAAAAAAAGGAAAAAAGGTCACTGGATGTTTTTGTTGCTCCAGTTTCCCTAAGGCAGTAGCAGCAAAGCATGCCTGAAGATTATGAGGCTCTTGACTATTTCTGCTGTACTCTGAGGTTCTTCAGAGCAACCATAAAACTGAATAAATCTTACTGTTTTGACTTGCTTGACAAAACAGAGCCTTAACTGAGTAATCTGTAAATTTGGGAAGATTATTCATTATTTACACAGAATTTCAGGATAAAAATCCTAAAAGCTCTTGCTAGAATTCACTGCCTGCTGTGAGCACCATTACTCTCACTGGTGAAAAAATCAGTTTTATCTTGCTCCTACTGACAACCCTGTTGTTGCCTTCTCAGAGCAGGAACAGCTGAACTCCGTTACAGCACCCCACATGAGAACAGACAGTTCTAAGATCAGCTCTGAAAAGCTATGCAGGGTGATAAATTAATTACTGTATTAAGGAAAGAAAAAAACCCTTTGATCGTCACTATTTCCCAGAGGAGCAACTTGGCTGAATGAAACTTAGATGTCTTCTCAAGCAGGTAATTTGTCTTTCCAGTGTAACACATGGTAGGGAAGAGTATTTTCTATTCCTCATCCTCCTCCTCCTCCTCCTCCTCTTCCCTCTCCTTTTTGCATTTTCAAGCAGATTTCAGTTGTTCCACAGTAATTCATAATGACAAAACCCTGGCAATACCTAGGCAGTTTATAAACTCAGAGGCCAGGGCAGTCCATCAACAGAGACAGCTTAACTGGTCAAGGACAAAGGCCTGGAAAGAGCAGTCCCTGGCAGGTTTCATGAAGGTTTTCTCCCTTGGTGGCCCTTCATGACCCCAGCAAGCCCAGGGTGGGGACCAGAGAGCCCCATTCCTCCCTCGAGGTTCAGCCGAGGCAGTCAGGAGCCAGACAGTGCCTTCCTGCCTCCTGCTGCCCAGCTGCCCATCCCACCTGCTCCTCCCCAAGGAGTTGAACGTGTTGGGTGGCTTGCACGTGTGCTCTGCACACAGAGGCAGACCCACAGAGGTGGTGGGAATCCTAAAACCTCCTGGGGTTAATTGCTGAACATGTCAAATGTCCTGTATAGCACCAGGTTCTGGGGTGGATGTTACAGAGCACTTTGCAGAGAACAGAAAATAAGCTTTTAAAAGTTGATAAGACCTCCCTGAAATGTGAGGCTTTTGTTTCTCTGCATGAGTCATTCCTTTCTCCTATCCTGTGTTTCTGTTTCACAGCTTTTTCCCTAACAGATGCTGAAGTGCCTATGGAGTACTGAGGAGGGCAGCCAGCTTCCTGGAGCAGCAGAGACAGTGAAGACCCAAGGAGTTCAGCTGGGGATTGTGTGGAGTTGCTTTTCCCTTCCCTTTCGTCACGAGTTTAGAATGTCACTCATGATGAGCTTCTTATTTTAACTAGATTTCCTCAACAGTTTTACTCCTTTCCAATAGGACAGTCAGCACAGAAAAGGGTGCTAAGGACCAAAAGTCCTTACATGAAAGACAATATCTAAAAAGTGTCATTTGGACTAGTAAAACAAAGAATGACAAGTCCTGCTTGTCCTTAAGCAAATGAAAATGTTATTCTTATTTTATAATCAGTGAAGAAGATATAATTAAATAGAAACACAGAAAACAGAAATGCAATAAATCAAAAGAAATAATTTTAATTATAATATTACTCACTGCATCACAGACCCAAACAGTAGCATGAACCAGAAAGGAACAGAAGAACAGCTATGAAAACCAGGTCTTTTCTAGCATGACATACTAAATATCTGTGATTATTGGAAAGGAATAAAAGTCCTAATGCTAGGCTCTGAAGATGTGGAATCAAATATTGTATTTTCTACAGACTTCCTGTTTACTGCCTCTATACCACTTTGTTTCTGTCATATTTCTCTGGACAAAATAAATATTCTGGCACTTACCTGTCACACAAAATATTCTGAGCAGAAATATTTTATACATGAGGGCCATTTTACCACTTTAATATTTTACAGCAAAATAAGTGAGCGTCATTTTTTAAGGGAATGCTGATTCAAAATAGTGTAAACATAATAAAGAACTTACATTCCATAGTTATCACACACCTAAAGTGATCCTGCATCTCATCTGAATGGTCAAACAGAAGGTCTATGAAGGTATGTCTGAGGTATTACCTCCAATGGAAAAAAAAATCTTAGCTAATTCTTTCAAAGCACCTGAGTTCTTTGGTTTTATATTTTCTTAACAATTAAGTTCCTTTTGCCAGGTATGGGAGATAAGACAGGGAGTACAATGGAACTTATAAAGCAGCCTAATATCTTAGGCCTGATTGAGCAGAAAGCATGGGAGAGACACAGATAACTGCTCTCTGGTGTGGAAGTGACCAAGAGACATGTTGTGAAACTTTGTGATGATTACCAAGTAACTGATGACATAAAGAATGTATAGCCAATGGGAAATTGTTACCAAAAATAGAATCCTACATATAAGTGCCATACAAGTAAACCTTATTTAAACCCTTTGTATTCTTAATAAAATTGGCTTCTGATCCAGCTCAGTCATCCCAGTCTCTCCATTGCCGATAGCCAGGCACAAAACATCCCTTGGCAGTGAAGCTGGAGATCTTCCAGGCAAGATGAAGATCTCAGAGGGAGCTGTGGAAAAAAGTGTTGAAGGAAAACCATGGTGGTACCCGACACCTATGTGGGCCAGGCTGTGTTCAAGCTGTTACATCTCAGCCATCAGAAGACAGAGGCACACAGGCAGATTTGCCCTGCACTAATTCCACAGTCTTCTGAGGGAGGTACATTTGTTCTTATGGAATCCTCTAAGTTTAGGAATCCTCTAAGGAAAATGGTTCTCTGGATGGCTGCTGATTTCTGGCCTTGTATTCTATATGAAGGAATTTGCTTCTTATAGACAAAATATATGCTCTTCAAAACACCAATTAATGGCAAATGCTGCATAAAATATATGTGTTAAAAAGCAATGAAGTCGGTTACTCTTTCTTCCCACTTCATTCCCACTGCCATTTTGTCCTTGGTAAGGCATAGCTATTGTAACACTATTTTTATCCAAACATCAGATTTTAAAGACTTACTGGCACCAACTATGAACTCTAAAATCCAATTCCTCCAAAAATAGCATATCTGTGGTCTTAACTACACAATGTAATGATCCAATAGCTCTTTCTCTATGAAGTCTAGCAACTTTTCAGAAACTAGTTTTTTACCTTGTTTCAAAACTAATCTGTTTTGTTGCTTCAAACATGCTGTTGAATTGGTGTAAGAGGAACACAGTTTCCAGCAGAGAAAGGTTTAACCCACAACGACAGATAATGCCAAGTGCTCCCAGCTCAGTAATGGATTAATCATACCTGTTAATGGAAAAAGATAGAGAATATGTGTTTTCTTTTGTTTGTAACTAAGATAAAGAGATATTCACAGTCTCTAAACTTAAGCTCAAGTAATATTTTTAGCACATGAAAGTGTGGCAACATTGAGAACTATCTTCAAATGCAGGTTGTGAAACAAAAATCAAATTATATCTGCAAAGTAATCAAAAACCCCATAATATATCCCAATTTTCTTTCAAAGAATTTGTATGCAATCAAAACTTTCTGAATATATATATTTATTTATTGTTCGGGATAGAATTCACTTACTAATTTGGCTGACCGAAAACCACAGGACTAGGGAAAAGTGGAGTAGTTGAACTTTCTTTACCTTTAAATGTGAAAGGAGAAGTTTAATTGGAAAACTCTTGAGAAAAACGCATGTGACTATCTAAAAATGTAGATATGTATGATTTAAAACAGATTAAGTATTCATAGTAAGCATTTAAAAAAATGAGAAATGTCTTCATGGGGATCCTGATCTGTTAAGGAAAGAAGTTGAAGATTTGGTTGATTTTATCTGGACTTTTGGATAAGTCCAGTTTATTTTATCAAAATTATTTGTTTTGACATTCACACCAAAATCTAAATTTTGGCAATGAAATTATTTGCTTGCAGACCTTCATTCTGAATGCACCTATATTTTTAGATAATCACTATGGCCACTGTCAAGCTCAGGAAAATTTTCAGAGATAATATATTTTGGTGCAAAGTAGAAAAAAATTCATATTTCCTGGCTGTAGGGACCATTTTAGAATAGACTTGTGTTACCACATGTACTCAGATATACACAAAACTCTTCACAGCCCAGCACAGACTAGTTTTACATACTGGTTAAACAGAAGAGTGTATAAAAGCTGAAGGTCTGCATTTTCAGTGGACCAAAAAAAAATTTCTGCCTATACTTCTCATCATTGCATTATGTGAAAAATAACATATGTGAAGATTTTTACTTGATATTTTTCTTAGATTTGGAATTTTTCAGAAATTTCCCCACAGTCACCAGAAAATAGTGGATTTGACAGGATCAAAGCATTCTGGAGGGATATGCCAATTCAATTGAAGCCCTTGAGGAAAATCTACTCATTTGTGGTCACTCTGCCCACTGCCCATCTCCTGGGTGATTGGCTGCTAAAATCCTTTTTCCAGCCAGCTCCTGGCTGCTTAATCTGTTGAGCTCTGTGGGGTTTTTATAAGCAGTCTGGTTGGCAGAGTTCTCAGCCACCATCCAAGCTCACAAAGGAGCTCATAAGGTTTAGCAATTCCCTGGAGAGCTGGAAATCAAGACAATACAACCAAGATGAACTCTGGAGCTACTGCCCTACTCTGCAGCCAATTGGCTCCACATGCCACAGACAACACCAAACATCCTACCTCAGCAGCTTCCCAAGCTCTCTGAGCTACATGGGTAGTGAGTTCCTTGATAACTCAGCTGTCCAGACATTCCCAGTACCTTCCTTTCTCAGCCCTTCATCTTACTGGCAATACTGCTTCACAGATGCTCTTTTACAAGATGGACAAAAAAATTCATTTTAATTTTACCTTTTTTGTTTTCTATAAATTATTTCTCATACTAATTGTTTTACTCCTGAAATTTTGTCCTTGTGTTGGATTTGGTCTTAACCTGAAAAACCCAAGGGTTTTGCAAGGGCCTGCCAGTCCTCTGGCCAACTGGAGGTTAGTTTTGATCTTGGTAATTGTGAAATTTCATTGTTTTTCTCATTTTTCACCTTGCAATTCTCAAAGTTTTGGCAACATTCCAAAATATACTTACCTGTTTTTATTGTCCAAAAAATAAGAATGCTGCTGAAACATTGTCATTATCAAAAATGAAAGGAGATGTTGGAGCAAGAACAGAAATATGGTTCAAATAATTAGCACATCCTCTACTGAAGTTTGCTTACCACATTCTGCTTCATTTCACAGTTGAAGTGAACAGTTGAATAAAGCTGTAAGTAAGAATAAAGCTCATAAATTTTCATTCCATCTACAATTTCAAAATCTTGATTGTCACATCGGTCATGATTTTTGTATCTTATTGATCCACCCTCTAGAATCATTCATCCTTAATAGTTGAATTTTCTTTGGGGAACTTTCATTTCTTGCTGTATTGGATGATAACCAGAAGTTTCAAGCTTGCAGTGGAGCTCCAGGACCACCCATAATCTTCAGGAGAGGTTGGCATCTTATCTTACCTCTGCTTATAGAGAATATGCAAAGTTCAACCCACCTCACCTGGAAAGCTGAGATCCAAGGATAACAAATATGAGGTAACAGAACGTCAGTAAAAAATCCTAACATTAACTGTAGAGTTGACAATTTCTGTGTAATACCAACATGAAACTAGACATGTGAACTACATCTTTGTTTATGCACATCATGATTACTTCTTGACTCACCCACCCTACTTTATTTTTGTAATAATATGCAAATTCTCTAATCTTGGGCAAACTGAGCATCATACCTTGAATAGCTCTTCTGATGGAGCAAAAATCTCACCTGAAGTAAAAAATGTTTATCAAGAAAAAAAAAAAAAAAAAAAAAACAGAAATGTAATACTTTGTGAAAACTTGTAAGTAAAACAAACAAACAAAAAGCACCTACATATCAGCTTTCATTTATGATCACTCACATCTCCCTTAAAAAAAAATCACCTTTTTGTGCCCTGAGTTCCTACTCTTTAAAAGTGAACTAGTGTCGGAGTCTCCCCCAGATTGGGGTGACCCCGGGTGGTGGTCCTCCTCCAACCCGTGCCTTCAAAGAAAGACTCAGTAGTCTTCAGTCGTCTGGTCTCAAGGCAGTTTATTGCATGTTATCTCAAGGCACACACACTCCCTGACATTCTCTCGGACTCCTTCTCCCTCTGCGTCTCTCTCTGTCTCTCCCGCCCAAGGGGCTGGTGCCATCTTTTATATCACACATTATGTATTAAATGTTTATAGTTTTTCCCCAATGCCTATCACCTATACTGAACAGTGACTTTCTACTCTAAACCAATCTGAGTGCCAGCATCACCAAAAACATGGGGAATAGGAAGGAGAAAGAGGGAGGACAGGGCGCGCCCAAATTCCTCCATCTTAGAACTTCTGACCCCCATGTACAAAACTCAGACCCCTCTGTACAAGGCCTAAAACCCCCCTGTACAGCACTCAAAAATCCTACCTTTCACTTTGTGATTACTTCTATTATAATATCTAAACTTTTGTGATTTCTTGTTCTTCCTGCAAAGTTGGTAAATTGTTCCATGGGTCAAATTCAAAACCACTGGGGTTTCTGGCTGCCTGCCAGGGTCTCAGATGCTTCTGACCTGGACCCGGAACATCCAAGAGTGTCTGAGGGACACCTTGGGTTCCGACAAACTAGTCCTGAAGATCACATGAAAAAGAAAAGCCCCATTAAATTGGTTTACAGATTAAATATTAATGTCTGCCAGCACACATGCCACATGTGAAGCCAGCCATGCTTTGAGCAGGAGCTTGGACCAGGTGACCTCCAGAAGTCGGTGCGACCTCCTGTGCAGTTCAGGGCAGTGCAGCACAGGCATGCCTGTCACTGCAAACTCAGCCTGGCAGGTAGCTGTGAAATGGGGCCACTGCAGGAGCATCTCCTGCTGGTAAGGACATTCCTAGTCAAGCTCCTCCCAGTTTTCTGACAGAAAAATTCTGGATTCGTATTTTGCCTCAGTCACCCCATTTCAGTGTTTTAACCCCATCCACTGTGAAGAAGGAGCTGCGTCCATATGCAAGGTGTGGCCAGGAGCGGGCACAACCTGTCCCATATTGCCTCTTCTGCTCAGTAGAAGCAAGCTCTGTTGTAAAAACAGGGCAGGCAGGAGAAGCAGCTTTTGGAATTGCTAGATCTATTACAGCGTTTTCACAGGTTTTGAATACAGATAGGAAGGGTAGTTTCTAGCCTGCAGTCCCAGAGCTGCCTGCATATTTTTCAGGGTCATCAGCTTCTGTGTGTGCAATTCCTACTTCTAATAAATTCAGTTATTTCACATGACATTTCTGTTCAGTTCTGAGATACACATCTGCCAATAACAGCAGCCACCTGCCACTCCTCTACCAGCTAGTTTGATTTCTCCCCCTCTGATTTTTAATGATTCAGTAATGCAGCATAAAAACAATCTTTTAATTACAAATAGTTTTAAAGAATAAAGTCTCTCTTCTTTCATGGGTATAAGCATGGGATTTCATATACAAAGCAATTCAGTGGGATATTTTTTCATCTTTTCATTAACAGTCTCTCCCTTATAGTACATAATTCCATTTACCTCAAAGGCACATAAAAAGAGGGGGATTATGCTAGTGACCTATAGTTTATGGTGAAGTACAGGGAGGAGAATGTTTTGCCAAACAAAAATTAACTTTCTTTTTATGAGCTCTGCTGAAGGCTGTTCGTGCCCATCCTCAGAAGACAAGAACCTAATTTCCAAGCTTTAAAATAATCAGTATAAAATCCAATGAGTTATATTAGCAGAATTTCAACCCATACATCTACTAAAATTGCTGAGAACCACTTATTTTAGGAAACAGCAATTAAAGCAAAAGACTATGCTGAAGATTTTCAGACTTTATTCTGATTTTTACCGCAGGATTGCAATGACATGGTTGATAAATCTGATTATTTCTTTGTGCCTTAGTTTCGCCCACATGGAAAATTAGATCACTACCTAATTCATAGGAATGTTGAGAACCTTAATTTTTATGGGCTATAAAACACTTTTTGATCTTCACCTAGAAACAGAAGTGTACTTTTTTTCTGCGTCTTCTTTTACATATAGGAAGTCAGATAAATACTGAGTTTTTCTGCTTTGTAAAGACCAGACTATAAAAGGTCACTTGTTTTTCATGTCTGCAGCTTGTTCTCTGCCCTTTCAGCAGCCAAGAAAACTGATATGACTGAAATTAGTTGTTAGTTTCAAAAAGCATTTACACATCGACTCAAGATACTGCTTTACTATCTATATGTTTTACAATATACACTACTGAAACACATGAGAGACAGGTATTAAGGGACAAAGAATTGCAGAATTTAAGTTTTTAAAAATCTTAATCCCTTCAAGTATGTAAGGCTGACAAATAATTATCTTTTTATTGCAGAGCCATGTTATAAAAATACATACTTACTACAAGTATACTTATATACTTGTATATAAGTAAATATAATATATATATAAAATATAATATACTTGTATATAAGTAAAAATACATACTTACTACTTATTTGCTAGTAAGGGTGATTCCCAAATTCCCACTTGACCAGATAGGAAGGACTGTTTTAGAATCACAGGGCAAAAGGGGATCATGATCCATGGCGTGCATAGCTTAGACTTTAAGATGGCCCAAGTTTATTCTAGGAAAGGCTTTTGTGCTGGTGCAGGACATTGTCTGCATCAGAGATGCAATCAATAAATTTAGGGAAATGCTGTGATATTTTTTTCAATCAGAGACTTAGTAATTTATTTTCAATGTTTTTATCATCAGTTGCCAGAACAGCATTTTGGAGAACATAAACTAAAGTGATGAGCCCAGTGCAATCCATGTGAAGATTGGGGAGCCCACAGAAGCCTTTTAAGAAAAATATACCCTGTATTAACTCTGACTCTTCTTTTGGCTGAGTCCAACAGTTGATGCCATCCATCACTTACCTCCTAAGCAGGAGCACATATGGTAGTGTGGGAAAATGAGCAGGGCAGTGGCAGAGGAAGAAGAAGTGTTAGGGTCATACAGTCTTGAAACAGGGAAGCAACATCTGAATAGAGGGATGAGTTACAGTAGAGGTCCGTGGATTTGTGGGAATCACCCACAGTATGGAAAGGACCAACTTTTCATGAGCTCTTCCCATACTAGTACCAAAAGCTATTGGATGAAGGTAATTGGAATCATCCTCAGCAAAAGTAAATGTTGTGAAGCTCTACTTGAAACATTTACAAGGGTTCTTTGACATTACTTCAGAAACAAATATTTAAATTGTACAACTAATTCCAATAGAACTACCCTTATATTTCTATGAAATGCAATTTAGCATCTCAAAAATAATACTTAGAAACTTTAAAATAATAATTACTTTATGCCTGTTGCCACTCTAGTATCTGCTAGAGACTGTCTGTTGGGAGATCAAAGTCTAGAAAATATTATGGAGATCCCAAAGTAAAGCTATACCTCTGAGAAGCAAACAATCCCTGGACTTATACTTGACTCCAAAATGCCAAAAATTAACTGTTTATATTTCCTTATTTTGGAGTGATATTGTATGTGTGTGGGTGTAATTCTTTTTGCAGTGTAAAGACATATGGCTATTTATATCTCAGCATTGCAGAAGTTAGCCTAACATGCTTATAGCAAGATTTCATGTGGGGCACGTTCTCCTGGCTGCTTTTGGCCTGTGATGCACCACACCAGGAGCACAGCACATCATCAGCCACAGGAGCTCAGCCTCTTGTTACTTGATTTGCCCCTGCCAATACATAGATAGCACTGATTCACTATAAAATCTGTTTTAGAGCTTAAGTGTCCCTTTTGTTAGATTTTTTCTGGTATCCTAATCAAATCCTGTTGGCTTCACAATTAAGTTATTTTTTCATGCCACATTGTGAGCAGACACTGGAAATAAACAGTTGTCATCATTATAAAGAGTCTTTACTCTTCATCATCACACACTTCCTTACTTAAGTCTTCTCTAGATCAAATGGAGCTTATTTCACAGGTAATATTTGCCACCTGTTCATCAGTTTTATTGTTTCACCTTTGGGTTCCCTACACTTCGTCTGTATCCACTGCTCAGAAGTGAGTCCATTATTCCAGCTGAGACCCTAATGATACAATGAAAAAGAAATTAACTTCCATTTCCTTTATGAGTATATCCCAGACTGAAATATCTTGATAAACAAAAGAATCTTTTAATCTTTTGCAATTTATCTCTGACATTAGCCCTAAACCTCCAAGTCTCTTTCGTCTTTCACATATTCTGGGGCATCTTGCCACTTTTTCTTATGTATAATAGATTTCCCTTTCTGTTATTGAATTTCATTTGTTGATACCTGGCAATTTTCCATACAGTAAAAATCAATTTTAAACATGATACTGTCTCCCACAGTTCTTGAAGTCCTCCCTACTCTTTCATTATGTCATTGAAAACAGCAACATGAATACTGAGTAGAATTGTGCTTGGGATAAACCTCAGAGAACTCTAACTTCAAACGTCCTCTCGTTTTTATCCCAAAGCACTGATAATGTTTTTTACCGGATGTTTTTTAAGCAGTGCACTCACTTTATAGCAATGGATCAAAGCTATACCCCATTTGACATGCAAGCATCAAGAATACAACATCTTAGTGTTTTTCTACATCTACCAGATCAGCAATGAAGCCAAATATATAAAGGAGGATTCGACATGATTTGTTCTTGACAAATCCACAATTATTATTTCCACCACTTTATGATCCACTTGGTGCTTTCACTTATTTTTTTAGATATTTGCTCTGGTAATCCACTTTTTTTGCGTGATGAGTTACCTTGTATTTCTTTTTTGTTAAATAAAGGAGGAGGAGGAGGCTTCTCTAGGGCTGTGAGACCTTTTGGTCCTCCACAAGCATCTGAAGACAATTACTAATAGTTCAGCAACTGCTTTGGCAACCTTCAACCAGATTTCATCTGACCCTGCTGACTAGAACATTTCTAATTCATCCAAATATTCTTTAACCTGCCCTTTCTCTCTTCTGACCTGTGATTCTCTTCCCCTGTTAAAATTAATTGCATCAAAGATCTGATTGCAATTAACCTTGGGAGAGTGAATCTTTCAGCCTTTCCTATGTCATCACAGCATAAAAAAGCTTATTCTGTCAAATTAAAAAGAAATATATTGTCCATATAATTCCAGTACCTCAGTAAAGCATTTTCATTATGCATCACCAGCCATTTGTCCTCTCAGTAGTTACAATACAGTTGTGCACATACACCACAGTGATGCTGCTGGATTTGAAGGCCTGGACCCCTCTCTGCTGATCAGCATTGACAGGACCACAGGATGTCTCACACTCCTCCACAATGGCATTTTACCCAACACACACTTAACAGGGCAGAGATGCCACACACACTGTATGGTGTAGGAGATTCAAATACTGTTCCCCAGATCAGAAACAAATGTTTGACTTTACATTTACAAGCAGGAAATCAGTGATCTTTTTAAAACATTCAATATGGCAAGTTCCCATCTGGGCTATGGAGCACACACACCATGCTTCTCTGTTGAGTTTTTGCTACTGAAACAAGTCAAGCAAGAACATCTGTGCATGGAAGTCACTGAAATGGTCTCTGTCATGTCTGTGCCAGTGGTTCCTTCTTTCTGGTGTCCATTGTCTCTCCTGGAGGTGCTTTTTATTGCTTTGCAGCACAGACAAGGAAAGGCAAATATCCCAGTTTGCAGGGAAGAAAGAAACAATGCCAGAAAACCGTTATTCTCTCTCTCTTTCATGCGAGAAAGAGAAGTAAGAACAAATTCAACTTGCCTCTCACACAGTGATCATAACTGCCAGTTTGAGAAAGAAAGAAAGAAAGAAAGGAGAGCTATTTTCTGCAGGCAGAGCATTGACTTTTTTCCTGAGTGTGACTCATGAGTCTGTACCCACTGGGCTGCATGAGAGAAGAGGCATCTGGATCCACTGTGTGACAAAAAGTCACCTGTCGCAGGTCATGCTCTTCTAGTGGATGTCACACCTCCTTCAAAACCTTTTACAACCTCCCCTCATAACCTTACATGACAAGCACCACTGGTCAGCAAAACATTTGAGTGGCAGCTCCACATAATGGGGATTTTGTGATGGAGGCTGCTGAGATTTGATGGGTAGGATTCATCTGGTCAGTCAGAAAAGTCTGCATTTTAGTTTGTCACCTTGACCTCACCTCAGGGCAAATGAAAAAAATGAAGAGTCAGAACAAGGAACATTCCTATCCCAATTTAGACATCTAAAATAAGACAGATGAATCACATCCTGAATGCACTTATTTCTCCCCACAGACTAGAGAGACATGTGACTAGCTCAGATGCATATGTAGGCAGTGCTGATGTTTAAAACTGGAGGAGACAACTCCCAACCATCAGACCTCAGCCAAGGCTTCTGGCAAACCCAGAAGGCTGAACTGATTATCATGATGGACTCAGTTCAGTTGCCTCATACAGAGGTGCCTAGTGCCCTAGGCACCCTAGGACATCCAAGACATTCAGCAAATTTATTCACTGGCCTCTCCCCAAGGGATGCAAAATTTGACCTCACTCAAGCAATCTACCAAGTCAGGCTGCCCACTGCAGTGCTGCTCCCAGTACAGTAACCCTACACATTGTCACAGCAGGTGAGCATCCTCCATCACAAGATTGGTAATGAAGCAGGGATAGAGATCATGCAGAGCAACCTGTAAGAATAAGCCAAAAAACAGTAGCTAGTTTGAAGACACTTTTAAAATAAAAGAGCCCTTCAGTAAGGAGCAGCCCAGTTAATTATTCTCCAGGTTTGTTTCCCTTTAATCCTTTTTAACATGTAATACTACTTTCTTATTTTCAAGACTAATTTCACACACAATACCTCACTTAATGTTGATTTCCACTGTGGGGTTTTTTGATTTTTTCTCATTTTAACTACATACCTAGCAATAAACCTAGTCTGCGTAATCATTATCATACTCCTTAAGACCTTTAAAAATTTCATAACAGGTTTAAATATTCCCCTCTGTAATCTTATGACAAATGATTTTTCCCTGCCTGTTCACTATTAAAAATGGATTTCTGTGAATGCACTTATATGTAGTCTCCAGTCACACATATACAGTACTTGTTTAAATAGCAGAAAAGGCCGTTTTTACTTCCTAAATCCCATCTCTGCATGAACAAGTAAAGAGTAAGGGAAGCAAAATACAGCCATTGGGAAAAAAAACATTATACATTGTATATGTGCAAAAATAAAGCATGCAGAACCCATCCAGCAGAAAAAGTGGGATGCACAGGACACTGTTGTGCAGTTCTGTCTTTCCCTTTCTTGCTCCCAGGAGAGCCAGGACAATGCTGAGTGGTTTTGAAAATTCTTTCTTTATCCCTGGTTAGTGTTCTCAACAATGGAGGGGAAAGGCACAGAATCAATGTGGGATTAAATAAAAATACGATCAAATATCATTTACACTCAAATCACAGCAAAGCTGACTCAAAATGACATGGATGGAAAATGTTCTCTTCTAGGGTGAGAAGTGATCTAATGGTCCCTTTTCCCTTCAGCCAACATAACATCAACTGGACAGCACAGAGCAGGTGAGTTGTTCAGTGGGCAATCCAGAAGAAAGGCTGGTTTCCTATAGTATCCATCAATATTAGTTCAAGTCCTCAGTGCATAGAAAGGACAATTTCTCATCAAGTGTTTTCTTGCGGTTAGGATTTTGTATAGTTTGTTTCCAAGATGGCTCTCTGATGTTTAACAACAGGCGTGCTCCCACTGCAGCCATCTCCTGAAGAGGAAGATGTTTCTTTACTACTCATTCACATTTTTACATAAAGTGTTTAAAAACTGCAAATCCCAGAGACTTTATGTCACATCTGGTTGACAATGGCTAAAAGGTTCAAAAGTTATTTTAAGGAAATATACCATATCATCACATCAGCTCTGTTTTTCAAACAGCAGGTTAACACAGCTGATCAAAGGGGCAGCCAGCACCTGAGGCAGGCCCTTCTTGAGATGATCTGCAAGTGGCACTAAAACCAGAGGTGTGGGCCTGTGCAAAACTGGCCCACAAAGCCTCAGACCAGGTCTCTCTGGTGTCAAGCTGATAGGGGACATGCCACAGTACAGCCTGGGGTCAGCAAACTCAGGCCCTGCTTTACCTGAGCTTAAAGGTTAATGGCCACTGACTTCTCATCTGTTAGAATCCAGCCCACTTCGGTTTAACTTAAAATCATAAAGCAGATTTGTCTCATGGGTTAGATTTGTGGATATTCTATTTATTATAAAGCAAAAAAAAATATTTAGACTGAAAGGAGATTTGCCTTTGTTAACAATTTAAAACATATTTTCAAAGAATCCTTTTTCTGTTGCTTATGATTCAAAACAACCGCACAGGCAAATCAATTCCCAAGAAACTACAGTATATAATCAACACACATAATTAACTTCACTTTGGGTCTGACCAGATGCAAAAGGAAGGTAAGCTTTAAGAAAGAAACTGGGGGCACTGTGTAAACCAGGACAGTAGTCTCAAAGAATATTTTTTTAAGAGAGATGTAACCACTGAGTGTTAAGCATGAGGTTAACACATCAGCTGTAATGCATTTATACTTTTGCAACACCAGTTTAAGGGATAAAGCATTTTATCTTCCATTTTCAGAAGCTGTAGACAAAAATCAGGACTGAAAAGGAATTCCATGAATCAAGGCTAACTGTAAGTTTTCTGCTAACCCAGCTGGGGATATTTGGAAAAGGTAGCAAACTTTGCCTAATATGTCACATATTAGATTTATTTATGTGCACCAGAAGAGCAGTAATGCTGGGGAAGAAGCAGGGAGTTGGATTAAGTAAAACAAGCTAACATGTACATGTACAGGGCATTTTGTAATAAGGAAATTAGTACTTTGCATTTTTATACCTCCTTTTATTTCTGTGTTTTACAAACACAGAAACACTTTCCCCCTTGCAGGATGACCATATCATTCATTTCATACTAAAGAATAAAGCAGGAACAAATTTGGATTTGTTGTTCTTTAGATATGCAAGAAATAGTTTCTTCACTAGATGGCACCCTGTCTTCTCCTATGAATAAACGTTGAACACGGCAAAAAGCAAAGGTTTCTTTTTCACAGAAGAATATAAAATGATAGAGGAATTATTCTTTGTGTTGAATGCTTTTACTGCTTCTTTTGTGTTCTACATCATACCCCTTGTGTACTTGCAAGGATAAAGTTTTGCATCATAGACCTACTTCAATTATTTTACATTCAATATTTGTCTCAAAACTGATTATTGCCCAGAAATCTTCATGGGAGATGCACCCATTACAGTGGCTCAGACGCTGAATAACATTTAAAGTGCTCAGAATAAATTATAAAGATAAAAATACTACTCTCTCTTTCTTTCCAAAATAAGCATAGATCTAGAATTGATGACAATACTGTCTCAAATCCTCAGCAGGTATAAATCAATTTGGCTTCACAGGAGTTGATTGATGCCAGGTGAAGATCTGCACCTGCAATTTACATGCTGACCTGCAGAGCACAGCTTGACTTGTTTTCGTTTTCTTCACTCCAAGGCATGATAATTGAGCTCATTTGGGCACTCTTCTCACTTCTTAGTCAAAACTCCCACCTGAGAATTGGACTTAAAATCAGTGTACATTTCCTTGTAATAATTCAAAATAATCTTTCACAAAGGAAAAAAAGAAGAAAAAGAAAAGAAAAACCTGACTAAACACTTAAAGACTTCAGAGCTCGAAAGTCAGTTGTTTAATACAATATCAGTGATTACACACGGCAACTGATGCAAGCAGAAGCAAAATACCGCTCAGCTCCTTCATTTTTACTCTTACTGCCACTAGATGATAGTATGGTAACACCTGTATTGTTCAGCTGCACACCAGACCTTCTGTTGCTGAATTCCTGGCAGCACTCACACTTTTATATGTAAAGAATATCCAGAAGCTCATCAATACTACATAGCTAGCCTTTGAATAGCAGTGCTTAATTATATCCCCTGTGATTTCATGCATTAATATACCCAGAGTGTGGTGGATGCTATTATTTGTCCATAGACCCAAACTGGGTTTTATTTAGGTACAGATATTACGCTAAATTGGTCACCTCACTCTATTTTTGTGAGTTACACATCCAGAGCTATAGTGAGACACTTTGACAGAAAGGGCAAGATAATTACATTTCCCTAGCAGGAAGCAGGAGAATGGCTGGAGGTAACATTTACATTCTGCCTCATGGGCATCCCACTCACTGCCAGTTCTCCACTCGCTGCTTCTTCCACCTTTTCCATTTTGTGCTCTCCCTCTTGAGAGGATTCCCTCCTCATCCAATAGAAAATCTCTGGGCTAGGAGGAGACTCGCATCCAGAAAAACACATTGAGCACACAACTGCGTCTTCTCCACAAACCCTTTCTCTCCCATTTCACAGAGTTTGTACTCTCCTATCACAGCAAAATTAAAACCAAACTGTTCTTTCTCACAGCTACTCTGTAAAGGAAATAGTAAACACCCTTCACTGCACATTTTTTTCCCTAGGTAAATCTTAAAACTCTGGTTTCTTTTTACCCAGAATAATATGGTCAGTTTTTCTCTTAGTAAGCTGGACTGACTCCCTCTGGCCAGGAATATGCACTCTGACAGAGGAGTGAGTGGCCAGCTCCAGTTTTGCACAATACCTTTCCCATCACAGCCAGTTTTACAAGCACTTCCAGGTCCCCACAGTGAAAAAAATCCCATCTCTTCATCCGTAATCTGTGGCAGACATGTAGAGTGATGAACCTGTTGGCACCACAGGCAAGCCAAAAATTGAAAACGAGAATCTCCAGTGAAAAGACTTTAGCCCTTGGTCCAACAAAGTCTAAGGGGATGCAGTTCAGAGAGTACAAAGTGTAAAGTCACACATCACTGCATTTTTGGCTAATTCTCTACTCGAGGATTTGATTCAGCCATGACCACAAGTCATTGAGTGTCCCACAGGGATATAGACCTAGGGGAAACCATGAACTTCTGCTTTACTTTGATATTTTTTTTTATTTAAGACAGGATGAAAATATATTTGTAAGATTTGCAGGTTTCAAAAAGCTTGTATTTATCCTATCTAATAATTGCTTTGGACATTTGGAATAATGCATAAACTACTAGTTATATGGCATAGTAATTAAATGAATAATCTTCATAATCAGTAATAATATCTTCTATGTAATGTAGGCTGAACTATCTATTGTTTTGTACTCAAGGCTTTTATAGTGTCATAGCAGGCCCGGGAGGAAAAAACAATTCCAATGTCACAGTCTTTCAGCATGTCAAACAGAAGTCTCAAAAAGATAACTTTTTTCCCATTGGAAATCAAGACCTAAAGAATAAAGTAAAATATATAAAACATTATACAGATCACTGTTACTGACACGGTGTAAAATATATTAACAATATTATAAAAATCAAATCCCTTTATGGGTCAAAATAAAGCTTTAGAGAAAAATTCTAAAAGTAGACATCTTGAAAAATGTCTACTTCAAAAGTCTTCCTCTGTTGTGAACCTTCATCACATTTTACAATTAAAATTATTTTAATATCATCTTCTTTCACTTTTCATCAAGAACTGTAGCAAAAAAAGGTCCAATGAACAGCTATTTTGCAAAGCATATTTGAACTGGCATTTCCTGAGCTTATGAAAAATGAAGCACTCCATTTTACTTACACAAATAAGGATGCTCTATATCCCACATATGAATATTAATTTTTTTACAGTTCTTCTCTGTGATATAAGAATGTTTAAAACTCACAGTCAGGGAGAAGTTCTGCTGCTAACAAACCTGCAACAAACCCATATTTCCAGGGATAATCATGTCAGCTGTCAAAGCACAGTGAGGAGCAGCTGGTTCATGAGGGACAGTGAGCCAGGAGCTGAGCAGAACAAGGCAAGTGGGAGCAACACTTTCCACCAAGCAGTAGTGAGGTTGTGGAGTGGCAAATCTGGATGGTGATCAGGATCAGACATGATCCAGTGCTCTCTCAAGATGCCCAGAGCGAGTCAGAGCTCTCACAGGCAGTGGAGCTCCCCTTGGACTCAGCCAGTTAAATGCTTTATCTTCACCAAGCCCCCTCCTGGAAGGGTGGTGTACGTCTGCCCTGACGTCAATACTGCAACACGCAGCCCTAGCAGCTAAAGATGAAGAGTACAGTTGAATGAATTCCATGTTTTATGTGAATAAGTCATTCAAAAACATGAATGGGTAACTACATTAAAAAAAAAACCAATTGCTATTATCGCCTTTTTAAAATGCCAAAGAATGCTCTTTATTCAATAATAAAATAAATAAGGGCTATGGGGATATATTTATGAGGAAAAATTATCCATCAAAAATAAAGCATATAAGAATAGTCTGAGAAACACCTGTGCTTGCCAGACAGACATGCTCCAAAGGTTTCTGCAGAGCTACACAAAATGAGTAATTATATTACAATTGCAGGTTTTAATGCACATGGAAAACACCCCAAGTAAAATTAACTTCTCACTCATTTCATTTTTTAAAAGAAACAATAGTTCCAAATTCCAAGGAGAATAATGGAAACCTTACCAAGCATGTCAGCAGGCTTCATGCAAGCTGAGCACTACATGCAACATTGATTTCTGCCTCCAGCAAGAGTCTACCTACAGGCATCAGCAACTAGAGGGTGAAAGAAATTATGAAGGGCTCATTCATTTCCAATGCTTCCATCATTTTCCACCCAGCTCCTCAAAGGGGTAAATACCAGATATGCTGCTGTTGCCCCTTGCAGGACAGCTACAGACCTTACACACTAGCTTTGCTCCCTCTGCCCAAATGTTGAAATAAGGGCTGCTGCAGCCAGCGTACAGGTATCTGACAATGAAACTAATTTCGTTTCTACCTCACATATAAAGCACTGCAAAAAATATCCTGAAGAACATGAAAACGAGGAAAAATAAATGTTTTTCCTTTGCTTTTACTTTTTATCCTAAATTTTAATAGAAATTGAGACTGTTTAAATGCTACACATATTGAGGAAATCTTTAAAACCTGGTGTGACTTTAGCTAAAATAGGAGCATTTGGCATCTCAGAAAGCTTCTTATCTCCATAAAAGGCCTCTTTTCATCTTTCTGAGGAAATTGAACAATACAACAGAAACTTTCAAAACCTATGTGAAAAACAGCAACTTCAGCACATATAATGAGGGAGCTTCAAATATCTGTATCTCAGGTTTGGACTGTTTTAATATAGCAACAATGATTTGACAAAAGTATGTTGGAGATTTAAACGGTTTCTGAGGATTTCTATAGCAGGCAGGAAACAATCATGATATTCAAAAGGCACTACTCTAAACAAATTGCTCTACTGGAATTGTTAGCTCCCTGCAAATTCTATAGAGTCTTTGAATATTAGTGTAGAAAGATATTCACATTATTTAATAGATTTCAATATGCAGTTGGAAGAATGACTAACACACAGGTATCATACCTATCTTTATTAAAAGAAAATAAAGCAGTCAAAGGACCCATTCATTTTGAGTGATTTCTCTGGAGCTGGGCTGATAATCAAATACTATAGGATACTATAGTACTACTAGTGATCTTCAAAATTAAAGCAAACATATATATATATATAAAGGAGTAAGATTTACAGAGTAAATATATCAAACAAAACAGTTTGTTCTCTTAGGTATATAAATCAAATAATGTCAGCATCTGAGGATATGAACAGCATTATATGGTCATTGATTGTTTACATGCCACAGCACAGCAGAGTTGATATGAGCTGGTTTCCTTGTTGTAAGGAAATCTCTGGGACCACATGCCGTATCCACTGTGGATATCCTATATGCCAATCTGCCATAATGATCAGACATGCATTTTGACCAGAATGTTATGCAAGAATCATTTATCCTTAAAAATCATCTTAAAACACTGTGCAAGGTATTCCTAAAGAAACACAGAGATTTTGCAATTTTTTTTTTTTATTTTTCTATGCCTAACAGTGAGATGAGGTGGCATGCAACTGGCTCCTGGGAAGATTTAAAGTAATTCATCATTTCTTTTGTGAAATTATGCTGGGATGTTTTTTTTTTAAATATACATCGCGTTTTCCATCACATGCAATGGTAAATTTGGTACATAAATTATTTGTGCAAAATTATTTATTACTGCTATATACACAGGAAAATTTTGGAAACTTTTCTGCTTTTCAGGGGATTATTTTAACAATCCGTGTAAGCTGTTTTCTTACTAAAAGGAACTGATCACTAATTTCTTTTCATGAGCTTAATTGCATATATATGAAGTCTGCCTTAAATTGTGGAGGGCTGGTATTTTTGCTTGTTTTGTAACAAGATGCACCAAGATTATCTAAAAAAATGTGAAATATTTACTTTAGGGAATTATTTAGTGTCTGAAATACTTCATGCACTGAATAATTTTCAACAAAGGAATGCAGAAAATTGAATTGTTACTTTTACATTTAGCCAACCCCAAAACACAATCTGGATGGAAACCCTCAATACTAAATTATAACAATTTTCATAGCATAGAATCATGGAATCATAGAATAGTTTGGATTGGAAGAGACCTTAAAGGTTACTTAGTTCCAACCCCCTGCCATGGGCAGGGACACCTTTCACTAGACTTTGTTCTCCCTCAGCACTAAAATTCAGTTTACTTAAATGCTTTTTGGTCATACATCTGTGAACAGATTAATGGAGAAACATTATAAAATAGTAGGAATCATGACTTTTGGTTTGCTTTGGCCAGTTAAAAAAAAATTAAGTTGTAACATTCAAAAAACCTACAGTAATATTTGTACTTATTAACTGGAGTATACAAAATATGTCTTGTTGCCAAAATATCCCTGTAGCACTACAAGTAATTAGCATTTATAACTACAAACTTTATTAAGATAAAAGAATATCAGGAATCTAATTCTAACCATTCTAACAACTAGAGGGCAAATTCTGCCTTCCCTTACAGTCATGTAATCACATTTGTTAACTGTTGTAAGGGCAAAATATAGCCCCAGAGCACATTTTTATCTACATAGATATATTTTCCTACATAAAAAAAAGACAACTAAGCTATGCCTTATTACTGCTCTTCCCTTCTGAAGGGTAAATTCTGATATTTGAAATACCTAAACTGTATTTACAGCTGTACAACCCTGACGCCACATACTTGCAAAATTTCACTTGTACTCTATAAACTCTGGAGCAACTTGTACAATTGTCTTAAACATTTTTCTTACAATAGAGAAAGAGCAGAGCAGCTTAGACATTTTCTTTGTCAAATTCACACACAAAATACATGGTAATGTGACAGGCAACATCATTCCAGCCCCCAGACGCCACCATCTCCACACAGTCCTCCTCATCGTAAGCGTTGTTGGGCTCCCCGCTGCGCCATTTGTTGAAGGTCTGCATGGGCGACCGGTCAGAATAGACGAAATTCCCCTCTTTCTCCAGGTCGTTAATCCCAATGAAGACTCTGGTGAGCCCAGCCTGGTTGATGTACGAGGCAATCAGGTTGTTGGCAGTCTCATCCTTGGGCATGCTCAGCGTCCCTCCTCGTCCGTGGCAGTACAGCTGGGCTTCCTTGTACCTCTTCTCCTCCTTCACCAGCAGATAGATCTTATTGTCTGTCTCACGCACGCCGGCGACAGCTGCGGGGGAGGGCAGTGCTGAAAAGTGAGCACTCGCATTTCTATAAACCAAGTCACTGCACACCCCAAAACAGCTTCACAAATCAGATGTGGAACGGTGACACTCTTTACGAGTGATTACACCGATAAAATGAGGCAAAAAGAAAGGAAAACAGTTATATAAAATTAACCTACCATTTTTTATGAATTTTAGCTCTGTCGTCAGCTGGGCTACTTGAATATCCATTTCACCAATAGCCTTCCTTAGCTGACTGCACTCACAAGGGATGCCTGTGAAATTATATAGATACACACAAATTAAAAAGCTACCTAATTTCAACAATTATCTCAACAATTTTATGAAAAGGCCCAGCATGGCAGCCCTGGAGAAAGCTGTCTTGCAAGTAACAGACAGAAAATTAGAGCCTTCACTACCCTGCACCATTATATGATTCTCAGGGGTGTCTGGGCCTGTGCAGAACAGCTCACTTCACATCCTACAAATGTTCCATCCTGAACGATTAGCACTAACCTAAGCACAGATAGATATTCTCTGCAAAACATCCACAATATTTTTTAAGTAAAAACACTTTCCAAAAATTCCCATTTTCAGTAAAATTATTTTCTTTAATTTTCTCAAAGATTTCTTTCAAAGCAAAAAACATTGCCTGCAAGTTCTTCCCAAGGAACATATCACAGCAGATCCAAAATTCCAACCACACATTTCACATAATTACCTGCAAAATGCAGTTCTGTGTTTTTGAAAGTACAGAATTTACAATACTTCTGACAATAAAATTAGACAATAGAAAATCATATATTAACCCACATTGGTATAGGTTTGACAAAGATAATCTGAATGTGAATACTAAAATACTAATACATCTCCGACCACAAATCTCAAAATGAGGATCAATTACCATTTGCATTTATTACAGTTTGCAGTTCTGTATATAATTATTAAAATCTGCATTGGACTTCCCAATTACCCTGCTCAGTTGTGCAAGTCAGTCTAAGCACAGGGTACCTGCCCTGCCAGACTGTGCATGCTGGCTGGGTGCACAGCACGCCAGCTCGAGAGTTAGAGTGACAAATTATGTTGTCATGAGAAATCCAATCTGTGCACCTCCAATGCACTCTGCCAGGAAGGGATGAATTCAGTCCAATCCAAACCTGCCACTCTTGCAAGACTTGCCCTTCTTACGCTAGGCCGTTTCTCTAGAACATCTATATACCTCTGGAAGATCCAGGTACATCCATATAGGAATCTGAAGAGAGGATGACAGAAGACCGAGCCAGGCTCTGCTTGGTGGTGCCAAGCAATAGGACAAGAGGCAATGGGCAGAAATTGATGCACAGGAAGCTCCTCCTGAACATGAGGAAGAACTTTTTTACTGTGTGGGTAACTGAGCACAGGTACAAGTTGCCCAGAGGGGTTGTGGAGTCTCCCTCACTGGAGATATTCAAGAACTGTCTGGACACAATCCTGAGCTATGTGCTCTGGGATTACCCTGTTTGAGCAGAGGTTGGACCAGCTGACCCAATGTGGTCCATTCCAGCCTGACTCATTCTGTGATCTGTGTTCTTGACAATCTCCTGCTCCTACAACTATAATCCATGGATGGGCAGGAGCATCCAGCCTGCTCTTTTGCGTTGACTGGTAGACAAAGAGAGATATGCAGAGACATCCCTTTGCCCTGGTGATGAATGATACAGACAGTCTGACTTCAGTTCCCCCTAGGCTTCTGGAGAGATTACTCCTTGGAGAAAGTAGGGGATACTGTTTTAGCATATACACTATAAGTCCAGCAACTGCTGCAACCTCAATGATTTTAAGTCCTTTGAAAATATCACAGTGAAATATTACAGTACCAATAATTCATTATTTCCCCCGGTATGTAAACAGATGTATTTTTAGTGATGAAAAGTCTTTCACATAAACAAGGTGTGTTACGGATTACCTGGGTCACCATTAGGACCTGGTGGTCCTATGTCACCATTATCTCCTTTTTCACCTGAAGACATGAAAAATAACATGTTAATGCTGCCTTTTCTGTCAATACTTCATTTAGCATTTATTTATTTATTTCTCAAGTAAAATTCAAATGTAGAAAGTAGAAATATGTCCAAGCAAAAATAAAGATTTTTCTGTCCTAGTCATTCCGTAACAAAGGCCAGCTATACTTATGAAACTTGAACCCAAATAATATGTACCAATATCCACTTCTTGACATTCATAAGCTTCACAGAAACAGTAAATTCAGATGCTGTAGAGGGAAAAGGGCTGGATATACCTAAATTTTTAATAACGATCTAGATGATGAGGTAAACACCGGTCCAAATGACTTAACCAAAGTCACATAGGAAGCTTATGGAGTAGTCAACATAAGAAAACACATGTTCTAGCTCTTAAAAGTCTGCCAAAGTACAACACATCTTCCCATCTTCAACTGTCCACACTTGTGTGACAGTGCAAAGTTCTTTATTTATCTTCAAACCAGGACACTCACTGCTGTAACAGCAAAAGGTAACTAGTTGAAAGATCTCAGTGACCTGGCTGACTACGGTGTGAGAAAATTCAAGCCCCTAAACTTTTCTCAAACATAAATGATCACACATTTTTCACCTGAAACACAAATGGAGAAATAATTGAATTAAACATACCTTTTGAACCAATAGGACCAATTTTTCCATGCCGTCCTATGCTGCCTTTCTGTCCTTTGTCCCCCATTTCTCCTAAACATAACAGAAGGATGAAAGGCACAAGGTAGCAATGTAGACTGATTCATTCAGATTCTACTATGTTTGCAATGTCAGTTTTTACAATTAACAAAACTATGCTATATCCCAAATATTCAGTGAGCTCCAGAGGTCTAGCTCAATCCTTATGAAGAGCTTACATATAGCAACCAAGACAGTGATTTTATCTTTGCTAAACAATTGACATTAACAAGGCATGAATGTGTAATTGTCAACACCTCTTGTCTGAAAACCACTAGAAAAGCTTTTGCAAACTTCTTTCAGCTGATCATGACAGGATTATGTTGAAAATACAGAGGATTGTTGCATTCAAACACAGATCAGCAGATCAAAACTATCATGTAGTTGAGAAGACCTAAAGGATCCAAGCACAACTGACATTTTATCTCAGACAGTGATTCCACTGTAACTGAGGGCTGGTTTTGGGTTTAATGACTTATTTATGCAATATAAATACTGTCAAATGAGATAGGTTTCCCTCTGTACCACACTTTTAAAGGAGAGGGGGTATGGAGGAACTACAGGAATGAATGCCTTCTGAGGCTCCTATCCTGCAGAAATCCAAGCCCAAAACTGCTTTAGGAAATATTTATGAAGCTGTTTTCAATGACTGTTGAAAAGATTGCTTCTTTCCTGAAACCAACATCTGCTCTGCTCTGGTCGACTACACAGGTACAAGGAAACAATGTGACAAGCTAGGAGGAAAATCCACCAGAGGGATCCGGCAACTGGACTTGTGCAAACTGTCATAGCTCAGCCTCGGTTGTGGATCTATGACAACTGAAGATCTGTTGTCCCCTGTTGCTACTGCATCTGGACAGACATACGTATTTTTGAAAGCTGGATAATATTATTATCCATTTTTTCATTACCTTTAACTTAAAGGTGAAATCAATAACAAGTTTCAGAATATAAACTGATCACTTCTGGGCTAAGAGAAGTTATATCTATTACTCCATGAAGACTCAAGTAACCCCTGTCACTTGATGGCATAAGCGAGAAAGAAACAATTTCCTCTGAACTGAGAGAAGATAAATGTGTGTGGTTTGTTGGTTTAATTAATTATTGGCAAGTCCTACAATCAATCCTTTTCCTTTGTTTCTAATAAGTATAAAATTCAAACACTACTGGACACAGGCTTTCACCAGAAAACAAAAATACTTTTCTCTTAGCTACTCCTGCTGGGAGTACCACCCTGTAATCAGTTTATCAAGTTGCTCTGAAGATGATCTCTCTTGCTTTGCACATTAATGAATTGAGATTACCATTAAAGATTATCAGAAGTTTGAATTCTTTCTCTTTTCAGACTGGTACACCTGAAATTAAATAAACTCATTGATCTAATGCATAAATAAAATGAAACATATAAAATTATTTCACTTTATTTCTTGTAGAAACTGCCCAGAAAATGAACTGCTTCTCAATCACAGCCAGTAAAACCCATGTGCTCTACTCAGAAGTAAAAGGAAATTGTCTTATCTCCTTATCTCAAGCAATGAAGATGTACATTAAATCTCCTTGCCTCATTAAGAGAATTGTTCACATTTGGGTTTCTCTTACAGTGACTAACCCCTGCTTCCACTCCAGGGGCTTGCTTATTCTGGTTCTTCTGCAGAATAAATCACAAAGTTTCAAGAGAGATCCATCTGCCTTGAGGGTTTCAAAAGTTTTAATACCTTTTATAAAGCCCTTTTTAGTGGCCCTATGATTGTCAAAAATGCAGTCTGAGGAGTCTTAATGAAATCAGGAAGTGATAGCTGGAAAGAAATGGGGACAATAAAAGAAATTAAGTCTCCATAGACCAAAAGTAGGAAATCAAACACAAAGAGTGGATAGAGAACTGAAGAAAGTCATCTGTCATCTCTCAGATGAAGGTGGCATACATTGGAACCAATTATAGAAGATTTAAAGGATTTGGGAAGGAACAGTAGAGAAGGAAATTCTAAATTATCTTTTTGGTGGCTTTTTCAGGCCCACAAACACGTGAAGAAATAAAATTCCAGAGATGAATGGTGGGCTGCAAAACAAGTGAAAAAATGAGGGGTTTCACTCTGTGCCATACTATAAATGGGGGTCACAGAGTATGGGCAATCTCTTTAGGATTAGTTGGAATAGAAAAGAAGGTATAAAACTACCTAGAAAAAGAAAAAGGCATCAAAAAAAAACAAATCTAGCAGAAATGCAAATTCACCATGACACAGACAAATTTAATCAAATCATGTTAAAAAGAAGAGAGCAGTAGTTTTCTTCCCAAACTTAAGATTTGATTTTAAGACAAATCAAATCGAATTCATGATTTGACATAGAGGACATCACAGTCACCTACCTAACAAGGAAAGTAGAAGTGTACCAAACCACACCAAAGGCCTCTTGAATCTAGTGCCATCTTTTACAGCAATCTGCAGAGGATACTTAGGAAGAGAACATAATATATAAATGAAGATTAAAAACTCTTTCCCCCAGTGCACCTCAATAGTTTCGCACCAGTCACCGTTCCCAATGCAAATAACTAGCCTGACTTGAATGAGAATGATATTTTGAAAGGATATAATGATGCTATAGTAGTAATCTACATTCAGGACACTTAATTTTTAAAAAACTATTGGCAACTGGAATCAGAAAATTCCAAATATGTCAGCAGGCTACAGAACTGCTTTACACTGAAAAAACCTGAATTATCCTCACCAATGAAGGTCAGCAATTGGTGAGGGAACAGTGGCTACAAGAAGTTGCATTTCATCATAGAATCATGAAATGGGCTGAGTTGGAAGCAACCTTAAAGATCATCTAGTACCAACCCTCTTCCATGGGCAGGGACACCTTCCACTAGACCAGGTTACTCAGGGCCCCATCCAACATGCCCTTGAACATTCTTTGAAGGATGGAAAATCCATAACTTCTCCGGAAAACTTGTTCCAGTGTCTCACCATCCTCACAGTAAATCATTTCTTCCTTATATCTAATCTAAACCTGCCCTCTTTCATTTAAAGCCATTCTTCATTGTCCTATTATTACATGCCCTTGTAAATAGTTCCTTTCCAGCTTTCTTGTAGGTCCCCTTTACTGGAAGATCCTCTAATGTCTCCCTGGAGCCTTCTCTTCTGCATGTGGAAGAAGCCAAACTCTTTCAGCCTGTCTCCAAGGCAGAGGTGTCCCATCCACCTCTGATCATCTTTGTGGCCATCCTCTGGATTTGCTCCATTTTATGTTGGGGCCCCAGAGCCAGGGCTCTCATGAGAGCAAAGTAGAGTTGGGAGAATCACTTCCCTCAGCCTGCTGCCAATATAGCCAGGGTGTGGTTGGATTTCTGGGCTGCAAGGCCAGCTCATGCTGAGCTTCTCTTAAACCAATACCCCCACGTTCTTCACCTCCAGGCTCCTCTCAATCAATTTTCTGCCCAGTCTGTATTTGTGCTTGAGATTGCCGCAACCCAGGTGCAGGACCTTGCACTTGGTCTTGTTGAATTTCATGGGCCCATCTCAAGCCTGTCCAGGTCCCTCTGGGTGGCATTCCTTCCCTCCAGTGTGTTGACTGTGCCACATGGCTTGGTGGTCTCAGGTCTCGGCAAACTTACTGAGGGTGCACTCGATCCCACTGTCTGTGTCACCAACAATGTTAAACAGATATTCTTATAGGAATGAGCAGTGCATAATCAGAGGAGGCATTTTATATAGCTGGGGCAAATCACTTTCACCCAGCAATAGCCATCCTAAAATTAGGGTTTTTAGTCTAAGATATTTATCTAAACTCCCACAGCAGGCAATGGAAAAATAAGCACCTCTCAGTAATGATCCATCCCACTCATGTTAGACAGGTATCATAATCAGAATAGTTAGAAAATTTGCAAAGGAAACTAAAGCTAGTGAGAAAAAATCCAATCTAGAAAGGCAACAGAAATGTTTAAAGGATTTAAAAGTACATTCAAAGCCAAAATGAAAATAGTGCAGTACATTCTTGAATGAAGGAGCTTCTATTTGGAGGCAAGCAAAGACAAATAACGACCCTTATGAAACATTATCTCACTAGAATTATGTTAACAACATATTAGCAAGCTTCTTCAAACCAGTGGTCCCTCTAGCCCAAGACTTTGTTTTCTGTGATGGCAGCAGAAGGTGCAGTCCAGGAAGATCCCACGATCACAGCCACTATCCGCAGGTGGAATTGCTGGCTCTGTCCCCAGCAGCTTCAGAGAGTGCCTCCTAGTTCAGGTATGATGGGATCTGGTGATTCTGTAATCTTGATTATAATAACCTCCTCAGACTACTCTGTACAGATGCAAGAGTCTCAGTCTGTCCAGTTTCTCCTTATGAGGCAGCTCCTCTTTTTCATATTTTTGGTGCCTATCTCTTACCTCTCAAGTCCTTCTTGAGAGACAGAGGCCAGAAGAACATTCTTGAGACAGTGCATGTCAGGCTTTTGTACAGAACAAAATCAACTGCAAAAAGAAGCTTCCTGTTTTGTCCTTTGTCCTTTTGTCATCCTTTTGTGATGATGGGCAGTGTTCTCTTGGCCTTGGGACTCTTGCTAATAACTTCAGAGCAGTCTTTGAGTTTTAAGTGACAGTTTGGGGTTTTGGCATCATTTAAGTATGGATTAAATCATGCATCCCTAATTTCCCTAGGCAATATATTTATTTACATTGAAGCCCATCTGCCACCTTTTTGCCCACTCAGTTTAGCAGGATTTTCTCAAAATCCTATGGAGTTCAGGTGGAACTGAAAGACAGTTTTGAACCAGATACCCACTTTGTAAATTCACAGCTGTCAATGTCAGGACTTTTATATGGAATACTGCCTGCAGCACTCCTTAGCGAGCAATAAATTCGTGTAGAAATTGAATCAGAAATGCAAAGGATTGATTGATTACATATTAATGAGCAATCAGTAATAATAAAATATAAATTAAGATATTATTACCTCTTTTTAGAATTTGATTATACAAATCACTGAACACTCTGGCTCCAATCCAGTTAAATTAATGAGTCTTCTCTTCTAGTTAAGAGGCTGTGCCTGTATTAGTAAACTAAATGCCTGGGACTATTCCCTGGCAGTGGGAACCAGGTAGTCAAGAATGGGGTATCACTCCATGATACTAAATTGTCTTACTCTTCAAGCCAGGATAATCTTGCAAGCTGCTCATTGTATTAGCTCCCAAAATAGGCCCAAGAATTGCCTGGGAAAGTGTTAGCTGCAAAAGCCAAAATCACTGTGCTAACACTGCAAAAGTAGAGATAGTTGAGTTCCAAGCCCAAGAACAGTATGTGAGACTGTATCACATAACATAATTGTTGTATACAACTCAAGTACAATATATAAAGGCTGAAATTAAAATACTAAAATAATAGAGATTTTAAATGGTTATGGCTCTAAGAAAATTTAAATATCTTGAAGAATATAATTTTCATGTTCTGTTCCTTTGATGTTACATTCCAAGTGTAAATCTATTTTGCCCTCCTTATTTTGATTGCTGTAGGGCACTCTGGGAATATTCACAGGACAGTACTGTTACTGAACTATTTGTGTGGAATTTGAAAACATGGACGTTATGGCCTCAACAGTCTGCACCAAGACTCATTTAAATAACTTGAGTTTACTCCCAACATGGGAGAGCACAGTACAGCCATCAGTGCAAGTGGGGAAAGTTAATTCTGTGAACTTCACAGCCCAAAACTTGCACTGCTTTCATCTGAAACAGCCATTGTACTCGACCCAGTGCTCCGTGCTTTACATAAGGCCGGCACAGTTTTATATTCTGCTGACATGCTATGCATCATAATTGACCTATACAATTAATTAAAAGCAATGAGGAAAGTAAGTGGAATTTAACCTTAATCAGCACCCAAAGACATCAGTATCTCTGATGTCACCCTGAAGCATCAGGACAGCCAGAACAAGATTTATTTCAAGTAAGCACCAGAAAGTTTTAATTTTTCTGAGTTACCAAAATCTGAAAATATCATGAGGAAAGGATATGATAAAAACATCTGCAGCACTTTCTGATCTTGAGCTGTTCAGATCAAGTATGCCATAAGAAGATAGTTTCTTTTGTAAGTTATTTTATGGTTATTATACACCTATGAAGTTCAAAGAAACTAAACACATTTTCTTAGATGAACTTGCTAGAAAAATGAAACAAAGAAAGGGGAAAGAAAAAAAAAATAAAAGAAAAAAGATTAGTGTGATTTTGATAATGTAAATTAAGACCAAAAGTAGAAAACTCTACAAATGTGACAAAAGGATTGCAGTTTCTCCCTCATGTAAACCATCACTTACTCAAAGAGGAGAAAAATAAAATAGAATTTAGCAGCTTGCATCAACAGAAGGAGACAAATATTAGACCAAGACAAAAATTATCAGGCTTAAAGAGAAATATGAGGGGTTGAACACATGCTAACTCACTGACTGAAATTCAACAGACTACTCCATAGAAGCAGGGCTGCTATCCATGGGTGTTTTTAGGGGTAAATGCAAAGTGAAGGAACAACAATTTTTGCCAAACATATTGTTATATTTTATTTTTGTCTGAATGTTCCATCTTCTGTATTAGTAATAGGAAAATCCTCAGTCTGCTGGAAGAAAATATACTCAGTCTCATGCTGCTTGAGAGTCTAGAAATGTATTTATGCATGCACTTAGCTACAGGTCTGCACATTACACACAGTCTGTGGAGGTTAGCTAGAGACTGAAAGGTCAGGAGGCTGAAAGGTTCTTCCAGGTCAAAGTTGGATATTCTTCTGTGTCCTTTCCATAGACCAGAAATTACATCTGTGAAGTCTGTTTGCTTATGCAGTCAAAACTGTGACATTCAAAATGTACTGGATATAGTACCATGATGAAAGTGGTGCCATATAATCCAAAATTTTTTAAGGTACCTGTGTTATTTTCTTTGATGAAGCATTTGTGGAAAGGAGTTGATCAAGAAAAATATCTACAAAATGTACAGCATTAATGAAAAGACCAGTTAATTAGAACTTACTTTAAACAAGAGCTTGTTGGTAGAAATTTCTGTATGCAAAAAGGAAAGCAGAAACATATGTTGCTACAGAAGTAGTAAGAAATTTTGCCTGTGTTTAGTTGAAAGTACTACCTGGAAAAATACTGATACAGCATGCATTAATATTCTATTTTCGTTAATCTCTTTTCTGTTTAATTTATGTTTTCTTGTAGTGTGTTTCCACTTCAGTGTTTCTTCTTTCAGTCTCATCAGAATTTTGGACTTTTGCAGGTATGAAAAACTAGAAAATTACCACTGTTGTTAGCATTAATCAAGCATACCTTAAGAGAACTATTTTTCAAACAAATGTAATTTTACAGTAGAAAATAAATAAATTAAATGCTACATGACGGATTGCCCAGACTGAAAAAGAGTACTTCCACATCCCAGATGGTCCAAAACATTTTGAAGTGACATGACAATATGCTGAGATAGAGAAACATGCAGGACAGCGTGATGAGAGGGGTTCTAAAGAAGTTGTCAAGACAACCTCATGCCAAAGGACTGAGGCACTTAGTGCTTTCTTTGGCTTTGTTTCTGCTGGCAAGGTCTGCTCTCTGGCATCCCAGTTCTGCATGTCTGGTAGCAAAGATCTGGGGAGGACAAACTACTCATGGCATCTGACAATTGAGTAAGGGACAACTTCACCTGGATGTACACGAACCCATGGCATTCAAGGGTGCTGAGGGGGCTAGCTGGTGCTGCTGCAAGGCTGCCAAAGTCTAACCAGCAGCTGCTAAGGAGTCCTTCACTGCTGAAAGGGAGGAAGAAGCAGAAGATGCTCCATGCTGGCAGGAATGGTTGGTGCATTGGAGGGCAGCCCTGCCAGTCAGGAGGAGCTTGACAAGATGCAGAAATGTGTTGACAGGAATATCATGGGTTCAGCCAGACCCTAAGTGCCTCACCTGTGACACTTTGATGAAGTCTGGCCCATGGCTAGGTAAAAAACTCCTTTGCCTTAGAGGACCCAGAGACTCTTGGGCCCTCATACATGAGAAGCAAACTGAAGTCCAGCTGAGGAAGATGGTTTTACTTAACTTGGAATACAGAAAGGTAAGGGGGGAAATAATTGCAGTCTTCCATTACTTACAAGCAGTTTCTAGAGAAGATGCAGCCTTTTCTACTCAGAGACACAGAGAATGGTCAAGATACAATGATTACAAGCTACAACAGGTCTTTCATGATGACACCAGTGAAACAGATTGATTAAAATTTATGTGGAATCTCCATCCTTGGAGATTTTCAAAAGTCTACTGGACAAGGCCCTGAGAAACCTGCTGTGATATTGAAGTCTGCCCTGTTTGGAGCTGAAGATTGGTCTAGATGAGCTCTTTACAACCATTTAACCTAAATTATTCTCTCATACTATACTCCAGGCTGCATTGCCTTACAAGAGCCGAAATTGTAGTTTCCAATATTTTTTTTCCAAGAGTCATTCTTGAAAGTACATCTACACAAGGGAAATACTGACTGAACACACACACCCTTCATGGAAGTTATAAATTTTTCAATGTATTGTAGGAGGAAGAACTCTAGCTATGGATTTTGGTCCCAGGGTAATCAGTATCAGACTTCCATAAGTGCCTAAAAGAACAACATAATGTAACATGCCACCATCACAAGGAAGTATAAATTATCTCTACAATTGCTTTGAAAGAAAGATTGTAAACTCAGTTCAGTAAAAGCTAACTCTAACCTTCTAATGACAGGAATGTCAATCTTTAATTTCAATATTGACATCAAAGGATATGACTCCTGCTAATTTGAACCTTTCAGAACACAAACCTCCTAGAAAACTTATGAAGGTCAAATTTCCTCCTTGCTTCAAGAGGAAAACAAATGTGAAAAAAACAGAATTTCCTGCAGGACAGAAATGCTATGTTTCTCTCAGCTGCATAACTGAATACTGTTGAGCACTGTTCCTCTCAAGTGCTCAAAATATTTTTGAACTACAATGCAAACAAATTTATCACCATTTCCCCATATCCAAAAAATGTGGCAACACTCATGTTCATCATTGCCTATTATGGCTTACTGCCTTCCCTCAATGGTTTTAAGTGTTGTGAGTGTTCAAAATATATATTTTTAACCAGAAGGTAATACTTAGTCCACAAATGACTGCATATAGTTGTACTGGTTTTGGCTAAATTAAATTAAGTTAATTTTTATCACTGTAGCTCTGAGGGTGCTATATTTGGGATTTCTGACCAAAGCAATGCTGATAACACATAAACATTCATTATTGCTGAACAGTGCTTGCACAGGACTAAGGCATTTTCTGCTTGTCACCACCCCACCAGTGAGGAGGCTGGGAGTGCACAAGAAGCTGGGAGGGGACACAGCCAGGACAGTGACCCCAGCTGACCCAAGGGAAATTCCCTAACATATGGCATTGTGCTCAGTATGTTAAGCTGGGGGAAGAAGAAGGAACAGGGGGACATTTGGAGTGATGGTGTTTGTCTTCCCAAGCCACATTATGTGTGGTGGGGCCCTGCTCTCCTGGGGATGGTGAACACCAGCCTGCCCTTGGGAAGCACTCAATTAATTCCTTGTTATGCTTTGCTGGTGTGAATATGGCCTTTACTTTCCCTATTAAACTGTCTTTATATCAACCCATGGCTTTTCTCACTTTACCCTTCAGATTCTCTCTCTCCCCCATCCAAACCAGGGGATGTGACTGAGTGGTTATGTGGGCTAAGCTGTTGGCTGGGGTTAAACCACAACAGCAGTAAACTGAATAGAAATAGCCAACAATTAATTAATCACCCAGTTAAGGGAGCAAGGACCCCCATCCTCATCATCTCACAGGAAAAAGCATCATTTTCTCAGGAATGACTTTCAAAATACTTTCTTTATCAAAGTTACCTTTTTCTCCTGGAGGTCCAACTCTGCCTGGACGACCTGGAGCACCTTTCTCCCCCTTTTCTCCAGCCTCTCCTGTTGATATAAAAGTAAACAAAAAGAAGACTCCTATTAAACCAGGATTATTTTCTGTTAGCAGCCGTGACAAGAATGCCATTCTCTCCAGTGAAAAAAATAGAAGTAGATGTGACCTGATTTAGCAGATTTACTTGATGGACAGAAAATAGATTTTTCTTCAATTGATGCAGACATTGGAAAACCCTGTCAATACATTACTGAAGTCTCATACAACAGGTCTAGTTTTGTGGATGTTACTTATATCACTGACCTTCAAAAAGCCAACAGCACAATTCACTTAAGCAGAAGCTTCAGAATCAGACCCCAGGTCAGCACATAAACTTCTGTGTTCACCAAATTCTTTCCAAGCCTCTGCTAAGGACATTTTTAAATCTCAAGTGAAAATGGCTTAACTATGACCTCAAATTAAAAGAAAAAAAAAAAAAGCCATTTTTGTGACCTATAAGAAGGCACTGCTACATCCATCATTAGAGGACCATTTTTAAGCATGAAAGCATTAACTCCCTACTTTGTATCCTGAGTTATATATTGTGCTTTTTAATCTCTGATGTATGAACCACTATGTAGTGTATTTACATGCACACAGCTTGTGGTGCATCATTATATTCAGCATATTTAAACATCACTTTCTGTAAAAAGTGTTTGCCTCCCTGGTGCTTTTCATTAAAAATTTGGGGATTCTTAGCTTGTTTTGCCCACTACAGCCACACTAGTACTGTAGTCTGCCATTGACATAAAATTAAAATCTCTGACAAACAGAAGGTTAAAGAATTATTTATACAGCCACCTTGACAAAACAGGATTTATATGAGGAAGGAGAAGAAAGTTCTATGGCTTCCACAGAAAATAATGTGCTGGTATGTAAGATCCAGAGTTAGCACAGCACATATGATATCCCAACACTGCATTTCCATAGAGGAGAGTGAGCATTAGCTGCTCAAGGAAGCTGATGGGAACACCACAGTAGGAAAGTCAATGCTTGTCATGCATCCCACAAGCCCAGCTCTCTGGCATAGCTGGCAGCTGTGGTTCAGAGAGGAGTCACAGAGATGACATGTAAAAACATGTCACACCATGGCACATTTCAAATATGCAGCCTCCAGCTCTCTTTCCATCTCTCTCTTTATTGTAGACCTAGGTGGCTGTGAGCAGAACTCAGCCCTCCATCTGTTATATTTTCATTCTTCAGGCTGCTCCAGACCATCTTCCCTGCCTTCAGACATGCAAAAATAGGCCATTCTCTGACCTTAATGAGGACAAACTTCACATAACCCCCAGTGAATAATATTGTTAGTATGAAACAGGCTATAATTTGGCACATTTGGGAACGTCACATTTTTATTATCAAGCAACCAATAGGCATTGTATGATTGCCTTTCACCCCTCAGGGCTGGTTATGAGTTCTTTGCTTCCCAAAGATAAATCCTGACAATGACTTTTCCTTGCTCTCTGGAGGCTGAGAGCAGGCTATTACAGCCTATTGCTTTACACGTTCTTCAGAGTGAAAGCTGTGCATTAGGGATCAATAAAATAGATCACTCTTGCTTCAGGCCATTACACTTGCCTGCATTTATTCTTATAATACGATGACACCGCATTCCTTAGTGTGGGTGTTTTAAAAACTTTCTCCAGGAGGAGATTACTCCATTACAGGCCCAGCTACAGACCAGTCAACATTTTTTTCAGCTGTTTTAAGGAGCAAGACCTTGGCCAAGAGAGACTGATCAGTGGTACAGCACAGCTTTGCCTTGCCAGCTATTCTTGCTGTTTGTACCTTAATCATTCTGCAAATTGAGGAAGTAAAGCCTGTGCAGGTGTCATGGGCAACAAAACAGTTTTCTGTCAAGACATTTCAAACAATTTAATTTTTCACCAATAAACAATAATGTTTAACTTCTTGATTCATGAAACAAAGAAAGACACCCCTGTGCCTCCTTTCTGGTCTCCCGTCCCTCGATCTACAACCAAGTCCCTTCCGAGCAGGAGGTTGGGATCTGTGCATTATGGTCCCTACCTGACTGGTCTGTTGTGGCCTCTTCCATCAGCCACAGTCCCTTAGCACTTGCACCTCATGCTCAGTCTCCTCTCCATCCTTCCTGCATATTTGCTCCAGCCCCACGGCAGGAAACAGTACCTTCTTTGTCAGCACAATGCAGCCTTGTCTATGCAGCTGAGACAGGGCGAGATGCAGTTAGTAGTGCTCCACAGTGCTGAGATGCCCCATACTCCTAAAAGAAATTTAAACCCTGCCAAACTATGTGAGCTATTAAGCATTCCTGTCTGGTGATAATTTCTTTCCATTACTCATATTCCCCATGTGAGTTGATGTATCAAGTGTGGGTGTAAAAAAATTGGGTTTTTTAACGTAGCATTAACTTTTTTATGTATTGAACGTCATTGAGAGTATTAAGACAGCTCCTGCTTTAGACTCTAGAAGGGAGACAACACAAGATGACAAGCTGAGAATTTAAGCTTTGAAGGGCTGTTCTGTGTTATTTTTTTCTCCACAATAGTAGTAACCTCAATTTCATGTGCCTGTCAAAAGAAATTGGACTTTAGGAAGAATATGAGTGAGCTGTGCAGTGAGGCTTCATCATCTGCTTTTTCACATGCAGCACACTTTTCTTATTATTAATATTGCTGGCTTTCTAAAACATGGTTCAGTCTGCTATCTGCATTCTCAGAGCTATGGTTTTTCCCTTACATTTTTCATCTTACTCCTTTATACTCTTAAGTTTAAAAAATTGCCAACCCACCAAAACCTGCCCCCTTAAAAAAAAACCACTAAAATTACTACAAAAAACAAACAAGCAAAAAAATCCACCAAAAAGTCAAACCAAAACAAAAATACCCCAAACATACAAAAACCCTAAAACCAACCAACTAACCAAACAAAAACAACACCCCCCCAAAAAAGAAAAAAAAAACAAAACCAAACCAAACCAAAAAAAAAACAAAAAAAACAAAACAAAACAAAACAAAAACAAAAAAAACCAAAAAAAAACAAAAAAAAAAACAAAAAAAAAAAAACAAAAAAAAACAAAAAAAAAAAAACCAAAAAAAAAACCACAAACTACCAAAACCTGTCCCTAAGACCTAAACTGCTGACTTTAATCTCATTTGTGCTTTTACTATTCTTGGCGTCTTTAGTAGCTTTCTCCCTCATCCATTTCCACTTCCATTCTCATCTCACACCCCTTCTGATTTTCTCTTTTACTCTGTGGGATCTTAATTGATTTTGTGTCATTTGACATTTATTTAGTTTCAAGTCTCTCCACTCAGTCTCATTTTTGAGCTCTTCTTCCTTTGTTTTTCCCTATTATCTCTTTCCGTTCTTCTAAAATTCCTCCTTTATGCTCCCCTGCTTCTGTGTACTTTTCCGTGATGACTTTCTCCTTCATCACCCCATTTGGACTCCACTTTTTGCACCACCTCTTAAGTGTCTATCCTCTGCCATTCACATATCCCATGGTCTCCCTAATTTCTTGCATTTTTTCCCTGTACCTGGTTTTCCCAGATTCTGACTGAGCCATGCCCAGCAGCAGTGTGGCACTCCATTTCTCCACCACTGGAGATGTTACTGGCAGCCCAGGGAAGGAAGAGGAGATGGTACAGATCTAAAAGCTGCAGTGAGCAAATCCTGCTGCATGGCAGCTGAAATTTGGGCACGTGGCCACATGTGTGCTCAGTTTAAAGGAAGCCTTGGCCAGTGAAATGGGTTGGGGTTGTGCCAGTGGGGGACAGCAGTATCTCATCACCACCTCTCTGAGCCAGTCCCCCTGACAGCATAGCTGGAGTATTGAAAGCTTTCTAGGGATTTCACATTAACTAGGTCTGTATCAGGTCATTTTGTGCTTCACTGAATTTGTACATCAATCTCTCTCAATTTTGCAAGCCTTATATCTTATGAAGCTGAGTGAAACCATTAACACACAGTGGTTTTCAGGCCTCTCTCTGGTTTCCAGGTTCAGAATTGTCATCTGCCAAAGGGTCCTGCACAGTTTACACACTTTAAAAACCTTTGCTGCACATCATATTAATAATGTTAATAATAATTACCATTATTATTATTGCATTACAATGGTAATCACAGATGCTAATTTTGAATGATTACAAAAAAAAAAAAAAAAAAAAAAAAAGAAAATCAATGCAAAGAAGTCATAAAACTCATCCTGTCAAGTTCTTTCATATGAAAAATATTTTTAAAGCTTAGGGCTGTGGAATCTGACCCTTTGACTGATCTTTCATGCAAATTTGGACAACATATATTTAACTTGGTTGTGTTGTCCTCTGTAAGTCACATTAAGAGCACTATCCTATGCCTTTTACACAGTAAATATATCAAACAAATTAAACAACTTTACTCAAGTCTTAGTTAAACCTCAGAAGGCCTGGACATAGTGTTGTTCTCTCTAACTAGAACATCTGCAGAAAGTCTACATATTATTAAGATCAAAAGCCACTTATTGAAGTAAAGAGTAAAGAACAGCTTTTGGCTGAGTTCAGGCATCCAAAGTTGCATCTATAATAATAATGATAGACAAAACAATAATAAATATTAAGAAATAAACATATTCTTAAAGCCAATTGGCAAAGCACAGCCCTCATCCCTATGGCCCAGCTCTCTTGCCTCAAGCAGGGGCCAGCCATACACAAATTGGGCAATGCCTGGAGCGGGCAGTTTACACCCAGCCAAACCCATGGCCAAGCTTGGCTCACAATTTAGCTGTGTGAACAGCTGCAGAACAGAGCTGAGCCTCACCCTTCCCAATCAGTTAACCAGAATAGGCAATGCCTGCAGTCCCTACTGTGGCTTTCAGGCTACTCAGGAAAGCCCACATTTGTACAGATAAGATTAATGGCAGCAGTTGTGGTGAGGTAGATTTTGTGACACTACAAGGCATAATTACAAGGAAAACTGAAAGGTTGTTCTTACACAATGCTTTTTTTTTTTTTAATTGCTAATGATAAACTGATAGTTTTCATGGGGTTTTGGTGGGTTTTTTTGTTTGTTTGTTTGTTTGTTTTTGTCTTTAAAGGACAAAAAAAATTAAACAGTTAAAAAGTATTTCCCCATGTTCAAAAGTGTTATATTTCAACAGAAATATCATAGCCTCCACAAGGGGAATTATTGTTATTGACTAAATAGGGCTGGGATTTCAACAATCATAATGGATGTCATTGCTTTAAAATGCTAATTCTTCCCAGTGGTTGATTTCTTATTCAAGGTATATTTTTTCCTATGAAAAGTTCAATCATTTATTACACCACCTTCTTTGGGCAAGAGTTTGGGGGCATAGTCTGTAAAAATGTTGCCTTTTTAAAAAAAAACCTATAGAAATGTCAAAAATCTAACTATGTTTGTTTTCTTCTAAAAGGTTTCAAAGCATTCAAGCTTTGAAAAAATCAAAAGAAGACAAACAAAATACAAGAAAATACAAAATAATTCCTATTACATTGCAAAATGGAAATGAAAACCTCGTCAGGTATAAAGTAGGGCCTGATGTTACAGTTTTTGGGTATGTGTACCACTGCTCAGTATAAACACAGAGAGAGCAAGCAGGCAATGTATAAGAGTAACAAGTACTAGTGATCACGAGCAAATCTGGGAAACTGGCATGCATTCTCTGAACCATTTAATTTCACCTTATGGACCTTAAAACTCCATTTTTAAGGAGGCTATAAACAGGGGCAAATAAGAGGACAACTGAGAGGCAACTCCTTTGTCTCTGTTAAAACTGTCAGTTATGCAAATGAGCCTGTTAGAACAAAAAGTTTAATATTTGAATAATGGAGTAGGCTTTCACATTACCTTTGAGGCCTGGAACAAGAATCTGAACAGAGCAGGACTCCTCTGCAATGTGTTGAGGATATCCAGATCTTAGCAGTGACAGGAAGGCAAGGCTAATTAGAGTCACCAAGAAAACCAGATCTCTCTTCATAATGAGCGCTTACAGGTCACTGACTCCTAAACAAAAGAATGAATAAACAGTTGTAAGAATTCCAAAGGCTTTCAACAGTTTCTAAACCCATGCAACATCCCACTACAAACACAATATATATTTGTGTGCCATAACCCACACAGCATGAGAAGCACATGTGACCTCCAAGCAGGTTATATGTTCCTCAGACACACATGAAACCGGCAGCAGCACATTTAGCAGGTTTCTTTGCTGTTAGACTTGATGGGATAAAGCTCAGGAGAAATGTAATTAAACAAGAAGGAGATTAAACAATGATAATAATAGGCATTTCTGTGTTCATGATTGGAGGCAGCTATCTGGAAAGGTAAAAGGAGATAATGCAGCATACAGGCTTAGAATCACAGAATTGCTTAGGATGGAAAAGACCTCTAAGATCATCAGGCAACCCAGGACTGCCAAGTCTGCCACTAAGCCATGTCCCCAAGTACCACATCTACATGTCTTTGAAATGTGTCCAGGGATGGTGACTCAATCACTTCCCTGGGCAGCCTGTTCCAGTGCTTGACAACCCTTTCCATTAAGTAATTTTTTCCTAATATACAATCTAAACTCCCTCTTGCACAACTTGAGGCCATTTCCTCTTGTCCTATTTCTTGTAACCTGGGAAAAAAGACCATCTCCACCCTGGCTATAACTTCCTCTCAAGTAATTGCAAAGAGCAATAAGGTCTTCCCTGTGCCTCCTTTTCTCCAGGCTAAACCCCACTCCTCAGAGAATTTGTGCTCCAGACTCTTCACCAGCTCTGTTGCCCATCTCTGGACATACTCCAGCAGCTCTATGTCCTTCTTGCAATGAGGGGCCCAGAACTGAAAACAGGATTTGAGGTGTAAACTCACCAGTGCCAAGTACAGGGGGAAATCACTGCCCTGGTCCTGGTGGCCACACCATTGCTGATAAAGGGCAGAACATCATTGGCCTTCTTGGCCACCTGGCCTTGCCCTGAAAGTTGTCAGTACTAAGTTCCCATTAGAGTGGATACTGCTCTAAAAAGGCAATTCAGTAACAGATGAGACCAGCTCAAAAGCCTGAAAATTCACTTCCCATCTACCTGAGCACTGCAATTGTGCCCAGGCAAATTGTCTGATACAATAGCCCTCATATAAGTCATTGAGGGTGGAAGGCAGGTAATATTTCACTGTATCATTCAATAAAGTTGAATCAGAGTCTTCAATAACTCCTGAAGAGAATCACCTTTGAAACATATCCTAGTCTAAGCTGACAAGTGAAATGGCTTCCCTGAAATTACGGTGTGAAGAGAATGTCCCAGAAAACAGCCAAACAGAAATGGAGTTTGTGCAAAAGGACTGTAAAAAATCCAGTATTTAGGAGGCCTGTAAAAATACTTTGACAAAAGTGTTATTTATGTATTTCTGATATGTTTTTCTAGTCTGTCCTTAACCAGAGCTCAGTAGTACACAAATAAGCTGAAAGTCATAATAGGTTTTTTATCATCTTTTATAGCCACCATAAGGGAGTATGCATTTTACATCTAGAGAAAGAAGTTTGGGTTATATTAATTTCCACTCCCTGAATCCCTTCAAAAATAAGTCAAGTAGGATTAGGCACAGGTGTGAGACCAGTATGTGGATCTGTATGCCTCAACATATTGGGGATCTAGGAGAGCAGAACTGTTATTTTTGGGATGGCCTGAAGGTATTAACTGGCATAACAGATGTCTTAGCAGCAAGGCCAAGTAGATGATTTTGGATTTGGGGGAATAAATTGTCCCTCTGAATTATTGTCCAGTTTGTGCTTCCATTATCCCCTAGGAGACCATAGCAAGAGAATCTGATGGGAGCAGACTTTGTCTCCTTCCTCATGTGTGGAGGGCATTGCAGGAGTTACAGACCAGGTTTCTCTGCCTCAAAACCCCCTTGCTACACCATCTGTTGCTACATCCACATTGAGGGACAGGGCGATGCCACAATACACCCCTAAGTTCTTACTGATCATCCAGCTCTGGTGCAAAGACTTGTATGCGCTATGAGTCCCTTTTGACCCAAATCCTTTCCCCAGGTTTCTTTCCAAAGGAGAGAGACCTGCAGCTGGAGGGCCATGCCTTAAAAGATGATATCTATGCTTAGAGCTGGGAAGAGCTCTTGAGTCAAGAGATCTCAATGCAGTCATAGTCTAATGGGCTACAGTAGGGCAGAAAACCCTACGGAAAAGGTAATGCTGGGTAATTTTCCCATAGGGCAAAGGAGGAACAGGGACTATCTGAGGATTTCCACAACCTGCCATGCAGTTCTATAGTGGCTCAGGCATAAGCTACTTCATAGACAAGCTTTGCCAGCCAGAAAGAATACTATGAGATGGTGGAACTGCTGCCCAAATATTTAGGCCATGATAAGTTTTGTCACAATTGCAGCAATTATCACTTGAGGCTTCTCAAGACTACAGGGCAAAATTGACTTTTGCCACTCAAGGATGAGGAACAGGAGCTAGAGGAGAAGGTACATAATAAAGCCATGCATGGATCTGTTAGAATGTGTCCAGAGGAGGACACAAAGATGACCACCCCTCCTACAAAAACAGGCTGAGAGAGTTGTGGCTGTTCAGCCTGGATGATGTCTTAAGTTTTAGCTTTCATATTTTTCAGACTCTGTACTGCCTTAATGTGTGACTCTGAACTTCATATTAAGTGCTAGTAAGTTCATTTCACAAGGTAGTTAGGCAAAATAATCCTTTTCCAGATTAAGAACCAAAGACAACCGTTGCAGCTTCAGACCCAAAAAGCATAAATAACAGCAAATTAAAGAGAGTAAACCAAGAGAATAGGACTTCATAACCAAAAACTGTAATTACAAAATTAACCCCAATATACAAATAAACCAAAAGTTATAAAAGTGTAAAAACTCATAACCAGTTGTCCATCTTGTGTCCATCTTGAGCAGAACCCCAGCCAGGCTTTTAATACTACCCAAGATATAACCTTTAAAAGCCTTTTAATAAATATCTACTTTATTCCTTTAACTCTGTCTAGTCTCTGTTCTAAGTCAGCCTCTCTAGGCATCATGGAGAAAAGAATTCTCAGGGGAAACATCACTCGGGCCTTCTGGTGCTTAAAGCAGGCTTATAAAAAAAGAGAGAGAGTGGCTTTTTACACAGGCAGACTAGTGATAGGATAAGGAAGAATGGCTTTAAATTGAAAGAGGAGATATTTAGATTAGGTAGAACAGGTTTCCCAGAAAAGTTAAGAATGCCCCATCCCAGGAAGTGTTCAAAGCCAGATTGCACAGGACCCTGCACAATCTGGTCCAGTAGAAGATGCCCTGCCCATGGCAGCGGGGTTGGAATTAGAAAATCTTTAAGGTCCCTTCCAACTGAAGCCTTTCCATAATTCTATGATAAAGGTGGACATAAAGAACTGCAATAGTCAGGGAGGAAAAGGAAAAGTAATGGAAATTTGGAGGCCATGGAGAAGCAGCAACCAGGCCAGATCCCCAGGGCTCTGAGACAAAACCAGCAAGAAAACATTTGCTGTGTTGCTGAACTCTGCTTTTCTGGGCTACATCCTCCCTTGCCTGTGCACAGGGAGAGCCAAAAGTAGTAGAAACCAGGTCAAGTCACCAGCTACTTTACAGCTATTTTCTATGGTTATGCAAACTATTTGACCACAGTCTTGAGATAGTTTTGAAGTATCAATCTCTGTGAGAACACTTTTCTCCAAAAGATCCTCATGTGCATACTAAAATTACTTCAGAAACTTTAAGCTTGAATCTGGCTACATCTTCCCTGAAGGAGATTCCTAACCCCAGGGTACAAGGAATTTGGACAGTCCTGCCTCTTTTTTCTGTCTCTGATTCACAACAGTTAGCAAACAAGAGGGAACAACAAGAACTAGTCAATAAAAAAGGTTGAGGAAAAGGGTGCTTTTCCAGATCGTCAAAGGTTTCTAAGGCCAGTGTTGGCATTTAAAGAGTCAGTGCTGGTCGACAGCAAAATGAAGGGGTCCCTGGCAGGAACATGATTTGCAATGCCAAATGAGGGACCAGCACTCCTTTATGGAGGAAGGCTGTTGGTTGCCTCAGCCAGCCAGGAGGATGTGCCTGGAAGTCTCTTTCAAACACCCTCAGCAGCAGCCACCCCTGAGAGACAGGGTTTGCAGCCTGCAGGACCCACCTACACCCCAGGAGAGCACCTGATCACCAGCCTGCAGGACATCCTAGACAGCATATCCCACCTTTTTTTATGTAGTGAGAGCACTTTAGGATGCAGAAGATCAGACAAAGTGGCTTTCAAGCCAAGTGGTTCAGATACCCAGCTGAAAGCCTGGAAATTAGGCAGTTTCAGTATGAGTACCTGCCAGACTGGTGATAAGGATTCTTGATGGACAAATTGGAGAGTGGAATGAAATGGCCTGAGATGGAAGAAGAAATTGAAATTACAGTGGTGCTCCTGTCTCTGCATTAGTGAATAAAAGGCAACATCACCTCCTCTGTCTGCATTTTATGAGGATTTAGATGTATCCAGACCCCAGCTGAAAGATCAAAGGCTCCAGGTATGTTAAATATTAATCTGCCTTTGCAAACTCCTACATAGCTGAGAGATGAGACAGACATCGAGCAGCAGAGAACTGTCAAGGCTGCTTCTTGGCTCTCCTCAGCAGCCACGTATGATGGATTTTCTGGGGAAAACAAAATCTCCAACAAAGCTTCAGCACATTCTCTACTGTCTGCAGCTGCACTTACATGTCTCAGAGACAGAGGGGATACAACCCCACCCTACCACATATTAACTCAACTCACAGAGGAAATGGACTTGTTCTAGAAAAAAAAGCTTCTTTAATGTCATTCAGGTAACAACACCCAGATCCATAAGAATACTCAGGGAAATACCTTGGTCTGAGAAGAGCCACTAACAGAAGGAATCTCTGAGGAGGTTGCATATTAAAAACTCTAGAATCTGTGGTTGTAGTAAAGGGACACATTAATAGTAGAAATCAAGCCAAAAGCATTTTGTATATCACTTTCTCAATCTCTCCCTGCTTTCAAAAGAAACTTTCTGCAGCTAAAATTTCTTTCTGTGAGTGAAATAACAGTTTGATCTCCAGGTATGTGCTACAGCAGACACTTTCACTTTAAAATACTAGAAAATTTCTTGCCTTTCTGACCTGCTTTCAAGCCCTTTCAGACCTAGATGCATAAAATTTTCATTTAAGAAAACTAAATCTCACTGAAACTGGTCCTCAGATAAAGGAGGACCAAGCTGTTTTTTCAAACCACTGTTTTGGCCCTGGTATTTGGAGTATCTTCAGCATTGGTAAAATCAACGCTAGAGAGAAACCTAAAAGTGTTCAGCACTTGTAAAAGTATGAATATTTTCTCACTGCCTATGTAGGGGTCAAAAGTCAAGTTTATGGCCATTAACAGTGGCCATTAAATTAGTGAAAGCTGAAAATATTGGAAAAAATATAGGAGAAGAAAAAGGCAGCACTTCCTTAAAAATAAAAATTAATAAAGTGCCTCGATTTCTGTCAGAAATGAAAACATATAAATGCAACCAGCACAATAATTTCAAAACAACTTTCGAGACCTCTCAGCTTTAGGAAATCTGCCTCAGTCACCAAAGGAGAAGAGGTTTCTCAAGCCAAGCTTCAAATGACAAGTCCTTGAGAGGTCATTGGAGAATCCCAAAGGCCCCACAGGCTTGCTCAAAGCCGCTGCAGGACCAGCCAGGCCAGCTGGCACTCATTGAGTTCCCACACTTCCCCCCAGCTCTGGGGAGATGGAAAGCTTGGAGATCACTTGAGCCAGCTAATGCCTCATGCATGAAGTCCCTGTATCTACCAGTGGCTCCAAAAGTGCCAGTGGCTAATTCTATGCCATTATTTTGGACTTAGAAGAAACAACACAGATGATCTGCCAAGCTGAAACTAAATGGATGAAAAATGTAGAAGACAAGTGATGCTTGCTGACATTAATGCTCAGCTAGCCAATAGCTACAGAGTAACTGTAATCCTCGGTATAATCCTATAGGACTCATCTTTGAGCTGGTTTTATTTCATTGAGTAGTTTTCACACTATGATTTTTTTTTTTGCTGTTATTTTTTAAATTATACTTAATTCTCAGGTATCTGAGCTGAATTATCTATATTCTGAATTGAGTATGCTTCTGCTACAGTCACACAAATCTGCAGAGCCACAGCCACATTTGGTGAATGACTTTCCCAAGCTGGTTTGAGTCAGCACTACAGACACAGCAATAACTTTCAACAGTTTTCACTCCCTGACTTTTCAAGTCCTTGTCATCCCCATCTCAACACCTCCCTGGCAGAACTCTCTGGCAGCTCATGTATCTTCAAGCCAACTGCAGGCCCTAAGCTGAATTCTAGGAGATACAACACATGCCCACCAAAAAAAAAAAAAAAACAAAAACGAAAAAAAAAAAAAACATATGCCCACAAAATAGCAGGCTGTGACACCGTCCCCATGCTATTTCAAACATCTTGAACAGATAAAAGACCAGCTACCAGCAGCACCCACCGCAGACCAGGGACACGTTTCTGGGGGAAGCGAGGAGAAGCAGAAGGGACAAGCCTCCAGCACTGCTGACATTGCTGAAGCTGCGTTTCACCCCTTGGCCCAAGAGATGTGGATCATTCCCTGGGGAAGAAGCCTTTCACATTGGAGATGAAACCTGTGTCACTGACCTCATCTTTCTCCATTACACCCTTATTAATCTTCCTAACCTACAGATGTTTTGTGTAGCTATTCTTTAACTTTATCTAAGCATTTTCTCATTTGTCCTCTCAGTTCCCTTGCACATTACCTTGAGTAATCAAACATTCGCCATTTAGCTAGACTATAAAAATCAGAATCAATTACAAAGCTGCTTAAACATTGGTTGATCATTATCATAACATTGCAATGCTCTCAAGTTAAATCCTACATGTTGATTTAAAGGTTAAAGCAATGGACTTGAAAGACTGAAAAAAACCCCTAAATATTAATACTGTAGAATTGCAAAAATGAGGACCATAACTGCCATGGTTACCAAGTCTCTGTGAAATCTATGGAGCATGGAGTAGCATAAAGCAGAGACATAACACATTTCAGCTCCTGATGACACTGAAGAACAGCAAGATTTGCTGTAGAGGACAAAAGAGTGAGTCTAAGCTGATGGGAAGCTAGCATTACCTAAAAAGCAAACTGATAGTAAGTCCTTGGTTACTCCCCAAAGTACAATTAATACTGGCACAATAGAGCCATTTCCTCAGACAATGTTTGTGAGGTGTAAGGTATGATTAGTTTGTCAACATAGGTGCCCTTATCAGACATAGGTATAGTAGTCTCATTTTTCATCAAGAATGTTTTTAAAAACTGGGACAAATTTCATCCTGATGTTGTTCTGCTGAAGTTAGTGAGTTCATGTTAGAATTAACTTACTGCCATCTGTACTGAAAGTGTAAAAACAAGACTTCAGCAAGAGTGAGATGAAGTAGTGCCAGAAAGGAGCAAGTTTTCAAAACTTTTAACTAGAGGGAGATGGGACCTGAGTGCCAATTTTTTCACAATACTTCTCTATGGATTTTTAGACAATCTATGGATTTTTTGTAGAAAATAACACTCAAGTACATTTTTGTTTTTATGTAAATTGGTGGTCAGAGACAACTAGAAATACTAAACAGAATTTCTCCTGCAATGTTTCAATCAAAGTCTCTACTAGATTACAAGATCTCTTCTGCCTTCAGCTATATTTTACAAAAATAGTTTGTGATTTTGAATGCCATCATTGTTATATGTCAGATCAAATTTTTTGTATTCTCAACCACAAACAAACCAACAAACAAACTACTGTACAGTTTTCTAATTTAACTATCAGTTCTTCTAAAACAGGGGTCTAAAATGTCTCAGTTCATTCCCTTGGCTATAAAGCATTTACATGAGAACTTCATACTATCCCCACACAGCTATATGTAGGAAATAAAAAACCAAGGATTCACCAAGAATCAGTGAATGATGTGGAGAATGCTGCAGGGAACATTTCTGTACATGAATAAATACATAACAGGAACATATGCATTTGTAATTTTATTTATGAAGCTTTAAGCCCTTTCCCTCCACAGAGGCTTAGGACCAGCTGCAGAAGTTGGGGTATCTCTGCAATATTATGCCCACTCAGCTTACACTTTGCAACACATTTTCACTCTTGAGGTGTTTGGAAGCTTTCCTAGGTGGGCCTGACCATTGTCTTCTTGGGGGGACTGGAGAGGCTGAAAAGGCAAACTCACTCTGAGAGGGGGTTGTCCCAGTCCTGCAGCTCCATTCTGGGAGGTGTAGAGAAGAGGCAGAAAAGTCTATCAAGGCCCCATCCAATCATCCCAGCCATGCCAGCAGTGGCACCTGCCTTTTGCACAACAGAAATGCCATTCAAGTATTGATCCAAAAGGTGGGAAGTAACAGCTATGGAAGATCCTTGGCTTAAAAGGATTAAAACACACAGCTCCAGCTCCCCAAGAGAATAATTGCTCACATTGGATGGACACAACAGGTGAAATTAGACTACACTCAGGCATGCTACATTAAAGGATGAAGTGAAGCAGAGAAGAAGCCTGATGACGAAGCTGGCTCAAGCCTGGTGGTAGGACACTAGACTAAAACTGGTAACATGTGTTTTCTGATTTCTATGTCCCACAGCTGATCATGTAAAAACACAGGGACAGGTCAGGAATATCCAAAGAGAAGACAAAATCTAAGAAAAGCAGTTTATGAGATTAAAGGAAGAATAAAAACAAATTACAAGCCATAGGATATAGATTACTAGTGGACATAGAGCAAAAGGGAAAAATTAGAAGTCTGACCAGGGGAGAGTAGCAGAGAAAGGGCAGAGGAGCAATGGCACCATCCCAAAGGGCAAGGGGACAGGGAAAAGGTTTGCTTTTGGTAGTCACAATATCATACTCCACAATATCCTCTCCTCATTGAGGAGAAAAAACAAGAAAAATCTGAAACAGCTTTTGACCCCCTTTTCTCACACATTAGATAAGTGACAACTACAATTAAAGGAGGTTTTAAGAATAAAGGGAAGCCACTTGAACTGCTGCCCAGTTCTTCCCAATGCTTCAAGTATGACACCTCAAAAAGTGAACCACAAGACAGAGCACAGCTGCCATGAGCAGATGCCTGTTTATTGGGACAACTCTGCTTAGGTCCAGACCTCAAGCTAGCAGAGGTTAGTTTTAAACAGACCCTTGGAGGGGATTTAACTGTTCTGGCTTAGGTGGTCAGTCTGAGAAAATCATCCTGAGCACTCTGTGTAACCAAGTCAGAGAAAAGCACTTTGGCAGCAGGATTCATTTCATCCCAATACAGAACAGAACTGGTAATTGACTCTGGAGGCACCTATTCATTGCTGAGTATCACTAGTTCAGCCTTGCAGGTATGTGAAGTTAGGTGAGAGGTGTCCCATCGCTGCTAATTAGCTAAGTCAGTCTACAGGAGGGTTAACAGCAGCCTGGCTTCCTGCTGCAGTCACACATTAGCCTCCCCTTCTCTGTACTGTCACCAACAGCCAGCTGATCCCAGCTAGCACAGGCTGCTATTCCAGCAGTAGGATGTTCCTCTGCTTGTAATGTTGTTTTTCAGTTGATTTAGTTCCTTGGTTCCTGGCAAGGATAAAATGGCCATAATTCCTGTGAAAAATGATGCCAGCCAAGGAAAGGAATGCCCTTGGCAGCAGCTGAGATGGCCTTCAGTGTGTTACAAAACTGTGCCACTGCATGCCAGCAGCATACAGAAAGCAGGAAGATACATAAGTGAAAGAATTCAAGGGACTAAATTACCAGAAAAACAAACAAATAAACAAACAACAAACCCACAAAACCAACCCAAAACAACAAACAGAAAGAAACAAACACACACACACACACACGCAAACAACAACAAAACAAACAAAAAACCTACAAGTAAACCCACCAAAAAAACCCACCAAAAACCAAAAAAATAACCCAGCACATAATGACAGTGGGAACATTTTAAAAGAAGGAAAGATATGGCAAAATACTAGGCTGCAATGGAAAATAATAACCAGCAAAAGATACAGAACATAGGAAACTCAACAACATCAGGCATTTTGTAATAGCATGCAAGCCACCAAGAGTGATGGAAAGGATCCAAGAGTGTTATCCTCAAATGACAAGGACATATTTCTTGCAGTGATATCCTCAATATAACAAAACACTGTGGTATATAAGCATTCATGATCAAAATCTTGCATTTGAACTGGGGCAGTGTCAATGCTATTTCAACAGAAGGTTATTTTTCCTTTCAGGCTGAGAGACCAACTAACACTCTACATGTGATCCTATATGTGACTACATCAGTGGACAAGGGAAGGGCTACAGATGTCATTTATCTTGTCTTCTGTAAAGCCTTTGACGTGGTGCCCCACAACATCTTCTCTCTAAATTGGAGAGATATGGATTTGATGGGTGGAGTGTTAGATGGACAAGAAAGTGGTTGAACAATCACATCTTGAGGGTGGTGGTCAACAGCTCAGTGTCCTGATGGACATCAGTGATGTCATGTCCCTCAGGGGTCTGTATGGGAACCAATGTAATGAATATCATAATTAGTAACATGGATGAAGGGATTGAGTATACCCTCAGCAAATTTGCAGATGACACCAAGCTGTGGTGCAGTGACACTCCTGAATGACAGGATGCCACTCAAAGGGACCTGGACCAGCTGGAGAAGTGGCCCATGGGAATCTCATGCAGTTTAACAAGATCAGCCCCCAGTATCAGCACAGGCTGAGGTGAACAGGTCCAGAGCAGCCCTGCTGAGAAGGACTTGGGGGTGCTGGTGGGTGAAGGCTGGACATGACCCAGCCATGTGCCCTCGCAGCCTGGAGACCCAAACGTGCCCTGGGCTGCATCAGAGGCAGCGTGGGGAGGGGATTCTGCCCCTCTGCTCTGCTGAGAGCCCGCCTGCAGTGCTGCACCCAGCCCTGGGGTCCCCAGCACAGGAAGGACATGGACCTGCTGGAACGAGTCCAGAGGAGGCCACAAAGATGATCAGAGGGATGGAGCACCTTTCCTACAAGGAAAGGCTGAGATATTTGAGATTCCCAGAGTCACCTAATTGCAGCCTTCCAGTACCTAAAGGGAGTCTAAAAGAAAGATGTGGAAAGACTTTTTACAAGAGCATATAGTAACAGGACTACAGTGAATGGGTTCAGTTTGAAAGTAGCTTTAGATAAGATACTGGGAAGATATTCTTTACTGTGAGAGTGGTGAGGCACTGGAACAAGGCTGCCCAGGGAAGCTGTGGATGCCCCATCCCTGGAAGTGTTCAAGGCCAGATTGGATGAGGCTTTGAGCAATCTGGTCTAGTGGAAGATGTCTCTGTCTGTGGCAGGGGGGTTGGAACCAGATTATTTTAAAGGTCCCTTCCAATCCAGGCCATTCTATGATTCTATAATGTCTTCACTGGACAAGTGACAGGTGATCTTGATTGATATCAATGGTACTACCCAATGTCCTTTTATTCTTAGAGCTCTGACACCCCTTTCCAAATACAGATAAGGTAAAGAAGGCAAAAGAAAGGGGAACTTATCAAAAAAGGTGCTCACATTCATAGAAAATATATGGTTGGCTGGTACAGAAATTGTTGTAGAAGCAAAATGCTGTGGGAAAATAAACAGGTTTCTATGCGTCTGATGTGACTTAGTTGAAGCACACACAAAGGCACTCAATTCTAGACATTAACAAAGTTCTCAGAAGTCAAAGTATTCTTACACTAGTATGCTACATCAGACTTTCACTAATCAGTCTATATCATTGGCAATAGTCATAATCCAATGTAAAAGCTATTGCCTAAAGGAACCCAGCAGAAATATCTTTCAGTGACAAAACCTCCCAGAGCAGCTCTTACACATGCCACAACACATGCACTCAAAATACTTTACCATGTACAATGCACTGGTTGACAAATGTTTTTAAAATTTGAGAAGGAGTACAAGGGATTGCTTGCAGTTTGAGATGCTTTTGACAATCTCATCTCATTTTGTAAATCTGAAAAATTAATTCAGAAGTAAACAGAATGTGAAGAACACAATTTGCAAGCAAGGGTGTTTATCTGAATTCATATAAAGAGGGTGTTACTTCCCTTAACTGTGTACCATGATGTTTCTGCTACCAAAAGATTCTTGAGGATGACAACCCCCTTTGAAATTTTTTTATTGAAGTCTTTCCATCTAACCAACTGCCCTGAGAGATTTCTGTATTTTAATAATGTACATTTCTAGGGAATAATATAACAAGCTATGTTAAGTAAGTGATAACTACTGGCATTTCCACTGCTTTGGTACTCAGCAAATTCTCTCACAATAGCAGCAGATGTACCTTTCACACAGGTAGAACATGACCGGAGGGCAGCTGTGCACCAATTAAGAAGCTGCAGAACAGCTAAGCAGTGATCACTTGAACCTCCACGTTTGCTCAGAATTTATAGGGTATTTATAGGAGCAAAAACTAATGCTACTGTTCTGATTGTGCAGTTACCAGTAAAATAAAAGGCTTCCGTGGTGTTAAAGAGTACACTGACCTGAAATCCCAACATCCACCAGGTGACTTAAGAAAAGGAACAATTAAAACAAAACCAAGACTTGCCACAGTTACTCAGTGCTGTCAAAAAGATACAGAGGCATCAGTTCTATATGTTACAGGAAGTCCATGTACTCAGTCACTGCAGTTGCAACGTTTAATGTCATCTTCCCTAAAATCAAGGAACAGTGTGAATGCAATCACTTGTACATTAAGGGTAACTAGGCAAATGCATGTTTAAATATGGAGTTGCTTAGGAGACAGTCTGTCAGACCTGGTGGGTTGGCCATGGCTGAAGGCCAGTTGCCCACCAAGCTCCTCTATAGGTTTTGTACTACAGTCATAAAAGTAGAGAACGACAATAGAGAGTTTTTGACATGACACAATTACATAAAAGGCAATTCTGACATATCATATATCATATATCATATATCATATATCATATATCATATATCATATATCATATATCATGGCCTGGGTTGGAAGGGCGCTTAAAGATGATCTGGTTCCAACCTCTTTGCCATGGACAGGGACCCTCCACTAGGCCAGGTTGCTCAGAGCTCCAACCTGGCCTTGAACACTTCCAGGGATGGGGTATCTACAACTTCTCTGGGCAGCCAGTTCCACTGCCTCACAGTAAAGAATATTTTTCTACTATCTACTTTAAGTTTGAAGCCCTTTCCCCCTGTCCTGTCACTACAGGCCTTTGTAAGAAGTTCCTTTCCATCTTTCTTGTAAGTTCCCTTCACGTACTGGAAGGCTGCAATTAGGTCATCCCAAAACCCTCTCTTCTGGCTGAACAAACCCAATTCACAAAGATACTAAACAGCAAAGGAAGATAACCTCCAATAAAGAGTTTTTTCAGCTGCAGCTCATAGCATGGCTATTGCTACATCATCTCGCTTCATCTCTACATTAGCTTTAAACTGCAAGGTCATTGCACAGTTAGAGAGAAACACTGCAAGTGCATCTGTAGGTGCTGCTGGCAGATCCAGCACTCTGGAGTCTCTTCAGCATGCACCTTCAGTCCTTCTCTTGCTCTTCCTCATGTTCTCAGTATCTGTTTCCTTAACATTTCTTGAACATAACTCCACTCCAGTGAGCCATCAGAGACCTGTTTTCTTATTAACACCATTCTGACAAAGCTCATTGATACACATTTTTCTTTTCCTATTTAATAAGGCTTTTTTTTTTTTTTTTCTGTTTCCCGTGCTAGGCCTTCATTAGATTCTTGCCTGGTGTTTTTAATTCATTGGCTATTATTACTGTCCCATCTAACAGTGCTGGTTCTTTCATATCAAATTTTTTAAAGCTCTTTATTTTAATTCCCAAAAATTAGATCTCTTACAAAACTTTCTCTGATGACAATAAAAAGTTCTATAAATAAGTAAAATTAAAATTATACAATCACTTTTATAATTTTGTCCTTCCAAAGAGCAGACTGACCCTGGCATTCAACATATCATCCATGGTCTCTTGGAGACCCATAGACCATTTCTAAAGAGTCCATTGAAGATGAATAAATGCATACCTACTGGCAGCAAGTTTCAGTACTTGCTAAAATCATCAGCACCATCACAGGAGATTTTGGGGTGGTCCATAACTAAGCCTGAAAATCACTCAAATTAAACAGAAAATCTTAGAGTACTGTCTGAAGGTTGTTGTTATTATTTATGCTTATTCTGCAACTAGCAAACAGGACAAAAAGAAAGTAATCACAGAGAGAGCCATACCTAAGACCAAAGACAGGCACCAAGAACTTAAGCACATCTATGGATACAGCTTCATTCTTCAAAGCCCCTATTCAAAAAACAGCCAAAGCTGAAGCAGTTTTTCTTTCCACTCTACATCCTTTTCCCCCATTTTTCACCCCTAAACCTCCAAGTGAAGGCTGCTTAAGTTCAACACTGGCAACACTACCTCTGAATCTCTCTCTGTGGCCTCATCCCAGATTCAAACAAAGCATCCAAAACCATCTCCTAACAATCCAGCCACCTTAAGAGGTAGGAGGTTCCTGCAGTTTTACTGGAAAACTTGGGTGTCTAAGCTTTTCTTATTGCACAGACCAAAGATGGTCATCTCGCCTGAGGAGAATAACAAGACACTCTTCTCCCACCTAGCACATTTCCATCAAGGAAACACATCCAAAATCATTCAGTCTCCTCCAAGCACACCAAATTACTATTTTGGTTAGTTACAAGGGCACCTTTCCAGCAGAAGGGAGGTGGAGGTTTGGAGCAGTGCAATGAGCTGCATTTAAACCTCCTACTTCCCAGGTAAAGTGGCCCCAGACAGCAGGTTATGTGACAGCTGGGTAGCAGCAGTCTAGTTCTCAAAGAGAACTGTAGAAAACACTTTTGTCAGAGCCATTTTTCAAAATCTCCATGCGTAAAGAACAGCTCAGCACACAAATTCAAGGTAAGCTTCCACCTTCCAGAACCCTAGTTCCTGCAGTATTTGGCACTAAAGATGGTGAATTGATCCACTTCCACATCCAGCAGAGAGAATTGTGGAACACCTCTCAGAAGCAATTTTCAGATGGCTGCTGTGGCCATCACACACTTGTCTGACTGTGGTGAGTCACTGTCTTCAGCCCTTAGCTCTGCTGCACTCACTCCATATTGCATGTAGGCATAGCCAGTTGTTGGTTTGGAGTCTGGTATCCAGCTTGCAGCACTGTGAAACTATTTATTCATGTCTATGTTTCATTCACGTGCTGTTGGACTAGATCTTCAAAAGTCCCTTCCAACCCAAACCATTTTATGATTCAGTGCAGAAGAAAACTAACGTAAACCCTATAACTCCTCACCATTTGTCATACTGCTCTGTCCTGGCCTCCAGGACACCCTATGGACCTCCTAAACAATCTTCTGATAAAGTTTTGAGGGGGCAGCATCCAAATAGTCCCAGAAGCTAAGGATCCTTGGATTCTATGGAAAAATTAAGAGACTGGTGCACTGATGAAGTGCTCAAGCAGACCAACTTTTGTTATTTTCTTGACTACTATCTTTTACAACTATAGGCAAATGACCCAGGACTACATTTTTATGAAGAGCCACTTAGATGGGCGAGATGACATCTTGCTGGATTTTCAAAACCACCTTTTTCTAAAGGGTCAGGCTTCTAGTAGGTTGTTTTCCTCTTGACTTAAGACTTCTCAAAAAATCTTAACTTCCAGCCATACTCCTTTGCATTTTTCAGTTCCAAATATAAAATGGAACACTTTCAGCACAAAAGTTGGCAGAAGTATTAACAAAGCCTTAGAAATGTTATTAATTATTCTCTCCCTTGTACAGGTGCTTGCATGGCCAAAAACAACAAAAGGTTTTAAACCTTCTGCTGACACTCTCTTGAAGGGTCCTACTCTCATGGCTGAAAACCAGGATGGCCTATGGCTTGTGCAAACCAGAAGGAAACACTCAAATTTTAAGAAGCTGCCAACTAGTTATCAACCAGCTGATGCCTTATGAGCCCAGTCTGTGCCTCTTTCATGAGACTAACTTTTCCAAGATACACCCTTTCATCAAGGGAAATTAAAACAGCAAGACCCTGACCACACAGACTTACGGGAAGTGTGGTTCAGCTGCAAAGTTCAGCCAGTAGTGAAATGCAGTGCAAAGCACAAACTACACTTCCCAAGAGACGCCATGAGAATATTTTTGGCTAAACTCTCCTGGTTTTCAGCCAAAATAATTTGACAAAAGAACTGAACTATCCCAGAAAACTGACACTTTTCTTTAAAAAGCTACTCTGCCAAAAGTCTTCCTACTTCAAAAGGATTCTGGTTCAAGAATTTTTGGACAGCCCTAGAGATGACTAAAAAGAGCTTTAGAACCAGTGTAAAATCACTCAAAATAATCAGAAAAAAATAGCCTTGAACATAGCATACATTTAGAAATTGCACAGATTTCTGCTGCTTCCACAGAGCAATTCTCTGTTGACTGTAAGACTATGCCATGTTTAAAATGCTATTTTGACTATGAATTTAACTTCCACATTATCTTTCATGTATTAACTAAAACAATAATTTCATTTTAACAGATACATCTAAGAATTTTATGAAAGAGAGTTCAAGTATTTTTAAAATGAATACTCAACTTGGAAGCCTTCTTGTCTACAACCCTGACACACCTTATTTATACTGCATCAGTAATATACTAAAATTTTAGGGATAGTATTATTGTGTCACTTTTAAATTGGGGTTTGTTTTATACTTTCTGATTACTACAATGCCTTAAATGTTCATGACCATGTAAACAATCACATAGATATGAAATACAAAGATCTCAGATACAGAGAGGAAAACATAGGGCAGCAGTTTTTACATTTGCAACATTTTAAAAATATTTCAATACCCAAGAATCAAAGTGTATTGGTTTTACACCAATGCAGAAAGTCAGAGTATTTCCAGTCCAGTTGCTCCGTTTCACTGTATGACAAGTAAAGTTAGGTATTCTCCACAGTGATTTGATTTTGCTAGAAAGCAATTCCCCTCCAAAATTTACAAATATGTATGCACAGAGTTCAGAATGGAAACTTGCAAGTCCATTATGAATCCTAGTTTTCATAGCTCATGACTGAAAAGCAGGCATGTGCCCTGCTGCTTACTAAAACATGACTTACTCTCACTCATTCCTGCTCACTTGGACCAAGATTTTGTATCATTATACACCCTTATATCTCACCAAGCATTTCTGCATGGTACTACTCCCTACACGATTTGGTTTTCACCAAGATTACTCTTAATAATCCAGTGATGTAATTCCAGCCCTTACTGGACCTTCACTTCTGCAATGTTAGTCTTCATTCTCTGCTTTGCAGTGTATTAAAAGATCACTTTTCAAAGTGGACAACAGACAACTGCTTGTGTCTGTTACTAGAAATTGCAACTTAAGAATGAAGTAAAATAAGTTTCAATTGTAGGAAAAGTTAAAAATCATGCACTGTTTTGTCCTTTCCTGCTAAAAGGAAAGCGAGCTCCTCCAATGGCATTTGTACATTTTAAATACACCCCCCGCCCCCCAACTAAACTGGCATTCAGTGATCTAACCCACATGGGTGCTTCTCAATAGAAAGGTCCAATGTTATCCAATAAATTCAAGAGAGCTCTTTTTTCCCTTCCCCTTCTATTTGGGGGACTTTTCTTCTACATATTTTTACAGAGTGAAAGCATAAAAGTCTCTTACCTTATGGCTGCTGAGAGAATGGGAACTGCACAACGCTCTGTGCCTGCAGGGACACTGCACAGATGAACCTCATTGCTGCTGTTTACAGAAGTTTGACAGTTTTTAATTTGAAAAGAGGTTGTCTTTTTCTTTTTGACAGTTCAACAAATCAGACAAAACAGTTGCAAGTGTTATCTGTAAACAGCTTCCTGTTTGAAATAGATCAGCTGTCCTGCAGGACAATAATTAGGGAAGAAGTGTGGGAAAACTGAAGAGGTCCATGATGTAAGCTTTTTATTTTGGGAATGTACTTTTTTGGGAATGCACACTTACTTTCCCCTCCTCCTCTCTAGCAGAGAACCCCTTTTTAACCATTTACATCTATTCAGCTCTAAGCCATGCATGCACATTGCCCCAGCACAACACTTCTCTTGCTTTGCTTCAGCAGATATGAAAACACATGAAACACAGCACTGAATGTGACCATCTTGTGTGGATAATTAACACACTCCCTTTGCTGAAATTCTCTCTATTCTTGCAATTCGCTGCAGCATTCTTGACTTGAGTAAAACAGGCAACTGCTTCAGAGCCATGTCTCAACACCCCACAACAATGTAAATGCTAAATTACCCACATGGCAGGCATCTTCATGATATTTTGTGGGGTTTTTTTAAACATCTTTTGATACAAATTTAGCACTGTTTCACTATAGCTTCTAAATAGTTGTACAACTCTGTTGTTTACCTTAAACAGCCAGACTAGTTTGAGGCCTGGATAAACCACAGTACTCCATATACATTCAAGCTGCAAAAACTGGGGCCAGCTGATTCTGGGAAGTGGAATTTTGAGAACACCCCCCTCAGTCACAGCAGTTTATACTTCAACAGATATAAATGGCTTCACTCTCAATTTCCAGGGCAAACGGAGAGTACCGCTTGTGACTATATCAATTAATACCCTCTGATGAAAAGCTGCTGTATTGGTAAGACTGTAGCTCTAATAGCTACATGTGAATCGTCTGTCTCATCCATCTCATGCCACTGTTCCCTCCTCCCAGTTCTTCCAGGTAATGTTTGAGGCATCATGCTCTTAAGCAAGCACCCAGTGGGCTGGGAGCCTGGGTAACCCCCAATATGTGACCTCTTATTTGAAAACCAGGACAGGAGCTAAGGGCAGTAACAGGAGGTTCCTTTCCATTTTCCACAGTCCCAAGATCAAGAAAGTATCAGAACACAGAAGAGGGGCTAGAGAAAGCTGCAATAGAATCACCTGTGTGTTCACTTCTCTATCACTTTTCCGATCTCTTTTGAGGTGTAGGTCCACTCCACTGAGAATTTTGTGCTGTGGTGGGGCTTGCAGTACAAGCTGATGGCACGGTATTGATGTACTCTCTTCCTGCTTTGCTCTTGACATTACATAACCTCTCTCCCAGCAAACTTCTCCCTAAGCCCATGCAGCCTTCTTGCCCATGACAGCTCCTGTTTTGTTAGTCCACAGCACACACTGACCAGCTTTAATGGCAAAGACAAAAACAGGTACAAAAAGAGGCAGTGATCCTCAAACTCAGGACACCCTGTGGACTACCTACATACAGGTTTCCATGTTGGACTGGAACCTGGCTATCCTCCTCGGCTGCTATGGACTCCTGTATTTAACACACACCAAATGGTCATGAAAAGTTAAGAGCCAATGATCTGTTCCTCAGTAGATTACCTCAGTAAAGAAAGGTAGAAAATTAACAAAATGGTAGAACATTAACATGACTGTCTAAGGACCATGCAACTTTAATTGTAAAATCCATTTTTAATGCATACAGGCTCCTTCAGAAGGCAATTAGCAGGACTGGGCCCTCACAGCACTTTGTTGGCAGAAACTTGCCAAGACAAACATTTTATGTAAAGAATGCAGCAAAGTGACTGTAGTCCAAGCCTTTGAAGATCATATTACCATGGTGAAGACAACTCCATTTACATACATATCTACTCTCCCTGTAAACACAGGAAAATAACTTTGAGGCCAGAAACAGAATTCAATAGAGAAATAGAACCATTCAGGGAAAGTTGGTAGAAAAGGTAGGACTCAACACTGGGGAAGCAGAAAAGAAAACAAACATAAATGACCAGAGTTCAAAAGGAAAGGGCAAACACTATAAATGCAGTGAAAGTGCTTTCTCTAGAAAAAGGAGAATAAACAAGCACATGGTTTTCTTTCACATGAGAGAGAAAGGCATAGTTCCCATACAGAAGGGCATAAGTAACCTTTTCCCACCCCAAAAACCAACTGGAAACTGCGTAGCCATATTGGTGCATCATCTAAATCAGACGAGGACTATGTGCAAACTGGGGTACGGATGCATGGACCATGTGGGAGCAGCTTAGGTCATCACCAGGTCACAATAGCCTCTGGTTATTAAGTTCTTTATTATGTTAACATGCCTGTCTGGGACACTGTAGCACTTCAAGAGCTGATTCCCAAGTCTTTCAGCCACCCTTACTAGATAGAGAGGGACAGCCTTCAGAGGCCACAGTACAGAGGAACAAGGAGCTCCTGGAGAAACTGAAGCACAGAAAGGAAGCCTGAAGAGAGTGGAAGCAAGAATGGGTAGCCTGGGAGGGATAGAGATTGAGCAATGAGGGATCACGTTAGGAAAGCTAATGTGTCCTGAGAGAATTAAATCTGGCCAGGGATATCAAAGGCAACAAGAAAAGCTTCTTTAGGTACATTGGTGATAAAATGAAGACTAAGGAAAATGTGAGTCCTCTCTGCAAGGAAACAGGAGACTCTTTTGACAGGCTCAAGAGTTAGGCCTGTGCAAATCTCATGAAGTTCAACAACACCAAGTGCACCTGGGCTGGGACAGGCAATCCCAAGCATAAACACAGACTGGGCAGAGAATGGATCAAGAACAGCCCTGAGAAGCACTTGCGGGCTGATGAGCCAGCCATGTGCCCTTGCAGCCCAGAAATCCAACCACATCCTGACCTCTATCGAAAGAAACATTGCCAGCAGGTTGAGGGAAGTAATTCTGCCCCTCTACTCCTCTCTCATGACAGACTACATGCTGTGCTGCATCCAGCTCTGAGACCCCCAACATAAAAATGTGGACCTGTTGGAATGAGCCCAGAGGAGCGCTAATGAGCATGATCAGAGCTGGGCTAGAGAACCTTTCTAATGAACATGGGCAAAAAGGGTCAGGCTTCTTCAGCCTAGAAAAGGCTCTGGAGAGACCTTAGAGCACCTTCCATTACCTGAAGGGGGTTAGGGCTAAAAGAAAGCTGGAGAGGGACTTTTTACAAGGACATGTAGTGATAGGGCCAGGCAGAAAGGCTTCAAACTCAAAGAGGGTGGGTTTATATTAGACACTATGAATTCTTTACTGTGAGACTGGTGAGACACTGGAACAGGTTTCCCAGAGAAGTTGTGGATGCCCATCCCTGGAGTGCTCAAGGCCGGGCTGCATAGGGCTTTAAACAACCTTATCTAGAGGAAGGTGTCCCTGCCCACAGCAGGGAGGGCTAGAGTAGAGTATCCTTAAGGTCCCCTGAAACCCAAACTATTCTATGTTTCTATACAGCAAGACATCAGTTAGGCCAGCTACTTCAGCTTCACACACTACACAACTTTTCTTCACATTGACACAACTACAAGTAGAATTCTTGGATTCAAACCAAACCAAAACTATGCAGATAAAATCCAACTGGTTGTAAAAGGACAATAAAAAGTTTTTTAGAAAACAATAAAACTATGCTAATACATTTTAGGAGCATCCAGGAAAATTATTCTACACTTTGCATAGTCAGTTGGCATTATCTTTGTATCTGTAAGAGGATTAAACACAATACCTATTTAAAAACACAATGGTTATTAAAAAATCTTAAGAGAAGATGACAAGGCTCTGATTTTCCCTTTGGTTTAGCAAAGCATCCAATGGTATCAGCATTTTCCAATCAGATTTTTACAAAGGATGACAATTTCCAATACCCAAACTCTTTAAAAAAATAAGTATCTGAGCTCAGTTGCAGGAGCTTAGTTTATTGCAGGCCATCACAAATGCTGTTCTAGTTAATGAAAGTAAGAGCTGCCTCACTAACCAGCCCTTATTAGGCCTTCCAGGGCACCCCCAAGAAACTCCTAAAAGTAGCAAGGAGATGCAGCAGATCAGGACTCCTCCATGGTACAGACATGCACACAAGCATGCCAAGTGCAACCCCTCCTCTGCTCCCAGGGCAGCACAATGATGTGTCCTATTCCCTTTGCTTCACATAACAGTATCTGTTTACCCAAGAAAATAGGAAACAACTTTATTAAGTGTTAAGACAGTCCTGGTAAAACTCAGCCTGTGGATCTGTCCTTGTGAAGATATCCATCTGTCATATGAACATCTTAGCACTACCCCAGCACCTCTGCCCTCTGTGGGCACAGAGAGCAGAAGCTCTCCTTTCCGCCTCTTCTGTGCAGTACATGAAATGTACAGTGGGAAAGATCAGTGAGGCCACACCAATACAGTATTAACTTTATTTGCAACTGTGTAAAACCTGGCCTTCTACTTCATTAGTGATGTTGAACTATTTTTTTTTTTTTTTTGTATAAAAATTGATAAAGCAGCATTCACTGCAGCAATTGTGCTTTTTCTGTTAGTCATCTCTAAGACTAGAATAGTCATCTTTAAGGCTAGAATAATCTCCTCAGTGCTTGGATTTAATTCTACTTTTGCTGCTCATAACTGAGCCACACATATTAACTCGATACACAATAATTAGAAATGTTAGCTATTAATCATTTAATAATAATTAGAAATGTTAGCTATTAATCATTTAGCAATAGCAAGTAGCTAAATGCACCAACTGCATGACACTAAGCTTAAGAATGATTTTCCTGAAAACAAGAGTAACTGGAAGGTAGAAGAGGGGATACATGAACTCACAGACTTAACAAATCCAGCAAACTTTCTCCTCTTGATGGCAATGCATAAATAAGGTCCTTTACTTGTACCTCTGTAGGGAACAGAGCACTAGTACATAGATGTTCATGTCAGCAGGGTTTTCACACTAGCACCCTCAGGGCAGGCAGCAAGGGGCAGGGCAAAGGCACTTTGTTAAACAGCAGTGTATTATTCACACTGATCAGTGCTGCAGTCAGCCCCTACTGGAGACAGAGAAACTCACATTCCCTCAGCCTCACCACCAGCCTTCATTTTATGAGGCTTCATAACTTTCTGTAATAGACATCTTTTTTTTTCTGTCATTCTGATAAACGTCCAGTGGCCTAGATAGCACATCCCACAACCTGGAAAAGGTGTAGCTTTTCAGCATTGCTCTAACCTTCAGATGTAATTGAGAATCAAACTCGGGCCAACCACTTGGAAAATTCAGGAAAAACAAAGTAGGAAATTGTTTATTTCAGTCCACAATGCAGGAGTGATAGGATTTCCTTTGAACGCTGCTTGGCACGTGATCATACACTGAAACTCACTGGTTGCTCCCACTTACACTCAAGAGGGGGGCTACTCAGACATGATGTTATCATACATCAAGTTGCCCTATTAATACAAGATAGGTCCAGCACTTACCACCCAAAACTTCAAGCAAGTTCTGTTACATTACAACTGTGACACATCTATACACCTTTTCAAAGAAAAATCACCAGGGATCAGTCCTCCTCATAGGCAAAAGTATTTGAAGACATTGTGAAAGGATTCATGTGAAATAATTGAAGCTTTAAGATCAGGTGAAAGTCTCATGAGCACTTAACAGATGTAAAGCCCTTGCCTGTCATTTGGAGCTACTACAGGAAAGAACTTCAGTATATGGCTGTCTTTGCACATTGGTACTACCCACATATTACTGCTGCAGAGTCTTGGACAGAATGCCCCACCACTTTTTCACCCAGAGCAGCTGATAAAACTCATGATCAATCACATGTTCAGAGTTCAACTGTGCCAGCATATGAAAGGTATAGGAAAAGCCTAGCAACATCTCATAGAGTTTGCTTAGGTTAAGGTAACATTTGACACCAGCATTCCAGCAGCCTCATTAGCACTTGACCAGATGGCATCAAACTGACTTTCCAGATTGCAGGCATGCACTTAGTATGCTTGTCAAGGGACAGAGGGAGTTGTCTGACTGTATCACTGACACAAACACACAAGGGAGCCTGTAAATAAAGGTAAACTAAGACTAAAGTCTTTTGCAAACACACAGCCTTATATTTTATGCCACAAAAATTCACCTCTCCTTGTAGCTTAATTGATGCAAAAGCCATAGCGCTTCGACAGCATTATCCTTCCCCTCAAAGAATTTGCTTATGGGGCCATCGTGAGCCTTTGCATATCATATAGTTCAAGAGGGCTTGCAACAAGAGCCAAGAAAAATCTATAGCCAGCTGGCAATGCCTGGGAACGTTTGCAATCTTTCTGTTCAGTTTACTGGATTTCTCCTCCCCCACTCACCCCCTCCCAGTGCCTCAAAAGAAACTCGACTGACATTTTTATTACTATGAAGAGATGAAACCTGAGTTACATTTCCCTATAAAGCAGGAAATGCTGTCTAGCAAAGCCTGCTGAGGATCCCCTCTCCTTGCAGAGGTTACACAGCCCCAGCAGACTCACCCGCCTCTAACTAAAGGTAGTTAACATCTGGTAAGTCTCCAAATACTCCCCAAGCTGCTTCTTCAGCCCACACCAGCCAAGGTCTGCTTGAACGGGCTGCCATCTGTGACTGTTATAGAGGAAAACTTAGTGTGTGACTCAAGACTATATTTTTGGAGGACTAGATGAGGTGGCATTTCCAATCTGAATAATATCCATTTTTGCAATGAAAACTTGAATTCAAAAGTTATGGGTCCTCTGCTGTAAGATCTTTTACAATTATTCTCCACACAAGCAGATAGGATTTGGGGTTCTTATATACCTGCCAACTCCTCTCATCTAATTCTAAGGGAAACTGATGCATTCACTTCTGCTGAATCATTCAAGATGAACAGTAAGTAGTCAAGGAATAAATAAGGAATTAAGTTATACTCCAGAGACAGAAGTTTGAAAAGGAGATAGGAAAAGCCCTTAAGGTAAACAAACTTCTTCAAAGATACAGCCTGCTTTTTGTGCAAATACTCAAGCCTTGTCAGCAAGTAATAGGAAATTAACTACTAATTGCAACAGGGCACATTTTCCTTCTCTTCACATTCTCAGCACCAACAGATACAGCACAGGGCTATCCGTCCTCCCCTACTAAGTCATGTCATAAATTTTAAAGTCTTCATTTTTTTCAATGCAAAAGCAATGCAGAACTTGTTTTAACCTTTTAGCTCTCCATAGCTGAAGAAGAGGTGCCAAATGGGAAGCAACCAAAACTACTGTAAATGCAAAAGGGAAGTAAAGGTACAAAGACCTTCAGTGAGTGGTACTTCGCCCTCCACCTACTCTCAGGTAGGAAAATGCAAGTTATTAAGTGCTTCTGTCACACAACTTGTTCCCAACTTAGCTCTCCACTTATCAGAATGACTTCAAAATTAGTTGTCTTCTATGTTAAACACTTACTTCTAATACTATGTTTAGTACAATCAAGTACTACATTCAATAATTAGCTCAGAACTTTACATGACAACACCACCCTGAACTTGTGTAAAGGGCTCTTTCACAGATACTGAAGTCAAAACTGAGACACTATCAGCCTTCGGATGCTGATGCATCTAATTCTTTCCCACCTCTCCCTGTATCACTGAGCATGTACAGAACCATGTTAAAAGATAGTCTAAAAAAATTACTTCTGAAAGCAAGATCAATACCTAAAACACCTGTAGTTTTCGTCCAGTGATATAGTCAAGCACTCAGAAGTTAAAATTCCTTCCCATTTCAGTCTGAAAGGTGAGAAGCTACAGAGCCTGCTTTTAGATAAGAACTGGTAAGGAATGTTGCCATATAGAGCAAGTTAAGTTACCTCAAAAATCAACCTATACCTCCCCCAACCTATTTCCTAAGAATTCAAACCCCATATCCAGATGTCATTTCTACACATTTTGTAAGTCACACACCACCTGCTAGTTGACGTCTTCCAGTGTCAGGAACATGTAAGTCTCCAACTGATATCTTGTGTGCAAAACTCAGAGAAGTTCCACTGCTCTACAGTAATTCTCTGTATTTTCCCCAGTTGAGATTTGGAATATTTAGGTTCTTCAGTATGAATTCTTTTTGCAGACTCTGGACTTTTGTCCAGTTGTGTTGCAACAGTACCAAGAAAAACCTAAGAGGGCTACCATTAAAATGCTGGAGAGTTAATACTTTGATTCACAGGTGTCACTCTCCAGACAGCAGAGAAGTCCCATGAACCAGTTAATTCCCAATTGTGTTTATGGAACTCAAAGTTTAAATGAAATTACTCTGTTATATGAATAGTTGTTTATTCAGCCATTTTTTGCATTTTACAGCTGGAATTCTGGAAATTCAAACACCACGTCTTTGCCTGTGAGCTTCTTGTACACACCAGAAAATGTTTCCACCTGTGAAGACAAATAAATCTTGCTTATACATGCTGTGTAAACAAGTAACTATAAGTTAACATACTTAAGGTACTATACTATTTGCCAGTGTATCTTCACTCTGGCCAATTACTTTCTTCTAGAATAAGGTAGCTGAGGATTTACACAAAAGATACATTTCCTCTAGAGTATTTGGGCTCTCTCTGATTTTCAACAATGTGAGACCCTGAGAGCTAAGCAGGCCCAAACACAATACTCGCATTTCACCCCACCAGAAAAAAAAACAAGCAAAGTGCAGGCTTTACTGAGCACATCTGTTTAAGGACAAAACTAAATGCTTCACTTGAAAAACAGCAAAAACACAAACCAACCCAACCAACCCCTATTCATACAAAAAAAAACCAAAACAATAAAACATTGTCTGGTCCCATGAGGGAACCAATATAGCTACTTTATAAACCAGGGGCTTTGGCAAATTGAACTAGAGCTTTAGTTCAAAACTGTCTTGCCTCTATTTCAGTACCCTACTCCAAATACAAACCAAAGCATCTCCACAAGCCAAAAGACAAGTCTTTTGCTGTATCCCTAAGCAGTCTCTTGGGGATGTCAGAATGTCACCCCCACCTGCATGAGAAAAGTTTTTTTACTTACCTTGTGTTCAACATTGTTCTGTTGTGCTTTGTCCAGATGGACTTTTATAAGCCTGCTGCCGTCCAGTTTTACGCGGATTCTCTTGCCCACGATTTCACTTGGGAAGACCAGGTCCTCAAGAATAGCATCGTGCACTGCAGTAAGCGTACGGCTGAAATGCCACATTTATATCGTTAAAACACATCCTCTTGAAAATTTTCCAGTTTGACAAGGTTTAAATCTTCCATAGCATGCTTTGGCTGAAAATTCAGTGGTGTTTTATCTCTTTTATGCCACAGTGTGACAATACAGCACTATCACAGGGCATGCAAAAAGAAAAGCTAAATTCTACAGAGTGCAGAAACTTAATGACTGCACAAGAAAAAGTAGCCAGGTTTCTGACCCTTTAGAGCACACGTTAATTTGCGGCAAGAGCCTTGAAACATTCTTCTATTTCTACACATTTAATAAATATTTAAATCAAAACCAAACTGCTCCATCTGCAGCTCTTGCAGAGACACTGACTGGAAAAGTTTAAGTGTATAAGTATCCTCAGCTGCATAGAGTACATTCATGGGAGACACAATTTTGGAAACACTGGTTTCTTCGTCTGCCTAAACCTAAGAAGCTTAGAAGATCAATGTAATACAGAAAAAGACTAGCTGGCCAATTGAGTCCATGCTTAGAAGACTGCTTGAAATCTACATGTGTGCTCCTGAACTGTCCAGAAGTGAGCCAACAAGAGAAAAGGCAGCCCAGGTTATTTTACATGAGTCTAGAGATTAGTAAGTCTTCTGATCCGCAGCATCCTGACCCACAGTTTCAGGGCAGTATCACTGTAACTAACACCTGTGTCTACAGCAGCACTTCACACCTGCCCAGACTGCCATAGCTAAGGCAGACAGACATCTACAACACAGCAGCCTGATCTCATTCAGGCTGAGACAGGGGCAGTCCTGCACACCTGCCTTTCCTCATGCAGAAAGTGGCAGCGTGCTACTCAGACACAAATGCCAACTTCTCTAACCACTGTGCAGTGCTAGTTTTAAAAGAACACAGGCAGAGTCTTCCAAAGGCAGGACTGCAGCTAGATGAGTACTTTTAAAATCCATGCCTAAAGACTGCAAAATAGAGTAACACATGACACAGGTATAATACTGGGGAGGCAGGAAGAAGCTACAAGACATGCCACATGTCATAAACAGGACAAACCTTTAAGACACGGACTTACACAATGATATAGCAACATATAGATGACGCACTGACATCCACAGAGATGTAGCAGTGTTGCATGTCTAGCAATCCAGTGACTAGATGAGAGCAGGGAGGCCATTTAACACACATTACTATACTATTGCTATCAAATTCATATCCAGAGGGACTAGAACTCGTACCTACACCCCTCCTCAGCCATTCTCTCCCTCATTGCATCCCCTTCAGTGTGCCAGCCTTGACTTCTGCACACAGTCTAACATGAGATGTGGAAGAGGCTCTTCCTACAACTTAAAAAAAAATAGTTCTTGTCAGCACACTGTGGTAACAGAGACAGCAGGTTGGGGCTCCTTAAGCCAGCACTGCTAGCTAAAAATTTGCTACATCTGTAGCAGGAAATACAAATCAAGTGCTAAGAAATGCAACACAGTGCCCAAAGTGACCATTCTACTGAACACTTTAGCAGATACAGAGCAGTATTTCAAGCAGTAGGAGAAAGGACAAGACCACTCAATCACTTGAATGACTTCTCAAAAACTCAACTAACCATTACTTGACTAAACTACCAGGTACAAAAGAAGGCTGTCATACTGAATCAGTGTAATTTACTAACCTCCTCGGACGCTTTTGCTTGTTTTTTGTGCGGCTTTTTCTTGTTGGCTTGGGCAGAATCCTTCTCTGTTAAGTCAAGAGAAGAACAAAAAGGCATTTCTCAGTATCTGGTGGTTACAATGAACTCAGAAACATGCACCTTTTCCCCTGACAGAGTAACCAAAGCATGAAAAGCCAAAAAGGTAGACTTAAGTATGCCTAAAGTTACATCAGCATTAGAAACTAGAGAACTAGAGTTGCCTGCAGAAGGTGAAGTGCTGTACTGCTATATTTCTCAATTACTACTCCTGTATTCAGTGCACTGAAATAGAAGATTTGTACTTCATCCCCTCTCTCCAGGAATACAACCACAGTAGTTTACTTGTCTCATCAGCACTGTGAACACACTCCTTTGGGAACAGAAATCCCAGGGAATTTCAAACTTCTGTTAGACTGAGCCTCTGGTACAAACCAGAATAGTGAGCTCAGTTCCACAGACAGCTAGGTGACATCTGAGATCGAAATGCTAGTTTTAATAGTAAGATCTATTGCACAATCCAGATCAAACCCTGGCTTACATATAACCTCTTCCAAAATTAGGATCTAAATGTTAGGTCAGTAAAACTTATTTTCTACTTTCCTACTGCAAGTGTAGACGTTTTAAAAAAGATTCTAGATGCAGTTTTAGCCACCTGTAGTATTTTCTACCATCATATCACAGCTTCTCCATGATTGTATTCATTATGGGGTTACCATTATCCACACTGGGTCATGTCATACTCAAAATCACATGTTCCCTTCTAAAATACAGATTACTGAATTGATAAGGAATTCTCACAGGATTACACAATCACAGAATCTTAAAAAAATCACTGAGTATGCTGAGTTGGAAGAGACCAATAAAGACCATCAAGTCCACCTCCTGGCCCTGCACCCATGTGCCAGAAAATATTGCAGAAACACCTCGCAGCACTCTGTCAGGCTAGTGCTCTGACCACTTCCCGGGGGGCCAGTTCCAGTGCCCAACCACCCTCTGGGTCAACAACCTTTAGGTGAAGTGAACCAGAAGCACTTCATTTATCTTCTTGGCCATATCAAGATTCAGGGTAAGGTGTTCTGGCTCTGAAAATTGCATTAAAAATTTTCAGCTAGCTTCAGTTTAACAAATTGTCCACTCTGCAGACAGATCCCTAGCTTGTCCAACCCTTAAGTACCGCCCAGAGATCTCTCCAACACCTTTTCACCTTAGCTCCTGCCATATATTTAGAACTTACATATTTTTTTTCCCTCCTTTCCTAATAACTTAAATTTTAAATGCCTAGATTGTCTAAGTGTAGCAAAGTTCCTATTAATATCTGCTCCCTTTTGTTTTAAGCTTTGTGTGTCAAATTTCTGAAGGAGTAAGAGTGGCCAGAACAAGTTATATCCTCCATGAAACAACTTGACATTTTCCACTGGCAGAAATTTCCACTGCTGTCAGCTGAAAAGATTTTAGCTAACATCCACCAGACACTCATTACATTTCCTGCTGGTACAATGAATTACTATCACTGTTACCTTGAATGGGTAATGCAACACTGGAACATGTGTGAACCTAGACTAGATCACCTCCAGATATCCCTTCAAATCAACATTTGTGTAATTCTAAGGGCTTTTTTACCTGAGCAATGAACACCACATGTTTTCCACTAAATTTCTTCTCCAGCTCCCGAACTAGCCGCACCTGAATCTTCTGGAAGGATTTCAGCTGAGGAACTGGTACAAAGATAATGATGGCTTTTCTGCCACCACCTACTTCAATTTCCTGGAACAGAAGTACAAAGTAATCATTAGCTGGGGGTTGAGAAGTAATATTTGGTTTGACCATGAATCCTGAGCACAGGTACTGATAGTCCTGATTCTGTGGGGCAGGGAGTGCAGAGAGCAGTACCTGCCTTAATGCTCTACAGACAAAGCACTGAACAAAAACACTTTTATCAGAGTACTTGTTTTGCTGTGGAGGAGTGATTGGGCAATAAATCCCACCACCCCTTTCAGAATCACATCCTCTGAAGACCAAAGCCCATTGCTTCTGCAAGATGAGACCCAAGTGCTAGAACTATAAGGACACTGAATGTTTACCATCACATCTGCAGTTGTGCTGATACAAAGTTTCAAAAATTACTTGCCTCTAATGCAGACTCCAGACAAAGTTTAGGGGAACAAATCTCTTACTTTTAATCTACTGCTTCATGGAAATCACCTTCTGTCAGCCACTTGCTTAGGCCTGCATCACTACTCAATCAAAACATTTGTCCCCCCTCCAAATACCAACAGGATTACAATACACTAGGACAGGTTATTTCTCCCCTGGTTTGTCTCTCCTGACCAAACCCGAAGTTTGCATAGGCTTACAAGGCACTTCTCCCATGAAACCAGCTGCAGAGACAGCCTCATTCTCCAACAGAATGGAAGGATGGATTGTTCTTCACCAGCTACCTTCTCATATGAGCCAACTCAGATGCCCTTGGGAGATTTCTCACAAATAAAATCAAGCAGCTAAGTAAACAATAAAGACTTTTCTGAAAGCATTTCACTATGCACAGCTGGCACTGCTGTACTTCCAAAGAGATGCGGCTTCTTCCAAAGGCCTTTCAGCTCATACACCAAGCTGTTTTCTGCATTCCCAGATTCTTTAACTCAACTCTAAGCAGTCAGGCCCCTGTGTCTGTACTGGTAAGCCTGGGCAAAAAACAAAGGCAGCCCAATGAAGTTTCTGATTGCGGTGACCTGCTTCATTGCTGCCATCCAGTCTCCCAGACTGACAGATTCTAACACTTTCTTTCTATCTTTCTTCCTTTCCACTAACTGCCTTCTTATTTTTCTCTTTCTTGATGTTTCAGCTGCCTGCATGTTCTAAAACTAGAAAGGTACAAGCAGGCTAAGCTACATGATCAAGTCAGTCTATTGCCTTAATCCACATACCACCTACATAAGAGACTCACAAAAATTTTGGTTTTTACGAAGAGTATTGCAGTTTATGTTTCTGACTAAGTTTCTGTAACACCTACATTTCCAGCCAGTATCTACATGCAGAAAGCCAGTTTCACACCCCAAACCCAGTCTACAGAGACATAAAGTAGAATCATCGTTTTTAAACACTTTTATTTAACATACTAAATTGCTATTTGAGCTTTTACAGTGACTTTTCAGACTAAAAAAAACTTAAAAAAACACTATTACGGAATCCTGTGTGCTAGCAGCAAATACCAGAAGATAAGCTACAACAGCACCTAACAGAACTATCACAGGCCATAAGGGCTGAACACACAATTCACCTAGTACATTAACATCCACAAAAATTAAACATACACAGAACAAGTCACCACCCAGCTCTTAAGAGGAGAAGGTCCAGCCTACCTTAGCTGCTGTGATGTTCAACTCCCGCAGCTGAGCCTTTAAGTCGGAGTTCATTTCCAACTCCAGCAGAGCCTATAAAAGCGAAGTTGTGGAATCCTTTACATACACTTCAGTTCATGAGAACACATTGTGTCTACAGTGCGAAAGAGCAAGTATAGACTTTTAACGACAGTCAATATCGAAGACTTAACTTCCTGTAAGACACACCAACATCCAACAAGTTTAACTGATGGAAACAGAGGCTGACTCAGTTCCCAAGTAAAACTAGGAAAAAAACCACGTTGACAAGATCAATCTCATGGTTTAGGGTCTGGACAACTATGTCTGTAACTTGAAGTGAGTTACCAAAGAGAACAAGGAAAAGCCACGTACCTGGGATATACCAGACTCGAACTCATCTGGCTTCTCGCCATTAGGCTTCACAATCTTGGCGCTAGAGCTGAACATGGCCTTTCTGCAACGCAAAAGAACACTTCGGCTGTCACCAAGCACGTGTCACCTGTTCCAAACACAGCCAGGACTCTGCAATCCGGCTGCGCAGCCACACGCTCCAAAACTAAGCCAGAGAACGCCCCACGGGCCGGGCCAGCCCCAGCACGTCGCACCAGAGGGTGACTACCAGGCCACAGGAAAAGCGTCCCAGGGAGCGCGGGGCCTGCTCACCTCGGGCCCTCTGCAAGGCCCCGGGAGACCAGGGAAGCGGCACCAGCACGCACAGAGCCCCACGAGCCGCCCGACGGGCGAACGGCATTCCTGGGCCCTGCTCCCGACCCCGGCCCCTCCTCCCGCAGGGCGCCGCCGGCCGAGGGAGGAGGGAGACCCCGCCGACTGGCTACCCCCGGCCCCGGGCACCCCGGCGGCCATCGGGCCCCGGGCGGGCGGTAATCGGGCGCATCCCCACGCCGCGGTGCCGCGGAGGGCCTCGCTCCCCGCCCGGTCCCGTATCGCGGCGGCCGCGGCGGGGAAACGGCGGCCTCGGCCCGGGCACCCACCTCGCTCCGCGCCGGCCGGGAAAAGGGGGAGCTCTCGCGAGAGCAGCACAGATCGCGGCCCGGGAAGGCGCTGGCCCCGCCCACCCCGGGTGAAGCCAGAGCCGGAAGAAGGGCAGGCGGGCGCTGCGAACGCACCGCGAATCCGCTGCAGCGAAGCCGGCGCAGCGAAGCCCCAGCGGACATTTAGGATCCTGGCGCGTGGGGGCGCGGGCTGGCACATGCGCAGTGCCGCGGGGCTGCCCTCCCGTCCCGCCTCAGCCTCTTGCGCTTCGTGCGGCAGGGGGCAAGGAGAGGGAGGGAAAGCCTCCTCTGCTCGGCCCTGCCCCGAGCTCTTACGCCGCGCCTTCGCCGTGGGCCGCCCCCGCCGCACCTCTCAGGCGGAACTCTCGGCTTCTGGTGTCGAAATGCCGCTCCTGTGAAGAGCCGCTAGAATGTCGGCCTTGGCAGCGCGGTGCGCTCGGTTTGCGCGGCTCTGCCTGCGCCGCGGAGCTCCCTCTCTCCCGCCAGGGCTGTCAGGACGGCAGCAGCCACCGCTCGAACAGCACTGGGAGAGTGGATGGTGTTTTCCCCCGCCCTCTCCGTTGCACCATTCCACGGTAATTCAGCGGTGTGGGAGTTCACCCTGATGTTCATCCCTTTGAAGGCGGAAGAGACGTGATGGAGCAGGGCTGGCACAGTCACCCCCGGCCTGCAGCGAGGCGTTGTGCTGAGAGCCACGGCCAAACCCATGCCAGGGAGCGTGCTGGCAAGCCGGGAGTGTGGGCAATCGCCTGCCAGCACAGGGCAGCCTGGCTTTGGTTTTTGTTTGCCTCTCATGACCTCTCGGTTGCTTCCGCTAAGACAGTGTCACAGTGATCACAGTTACCAGACTGTCACTAGACTAGAAATAATGCATGAGTCTTCAGCTGTGTTCAGGTACTACTAACTCAAGATGAGTGTTCTGGGCTCAACATACTCTGTCATCAGTGGAAGCACTCTTTATTATATACTGTGTTATAATCTAACAAATAACACTTGCACATTGATAAATAGAACAAGCTGTACTTTTTAATTTCAAAAGAAGTGCCTGGCTGTATATCTATCTGAAGTATAGCTAAAACCTTTCCTTGACAAAAAATCCCCATCTTGACACTTCCCTGTTGGCTGATTTAGGTTTCTTGCTCAAGGGTAGATCCCACTTGGAGGCAGGTGTGCAACTCTCTGCACATACTGTCCAGGGATGTTAGACCCAGGAATGGGGTTCAGAACACTGGTTCTGTGTTTAGATTCCCTGGATTACCCCAAGAGCAGCTAGCTTAAGCTTGTACAAACAATTTGCTATTACCATGTAATGCTGTGTGTAGTTTGTTGCTTTACACAATGCAATAGTGGAGTAATAAGCTTTTGTAAACAAAAAACTGACAAAGACACCAACATCCCAGACTAAACAACCTTAGCATCTGCAAAATGCAGCTCATTATGTTTTCTAACATTTCACTAAATTTATGATAATTTTCACTAAATTTATGATAGTCAGAAAAACAGATTGTTCAGTGCCCATTTTTCTCCCAAGTCACTCTTTTTCCCTAGCATTAATTCAATGACTGGGAAAAACTGCTCAGCTCATACCGATGGCCAGGATTAGTATTTATAGAGATACGGTTTGGCTAAACAACAGTGATCAGGACCTGAGTACCAAAAAGAAAGATAACAAGGAATTGTGTATCAGTCCAGTAGTAAGAACTCAGTTTATACTGAGAAGCCACTCATGAGAGGGAGAAAGAACAGGTGATGTGTGTATGGATCAAAACATGACTGTTCAGAGCATTAATGAATAAAGATGAGACTATCTGCACCTTCCCATCTCCATGCTGTGAGTGCTGAACAGAGCAGGATGCTGCATAACAGCAACGAGAAAAGAAGGTGAAGAGAGATGTTTCCTTTTGGACACTGAGTTTATATTAGGAGAAGGATGTAGAGTGATCAATGTGCCTGGTACCCAATAATACCTGGTACTCAAAATTCATGACAGGTTTTTAAGAACCACTGTGATCTTTAAAAGAAGTTATGTCACTACAAAGTAATGTAATTAATGTAATGTAATTAAGAAGGTTCTTATGCCATGCAGTCTCAGAATGGGCATGAAGAAGAAGTGGAAAGAAAAAATTAGTCAGATGTGTAACAAAAGTATCCCAACAGCAATAGGATGCTATGAGTATATGAAGTCTCATGAATATGTTGGAAGAAGTAAGGAAAATGCAATAATTATATTTTCATACAACCCTGACCAAGTTGTTTCTCAGTTCTACCAAGGCCTGTCAAATACATAAGCTCTTCGGGTTTGGGTTTTTTTAAGAGAAATGTTATCAAAATAATACTCATAGTAATTATGCATAATGTTGAGCCCATTTGTTGGTTTTGTTACAGAAGGCAAAATTAATGCCAGTGTTTTGCATTCTTGAACACAACACTCGCAGCTCTGGCACCATGTGGTCATCTTTGTCACAGGTATCTGTACTAGAGCTATGAGGGAAGTACAACAGCAGCTTGGATACCTTGGGCTGTTTCTGGAGGTGGCCACACCAGTGCCCCCATCTTTGCTACTTTGATCTTGTCAGAAGCTGAGGTACTGAATTTGGCACACACCCAGCTCCCAGCTTTGGTCTCCCAGTAATGGCAGTCCAGGTGCTAAGAGGAGGGTGCCAGACTCTTTTTGGTGGTGCTTAGTGACAGGACAAGGAGTAGTCACCATAAACTAAAACATGAGAAGTTTCACCTCAACATGACAAAGAACTTTTTTTACAGAGCTGCCCGGGGAGATCGTGGAACTTCCCTCTCTAGAGACATTCAAAACCCACCAGGACATGTTCCTGTGTCACCTGCACCAGCCGACCCTGCCATGGCAGATGATGTCCAGACGTCCCTCCCACCCTAACTACCCTGCGATTCCGTGAAGGTGTTTCTCCTCACTTCAGAGGCCGCCTGGACGCAGGGCTCAGCTGGAACACACGCAGCTGAGCGTGGACAGCAGGATGAGAACCAGCTTAACGACCTTCTTCAGCTCCAGCCTTTCGGGCGTGCTAAACACGTCAGCGCACCTGAGACGTCTTCTTTGCCTTTTAGCTAATGGGGCTTCCAGAACGAGGTGGCTTGTGCAAAGCCGCTGCAACCTCATACACCTCATGCCCCACCCCCAAAACAACAGCTGATTTAGGTTTTAAAAATAGCATTATTGGCGGGGGGAGGGAACAAAACCAACCAAACAAAAAAGCCAAGCCACACAAAACCCTGCGCTGCGGCATTTTCTGGTACTTTGGCCTCTCTGGCGGCCCGTAGGAGGGCCCGGTGCTGCCGTGAGCGCGGCGGCCGCGCAGGCGCAGGGGTGCCGGGGTGGGCGCGGATGGCGGCGGGGCCGCGGGATGCTGCGCTGGCTCGTGGCCGTGCTCAGCCACTCCTGCTTGGTCCCCAGGGGCGGCTCCATGTTCTACGCGGTGCGCAAGGGCCGGCGGGCCGGCGTCTACCGCACCTGGTGAGCGAGGGCCCCGGTGGAGCGGGGAGCCCGCCCGGCCCGGCCTCACCGCTGCCCGCTCTGTTGCAGGGCGGAGTGCCAGGAGCAGGTGAACAAGTTCCCCTCCGCTAGCTTCAAGAAGTTCGCCACCGAGAAGGACGCCTGGACCTTCGTGCGCGCCGGCCTCCCGGGGCCGCAGCAGCAGCAGCCCGAGCCGGCAGGTAGCGCGTCCCGCCGCCCGGCAGGGAGGAGGGGGAGGAGAGCGGGCGTCCCGCCGGGGGCGCGGGGCAGGCACGGCGGCTCTGCCAGCGCTGCGGCTGCTGCCGAAACGCGGGCACCAGCCCCGTTCATTCCTCGTCACTGGCCAATGCCGTGGCGATGGCCTCCGGACACGGCGATGGATATGCCGGTGCAGTGAAAGTGTTTCTGTGGGTGTTTGGAGAGCGTTGCTTGGTCCGTATCTATGTTAAGGTGTAAGGGCCCTTGCATGTCTATTTCCTCTTCGGTTTGACTTAGGATGAAGAGTGGCTGGTGTATTCTATTTCTTTTCGATAATAGTTTGGTGGTGGGGGGGTGTCAGATAACGGACTAACTTACTAAGAACTGTTGTCTTTAGAAGCAGTCGTTTCAAATAAAATTTGATTTTGCTCAACTTCCTAACTTTTTTTTTTTTTTTGAAGATGCATTTGGATCTCCAGCTGTAACACAAGAAAATGGTAGCAAGAGAGAGGAACCAGAATTAAATACCACGTGTTGCAGTACATGTAAAAGGCCATATGAACAGTCTACCAGTGAAGAGCAGATTGCAAAGCGTGTAAAACATGATGAAGTACAGTCAGTGTGCTCAATACCAAGAGTCAGTGAAGATAAGTTTTCATATATGGGTGAGGTCTTTGATCATTCCTTGAATTATTTTCATCTGTTTATTCTCTGTGACAAGCAACAAGTGTAACTATTAGAAAACTTTTAGGGAGGTTTGTATATGGCAGCATTAGGCTCATTATTTCCTTCTGAAATGAAAACATGAACCATCATTTATTTGTTCACATTGTCCTTCAGTGTAATTTTGATTGGTTTTAACTGGTATGAATATATAGCTTAATCATATTGTTATAGATGTGATTTTATGTGTGTCTGGGCTACAGATTAGATGTAGCTTTGAAGTTTTGAAGAAGACGTGAACTACAGTGAAAAGTGTGGGAGTTGGGGCAGAAGTTCTTGAGGCTGACTGGCTTGGCAGCAGTGAGGGTGTCAAGCTGTAGTGGGACTTGTGTTTTGCACTGCTCATTCACATGGCTTCTGTAGTTGCCTTTTGGAAGGGCTCTCTGAGGAGGGAAGTTTTGGGGATTAATATAGTGGCAAACATTTCTTCTATCTTAAATAGTGTTTTTGAAGAAGTGCTGATTTTGATAATTTTTTGTAGGTGACTTTGCAGTTGTTTATACAGATGGTTGTTGCACTAGTAATGGACGTAGCAGAGCATGTGCTGGAATAGGTGTCTACTGGGGACCTGGCCACCCTTTGTAAGTAACTCAATGGATTTTTTTTTTTAAAGTAATTAATATATTCTGCTTGGTTTTTATGTGATTTACAATACCAACCTCCTTTTAAATATGAAACTCTGTTGTTGAGACTTATAATGACAGTGTTGTGAGACTGAGTCAGGAGATATTGAGGGGAGCAGAGAAAGCAGCCTCTCTGGGAAAAATCAACTGGAAATAATATTCTTGTTTTTATTTTTTTTAATGTGTAGCCATTATACATTATTCTGAATACTTGGGATAACTAATCTACTGTTTGTTCTTTGGACACAGAAATACTAGTGAAAGACTTCCTGGACGGCAGACTAATCAAAGAGCAGAAATCCATGTAAGTAGCAAATGTCCTGAAATGCTTCTCCATGTTGGACTGCAGCTGCCCTTTCATGCCTTTTTCAACTCTGGTTTCCTGAAACCAGTATGGAGCTCTAAGAGAAGTATGCAAAATATTCAGAGTTATGACTTCAAACAAATAGTTATTTTCAAGTTTTATTGGTCTTTATTGGCTTTGAACTAGGTAATTCACCTTGAGCATTTTCAAATGTCACCAAGCACAGCTATTTAAACAGCCTTACATTAGAAAGTCTTACTCTCAACTCTATGTAGAGTCTCTTGTGTTTTTAATGTGTGTGCTTCAGACCTTAAAGTGAGGACTGCTGAGTATTGGTTGAGAGTCAGCTTCTCGTGATGGCAGGATCAAAGTACCATAATCTTCAGATAAATATAAAAAACAATTCTAGGCTCCTGACTAACTTCTGTTGAGAACAGCAGATTTAGTCTTCTCTTTTCATCTCCTCTTAATTATGGTATTGCTGTGTCCCACACTCCACATTTGGAGATGAACTGAAATGGGCAATTGATCTGCTTAAAAACTACAAAGTTCATTTTAGAGGTGATGTTGGTGTGCCAGTGGTAAGATTTGTCACAAGAGTTTTTCAGTTCTACATCCACATCCGGCAACTTCTCTTTGTATATTATTTCAGAGCACCAAAACCACCCCCCAACCTGTTAAGGCATCCAGACTGTTGGAACTGATATGAATTCTTCCTCCTCAAACTTTTGGAGAAAGTACCTTGGTGTTGATAGAGGTTTTGATAGTTAGAAAATGTGTCACAGAGCTACTCCTTCAGCACAGAGGTGAACATCAGAATGTTACAAGGTTTTGTTTGCTATTGAAACTTAAAATGTCTACCTCTTTGCCTGAATCATAAAGGTGTCATCTGCAATACAGATTTTTGGGATCCTCTACACTAAAACATGTTGATAACCATTGGTGGAGAGTTTACAGTAATATATGTAGTTCTGTGTTAGCATCAGGTACTTCGTTGGTATTTTAATTCCATGTGGTCAAAATCCTTTCTGAATTGTGGTTGTTTTGAAATGTTCTTAAGGCAGCCTGCAAAGCAATAGAGCAAGCCAAAAGTCAAAACATCAAGAAGTTAATAATCTACACTGATAGCAAGTTTACTATTAATGGTAAGTTAATAATTTTAATTTTCCTGATCCTTTAAGACACTGCATGCTTTTTCATTACATAAGACCCACAGAACATTCTGAGTCCTGGAGAGAGGAATGTAAGGAAGACAATGCATAACTTACCATGTATGACTGCTTGGTGGAAAACTTCAGAGTATCAGACATTGCCTGCTAACTGCATGAAATAGAATCAAAGTGTCTGTTATAGTAGATGCTGACAGAAGTAACACCAGGATTTGTGTCTTGAGGTGTTCAGTGTGACACAAAATCTAGAAAAAATGTCATTCATGTGTAGGTTGTTAAGGCTGTACTCAGGAAATTACTTGGAAGTTGATGTGGTAACCTGTAGGGTTTTTGTTGTTTTGCATATATTGGAGAGGCTGTCTTTAACACACACACCTGTGAAGTACATTAAAGTTCTCTTGCTTCCAAGCTTTTAGGCTACACTGGAAGACTAGCCAGAGATATGTGCTCAGAGTATGCATTAAAAGACCTGGAAAACCTAATTTTATTCTCCATAAATACTATATGAAGCAGCCAATAAGACTTAACTTCGGAAAAATAAACTTCCTGTTTCCTCAAGATCTTCAGATTTTGTTCCTGTGTTAATCTGGAACTGCATAAGTTTTTGTTTGGTTGGTTAGTTATTTTTCGTTTTTTTTTCTCAGTTTTACAAAGGCAGTACATGTTTGCTTGTTTCCAGATCACTTTGGAGATTTGATTTTGTGGGTTTTTTGAAATAACATTAAACAAAACCTTAGTGCAGCTCATGGTTAAAAATTAAATGTTGCTCTTTTTGTCTTAGTCTCTTTGGTTCCGCTTGCAGTTTCATTTTGCATTTTGGGTCACTGAGGTGTAAGTGCCGTTCTTGTTTAACCAAAGGTATTTTGTAGATGTGTCTAGGTGTTACTATTTAAAAATGCCAAAGAAGGAGGCTTGTGGTTAAGTACAAATGGATGTAATTTGGTTTTTAGGAGGTTTTGCATGCAACATTGGAGATTTCCTATTTGGTTCAGGTCATGAAAGCAGTAAGGATGTCTTACATTGTCCATACCAGCAAAGATATTAAAAAAAAAAATCCTTACTTAAGGAGTAGTATAGAAAACTCCTTGGTGAGCAGTAGGCTTTGCTTACTGTATCATCAAGCAAATCCTTAGCTTCAGTTTATTGAAGTTTGAGATACTTTGTGTACAATGCATATATAAGATGGTAGTCTTTAAATTAAATATCTATTTGGAAAAACAGATATTTAATTTAATGATTGGGTAATTCAGGTAATAATCAATCCTGAAAGACAGAATCAGAGAACCAAGCAAGAATTATCTTTTGTCTCCATTGTTTTTGCCTGAGACTTTGTACAGAGATAATGTCTTGTTAAAAGGCTGTTGGCTTCATCTTGATCCTTGCTGGCTTCTTTAATAGAATTCTTATAGTGATACTCCCTTTGCACAGGTATTACGAGCTGGGTTGACAACTGGAAAACAAATGGCTGGAGAACAAGTTCAGGAGGAAGTGTAATAAATAAAGAAGATTTTGAAAGACTTGATAATCTAGCAAAAGACATAGAAATTCAGTGGGTAAGTTCCTTGTTTCTTTGTCTTAACGACATTTTAAACATGTTTCTGGTAGAAACTTAAAAGTGTGATCATAACTAAGACTTTTGTAGAACACAGTATTGTACATCCTTAAGTAATTAACTGCAAATACAGAGGAGCAGTTTGTTGTATTTAAAGCAAATTAGCAACATAACCTAGATTATTAGAACCAGTATTTCATTTATTTAAATGAATATTTATATTTGTTTCCTGCCTCTTATTACTGCTTAGAAAATGCCTGCAATAATTATTTTTAGTTTGTTTGCTGTTAGTAGATGCAATTTCTACTGTATTCCCTGGACATCTAACCTTAGAATATAACTAGTTTTTGTGTCATAGCTGAATTTCTGTATTTGCTTTTCAGAACTCTTTAGGATGTTGATTTGTTGGAGTAACTCAATCACAGGAGTGTCTTTAAAATGGGAGAACTAAGTGTGTGTAACCCCAAATAAACGAACTAGTTTTCTGTGCCTTAACTGTATTTCTTCTAAGCAAAATTGGTACGAGAAGGTCTTTAAAATAACAATTTTTTAATGGTTTTGCTCTCCAGTAAAGAAGTAAACCAACTTCTATACAGGTATTTCTGGTAAAATGTATTTTTCTGTAACCTCTAATATCAGTGCTTAACACTTCAAGGAAATATATTCCTTTGCCTCTTAAATTTTAGCCTAATTATGGTATAAGACCACTGATTTGAGAAAATATGTGTACAGTTGAATTTGCAGCTGCTAATGACATGTTTACTCAGCTTCTGTCTTTACTCTGGAGAAAACAGGACCATGTAGGTATTTAATGTGCAATTTTTTAATGGGAATTTATTGCAGGTATTCACGTTGCTCTGTGTTACAGAGTTGGTGGCTGCAATTTACAGGCTGATTAGATTTTCTATAGCTACTCCTATATTCTGTTGAGGAGCAAGGGTAAAAATTTAAAGACCAACTAAATTCAGCTGTTCTTGGGAATATTTTACATAACTAAAAGGTACTCCTTTGTGCACACTTCTTAAACCTGAATCTCTTAGAAAAGGTGGGATGAATTTTGTTTCAGGAGGAGTGTATGTATACAGAGTCCTACATGGGCTGCAGGCACATCTCTGCTCCACTGTGGCCCTCCTGGGCTGTAAGGGAGACAGGCTGACTGACCATGGTCTGCACCACAGGCTGCAGGAGAATCTCTGCTCAGGTGCTTGGAGCACCTTCTCCTTCAGCACTGACCTTGGTGTCTGCAGAACTGTTCCTTTCACATATTCTCACTCTTTTCTCTGGCTGTTGTGCAGCATTTTTACCATTTCTTAAACATGTTATCACAGAAGAGCCATCAGCTTTGCTGATGAGCTTAGCTGTGTCAAACTGTGAGTCCCTTTTGGAGCTGTCTGGATCTGGCTCTCTCTTATGTAGGGGCACTGCTTATGTCTTTTCACAGAATCCACATCTACAGCCCCCCATGGGGTGCCAAAACCTTGCCTAACGTCACTTCACACCCACTTCATGCTTATCCCCTCTCAGATCTTGTCAAATAGCAAGCTTGATTTTCTTCCTCACCTTCCTACTCCACCCTTAGTTCTGACAAGGATGGGCTTAGGGTATAAAGTTTTTTTTCAGTTACTGATTGATGGATGGACAATTAAGACATCTGAAAATTGGAAGGATCTTTTATTATCCTATGTATGTATCCTAAGTGAATGCTGTAACTACCAAGGCTTTTAGTGGAATAGAGGACTTTAGCTTTTAGGGAAAGATCAACTCAGTTTAACCACTGAATGCTGGAAGGTGGGAATTTTGAATTGGAGCTGTTGTCTGCATTTCTTAAGGGATAGATTGGTTGGTCCTTATGCTTTTCACTAATTCCCATAAAGATTATAGTCACAGTTTGGCAAGAGTTTATCTAGAAGAAGAGAGACAATGAAGATCTCTGGGAAGAAAACCTAAGGGCTAAGTATTAGGTGAAGACCTCTGAGGAGGTGCTCCTGTACTATCAATGACAGAGCACTGCTTTATCAAGTTTCATGTATCTACTTTCTTCCATATCTAATACTCCTATATTTTGTCCTGACAGATGCATGTTCCTGGTCATGCTGGCTTCCAAGGAAATGAAGAAGCTGATAGACTAGCAAGAGAAGGAGCTTGTAAAGAAAAGTGCTGATGGCCTGGGACTAGAGACTGTTGCACTGAGAGGAAAGGGCCTAATATGACAGCAACAACTTGAACTGCTGTAATTGTTTTGGAGTTGAACTTTGAGCTGTACTTCTTTCTGGCCTGAAGCACTAAATATAAACCAACTTCTGGGAAGCAAAACCCCACATTTTCTTCTATTGCATTTGTTTTACAATTGAGAATATTTAGTTGATGATACTGAGTATTTGCTTTTTCTCCATCTATTGGAAGGGCTGCGGTCAGTGTTTTTATCTGTCTTGTGTACTTACAAACTCACCTTAATGACAGGCTTCTGAAGAAGTAATTTTAAATCAAAGTGTTCTGTATTTTCTTCTTAGTGAAATAAATTTTTTTTTTTTTTTTGTGCAGAGGTATTTATTGCAGCCCAAAATAGGTGGGGCAGACTTTGGGGTTGGTTGATTTGGTAGGAGGTCACCTAACACAGATTTCATTGGTGTTCTCTGGCATTCTGGTACTGGCAATAACTGCTCCACAGATGGGCTTGTAATACTGACCTACAGTGCCAGCTGCAGCACCAGTAGCTTTCTTCTGTCAGGGTAGCATGAGCAAAGAAAAAGCCAGGTTACAAGAAAACAATGAATTTTTACTGTTCTCTCTATGTGATTAATGTTCAAGCTCTTAATCTCTGGCTTCCTGTTTCCATTAAGTAGTTTTTTTAAATGCATACTGGTTATTGTTAGCATTGTTAGTTCCTCTTCAGTGTTGTCCTAAAGGTAGTAATTGGCATTTCATCTGAAATGGGACCAGAAGATAAGCTTCTCCATACCTTCCAGATCTCAAATATTTGACTTCATTTTTTCCAGTCAATTATGAGATTAATGGAATGGCTAATGTGCACTTGAATTGGAGAGTAATTACCAGTAATCAACATGAGTTTATTTTCTATGCAAGTGTACAGGAAAAGCAAGCAGGTTTATTGTATGTGTCAACTTCTCTATATGGTACTTCTGTACCACTGAATAGTAGAGTTTAAGCTAGGAGTCACTGAAATGTTTTGGTATTTGTTAATTTTGATACAGATGGTTAGAAATGAAGAAATTTGTTACTTAATAGTTCTCATGCATTATAATATCTTTCCCGAGGCAAAGTGTGAGGTTTTGCATATTTAATCACATGGCTAAAGGAGGAAACTGGCTATCCAGTAGTTAATAGGTCAGTGAAGATTTCTATTTTTTTCTCTCATCCAAAACTGCACATTGAAGCTCATCTAGGGGTAAAAGAGGGCACTGATTTGGCCCCCTCCGCTTCTTTGTATGTATGCACACAACTATCTATTTACTTTAGAAGTTTGGCTGCAAAGAAAAGACCCATCACCCCAATCAGATTTCTAGTAACTTGCCTATCTTACATATTATGCTAAACGAGTAAATCCTATTTACTGTATGGAAATCAGTTTTGGTTTTTTTGGGGTTTTTTTATTTAAGGAGGAGCTTTGGAAAACCTGTAAGATTGTGGTGGGTAAATCATAACAACTGTGTAATACTGAATTTAGGCCACTTGACTACCTGAGTCCAATAGGTAGATTATAATAGAAAATCTAATAGGACATATCAATTTCATATGAATGTTTATTCTTATTCTGGAAATTCAGGACAGAAGAAAAACAAGAGGATGGCTACAAGATTAAGGCTGATTAAAGGATGGAAAACAAACTTAAAAGGGACTTAAAAGGGGCTCGAGGGCCTGCAGAGGATGGTGGATGTTGAAGTAATCTTTTCAGAGAACTGCAGCTTTAGGAGAATATTGGCATTTAGCAGCCATGATATTCAGTGCTGGCTGTCTCAAAACACGTACATGTCCTCCATGTGCCTTAGCACAGCTTCTAGAGTATCTGTTTGATAACCAGTAGTGCTTAAACATAAATATATTATACATTAAATGGATCTGGTACCTTTTTATGAGAATTGATAGTAGTGCTTGAGACACCTTGGTAAGTTAGAAACTCTTTTTATGAAGAAAAATTCGAAGGAGGGTTTGTTTCAGTTGTCTGGCCATTCTTATATTGTGCTTAGCTGGCTGTTGGTTTATTTGCCCTATAGGATCAGGTAGGCAACAGAAGTGTGGAGGCTGGACGGGACACACCCCAGGGTGTTTTGCGTACTCCAGCTCGGGGAGAACGCTGAGGATGCCTCTTCATGGATGGAGACAACACAAGTTATCTGCACAGGCATGTCTTAGCACTTTATTTTTTGCCTAAATTTTTTTTTTCTTTTTTTTCATATTGTGGGGTTGCAATGCCAGCCTTTAAGCTTGAGATGTACCAGTAAGTTCCGTCAGAGCATTACAGCGAGGGCCGACACGATGCAAACACCATGGCCGTTCACTCGGGTTACCCTGGGGCGCTGCGGGTGAGAAGCCCCGAAGCCCGGCCTGTCTCTCGAGGACTTTCGGCTCTCAGCCTGAAGCTGTTCCCTCAAACGAAAGCCCCGCACCGCACGCTGTTCAGCGTGTTTGGAGCGGCCCATGGCGCCCCCGTAACGCTCTGCCCCGGGCCGCGGGGCGGGCCCGTCCCGCTCGCTGCCGGGCCCTGGAGCCCCGCCGGGGCGGGACGCGCTGGCAGCCCGGCCCCGCGGACACTGTGGCGGCGGGATGGTGGAGGCCTGGTACATGGACGAGTCCCAGGAGGACCAGCGGGCTCCGCACCGGCAGCGGCCCAACCGCGCCGTCAGCCTGGAGCAGCTGCGCCGCCTCGGCGTGGTGTACCGCAGGGTACGGCGGGGGTGGTACCGCAGGGTACGGCGGGGGTGGTACCGCAGGGTACGGCGGGGAGCCGCGGGGCCGGGCTGAGCCGCGCGGGGAGCGCCGGGCCGGGCCGGGCCGGGCCGCCCGCAGAGCGGAGGCAGCTGGGCCGGGGGCCGGGTGCAGGAGCCCCGTGTCCTTGTGGCAGCTCCCCGTGCAGCGGCCGAGCCGCACCGGCACCTCGGGATTCCCACGAGTGCCCTGAGTTCCGCCTTTAGCAATGGCGTCCGAATGCTTTTTTTTTTTTCCCTCTGCCTATGCTTTTAGTTGGATGCTGATAACTATGAGGCTGATCCATGCTTGAAGGAGATTCGGAGAGCAGAAAATTATTCTTGGATGGATATAGTGACCATACACAAAGACAAGCTTCCAAATTATGAGGAAAAGGTACGCGAAACTTGACTCTCAGTGCGGGTTTCCGCACCGGCCAGTGTGTGACACCTGCACAGCCCAGCGCGACATGGGGATGAGGCTTCCACGTCTCAAATACATCCTGTACCGAAGTCCTGAACATTAAGAAAGAACCTTTGATATAATATTAAAGATAGTAGAGGTCTTTTGCTTCTGTAGATTGCCCTCAAAGGTTTTGAGGATCATTTCCATCACTGTCATTTCATAACTAAGATTCCTACCAGCAGAGTTGTGCCAATGCTGACCTGTTCTCAGAGAGCCTCTCTGAGATGAAGGCAAGTAGCTGCCAGCTGGGCCTGGGCTTTGAAGTCTTTGACATCCTAATGGCTGCTTGCATAATGCCTCTTTTTTAAGTGAGTGTTAACTACATGGAATTGGAGGGATACATTCTTTGTACAAGTAGATTTTTTTACCTTGGGGAGCTCATACCTTGACAATTTCATAGCAGCTCAACACTGTTCAGATGAGCCTCCTAGAAGGAGCTTTCTCATCCTAACCTTCAAGTGCTGCTGACTTGCTGCTCTGACTTGAAAACAGCAACCCAATGACACTTTCATATTTTTATTAAGTTTCCATTTACCAGTTTGTTTTAAGCCCATTGTGTTCTAGTGGTTTTGTTTTGGTGAGAAGGTGAATTAGGTAGTAACTCATTAGGAAGGTGGCCTAGATAGGCTCTATCTGACAGAAAGATGGGCCATTCTTTACAAGACATAGGGACTTTTGCTCATCCTGCTGTGTTGGATCACTTCTGGCTCAAGGACATCTGCAGAAGTGTGGCTAAACATCATTCAGACCTGAGCAGCTGGTGATGGTACCTGGCATTGCACTGCTCACTGTGCACTAAACCTCTCAGGTCTCCGTTAATTGAATTTTAAAATGTGTTTTGTATTCTGTGAATGTACAAAGAATTTGCCATTCCAGAAAAAAGAGAATGTTGCTGCCACTGTCTTGGACAAGAGAGCCTGGAGCTGGGTCTGTGTGTAGGCAGGCATGACACACTGTTTACATCAGATTGCTGTAGATGGGCCGTGTTTGGCAGTAACTGCATTTTCACAGGCAGTGGTAGTACCCTGTGCAGCTAATTCAGCTCTACATAAGTGTAAAAGAGGGGGGATAGTCTGTGGCTTTGTTTTGGTGCTGTGTGTTGGGGGGGGAAAAAAGCAAAAAATGATTGAACTGAGCAAGCGCAAGGACCAAATCCTGCAGTGGGAAGTTTTACCCATCTCTCTTTCAGATGGCTTGTAAGCATTACTGTTATTCAGAGAATGGTTACGTACAGCTAGAGCTCCTTCTTGTCAGAGGAGTTCCTGCCCTCCAAAGGAAATGTAGAAGCCTGCTTAGATATGTTCAGAGACGGGCTGGCTGGCTGGCTTGGCTATCTTTCCCATGTTGGTCTCCTCTGTTAGTTAAAACACAGTTACCCTTTGAAAGCCTTTCTCAGCTTCTCTGTGTTTCTACCAGATTTCTTTGCAGCTTTCCCATGTTCAGTAGTTTTCCAAAATATTTGCTATTCCTAGATAAAAACATTTTATGAAGAACATTTACACCTCGATGATGAAATTCGCTACATCTTGGAGGGATCTGGCTATTTTGATGTTCGAGACAAGGATGACAAATGGATTCGGATTTCCATGGAAAAAGGAGACATGATCACTCTCCCTGCTGGCATATATCACCGATTTACACTGGATGAGAACGTATGTTGTTGTAGATTACTGTAAATTTTGATGACAAATCCATGTGAATATATATCACATTATAACTACATGCCCTGAGACTTGCAGTTCATTAGTAAAACATATTAAATATGAAGGAGGAGAATGAAAAATAATAAATAATTCACAGCATCTGAAGCTTTCATCTCCAGGTCACAAATTCAGCTTCTCCTATTCAGCTGTAACTGTAAGTCATTGCCACATGATATCTTTGGCATATTCAGCCTTGGGCTGTCCCTCCCACAATTGTCCCAGCTGTTGGTTGAGGTAGATGAGATGTAGATGGGTCATTCTGTATTGCCTTGTTGTGTATTTTTGTGGGGATAGAAGAGCATGTCTGTGTCCAGCAGTGACATTTTTCACAAGCGTGAAATTCACCTTTGGGGAAAGAAGGAGCCACTATTTGCAACTACTGTATGCTAAGCTGCATGCTGGCTTCACAGGTGGTGACCTCCTTTGGAAAGATACTTTTGTCAGTGGGAGTCTGAGATTGGCACTTACAGTCCTGGTCCGTGTTTCTCTTCTTGTGGGCTTTTACAGATGTGTTTATAACATCAGCATTACCCCTGCAAAATGGGGAAACATGCTGTCTCCTGTGAAGTTGCATCTCTGGTGAAGGGAATGGTTTTGTTTTGAATCAGCTGTCCAGATAGCAGTGTTTATACATGTAAAAAATGGAGCTGCTGCTTTGGTGAAAAACACGACTTTTCCCATCTGCATCTTGAGATCACAGTGAATAGGCTACATTTACTATTCTCAGGCTTTTTCTTTACATAGACAAAATGTTAGAGGTTATGGTTGAGTCTCCAAGAAGGTCTTAAGTGTTTGTTCACTTCAGGAGCTTTAGTCCAGAAGAGCCATCTTCAAAGAAAAATCCTTAGGTGCTTCTAGACCCTGGCATTTTGCAGCTAAGTTCTTTTGGTACTTAACTTTATTCTTACCATTGCTGAACTGGGTGTAAGATAATCATCTATCTATGTTTTATAGAATAGGTAGGGTCTAAATCTATAGTATAGTGGACAGAAGAGGAGAGTTCCCCATAACCCCATCCCCATAACCCCATACTTCTGCAGGATGTAAAATCCCATTTTCTGCTGCCGCAGTTGTATCTTGCGTCAGGCATACTTTTGGTTAGCTGGTGTTAGAGGCAGTTGCTTTTCCTTTTGGAATCTGGAGACTTTTCACTTCCTGTAAGCTTTATTTTTTGGGTAGTTCATGCACTTCCCATTCAGTTTTCGTGGCTGTGATGCTTCTGGTGTTCCCCAAAAGCATTATGTAAACATCTTGGGTACTTGGGTTGCTGCTGTTTAAGTAAGCAAATAGGATTTAAATGCAGCACTGCTGAGTATTGTGGATCCAGTGCAAAGGTTTGCATAAGACAGGATGGTTTTGGTTTCTTTGAAATGGAGAGAAGTACTGCTTCTGCCTGAACTGAAGGCACTGATCATGATGCAGTGTATCACTGCATAGGTGCCTGAGTCTTCCACTGCAGGCACTGGGAGCAGGAACAGCAGTATAGTGCTATAATCTTCTGGAATGTGTGAAGCTTTCAGTCCATCATGAAGTAGTTTCAAAAATTTCTGCCGAAGCGCAAGTGAAACCTTAAACTTGGAATGAAGATCCCTTGAAAAGGAGCTCTTAAATGATTTGTCACTTCTTGTTCTTTGGCAGAACTACGTGAAGGCAATGAGGCTGTTTGTTGGAGAACCCGTCTGGACTGCGTACAACAGGCCGGCTGATGATTTTCCTGCTCGGAAACAGTACATGAAGTTTTTGGCTGAAGAAGAACATAATGGTGTCTGAGACCTGACAGGTGGAACATCCCAAAGCCCCGTCAGGATAAATGTGCCTTGTTGCTTTTCACTGATAAAACTTGTATTTACATAAGAAATTGGAATCACAGAATCATAGAAAAATTTAGATTGAAAGGTCATTCGGAGGTCACTTAGTCCAACCCTGTGAATTACTGTGCCAGTTTTAAAGTTAGACCAAGTTGCTCAAGACCCTGCAGTTTGGAAACCTCTGGTGGTAGAGGTCCCACAGCCTGTCTGGGTGCTGGCTCCAGCACTTAGCTGCTCCCATGGCCAAGCATTTGCTCTTCATGGCCATCTCCCTGGTTGCAGTTTGCAGTTGTCTATTGCCCTTTCACTGCATGTCTGAGGAGAGTCTGGCTCTGTTTCCTTCACAGTCCCTGCTCTAGTAGTTGGGTCTCCTCTGAGCCTTCTCCTCTCCAGGCTGCAGAGACCAGTGCCCTTGGCTAGGCTCCCTTCTGTTTTGCCCTAGTTCTGGTAAACAGGGATGTCACTTGTAACCACCTGATAGTTAAGTTTGAACCACAGACACTTTCGAGCCCAATGGACCTGAGGTTCTTTATCCATCCAGTAGTTTGTAACCTCAGCCAGGCTACAAGGCTGCTGTGGGACACACTAGTGAAAACCTTACTGGAGTCAAGGTGAATGGCACCTATGGTGTCCCCTCTGCTACAGAGCCATGGCCCCTGGCAGTCAGCATCAAGCAGAATGTGCTCTTGGTGAATTGGCATTGACTGTTTGCTCCCCATCACCTGGTATTTCTTGTGCCTGGAACACCTTCCATAATGGTTTATTCTGTAACATTCCTGGGGACTGAAGTGGGGCTGAGCAGCCTGCAGTTCCCCAGATCTTTCGTGTCTTTTTGAAGGTGGCAGTATTATTTGCCTTTTTCTGCTCAAAAAGGTTTTCCTGATCTCTGTGACCTTTCAAAGATGCCAGCAGCCTTGCAATGGCATTAGCTACTTGCATTTACAGTTGCTCAGGAATCCATTTTCTAACCTTTTTTTCCTTGGTATTTCTGGCAGGTAAAATTGTGAGAGGTGGGCTACATTAATATTCATTTTGCTCAGAATCCATGCTAATGAACTATGTAGGATTCTGGTTTTAATTAAAGAAAAGAAACCCTCCTTCATTCTTGTCTAAAAATGTTCATAAGATAAATTTGCATAATCGGCATTTTAGTATGCAGCTTTCCAAGTTCTACCCTGGTACATAAAGCTGTGGTTTTCTCAGTAAAATGTAGCAAATTTGTTCTTGTGAGTTATTAATAAAATTACTTTGATCTAGGTATGTTGATTTTTTTATTGGTTTGGGGTTTTTTTATTCTTTGTGCTGGCATTTAAGACCCATTGAACAGCAGTGTTACTGTAATTATTAATCAGCTTTTATTCCTTGTGCTGGCATTGATTTGTTCTGTAACATGGGACAAATGACTCACTGTGCCTCAGTTTCTTGAGCTGTGAGAGGGAGAAGAGTAGGCTTAGGCACACTAGGCTGGTTTTCAGTAAATACCTTGTGCTTCCACAGGACATGGAGCTCCCCAGCAGTGGGCACTGGAGCATTTTACTCTTCTCAGTGATGAATTATGTCAGCTGGGTAGATGTACTGCTTGCTTCAGCTCTCAGTGGATGATGAGCTGACTGCAGCCTGTGTGCTGATTTCAGCCAGATATAATACATGCTCCTGCCTCGAAGTCTCTTAAATAAACAACTCTAGAAGGAGGTTGAAATGGCCCTACCTGGGTCTTCGTAATGTAGCAGATGATGGATAATTGAACTTTCCCACTGTTCTTTCCCATGAATGGGTACACAGCCCTTCTTTAGTAGGTAACGGTGTTTTTCTCACTTTATAGCAGCATTACTGTTAACCATTTCTAGGTATTTTATTTCTTTAAATGTTTCTGAGAGTGAATTTGCATAGGACTGTCTGAAAAAATCAGTGTTAGGAGCAAATAGGAAGTTTAGCTACAGTCAGACACACATGGGGGAGGCTGTGCTGTGACATGTGCCTTACTGGCTCGGGGATTTGTGTGCCACTTGTCTGAAGGGAGCACTTGAATGTCCTCTTGTACAGCACACTGGGGCTTCCTGCTCCCAGAACAAACTTTGGGGATTTTTCAAGGTGCAGGAATAAATTACAGTTATTGCCTGCAGCAGATTTTATTCCTTTGATTTATATGCCACAGAAAATTTGGTTTCTGAATGTAAAGTAAAACTACTGCTTTCTCCTGGTGCTGGTATCAGTCCCTGGTATCCCATCGAATTCATTCCCCCTTCTAAGCTTTTGTTTCCTTTTCTTTAATCAGAAGCCAAGGTGAGACTGTTCATTCCTCCTATGGGCCTTTCTGTTTTGACCTCTCTCTGCAAAAGGAGAGGTGGGGCAGCAGTACGGGCCCTCAGGAACCCCCACTTACAGAGCAGCCAGCCCCAGCAGGCTGGGGGAGTGGCCAGAAAGAGAGAGCAGGTAATGCATTCTCCTCGGGAGAGATTTACAGTTAGGAGCAGTGATGAGGGATGGACAGTAAAGCGCCTGCCCGCAGCAATTGCTTTCAGCAGCTCGCTGATGTAGGATGTGACCTGGGGAGCAGGACTGAGCCACCTTGTTTTGTTGCCTCTCTGGAGGAATATATACACCCAGTACAGCTCCCATCTCCTGGCTGTCAAAATAACACACGATCACCCCACTGGAGATCGTTCATCATTTTCATAGCACAATGCATTCTGCTGCTGAGAGGTGTCAGGGGCTGTGGGGGTCTGACTGTCAACACTTTGGAGTCCATGCCCTTTAGTGCTATAGGTGTCTTTGAAAGGGTGAAAGCTTTGCACTCTGAAAGTGGTTTTTGTCAGCCAGAAAAAAGCAATTTGGGGCCAGTATAAAGATTCCACTGCTGCAACGAGGTTATGTGGGAAATTATAGTGGGAGGAAACAGCTGGGCAGAAAAAAATGTTAATAGAAAACATTCTAGAAAGCAGAGAGATGGGAAGGAGAATATGCCATTCCTTCAGATGAAAAATGCAGTTTATTTTCATCATGGGTTTTGTGTCTTTTTCTTTCTTCCCTCTGTTCCTCCCCCACCCCCCGAAAAAAAAAGTGCAAAGTGAAATTGATTTTTGGTGCAAAAACATGGTTGTTTTACCACAGCTAGTGGAAAATCCTGGTATATTGATGTAGTATGAAAATTCATGGAAGTAGTTCCAGCAACATCATATTGGCAGCATTAACTCAGGCAAATATTTCAGCTCCTCCAGGATTAGAGTTAAAAAAATAGGATAAATGGTACTGAACTGAGATGTTTAAAGATAGCATTTTTTGGTACTTATGTACTGAACTGAGATGTTTAAAGATAGCATTTTTTGGTACTTATGTATTATTCTCTGCTTTAATCCAAACTTTCCCAAAGTGGCATATACCCCATTTTCTCATGAACATCTCGAGAAAACTTTTGTGAAGGGTGAAATGAACAGGGCTAATGCCTTTATTAATGTTCAGCTCTTTATTAAAAAGATCAGCTGGGCAGGGGGTCGACGCAGAGCTCGCCCCCGCGGTCGTAGCTTTCCCAGGCAGCCGAAAGGAAGGAGGCGTGCAGAGTCTGTCACTGGAGTCCCGAGCAGCAGCTGTCCTTTCTCCTTTCCTGGTGGCACACCGGCGGCCAGAGGATGAGGAGGCGTGGCGTGCAGAATCTGCTGCTGAACTCCAGAACAACAACTGTCCCAGCTCCTTCCGTGGTGGCAGCACCAGGGCTCTCTCTCTACCGCCCTGCTTCTCAGAGCCTAATCTAGTCTGTTCCTTCATAGGTGATGGCGACAGTTAACAGTCAATCAGGGGATGTGTTTCCCTCTTCCTCAGCTAGGGCATTTGCCTAGACTCCTCTACTGTGTTCAGTTTTTGATTTATATTCTTTTTTTCCTCCTAAAAATACTCCCATGATCCTAAGGGGTTTTTATTTGCATGTTAGTCTCAGAGTGGCAGCGTGGAAGGGTGGGAGGCCGGTTGTCCCCAGGTAGTTTAGAGAAAACAAACAGAGCAATTAGCTAATTAGCATTTCAATATCGGTACTTAGCTAGAGTTAGTAGTTTTCTTTTAGTGTTGCCATGGGAACTAGGAAAGCCCTGCCCGCGTCTCTGGGGAACACCTGGAAACTGTTCATAACAAAGGGGACTCAGTGTAAACTGTGGATGGACAGTGTTGTATTGTGTTTTTATATCTCTGTAACAGTTCTGTAATGGTTTGCCCCTTCACCCCCATTTTCTCCCAATGGTTCCACCCCGAGCTTCCCCGCCTTTCCCTCAATGCCAATCTCCCTGAAAATGCTCAGTCATTCCCCTGTCCCAGCCCTGGCACCCTGTCCATCACTCGGCTCCCCATCCCACTCTCCCAGAATCTTCCACCTTGGGCGTCGAGGGAGTGGACGAGGGCCAGGGGTCCCTCCCTTGAACTTCCCCCACTGGTTTGTGTGTCTGTCTGTCCCTCTGCCTTCCACTCCCCCGAATCCCCCCATTGGGTGGTGGGCGTCCCTTCCCCCTTGTTACGCCCCGGTATGTGAGCTGTTGCGAAAGCCTCGAAGGATACAATGGTATTCGGGGCTCCTTGGAGCACGGATTAAACCTGAGACTGTTTCTCCAGCCTTGGATCAGCTCCCTTATTGCCCCTCCTCCATACAAGGCAGACAGCGCAGCGCTCTGTCTTAGCCGCTCCCCGACTCTCCTCGAGAAACAGGGGAGTGTCCCCTGCAGCTGACCGTGCCTCGGCCGAGCAGGCGAAGCCAGGGGCTTCAGGGTGGGCACGGTGGCAGGCCAGTAGGATTTTTAATAATTTAGGTGGGCAAACTGGTGGCTGTGCTCCCTTGTTATATGTCCTGGGGAAAGTTTGTCTTTTCTTTTTAATGAAAAGACATTTCACGGCCAGTTGGTAGTTAAATAGTAACATCAGCTTGAGGGTTTAAAACTAGGTGAGTGTCTTGCCCTGGGCTGCCTCAGAGCAGGGGATGTGCTGCTACCTGCAGCTGTGGGAGCTGGTAGCTACCTGTCCTGGCTGCTGAACTTGACAAGAATAAATCTTCATGTACTCAGAGCATTGGGTCCTACTGGCAGAACAGGCACTCTCCTGCCAGGTTTCTGATCCCAGGACTTAGCTTGAACTAGGAACTTAGGAGAAAGGACAGTTTCCTGACAAAGGCAGTCATTTAATATCAGCTGGCAAACACCAGCACACATAAGACTGAGATGCAAGCTAAGCACTACTTTGAAGAATATTTCTTTGTAGCCAGATTGTGGATTTAGATATTTGGCCAAGCTGTAGACCTGACTTGTGCTATGCTTGACAATGACATCATTTGTTTGGGACTCTTTCCTGGGAAAATGATAAAATTCTCAGATCCTCTCCTTCCCCCCCCCCGCCCCCCCCCAAAATAGGGGAGGAAGTTTGAGAATAGGGTCACTGACAGTTGTCTTTTATTTCCTGAAGCCAAATAAACATATCAACTCATTGGGGGGATGAAATTGTGTTACAATTTAAATACTCCTGGCTCAAAGATGCAGATTTCATCTGATTTACTGCACTCATTGTGATTTTACAGCTTGATTCCCAAAACATTTTGTGTGGTTGCAAAAAGGTAATACTCTGCTATACCTGCAATTTGAAAAACCTATTTTTGTGCAACTGAGTTGCTAGGTCTCATTATTTATTAACTGTATAAGTACGCAGATAAGGCAAAGAAGCAAAATTTCACAAGCCAGAATGCTTGGGGAAAGATTCAACAGTTAAAGGGCTGTGAATCTCTTTCAATTCTGGCCTCCCCCACTGTAGTTCTCTCTGGGATACCTGCATTCATTTTGTTTTATTCTCTATGCTGCTTCTCAGAGTACCAATTAAAAACTGTTGTGCCTGTCAATATTAGCTGGTAGAAAATTGGGCTGTGTACGCTCTGGGATTGCCTTTGGTCACAGACACAGCCCAGAGCAGCCAAGCTGAGCTCTGGACTCTGGTTTCTCCTATGATCACAGGCATTTTGAGCTGGGAGAATTTGATTTGGGTCCACCCTCAGGCTTATTTTTTTTCCCAAACGATTGAGGCTACTTAAAGCTGACCTGCTGTTCATGGGAAGGAGGTGAGCTGTCCTTGGTGATGCTGTAACAAAACGAAGTGGTGGCTGGGTTATGCACAGGCTTCTGCCCCAGCCTTGGGTGGGGGCTCAGTCCTGCTGCCTGCCACTGGAGTGTGTCCCAGAATTTGAAGTACTTGCTCACACACTGTATTGAAAATAGTGGGTTTTTTTTTTTTTTGGGGGGGGGGGAAATTGTTGTGGGTTTTTTTCTTCTAATAAACAGCTCTAGTTCTGCATCTCTTTACTTCAATTTTTCAATTTAGTACTGACAGTTTTGACAGTTTTTCAAAGCCAAAATGGAACCTTCTCCCCTCTTCCATCTTTGCCTCAAAAAAGTAACATCCAGTTTTTTTCCCTCTTTGTGGGAAAATTATAAGCCATTATTGCTGCCTTTTGGGTGGATTCATTTTAACGACTCTCATACATAATAAACATCTGCAGATGACTGCCCAAATCTAGAACAGAAAATTTCTGTGTCGATCCAAAACAGGTTGGAAAGGCAGCACCTAGGTCCTCCTCCCCATCCACACTTTTCCTAAGACCAGGGTTGTGACCATCTCTCACATCTCTTAAAGATGAGAATCTTTAAATTTGTAATCCCCAGACTGGCTGGGAGAACTAAGTGGGAAAGCAGCTTTCTGCTACCATTTCCTGAAGGTTTGTGCTGGGGCTTGTTTGCATCCAGCACTACAGAACTGCTGTTCAAATGCCAGAAACTGTGTGCAGGTTCCTACATTGTAAGGTACCTAACTGGTTAGATAATTCCTTCCTCAATGTTTAATCAAGTGGGTAGAAAGCAGCATGGAAGAAGTGGATGGCATCTTCCTTTCAACTCTTATATGGGTGTGAGGTACTGGTTAAATTCACTTTAACATCTTTAATTTCCCTGGCCTCTGCTTATGACAGCAGCATTATAGGTTGCTACCTCAGCAACCTCAGAGAAGTTGACCCTGCCTGCTGCGGTCCTGCCTGTCTGAAATACATTTACATCTGTATTTGATGCTTCAGTCCCATTTTGCCAATATTGCTTGGTTGCAAGTTGAAGCAGCGAGGGAATGTGTGTTTCTCACTGCAGCTGCTGATGCCAGTACCACACATCCTGCACTCCTCTTTTAGACAGCTCCAGCACATGTAGTTGATTAAGCTGACATACAAATGAGAGAGACATAACTTAGCTGTGCATAAAGATCATACCATGCTTATCCCCCTCTCTGACTGGATTTGTGAAACACCTGCAGCAAAGGCTTCACAGAGGGACTGTGTCCCTCTTAAGAAGCCTATAGTGCAGAAAGCCCAGCAGCCTACCCAGGCAGCATGGTAATTCCCAGCACATCCTTGTGTTGACAGCCTCAGGATGAAGATGTATCTGAAGAGGCCTTAGCTGGCTGGGTGAGTTCTTCCACCAGGTCAGTGAGCACATCTAGATTGTGCTGAGTGCTCCTGCTGACATGAAGGATAGGGTAGGTGAAGGAATGACCATCCTTTCCAGTACACTGGCAGAACTCCATTGTGGAGTTTCAGGCATGTCTGCACATGCTTTTGGGGAACATTTCATGTGTCCAGTCTGAAAACTGAGGCACCAGGAAAATGTCAGTGACCAGCTGATGAGGGGATGCCATTATCACCTGTACTGCAGTTAGGTATTAGAAATGCCAGAGAGATGCTCAAGTTTTTTTGAGGATCAGAGTCTCTGTGCATAATGCAATTATCTGAATGTCTGAAGTACAGCTCTTCTCCTCTTTTAATAAAAGTGGGAATTTAAATGCAAAACTTCTGTTAAGGCACGTTAAGCTTTAAGATTTGAATACAACAATCAACGCATTCAGGCTCTGCTTTCCACAGCTTTTCTCACTTAGCCAGATGACATATGCATGCTGTGTTTTGGAACTGAGCTCTGCCCTCATTTACACCAGGAATCCTCATTAAATTCAGCTGAATTCATTGAATTTAACAGGATTGCCTGGTGTAATTAATGTTTTGAGGACAAAGTTTGTCCTTAGCTTTAATGTTTTAACATCACGTAGAGCATTCAGATGTGTAACAGGCAGAATTTAGGGAAGTCAAACACTTAACTTGTATGTATGTTATATCCAAGCCATAAAGTGACATTGAGTCTTACCTGCATTTCATAAACAGTTAACAATTTGCATACATCCAGCAGTGATAATATGCCTTTGCATTTAGATTTTAATTATTCTGCAAGTCTACCAGGATGTCACTTGTTTAATGGCTGGCTGAGCTTAGAGGTCACCCAGTCCAAGTCTCCTTTAATGGCATTTTTATCTGAGTAAAAGCTTCTACTAATAAGAACACAGCAAACATGCTGAAGTGAGACCTATGTAGTAATACACATGAATCAGAATGTAGAGAAATTTGGAAAATGAGATTTTGTTTCTTTTACAATGGCTATTGGACTCTGAGTAGGATAATAACTTTTTATTCTCTGTCAATCAGAATACAGACTGTCATTTACATGCGCAGAATCAGGAACTATGGAACCAAAGTCTTTTTTATTTCAGTTGTAAAGAGGCAAGTGGCTTCAGCATGCTGGATGATGATGGATCATGCTACTTTCACTTAGCATTGGAACAGACAACACTTTCTGAAAACACAGACAGCGGTACAGCAATGCAACATGACACTTCAGCTAAATGTGTGTGAATCTCTTTTGTATCATTTTACATATTACTGTAAAAAAAATTAATAGCTTGAGTTGGAAAGGACCTTTGAAGCACATCTAATTCAACCCTCTCCAAGGGAACAGACACTTTCCACTACAACAGCTTGCTTAAAACCCATCTAGCCTTTGTCTTGAATGCATCCAAAGATGGGGAGTCTCTCTGGGCAAACTATTCCAGTGCCACACCAAGAATAATATTTTCCTTATGTCCAAGCTAAACCTACCCTCTTTTAGTTTATAATTGTTGCCCCTTGTCCTATCACTACAAGTCCTGGTAAATTGTTCAGTGCTCTCAGCATCTTTGAGAATAATTGTTGTCACATACCAGGAGTTCTTTTATCTCCAAAGAAAACCCCATGCCCAAGAAAAGGGACCTATGCTGGAGAAACTGGTGGTGAATGGTGCTGCATTCAGCTGGTGGCCAGTCACCAGTGGTATCCCTCAGGGGTCTTTGCAGGGGCCAGTTCTGTTCAATATTTTTATTGATGACATGGATGATTACCTTCATTAGTAAATTTGCAGACAACACTGAGCTGGGAGCATGTGTCGATATCTTGGAAGGTAGGAGGGCTCTGCGGAGAGACCTGGAATGGTTGGATAGATAAGCAGAGTCTAACAAGATGAAGTTTAATAAGTCCAAGTGCCCTGTCCTGCATTTTGGCCACAATAACCCCCTGCAGCATTATAGGCTGGGGATGGTGTGGCTGGACAGTGCCCAGGCAGAAAGGCACTTGGGGGTGCTGGTCGACAGCCGGCTGAACATGAGCCAGCAGCGTGCCCTGGTGGCCAAGAAGGCCAATGGCATCCTGGCCTGTATCAGGAATAGTGTGGCCAGCAGGAGCAGGGAGGTCATTCTTCCCCTGTACTCAGCACTGGTGGGGCCGCACCTTGAGTGCTGTGTCCAGTTCTGGCCCCTCAGTTTAGGAAGGACATTGAGACAATTGAGCACATCCAGAGGAGGGCAACAAGGCTGGTGAGAGGCTTGGAACACAAACCCTATGAGGAACGGCTGAGGGAGCTGGGGTTGTTTAGCCTGGAGAAAAGGAGACTCAGGGGTGACCTTATCACTCTCTCCAACTTCCTGAATGGTGGTGGTAGTCAGGTGGGGTTTGGTCTCTTTCTCTAGGCAGCAACTGACAGAACGAGAGGTCACAGTCTCAAGCTGCGTCAAGGAAAATATAAGTTAGATATTAGGAAAAAGGTGATAAAGTACTGGAATGGTCTGCCCAGGGAGGTGGTGGAGTCACCATCCCTGGATGTGTTTAAGAAAGACTGGATGTGGCACTCGGTGCCATGATTTAGTTGAGGTGTCAGGGAACAGGTTGGACTTGATGATCTTGAATGTCTCTTCCAACCCTGTGATTCTGTGATTCTGTGAAAATATATTAATAAAAAAATGAGTACAGGGAGTAACATACCTGATCAGATTAACAGCTGTAACAAAATGAAAATGACAGTGATTTCAACTCAGTTATCAATGTAAACTGAGAATCTGTCCAATTATTGTCAAGCCTTGTCTAAAATCCTAGCAGAAATTAAAACAAATGTAAAACCTCATAAAGAATAATGCCAATATAACTACTTTTAATTTACTATTTTAATACTCACTAAAGTTATGCAAATAGCGTTTAAGCCCAGCTAAAGCAGGTGGTGCTGAATATTTCATTTTTGAGTTTAGTAGTGGTACCTTAGGACAAGTCTATCCAGATGCTGCACAAATTTATTTCAGATCCAGCTGTTCAACCTAGAGGCCAAGTCAGAAACAGAAATACCAACTGCTTTCATTTTTTTTTTCAGTTGATTGGTACACAAGTAGCTGTTGTTTCAGTGTACAAGTATGGCCTGTAAAACAGAAATATACTGTAAAAATGGAGTAAATTCTGTTTCTGTATAAGCTGTAGGCTTATGTCTTTTCAGGTGACCAGCGACTTTGCAGCATCCTTATGTCTGCATGTCTAGACTGCAGAAGTTCTCAAACAACTTGACTTTTGAGGACAACTGTTTGGCCCATGTACAGTATCTCCAGATGGACAAGCATAAAAATGAGTTATTGGTTACTTAAAAAGACAGGTGGGTGTATTTAAAGGGAGTGAGAATTAATTGATGGATATGGTATTAAAAAATGTAACACACTTATGGAATTGTCCCATGGCAGTGATTTGTGACAAGAAACTAGTCCAATTGGTAAGCATTAAATCTCAGAACAATAAAACTCCCCTGTGAACAGATGCGTATATTGTATATGAGTGGGAGTATCTGCATTGAATCTTTATGATACAGACGAAGGGAGAAATGTGGGCAGAGATGTGAAATACACTGGTATCACAGTGGTACTGTGATTCCAAGAATCTGTGTTCTGAGGGATGCCAAAATCAGTGTATGCTGATACTGTTGCATCACTGATAACTGCACTGTGTCCTGAGCCCCATTTGCTTCCACTCTGTGTGGCCTAACCCTTAGATACCTCTGCCTCAGGCTCTGCTTCATTTTCCCTGGGAAATACTTTGTGCTCAGTGTTTTTGCTTTATAATGGGAGAGGAACTGAGCTGAAATCTATTGTGTTTCCACTCCAACTGGCAGTGCTCCTTTCTCTACCTAGCAGGATGCCAGAGTGGAGCAGCTTTGCAGAATCCACGTGTTTTAATCTAAAGGATCCAATGGTAACACAAAACTAAGGAAGTACAGGGGGACCATTTAGTATAGTCCCTCATACTGTGGGAAACTGATACTGTGCAGGACTGTATGACTCCCTCACATGCTCTTGGACGTGTTCTTGTGCTACTGGGACTTGGACCAGATGGCCTCCAGCAGTTCCTCCCAACCTTAGCCATGCTGTGACTCTGAATGGTGGTTATCAAGAAGCCTCCTCTGACAGCCATGGACACACAAAGGTGTAATATTCAGGAGTCTGATGGGGACAAAATGAAGCACATACCGTAGAAGCAAATGAAGAGAGGTGCATTCAGAATTTCCTTTCCGAAATACGCATACTGATATTCTGTCAATAACTCCTAGCTGATGAAATAAGCTCACGTGGCTTGCTCATTGACTACTGAAAAATTATCAAGACAATATAAGGTTAAATTCAGTTTTTCTCATAAAAGAATCTATATAGTTGACATATATATATATATATATATATATATATATATATATATATATATACATATATATATATATATATATAAAATAGTGCACTGTAATGAGGAGTAACCAGACAGGAACAGACCTGTAGGGATGAAGCTGGCTCTAAGTCAGCACAAAGTCTTTGCAATGACAGGCCTTCTAGAGATGACAGATTCTGTAGTAATGCCACTGAATATTCATAATTGAATAGATTTTATTTCACATTTACACATTAACAAGAGTATATACAATTTAAAAAATCAGCCTTGCTCTAAAAAATTAGTTGGAAATGACCTATCCTAACTTGAGACACTGAGTATTAAAGCTATCGCCCTCTTTGATAGCTACAGCCTCTAGAAGTGCCTGCTTCTTCTGCATACTGCGAGATGACTCCAGTTCATACATAGTAGTCAGGTTGAAGAGGACACTCTCGTGTAGGTAGTGTTGAGGGTCCTGCTGAACCATTCCTTCCAACTGCCGGAGGGAATCCTTCAGTTTCCCCAGGTAAAGAAGACAAACAGCAGCATTGTTGTTAGCCTAGTGAAAAATATATTGTAAACAAATACTGTGTTTATTACAGGTGATGAGAGAGAAGGAAAAGATGTCTAGCATCTGCAGTTAGAACATATTTACTGTATGCTAAGAATTACTATTCTGCATCTGTGTGCAAAACTGAAATACATTATCAATTATACAATGCTGTCCTTTTCTTATAATTTTCAAGATTTACCCTCTGCCAGTAGAACCTGCTGACTTCTAAGAACTGAAACTCTTTAAAAGACAGTCTAAAATGAAATATAAATAGTATAGGATATTAGTCAGTCTGAAAGTTAAGAGAAACAAATTTCAGAAACCACATGAGCCTCTACATGCATTTTCATAGATTTTAAAAAAATTACTTCATTATATTTTCAGAAGTGTTCTTCTCTTTCTCTGGCTTATGTGTCCACATAAGCAACAGGAAGATACTTTCTTATCACAAAGGCATCTACAGCTGACTTCAGGTAAATCCAGCAGATAGGGCAGTTTAAATACATCATGAATGATCAAGTCAGGTTCCATTTTCCTTACTACACAAAACAGGTTTTATGAGTTACTGAAAGATTCCAACAATACAAACTGAAAACATGTTATAACATGTTTAGCAGCAGAAACTTTCATATTTTCTGAAAGCTGAAGATAAAGAAAGAACATGGCCTTTTAGTAAAAAATATTTTTCTGTCCATTCAGGAAACTTTACATGATCTTGTGTGATTTATAATACACGCTATTTTACAGTCTGCAAAATAATGCAATTCATGTGTTCCTTAAACTCAGTCCCTTCAGTCTGTAAATGGCCTTGGAGCAGATTACTGGGGGTAAGCTGTCTGACTTGTCATGAACATATACATGACCATGCACTGAAAACTGCCAGGTGTAGGAAACCCAAAGGTAAATAAACAGCTCTTTGATCTCAGCTTGTGACAGGAACCCAAGGCTCTGACATGCAACGTGCTAAAAATGTCATATTTAAAATTACAATATCCTTTCAATGTTGTGAGAAATCAAGTTAATTTTATATACATTGGCAGCTGCTGTTTCTTTTTCTGACATGCAAGTCTATGCTAAAAACAGTGAGTGCAAAAAAAAAAGGGCTTTTGCAAAGATCCTGAAAAAGAAGAGTGTCTTGGAATTTCTACAGGCATGCCGAAGTATTCACGCCCTTCATACAGACTGGTTCTTAATTTCCCATCCCATTTTCCATCTTATCCTTTATGGATACTGAAAACCTTTTGGCACACATGCCACATCCCATTTTTCTGTAAAGCTCTGAGCATACTGTGGATACTAATTAATTCCATGCATGAAGTATTACGAGAATAATTTAGGTGTTCATTATATATGTAGCAATTTGAAGACTTACCACAGCATTTGATGAGTCGATCCTTAAAATTTCTGTGAAAAATCGATGAGCTTCTGCAAAATTATTCTGACCAAGGTGGAGAAATGCTCTAGAAAGTAAGTGACATATAAATGAGTTCTACTCAAAAACCCAAGGTAATAATACATTTTAAAAAGAATGGACACCATTTTTTATTTTTCCTGTTACAGATGAGAGAGTTTCTGACATTTGTTCTTTACAGTGTGAAGGAGACACTGATTTACAGATAAATGGAATGACAACTTGTATCGCTCAGCTATTATATTTTTTGCCAATGAAAGCAACAGTCTTCATTGTGTTTTATTAATTTAAATGCAGATACTCTCTTCCCAGAATTATTTCTCTTCAGGAAATCAGCCATATAATTTTCAGAGCACCTTTGAATAGTATCTTCTAAATATATTAAGCCAATGTGCTAACCATTGCAAAGTGAGTCCCTCATCACACAGCTCAATTTACTACAGTGTATTCAAGCAGCCTTTGAAGCTACCGGGTGGTACTTTCCTGGCAGATCTGATTGTAGGATAACTGCCCAAAATAACTTCTCCTCTCCTAAGAGATATTTATGCAAATGTGTATTGAAAAAACACGGTGAAAATATGCAGTGCCTGAAAGAATGAGGAAAAGCTTTGTAAAATCAACTGAAAGATCGCAATTTCAATGCAGGATGATACAACTGTGCCAAGTTATAGAGATCTCCTGAGTCTGCAGCCATTCAGTCTCACCTATGACAGATGAAGTCCCATAAAAGAGAGAAAGAGAACACCTTGCATACTTTTAGAACTACATTTTATGAAGTTTTATTTAGCTATTAAATTACCTACCTGTTCATTAAAACCATAATTTGGCTCTGTAGTCCATCCAATTTATGAGAGACTTTCTCAACATTTTGAAAATATTTTTCTGCAGTCTTTATGTCTCCAATCTAGACAGAAAAATCATAAGTGAGTTACCACAATAAAAAGAGCTACATCCTGATTATGTCTTATAAGGATACAAAAACATATAAAACATATCAAAGTCCATTATCAATCACTTTACACCAAGGTGACTGGGTAACACCTGTTACCAAACAATGTATTTGAAGAGCCACATTAAGGTCATGAAAAGCACCCAAAAAGCATGTGCAGTTTGCTCAAGGCAGTTTCTCAGCTGGGGGCTGTGGAGCACTCGTGGACTGTAGGGCAGGGAGGCCCTATATCCTCATTTAGCGCTTTGTTGTAACTGGCCCCACAGTTCAAAAAAGTAGCTGAAAATAAGAAAACATCAGAGTTACTTCAAATGAAATGGGGCATTAGTCCACAGGAAGGGAAGACAGACACCAGTGGCCTTGTAGTTAGCACAGGACCACACCTGGTTAACCGCCAGCCTTTGGGTCGTAGCCAGGGGCCACAGGACAAACTTCAGTGCATCACACCACATGTCAGAAAACAACTCCAGTACAATGGACCACTGAGGATATTGGGAAGATGGTCCATTTGCAGATTAAAAAAATACCTAAAAGTGAGTTGAGCAGGATGAAGGAATGAGAGACTTGAAAACTGGCATAAAGAAGTACAGATTTGATGGGGAGTGGAATGGGGGAGGGGATTTCTAGGTGAAATGCCCCTTCCTTTTTAAAGGTATGTCACATACATTGCTCTTTGAGATGAAAAAAAATACTTGAAGACCACTTATTTGGAAAATAAGTTACCAGCATGTTTTTCAGGCTGGAGAGATGGAAGAAGACAAAAACTTACTACTGGGTAAAATAAATCTATCAAAATCTATCAAAAGGAGTAAAAATAAACTAGTTCAGAAGCATAAAGCCATGGAAATCAGGCAGTCCTCAGGTGGAGAGATTCAAGGGGGCCCTCAAGAGACCTCCCATTTGTTTAAGAACACTATGAAAAATGTTTGTGACACATGTGCTGAAGTCTCCTTAATGCTCTCAGGTGGTAGATATTACAAATCTGAGTCTTACTAGGAAACTTAAGCCAGAATTCTTAAATTGCCCTAGCATTAGAAAATATCTTCTATCTTATTGTACTTTTTACCTCAGCTTTTTGTCCTGTCCATAGTGGTAGGGGAGAATGTACAACTCCTCTTTTTTTACAGTCTTTTGCATACTTGAAATTTTTTTATTCCCCTTTTAGAATGAAAACCAATTTTCAGGCAAAGCAGTGTTTAGCCCTTTCTCATAGATAGTGCTTTCTGGATTCTCTGAACTGTCTCCTGTTACTTCATATCCTCTCTGAGTGCCCACGTAAGAAGTCTCCATAATTCAACTGATCTCTCACCAGCAGTGAGAAGCAGGAATCACTTTATGTTTCACATGTGAATATAAATTTTGCTTTTAAGCCAAGTATCTGGAAGTCCAATTTGTTTACCCTTGTGTAGTCTTCTTACTCTCAGCCTATTTCCTTTCTACAGGAAATAGGCTTGTTGTTTCTCATTTTATATTTGTATATTACTCCCAGTCTTTGGTAGCATTTTGCCTTTGCTGTTTGAATCACAGCCAATTTAACATTTCAGCTTCTCAACTTGTCAAGATTATTTTGCATTCTGATCCTGCCCTTCATAGTGTCTGTACCACTCCCAGCTTGGCATCATCTGTACATTTTACAAGCATGCTTCACGTTTCATCATACAAGTACTACCTAACAAAATAATACAAACACTACAAACCCTAAAGAGATCCTTGTGGAAAAGATCATCTAGTAAGTCCTAGTCATCAACAGATGACTCTCCAACTGCACTTTTCAGAGACAGCAAACATCCATCCATCTGAAGGCTTCATCTGCATTTCTTCCCAATTTCCATATGGGAATATCACAGTGGCAGTACCCAAAGCTCTACTGAAACCACTAATATAACAGATACTGCTTCACCTCTAACCACAAGACTTATTCCATGTCAACATAAGGAAATTATTCTTCTTTACATTTAGGAGATGATCCAATTGAACAGTGCAGTCCAAGATGTAATAGTGTCAATTGCTGTCCATCTACCAAGCATTTCTGGAATACACATTAATAGTCTTTTCTAATAAAACAGATGCATTTATCCCAGATGTTATATAACTGGACTTGAAACAAATATTATTCGTTCTAAAATACCATACATTCACTTGTAATGACAAAGGATACTTCTCTCTATAAATCCCAGTAAAGATGTAAATCACCAAGAAAATAATTACATTTAACTAGAGGATAATGCTGGCAAAGTGTAACTGAATCTGTCCTCAAGTATTTTTAGCCTGGGAATCCCTTAAATATGAGAACAATCAATTTCTAAAGCAAGCAACCAGTTTGCTCTCCTGGGAGCTTGATGAGTCCAAATCTAGTATACTTTGATACTAATTACACATTATTTGGGATCATGAATAGTTCTGATTTCTTAGCAGTATCTTGTATTTTCTCAGCAAATATGCCAAACCCTTAAATCTCATTTTTTCCACAAAGGGGTAACAGTTTACTTTTTAAGTGGTCTTTATCACTTATTCACTTATTTATCACTTTATCACTTACTTAACTTGGTTCAGAAAGTATGACTTCAGTATCTAATAATAATTAGCACATCAAATAAAAATGAAGACTGTACTGTTAACCTCAAATAATCATAGTCCCTAACAAAGAGCCTCCAATATGCTATGTGCTTAACTTTGTTGTTTGTCTGGAAACCAAGATGATTTTTCTTCTAGAATTTTTTTATTGCTTTTGACTCAATTTTGCAGCAATTTATTGCAGAGAAGAAGGACAGGCAGCTTTTAAAACTTTTTCTTAATATACTTATTTCAAATGGAAATTTTGGATAGGTCAGCCAGTGAGAGCTACACAATATAATCCTAGAGACTAAAATGTATTCACTGTTTCTCTATTTCATTCACTGTTTCTGTTTTACAGGTCAGGTGACTGCTGAAAGAATTACAGTCCTTATGAAAATTTCTTTGTGATAACCTCTGTCTTTTCCTGCATTCTGCATTTCTATAATGCCCATTTCCTACTTTTTAAGGCAACAGCCAAAGGCTGTACATCAGATCTAGACCTCCTTATGTTCCACTTACATGTGAAGATAAAGAGGACATGATGCTTTAGACTAGTTAGCTCAATTTAATTAAGAAAAAATAAATCAAATAAAATAAATAAAGTTTTAAATGTTGAAAAAGGTTGCAACTTTTTTTTGTTAAACTCCTGAATTATACTTTATTGTTTTGTTTTATGTGTGTGATGTCTACAGTGTCTGTGACTCATAAGCAACTGGAATCTGGCTGCCTTACGCCTCTCGTGGTAAATGTTCAAAGTTAGCAGAACAGTCTGAGGGTATCTGGGAATTGCTACTTGTTTGTGAGAAGTTGTGACATTTGAATATGAGAAAACCGCTTTTCTATTTTACGTGCAAGACATTTTTTTTTCCAGAGAGTGCCTTGTCAACAGTGCACACTTATCACAGAGTGATCTTACCAAAATGATGATGCCCAGGACTGCAACACATTTGCGTTTCTTTTATTCAAATGGCTTGGTTTTAATTAACTGGACACTGCCTATTTCTCTTAATATATCAAAATCTTGTATCTGTTGCACTAGTACCCCCCAGACAGAGCTGAAAATTTTATGTCAGAAAAAGACAACAAGCCAAGCAACAAAACCTTATCTCCTTAAGGTGCTAGAAGAAAGGAAAAGATTTGCATTTAGAGACCATTCTTTTTAACTTCTATCTAGGTCACATGAAAATATCAAGGACTCCTCATAACCCCTTTTGCTATGTCCAGATCTGACAATAAAACCCCTCAGAACTGGAGGCCTGTTGTCACAGCCAGCATTGTAGAGGTCAGTGATTTCAAATGATTCTGTAAGTTAGGAGATGCTTTCCTCAGGGGAGTGAAAATTTCTCCATAGTAAATGGAATGGCAAACAGACTTTGGGTGTGACATCAGAGCAGACACTCTTGTCACAAAGGCAGTGCCAGTAACATACCCAGTCATTTTCCCAGAAAGACCAGAACTATTAATAACTTGTATTTCCTTTAGCATTTTGCATATTTACAGTACCATTCTTTAATATGCATAATTATTATGTTCCCTATTTAGGTAATAATTAATGCACACAGCCAATATCATAAAATTGCTCCATAGTGCTCCACTTTAAAGTAGAGACTTTTAAACACAGACATGTCTAACACATTGTGAAACCATGCTCCTGCTGAGAACTGAAAATCCATAACTGAATTAGAATGACAATCTATGATTTCAAGCAAGCAATGTTAATAACTATCTATTAAGAGTAAATTACTCAGTTTCAATATAATTTTATTACAGGAATGTCCCAAATAAGATCATTTGTAAATATCTGACAATCCAAAATTAGATTTATTATTAATAATAAAAGTAAGTAGATAAAAGAGGAAAAGTTTGAATTATCAGTATCAGAAATATGAAAGAACTGCAAAGAACTTGTGAGATACTATAAATTAAAAGAATCAGATAGCTATTTAAATGCATAATTTTATGAAAAATAAAAAGACATCTATTTTTATGTGCCATTAAATACAAGTACATGGACATTTATTATACTTTTCTGTATACTGTTTTTTCTTTTAAGGTGCCCTCCCCTGTCTTCTCAGGGATATGATCTAGACAAAAGGACACTCTTGAATTTCTTCTAGATGAAGATGGCAGTTATACAGTGTGACTGAGAGTTGCACACAGTCTGAGGCAGTGAGACATGAGAGTTTTAGTGAAATTCTGTTTCACTGATGTCAATGGGAGCTTTACCCTTAATTTTAGGGAAAACAAAATGTCACTTTTTGAATAAAATACTAGCATAACTTTCTACAGCATGGTATTTGTTTGCTAATGTACTTTACATACTATAGGTGCTTCATATTTCCTAATTGTATCTAATATGACATGGTAGAAGGGTTTTTGTTTTGAGCACTGCCTCTACAATTTGACATGTGCCCTACAAAAACAGCTACAGTTTTTTTTACAGTTTTAAATGCAATGATTATTCTCTACATAGCTATCAACAGCAGTATTACCTAGCAAATTTAGAATAAAATGCATACCTGAAGAAAAATCCTTCCAATTCCACTCAGCAACTGAGGCTCTTGCTGTGGGTAATATTTGATGACAGAGTGGTAAGCATCTACAGCCAGCACGTAGTCCTAAGAGTGGAAAGCATACAATCAGGTATTTAACTTCAGAATACTTCAGCCTTTGTGTCACCTTCTTTGTAAAGACATATTCCAACAGAATTAAAGTATTTGCAGCTTGTCAGGGGGACAGAATTTCTATCAATCACTCTAGGCACTAGTGATATGCAGGGGATCTTTTTTTTTTTTTTTCTTTAAAGAGGATCATATTCTTTTTGTAGCTAAATGCCACAAACTAAAACTCTGAACATTCTTCATCTTAGATTATGATTTAGGATGAAAGTCAAGCACCTTTGGCATGACTGGAGTATACATACTTGGGAAGTGTCTCATGTTCCAAATGTGTGTATAATTTACATTGTTTAACAAACTATATTCCAAAGCTTTGTGAAGTGCCTGGGCACATGCTCTTGTGAAAAACATCACACGACAGAAAGTGCAATTCCTGCACATCTTCAGATGACAAACTAGCACTACTATCAAGGGGAACAGGATATTTTCCCTTCCTTCACCTGAATTGAATTTCTTCCTGTGTAAAAGCAGGTAATCTAAATAGAAAACGTATTTGGGCTAAAACTAAGTGAGGGGAGGACTGGTTCTGATCTCCAAAAAGCTTTGCAAGGGACACCACATCTGCACAAAGGCCGTGCTGGCAGGGGGCAGCGTTGAGATATGCCTGCTCAAGATGGAATGCCAGTATAGCCTCCAGCTAAGGATCAGTGACAGAACATTAAACAAATGGGTTCCATTTCCCACTGGAAAGAAATTCCCATGTGACTGGTTCCTGCAGTTCAGCTGTTTCATGGCTGAACTGCAGTAACTCAAGGAACTTGACAGGACATGATTTTCAGAGCCTGGCCATATGGCTTGGCAGGCAGAGGTGAGAGGCACTGCCCATGCTCTGTGCTGAGACTGGCTGTAGCTGTAGGAACATCTACTGGCCCAGGGCTGTACCAGCCTCAGTTGCTGCAGCTTGGAGAAACGTGAGCAGAGGCAGAGAGCACCAGCCTTCGCTTACAAAGGTCAGGCCAAGCAAAGGCAGAGGACTCTCTCTGCTGTAACACATTAGTGCTTCCCAACAATCTTGTCCTTCAACTTAATACAAGAATTGTGGTGGGCATTAGAAAGCAAAGGACAATGGAGAATAATCTTAAAAAACTACACAGACATCTTGGGATACTCTCTGTCCTACCATTAGTCTTAGTCAAATTACAGTACTCATTTAACTTGTCCCTAATGTGATCACAGCTACTAGGAAAGGTTGTTTTTCTTCATCTCCTGCTTGGTTTGAGGAAGCAATGTTCCCCACGCGTAATGAATTTCTTTTCCTGAGGATGCACTTAAAAAGAGTAAATCCTGTATCTAGTTCTGAAGTCCTCAGCACAGGAAACACATGAACATATTGGAGCAGGTCCAGAGGAGGACAACAAAAATGGTCAGTGGGCCGGAACATTTCTCAAGAAGGAAGGCTGAAGAGTTGGGGTTGTTTAGCCTGGAAAAGAAAAGGCTCTGGGGAGACCTCATTATAGCCTTTCAGTATCTAAAATGGGCTTATATATCAGGGCCTGTTGTGATAGGACAAGGGGTAATGGTTCTAAACTAAAAGAGGGTTGATTTAGACTAGATTATAGGAATTAATTTTCTACAATGAGGGCAATGAAACACTAGAAGGGGTTACCGAGAGATATGGAGCATGCTCCATCCCTGGAAACATTCCAGGTCAGATTGGTTGGTGCTCTCAGTAACCCAATCCAGTTCAAGAGGTCCCAGTGCATGGCAGGGGTAGGTTAGACTAGATGACCTTTAAAGGTCTGTTCTGACCCAAACCACTCTATTTGAAACATATTGTTTCATACAAACAAAAAGTCAAGATTAGTCTTTGGAGTCTGATCTGTATATGAGAGAAATTACATGTCCTGTACTAGTAGGAGGAAGAAAAAAAGGAAAAAGGAAAGCCCTCTGCAGGACCTTTCTTTTGCAAACAACTTGTATACTGTGAGTATAATGATGAATTCTGAACAATTAGTTATTAACATTTAGAGTTTATTACAATTCTAATGTGCCATGACAAATTCACACTTTTTACTGGTAATAAAAAGAGTTCAGAGGAAAACCAACATGCCACATACACAAGTATATTTATTTAACTGCTGCTGACATTTATCATTCACAACTCAAATGTGATGAAATTAAAGCAACCATAACTTCTCACAAATTTATGATTTAGGAAAACTTCAATTTTCATTGTAATGGCTCTCAGTACAGGACTTACTTGATCATGGAGTATGACTGTGTTAGGCACTCATAAAAAAACTTGGAATAGGGACCCATTAATCTAGCTCTTTAGAGGAACCCCAGTCATGACTGTAGTACCTATTAATTCTTCCAAGAGTATAATCTACTAAATCTGAAGGACTGTCTATGACTGTGATTTTTATCCTTTCAAGCATCAAATGTGGTCACTAGAGAAATAATTTTCTTTTATCAAATTCTGTGGTCTAAAGCTGCCCCTTACACAGTGCTCGCTCTTGTGCACACTCTAAGGCTCTGGCTACACAACAAAAATGCACAGCACAACCATGAGGGATTGGGGCTCTGCAGTCCCATCCCCAAATTGATGCAGAAACAACTCCCAGGAGACCATGCAACAAGCTGATAAAAAAGTGCTTCTGCCAGCTTAGTTTACAGCTTTAGCATTAACTGACTGCAGAAAAGCCTCAGCCACAAGAAGCTGCCTGAGTGGGCAGTGTTTGCACCATCACAGCAGCCAGCCTTAGAGACCCATGCTGCAGAGGCTTCATAGATTTGGCCTAGACAGGCAAAGAAACCCTCCTCCTTTTCTGCACACTTTATCCTTATCTCCAACACCATATGCATTACAAGTACATAAACACACAGCTCCTGAAATGTGAGACTAGAGGTGAACATTAAGAGTCTATGCACTCTGTTGGTGGTCACTGTACCCTCTTTCCATACAGCAGCACAGCACCTCACATCTGTGCTTACCCACATGCCATGCAGCATCTGTCAGGAATAGGACCCATATCTTCTAGGGAATGACAAGAGACTAAATTATATATGTCCAAAGGCACAAGCAAGGATGTCCTCAGGATCAAACTGTGAAACATCATCATATCTAGGCTCACTTCTAAATACAACCTCATTCTGTGGTCACCCGTGGATCCCTCAGTGGGTTTAATATGCATTTATTATTCTCCCCACACTATGATGAAAGCACTAGGAGATTTCTTGAATATCCTACATGTGACAGAGAATGATACTATTCTGTGGCGAGTTACAGAGGCATCTTATCTGACAGTTCCTTCTGATAGAGCACATGGTAAAATAGATGATATTTGGTCTCACTTACTAAAGACTGTTGTCTTCACAGTTTTGCTAATGTGACATAATACACCAAAGATTGTCTGATGGAATGATAAATACACAACACCTCTGAGAAGTGAAATCTTGGTTCATACAAGGTGTGGCTGTGAGGAGTAAAACATATTAAGTATTGCCAGTAAAAACCCCAATGACTACAGCTTGTGACTTACAGCTTAAGACTTAGAGATGGGGCTGACATATTGTCATGGTTTTTAATTTAAAAAGATTAAGAGCCTTCCAGTTTTCCACACCTTTCTAAAAAAATCCCAAAAGAAGGTCTGAAGTTACACTATTTAGGATATGAAAGAGAATTGGCCTATTGTTTTATAACTCAATACCTCTTTTATTATGGAAATTTGTGGCTAACATTACGTATACTAGTAAATACTATAAAATAGTAAATAGTCTAATAATAGTAAATAGTATATAATAATAACACATTATTATAAAATATAATAGTATATAATAATAGAAAATAGTATAAAATAGTTCTAGTAAGCCACTGGACCTACTTGCTGGAGTATGTTTTTTCTAATGCACCATAGTATAACTGTACTTCCCTTCATGGTTACTGCATTACACATTTTCATATTTCCTTCATCACCACCTTTAAGTACTTAATTAGAAATAAGCATAAATGACCATGATGTGTAGAATGCTGAGAGTAAGTTCAAGAAACCTTAGACTAAAAATCTTAGTTACAAGGAGTAGATAGTTCATAAATACTTTGTTTTGGGGAGAGAGGACAGGGATAACTTATCCTTCCTCTCTATTTAGTGCATTTGTGGAAGGGTTATGAAAGCAGAGGTTCACAGTGCTATGAATCCAAAGAGCTGTACTGCAGCATTCAGGCAAAAGACTTTCTCCTTTAAATCATACAGGAACCAAAGTCCTCAGGCATCATTCCCTTGTGTCACTAGCACAAGCTGTTACCTCCTTCTTGGTACCATTTTAGTTGTATTATATCCAGATTAAAATAAATTCTAATGCTTTTGTTTTATGAAGGCCAAGTTCTACAAAAGCTAACACAACACTGAAGAAAACTAAAAAGCACAAAATGTGCCTTTAATTAGAGTGCATTTATAATATATATGGAAAATACTTAAGTGTTTATTCCTTAGAGAGTGAAAAATCTGGTAAGATAATGTCAAAAGTGATTTTAGCTCAGATGAAAAGAACTTAAAAAGTTTTTAAGACACTTCCATGGTGATTTAGTAAAGTGACAAGCATTTTGCAGATAGACTTCTGAAATGAAACAATGCACATCATCAGCTGTATGTTAAATTAATATTCCCCTCATGCTGCTATATTCAGGATATGCTTTCATGTGACATAAGCCCACAGTTCTTGTAAATGGAAGTCTACAGTGAGAGGTTATATGGTTTCCCCTTCTCCTCCTGCTGTATGTCCATACTCCCTGAAGTTTCCCCTTGTTTACAGGAAACAGGAAAGCTGTTTGATATCAGTTGATACAACTGGGATCCACTATTTTTTTGTCATTTGGTTAAGTCCAACAGTGGTGCACAGAAAGAAGGTAGAACCCATTTAAGAAAGGTTATACAAAGAAAGGGAGATGAACAGGAAAGAAAGACTGCCTTGAACTACTACCAAACTGTCACTGGTCACATGGATAAAGGGACACAGCAGGCAGAGTTCAGTACCTAGGAAAGATATTCCCAGCGTGTAGGAGACATGACTCATTTCCTGTGTCTGAGTGAACCACTTTGCTTTCACTCTCTACCCCAAAATAAGATACCTCACCATCTCGAAATTTAACTATGAAACAAATGAGGCATATTTAAAAAGGCAAAAATCATTGTACTATGTAAACAGAATTCTTTGATTCAGGTAAGTAATGCAGGAAAGATAGGACATGAAATAAACCTAATTAAGAATTGAGGATAATGAACCTAGATTTAAATAGTTGTAGGGCCAACATCTAATCAAAGTGGATTTTAAAAATTTTTCAAGTGTCAATCCTGACATGATTATTCTCTGTTAAATACTACTGTAGTTTTTTTTGGCAAAAGAAAGAGGTCAGTAAAAGTAAGACAATATGTTTCGGGTTTTTTTCATACCAAAGTCACACAGTTTTACTTTAATACATTATTATTATTATTACTATTATCATCATCAAATACTTGCCCAAGGTATTCCATCACCTAACAGTACCTGGGGAATCAAGCACAGTGTTGCAATATTGTAAATAGTCACTAGATGGCAATAGATGGCGCTGACTTGGAGAATGAAATAGTTTTTTCTTATATTACATACACTTGAAACACTCGAATAAAAAAATGCAGTTTTTAAAGTATGCGATACAATAGCAAAAAAGAGTGTAATTGTGTTAAATTAATATAATTGTTCATGGGAGAACTTACAAAAGTGTGTTTAAAACTAATCTGAATAGATTCATGCTGAATGCTCTGGAAGATGGAGATGACTACAGGAGTGCTGCATCTTAGAAGGGTCTGGGGATATTCCTGAAAACTGAAAGACTCACAAATACCCTATAGTCAATGCACTGAAATGCAAATTTCAGATGGAAGTAATTATGCATTAACATGCAATTGTGGTAATTTAGAAGTTATTGTGAACCATAAATTTCTACTTTAACAGCTGTGAGAATAGTTCCTAAATACAACAGGTTTTAAGAAGTATCTGAGCTGCCGTATTTCTGAAATATCATTTCCAAAAAGATGATAACTGGTATTCACAAATATATTTCTGTTTCTCCAAAAAAAAAAAAAAAATAGCACTAACAAGATCAAACCAGAGGAAGGTGAGAACTGTGCGTGCATGTAGATTTGTGTGTACACATGAAAAACATAAGAGTTAAAAAAGAATTCACAGCAAGAAGTAAAGTGAACTCTTTGAAAATATATACCAGTATTTTTTTATTTATATATTCTACTTTGTTTGGGATAGCAGCTCATGCTTTTCTTCACCTGTTTACTGAAAAAGAGAATGTTTTAAAAAATGAGCCTATGTCACGTACCTACTTCAAAAGACAAATTGTTTTAATGAACAATTATTTCTGTGCAAGACAGAAATGTTCTTATTACAATATAATCATGAAAATAAATGTGTGTTTCCCCTAATTCCCACTACAAGAGTATTCCATTTCAAGTAAAGCTGTATAGATAGCTATTAAAAAAAAAAAAAAAAAACAAACCATACTTTTTTGAGGTATTGTAATATTAAGAATGGAGCCTTGTTTGGAAAGTAGCTCAGTAAACATCAGAGGATAAGGTCTGGCATGGGTAATCGAAGTGCAGGGAGCCTGGAGTGCAAATCTTGGCCTGTGAAGATTCCACTGCTGACATCCCTGCTCCAAGGCTGTTGCTGCTAATTCATTTATAGAGTACAGTTAGGCTCAGGGTAACATCAGTTTGCTGCAAAAATGGCGACACCCCTGTTTTCCTGACCACATGATCGGCAGAAGTTGTTTTATTTCTACTTCCTGAATACAAGGAGAAGCTAAGAGTGTTGCACCAAACAGAGTACAATTGGTTAAAAAATGTAAGGAGAAATCAAGGCAGAAAACCCCAGCAGTGACAGCTAGTCACTTTTGCTTTTATTGCTTTCTTTTCTGCCCCTATCCACTAGTGAGGATTTAAACTTGAAAGAAAACATATTACAACTGAGATCAGTTGACAAGGGAGGATGTATTTAGATGTTTCGGATCTCTATCAGATACAAAAGTTACAGTGTTATTAAACCTCACAAACAGAGCAACATTCCTAGTGCACAGTTTGAAAAAGGCAGAGCACATAATTGCTTTTAATTAGAGCATTTAGTTAAGTGTTTGAAAAATTCAATTTAAAAATGCAAATTCTGTATTGTTATTGCATGTTCTCTAGGATGATTTGGGGAGAAATAAGTACAGATATGTTCCCAAAGAACATTACTGCAAATAGCTATCTATTAAGTAAGACATTATTAAGCCTAATTAATTCTTCACTAAGCAAAACCTTAATGTACTGTCAGGTAGTCTTCCCTTATCTCTGCACCAGTAATTCACTTGCATTTTCTCTGACATTCTATTCTGGAATATACGGTACCTCTGCAGTTCTGCCACCCACGTACCTTCATCATTAGCAGACAGTTTGCCATGGAGTACATCACCCGGCCCAGACGTGACCTCCACAGCTGAACAGAGGCTGCAAAATAAGAGCAGCTTGTGAATTTGCACAAATAAATTAGAGGTTCTTTCTTGCCATCAATTATTGGTCCTATGAATTATGATTTTGAAAGGTCCCCCTCGTTAACACCACTGGGTTTTAGCCTAGAATTTTTAATCCTCAGCCCTGCTGCAGCATCAGAGAATTCTGCATCTCTCCAAGGGAATTGCTCAAGCAGCTCTGGGTACCATACACAAAGCAACAATGCAGAGCAATATACAGTCACTCGGCTCTCAGCTCAGGCCAAATATTAAACACCAAAAAAAGCCACACATTTTCCAACATCAGAACAAAAGGTGCATAAAAGGATTCAAGTGATAATGAGCAACAGTTTAAAAACATGTAATCTACAGCATTAAAGGTGATGAATTAAAAAATCAAACATAGCTAGAATGTCATTTAAGAGCCAAAACATGCAGAGTGAGAAATGTCTGAGTCTGGGACTGTTTGTGCTTGCCTCTGGCTGAGAGATAGGCTGAAAAAAATCTGCCAAGCTTGTCTGCTTTCCCTGTTCTCCTTGAGAGAATATTAGCTTGCAGGCATTAAAAGCTGCAGCAGATTTCTCCCTCTTGCATTGCAGACAGACTCCTGATGTTGTAAGAGAACAGTTCACACAGACCCTTATTTTCCCTCGTGTTACTGTACCGTAGATCAATGCTAGAAATATTTCTCTAATCCTCAAAAATAAATATTAGTACCATTCATTTAGTACATTTAAAAAATACATGTATCTCAGTCAATCAGCTGTCAAGGTCACTGTAATGATTTGAAAGAGAGTGGGGGAAGGGAGAAGAGGCTATTTCAATAAAACTGTGTAACTGAGACCACTCATTTGTATCATTAATGTAGTCACTGATGAAAGCATTGCAGATTACACAGATAATTCTTTCAGCACACAAAGAAATCATTACAAATAAGAAGAACTTGGTGAAATGTCTATCACCGTTCCTAAAAAACTCCTTCCATCCTCTTCAATAAGAAAATGAAAAAAATCCAACCCATGAATATTTGCAAATTATCTTGGTCAAAAAGAGGGTTATAATGTAGGGTCCAAGACTGAACCCAGTATATCATCCACTATACCTTACAATCATTCATTACTCCTAGCTTTTGTTTTAGAAATTCCCCCGTGACCACACATCCCTAGTGCTACTAATAGAGACAATACTGTAAACCATGAACTGATACTTCATGACACATTTCCTTTTTTTCTTTCCTTGGGGCTATCTGTAAAATCCAAAGATAATTAAATAACTGCTCTTCATAATTTCACTTAAGTAAATATCTCTTTTTTTTTTGCACATTCTCATAGTTTGGTAACCACATTCAGTTTTTTAGGACTTAGGTGACAACAAACTAGATGTTGATTCCTACACTGGAGAAATCCACATTTCATGTTAACAATCAAATAGCACCAGCTACAGTTGTCAAAAAAGGATTGTAAAGCAGGCAAACCAGATGTCTTCAGCTTGTGCTATAAACTGAACAGGAACCTGGTCTGGAAATTCTGTAGCTCTCTGTGATGAGCCTTCTTAGCACTGTCAGAAAGGGGTTAAAAAACCCGCAAAGCAGTAAACAAAACCAAAACCCAACAGCAGATCACTGTGTTTTAGTGAGATGCCTGAAACACTATTTGGAGGTCCATGCAGCCATACTTCCACTCTAAAGCATTTGCTTTTCCTTGATTTCATCATGGGCTCTGTACTCCACACTGCCATTCATTTCCATAGGCACTGTGAAGTTACAAAATAGGCATCTTACAGAATGTGTTACCAGGCAAGTGGTGCAATGCTAAATCTCTGTGCCTGCTGAAAAACTGGCAAATGAGGTGCTCTGTTCTAGGCTAGAGATGCACATGTTAAGTTGATTGGTGTTGCACCTTCTTACATCAGTAGCATGGAAATTACATGCTAAGTATAATCCCCATAATGAATGAGGGCTGTCTTCACATGAAGTTAATAAGGTTTGCTTCAGCAAGTCTCAAATGAAAAAAGCAAACCCATTATTGGCCTCCTGGAGCTCCAAATGCAGAGACAAAGCAGAGGGAGCAGACCTGGCTGACCTCCACAGAGAACAGCAGTCAACAGCCTCTGCAAATGTCCCGTGGGCTTTTTGGCAGTCTTAAACCTAGAGGCAGCTGCACAGTAGACATATAAACATCGCTCCAAATTCTCTGCAGCCATGTCCCTTGATAACTACTAGCTGCTCCTTTTCTAACTATGTCTCCTTCTGAGCCCATCTGAGCTCTAAAGCAGAGGGGAAAAACAAGGAGCCAGTAACTCATGAGTGAAGCAGACTGCAGGACACAGGATTATGATACAGCTTGTAAAAAGTCCTTGTACCTTAAAGAGGCATCTACACCTTGGTTTTGAAGTTTTAAGAAACAAAAGATGTGGAGATAAGGATGAAAATTCTGCCAGAAAATGCTAACAGGGAAAAGTAAGTAAGTGAAAAGAAGCAAAAAGAATTATTAGATACAAGAGAAAAGAACAGAAACTCATGAAGTGCTGTGTCTAACTTGAATGTAAGATTATTTCAATTTTTCCTAAACTTTTTGAGAAGAGTAGTAAATGTATTCTTTTGACTATATGTACAAACATCTTTATGATATATGCTGCTCACATGTGTTTGTGTTTTTAGGATGCATTCAGAAGGCATATCAAGTCAGGTACAGTGATATTTTAAAGCAACTTTCACATCCAGTCAAACTGAAGACCAGGTAGAAAAAAGGTTCAAACAGGTCTGCATCCTTCCATACAGACAGTTTTAAGGAATTATTTATAAATTTTTTCTGCTATTAACTCTATCCAGCTTCTTCTATCTCAGAGCCAGACTTATACTTTCCATGGGCTCTGTGTGAATGGTCTCTTAGAAAGAACTTGGTAACATTCCTTAGACTGTTAGCTAAAGGTGGAAGCTTTTTTTTTTTTTCTTGGTTTTTGAACTTGCATTTTGAACTTGCTGGGCATCACAAGGGGTCCATACAATCCATAGCAATGCCTAAAATGTCTCCTCTTGTCTAATTTTCAAGTACACTCAAATGACCTCATAAGTATAAATTCTGTTAAAAAAAAAAAAAAAAAAGCTTGTCCTGAGCACCCTTTTTTGTGCAGTAATTTGCCCTATGCTATTGAAGCAACATCACTAAGATAGAAGGAACAGGAGAAAACATAATTGGATATACAATCATGAAAATGATGACGTATCTCAATATAATCTAAATATTATTCTAAAGAGTGCCTTAGGTATTTCAGGAGTCTAAGTACCATGCAGTTACACAGAGACTCAGCCATATGTGCAGCAGCACCCTAAGCCAGAGTAGCCACTGTATGGTGGTAGCTCAATCTGAAAAAACTGAGTGGATAGCAGACATGAAGTTTGAGAGGAGTCAGTCAGCCAAGACCAAAGGATGAAACACCTATCTAGCTGCAATAGCAAAACACTTATATATTCATCACTAAAGGATAACAGCCATGTTGTTTCTCTGAAGTAAGAAAAAGAATTGATTTATTGCACAAGTTAGATCAAGGGCAAAACTGTAAAATTAATTCAGCAAAAAGTAGTACAAGGTGTATCATTTCAGGGGCTGAGTAGGCTATAAGATTAGAAAACTACAGTTTTAACCAGTCTGGGGCAGTCTTGTGAAAACTTCTGGCATACTTAGATAAGCAATAAAAACACAGTGTCTGTGAAAAAAATGTTTAATACCTACCTTGTCTGTTCTCCTGTGTAATGTTAGTCATACTTCCATCTTCAGCTAAGCCTTGTTCCAAATTTTCTAGTATCTGTAGTAATTTTTTTAAAGTAGCAACATGAGTTTAAACAGCACTATATATTTAATACAAATTATCTACAATGGACAGTCTCTGTGTAAACCAATTCATGCAGGAATGCTTCACCTAGGTACAGTTCAAAATTACTGGTTATTACCATAGCTAGTTCAATTGCACAAAGTAAGAAAGTCATCATACTCTAGAAGGATGTTAGAGTTTAAATTATGATACTTACAGAACAATAAATGTCAGCACACTCTAGGGTCATACACATTTTGTTAAGTAGAACAGGAAATATGCTCCACCAGAGAATGAACATTAAATAAAATTACCACTATGAAAGTCAAAACTGATTTTTTTCAGAGAAGGCCACAGCCTCCTGACTTCCTCACCCTAAGTATGGGCTTTAGTTTCTTTAGTTCCATGTTTTGGTCTTTAATGAAGTATTCCTCTTAAGTCTTATTACAATTTCCTTCTCAAACTTTGGGGTTTATTGCTTTTTTAAATTTATTGTAGATTTTAAATTATGTAAATTGTTGAGGGAATGAAATGAACAACATTTGTTGTTTTATTGGGAGAATGGAATGTATACTTAATGAAGCCTGTGTTCGAAGTACTTTTAAAGTATGCATGCAAGGCTCCATTTGAAACACAAGTCAACTTTCCTTTTCCTAATTCCATTACAATTTTCCAAATTAATTTTCCAATTCCCACATATTTTATATGTGGGAATTGGAAAATTATATATATTCTCCATTTTTCTTATTACAGATGTATAACTTGGTTGTAGAATAATGCCTGAGATTTCCTTCAAAAAACTATTAGGGCCACTTGCTGTTTAATCAGCCACTGTGGTTACAGGAAATACAAGGCACTGCCTCTTCTGGGGACTGAGCGCACTTCCAAACGAAGAGCTTTCAATTTCTGGCAGTATAAGCAGTAATTGTCTTTTCCTAAACCAACAAAGTACACTTCAAATCAAAACAGGAAGCCCTCAAAAAAGAAGACTGATAGAATTAATCTGGCCATGGAAAGTGTGTTGGTGTTTTTTACAGCCAATCAAAATAATCTGCACTTACAGAAAGGAATCTCATGCCACCAGTTTTAGACATATTAAGCTGGAAGAAATTGCTGTATGAGATACCAAGCCTTTTTCACACACTAGAGTGAAGTTTTGAAGTTAAGTTCATAAATTCAGTTACAAAGAACTTAAGAGCAAGGAGAGACATACAACAAATGTAGAACAGTTACCACCTGAAAGCTGAGCCAGGCCAATTTTCCCGGTAAGAATTGTTAGGCCATGACAAATACAAGGTAATAATGGTTTTCTGTAAACTTTGGTCAAAGGGCTACACTGAGCTGCCTTACCTCAGATTTTGAGAGGCTATGAGCATACACCAGTAGATACTGCAGCTTAGCTGACAGTAATTTATGAGCTGGCAGTGGCACGCCTGCAGGACTGACTCTCAGTGCCACTTTCAAAAGCAGTGCAGCCACCTACAAATCACTTAGAAACCAAAGTGCCACCTGAAGTGTTAAATGCCTAGTGTATAATAAGACACCTTGTCAGAAAAAAACCCACATTCTTGTCTCCCACAAATCCAAACCACTTTATAATCTACTTTCTGTGGTCTAAAAACCCTGATCTTTCTCTTCCCCTACAAAATATCTAGTGGTTTCCTCTCAGGTTCAGTAAAGCCCAGAGTTCCTACTCTTTAAATGGTATAAACACAACGAGGGGTCTTCATCAAGGCAACATGCTGTCTTGTTTAAAAAGACAATGGACTTCTCTGAAAACATTCTCAGTAACATAATCAAAAAAGGAAGAATTACATATTAGCATACAATTAGAGTATTACATTAACCATTCTGTGATATTACTTGGGGATATCTAGCTGTGACCTCAAGCTCAACATCATTAAAATAGAGCTTGATGATAATTTGAGGCTAATTATTTTATTCCCTAGATTTATCTCTTTTTTGCCCCTAAGTACAAAAACATCACCTGCAATTTTCCAGTATTTTGGTATTTCCCCATTTTCCAACAATTGTTTAATAGTAACATTAATGATTCTGACAGCTTCTCCGTGTAAATTATTCCATTTAATCAATATGAAATATTTAGGTGGCAAACTGTTTATTCTAGCAATATCACATGTCATAGCTCCAACCACTCATGTTACTACAATGAAGAAAAATATGATTGAACACTTCTACCATTTAATTAATCAATTTTACATATGACCTGTATTTTTTCTCGTTTTGAATCCTTATTGTTATGCACACTAATTAGTTTCACTGGCTAGTTTCACCGAGTCTTCTCCTATCATTCCGTATCTATCATTGCCAGAATTCCTAATATATGCATACTACCATTAAGCCTTTTTTGGTGCTTCTGGAACTCTGGCTTTTTGAGTACTCAGATTGGTACAGGGTCATCATAGTTTCTATGAACTTAACAAACAAGGTGTCAAGACAAATACTCTCTAGACTGAAGTGATGTATGAAAACCAGAAAACTTATGTCACCTTCGCCACTAGAAGCTTATAGTAATCAAACCTAAGAGACTGAAAAGTTCAGCAATTTGTGAGTAAAACAGAAGGCCTGGAGATATGGAAAAGTGTGTATGAAAGAGCCAGGGAGGAACATTATTACTCATGAAGGAGAGTGGTGGAACTACAGAAGTTGTGGCTGATGGGCAAATGGCACAAAGTACTTTTGACAAGTTTTGCAGAGGTAACACTTGCAGAGGCCTTTTTAGGAAGCAAGAGTGTTAACCCACTTGCCCCTGCTCCACTCACCTGGTAGAAGAGCTCAGTATGGCTCTGGCAGTTGAGGGATTCGGGTTTAAAAGTGAAATATACTATGAAATGTGTAAATTTCCAGGAGCTCTCCCTGAAGCATCTAGGGAAGCATAGGTACTTAAAAATAAGAGGAGTTTAGATTTAGCCTGATAGTTAGTTGTCCTTTTCACATTTGGTCTCCGGCTAAGCATTTTTTAGCATGTCTTCAGCATTATTAGCACTAAAGTGATGATGCTTATGTTTTTAAATGAAGACTTGAAAAGAACAAATAATTTTGTGATTTAAGTAACTATTGTTACTCTTGTTGCCTGGCTGTTCAAAGACCATTTATTTCAAGGTGGACTTAGAGGTGCAACAACTCATTAAGGCAGTTGAAGTTGGGAAGACCAGCAATAACACAGAGACAGCAACAATTTCGCTGGACTCCTCTCCCAGCCTATAACACCCATTTGGCACTGCAGCTAATTTCCTTCCCAAATGTTGTTCATGTAGAAGAAGATGCAAAATATCTAACCAGATCTTGATTAGACACTTGCAGGAATACTGGAAAAGGTAAAAAACATTATTGCAGGAAAAAACATAAATGGAAGCATATATTCAGGAAAAATTAAAATAACATTTTTGCACCCAACCTCCAATCCTGCTTCAGGTACCAGAGATATATAAGTAGATGGAAGCTGTAAAGACCACGTAACCAAAATAAATACCGTTCCATCTTTAAATTGAATGGTTAATCTAAAGTTGACAGGTGTCTGTAGAATATATACAACAAAAAGCAATAAAGAATTTAGCAGATTAAAAGCAAGCATTGGGATAGGGAAAAAACCTCACCCTTTCATTAAGAAAGAGAAATGAAATAGAAAGACGAATTTTCTTATGATCAGAATGCACTACCATTAGCCTGGAATAACCTCCCAGGGGATGTGGCCTCAGCACCATAGGCTGGCTCATTAAAAACTACAAAACAACTTTGCATTGCAGAGAGACAGACTAAGTGAGCTAATAGGTCTTTTCTTTCTTCTAGCTTTTATGACTCCAAGATCATCTCATTTACATAATGATGATTCGTATGCCCTTCTGTAAATATGGATGACCAAAGATTATTTTTCCACTTTTTAAAATAGAGAGGTAAAACACTAGAGGCTTTTGGTTGAAAGCTCCCCAGTTAATTCTGTTATAATCCAAATAGTTCCCAAGTGTCACATACAAATATTAAGACTAATGAGTGTACATACTTTATGTTATTTTCTTGGTTATGCCATGAGTTTTTGTAAGTATTAGAACCATATTCTTGAACATTCCAGTTGTGATCGAGATTGTTAGACAAACAGCATTCTACACAAAAATCAGAACATATATAAACAATGTTTTTTATCAGCCAGCCCTGACTTCAAATTGTTAAATTAACACCAATTTCCAACTGTCTTTTAAAAACACAATTATTTTTACAAGCTGTCCCTTTTCACACTCTTCTTTCTACAGTTGTCCTTGAATTGCTCCAAAACCTAAGGTATTTAAATGAATGCAAACAAATGAAGTAATCTGGAATGAGGTATATAGAATAATTGATCAGAAATATTTCCAAGAAGGATGTTTTATTTGCTAGTAGTTATCTGTCTACTGTACTTTAAAAAGAAGCATCCATCAGCACAGACAATAGCTTGTCCTGGCTATCATATCCTGCCTCAGAGGAAGCTGTCAGGACCATTGGGATATTGTTGTCTTGCTGCAATTGAACACACTACCACAGGGGAAAAGCTTGCAAACTCAAGACATAGGAAGGCAGAGGCAAAGAGGTTGACAACCTCTGCACCAACACCAAGTGCAGAGAACAAGAGACTCCTCAGAAGAGCCTGTGAAAGATGTAGAGCCAGCTTTAAAGCAGCTTTCTCCAAGGGTACAAGGGATAACACAGAATTTGCAGTGACCCTGGTCAGTAGCAATTGATGGACTGAGAACATGAGTAAAGAGACCCGTTCTTCAAGAACTTAATGGGCAGGGAAATATGTATATATTACTTTGTAACTCTCCTTTATTTCTATTTCATCTTCTCCACCATATTCCATTTCCCTTATTTAAACAAATAACGAGCCTAGTTCATGTTCAAACAAAATGTTGCAGTGTAGTTCAAAAGCTTCCTCTGAACTCTGGATATATTCTAAGGATATGCACTTGTAGAAAAACACCAGAGGCAGAGCCACCTCAAAAGCTGTAGATGACTTGAAGGTCTTGCAAAGGAGTGCGTGTGTGGGGACAGAGTTAATTTCCTTTTATTTCATTCCTCTACTGACCAGCAATCTTTAACCTGCAGAGAATCATGGCTGATCACACTGGCTGAGATACGGCCACTTCAATCAAGTCTGCCAGATAGCTTATGGATGCCCTGCTCAGCAGTCACTCCTCACTCACATTCAGTTTTCTCTCTTCGTTACAAGATTCAGGAACTTAGAAACCAGTTCAGTTTTGGAACCCAGTGACACCTTCATGACTGAGGGCAAACAGTGAAGCACTTAATACCAGACTGCATAAACCCAAGATGTGAAACAGCTGATCAGCTGCAGAATGGGGCAGGCAAATGTTAGTAGAAGCACCATGAAATCCTGCAATAGAGGTGTATGGCATTTCCTAGAACAGAATTACTTCAAACTGAAGACTGTTTATGAAGAAGAGGACTGGTGAGAATAACTGGCCAGTGATATTAGATGAGAGGTAACAGCAGTCTTCAAGTGCTAAGAAGTATATTTCTTGGCCAAATTAGATATATTTCTCAACAGTTTCCAAATCAATCCTTTCCAACTTTACAAAAAATGCCATTTTCACCTCTTATTACCAAAACCATTCATTTTTTCCCCTCATAATAAAAAGAACTAGGCTTTTTACTGTAAACATTTGGTTTTCCTACATATTACTGTGTTAGAAGAAAGTTGATTTCATACACTTAATGCCATTACACCTACACAATTGGCAATTATCAAATCCCTCCACTTCCCTTATCCAAGTTATTTTAAGGAGTAAATATAGGAAACTTGCAAGGAATACTGAAAATGAAAAGCAATCACATGTGTCTATCTTACGTACAGTTTTGAACTCTCAAGTGTCATAGATAAAGCAATAATGTTGCATTTCTTCTACAGTTTACCACATTGTAAAATTCATGGTCACTGGTGCATTAGACTTACTTGGGAAAGAATTCTGTGAAAAAAAAACATTTAAGGATAAATGCTTATGGTTCAGGGTTGGTGGTTTTCATGGATAAAGTTACTGCTCACAACACCATGACTCCAATTTCAGCGTTGACAAATCCCATGTTATAATTTAGGCCATAATTTTTTATTATAGCATTTGACAAATCAAAACAAAAACCCCTACCAAACTCAGCAGGTTTTATTTATATTCCTAAATGACTGTTGTTTCTAAAACCAATTATTTGGACTATTTCTGAAGGATCAAGGTCATTAACAATTATTTTCAGCAAGCTGAACATGGCTGAGTGAAGGAAAGAAATCTCTCCTACTTGCCCTTAAACACATCTGCTTACTGTGCGCCATATTTTGTCTGGCAAAAGCATGAAAGTTGTCCTCTGTTCTACTCAACTGAGCCAGAGCTACCACAGAGAAAAGACGGATCTCTCTTAAAATGGAAGAGAGGCACTTCATTACTTTTAATAGCAGATTTCTTATTTGCATCAAGATGGAGTAAAAAATGTCATAATTGAAACTTAATGTTCTTTATAAGGACAGTAAAATTTATTTCTTAAACATTAAGAAACGTTAGTGCCTAGAAATGCTTGTTACCTTGGCGCAGATTATCTTCATACTGTGCAGTCTGTCAAGTGATTCCTGAGGATTTCCTAGGTACTGAGGAAGCTCAGCATGCAAAATCCGCATGGAGAAAGGAACCATGGAACCTAGAAACACAATTAATTTTGTTAAGTGTGTTTGCTATAATGATCAGTTTGTGATTTGCCTATGCTAAAAAGGTATTCTCATTAGCACTTACATCACAAAATCCATTTTGCCTTCATATCTTTTTCTTCTACTGATGAAAAATGTGAAAGATGATAAAATAGGAAACTTTTCAGCTATATCATGTGACATGTTTAAAACGTTTTAAATAGGGAAACACAAGTAAACCATATTCAAGAAGGCAAGAAGAAGGTGCATCTAACTCAAATTTTCAAAACCAAGTTGTACTGGGAAATACAATGTTTCATTGAAAATTTCTTAAATTAAAATGAAGGATTTAAAAAATGAAGCTTAGTTAAGTTGCAGTTACATTACTACTAGCATTTAATAATTATGTATATTTTACAACCAATGTAGAAGAAATAAGATGAAATTACTGGCCTTCAAAGAATGCTTGTGAAAGAGATATAACCGGGCATGAAAAACCTCTTGGCATATTTTTATGAAATTTCTGGTTCATTCAAAACATCAAAGAATAGGGAATTTTAAGCAATATTTGGGGAGAAAAAGAAATTCATACTAGCTTACTATTACCACTGCTGTTGTTGTTATTGTTTTTATTGTTGTTTTTATTAAATTATTATAATTACCACTAGTAGGAGCAGTATTGCCAAAGACCTCATTGTCTGTGTTTATGGGCATCCTGGCTGATATCACAGGCAGTTTCAGGAGTTCACCCAAACTCTAATGTGTGCAACATCTTGCTTTCAGGTAACTGCATAATCCTGATACACAGACAACAATACCAAACATAAACTAAACACCGCTACTGAAACCAAAGCAGAGCTGCCATAATGGGAATGTAGGCCTTACAAAATACCATGCCACCGATGCCTTAGGATTTAGCTTTTATATTTTTCAGATCCTGCACTGCTTTAGTGTATAACTCTAAAACTCCACAGCCTGTCAGCTACTGTTCTCCCATTTCAGTCAGACAAAACAATTCCTCTCTAGGCCTGAAACTCATGGGCACCTTATTATCTCAGGCCCCAAGAGATGTAAACAACAGTGAATTGGGAGGGCCAAACTTAAAGTGAATTACTTCATTACCGGAAGCTGTAATTGGAGATTAACCCCTGATATGTAAATGAACCAAACTTATAACTGTGTGAAAACTTTGTGACCATTGTCCATCTTGGGTGTAGCCCCTCAGAGGCTTTTGAATGCCCAAGGTGCACCTGTTGAAGGCCTTCAATAAATACCCACTTTTATTCTCTTAATCTTGTCTAGCCTCTGTTTTAGGTAGCCACTCCAAGGCATCACCACATTTCTAATATTTTAATATGTACATTTGCTATACACATATTCTAAGGGGATTTCTCTCTCAAGTTACCTCTTGATTTATCTTTTCTCAAAAACAGGACTCAGGAGCTTTCTAAATAGATTTTTGCACCTGTTCTTAACAGGCTTGTATGTCAAAGAGGTAAATGCTATACAAAATGAGTCACTGCCTCTAGACTTTTTTAAAGGTTGACAAAATTTTAATCACAAGACTCACTAATTATGACCTTCACAGTAAGCCACTTATGTCCACATAAATTCTCTTTTGCTGATGCTAACTATTCCCGATGGCTTCCCTGACTGCTGTGTTCCTGTAACGGATGCACACGAGCTTCATGCATCATCATACGTGGAAAACACATTAAGAAAATAAAACTGCCTCTGACGTTCTATTAAGAGACATGTAGAAGTTGATTCAACCGGTCACAAAAGATGTGCAATATTTAATGTATGTATTCTGAACAGTCCCAAGCATGACAGAAGATTCACAATCAGTGTAGGCAGCGAACAACAACAAAAAGAAAGATGAAAATTATTTAAGAGTAAATTCTGTGCCAAAATACCAGAGAAAGATTGCTTTGCGGACATGTTGCAAACTGCACTGCAAATCTATGGAAGCAAATCTGAACTCTGGCTGGTTCTATCTCTACCCCCTCTCCAATGAACAAGTTCTAGTAACTCCACAATCCAAAAACTCCAGTAATCCTGTTAGAAAAAGCAATGCCTAAAACCAGCTAGTTTGGTACTGCTCTTTTGGATAAGATAGTCTTAATTTACTGATGATGCACCTTCTGCTTCACTCAATGGGAATTCTGAGGCAAAGGTAAAAAAAGGGGAAGAAAATTATGTAAAAAAATGAAAAAAACTAAAGGTTTAGCAACATTTTGGTTACTGATTGTGTTGCAGCATTGTCAATTCTGAACAAGTTTGTATGTTTACATCCTCTTGTAAAATGCAACAAAAGGTCAGTTCAATAAACACTCTTACAAAAAACTTGAATTAGTACTAGAACTTAACATACAAATAGACAGGTATTTAATGGAGCACAGATGAAATATCTCACTTAGCAATTTTTAATAAAAGTTACATAAAGTTTTGTGCTACAGTTTTTTTGAATTCTGTATTTTGTAAAGTATTCATCTTATGTATTGCTGAATGAAACCACTCTACTACAGCCCCCGTGAGAGGAAAGAACAACCCACTAACAATGTACATCATCAGAAGTGGTGTCAGAGGATGTCAGAATGATGAATGTAACTCCAGGTCAACTTAGACTCCATAAGAATCTGATTTATTTCCTATTACAACTAAATCCTCAGTTGTAACTGGCATTCAGAACTATATTACTTCAAAATGTACTGTATGGATGTATTATTTCTCAATCGCTTAGTATTTCCTTCATAGCTTGTGACCAAAAAACATTCTAGTGAGATCCTCAGTACTACATCAAGTGTGGTGACAGGTCTCAAACAAAACCAGAAGAAAGCTGGCTTGGGGTGTAAGGCTAGTTACTGTAAAGAATTTTCAAACCAGAATTTGAATTACAATTTCTCACAGGAGCATCTAAAACTCTAGCATCTGTTTCTTCTCTTTCTTTTTGAAACTCATGACATAAACAGAAGAAATTTTACTGTAAACATCCAGCAAACCCATCCAATCAATGTCTGTTACTTCTTGCTTATTAAGCAAGCTACTAACTTTATTTAAAATATCAGAAACACTATTCTTTCTGCCCTCTTCTTCAGAGTCATTGTAATCCTTCTGAATAGCAGGAGTTTTCTTTTTTTTTATTTTGGAGAAAGGACAGAACTGTACACGTGCTCTCATACAAATGCGACAGCTGGGGAAAGGAGAAAAGAAACACCCTTTTATCACTGGTAAGGCTTTCTTATCAGTCCATATAAACAGTATTGTGTAATTTCAGGTCAAATCAGATGAGCAAATTGCTCATAAAAAACCTGCAGCACTTATTCAAGCCACTCAATCCAAATATAGACCTTAAACACACTGCTTAAAAACTCTTGAGATTTTTGGTTAAGTGCATTTTCTCAGATACGTTCCTGTCTAGAAGTAAACTTCTTTTTAGTTAAATTATATGAAGTATGGGAAATGTATCTAATTCAGTTCCTACAGTAATAAACTGATTTTCTGGTTAAAAAAAAAAAAATATATAATTTTACTTAGATTTGGTAAAATTTTCAATAAGTGCTACTTATAAGGTGGTAATACAATTTACATACACTTCTCAAAAAGAAATATATGGCAGTAACAGAAAATGCACGTGAAGAGATCTGTTCACCAATGTAATTCTGTAACTGATTAGCAGCTGTGTTAGAACTGACAAGAGGTGAGACTTAAAAAAGGCAAAAGAGATTTTCAGAACACTGTGATTTTCATTTTACATTATCTGGTTTAACAAGAAAATTGGGAAGTAGTAAATGATGTATGCTGATGACTTGAATAGATCAATAATAATAGTACTTGGAAGGTCTGAAAGGCAGGTTGTAGAATTTGGAGTACAAAATTTTATGGAAAAAAAAGATTAGCAGGGGGCGGGGGAACTATACTTCCCTCAATGAACACACTTATATTGGGAAAAAAAAAAAAAGAAAGTACAATTGACTTCACTAACACTCAGCTGTAACAGAAATAATACATGTGCTTTTTAGACTAAGGATTACATTACCTTGTCTGAAAAGTTTCACCTACTCACTTTTAGGCCACTTAAAGCATGCAAGGAAACACATTTCTTTGTAACAGGTTTCTATTATAAGCAGGCATACATATCTATTCCTGTGGCATCCCACTAGGGACAAGAAGATTTTATATAAACACTGAATTTATCATAGACTGTCTTTTGCAAAACTACTCAGAATCAAACCCATATACTCTATTATATTTCACTCAGTACTGCATTTAACAGGGCAACATGTCAAGGAAGTATTTAAAGCAATTAGCATATCCTGTAATTAAAATGTTTAGTTAAGAGCACAGAAGAATGGATTTTACTCTCTATTTCACACTTACAGTTTCAACGGTAATGTCCTCTTACACAATAAAACTATGCCAGCTAAGCTAATTTCCACAGAAGGCAATACCCTACAGTTACTGCTATATATTGAAATTTTATTTTTAAGTTAAACAGGTCTTATTCTAGCTTGATGTTTTACAGTTGACCTCTGTTGCACCTCTTTAGGCGTTTCATAATAATAGATAAAAAATATATAATGGAAAATCGTTTAATTTTAAGACAATTTTCTTAGCAATTACTTTTAAATATACTGGAGATTTTTATTTTCAAAGAATGTGATGTTTGATTGTCACTTTCACATGAATTAATCTCATTCGTATGTGTATATATACATGTATTATCATCATACAAAAGGCAAAACTAAAAAGTTAAAAAAGGTCTGCAGAAAGGAAAATGGATAAACTGAAAACATGGGAACAGATGGAATAAAGAGCAAGATCAGGTAGAATTTTCTAAGCCCACAGATTTCAATTTCTATTTCTTTATGAACAGCTGCACATTTTCATAACTGTCAAAACATAAACATCACCTCATGTCAATCAAATTCAAACCGCAGCCCTCATCTACAGCCCTTTTGGAGCAGAGAAGAGTATGCCAATGACCAGCTATTTTATCCTTGAATTTTCTTGTTGCAAACCAGTAACCAGAAATGCTTTCTGATCTGCATTCCACAGTTTGTTCAACAAATCTTAAATACCCAAAAGAAACAGAAGAGCAGATTATCAATTACTGAAAGGATAAAGTGGGATTTTATAAGAGTAAAAAAACCCAAACCAAACCAAAAGAAACAATTCATTCCTTCAATGGGTAAAAGAGAAATACACAAAATCAAGTCTCTGAAAAATATTCTGCTTTACACATATATATACATAGAGAGATGCATATATGCTTGCCTTTATATGCACAAACATACTTGTATCAACAGCGTATTTGTGTAATTTATAGGATTTTTAAGAGGGATAATATAGTGAACTTCAAATCCTAGCTTCACTGACTAGAAATTAAAAATACACTTAAAAATTCCAGTTCAACAGACTAGTTTCCAAGTTTTTGTTTATTACCTTCAATCCAGAGAGACTGAAGATGAGATAGGAGACCAAATGTTTGTAGCCATTTAAAGAAAATGTTTTGAAAATTTTATCTGAAATTACATGCTTGCACATACTTTACAATTTAACTGCACATGACCTAAGAACAGAAACTCTGAATCATGATCTGGTTTTAGAAAGTTTCAAAAATACTTTTTCAGTAATTCGGAGTTACTTGCATTGAAGAGAAGAAAACATAACAGAAGGAATGCAGGAAAACTACAAAAATTGCCCTGCAGCAAAGAGATCACCCTAAATCTTACCTACTGATAACTGTAATAAGGCAGAATTTAGAAATTGGTTACTTGCTCATAGTATTAAGAAATCCTGTGAAAAGCTGGCACTGTTTTCAAAGAGACTATGTAGCCTTGGGAAAGAATGCACAATTAAGTATTTTAGCAGTACTCTACCCCGCTAGATTATACATACATTTCTTGACTAAATTATCTGTATTATTTCAGAAAAAATTCTATCTGCATGTCTGAGAAGCCCGAACAACTAACTGGAACCACAACATTTGAGTGGTATTTATTCAAGCTGTATTAGCTGATTTTACAGGTAGACAGTAGCTCTGAAGCAACAGAACAGTGAATTTAAAGAGGCAGTGGAGAGGTACACAATCATGAAAACAAAATAATGGACAACCAGTTCCACTAGATATTTTAATATTTTTTTTACTGCCAACATGAGCTTGAATGAAGAACTCTCCTGAGCAACTGCCAAGACTCAATCAGTCTGACATGGAGCGTTAACTTAAGGCAGTATTTGTGGTAACACATGTGAAAAAACCAGTACCTCGTGTAACAATAAAGTGGAGTATTTTTTTTCTGCTTTCCTGCAAAATATATTAACAAAGAGGAGCACTCTCTAAGGCATAATTTCTTTAGCCTGTGCATTTCTTCTCTTATTTTTGTTTTTAAATTGATTATATCTTTTTGTTTCTCTACCTGCCACAATATTTTATTATTAATCCTTTTATTATTATTAATCTTTTTTCACCACACCACTTCACATTCTGCCACAGTTATCCCACTAACCAAATCTGAGGAAGGTGAAAAAAAGGATGATTTATAGCATCATCAGACCCCATAAATTAAAAAAAAGGAAGCTTCAGCCAGCCTGCCTCCTATTGGCATGGACAAGTAGAAGAGAAAAAGAAAGGAAGACAGCAAACTCAAAATGGTCAAACACCGCTGCAGAGGCATCACATAAAGGAGGTAATTTCCCCAATCCAAGTCTCTCCTTACTTATGGCATAGGCTGACATTCAGAAACAGGACCAAGCTTCAGGTTGACCTTTCGACTGTACTTAGTCCTCTGCACTATACACAGTCCAGACACCTGTAAAATGTCTTTTGTGGGTATTAGAGAAATACTTTGGATGGATAAGTGTTTTCACAGCTAACAGAGTATCTCTGTATCAACAGACATAAAACAAGTTTCTCACCACAATTTTTGCTATTTTATAAGCTTACAAAAGGTAGTAACAATTATTACAGTTCACCTTAGACATCAGCGCTGAAAACTTGTTAACAACATGGGTTGGGTGTGACATTCTAGACCATGTATGATATGATTCCCTTAGAAAGACTGGAATTTCAAAACTGAATAAAAGAAACAAATTAAGGCCATGGCTTGAGTAACTAAGGACACATAAAAAATGAAATCACACACAAATTTTTTCTATCAATTTTTTCTTATATTTCTGATAAAAATTCTAAATACAGTGGCTATTACTAATGTCATAATAATAGCAGTAGCGAAAAATGCTAAAACAGTTGTGATATCTAGACTCACACTATTTTATATAGATAGAAAAAAATATTATGTATATATATAAAATTTATGTTATTTTTTTAAACAATCACTATCCACCCAGAAGTGCCATCCTATCGCAGGACACACTAGTGTATCGCTAGTCACAACACTGCCACACTTTTAAAAACTTGTGTTGGCATTGAAACTAGAGCTCAAGGGAAGGAATACACTATGAAGTAAGTTTCTAGAACACATACAACTAGATATTTAATGCCATGTTCCTAATTTAGGCCCTTCCCAGCAGAGAATAGAAGACTGATTTTATTTAGGGGAATACAGATGATGCTGCATCATCAGAAAGAAAATGAAAAGGGTAAAGGGAAAGAAACCCCACCCCATGTTACATAAACTTCTGGTCAGGGGAACAGAAGTTCAATTTTTACTTATGCATAGCTTATTTTTTCCCCCATTGCAATACAAAATAAATTATTCACAAGTTTTCTAGCTTCAGAAGACTCATGTTGGTAGCATTAACTTTTCTGGAATTTATTGCTCTATTAACCAGAAGCAAGCCCAAATCACCTCATAAAAGAATGAAATAGCATTTTAATGTTCCATTTTAATTGTTGGCTCTCACAGGTTCAGAAACACATAGGCATTACCAATGGAAAGGCTGTCTCAGGTTAGGCAAGCTATCATATGAGTTTATTATGTATCCCAAGGAACACAGACACAAATGGTATGAATAGAAGTGGGTCAGACTGTGTAAATATAAAGTTAAAACACTTAAAAAAAATTCCTGAAATCCATCTGACATGAGAATGGTGACAAAAATTCAGCCTTACGTATCCCACGTGGAACAATGAAGATGTGCAGGAAGCAATCTGAAACAGGGTTCCTGACCTAAGGACCTACCTATCATGAAAGAAAAATATATGAAAAAATAGGACTATTTAGCTTCTTTATGCAGATGAATTTAAAAGAACTAAACCTATAACTAAGGAATTTTAAGATTTTACCAGAAAATGAGAACAGCCTGTTCTCTGCTCCTTATCAATCAGGAATGATCTACAAGTGCCTTAACCAACCCCACTGGCCAACACAAGGATCCCTGCAGAATCAGCCTCCTGAGAGGCTGCACTCCTACAGGCAATGCAGATAGTCAAAGAGCCCATAGAAACCAGGAAAGGAAGATTGTTGTTTTTATTAAATTATTATAATTACCACTAGTAGGAGTAGTATTGCCAAAGACCTCATTGTCTGTGTTTATGGGCATCCTGGCTGATATCACAGGCAGTTTCAGGAGTTCACCCAAACTCTAATGTGTGCAACATCTTGCTTTCAGGTAACTGAAATCCTGATACACAGACAACAATACCAAACATAAACTAAACACCGCTACTGAAACCATGGGGGAAAAAAATAAGCCATGCAGAACAAAGAGCCCATAGAAACCAGGAAAGGAAGATTCCAGAATGATTAGATCTTACAGCCATGATAAAGACAACAATAGTGGGGTCAATGCACATCATAGCTGCAAATGCCATACAAAATATGAGGAGGAAATGAGGATTAGCAGCAGTGATTGAAAGGGAAACAGCTTTAGGCGAGTTTCAGAGGGAAATTAAGAGGACTACGTTGGCCATGTTAAATTACATTAATGGAAAGGCATCTTTCACTTTTCATACAGTTACTTGTAACTTAAATTCTTTGAGACAGATCTCTCAGAGATTAATCGATGAAAGGCTATTCTCATTGCTGTAAGTTTTGAACTTCCCCTACTTCCCGCATAAAACCAGAAAACTTCCTAATGTACTATGTTTCTTATTATGAATATTTTGAATACAAAGAAATTATGCAAAGTATTAACTGTATCACAATTAATGGGAACATAATTTATATCTATATTCTCTCTTCTTAAATTGACTTTTAAGTGCTTACTTCATTTACATACCATGAATCAAAATTAAAATTGTTGAAATTAAGCCGTTTCTTTTAGGCTTATTACACCACAAAATGATATACAAAATTACCAAATAGCAGTGGATTGTGTATTCATACTAATATATTTCAACTAAAATATAGGAATGATTTATCTGTATTTTATTATTTAAATTAGCTGGTTAACAATGCATGTATACTAAATTTCTTTATCCATTATCCAGCATAGCATAGTTTAAGGCTAGACAAAAAACAACTGCTTGTGTTCTCCTACATCCCTGGAAATGCTATTTCTCTCTCCTCAAAACTATGTAAAGAATGTTTAACAGCTGTTCCCACATAATAATCACATATATGGATTTATATGAGATATCTACAACTAGCAGGTCAGCTCCATCCAACCTTGATCCTACTTTCCTTACAAGTGATCAGATTATGGTCCCAGTTGGTATGTTCAACTGTTAAAAATTAACTGAGACATATAATAATGAAATAGACTATCTTCCTTAAGCTCACCATTTTTCACCGTCAATATCCTCATAACTTTTATGAAATAGCCACAGTGGTTAAGTGGTTGCTCCAGGATCCAAAGCTCAGTCACAGGACAGGTGATTTGAACACCCGGCCAGACTGTCCAGAGCTGCTGCTCCCTGCATCATCTGTGGCATGAGCACTCAAGTACCTCAAATACTGACATGACCTGCAAAGATTTTTCTTATACAAAATAGTTTATTTTTAATATTGAAAAAGATGTGGAGACATACATATGGTCTGTGGAAGACTACTATTTCTATAGCATCATGTGTGTAGCTGCCCTAAGAACATTAGGTCCAAAAAGCTGTCCAACCTGATGACCAGGACCTCTTTCACTCTTCCAATTGACACCATTCCTTCCCAGTGGATTGCCTGTGATTACCTGAAGGACGATGAGTAACGTCAGAGGGAGTTGCTCTAAGCAGTCCACACTGGCCTTTCTGGGCTGCAACTGATCTTTTGCATCACTATGCAAAATAATCTGCAAAAAATCGTGAACTCTCTGACACCAACTTCCCTTCCTCAGAAACCTCAAAATCTTCTACTTTTCTAGGTTACCCATCTACCCCAAGGCTACCAGCATCTCACATAAAATGGACTGTAATTTTTCAGAGTGGCGCTGCCTGTAACAACTGCTTCCTCCAAATATTGTATTACACATTGTGGTTCAAATAAGAAAGCCAAAGAACATTAAGAACACTCAACAGCGTACTTGCATCACTGAGCTATTCTTTTCTAAATAACAGATACAGAGAAAATAAAATTTCAAAATAGTCTGAACAAGAGCAAAATTGCTCTTAAAAATAGCAATTTTTCTAACCTAGACTTCTGGAGAACTAGAATATCCTGAGTAGTGGAACTATGAGGTTAACCTATGGACTATTTGGAGCCGTGGGAAGTAGTGCATTTGTAACTTGAGGCAAACTGCTTATATAGAATTGAAGCTGGTGTTTTTGTTCTCTTCAATAATAAGACACACAGTAAATCTCTGATTTTACTTACTTTCAATTATTTAGCAAATAATATTACATTTAACCATGTTTCAATTAAGGAGAATTTTTAACTTACTTCTAAATTTTGGCTTTTTTCTTTTAATCCTAGAAACCAGGAAATAACACCTGCAGTAGCATATGGATGTGCAAATATTAAAACCAGCATAGTGATGCTACCTGGATGAACTGAAGAGAAAAAAGCTTATAGAATCTGTTTCCACAAACTCTCTCATCGTCTTTCAAGCCTGGTTTTGGGTAAAACGAACTATTCAAGTTTGGTAGTTTTTAATTTCAGTATCATAGAAGTAAAATATTATATTTACTTGTTAAAAACATTCCTCTGTAGCAGCATCATGAAATACACTGCCTACCTATATTGCTCTACCTGTTGTTACTTCTTATCACTACCTCCATAATGCAAGCAATACTTTAATGTACTTATCAATCATGTTCTTCTGGGGAAAAAAAACCAAACCAAAACCAACATAATCCATCGCTCTCCAATGCTTCAGCCTTAAAAACCCCCTGAATCCAACCAATATTTTATAATGACTGTTAAAAATGGAAAAAATAAAAGCATTTCATAAATCAAGTGTTTTACCTTTACGTCCAGGGTATACGTTAGGGTAATATTCATAATAAAGATCAGGCTGGTCTAAATTTCCAAATGGTTCAAATTCCATTTCTGCATTTTGGAACAGATCGAGTTTTACCAGCAGTGCTAGTCTCACAAACCACAGCTAAAAATTAATACATATAAAAAAGGGAAAGACAAGGTCTGTTATTAGCTTCAACCAAAAGCTACATCCAATACAATTTCAACTTTTCAACTTTTTCTGATAAAAGCTGAGTAAAAAGTTTCTCTAGTACTGAAAAGAATCAGGATTTATATTTACCTGCTCTTTCACATAGTACTTTTCAACAAATCATTAAAACAAAGCTCAGAGGACTGATGTTTAATTGTTTGTAAAGATAAACAAGATTTCTTCAAGATTTTGAAGATGAAGTTTAAAAATTAGCCTGCCTCAAAATTAGAACATCTCTCTTTCAAATGAGTTTACATGTATGGATTATCAGTCTGGTATTTTAACTGCTTTTCCAACTTTACAAGGGTATCCTTAAAACCTTTTGGTGAAACTCCATGAGCTTTATAATCACTAGGGTCAAAAACATGAGTTCTCACCTGGTCACATCTGAATCACTTGCAATATTTTATTAATTTGGATTCTTATCTTCTAAGCAACATGAAACGCATTTCTAACATGTGCAATCTTACTATAAAGTTCACAATCTAGATAGTTCCATGAACTTTAGTAGAGTGAGTCTTCCAAAACAGCAAAATATATTCCATTTTACTAATGGAAAAACCTTTAAAAACATAGAATCAAGATTGGATTTTCCTTAAAAAAATTAAGTTTGTTTTAAACGAAGGCCTACTTTACATAAGCAAACAGAAAAAGTATCTTGCTAAAATACTTCAATAACCACAGTTTCTATGTTACAATTAGGAAAAGGAGTTTGATCATGTTATGAATATTGTTGGTAAAAAAGTGACAAGGGCATATTTAAACATACCTGTAAAGAATCTGTTGTATGGCTAGCAGGTAGTCCACTTTTTTTATAGCCTTGACCATGTGCAGTTAGAAGCCGCCCACACAAGTCAACAGCTGCCCTCCAGTTTTTACTGCTCTGGGAAGAAGAAAAGAATAAGTAGCAAAATCATCAAGTCCTTAAAATGCACAACTGCTGATTTTGCCTGCAGCAGCGACATGTACCCATCAGTAATAATGACAAGGTCAGAAGAGCTGGCTGGTGAGAAGCAGAATGTCATTTGTCAAAGCTGCATGTCTAATCAGGCAAAAAGGGAAATCAAGTATTAATATCATCAGGTCACTAAAACAAAAGAATATACAATAGCATATGGAATTCTAAACTTAAAGCTATATCATGTTTGATTATATAAATGAATATGCTATAATATTCAAAACTTTGTTTTCTCCTAAAAAAAAGGAGAAAAAAATTGCCAGCCATGTATTATCAGTAATATCGAAGTTACTCTATGGTCATAAAATATTCAATGCTCATTCTTATCTCACTGACTTCAGCATCTCAGATTATAACCCCTAGTACAGTTCACCTAATGAAAATAAACTTTTAGCATTGTTCAGGATACAAAATCCCTATAAATCAAAAACAAAGAACAAGGAAGAATACAATGCATAAATGATAAAATCAGAACAATAACAACTGTTTCACCTACAAAACATAAACATTTGAATTTCCACTGAATTACTAATTTCAAAATACTCTTATGTTTTTTTATTCATAGAACAAAAACATTCCTAATTATACAAATCAAACTATACTCTCACACTGTTGATCAGTTTTTCAACAGAAATATCCCAATAATGTTTCTGCCTTGTATAGTCTGATGCAACAAACCAAAAACTTAAAACACAGATTAATGCTTCACAGGTTTTAAGCTGTTATACTCTTCTATTATACAGAGGAGTTTTTAAAGAGACATGTATCCAGTAGGTCATTGTAAAGTAAATATATGCTATTCCTGAAAGTAATATATTTTAAAATAGTTTCTTAATACATAAAAAATGTAACTGTAATAGAAAATAATTATGTTGTCTGATAAAATGTGAAGGAATAAAATACATTTATATTGGTTGTTGCAAAGTCCAGATACTAATCTTGAATTGGTTTTTTATTAATTTCTCTCCAATGTTTTAGAAAATGTGTTGACACAGCAAACAGTCACACCGAAAAACCAGTAGTAACAACTGAAGAGTCTCCCTAATTTCTGGGCCCCATTTTGCAGCCACACAGGCCGCAAACAGGCCACAACAGAGATCCCCATGCACTAACCACCTCACCTCTCCTCCCTGCATTGTCAGATGCCAGATAAAGTTGAGTTCCACTGGAAATGTACAAGTCGGCTGACAGCAAGACCATGAACCAGCATGGCAGACTCTGAGCCATCTACTTTCTTATGGAAGAGCAGGAATTGATAATGCATTATTATATCCTTCAACATCTACCTGTATCAACTTAGAAAAGATGAAGGATACTGACATGGGTTACCTGAAATTCATTCCTATTCTGGAGAGACAAACTCCATTCTTATTATCCTTAGAACAGGAGCAAACACAAAAACTAAAAAACTGTTAAACTAAAACTGCTCGACTTCTCTTCCCAAGTGAGAGTTAGGATCAAAAAACAATAATGGATCATTTATGACCAACTCAGTTGCTGCAATCTTTTCAATTCTATTTCAGGCATGGACAAAATATACTTTATTGAACAAGACAGCTAAGAGAAGCAAGTCTGACAATTATTGTGCAAAGAGTCTTTGCTGGAAGATGAATATTTGAAATGATTTCAAAATGAGAGCTGCCTGCTGGTCACGAAGCATAATTCTCTGTGGAATCTTAATAGAAGACTGCTGGCAGTACAACTCTAATTTGACATTAACTGGACAAATTATTGTCTTAGGCAAATTGTACCAGACTTAAGAGTTGCCAGTCCACCAGAAATCTTTATCCATTTCAAACATTCCTAAAAACCTTGCAAGTCTTGCACTTTGGTGCTTTCTATGATCTACAATCACATAGTTCTAAAAATCCAGGTTCCTTATACCTGAATTTTGTTTGTAAGTCATAAGTAGAGACCCAAAGCAAATATGGACGCTACAGCTTCAGATAAAGCATAAAAAATACTGAAGAACATTCTCAAAGACAAAAATAATTATTCTGTGATGACCAGGATATGGTTGTCTAGCTGTAATTGTGTGAAAACACTAATTTCTCTGAGAAAAAATACTGTCAGCCAAATATTATTACTAAATAGTTCACTAACACAGCAGCAGGCTGGAAGAAGAGAACTACTCTCCACACAATGTTAGTATCATCTTTCCACTCCCCCCAAAAGTATGGAGCTGTTGTTCTTTTAATGAAAGCCACCAGCCATCATGATTTCTGTACTTTTTAAACACTATTAGACTAGATGTTTATCTAGTGAAAGGAATTAAAAAAAAAATCCATATCCATAACCAAAAATTAAAAATCCAAACCATTTCAGTACCAACTGCTGTACACACACCAAAGGTAGGCCAAGCAGATCAGTCATCCACCAGACAATGCATCAGTCCTTGCAGAACACCTCTGTTTCTCAAAAAAACCCAGAAATCCTAAGGGAGGTTTACATACAGACAGGGAAACTGCATAGTAAAACAGATTTCAAATGTAATTCTTCTGTCAAGCAGAGAGGCACGCAGACTGGAAATCTACAGAAAATGTGTTCAATGATGAAAAGGGAACTCCTCTGATACACAAAGACAATTTATAACTTTATTCAGTCTCTCAGGAAAACCACTGACATTTTCTCCAATAAATACTTGCTTCTTAGTACAGAAATTAAACCTCTTCCCAAAAGCACATATTTACAGTTTGTGCTGCTCCCACAGTCTCTCAAATCAGCCATAAAACTGCAGGAAAATGCTCACTGATTTAGAAACAAAAGAACAATCCCCTCTCCTATTTTTAAGGATAATTTATAACTTATTAAAGTGAATATGTATGTTATACCACCGTATACCAGGTTTGTTATATTTGAAAATATATGCAAAAGCACAACATTACTCGTGCAAAAGTAACAATATATGACTTCTATAAAATAGACTCAGAGGGAGTCATTAACTCTACATTGTAACACCATTAAAGTGATTAAAATGTCCTCCTCCACTAGCTATGACATGCTTCTCCCCTGTAAATTACATTGGTAGAGCATTTACACATCAGTTAAGAAAATGTAGATAGTAACCCTTTCTTAGTCTAGCAGCTTGAGGATATTATTCCATACTTGGAGGAAACATTACATATTTACAATGGCAGGATACAGCACTCTTTTTGTAAGTATGTGATAATACCTCTGAAAGATTGAATTCCTCTGGCTGCAGGCACCTTACAACTCCAAACATCACATGGACCTCTGGTAAGCAAGATTGTACTATTTGTTCAAATGAGGGTAAAAAACCAGTCTAAAATATGGAATAGCAAGAACCAACATAATTGCAGCTTGCACCTTGTATTTGCAACTTTAAAACAAAGCAACACTGCGATGAGATCTTGCTTACGTTCATTTGCTCTGGATGTAAAGGCACATTCCTATGCCAGATTAACAAAACGTTTTAGAAATTGAAAATCCAGATTTTCTGTTTTAAGAAATATAAAAACTTATCCAGTACAGATATATAACTTTATTCACAAATTATTATAGAATTATTGTGCAGAACTGCTCCAGCAGCCCCTTATCTCTTTAAAGCCTTAAAGTTGTAAAACTAATTCACCTACACCACTTCCACACCGTTTTGCTACCAGTAGAGCATTTCCTATTCACTGCTGCCCATCCCATAGAAGAAACTGAAAATGTGGAAGTACAGTTGTTCAATAAACCATCTTTGGCTTATTAGCAAAAATCTCATTCAAATCATCTAGAGACCAAATTGATGCTGAACAATTTTGTTTACCAAGTTTAACAACTTGAATTCAGTTCCTGATGAAAAACTATTCATCTTCGACATGATGCTACTGTTGGTGATCTCATCGGAAAAGGTGCACCTTTGGAAGTTCAGCTTATCAACTTCTTCATAAATTTTGTTTTCTGACAATTAGTTGTACTTGAGGAAGCTTTTGCAGACTGCATTATGATCCCCCCAAACGGACATCAGTCTCCAACATTCTTTGCTGCAAGCACTAACTGCATCTTACTCACAGAAGTGTTTTTACTTAAATGTTTTTTACTGGAACTTTTACAGCAATGTGAGAAGGTACTACTTGAGAATGCACCTTGGAAACAGTCCAATATAAGGTATTCCTTTGTGGCCCTGGTTAAAAGAGGTGGTATCTTCATTTGTAGATGTAACCTAGGAGGTGGTACTGTCAATATGTAAGGACCACATCACTAAACAGGGATCAGATGATTTACAATATCAGAAAAACAGACAAGGTAAAACACAAGGCTTATGTCATTTACAATGTAATGCGCTGAGTTGTGAGCAGTGATAACAAAAAGACGTTAGTTTCAATTGGGAGAGAGTCTGAGAAGAGTTCCAAAGATGATTACAAAGGCATCCATGATGAGATAGCTAGAGAAGGGTTATTTTTTTGCTTTAAAAAGAGAATCTGAGAAGTGGAAATGCCATGGCTGTCTGTTCATACAAAGTAGCAGGGGAGAAGATGCAAATATTAAGGAAAACAAAATTACTTAAAAAGCAACATAAGACCAAAACACTTAAATTATTGTAAACAACTTTAGGTTTGATTACAAAAAGATTATGAGGGAGGACTGATTAGAATGCCTTTGATTAACAACCAAAGGAATGAACTTCTGGAATAGCCTTTGAAAGTAGAAGCAGTATATTTGTATTTATTAAAACAGCCAAATAAGCGAACAGAATTAATCATATGGTAGAATAGAGGCGCTTCAGAATTGTAGCTGAAGACCCATGGTTTGAAGATTTGGTATACTGGTGAGCATATTTTTCCATCCATGAAGGATTAAAATAGTAACTAGACACTAAAGAAGCAGTTTCCTCTGAAGTAGACAGGCTCAAAATACTGTTTTTATTTTTTCCTTTTTTTTTTTTTTTTTTTTTTTTGTTCCCATAATGCAATGGAGTTTGCCCAAGATCATCTGAGAATTTTATCCTAACACATTTCTTCATAATGGGACTAAACATTCACTTTTGGTTTCAGCTGTCACTAGTGTCTTCCTACAGAGTGTTGGGACTTTTAGATGGGAACCCATCTAAATTTAGGTTGTGATAAGGGACTGTACTATAAGTTCTCTATTGACTTAAGAGTTCAGACAACAACTCACATGTAAACACCTAAGTAATAGGTATCAGTCTAAAGGTGAAATTTATCCTAATTCTAAGCATTTCTCTTCTGCAGTGCAAATGCATTCAAAGTACACTCTTCTAAGTTACTGCAAGGGATTGAATTGGGTGACAAAAAATCTCATGTTCATGTGTAGCACAAAAGGATACCAAATAAACAGCTAAGGAAAAAAAATCTCCACTTTCTGGAAACTGCATAGCAATAGTCCCAATATTCACTAGTTCTTAATATAAATATAAATTTTGCCTGCAAACTGTCCTTTGCATTCAAAGATTTATTTGCTGAACATATTTGGTCACAAATTCACTCATAAAGAAAGTAAAATTTGTGACTAGTAACAGAAAAGCTATTATATGCCATTCTGGCCTATTGCTTATGTAAAACGCATATATCTTTTTAGTTAATATCATCTAGCATAGGATTTTAATGTTTTAAGTCTGAAATCCCTTAAATTTAAAGACTATAGTCAATCAGAAATAAATTTTCCACATTTAGACTTTAAGAAGAAATGCAATGTTTGCAAGGGAACAAAAAAAGACCAACTAATTCTCATCATAAAAAGAAAGGAGTTCTGCAAATGAAACTGAGAAAGTTATTTTGCATACTCAAAACCAGCCAACAGCTAATGACTGAAAGCCTTGAAAACCAAAGAACATTCTAAGTTCTACCCAAATGGTTTCTATTTTATAAAAAACCGCACAGTTCTAAATAAGGCAATTTAAAAAACTCAACAACAACAAAAAAAACCCACAAGTAACATAATTAAGTGCCATAAGTAACAAAATATCCTACAGCTGCAGACTGCCTCCTAGCTTCACTGCTCTGTGTCTAAAAGCTTTAACACTACTCCTCTGATGCTTAAGAGGAGGCGCAAATCAAAAACAGTATCAGCAACAGCATATTAATTAAGGTACAAGACGGTCTGCAGCATAGAAGAACATCTTGCATAGACACCACTAACAGGCTAAATAGAAAGGCATTTCCCACACATCAAAAATTCTCTTCCAGAAGATGGAAAGTAAGTGTGGAAAAAAAGTTTTTCCTACTTAAGACACTGATGGGTACAAGACTTTTGCATAAGATTATTTTCCCCTCTCAAGTCAAGTAAAATACTGAGATAAACAAAAAAATGTGTCTAGGGTGGAGAATACAATCTGTTTTTTCATATTTGGTTTCTAAAATTACCTCTGAATTCCTTTAACGGTGTTTGCTGAGACCCCCTAGATTATTCCTAACATGACAAAAAAGTCATCTCTTTGGGAGCTTTACATGTAAAGTCACACAATTACATTAAAAGATGTTAAATACTAAATACAGTCTGTCCTGATAATTCCTCACTACTTTTCCTCAGTAATTTTTCATCCATTTTTTCAGAAATAAAGTAAATCCAAACCATCTTGTTATGTCATCAGATTAAGTAAGGCTCAGTCATGTAGTAGTAATGAATTTTACACAGGAACACAATGGTTAAAGGAACAAGGCAAGGTTTACAAGGCTGCTAGACACAACTATTTTCAGAACAGAAATATTTACGTTAATGAAAGGATTAAGTTAAGCTTTCCTCTAGAAGTAATTTGCTTTAATTTTCTGCACTGAAATAAAAAATCAGGCAGTTGAAATCATCATACCAGTTTGGCTTGCCATTTACAGCTTTTATGTCTTTTTGTAAAACACTCAGGTCAAAACATTAAGTACATACACAGGTAAACAAAAACATGATTAAAATCTGTTTTGCAACCATTTGTATTACATAAAAACTCACAGTCATTTAAAATACTTTTTTGTAACTTTTGCATGTAAAAAAATGTGCACTATGTGATTTAAACCCAAATAGTTAAACCCCAGTGTCATTCCCATTAAAGACTACTGTAGTTTGGCTAGTACTATTGAAGAGTCAGGAATAGACTAATACACAGGTTTTTTTCTCAGTTCCTCCTCAGTTAGTAGCTCCCAATTATCTTGAGAGAAACACAATATGTATTATATGATGATTGTTACTTACAATTAGCTGTTTTAAGCCTACAAATGACTGCTCTACAGAGTTGGCATTTAAAACTTGTCTCTTCACTGCAGCCTGATCCCCCAAGAAGCGAAGCATTAGGTCTTTTACTGCATCTCCCTTGGTGTTCATGGAACAGAAAAAGAAAACAGATAAAGAGACTATTTAAAACATCATTTCAACAAAATTAAATGTTATGTTACGTGTGTAATAAATATAACTGCATGTGTATATACAGCATTGGAATGAAAACTTCTACATTTACTCTACATAATTTGCTATATTTTTTCTTCCATGGATAGGTTTCAGTTAGCATTGACACATTCAGGTTTATTTGCTTCTTCTACTATTGTGATTCACAGATCTTATAAAATATTCCTCAAAGCTCTTATAAAAACCAGAAAGTTTTACAGGTTTTTGTAATGTATGTTAACATTGAAAGGTGTAATCTATTGATCAAAAATAAACATGTACACAGTAAGTTAGCCTTAAATATCCACAGAAAATAAACTTTGAGAGATCATAAACCAAAGTAAACAGCAACCCTTCAACAAGTGTTTTAAATTTCAAAAGAACTAGCTGCAGGCATCAGTCAGAGAAACTGGGCTATCTGAGCTCAATAGCTGTTTGCCTAAAAAGAGACTGAACTAGTAACAGCAGAGCTTAGCTGTGACAAAGACAATTGACATTAAGTGTTTCAACTTTCTCCATGGACAGTGATGGGATATATATTTGTGTTTTCTGTCTAGCTTCTTAAGGAATGAGAACTACCGTTTCACTACATGGAAATTTTTTACCTCTAGTGATGTCACTTACCCTACGAATAAACAAAAGATCTTCCTGACAGAAGAGCCCAAAGAATTAAGAAAAGAGAGTGTGTGCAGAATGACATAAATACAGGAGAATTTTTAAATCCCCCTAACAGTACTTTTGATCCAACAGTCCTTTGGTGTAGGAAACAGTAAAAATGAATGTAATGAAACAAAGGACAATGACAGAAGAGAGGAACTCATGAAAAAAGGTGTAATGGAAAGACTATAAAAAGCAGAACTCAGATTTGTTCTGACACTTTGAGAACACTGTTACAAAAAAAACACTGTTATCTTTACCATACATAACCCAACATAAGTTTAAAAAACAATGTTTTTTAAATTATTGTCAAAAAGTAACATGCAGCTGAAATAAAAATCATTCAGTATTTTTCTTGGTGTGATTTATCTACGTAAGACGTGTCTTACAATACACTTTCTGAGCAAGCAGGGCAAAAAATAAAGTCCCAAGCTCGTCAGTACATATAATGTGAAATTTCAGTCCTTCCCTGAAGCACACTTAGAGTTCGCTCACTGCAAATGCATTCTTCAAACAACTTCTCTGTCCATTGTATGTAGCTTGGTTTAACATCTTGCATTAACATTCATCATTAGCAAACTATTCATACCAAAGCTGTAATGACCCTTGTTGGAAGCTACTTTAACATTGAAAATATACCTCCCACAATGTTTCAGTTGACATTTCAAGCACTCTACAATTACAGTTACAGTAAAATGCACAATTTGCAATGCTATGGTGTCGCTGTTGAGGCAATGATACCAATGATACCAAACTAGGAGACGTCAAATCAGTCAAGGCATGCACTCAGGCCACAGAAAAGCAGTAACTGAAAGTGAGGAAGGTTTTCTAAACATAAAGCACTTCAGAACTTGTCCCTGTGGACATGTCTAGAAAACTCTTATAATTCTTAAACAATAAGGAAAGCATTAGGATTTCCTTTAATTCCATTGATGATTTTACATCAGCAGCAGTGTGGCGTATATCTAAACTGGTATTTATTGCTTGTGACAGAAACCCAAGATTTTTCAGATAATTCATCTATAAGTCTGGACCTGATTCACTCCAGAAACTCCTCTGATAGCTCCTGCAGATTGGGAAGTTATTGCAGACTGCTCTCTGCTTGTATTTGACTATTGACTGATGGTCTTTGTTATGCATAATTAAGGATTAAAGCATCTAAACGCTCAACACCATCTATCTACACAACAATTCTACTATCTAGAGGCATAGATATCAAAGAGTAGGATTAGCCTGTTTCAAGAAAAAAGAAAAAAAAACATCATGATGGTTAGCCTGGCTGAGCAGTCAGGATAAAACTACTTCATGAGAAATCCTGAATACATGACAGTAAAATTTCCCAAATTCTGAAAAAAAAAGCTTTATGCCTTCTCACCTGTTAGAAATTGATAGAAGACAAAAAATTACTTTTCACTACTATGCTGTTTGCTTTGTGATCTCCTCTAGTTTTTTTCTTTTAATTTTAGGATTATCCCTTCCTAGCAGCTTGCTGCAGCACTCAATCTTTCTTAGAGGTTATACCTTTCCATTGCTTGGGAATGCAATGGAAGATAGAAATCTTAGGGAAGATAGATATGATGCCATTTCAGTCAGTGTTAACATTATTGAGACCACTGCGAACATGAGTGAAATTATTTCCCACTCAATCACAACAGGGAATTCCACAAACAAAGCTGTTTGCTTAGACTCTGTAGCACAGCTTAGAGGTGTGTATATATTCCAAATGTGAGTATTATCTTACTAACTCAGAGGACCAGAAATAAAGTACTTAAAAATACAAACAGCTTTGGCTTCTACAGAAACTGTCAACACTGGTTTTCAATGCAGCAAACAAATGTCATTATGAATAAATGAGATCTGGTTTTAGTCTCTTCCTGTACAAGGCAGCAGTGACACTGCATTTTCTAATTAGAATTGAAGTAATACACACAAGGTGACCATCAGCAACAATACGAAGTACTATGACACACAGATTATAGGACAGATCTCTACACTATTTCTAAAATATAATCACAGAGGAAGATCCAGTAATAGACTCTTACCTGGATATTATCAAATTTTAATCCAGGCATGGTGAGATTCTCCTTGTCTATGAACACAGCGCTGTATTGTTGTGTGGCAACTGAAATGAGAACATTTCTTGTCTCCTCACTAGGAATCCAAGCATCATTTCTTCTATCTAGTTCACTCATATTTAAGGCTGTGGCAAACGGGTCATCACTCCCAGCAAAAACAGCTTGGATTTGTGAGAATGGCTTGGGGGATTGAGTTATTTCTATAGATGATGGGGGACCACCTGCTTCAGGTCTCCCATTTTGCACAGGGAAAGTAGGGTTAGATGAAGAACCATCTCCACCATTAGAAAGAGAGGACATTTGCTCTGGAACTGAAGAGCTTGCACTGGGATTACTAACAGAAATAAAATTAGATGTCGTAAATGAATCAAAAAAATCAGAGGCTAAAGTATTAGTGTTAACAGTGTCACCAAAGAACTTGCTTAGACTAGGACTTGGTTGAACCACCTGTGGATTATACTTCACTGGAGTCTCTATTATACTACTGAAACTGGGAGATTTCACCATCTGAGGCTCAAAACCATCAGGCAGGAACAACTGTGGCTGGGAACCAGCATTGTTTGCTTGGCTGAAGATGGTGCACACAGGAATGGGCTCAGCCTCAGAAGACGGTTTGGTAGTACTGGGTGACAACATTTGGTCCTCAGGTGTGCTCTCATCAACATTATTTGGTTTTGTTTCAACAGGAACGTTGTTTCCCAACTTTGGTTCCTCCTTCACTGCTTCCTGAATTGAGTCTTCCTTTAAAGATGCCTGATCATCTGTTCCAATCTCAGAAATGTCTTTAGGAGTTTCTTCATGTTCCGTTTCACTCTCATTACTTAAAAACTCTTCTTTATCCACTTCTGTTTGTGTTTTTTGATTATCTTTAGCTTCCATTTGGTCTACTATGTCCTGAAGACAACCAAGTTCACCTGTGTCATCTTCACTATTGTTCGGGGAATCTGAAATAATGACACTCTCCATCATTTGTTCATTAAGTTTATCTACAAAATTATTTGAATCCTCTGATACAGTTTCATTCCCTTCAGACTCAAATTCATCTCCACCAAGATCAATGGTTTCCTCATGAAAGAGAATTTCTTCCTGAGTTTTCTGCTGAACTATGTCTCTGCTGTCATCTTCACCTGAGGTGCTCTTTGCATCCTTAGCACTGCTTTCATTATTCTCCATAGTAACTGAAAAAGGAGAAGCAAACAAGAATTAGTTTTATTACTTGATTATTGCTCAGGTGCCACAGTGAAACTCCTAAGTACCATATAAATGATGAAATTCTTGCTTTAAAATTTAGTAATTTCACTATTTCACATCTCCCCCTTGACATTTTTCATTTAATGTCTAATCACAGAATCAATTCTGAAAGTATTTTTTCTTTATCTTTTCTACAAGTTGTAAAACTATTGAGATTGAATGCCTCCCACTAAACACACTTGAAACAGTGTTATAGGATGGTATCAGAGAATGGTTTGATTTGGAAAAAGACCTTACAAGACCACCTGATTCCAAACGCCCTACCATGGGCAGGGACACCTTCCACTAGACCAGGTTGCTCAGAGCCCCATCCAACCTGGTCTTAAACTCCTCCACGTTTGGGACCTCCCCAGCATCCCCGGGCAACCTGTTCCAGTGACTCAACATTTGCTTTCCTGGTCGCAAAGACCCGCTAGGTCCCGGTTTCAGCAAAGTGAAGCGTGGGCTCACGGCTACCACCGCTGCAGCTGCCGAGCGCGGCCCGGCTAAGCAGGGGGAGCGCTCGGCGGCGGCAGCGCCGCTCGCGAGCCCCCGCAGCCCCGGCCCGGACCCCCCGCGGCGGGGGTGGGCCCGGCCTCCCTCACGGCCTCCTCCTGGCACAGCCCCAGTGAGCACCCGCCCACCCGGACGCCCTCAGGCCGCGCGACCGCTCCGCTCCATTCCATTCCATTCCATTCCATTCCATTCCATTCCATTCCATTCCATTCCGCCCCGTCCTCTCCTCTCCTCTCCCGTCCCGTCCCGTCACCTCCGCGCCGCCGCCGCCTCCGGCGCCGCTCCCCCCGCACAGCGCCTGCGCTCGGGCCGGGCCGGGCGGGGTTGCGCGCGCGCAGCCCCCGGAAGCGACCGGCGACGGGCCGCGCCGAGGGTCAGAAAGCATCGGACGCGACGGTGGCTGCCTGGCCGGGCTGGGGGGGGTCGCCATGGAGGACGACGCGCCGGTGATTTACGGGCTTGAGTTCCAGGTGAGCGAGAGCGGAGGTCTAGGGAAGGTTTGCAGGTGCCGGTCCTGCCTTCGAGAAGACGCTGGCCGCGGCGTCGGGTGTGTGTAGTGGGGCAGAGGAGAGCCCGCCCGGGAGAGACCGGCGTCCTCCCCCGAGCCGGGACCGGGGCGCCACGGGCACCGCCGGGTTGTGGTGGCTTTTGGCAGCCGCGTTGGGGTATTTAAGGGCGGCTGGACAGCGGCCGGGAGTCGTTCCCGCTCCAAAGCGCGCTGGTTGCAGGGCGGGCAGGGCCTGGCCAGGCTCCTTCTCCCCGCGGTGCCTGGGGGGCTCCTGCCCGGGCACCGCTCCCTGCTCCGCCTCTGGAAAAGGCTTTGTCTGGCGCTGGAGTGGTTCCAAAGTACTGTCAAAGAAATCCGTGATTCTGCTTTGTCAGAAAAAAAGATTTAAAATTGCTTTTCTGAGGAGAGAACACGAAACTGTTTCCAGTAAGTTACAAATTGTAGTTGGTTATGCCCTACCATAAATCTGCGTGAACTTTATGGGATCTCCCTGTGAGATCTATGTATGTGCATTTGTCCCATGCGACAAATCTGTCCATCACTTCGGTATTTTATGGCTGTAAGGAAATGGAACTGTCTAACTCAGAAACTTATTGATCCTCCTCTTAGAGGAACACAGGTGTTGTGTTTAATGAGGTTTCTGTAAGTTCTGGGAAAGCAGTGTGAGAGGGACCCTAATTCATTCCTCCTCCTCCTCCAAAGGGCTTTACTTGGCTGTTATGTGTTGCAGCTGGCTTATCATCACTAGCCATTATAGTAGTAATACCTGAGAAGAAAACCAGCACCTCCTAACAAAGCAATTAATTCTACAGTAGATGTAGTAATAGAAATATCTACTTTTTTGCACTTTTCCTTTGGCACCTTTGCTAAAGTGTTCATGAAAAGTAATGTACACAGCTTCTTTGTAACAAATGTCCTGCATACTGAGTAGTGCGCTCTGTAGTCCTGACTATACCAATAGATTTCATTAGTAAATTTTGTAATTTTTTGGTTTTCCTCTTTGTATAGGAGCTGCTATGTAATGTTCACCTGCACTAAATGTTAAATCTACTGAAATCTGATGAAGTCTGATAGTATGTTGTTTTGTATGATTGAATTTTGTGATTGACTTGAGATGGCTGTAACTTGTACTTCAAAATTAATGAAACTTATACTTAAATCTCTTTTGCAGAAGAGAATACATATCCTGTACTTAATAAAATTCATAGCTTATCTCTAGTAAGTCACATATAATCCATCTTCCAGGAATTTGGGCAAGCTAGTGTGTGTTGTCTGGGACCTCCATGGACCTGTGTATCCTGCCCCCTCCCATACCATGTATCTGCTACACACTTCTTGTCTCCTGTGAAGTACGTAACTTTTTGGAGTTGTCTGGCAGGAGGGTAGGGCAAAAGGATTAATGAAGTGGCTATAATAAAAGGAAATTACTGTTAATACAGATCACTTAGGGAAAGGGTGAGGAAAGATGACTTATGTGTAAGTCAGAAGGGGAGCGTAGAGACAAAGACTCTGTTGCTGATCTCCATTAATTCCCACTGTGTCTTTAAAACAAATTGCATCTCTGTGCTTTTTGAAAATGGAGACACTAATATAGAAATTGTAACCTAAAACTGACCTGGTTTTTCCAACTTCCATCTCAAGGTCTAACAAGAAAGATGATTTTTTTTTTAAATCATCATTTCTTCTGTGTTGCTAGATAATAATGGTTAGCTGTATCATCACAATTACTGCTTTTTGTCTGAAAGCATCTCTTCAGACTAATTTTTCAGCCAAGTTTTAAAAATTTTGGCTTTGCTTCTTACATTTGGGCTCCAGCAGTCAGTAAAAGTCCATCTTTGGCCACTGGAGAAAGTATAGTTTTGTAAATGTGCTTTTCATCTGATCTAATGTGACCATGTTCATAGGAAGATAAGCTGATTACTCTTAGATGCTATCCACCAACTAACTTAACATTATTTCTGCATGGTTTCTGTTCATTTCTATGTACAGAATGTGTTCTGATCTATTGACATATATAAGGTAACTTAGAATAATGAACATTTTTCTCTTTTTTAATCTCTTAGGTGTGTCTGTAAGTAATATGAACATTGTACAGACATGCAAATTATGTGTGAGTGACACTTTTTGTGACTTTTAAAAAGACAATATCACCATAGTTGCTCTGCTTGACTGACTGCAGTAAAAATGAGAAGATTACAGTGGGTGGTGAATGAAAATGTGAGATACTCCTTGAATTGAGGTACTGAGTGATACGACTGTGGCTCATGATGATGAATACAAAGCAACAGTAGCAGCTGCAGAACATTTCAATACCAAGGTGGTTCTTCTAAAAGGAATCTTGGTAGAAATAATCAGTATCCTCAATTATAAGAATGTGATGAATGAGGTCCCAGGAATATTGGTGAGTGCTGTATTTTGTCAGTGAAATTATGTTCTTGTCCCATGTAGAGTTGACCTGGGCTTTATTCTCTAACCTGAAATACATGGCATGTCTACCCCATGTTGAATTGGCTTTCATTTTCAGGGAGTCACAATTTTCCCCATGTTCTTTCTTGAGGGTTAAAACAGTGATGTTTTGAACAGGTGTGAAAGCACCACTGAATGTCTCAAAATACCATGTTTGCCTTAGTTTAAGATTGACTGGATGACACTTATACCCCTGGAAATGAGCAGTGGGAAGAGGTGCTTTCTGGGATAGGCGTTTGGCTCAAGCCTACATCTTGCTTGTTTAAAAGCACGCAGAAGCCAGCCAGCATTATGAGATGAGGGAAGAGGAACATGACTTATGCCAGAGAGTGATCATTTTGGAGCATGTGTTTGGTACATTTAATGGGTTTTGGGGGTGCCACAACACTGAGCTGAATTTCGGCATGCTGGATGCTCCTACTGTATGTTGCATGTCAAAAGTAAATAGACATGTGAGGAAAAAGGACAATGAGTAGGAGGCAAGGACCACAGAAAGCTGCCTGGCTGAGCACAGGGCCATAGTGCTCATGGGCAGCTCCAGCAGCACCCTGAGATAGGGTCTGGCTGAAGCAGGCTTGAAAAAAGTGTGCTGATGCTTTGATAGAGTTAGTGTTCTGCATTGTGGTCATTATGCTTCTTGAATAAGTGATACTTGGCCAATTTTGTGTTGTCTGTTAGTTGTTAACAGGTTTTATGAATGTGAACAGACACTTGATTTTTTAGGACTTGCCTGCTTGCAAGAATAAGATGAAACTTAATTTCCCTACAGCCAAATGTGTTTTCTTAGAGTAAGAAACTTAAAGCAAAATACTAACTGAAATAGATTGAAAAGTGGAAGACCTGTGACCAATGTGTGTACACCTACCTACATCAGTATGTATTGAGACTAGCTCAGCTGACTTACCTGTGATGGAGTAAAAGCCAGGTGTAGATTTACTAGAAGTGGTAAAAGGGGTCTTCCCTGGAAAATGTGTGTTGCTTGTGAGCTCCTTAGGGAAGGCTGTGCTGGCTCTGTTCCCAGTATGGGAGTGCAGAGCCTATGGACAGTGGTGTTCTCTTCCCTGGGGGAAGCTTTTGTGGTCTCCTGTGGGTTCAGAGAGAGCAGCCTAAGCAGAATGTACTTTAATACTTTTGGTCCAGCTTTAGCAATGTCTTTGGAAGACTTACTTTGAAAATTGAATCAGTTTAAGAAACTGCCTAATAATGTCTTACTAAAATTCCTAGCTTTTGTGTCAGTTCTCTTTCTTCTCTAAGATTACTTGCCTCATGAGTGCCAATCCTGTATATTTTAAGCCTTTGTGGTTTAAAGTGTTACTAGAGGAACAAAAGTAGCTAAGTGGCAAAGCTCTCTTAACTAATCCCCCAAGGATCTTCATAATGCATGAAGTAAAATAGTTGGAAAGTATTTTTAGGTTCCTTAAGCAATTAGTAGGATCTTCCTAGTGTTAGGTGTGGTACAGAAAAATGACAATATAAAGATAAAGTTAGGTGAACTTAAAGGAACTTTTTACATGATGATTGTTACCTTCATGAGAAATGAATGAGTTTTCTGAGGATGACTGGGCTGTGCAGGTCTTTGTGTGCGGATTGCATTCGTCGCTGTGAGGGTTTACAGAATCTGTCAAGCTTTGGAATAGGGTCAATGCACTAAATACGTTCGTAGTGGGAATTCTTGTGCTGTGAAAGACTTCAGGAAAACAGCTGTCTGAGAGCATTGAAGGTAACCTGGGCATGTGTGCTGCCCACCTTTTCACTGATAGTCACTGCAGCTTATTATAGTCACTGTGAGAGCCTCCTACTGTGGTGGGAGAAACAAGGCTGTCTTACCTAAGTAAAAATCAAAGTTGTACTTGAAAATTGAAATTGTGCCAGAAGGCAAAAATAACATTCATGACATTAGCGGACTGGGGCTTGTCTAGGGGAGCAGAGAATTTGTATTCTGCTTTCAGAATGAGGCATCAGCAAATCCAGCTCCTCACCCCAAGTAGCAGTACACTAGTCCTGGTTTTCAGCATAAGCAGATGGTCAAATAACTTTAAATTCAGATTTAGGGATTGCAAGCCAAATAATGTATCCTTACATTTTGCATTGTAAGTTCACAATTTGGTAGTACAGATTGATTGTATGAATTTCAAATGATGCCTGGTTTGATGAATATTTTTTGTTTGTATTAAATGTAATACAAATATTCAAATGTTGAGATCTGTTTGTTTTCTTGTTTGTTAATACCAAACCAGTGCAATGCATTGGCACAACAACATGTGTTGAGCAAGTACTTTTTTGTTTGTCTATTAATGCCCTAAATAGTAACAGTCAAATTAACAAAACAAACAAACAAGAAACCAAACTACAACTTTGTGCATTTGGCTGGTGTTTCAAAAGATGTTGAGGAGTGAAAGTTTTTCAGAAGAAAGTATGAACAAAGTGTAGAGAATCAGTGCATTGCAGTTCCATAATGCACTTAGTTTAAACCAACCTTCTTTACCCCTTTTGTCATTGTGTTCTTCTGGATCATCTCTTGGTGTTGTCAAGTACAATAGTCTCTATTCTATTTCTTTTTATCCAAGGTTTTTATTTTTCTGCAAGTGGCCTAAATTGTCAAGGGCAAGGTAGAAGGTGATCTGTGCCCAGCATCACACTGAGCATAGTGTAGGCATAGACATGATGCCCAGTCTCCAATTAGTCTTACCTGCGTTCTGCTACAATGATTGTTGTTTCTTTTATTTTGTCTTGATACAGCTGTCTGTCATGCTTGTGTCCTAGGGTTTTAAATGTCCTTTACATGTGTATTTACTGTAGTAGATTTGCAGTTCAGTTGTCCTGTTTTGTATAACTCTTGCTTTAAAGATAAATCTGAAATTTGGACATGTAGACAAAAATTCTTTGTGGTTCACAATGTTTTAAACTTTGCTTGCTAATATTTTTTTCCTAGAGTTAGACCTTCTTTAAAAATGAAATGATGTAATTGCATAGATTGTTGCATTGTCTAGCACTATCAGTTAGATAGGATGTTGAGAGCATGTGTAAGGATTACTGTTAACTTGCTGCTTGTATCTTTCAGATGTGTATTCTGGTTATTTGCTAAGCATTATGCCAGTTTTTTTAGTAAGTAATACTTTAATACCTTGGATAGAATCCTAAAATGGTTTGGGTTGGAACAGACCTTAAAGATCCTCCAGTTCCAACCTCTCTCGGCCATGGACAGGGACACTTTCCACTGGACCAGGTTATTCAGAGCTCCATCCAGCTGGGTCTTGAACTCCAGGGATGGGGAGTCCACAGCCTCTCTGAGCAACCTGTTCAGTGCCTTAGCATTCTCACTGTAAAGATTTTTTTTTTTTTAGTATCCAATCTAAACCTGCCTTCCTCCAACTTAAGGCCATTGTCCCTTGTCCCATCACTATGTGCCCTTGTGGAAAGTCCCTTTCCACATAAGCCTGGTAGTAAACTCTTTTTGGGCTATATACAGTTCTGTGTTCTGTGGGTGCAGACTTATAAAAATAATAATTTCCACTGGTTTAGATTAATCAATATTCATTTTACTACACTTTTTTGCTTATTTTCTATCTATGAGCTGCAGTCATAAGGCAGGATGCTTTATGAAAGGTTCTATTTGCAACCTGCTCTGGCAAGATGACAGAGTTAAAGGCACTTTCCTTGATCTTGACAGGACTCCAGATTCAGCAGTATTGTTCATTACAAGGATTACTTGGTGTCTTCATCTGTCGAAAGAACTTCTTTTTGTCTCAAAGTAACTCAGAGTAGACAAAATCACACATATTTTTGTGCAGGAGACACATGGAAGTCGATTGTGCTGATATTGATATTATGAATCGGAGTCTTCTGAATTTATGAAGGCTTGATGTGTTTGAATTTTGTATCTGATGTATGGATGTTGCAGGGATTTTTTTTGTCAGGGAATAAACAATAATGTTTCTTCTAGTGAAATGTGTCTAAATATTTTTTTTTCTCATGCCCTTTTTTTTTTTTTCTTTCTGAAAAATGGAAAATTATTTTAAGAAGAGCTAGAGAAGCTGATGATATAAATGTTACTATGTATTTACATAATTTTATTTTGGGCACTTTGTGTCCAACTTTATGCATTTTTGAAAGCAGCCTGACCAGATCTACTTGAAAAGCTTTGACAGGGCTGGAAACCTCTTTTATTTCTTTATTTTATTAAAGATCCTGGAGGTCTCTACTTCTCTTTGATGTATAAAAACAACAGAAGCTTCTTTGATTGAAGGAGATGCATAGCTGTTGGCTCATTTCTAGCGTTTTCTCAAAATAAATCAAAGCAGGTATTTTAAATGAAAAGAAATGTTTGCAAAGATCTGCAAATATAAATTCTGTAAAAGACAAAAGGTTTTCTGCAATAATCTTGATGGACTAAAGTTGTCTGTCAATCAGGAGCACTCTAGACTTGTAGATGAGTGCTGCATAAATAAGAAAGTAAAGCATATTGGTATGGATTCACACTGATCTTTGATCTGCATGAGTATTTTGAACACAAACTACTCATTATGTTCTCTAGTTTTTTTTTCCCTCACTATCTAGATATTATATATGTAGATATAGGCTATTAGTTTGTTACTTATGAGCTTGTTGCATTTTTAAACTTTTTATGCTTCATCTTACACAAAATATTACACAGTTTAAATTATACATTTCAGATACCAGGAAGGAAGTATCTGCTCTATACAAGTCCAGAGATGATTCTGAAAAATGAGTTTTTCCTTATTGCTATTGTTGGACAATGCCTTGCATGGCTTTGCTTTATTTCAGAAAAGACAAATATCTTTAAGTTGCTTTTCTAGAATTAAATAGCTCTAAACTTGGGTATTGGGATCTAATATATTCCAGGTATTCCCTTCCAAGCTTTTAGATATCAATTTGAAAATAAGTTTCAAGTAGAATGATATTGAAGTCTTCCTTAATCCAAGGGTAACAGGCTGCACAGCAGGATGGCAGTAAGAAGGGCCATTCAGCAGTCACCTGAATCCTTCATCAGCATTTGCTTGAAATACTTGCCTTAGTGTCTGGAGAGATCTGAACTATGCCAAATGGGATGTGAATTACAAGATTTATTTTTAGATTAAAAATTCATATTAAACAATATTATTAAGGTATCTTTTGCATGGAGAAACAGCAGATATTCCTCAGATATATAGTTGCTAAAAATGCCTTTGAGTATTAGTTTACCTTCCATTTACTCAAAATTATCTAAGAGTCTCTACTACTGACTAGTTGAAACTAGTGATTGTGGTTTTAGTTCAAGCTGTGCCTTATTTATTAGTGTCTCCCATGGCCCTTAACTGCTTGGTTTTGCTTCTTCCAAGACTGTGGTTGGTATAAGTTGAAGGGGCAAGGCAGAGACTCTAGCAATGCCATTAACATAATATAACAAAGAAATAACAGTATGACAAAAGTTTTAAAGATAAAATAACAAATTACTCCTCCCATCATTCAGACAATTCTTATCTCTAATGGGCTGCAGCAGAAAAGAGGAGGCTTGATTTTTTAATTTGCTTCTAACTTGGTGGTTAATGATGAGAAAAAAATTAATTTGTACACAGGCTTACTCTACCTGAGTGGTGTGAAAGCTCTTATAAAAACAGCTTCTTCCTTGGATATCGTACTGTTTTTTAACAATAGTTAAAAATTGTCCACTGTTCTATGGAGTTTTTTCAGATGATAAAGGAAAATTAGTTTTGGAGAGATGCTGCATTTAATGTTATCCCTGTTATAATGGAGATCGGGTAATGTATTTAGCACCTGTATTCCTCAAGCCTCACAAGTATGAGAAATTGCACAAAAATGTATTAAGCAAAATGGGCATAAAGGCCAAGAAAGTCTGCCATTTGTAAGAATGTAATGCTTAAAATGAGAATTGATACATAAGTTTCAAGATTTTTACTGAAATTAATGGATTTTATTAATTGTACTTTTCTAATGGCTTTCTTTTTTCCTAGGCACGAGCTTTAACGCCTCAGACAGCAGAAACAGATGCAATAAGATTTTTGGTTGGAACACAGTCTCTCAGATATGATAATCAGGTAATTTTTCCGTCAAATGTCAGTTGTAATTTTTACCACTTTTTGTAACATTGTTTCAATATCATCCCTCTTCCTTTCTCCCCCTATTGAGTATGAGCATTGATAGTCAACGTTGAAGGCTTCTGTGGGTAGAATGTAAAGATATTGGTAGGAAATAGAGGTGAATGGAAGCTGTTTGTATTTTCTGAAAATTATATTGCTCTTCTAAATTGTGTGACTAAATCAGATTGGTTTAGTAAAGAAGCTGCCATATTTTTGTTAATTAGAATCTATAGATGCTCTGGAGCTATCTTTAAATCCCTGAAGAGATGCAAAGTAAAACAAAAGTCTTTAAGCCTTAATTGCTTCTAATGGGACTCCTGATACATGCACAGTTCAGTGTACGTGATGCTTCATAAACTGGATTTTTCAATATTCATTACTGGAAATCAGTCCTTTGCTTACTGGAAATCATGTCCTTTCTGGTCATTCAAACAATTCAAACTAAAATTTGAGTGACTTTCACGGCTCAGTTTCTGTTGGGCTGTTTCTTCTGAGGTTAAGTGTATGAGTTGTAATTATACAGCAAATTTAATTTTTGTGACTGAATTTCAGTAGAAATCATACTGAAACAAGTTCGTGAGGCTGAAAGGGTTAGCAGGTTGTACTGAGTGCAGGTGGCAAGTCTTGGGTAGCAGGAGAGCTGCAGTGGTGGCCTCTGAGAAGAGGCCAAGGGTTGCCTGTGCCAGACATGGCTGGTTCCAGTGAATCCACTTCAGGACACAGGTGAGTCAGTTTCCCATGAAGGCCCTGTGCTGAAGCAGAGGAACAGAGTGAGATGCAAAGAGCATCACAGAGAAAACACCCATAACCACTACTGCTCCACATCCCTCTGCCCCATTTGAAAGGATCAGAGTCTGGGTTGAAGTTCAGCCTGGAAAGTAGGGGAGAGAAGGTACTTGTTTATTTTAACTGCCAATGGACTAATTCATTCACCCAAGTCTGTTTTGCCCAGAATATTAGTTAGTAAGTGACCTCCCTGTCTGTAGATTGGCACATAAACGATCTCATTCCTATTCTTCCTGCTTTCTCCCCCTGTCTTTCCTGGGGAGAGCAGGTGTCTGGGTGGGAGTCTGTTAGCTAAGGCTAGCACCCACCACAGAAGTCCCTGGCAGTGAATGGAGTGACCAACTCTTTTGAAAATGGCCTGTAATGGGCTGCACAAAATCACTTGGAACCATAGCTTTGGACACATAAGCTGTCCATTCCCAGTGAGGTTTTGAGTTCATTACTCAATGATAATATTGGATAAGACTCAAGAAAAGTTATTCCAAGGCATAAGGGGGATGGAGTATGCAGTTTATTTATATTTCAAGTAATATTTGGGCAAAGAGTAACAAAAGAAGTGGCAGATGCACTTAGTTAAAATTAGAAGTTCAATGCACACAATTATATTTTTGATTGTGCTGTCTCTTGCTCTTCAAATATTTGGTATAATTTTTTTTTTCTTTTACTGTGATTTCTGTGATGATTTTACAACTTGTTCAACTCATTAAATCCTGATACAAAATTGTTGTTGAAGAGTGGTTCTCACCAGTTGATAGCCAACAGATCTTTAATAATTTAAATTTTCTGATTTTGGTAAGTTTATTGGGTATATGCTATGTATTTTGGAAATGTTTGCATATGTTTCAACTTTTTGTATGCTTTTCTTTCTCTAGTGAATAACATTAACAATAGAAATGCAGGAGAATTTCTAGTGTATTCACAAATATTTGGAGGTTATTGGCCTTTAGCTGTGCCTCAGGCCATCATTTCTTCTCAGCTAGTTCCTCAGTCCCCAAGAAGTGCCCTAGGCTCAGCTCATTATAACTTAATTCAGCACTAGGTTCTCTATATTTGCTTAAAAACTTTTTTAGTTACCTGACCAAACTTATGAGCTTTCTTGCAACACTTAATACTTTACTAAGTCCTGCACAGCAAGAGGTTTTATCATGTGCAGATTATTTCTTCCCTTCTGGTCATGGGCAGGTGTAGTGCAAATGAAAGAGCAATAATTTTACAGCTGGCCTGATAACTTTTGCCTCATTGAGGTGTATTGCTGTATAAAGCAATTTTAGGTATTCATAGGAGAATATATTTTAGGTGAAAATAATTTCCTATTAATACTAGTATTTCAAAGGAAAGGAAAGTTTTTATAAGATTTTACCTTATGCTAATATTTGACATATTAATAATGTATAGTACCTGGCATTTGGTCCATGCTGCAGATGGCTTAATTAGTAGCACTGTGTTCTGTATGGTGTAGTTTTGGAACTTTTGTCCTCAGTACTTTCATTGTTGCTAAACTTTGTGTTTATTGTATGCATTGGAAATATCCAAGTATGTAATTTATTCTTTCCTCATCTCATTCTCAGAACTCTTCAAGTTATTTTCAGTCTGGTGTTTTAGAACTTAAAATACTTATTTTCATTATTTATATAGTGCATTGCATCTGCTGTATACAGCACCTCAAACCTTGTGTCAGTTCTGGGTTCCTCACTGCAGTGAAGACTTTGAGGTGCTGTAGTAGGTCCAGAGAAGAGTGATGGAGGTGGTGATGGGTCTGGAGCACAACTGTTATGAGGAGCAGCTGAGGGAGCTGGGGCTGTTTATTCTGGAGAAAAGGAGACTGGGGGAGGCATGGGGGGTGTGTTATCACTGTCTACAGCTACCTGAAAGAAGGTTGTGCCAGGTGGGGGTCGGTCTCTTCTGCCAGCCAGGAGACAGGACAGGTGAGAAGAAATAACCTTAAGTTACACCAGGAGAAGTTCAAGCTGGATATTAGGAAAAATGTTTTCATGGAAAGGGTTGTAAAGCGTTGGAAAAGGCTGCCCATGGAAGTAGTGGAGTCATCATCCCTGGAAGAGCTCAAAAGAGTGTGAATATGGCACTTGAGGACATGGTTTAATGGTGAACGTGGTGGTGTACAGTATTTGGCATTAGAATACTTTCTATGACATTTCTGTTGTCCTTAGTATTTAGTGAAGTGAATATTCCATATATCATGTATTCAAATCAATAGGAAGATTCTTAGCAAAAAAACATTGGGGGACATTCTGCAGTTCTTTCTGTTATGCTGATCAACTTATTCTGGTAGGTAGTGTTGATTGGCATAGCTGTGAAAGATGTAATTTTTCAACTCACAAGATGTAAGCAATACTGCTGCATAAGAATTAAATTTCATATTTCCCAAAATCTCAGTCTAGGCCTTTCCTGAGCTATCTGTGTGTTCCACCAGTTTACAGCTGTCCATGTTGTCAGCTGAATTGGAAACATAACAGCAGAGAGAGATTGGTTATCTGTGCCTTCAAAGGGCTTCAGGTGGGGTAAAGAGCACTCCTTTATATGCTGAGTGATTTTCAACCTGGTTAGTGTGGGAAGAGATGTGTGTGACTGTAGTAAATGGGGTTTACATTTATGGTTCACTTTCTTGGGTGAGAAACTTGGCCTGAGTTGCCAAAGGAGACTCCAAACAAAAACAAGGTATGAGGTTAAACTGATCTATTTTGTCACTCTAAGACGGATATGCAGTTGTTGGGGTAGATGGAAAATGTTCAGATTCTTGAATAGATTCCTAGGTTCAAGGCAGTAAATGAAGTCTAAAAAGACAACTTGCTAATCAACTGCAGAGGCAGTTCTATGTCTGGGATGAAAAAATGGAAGAATAATATAGGTGATGAGGTGCAGGATTATATTTGAAGAAGGAGTTTCTGATGACTGTTTGGGCAATAAAATAAAAGGTAATGTGTAAACCCATCCCCTTAAAAATAATAGTGTTAAAATGAAGATGAGACCTATATTGCAGTTTCTGTATTTTAAGAAAATCTGTATTTCTGTATAGCTAAGATTTTTGCAATGATTCAGTAGTTAATTTAGTTAACTGGATTCAGTCATGATGATAGGGAAACTCTTGGCCTTTTTTTTCCCTCTTCATTCTACACCCAACTTTGAAAACTAATTTTTAATGAGGATACAGTTCCTCAAAATTTGAGTGTTCTAAATTTATTTGTCCACTGTTGAGCTTAGGGGAATTAGTACCATGAATAAAGTTCCTTCTGTACATTATGCCAGGCTAAAATCTTCCTAAATTCCTTGTACTTCTGCAGCAACTATAGAAAAACAGCTGACTAAAAAAAGGGCAGGAAAAATGATAGACCTATTAAAAAAAAAAAAAAAACACATAGCAAAGAAACCTGCAACAAACAAAAATGAAAATAATAAAAAGCAAACTTAGTTCTGACTTTTAAAATATTTATTATTTAAATTTTAAATATTTAAATATTATTGTTTTTCTTCATATTTCAGTACTTTGTTTCCATATAGTATGAAAAGAGTAGATTTGTATTTTCGTAGTGATATGTGACTGCTAAAGTGAACTGTCAAAGTTTCTTACTGAGTGTAAAGTACTTGCTTCAAAGAAGAGTCCTTTCCCTCTCCTTATTTCTTTGTAGATGATTTGAATTATATGATTTGGATACAGAATTGTTGCAGACATCTAGACTAAGGATTGTAATGTTGCTATTTTTGTTTATTGCTATAAGAAGTGTTGGATTGTGATGTGTAGCTTATTTACTATTAGCCATAAAATGAGAAATCACCTTCAAGTTGAAAATTGAGAATAAGCATGGCATTTCCTCAAACAGGGAAATTGCTTGTGTTTTCCTAGAAAAGTTAATCCTGCATGAAATCAATGATATAGTAAATTGTTAGTATAACAATTAATTAAAGTCGATATTGGTTATAAAAATCCCATTAAATTGTTCCATGTAGTCATTGAGTATAATTAAGACCCACAGGAAAACATTTGAAACCCTAATGTTCTATTTTATTGTATTTGCAGATTCACATCATAGATTTTGATGATGAAAATAACATTATAAACAAAAATGTTCTCCTTCATCAAGTGGGTGAAATTTGGCACATTAGTACAAGTCCTGCTGATAAAGGTGTACTTGCAACCTGCTACAATAAAAGTAAGTCCTTTTTAAATATGCTCAACTTGTACAAGTGCTTTGGTATTTTTCAATGTGTAAAGTTTGACCCTCTAGCTACGTGCAGACACTCTCAGTTGGAATTATCAACACAGATTTCTAAAAAAATCTGCAGCTCTTTTATCCATACTTCATTTTTGTCATATCCTTAGGTTACCTTGGTTAGAAGTCAACTTCTGCATTCATATTAAGAAAAGCAGCAAAATGAACCTTATGCTTGGCTGACGAATGCAAAGCATGGCAAATAAAATATATTCCTGTTACTTTAAGCATAAGTTTTATTGATGTTTGCTTTTGAAAGTGCAAGTAAATGTCTTTCAAAATATGCTGGCATCAAGCTTTACTTAAAACTGCAGATGAAGTTTGTATATAATGTTATTTTTCATATGTGAAATGCAGGTATGCCCATAGAGAGCTACAGCTTTTTATTTAAATATTTCCTCAGTAGGAATGCTCCCTGTCTAACCTTACCATAAGTGCACAACTATTGAGATTAAGAATCTCTGTGCAATTCCTGAGTGAGGCAGGTGTGAAGATTTTCTGTCATGAGGCTTGAAAAATCCACTTGCATCACTTGGAGAAGAGGGTGATTCTTCTCTCTGACAAGAAATTTGTGGTGTCAATTAAGTAAATATTATTTTGTCTAGTCAATATTAGTCTGTTCTTGCATGGAAAAGCAGTCCAAGAGTATAACAATTAAGGAGTGAGTTTCAGGCTTTGTACATCTGTGAACAGTTGTAGAGATGTGTGTTCCTGCTGTTCAGCCTTCTGGTTGAACTAGGGAGAGGATTCCAGGATTGTTTAGTTCTCCTAATTCTTTTGGATTTAAATAAAACTGCTAAAATTTGAATTTCTTTCACAAATCTTAGGTGATTTTTTAAAACCAATGATAGAAGGTAAGTTAAGTAGATTTTTCCATTGAAATTATTGTGGGCATTTTGATTGAGAGCCTTTGTATGAGATTTCCAATTTCCTTTATTGGACCTAATAAATCATATGAATGTGTTCTATTCCAGATTATTTGTGTTCTAGATTTAGTTTATCTGATTTCTTAATATTAAGCTCTGTTGTTTGTTCTTCATGCATCTTATGTTAGAATTACCATCCATTAACATTCTGCAGAAAACAAGTTCTCATTCTCAAATGGTGATTACTGACTCTAAATGGCAATGTATAGAACTGAAAGCACACAGTGTGGGGTTCTGTAATAAGGGATAGTGACTTCAGCAGATGACTTATTTCAAGTAGCAATGCAGCCAAATTAAGCAATCAAAACCTTTACAACTCTTAATGTATTGCATTTCTTTGTTGTTTTAAAAAGACTCAACTCATTTTCTCATTGAACTACAAGTCAAATGAGATGATGCTTTTAGGAACAGTTCTAAGTATTGTGCCCATCCCTTGTGTCTGGGCCCAGCACTTCTGTCAAGACTTGAACATTGTTGAAACTAGGAGATTGGAGAAATGTGAGATGTGTGCATTGTTAATAGCTGTTTTTCCAAGTTGCTTAAAGAAATGATAAAATGTGGCATTGAAGAGAAATGGAATTACATATGTTTTCCATTTCCTAGCTCACTGGATGAGCTAATGGAATAGGGTGACATTTCCTCCTTTATATTGAGAAAGATACTGAGTTTTCTTTTACTCTTGCATATTTGCAAAGAGTTACAATAACTGAGGTGTGAAAAAAGGATGTTGTAGGTTCAAATAGAAGTACACTTTTTCACAGCTGTCCTGATCTTTGATTTTTGTTAAGAATCTGCCTTTTATATAGGAAGTTTGGGGAATATAAATTTCTTTTTTCAAATGCAGTGAAAATCTTTCCATGGTATCCAGTTGTCATCCCCTGTTATGTTATTGAGACATTGAGACTCTTGTTTATTTTTTACTTAACTACTTGATAGTTAATATCACTGCCTGAAAGTCACAGATGGCAGCAATCTTGCTCTATGTTTGGAAATACAAATGAGATGCTGGTTTGCTTATCTTTTTTCATGAGGGGATAAAACTTAGCAAAATAATGTAATATGTAAAGCTTTTTGATAATTTCTTCTGAGTCCTAAGAATTCTGTGTGGGAAATGGGTGTGTGCATTCAGCTGTAACAATGGGTTGTCTCTGGGGTCAAGGTTCAAAGAAAGTTTAAGCCTCTCTGTATGTTTGAGAAGAGTGCTGTTGTAATAATGCTTGGAGATTTTTACTACTCTGGTTGAGAGATGCCTTCAATTGATATACCAGAAGTCTTAATCAAAACTCAAAAAATCCTCTCATATGGGGAAGTTTTTACATTTGATTTGGTTTTGTTGTTGCTGTTTTGTTGTTCTGGTTTTTGTTTGTTTGTTTGTTTTTGGTTTTTTTTGGTTTTTTTTTTTGTTTGTTTGTTTGTTGTTTTTTTTTTTTTTTTTTTTTTTCATTTCAAAGACAGTATTTTTAACTACTTCTATAAAATCCCACAGCATCATGCTTGGATCTGAATATTTATTTCCCATGTGTGTGGATATGTAAATTTGTATGGGTTGTTTTTTCCTGAATCATACAAGTAGGAAAGCTCATTCAGAAGTAGAAACAATCTAGCCTTGTCACTCTCTGGGAGCATGATTTCTTTTTTTTTCCTCCTGACTTGAAGGGTATGTGAAATATTTTTACTTGTCCTTGACTTGTAAGTGAAAGAGGCATAAAGAGGTAGAACTTAAAATGTATTTATTACACCTAATGAAGAACAAAGTCATGTACTTATGAGTCATAATAACTATGCTTCTATGTCAATAAAAAATAATTTCCTTGTTGTCCACTAGATTATTTTCTTTAAGTGCTCACTTTTGATAAAATCAGATATTTTGCCCCTAAATGACTATACTTGCAGCAACCACAGTTCAGTCATTGTTTTGAGATGAGCTTTTGCTTTTAGAAACTCTAGGCAAAATATGTCAAAAGTGCCAAGTATAGCATATTTCCATGATTGGGTACAGACTCTCCACTCATATTTTTTGCTTTACTGCCCTTTTACATAAAGAGTAAAAGAATATTTATTATTTACTGACATTGATTCTGCATATCTTTACATTCTATGCTTTCAAGAAAAGAAGGTCCCCCTAAAAAGTAAAAATGGCTCGGATAACTTTCTTGTTCACAAGAAGTCACAGGAAAGTTTAAATCCTTGCTAAATATGTAATTTGGGAGCTATATTCTCTAAACAGTCAGTAAAGTTAAATCAAATGGTGCTCCGTATTCTTTGTTCAAGATACTTTACTAGAGTATCAATGTACAATTGGGTTTTCAAAAGGAAAATACCTCCCTGACTCTGAAGTCAAAGTGAAGGAAACCGCCTTTTTTTGTTAGCATCAGTGTTTACAACTTTGTCTAATTTTGACATTGCATCATTAATGAAGCCTTGTATTTTTTCATTCTCAATTATGACATTAACTAGAATAATAGTGGTTCCAGTAGCATTGGAACAATTGTGTCTTTGAATATTAACCAGAAATTCCATTTTCTAGGACATTTTGTCTTAATATAAAAAAAAAATTGTGGAACTGTGTCTCCTCTCATGCCCCTCCTTATGCACACACTTCAAAAATACTGACTTAATCACATAATTACAAAGGGAAAATTTCTTAGACTCAGTTCCTGCCTCACTGATCATGAATATGCCACTTAGGAAATTTTATACTCTTACAACTGATATTATAGGAAGATGATTTTATTCTCAAGTGATAGGGTTACTAGTTATATATAATCTTGTCCAACCTCCAAAAAAGATTAGGAATTTGCTATGCTGGCGGTACAGCGCTTGCCTGTGCTACACATTTCTAACTCACTCCCCAATGTGGTGTGCTAGAAATGTATTAAGACCATCCCGGTGTAACTGACATTGCTAAGAGACAAGATGTGTCTTCAGGAGACACTGAGAAGTAGCTCCTCTTTTTGTAAATGTGTTTGGCAGCTACTTGATGTTATGAGAATTAGGAATGTTGTATTTTATCACAGATTCCCTAAGTGAAGAGAGGAAGGACATAAATATATGAAAGAAGCTACGTATAAAAGGAAAAAAGAAGGATTATAGTCTAAATATCTCCAGGACAGGGGAAGAAGACTTTGTAAAATTAATATCTGAGGTATCCAGAACTCAAGCACTATTAGTCAGTTTTGTGACATGTTGATGCATAGTTTTTCTCTTCTAATACAGCAAATCAACCGAATTAAAACAGGGGTGTTTTTTTTCCTCTTGAAGAGAATAAGATTGTTACTGCCAGCTTTGAAGTAAGTAAAAATCAAGGGGAGAAATGAGTTTGGTAGTCTTCTAGCTTTAGAAGTTAAATTAGATTGTTAAAGTTCAGTATGAGACAGATTAGGTCTTAAAAAACTAAAATGTTGAATTCTTAGAGAACAATGCAATTTAGAGATGGTTTTTTGGTGATGATAATAAAAGTGACTATAAGCTAGAGTGCTACAGTTGCATTATAATTTGTTTAATGCCTAATCTCTGAAAATTTATATGTTTTTGTTTGCCTAAGATACTTACTAATATCCTAAAGTTATGTTCAGCAAAGCAGAAGTCATATAATTTGCTTTATAGTAGCCCAGAATTAAAATGGAGGATGCTGTATTTAGTGGAAAATCCCTGTCAGAACAATCCTAGGAACTTTACACCTTTCTCCTTTCTTGCTGTTCTGACTAGTTGTAGTTAGTTGACTATTCTCTTTTTTATTACTTTCATGAAATTAAAATTGGACAGAAGTGGCACTTCTAAAAAGTGAATAAGAAAGGTGACAACGTAATTAAGAAGATCATAGCATTTTTTAGTAGAAATCCACATTTAAATATCAGAACAGAAAAATTATGGGGTGGGTTGAGGGTCAAGAATGTACCCTCCAAATAATGATATGAACCAATGAGAATAATGGTACACTAAATATAATAAGTTGAAAAATGAAGATAAATTAGTCTTCAAGAAGCTGGTAACTAACCAAGTGCTCTCTTCTACTGCTAGGGGGAAAATCATTTCACATGTGTATTCCCTACTGCAAGTTTGAAAGATGCTTGCTTCATTATTCAGATGAACATCCTAGCCTACTCTAGGATAATTTTTTCATTGTGAAAAAGTGTATTGACAAAACCCTCTAAATCACACTAAAGGGGAGTCACTTGGAAACTTGAACAGTGGAGACCTGACAGAGTGCTAGACTCCATTGGAAAATTATCTAGATATAGTCTCAGTATTCCCCAAGTTTCAGGCTATAGCAGGGGAATTCAAAAAGCTGCTTCATAGACTTTTAATAATGTTCTGAGGCAGCAAGAAATACCAACAGTCAACGGGCTGGGGTGTGTTTAATATTTTTTGTATGTAAAGTAGGTGATGGAAGCCTCAGCTCTACAAATGCCTGAAGAAATTTGGATCCCTATATTGATACAATGATTAATATGATGTTGGGTAATAATTGGAAATATGTTGATGATGCCCTTTTTGTCATTCCAGCTTATCATACCCTGTTACAAAGTGTTTGAAAAATTTCCAAGTTAGGTGGATGTGCAGTGGTGGATGCAGCTTGTCTGTGGTTTTGGGGGCTGGGGGGAGTCATGCCTTGAATTTGCTTTGTTTCATACAGAGCTTCTTTTTGATCTGTTGCCTTGTTGATACATCCCTCCCTGTCTCTCACCTGCTGTTTTGGGATACTGTTAAAATGGAGGCAGACTATTTCCTGTGGACTTATAAAGTAAACTTCAGCTACATCATTAAAGGAATGGGGAATTCAGGGGGATTTTTCTGTAAGCTGTCTAAAGAGTTCTGCAGCCATTTGCCAGTTTGCCAGCAATGGATGGTTCTTTTCGAGTGACTCTTGGATCTGGTCTCTGTGGACCAGAATAAGTAAAGCTGTTGAAATGAATGATCATGGTGATGAATTTGGGGAAAGCTGTCATTCTAAAATAATGTTTTATAAATACAATTATAGTTTTTACAGCATTATTTGCAAACTCTGAATATAGCTTTCATTATATCCAATAAGCTAGAATTAACCCCCAGATTTATGCATTGCTCTGAGATACAGATTAATCTATTTAGCATGTCAGCAAAGAAACTAGTGGCTTGTCTGGATTTTGATACTGTATAATGGCCAGCTGCTTGGGTAGTTACTGTGTTCTGTTAGATGTTCTATAGAAACTTAGCAATGGTAAAATTGTTTGGGAAGTTATGGGTTAAGGCAAACTGCTGGTGAGTTTGCATGATATGATGGGGAGATAAAGGAGAGGAAATAGAAAAATGATCCAGACCAAAAACTCTGCATAGATGGAAAATAGTTTGCCTGCTGAACGTGCAGTTGGATCTGGGTAGTGGTTTCCATTATTGCAAAGGTGAATTTTTAGGATGTGATTGTATGCAGCTACCATAGGTGCAGGAGAAAGATATGCTTGGAGGGGCAAGAGTAAAGGACCATGTCTCACAGCCTAATTGTAGACAGCTGTACTGTTGTTGTCAAGGGTCTAATAGGGGAAATGCTTGCTGAAAGACAAAGTGAGGAAATTAAGGCAATGGTAGAGTTGGAGAAATAAGGAGATCCCAAAACCAGGTAAGGGATATGTGAGAACACAAGGAGGTATGGCATGGTAAAATAGCTTTTGGGCAGTCAGTCAGTGGGAGGATTGAGAAATGTTAGGGATAACATTCCTAGGTGTTAGCAGACATTTGGTGTCTGTCCATACAAAAATCTATTGTGGTGGTTAAATGTCTGCATATTTTGGTTTTTGGTTAGCATTTTGGTTTTGCATTTTGTTTCTTCTTTATCTGTGGCAACTTCTGCTATTTTCCTGTTTTCTTCCTTTCCATGGCATTTACTGAAAGGATCGGTGAAATAATTTGCCAAGTTTTAGTTTTGTTGCTATCAGAAGAACAGTGGTCTAGAGACTTCAGCTTCTCTTTTAGCTGTTTTAAACTGTGCCAGCAAACTAAACGGAACGATAATGCTGATTATTTATGCAATTATGAATTGGGTTGCAAGGGTATTTTCATGACCACAAGAGTACTTGTATGTAATTGAAAACCTGAAAATTAGTATGTCACAATCTAGGCGATAAAAATAACAGCATTAAAGTCTGACATTTGGTATGATTTACTGTAATGGTGTCAGGTAGGGTGGAAGCTGATGTGGAAAGTGTGTGTGTGAGCTGTATCAACACTGAAAACAATTTAAGAAAACAACCCTTACCTGCTAGTTTGTGAGGGGTAGAACTTGCGAGGGATAGAACTGTGAAAGTCTTAATGTTGAATAATCAGGTTTTGGTATCAGTCAGCTGACTGCATATTTGTTGGGGTTTTATTTTTGTTTGTTTGGTTGGTTTTTTTACAGCAATATTGCTATAATAAAAATTTTTACTGGAAATTGTAACCTGTAGAGTAAAATAAATAATCTCAGGATATTAGACTGATATAAGGTTATATATGTATTATAATAACTTGGAACAGGCCATGGCATTGACCTAGGGACTGACTTGCAGTAGGGCCTACTGTTAAACTATGAGGGTGCTCCCTGAGCAGTTTTGGTGTGGGCCAAGTTACATTGTCTGTACTTTCAGACAATGATGTAGACCAGGAAATTCATGAGTAGTTGGAGTGTAGCCTCTTTCTTTTAATTTAGCCTGCAAAAAAATTCAGCTTGATTGTGCTTTCTGGCCTCAGGGCTGTAGACCTGTACTTGACATTATTTTAAGTCATAAATTGCCAAAAAATACCTGTCATAGTTCTCCATTACAGACTTCTATAAAATACAGAGACTGTTTGTTTTGGAGAATTTACTGAAGAGAAACATACAAGGACTTCAGAAATTAGATTAAAGGCATGATAAATATGTATATAAAATAAATTATAGTATGAAGATCTGGTCAATAATTTCTGTTCTCCTGATCTCAATAATACAATGGTTCTGTTATGTGACTTATTTCACAAACTTAAGAGCAATAATTTTAGAGATAATTTCAGCCTTCTAGAGAAGAGGATATTTTGAAACAGTTATCCTTTTTTGTATTGCATTTTTACAGTGTCTGGTGCCATGGGGTGGTTTTGTTGTGATAAGGATTAGTAGGTGTTGTGGAGGCTCTTCTTAAAGAATCTTGATGAATTAAAGCGAAAGCTTCATGCTGCTCAATCTGAAGAGAATGTTTAATTACTGGGTATAATGGTCATGCATTCATTGAGGCAAAATTAAGTTTCTAGCAATGATAATTGTCTTAATTTGTACTGGTTCTTTCTTCTGAAGAAGGTACTTCTTTTCTATCTGCTTTCAGATACCAAATGCTGAATCAGATCATGAGCTGGAGTTGTTTGCCAGCTTGGTGATTTTTGAGTTCATAGAAAGGCTTATCAGGTTTTCATGGGGCTGTGAAACAATCACTTCTCTTTATTCTCAGTGCCCTTGTAAGGATGCCAATGTTTTGCTGGCTCCCTCATCTACTGCTGCACATAAGGCTCAGGAAACTGTCAATCTTGATAAAAAAGCTTTTTCCTGAACTGTAACTACCACTTTAGAGTACAGCATCATGTTGGGATGGCTTGAACTGTTTTTCTCTACATGCATTAACTAAGTTTTGTAAACAGAGGAGCTCATCTTTTGAGTCCTTCTATTCTCACCTTTTCCATGGCATAAAATTACCTGAAAGTGCCAGGTCTGCAAGACTAGGTAGTTGACACTGTTAGACTAATCATGCTGTTTCAGGAGCTCACAGTGGAATGCTTCCTCTGGTTTTAACTTTGGCCTTTCAGATAAATCTTTGTTTTAAATCCATGAGATAAAGCTAGATTAATTGCTTTTACTTGGAAGAGATAAAACTAAATTTAAAAGCAGAATCTTTATCTAATCTAAATTTAAAAGCGTAATCAGTAAGTTTCTAGGTTGCTGTCATCTTTTGTATTTGTGCTTGTCCCTGCTTCTCCTAGGAATTCAAATTCTTATTCAAATCCATGGAAACATATGTGGAAACACACTTATTGTCTTAGTTCAAATGTATTTTTAAACTCCTGCAAAAAATAGGTTCTGCACTTCTGTTTCATGTAGGGACGTTGAAAGCCACCAGAGGGCAAGAGGAAGTGTGACTGGACAAAGCTGTTACCTGCAAATTTCCACATGCTGGCAGGCATGTGTGTGCACACATCCTGGTTTTCACTTGGATTTTTTCAAACAAGATAGGTGCCCTGGTGCAGTGGTTATGAAGACTTCATACAAATAGCTTGCATTTATGGATTCAGAGCATACAAACACAAAACTGGTGTTTAATTTTGTTGGAAATAGTTTGCCTTTAAAATCAATGAGTTATGGCTGTTTGGTGCATTGCACTTACACACAGTGAACTCGTGTATTAAAAAAACTTTCTGCAGAGAAAATTCATCAGTAAGGATACTGGAAATAATACTGCTGGTGATGCTTCATCTGCTTAGTATTGAAGACAGCAGGTGACACTTTTGCCTTGCTGTAATGAAAGCACTCTGTGTAGGGAAATCATTGGTACAGCCATGGGATATGCTACAGTCATTAAAATGGGCACAGAAATTGAATGCATCTTTAAACATTCCCTCTTCTCAGCAGTAGTGGTATGATGTACAGAAGAAGATTTATTCCCATAGTTTGAAGGAAGAAATAAATGTCCTTGATGTTCTTAATGTTCTTTTAATGTTTTTTTTTTCCCTAGGAATTCTAGCTGTTATGTGATTTCAGTGTTTCTTTACAAATAGCTTGCAGTAAGATTTTAAATGAAATGGTTGACTATTTCATCCATGTGATGAAAAAATGCTACCCAAGTGATGAACAGCTTGAGAAATTGTTCTATGTTAATTCTGTTCAAATTTGAAGGGCTGTATACATAGATATATATTGAGTTCTGTCCAGATGAGAGGTAATGTAGCTGTCATATCATAGTCTGTGCTATAACCTTACTTGTATGTGAGACTGCTGTAGGAGTTAAGCTCAGCAATTCTCAGCCAGTGTGTAAGAGCAGATGCATAGTGAAAAGTGTAAGAGCTGGGGGACCATGGACCATGTATAATATAATTAACTTGAAGCACAGATCCTTGTTATCCCTTGATTTAGAATCTCATCTTTATTTGACAGCGATTATCAGGATAATTGCAACATTTTTGGTATGAAGCAAAAGAAAATGAATGTCAGAAGAGGGAGGAGAGAAAATGACAGAAATTCAAGTATAGCAGAATGGTCCTGATACTGAAAAGAGTGCTTTAAATGCAGAAAGTAGATAAAATGCTTCTGAATTAGTGCTGTCACTGAGGGATAATCTCTTAAATTATCAGACTGCTCTCTTTCACTGTTAGAAGGTTTAATTCTCTTCCTCTTCTTAATTTTTTTTTAACTTAGAACAAAAGACGTGTTTTTCTGCCTCTAATTTGAAGTAGTTTTTAAACTCTATTTTCAAATATTGATCTCAACTAATGTAAAAGACTGCAAGAGAATGCGTTCTTTTGCTATCTCCAGTCAATGCTATTGTTGCACTAAGTAACATTTTGCAGAAACACCTAAATTCTTACAGTTTGTGTTTAGGCATTCTTGTGCAATGAGTTTGTTGTGTAAGTGAAAGTTAAAGGCGTGCTTTTCTCTATATTAGTCTAGTTTTGTATTAGACTTCAGAGTTATTTCCAAATAATGCAAGTGCAAGTTCCTTCTAGTAAATGTTAAGACATTTTGCAACCTCACTTTTTTTGCATTCCATTTTTTGTGACATTCTTTCTACCATGAAAAGATAGCCTGCTTTCTTTTTCCATTATCCCATCCTTCCTGGAAAGCTGGAGTGGCCAAGGGAGTGTCTTGTGCTTCATACCCTTAAGAGAATTATTAGGGTATTATTTCTTCTTTTTTTTCCCCCCTCTTGCTGACTTGTCAACATCACAATTCAAGTACTAGCAACAGCTTAAATAGTTAGAAAAATGATAATTTTTTTATAAAGTAGCAAATCTTGAGTTATTGTAGTTATATGATGACATCAATTCTGTAGCATATTCTATTATCTTCATGTCGTCATATGAAAACATGTTAAAATGTTTTGAAGACTATTTTAGTTTGAGATTTTTCTCCTGATTCTGGGTGATAGTTTGCAGCCTTAATTCTCTTGTGTGTATGAGGTGGGGCTTTTTTATGTGTCATCAAACAAGCATCAATGTTTCTGACCATTAGACGTAAAACTTAGGACATTTCTGCTACAGCAGCAATTTGAATGACAGCTACAGGAAGTATGAGAATTTGAGATTAATATTTGTGTCTCTTTTGATATTGTGACTATTTTGCAGCTCAGCATAGTTTTATGATCTCCACTGTGGGTGCACATGCCATCTAGTAGACTAACAGGAATGCCATTTACTTTCTCAAAGTCCTCAGGAACCTCTCTCCAGCACCATGACCTTTCAGAGTTAATTTAAACTGGCCTCATAAATACATTATCCATTTATCAGTTCTTGTGGATGCATTACTGGGATCCAATTTCTTTAAATATTTCCTGACTTGACTTTCCCACTGGTCTTGGCAGCCTGGGATCCCTCAATCCTGAGGATAGCAAAGACCCCTCCACTAGACACTGAGCTTATTAAAGTCATACACAAGGACCAAGACTATAAATATGAAACTCCTTCTCATTGTCAGAAGATTGTGTTATCCTTTGTTTCATCCTTCTAGCAGACACCAACTGCGTGTTGCCGCTTTGGTCTACCTTCTAATCCTAAACCATAATCTCTCATTTGAGCTGGGAGCTCCATACACTCTAGTTGCTGCTGTTCATAAAGGGTGATTCTCCCTTCTCACCTTCTTGATCCATCCCTCCTAAAGATCCATACCTCTAATCCCAGTGAGATTGTACACACCAATAAGACTCTGTATTTGACATTAATATACGGTGTACTTGGTCAGTACTAGCAAAGGAATTTCCTATCCCTGAGCTCAAGATTTGACCGCCAAAGTATTTCTGGGTTTGTTTCTATTTGGTTATGTTTTCATAATTACTTTTCTTAGATTATAAGCCTTTTTGGAAGGAGCTACATATCTTTCTGCACTTGAGTTCAATAAAAAAATGCCATGGGGTTTCTCTCTTGTGAGTGTTTCTGAGGTGTAAACAAATGAGAACTGCATAGTTATTAGCAGCCAACTAACATGATGTATTGTTTGAATGCCCCTAGTTGAGAAAACTACTGACTAACGTAGGGCAATATTTAGTCTTTTTCTGTAGACTTTTGGATGTGCTAGTAGTTGATACCTTGAACTAAGAAAAATCCCAACCACAACTTATTTTTCTTATATTAGTAAAAATACCTTTCTTATTGTAGCACTTTTAACTGACTTAATGAACAGAAAACTGAGTGTATCTCAAAATAGCGTATCTAGCTAGTAGTTGTTTATAATTATTTTCTTCCATTAATTTCTTTTGCTTGATGTGTGAGCACATCTGGAAGCTAGCTACCCAAATTGTCTAGTTAATGTAAAGATACAAGCATATCACGATTCCGACATCTAAGCTTTGAATCCCAAGTTATTGCTGGAAGAAATTTTGTGTCTGCTGGTTGTGGCCACACATCTGGATTTCTATTGAGGGGAAGTACTAAGTGGAGACCATGGAAGGCTGATGGAAGGCTGTTGTAAGGGGTTAGTGAACCTACCTTTTCCACTTGAGCTGGTGGTTACGTCAAGCTTGATTTGTCAAGCTTGAGGCAGCCATGTAAACTGCGTAATCTGTGGTATTTGTCCTGCTTGAGGCAGACTTTATTACAAAAGTTATATTTGACTTTGGAACTCCTATGGAGTAGAATGGGAATGCTTGAGGTTATATAGATATACTCTTGAATATGTAACTGTCTGTTAAGGTGCCTGATTCAACAGGGGGATAAGTGGTCTGCAGTTTCCATCAACTTGTTAAGGAGTGCAGTTTTAAATTCTTTATGAAATATCAAGTGGGAATTTAAGTGCATTGGTTTCATTTCACCTTATTTCACTGACAGCTGCCATGGTGCCTCCATGAGACAACTGTTGTGTGTGTAAAAGTAGCAATGTGGACGATGCTGTTAAGCTCCGCTTGCCTTTGTGGTGATAGAAGCCAACATGTAAATATCCCTCATTAAGTTTTATTGGTATACTGTGCAGCTTTCCTCAGCACAGAGTTAAATCTCACAAATTATTTTTATATGGCCAGCTAGTACCCTTTTGTTTGTGTGGTTCTGACTGTTGTTGCAGCTTTTACATTATTGCAGCCAAATTCTGCCTGAGGAGCAGAGTTCAGCTTACCAGTATAGCAATGGTTGCAGTTCTTTGCTTGGGCTGTCCCCGTATGGCAGAGTTCCAGAAGTGCAATCAGTAAATTTTGACCTCCCTCAAACAGATGTATATCTGCAGAGTATATAATCAAAAAAGATCTGTGCTGAAACATTGTCTCAAATCACCTTGGGATAGCATAAGAAGCATCAGACTATAAAAAAGTGCGAATTATGCCTTTTCCAGTTTGACTGCCTGCTTTCTGCACACTGTCTCCTGTTCTTCCATAGAAAATGATGGGTTTACCTGTCTCTCCATGTCATACCCCACGCCTTTGCACACTCTTTGATCGTTCCAGCTGCGTTAGTGTGCAGCAGGTGAGGTTTTTAAAACCTCCTTGGACATCTGTGTATACAATGCAAACATATATTATTATTAGGATAAAGAGTGAGCTGCTGCTGCTGTGTTTCCATGTTTCGTGGGTTTGCTTTTTTTTGTTTTTGTTTTGTTCAGTGGGTTTTTTTGAAAATCAATGTCTGGTTTTTGTTAGCTAAAAAGTGCATTTAAGTAATGGAAAGAAAAATGAAATTGCTTGTAGCTCTTTATTCCTACATATATCTCACCTTCTGTATTTCAGAAAAATTGTAAAATCAAGGACTGCATAGGCTTTTAGGACAAAAGATGAAGTTACTTACCCCTGTTTTCCCCCTCTTTTTTTGCCTGTGAAGGATGTGATGTTGAATAAACAGAATACAGTTTTTTTTTTATTAATTGATGAAAAAGGATGAAAGGCATATTCTTTTTTAAAACAAAATATGCATACCTGAGATATATTGTTTTTATTTCTTAATTCTATTAAACTCGAAGAAGAATGTTCACATTGATTGGTAAGGAAGAGTGCTAACTGTTTGTCAGTGGAAAGGAGGAGGGTTCTGAACACTAGCTGCTTGTTCCTGTCATACTGAGAGCACTAATGGGCACCAGCTGGGCTGTAGCTATAGCAGCTTCACCACTTCAGCCTTGCACAGCACGAGCTGCTGTGGCAATGCTGCAGAAGGGCCTCCTGTGCAGATTTAGGAAGTACACACTTCAGTTGTTGTTCCCTGGGCAACAGAATAACTGCAGACAGCTGGCTTTGCACCACCTGAGCTGATCAAAGAGCAAACCCTGTCAAGCACTGATACTTCAGCTCCTCCAGCTTCAGTGTGAATGTCTGCAGGCAGTGATGTAGGAAGCATTGTCATTCAGGTTTCAAGGTTAAACACAGGGGAATGAAGTAGAGTGACAGCAAAAAGTAATATGAAAACGTTGTTCCTGTAGATAGTGCAGTCAGGTGTGTATAGCTATTGATGATCAAGAATTAACTTTAAAATACTTAATTACTGGTGTACATATAAAATGTGTTTTGGAATTATTCAGAAAGAGACTGGGAGTCTAGCAATAATCTACTTGAATTTTGGGAGAAGGAAGAGCAATCAAGGGTGACATGTCATGTGTTTCATTAAGACCATAAAGAATAATTAAACACAAAGATTAAAGCGGTATGTAAAATGATTTGGCTCTGGTCTGCTGGAAGCTTCTGACAGGTCAGGGCTGCAACAGTAGGGTGGGGTTTATTCAGCAAGTGATGCCAGAAGCATGAAAGGTAGATGATTGGACAATAGTGAACTGTAATGTTGTCCTATATGGACCTGTATAATTAGGATTAAGATCCACTTGAATATGTTGGGTAAGAGTGGAGGGATGGGAGGGGCAGGTGGTAGCGTTCATGTCTGTTGGACTCTTTTCTTGTACTTCTTTTATATTACAGTAATATCCAGTAATAACTTTGCTTAAGAAGGGTGCTAACTTCTTAAAATACTGTTTTAAACTTTGTTGTGAAATAATAAAGATAATTAATTACTCGTCCTAAAATAAGTTTCTCCTTTTTTTTCTAATATCTGTATTTATTTCAAAAGATAGTAGCTTCCCTTTTGCAGAAGCAGCTCCAGTGAGTGAACGTGGGTGAACGATAATACTGACTTTTAGCAAGTTCTAAATGTGCATCTGTCCACACCTGAAAGAGGAAGGCGAGCAGAGCTGGTGTGTTTCTGAATGTATTTAATCCTCATTTGCTGAAACTGCAGAATATTGATTAGTATCCACACTTCCACTGAGGGTTTGGTTTTTGTATTCCATATATTCTTTGGATTTTTTGTATTTCATATTTATTTAAGTAACATTTGATGAAAGTGTCTCTAAAGTAGTTTCAGGTGGGGTTTTTTGCCTTTTGTTTTGTTGGGGATTTTTTTTGTTTGCTTGGGGACAATTTAGACTGTGTATTTTTTGTTTAACTCTTCTGATTTACTGCATCAGTGGTCCAGATTGGTTTCTTAGTACTCTTGGTTTCTTAGTATGTTTACTGAGGTTGCATGTTAAGTCCTTTTAAAAGCTGTTATTTATTAAAGAGAATAAATTAAGGCTGTATAAACAGATTTTATGGTATCTGATGTTCAGTTGCATTCTTTGTCGTTTTGCAGTCTGTGGCATTTTCTGAAGGAATCTTTATCACAAATTCTACTTTCTTAAAATTTTAAGTTCTTCTGTCAATGTCTGGAAGTGTGACAAAGCTCATTTCTTTCATTCTGAAGTCTTCAACTGTAGGAATTACTGATGCGAAATCAAGAGTGGTGTGAAGTACGCAGGCCATCCCTTCTAGCTTAAAAAACTACCAGTTCATAAAAAATTCTAATTTTCTACAACAGCAGGAATGACTTTCAGTCATTCAGTGTCCTGAACAACTGTATTGCATCTGGAATCAGCAGTGTTCTTATATTGACAGATTTTTCTTTTTGCATCTAGTACAGAAATGATTGTGTAGTTTTTAAGGGTTGTCTACTGGCTACTGTGTTCCAGCAGCACCAGTGCCACAAATTGATTTGTTGTGTGTGAAGGAACTTTATCAAGGAGTAACAGGTACTTGTAGTTAACCTTACAGACATGTTTCTTTTTGAACTCTGGTCAGTAACTTCCTGTTATTTTTAAATTTTATGCAGATATTTTTTTCCCCAGGCTTATTTCTTAATTTAAGCTGGAGCAATTCTCCAAGGGGAACAGTGTTTGGATGAAGATAAGTGGGATGTCCCACCAATCTACAGCTTTTACTTTTTTTTTCTGTGTTGGAACCAGCTGGTAGTATAAAGCTAAAAATTGTCATGGAAATAGTCCTCATTGAGAAGTCCTTTTGAGTGCTGCAGGGAAGATTGGTATTGACTGACCATGTTGTGACCCTTTGCAAACTGCAGGCTCTGCATGCAGAGGGTTTTCTCACTTGCTCAACTTGTAAAGTAGGCACCAAAGATGGCCTCATGTTCTATAGCCATGATTATCTCTTAGGCTTTGGCTGAACTCAACAAAGTTTGAAATTAGCAAAGTTTATTTCCTACATTTGATTACTGTACCCTTATTGCTACCAGCTTCATGTGTAGCTGCTTCCTAATTCAGTGCTGTCAAAGTATGGGATTACTTGTTTATTCCTTAAATTGTTTTGCTTTTTGTAAGCCTGGATCATTTCAACAGAACTCAGTAGATGAAACCATGTGCTGTCACTTTAGCAGATATCATCCTCTGCCCAGGAGATAATATTGGTGGACTTCGGGAGAAACGGTGCTTAACAGAGGGTTGTTGTGGTTGAACAAGTATATTTAGCTCCATTCTAACCTATACCTAGTAAAATATGTACTGAAGATATAGGATGAATTAGATAAGGGATGAGGAGGAACAAATATTTCCCCCTCTTGAATGAGGAAGAATAATGACAAAGATTCAATAGTTAATTGTCTCATTTCTGGATCATTTTATGTGAACAATGTGTGAGGAATACAGTGGGACATCCTGCTTCAAACATTTGACTTGGTCTCTATGAAAGTTCAATAGTGCTTATTAAACCCTGTAACATTTTTGTTAATACACTCAGTGATAAAACTTTAACACAACCTTATCTGTTCTCTTCAGCATAGGTGCTGTGGCATAAACATTTATTTCATTATGAAATAGGGATGCAAAAATGGTTTCCAAGTATATAAAGAGTTTTAAGGAAGGCATAGAAGCATGATATGGAGACACTGTGTTTAGCTTGTTTTTCTTTCTTTTACAGAATAACTGGCATTGTCATTTAAATATTAGTTTCATACTTGTCTTTTAGCATTTTAAAGAGATAATATGAGAGCCAGTAGATAAAAACACTGTCATTTTGTATGTGTATGTGCAGTAATGTGATGTGAAGATAGTAAAATACGGGAAAACCTGGAGTTTCTCTTTGCCTGTAGGCATTCTAGATAAGGAATGGCACTACAGAGGTGGTAGTGAAATTACCTAGTAACACTGGATTTTTAAATTTTCATATGATCACTTGGGAAATAAGGCTATATGGGTAATGCCACAAATACTGTATACTGTTAGTGAGCTTTTCATGTGGCCATGGGAAGCTTGTTGTGGGGCTTTGATAGCTATGTAGTAAGAGTTCCTGTTTGTGGACTTCTGTAGGTTTGTAGCTAGTGGTTATTTGATTAAGAGGACTTGTGACCCAGAAGAAGCTCCACTTCATCTATCAGAAGAGTGACACAGCACTTAGATTTGCCCTCTCTTTTACAAGAGAGAAAATTGTATACTTTAAAAAGTTCCTTATATATAGGTAAATTAAGTCTTCCTTAAGGCCAGCCATATCTAAAATTACTTCTCTGGATAGCTGTGGAAATTCCATTTTGGTTTCACACATCTGGGAATTAACAAAGTGTCAGAACTGTCCAAGGAGAAGTTAGCAGCACTCTGAATAAAGTCTTGTTCTACAGATTTCAGCCATGTATCTAATTCCAGAGTTTCTCCAAAGTTTAAAATTAGAATATTTGCAATGCACATACAGTTGTTCAAGATGGATGGACATTCAGCAGCTGGAAAGTGGTCTGTCACTTTCCCTGAGCATCATCAAACCCAGCTGAAAGCAGAGGATAATGTCTGTGCTGGGCATTGAAGTTTTGTGCTTGTTGGCTTTTAGTGTTATCCATTTTGATGTGCAATTTCATTTATCCTTCACCATGAGTCCCAGTGAAGTAAAACAGGCATGGAACTGCACAAAATTATGCATATGAAATTCTGCACCAACCTGTACTTCAGTTTTCAAACCACCAAAGTGTTATAGGAGCCTGGATCACCTCAAGTTTCTGGGGGGATTTTCTCTCAATATATATACAAACAAACATATACACTTATGCTTTGGCTTCCTTCAGTCTTCAAAATGATGCTTGTTTACTTGTTCTAGGGTTTTCAGTCTGGAAATCTGATTGTGCAAAGAACTAATACTCTAGTTTGAAGATGCAAAAATATCATTTCAAGGCTGTCTTTAAGATTGTGGTGCTGTGGTAAGAGGAAAGATGTCTTGAAAATGTGTTTTTCCCCACCTTCCTCCATCTAAAACCTTTACTGCACAAAGCAGCAATACTTGGAAGTTCAGTCTTTTTATGGAATATAAATTTGAAGTTGCACTTCAGTCTTTGATTTTCAGTCTTCCCTGAACTGATTTGGCCTATATGGAAGTAATTTATTGTTTGTTAAGGATGGGAATTCATATTATATGATACCTGTGTAACTACTCATTTCTCTTGCTTAAGACAAGACAAGGAGAGCTCAGTACTGCAGTTTATTACAGGGATTTGTTTCCTTTTCCTTTCTGAAGAAAGGAAGAAGAAAATTAAATTTATCATTTATAATTCAGAAGAAAGTTAAGTTTATCCATTGTATATTTGCAAGTTTGGTGCTTTATGGGTGTGTGTATATGACATGTTCTCACTGCTTCTTGAACAGATACAGGGCATTGAAATGTAAATACATTTGCTCCATATTTTACCAACCACAGTGTGAAATAATTTTGGGACCACCTAGCCATCTACTAGCAAGAAAAGTTGAAACCATAAGAATGTGGTCTGCTGTAACTTTTCAGAAAAATATGGTGTAAGAGGTGATCATGCAAATTCTACAGGCAGCTTCACAATTATCAGAGAATTTTAAGGAAAGTGGAATAACAGCAGATTTTTGTAAATGAAATGAGAAATCTGAATTGAAACTGAACCAAGATAATGAAATATCAATGTTGGATATTAGTGTACATGTCACACATGAGTGGAAAGGGCCTCTTTGGTTTCTGTATTCAGACAGCTACTATGTAAGATGGCCTTCATAATCTCATTATACTTACATATATTCTAGTAGAAGTAATTTTAAATTTATCAAAAGTAAACAATACTTAAAATCAGTCTCTATATCCTTCTAAAAATCTGGCTGCATAAAAATTTCTATTGGTTAGCTAGCTAATAAAAAACAAAAACAAAAAAACCACCCTAAAAATGTCAAAAAACCTCCAAACCAAACAAACCCAAAATACAACCCTACATCCCAAAACTATTTCAGAAGTGATAGTTAAGTCTTCATTTTTAATTATGTCATAGATTGTACCACAAATTTTAAGAATCACCACTGATTACTAGTTGAAACCTTGTAGGTTAAATTTCAACTAAAAAGAAAAAGGTAATATTTATTAGGTAATTTTTGAGGAAGATAGGATTTATCAGTGCATTGGCAAGTGTTTTGTGCAGGCTATTTTTTTTTTTTTTTTTTTTAACTCTGCTTCCTAAATATTAAGTTTCTTTGTGACATTTTGAAGTTCTCTTAAGACTTGTAGTGCTGTGCTGGAGAGAAAAGATGGCTTGAGGAACATGCAGTTTGTTTTCCATTATTTGCTTTTGTGGTTCTCTGCTGTGATCTTGATAAGAGTGAAAATGATAATGCTTTATATGCATGGTACAGACCTTTTAGTAGTTACAATCTACCAGAAACTGTTCATTACTGTTCTGTCACATTGAAGTGAAATGTTTGATAAATCTCCCCCTTTTTAGCTATATTATACTTTAAGTTATTTATTACTTGCATGGTGTACAAAGCACACTGTGTGTGGGGTTTGCCCTTTGCTAAGGAAAGGTAGCCATCCACTGTTGCTTTCTTCTCTTCCTCAGTAGCATGTGGATTTGGAGTAAACAATTTATCTGAAATGATTCAGAAATAGCTATTTAGTTTGCATGTTCTACAATTAGCAAAAGTTCAATTAAGTGTTAATAAATAAGGGATTTTCTATCATCTTTAGATGTATGGTCTCTTTTTACTGTATTCAACTTGTATATCCAGATTACCGTAGAACAGTTATGTGCATCATGCATATAATTTATGCTCAGCACAATCTATCAAATATCCAGTGATTGTGTGTTCTGAATTCATATAAAGTCCTCCTACCCCTGTTTCCTGTTGCAGAAATGGCCTTTTTTCCTACAGGTTTGACCTAATTACCTTTTTTGGTTTTTTAATTTCATATGACTGCATTTTAAACATGTCTGCATTCTTGTATTCAGGACTTACTATGTATCAGTTACTTTTTGTCCTATTCTGTGTTGTTTGGGTGTCTCTTTTTCCATATAGAATATACAGATTGGTGACCTTTATAATACATGTTTTTTCCTCTGTTAGTACCATTTTAGCCTGAGAAGGCCTTTTCGGTGTCCTTGCTTCCTCTTGAAAACACTCTCATTACATACAGCTGCTGCCACTTTCCTTTCCACTGATGAAAGTGGTCACATTTGCTCACGGCTCTGTAATCAAACACTCTTGACTAAAATCAGCTAAAATGTACTTGGAGATAGAGGCCTCTAAAATGACCTCAGAAGAGAAGATGTATCATTTGTTGCTGCTTATCCTCTGGACTTCTCATTTAGCTCATCCTGCAGCCAGCAGTTGCTCCCCCTGCTTTTGCTGCCTGTGGCTGGTTCCTTTGTTCCCGCTGGAGTGGATCTCACTGACCCATTCATCTTTGGTGAACCCTGGACCAGCGTGAACGTATGCACTGCTGCTCTGGTCTCCTCCCATTCTGCACTGCTACAAATTGCTATACTGGGTGATGGGCAATGCCATATGTGCACAGACCATATGGTATTTTCTCTTAAATCTACAGTTGCCTTGTTCTTCATACATTGTAATACTTTGCAATATGTATGTAAGTTCAGTTTGTCTTTTGGAAGCTGTTTTTATTTGCTGGGGTTAGAGGCATGTACTTACTTGGGAAACCTAATTTTGCAATAAACAGTTACTAGTAGTAAAGGATATGAGATAATGCTCTGGATTAAACTGAAAATAGCTGTTAAAAGTGTTTAAATGATGTCTGTATCTTTACTGTTAAGGAATCAAGCAATGTAACTCGTCATTTTCATTAACATCAGTATGGGGAATGAAACCTGGAAAACATGCGTCCCAAAGAGTTTTCATGAGCACCTAATTTTGCTTTTGTTCAGGGAGACACATGTCAAATACATGCTAATTAGGAGTTTTGCAGCAACTTGACTGCTAACTTGAGGTCTGTGTCTGTAGCCACATTCTGCATTTTTTGAATTCATCTTGGTATAATATTTTTAAATATTTCAAACAGCAGATGTGCATTGCTTATTTGTGTAAATGTTGGTGCAGTGTGTACAAAATACATCTCCCATACAATGATCTGTTGACATTATTCTCTGTTGCTTAGCTTCAGACACTAAAGTCATGACATGTGCTGCTGTTTGGAGGATGCCGAAGGAATTGGAATCAGGCAGTCATGAATCCCCTGATGATTCATCAAGCAACACTCAAACCCTGGAGCTACTCTGTCACCTTGACAACACAGCCCATGGCAATATGGCCTGGTAGGATTCTGCATATTTTATACTTCTAGCAAAAGCCTAAAGGATAGACCCATGCTGTTAGTTTTGTGCAGATTTATATTGTAGAAACTATGCTATGCACTTTAAAAGTATTCCATCTTAAAAAAAAAAAAGTATACATTGGATTTTTAGTCCCAGATGTTTCATAGATTAAAAACATTTATTAAAGTCTTGCAAACACATATGGAGTAACAGCCTGTGTACTGTTTGAATGTGTTTTTCCCCACCTGCCCCTATCTAAAGCCTTTGTTGCACAAAGGTATAATACTTAGAATTTGAATCTTTTGGAATATAAATGTGATGTTGCACGTAAGGTTTTCTTTTTTAGTCTTCACTCAACTGATTTAGTGTATGAGTAATTTATTGTTTCATAAGGGTAAGAATTCATTATGTTACATGGTGCCTGTGTAACTACTCTTTATCTGTTGTATAAGTCAAGACAACGAGAGCTGCAATACAGCAGAGGTTATTACAGAGGTTTATTTCCCTTTCTGTTATTTAAGAGGAAGTTAAATTTGTCCATTGTGTATTTGCAAGTTTGGTGCTTTATGGATGTGGGTATATGACATGTTCCCACTGCTTCCTGACCAGATGCAGGACATACAATAAGTTTTGAGCATCCATTTCTAGCCACAGATGTCTAGTTTGAGCCTTGCAGATTAAATTTTAACCAAAGAAAAAGGGTAAATTGAAGGTACTATTTATTAGGCAGGTCTTGAAAAGATAGGATGTATCAGTGCATTCAAAAATGTATAGATTACTTTTTTCTAAGATACAGGTTTTCTGAGTGTTAAATTTCTTCGTAGTAGCATCATTTAATTCTTTGCTACATATTTTAGTATGAGTACTCCTCCTTGTAATTATTTTATTATTTTTATTCACTTTTTATTGTGGACATTTTTTGATAATTAATATTCCAAGCTAAATTGGAAAGATTTTGTTATTTGTTTTAATCTTTTAAGCTTTGTGACTTTTGTCTTATAATTTTCCATAATCAGTTTCTATCTGATGCTGGAATGCCAGAACTTCGTGTGGTAGCCGGATCACTAAAGGAGGAATAGGAGGCATATCACTGCTTTTTGTCAGGATGTGAATTACATGAATGCCCAGATTTTTTTTTTTTTTTTTGCTCTAATAACAGTTTATAACAAGCTCATGCACAGTTTTCAGTCATCTGCTATCTGATTTTGATCAGTACTTAATGCCTACAAATATCTACTGCTATTTAATGTCCTTTACCTATGTGCATGTGTATATATATGCATAGAGATTTGAAAATGTTCAGTGTTACAGAGAGATAAAAGGTGTAAACAGAATACTTGGCATTACTACTCCTCACATGATCTCCGGCAAGCATAGCTGAGTTAGAGGATGTTGTTTTAGAGCAGACGTTTCTATTCCTGTCTCACTCATATTGGACACAACTCATAAATTAGTAAATTAGGCCTTTTGTGCTAAATGTGTCACATAAAGACCACACCCCACTGAGTGGTGTGTTGGCTACAAATAGCAAGGTAAATATTTTTTGTATTACACTACCTAAGTGTTTAGAAAAACATGAAGCCATTAGACACTAAGGGTTTAGTTGCTGATAGAACCAAACAGAAATCAGAAAAACTGTTTTCCTCAATGCAAAGTGTAAACACTTTTCAAACCACAATGTAAGACCAGCGTTCTAGTTTACACAACCACTGATCTCATGATCAGTGGTGGTCTGCATATACTTGCACTAAGAAGGATCTGTTATTTGCCTTGCCATTAGAGCATACATACCCTTTATGTTTTGCCTGGAAAACCACAGGCTGAATGCTGGACCCAAGTTTAGTGTGACCATGTGCACTTCAAGGGGTTGCTTAATCCACAGCATGCTGTAGAGCAGTGTAAATGCAGCCATGAATGATTGGATACAGGCTTCATTTTTCAAATTAATTTTGACTATTATTAGTCAGAATGCATGCTAAAAAAGATTAAATAAAAGACTGGACTTCTCTCATATCTTTATATGCTGGGCCTGGAAGAGTGGACAGAGTTGCCAGTACAGTTTAGAGGTGCATCGTGTAATGTTGGCGTCAACCTTTGTGACAGTGGCTCCAGATAGCAGCTTGTAGGAAGATATTTTTTGTGTGTCTTGGTATCCATTGCATAGATGCTTCATGAGATTTATGGATCTGGTTGCAGATCATAAGTAATTGAGTTTTGATTGTAAATCAGGGAAAAAAGCAAAACTATTTTGAACATGCAACTGGTGATGTATTCTAGCATCTACCACCCTCCTCAGGGCTTTATTTGCTTGTAGTTTTGCTTGTGTTTACCCTGCTCTACTTCCTTCCTTATCATGCTTCTTTCAAGGTAAGCCTGGTAGCTGAAATTTACCTCATAGATTTTTGTTTCCAGTATCATGCACTAAGAAACACAGAGGGGATTTTTTCCAGGTCTGGTGTGTCAGGTATTGGTTTTGTTCAGCTCTGTACTGATGTTAAGAACTGATTCCGCATTTTTTTACCTTTATCTCATCTCCTTTATGGAATTCTGTGCTCCAGTTTCTCTGAAATTTCTTACTAAAAACCAACAGAGACATGTTTAATACCAGTTCTCTTTTGTGAACCAAGACCAAAAGAGGGTTTTCAATTGATTGTGATTAAAAATCTTAAACTTTGCTGGTGTGCGACTGAACACTGTGCTCCGCCCGCTCAAGATTTATTGAAATAATTTTCTAGTCTTGACAAAACATTTGACAAAAATCTAATATCCAAGACATTACAGGCAAGTGAAAAAGAAATTTGCTTTTCTACAGTTCCATTTTATCTGGATTGCATGAGTTACTGTGTTTAAAAATTAAGCATAACCTTTCATTTTTAGTTCCTGAGATTGTTTACTGACTCCAAGCTTTGTATTTACTCATCAGCATTTTTACTCAAACTCTTGTATGGTATAAAGAGAAAATTAAACAGATGCTTAAATTAGGCCAACAAGTAGGCCTGTTAGTTGTTCTGTTTGATTCTTGCCTAAGATTTTTTCATCCTCTGCCTGCTGTTCCTCATGTAAGCCAAAATGGAAGGATTTCAAGTACAAAAATACTGGGTGAATTACTTTGTGTGGAAAACCCCAGATACACACAGAAATTCGTGTGTTTAAAAAGAAAAAAGTCTCTTCAATAAATTCCTCTGTAGAGAAGTATATGTATTCATACAGAGTTAAACCTGTATAACAGTAAGCATGTTGATTTATGCAATGTTGTAAGATTCAACTAAAGCAACTTGCACTGGATAGCTTGCAAGAAGCAGTACCGTCCAAAGTACTGTCTAGTACATAGGAGAGGCCAAGGAAACAGGACAGCAATTAATGAGATTTTGATTATTCCTCTGAATGCAGCTTGGAGGAATCCCCAGAACTCTTGTCTGTTAAACCCCTGAAGACTTGTATTTTAGTATTTAGAACAGTAACCTCCTGTTCTACTTCTCTCTGTTTTGTGGCAGACTTTTTTGGTAGTAGACTTGACAGGATAGTCCTTGGAGAAAGAAGATACTACAGGCCATAAGAGAAAGTATAATCTGTGAGATCTTGAATTCATAACACAGCAGGGAGTTTCTCTTGAATCTGCTGGAAGCAGGCTTGCCTCTTAATGCTTAGCATCCTACTTTTTGCTTTCCAAAGATATAAAATAGGCAGATATAAAATAGGGTAGATCCTGTTCAGTACTAAGCTATGTACTTCAAAAGAGAGGGGAAAAATTGAAGTTGGACTGTGATCTATGGAGTAAATGTGGAATAAAATGAAAATAAATAAGAGGTAACTTTTAGATGAACAGTGAAATACAACTGTAAGGGAAAATGAATGGAGGTTACAGAGACAATATAAGTGGAGGCTCAATTCTGAAAAGCCTGAAAGGTGAGGAATGAAGAATTCATGTTTTATATAGAAAACAAAAGCTGCTAAAAATTTGTTTGAAAGGGATGAATATGTTAGTAATAATGACAGATTACTTCATTAGGCTGATCTACTAGCTCAGGTTGATTTTTTGGTTTTTTTTTTTGGTTTTTTTTTGTGTTTCCGACTCAATCAATCCTATATATGAACATGCAAATATTACCATATCTAAGATAATGTAGAGAGGAAGAGAAATTACAAATTCTTTAGAGTCACAGATGTTTAAGAACTCTAGGATGTTTATCGTTAAAATATTAAATTAGAACTTTGAATTCACAAAGGAGAAAGCTATTATAAATGAGCTATTCCCACAGATTTGAAATACTTAGATTTTATTTGGCATTTCATTGAAGGTCTCCAAATGGAGTACAGAGAAGTACCATCTCTTCCTTGGCCATACACGGTACAAATCAACCTCAGTAAGGTTGGCTTTTTACAGAAGTGCAATTATTCGCTCTTATAGTCTTTTCAACTTGAGTAGAGATTTAATACACAGCATTTTATTGCTTCATCATGCTCATTCCATTAATCCACACAGTCACCTCATCAGAGTTAGGCTCATTCATAACTGATGCCATGAAGATACATTACTGAAATGCAGTAGTGTTTTATTTACTTTTTGGCCTTTAAATTTCTTTTAAAAAACCCAAAAGCCCACAAAAAACAAACCATCCCAAAACATTTTCAAGTAAAAACACCAAGAAGTAAGAGAATATGAAACTCAAAAGTGAAAATGTTGTTCTTAATAGCTCTAACACTTTCATGTGTTATTCAGGTATCACTTGTCTTTCCTTTCATGATGTTAGTAATGTTACTTCTTCTATAGTACCTCTCTGTAGGCTTCAGGATATATGTGTAAAAGTTCTTCCTTAGGGTTTCATTCAAAAAAAAAAAAAAAAAGTCTAATATAATTTAATAGTCTGTACCTAATGAATATAAACCTGAAAGTAACAACACTTTTTAAGGGATCATATGGTCTTGAATATGTGGAACAGTAACTGTTAGATATACTTTATAGCAAAGACATGTAATAAATGCAATCATAACTTTTTTAACCTTATTTTAACACTTTGTATGTCCCACTGCCAGAAATGTAATTGTGAGGACAGAGCTCCCTCTGATATTTGCATAGAAGTTTCTTTGAGCATGTTAGGACTGTCAGTTGCATATTCTGGTGTATAAACTGAACTCTGCATTTTTGGGTGGGGGGGTGAGGGGGGCTGGGTTTTAACAGCTGCCTGGCAGATATTAATTGTATCTTCACATGATTCACAAAATTTCAGAGCTATCTGAAATTGTCAGCATTTAAGAGTAATTCTTCCACACTTGGTTCATTCCACATATTCCATCAGCCACTTCTGATATTACAGTAAGTATAGAGAGAATTTTTTGGACTAACTTACATTCCCAGTGAAATTTTTCACTTAGTATCTTAACAGCTTCTTATCAGTACTGACAATGCCCTTTATATATGATCCTTTCTAAATTGGTAAAAGTTTAAGCTGTATTTATGTCTCTGCTCTCTTCATGATTCCATGTGGTCTTGAATTCTTAACAGGATTTTGGTCTCTTGAGTCTTTGATTTGTCTTTATTGTAAATAAAATAATTTATTATATATAAATACAAATGTTCAGTGTTCAACTATTAGATGTCTTTCTTACATTTTCTTACATTTAAAATATGTCTCAAATCAGCAGAGGAATTCAGAACACTCATTTTCTTGTTTTCATTCCCTTGAATGTTTGTGGTAATTCTGAGTCGTTAGTATCATGCAATTTTAAAACTTTAAGCTCTTCAATGTAATCACTTTTTCGAGGGAATAAATGTGATTAATTAATTGGATACTGAAATAATAGAACTTTGTATTAAGTGCCCTGTTTATTATGTTAGCTTTTAATCAGAATTTATTTGACTCTACTCATGTAAAGCAGAGGGAAACTTAGGCTAAAATCTGACACTGAAGCAAATACTAAAGGGAAAAATATTTATTCAGTTTTTTGAACATACTATATGTATTCAGTTAAATTATAACTTCTGATAAGTTAAATAGATTCCATGTGCTTGAATGAAAATTAGTTTTTATGAGTCTTTGCAGCTGTTTGTGTTTAGTTTGGATTCATAAATCATGATACAGAAAATAGTACAGAAATTGTTACTCTACAAGTAAAAACCAAAAAAGGGATTGTAGAGTACTATATCACTTTTCTGTCCCAACTTGAACATAATTTAGTTTCTGTTCTCACCATGCTCTTATATTTCCCAGTTTTACTGCTAAATTACTTGAGATTTTTCCCCACTGAAAGAAAATCGAGCTATTTTTAAAAGGGGTTTTCTTCCTCTTTGTAATGTCACTTAAGCTATTCATACCACTAAAAAAGTGAGGGCTGAAGTCTGTCTCAACTGAGGCAGACTTTTTTACCAGTGAGATAGATACTTCTGTTTATTCTACTACTATTCTATTTATTATAATAGTTTTATGTTCAGTCTTACTGAATTGCTTAAAATGTTAGTGGGAAATGTTAAAGAAAAACAGTGTTGCAGAACTGTGAAAAAATTAATTATGCAGGAAAAATTTAAATGTTCATGAGGAAATAACTGAACAGGTGCCCCTGTTTTCTTGTTATCAGACTCCAGTTTGCTCTCCAAAACCCCATTAAGCATTTATTATTTAGGATATTTATCCCTTAGAGTAGAATTCTTTCCAGCACAATATTCTGGGATGACTATAGATGTAGCAGTGTTGCTGCTGACACTTGCATACATAGTAGTTAAAAATTCAGGGTTTTGAAATGTCTGTTGGATGTTTATTGGATGAAAAAAATGACCCCTGTACATTTGTGATTAAGTGTATCTATTTGGTAAAATGTCTGTGGGACCTGAAGGGGTGCCCGGCAGCCTCCCACAGTCCATCCATCCCAGTGTTCAGGCTCGGGCAATGGTGATGGAGAGGTAAGTTAAGGAGACCACATTAGTTACAGTCCCAGCTACTTTTTGCAGTCTCTTCACCTCAAATTCCCCCAGAATTATCAGCTGCTGGATTAGAGGTGTTAGAGGGTACATCTATGCTAGGTCTGTGTAAACTTCAGCATTCTGTTCTTCTGAACAGAAGGAGTGGTGATTTTCTTCAACTATCAATGCAGATCTAGGCAACCTAGATAATCTTAGGCACATGTTTTAAATCACTGGAGAAATATACTCAGAGGAATATTCAGCTTTGTTAGGTATTATTCCCCTGACCAACCAAGCAGTTTGTTACAAACAGCATAAATTAGTAAGGATATGCTATATCCATATTTCCGTCTTTGAAAAATTCCTTATGAAAATACTCAAATTGTCCCTCTCAAAAGTAGATACGTGTTTTCTTTAAAGTAAGTCTGCAGAGATTGTTTTTGATCACTCCAGCTTTTTTGCAAATGAATTTGTTTCAGCCCTTAATTTTTGCCTTAGTATGTAGAAAAAAGTATTGTCATTCTGAGGCCTCCAGAGGCTGGGCAAGAGATTTACAAAACGGTGTGCTTTCCTGGCAGACACTGATACTACGAAAATGTTTTTCCTAGGCTGACCACCTTACTTGGTCTATGGACAAGCCAGTTACATGTTTATTTCTTTACCTGTCAAATATCCATAATATTCACTTTGGGGTTTTTTTAAAGCCCTGTTCAAGCAACAGAATAAAAATGGTGTCTTTGGCAGCAGCTGCTCCATGGAGAGTGTGTTGTAGAGACCTACACAATGATAATTTACTGAAAAAAAATTTAGAAAGGAGTGATTTTTCTGGGATGTTTGGATGCTTTTTTATTTGTTTGTAAAGCAGTTTAATTTTTCTGAATGTAATAATAATGCAAGAGTCACAATAAAGCCCAGATATCTTTGGGGTTCTTGTCCAAATTAACCCTTCATTTCTTAATTCTCATTGCTCAGCAGCTTTTTAGCTAAAATGTTCACCTTACCTTCTAGGTTTTTTTTAGGAAGCTGTGGTTCTCGTTTCACCGCATCTTGAGTTGGACTCTGAATTAGACCTTAATGTCTGAGAACTTTGAGATGAAGTGTAACTTGTGTTCCCTGCAGCAGACTTCAGTACACTGTAAAATAGACAGAACTGATTTCATTAGAAATGTGGCTGTTTTGTAGAGCATTTGGGTAGGGAACAAGATCGTGGATTCCAGGCTGTACTTGGTCTGATCTCCTGTCTCTTAGAATGAATGTCCTGATTATCTGATAAGCAAGAATAATCTTTAAATTGTAATCATCATAGTGCAAAGAAGGCACAATATTTGCGTTCTTAATATGTGAATTTTTCTGGTGGGCTGCATGAAAGCTGCAGGATGGTCTGCTGAGTTACCAAATGCATGGGTATGTTTTCCATTTTTCAGTGCATGAGAGTTTTCAGTCTAGCAAAATTTTTCCATTTATAGAAATAAATGGTTGTTACTTCTGTAATTGCAATTAAGCAGTTGTTAATGCATGCTGTGTCCAACACTTGTGGCTTAACTGCAGTTCATGTTGATGAAAGTGTTTCCATGTTGCTTCTTTCTTCCTTAGTCTGTAATGGAGGACTTTGAATTGTTCATTTGTAAAAGCTCTGTACGTTTATTGATAAAGGTGTTAACTATCTTTTCTGTATAGGAGAAGATAATGTGTGCATTTGAGTGACTATTTTAATACTCTTTTTTTTTGCTAAGGTAATGTTATCTGTAGGATTTAATTTTATCTTTTTTATACTAAAAACTAGTAGCTGCAAGCTTAATTGAAGCATCCTGAGTTAGATGATAACAAAATAGGGTAAAATACAACATATATAATTGCTTGTCTTCTGTTTATAGATTATTTAAAGAGCAACCGTGAAGTTGCCACTCAGAAACTGAGTAATTTCAAACTGTGAATTTGACAACTCTCTTGTCCATTTCTGAAAACTGTAAGCATCAGCAACTGTTGGCACACTGAGGAAAATGGTGCTGCCTGGATTATCTGTTTTCCTTTTTAGACATTATCACCATTTCTGCTATGCTGAAAACTGTTCTAAATGAAAACTTCAGTTCCTCTAAAATTTGTATCTTGCTTCAAAAGTAACTTTTTCTTTTCATTCACCAATAATTCCTGCCCACCTGTTCTCCATAGTATTTTGTGTTTGACATTCAGTGATGAGTACAGAACATAGCTGAACATATTACAAAGAGTGATTTGAGTAACCTCTACTTAAGATTAAAAAATCTCAATGAATGATTACCAGAACCACACCCATAAGTGAAAAATGAAATAGAGGTAAAATGGGCATCCCACAAGTCTAGAGTGAATGTTGGAGAGGCCTTTTCATTGCAAGGTATGTCAGCTCAGTTAGAATTGGCTCTAATTAGTACAATGTATTCAGCTGGAAAAGTAATTTTACCTTGAAGTTCAGTGACACTTAAAGATGTGGAATTTCTCCTACCTTTGAAAACATCAAAGAAATTGTTTTCAATCTAGCTTTTGCAACTAAAATTGAGTGATTCGTGTAGGAAAGGTGCAGATATATCAACAGGCATAAAAAATACTGATCTCTGGCTGAAAGGACTCTTAAAGGGTTAAGTGGTCAAACCAGATTTAATTGTCTGTAATTAAAAATATATCTACATAGATCAATATGTAGATATACAACCAAATACCACTTATATTTTCAGCAATATGTAAATAAAATGATGGACTTAAATAAATGTGATCAGAATCAAATTGAAGATTTCTTAGTTACCTATTCAGCCATTCTGATATCTTTCAATTTCACATTGGAAAACCAGATTGTGGAAGGTTAGTTGTGATCACATGCAGGTTATAGTGTGGTAATTTTCTTTATCCTGTTATATGTTTTCATAAAATTTTTTCATCTATTTGAAGGCTCTAACTGATGTATCTGTGCAGCACAACTACATGAAATTCTGAAATACACATGGCATTGCCAGTTGGTTTCTTAACACTGTTATGGGCAAAATGTAGTTGAACATGTAATTGAAATTGCATGCCATTATTTTTATTATTAACACTCATTTTCAATTGCTTCTAAGTTTTTTTCTAAGTTGTACCATACTTTTCAGAAGAGTGTATTGTTGAATAAGATTGGCAATACTATAGACAAAACAGCCAAATTTAAAATAAATCATAGAATTGTTCTAGTACCATGTTCTTGGTAAAACACATTTAAAAACATGATGGTAGCTTAATGTACTAAATGTGGTGGTTTTGTCCTAATACAAGAAAACTCACTACAAATGGGCTTTTATAGGTAGGTAATTTTCATGGATTGACAACACAATAAGGGATGCAGGTCATGCTTCCAGCAGAATATAGGTGCAGAAGTTAGTCCTTTCTTTATTCTGTTGCATTGCCTTACAGAAAAGTTCAGTGGGTAAGGAGTCAGCCAATGCACCCTTTCAGTTATAGTTCCAGACTTTTCTTTACAAAACAGCAAACAGGTGCAGTCATCTGCCTTGTGTATCTGATACTTGTTTTACTAAAAGTGCAGAATAAAAACCGATGAAACTGTTTGCACAAGGAGTAATTTGAGAGGAAGGTATGAGTTTTGTTGTATTAATGGTGTGAAAAAAAGATACTTTGTCACTTCTTACCTGCAACTTCCTATTTTCTTTTCCTTGTGTTTTGTAGCATAAGATGAAGATTAGATGAAGTTCCATCACTTGGATCTGGGGTCAGCCAGATTATATCCATTGTTTTAGAAATATAGGAGTAAAGCAAAATCTGGGATAAAATAGAAGCATGCATAGTGTGCAGTGCAGGGTTAGGAAGGTTGCTAGTGGCTGCCTAATGTTGGGCTCAGTTACCCAAGGCTGCATCTATTTTTGCAACCTTCTTCTTTCATCTATTCCCTCTGTTACAATCCAAATTAACACAGAAGAGCAAGGAAAACTAAGTGTCTGTGAATAAAATGGATCAAACCCAGAAAGGTTTGAAATATACCTCAAAACTTGATTAAACAAGTTTAGATGTTGATGCCAAAACACTTGATGTATTTTATTTAATAGTAAAAGAGGCAAAGAGAAAACGAGAAAAAAAAAAAAAAAGAAATTAATAGAAAGATAAAAGAAAGGACTAGAAAGAGAAAAGAAAGAAATAGGAAAAGAGATGTGCAGGGGTGGGGGGCAGAGAGTAACAGGGGTGAGGTAGAAAGATCAGCCTCCTGAGGGTCCCAGTGACATCTCGTGGCTCCCCTCCATCTGGCTTCTTGGTGGTGAGGGTCCTCTACTACCACCACAAAGCAATGGAATGCAATGGATTAAAAAATGTTTATAATATTGAGGTGGAATGCCCGTGTGCCTTCCCTGGGGAGGGCACGTTTGATGTTGTCCCTTGCAACACTGTGGATCTGTTGCATCATGTTGCAGTGCTCTGGTGCAGGGTCTGGGGGGCCTTTGGGGGACCATGACAGCCCCTTCACCTTTCCCAGGGTGAAGGGGCCCCACAGCTGAGCTCTACACAGCAGAGGATGGGCATTCAATGCCTCTCATCAGAGGTTTTTTCACCATACACCCAAAGCCTCTCTTCCCCCCACCCTTTGGTGTGAGGGTCTGTGTGAGCCTGGCAGCTGACAGCCCTGAGCTGTGGTCTCGTCCCCAAAGGTGCTAAGCTTGATCCCTCTGGGAATGTGTTCTTCTTCCCCAGCCCAGGCCTGAGTCACTTTATCTTATCTCCATCAATGTGCAGCCCAAGGCCCCAATCAGGGTTTGAGTGGTTTTCTCTGCAGCTTTTATACAGTTTTGCTGTAAAAGCAAAAGTCTTTCATGAGGATATTTAAACCATAAATTATAACATTTCAGTCTCCAACAATCCAGTTACTGAATTGATTCACACAAAAAGCAAAACAATCTTGTGATTAGTCCATGAGAAATAAGAAACTTGTGAGAAGTCCAGTACTAGAAAACTTGTGTCTAGTCATGGACTTGTGATAAACTTCAAGCAGCGGGACTTCAACTAGGCTCTGAAGATGAAAACAGCATATCAAATGCTTTTAGATAGCTGAACGTTCAGTCTTAAAATGGAAAGAAGTTTCTCCATTAACCTATTGATACTAAAGTTGTGATCTCTACCTTCAGGTATATTGTTACTCTAAGATTATTGTGAGGTTGCAAAACTTGGTTACAAAAGTGTTACAAAATTACAAAAATAGAAGCCTATTCTCATAAAATGAGAGTATTCTTTCAATCCTACTGTTACCTCCAGCAAGTTTATTAGGACTAGAGTGCATGTAGTTAGCTGAGCTGCCCATACTGACTGGCTTAAATATGCTGCTTTTCATAGATAGAATAAGAGAGGAGGACTGATTTCTTGCATTCCTTCCTGTATAGCATGAAGTGAATCACAGGTTAAAAGTATATGCTGATTAAGTCAAGAAGACAGCTGCAGAGTTGCATCAAAACTAAGGCTTATGATTTTTGGTGCACCTTCAAAAAGGATGCGTAACACTCCATATGAACAACTCTGAGGTTTCAAACTAAAGCCTTCTAAAATTAGTGTACATCAAGGTCTCTGGTTGTATTTCTGTGTATGCAGAATGACTGCTACAAATTGCTAGTTAATGGCAGATTTTCTACTTAAAATATGTGGTGGATTTCACCTAAAAGAAACAAGAAGAACTAGGGTTTAACATATTTTGGTATAGATTAGAACTACAGAATTAAAATGGCCTTCTAGTTCAAATTCTGGATTTTAATGTTGTGCTATTTTGTTATTTATTTTGTTTTTCTGTTTCTGTTTTACAGTGTTATGTGGGAACCAATGGGAGATGGTAAAAAGATTATTTCACTGGCTGATAACAACATATTATTGTGGGATTTGCAGGAAAGTTCTTCCAAAGCTCTGGTAAGAAATTTTCTTTTAACAAAACATGCTATACTTGAATGTAGTCCAAACAACAACATTCCTTAGCCTAGAATTTGCTAATCTTTTAACTATTCCTTTAGAAGTATCTTGTTGCCTAATGTAGGTGGGGGAAATGAATATTCTACCACTGTTAAATAAGAGTGTTTAAGAGTAGTATTTTAGTATCTGTTGCTAGTGGGTATATGTTTTCTTTGTTCTAGAGTTTCCCTTACTGTCCTACTGCTTTTATAGTGAGTAATGTAGAATAAAGCAGTGCTGATTTGGTGAATGTCTGCAAGTAGAAAAATTGATGATCAGTAAAGCCAAAGGTTACTGAATTCAGATAATGGTGTAGTAACTCATGTTGTAAATGCCATTTACAGCTCTTGATTGTGTAAGCATAATACAAGTTTCTCTATTTGCTATGTACTGCTTTGAATTTTCAATGTCTGTTTAATTTAGTAATATACAGATTAATCAGATTATTTCACTTACTGTTAAAAATGTCTTACTCAGGAAGATATATAAAAAAGTGTCATTGGCATAGATTTTTGTCTGATTACACCATATCATAGAATGTATATAGAAAACTTTGACTCATTCTGTATAGTCATTTAGATCAGTGTCGGAACTTATAAGTGTAAACTCTTTATGTCAAGGACATTACTATTCACTTGATCTGTTGTCACTTTTAACTTTTTAGGTCAGGGTTAATTTTTTTCCTGGATGCTGCAGAATCAGTTTTTTCAACTTAGTCAAGACACTGTCCATAAACTCTTCCCTGTTTATACCACCTGACTGCGTGCAAATAGATGACAATGTCACATAATATATTTTAATACTGTATGTTTATAAATAAGCCCTTTGGGTTCCTTCTCTAGATGAGAAACTTTAGCTCTTTTTTTCATCTGCAACTTCAGCAGATGTTATGTTGCCTTCCAAGGCTTCAAATTAGTGTTTGTTTTTATCAAATTGATGTTGAGAGTTTCTGATAGCTTACCTCCAGGAGCTTGTCTGTGGCATTGTATCCCCTGGATTTGCATTGCACCTGCATTAGTCAGTATTTCTTTCCTAATGTCTGCATAACATACAAACCTTTCTGCTACATTGAAAAACTGCTTTGGGGCTGGTACTGCTTCCATGCTATGAGTCCTCGTGTCTCCTTGAAGTACTGAGACTGCTAGGCAACTTAGCATTTTCCCTTTCTCCTACTTTCATTCCTTTTGAAGTTCTGTCCTCACTTGCTCAAATCATTTTGAATGTTAATTAGTATTTTCACTGTTTGACCACTTTCTCATAACTCTCTCATATTTTTTCTTAATCCTGACCTCTCTCCCATGGCAGGGGATTGGCATTAAATGATCTTTAAGGCCCCTTTAAACCCAAACCATTCTATGATTCTGTGATTTCCACTGGGATGCTGTCTCGTGTATTATCAGTTTCTCTGTGGAAATCTTGTCATGAATGCCAAATTTTATGGGGTTTTTATTCTTCATTTTATATTGCTTGGCAATTATTTACTAGAATTTTGTATGTTGTGTCTTCTTATACTATTTCTTTTCTCAAAAGTAAACCCCACTCTATCACACAAATATTTGTGCAGATATGATTTCCACTTTCTTTTCCTTGCATTGCTAGAATTATGATCTGTGTAATTTTGGAGAAGAATAGATGCTACCAAATTTTGTAATTTCAGCATGATTTGGGGAATCAGTATTTTTGTCCTCAAAGCAACATTCAGCTTGCAGATCCTTTCAATATTTCAAGTACCATGCTTATGTAGAATATTTTTTAATTGGCATTTCTAAAATATTCTTGTACTATATCAAATGTTGATGGCACAAAAGGACTCTAGAAGGCAAAGTAAGTGATAAAGGAATTAAGGAAATTTAACTTGTGACATTTGTTATATGTTTATTTTTTTATGAAAGGAAAGTAATAAAAGCAAATGTGAAATTCTGTATCAAAGAAACTGCTTTACCCAGTGAAGTAGATATATCAACCCTTGATTGACATCTTCAGATAGGAGCATTTAAAAATCTTTGTTAAAAACCTTTGTTTGCAGAAGTTAACAATGTTGTTCAGATTTTACTATCAGGCTCTCAGGAGGCTTGATATTGAATTTGACTGATCCTCTATATTTCCATCTAAAATAATCTAGTATCTCATGTGATTGCACTGTATGTAAACAAGAATCATTTGTGATTAAAATTTTACCTGAGAATAACTGTTTAGCATAATCAGTCTTCTGCTCCAGCAATTTTGAGTTGTTCTTAGATGATACTTACTTCAATACCAAGTCATACACTGCTTTTAAAGTGAAGTTTGATAGATAAAGTTCACTGAAACTTGACTATCAAAAAACATATCTCCATGCATCAAAATCTTGAGCCCAGTGAATCATTTCTGAGATGACTGGAATTCTTGCAGTTTTTGAATGTTGAATTTTTGTCTGCAGCAAATTTGTCTTAAACATGTCTGTAGGTTCCTGAGCTAGCTGGAGTACAGCTGAACAAGACTGACAAAAGCATAAGCATCTCTTTAAGAGGCCTGTGCTAGACTTGCTACTAATGAAAATCAAGACAAGCTGAAAATTAAGACAATACTGAAGTCCAGTATCATAGGCTTTTTCAGGACTAGAAGTGACTGTGGTGCATTTCTGAAATGTTCGAGGATTACCTCCTTACTAAGAGATTAATTCCCTGTTTACTTCCATATATATGGCTGAAAAATTATAACTTTTATTTTGTAGCAATTTTATATTTGCAAAAAATATGTAGGGTTGACAGTTACAAAGAGCAATAAAAAAAAACAAGCAATGTTTTGTTACACAGTTGGCTTTCTCTTTAAAAAAAAGAGTCAAACCCTCCTCCATAAATCAACACTCTACCCCAGCTTTTGCTGCTGTAGTATTTAGGATGTGAGAGAAATCTATGAGAACAGGTTGGTTATAAAACAGATAGCATTAGTAGAGGTAAGTAGTAAATGTATTTTCCATTTGGTTATCACCATGGACAAGGAGTGTTTGTAGGCTAATGGGCTGTTGGTGAAACAGCTTTCTGTGAATATCCTGTTTATAGGGGATTGTTGCATGCATAATATATCATAATTCTAAAAAAGCACATGATTTGTATTTTAATGTTTTTTGATCAGAATGTAAAGAGAGGCTTTCTTGAGATATTAATAAAAAGAGCCTTTTTCTTTTTTTGCCTCCTGGAAAACAGATAGAGAACAGCCTAAAGCAAAGAAATCAGGTCTTGCCACATAAAAAAGAGGCATGTTAAGGCAAATTAAAAAAAAAAACAACAAACAAAACGACCAAAAACCCCACAGTATTTCTTTTCTATGCAGTTACACAGAGGTTATGTAAATGGCAAGAAAAGTTGTCTTTATTGTTCATTAAGATGAAAGGTTGTCCATTTTTGGAATCTCTTAGCCACCTGATGTCTTATCACCTAAACATGCTTTGTTTCAAGCAGGCAGTGGCTAAGCAGGATGTAGCTGGTGTTGAGGAAATGTCCTTGTCTGACCATCCAGGAGTCACTCTGGCAGTCACACTCGCATGGGCAGAGACTTTGGGCAGCTCCAGTGGGCTGACAGGTCCCCACTTGACTCCCTGCATGCCCCACCCTCACACATACCAGGTTTCCCCATAGCAGCGTCTCAGTCCTCTCCATCCCTTAAGTCATTTAATTACGCTGCAACAGCAAAACAGCAGTCTGGGCTGGTGCCTCTCATGAGGGACTCTGAATAAAGAAAATTCTGGGGTTTTATACCCTCCCAGTCAATGCAGCAAAAGTCTGGGGTCTTCCTTCTGAAACCTCTGCTCCTGCTGTTTCTCTGAGTGTCCAGTCAAGTGACTGTGACACAGGTCCCTGTGCTTTTTGTTGTGCAAATAGTCAGCGCTTCTTCCTGGCCCCTTGCCTCATTTCTCTCCACCATCCAAAGCTCAGTCTGCAGCTGGCACTGCAGCTGCACACCAAGCTACCTCTACTGAATGTTTTCCTCAACGCTAGTCAACCTATATATTCTGTAGGGATTGCTAAGGGGAGAACATCTTTACAAAATATACATGTTGCTATAGACTTGAAAGTAAAATAACAATGTGTTTCTGTGTGTATATATGTGTTGTTATAACTGATTCAATCAAGAGCCAAGGATTAAAATAATAGAAATGTCAGTGTGTTTGAATTGTTTTCTCTTTTTGTAAAAAACACATGATGGTGTTCAAGTTGAATAATATTAGCATTGTTAACTAAAAGTAAGATCAAGTCCACTGTATCTGTATGAGGTGATAGAGGTAAGGAGGTATTCATTACACTGGTGCATCATTGGTTTTCCTGGTTTTACAACACTTTTCAATTACTTCCCTTTTTTTGCATAAGTACACATTATAGGCCATGTTAATAGCAAGAGGTAAACCAAATTCTAGTCTTTATGGACCTTTCATGTTTATGAAAGTTTGTCTAAAATTCAGGTATAATATAGATGAAAACCTGAAAATATCTGGGTCTTTAAAATTTTGTATCGTCCAAAATTTCTGCTTCTCTACAGTTATCAAAACTTCAGAGTCTTACTTGGTTCCTTTTCTGTATCTGCTTGTGATTTACAAGTCACATTGTTTCATTAAAATTAGCCTGAAGAATTTTACAGTTCCCAATAGATTCAGAGCTTCTTGGTAATAAAATTATTGGTGTGTTCATTCTCTGAATTATCTAGTCAGCTTGGGATAAGAAACATTTGCTAACTGTAATTTACTGTACAGTTCAGTGGGTTTGTTTGGGTTTTTTGTTTTGGTTTGGGGTTTTGTTTTTTATTTTCTTGCAGTGTTTTTGTTTTTTTTTTTTTTTTTTTTGGTTTTGGTTTTTTTTTTTTTTTTTTGCTAAGTTGCTTCTGCCTTACAGTGTTCAATTTGCCTGTATTTACATTAAGACAAGCTTCTCCTGTCCTTTTGATCACTCCCTTTATTATTGTTTTGAGGACATTACCTTCTGGGGTGAAACTAATCTTATGCTCACTGCATCATTACCTTTTGCAATTAAATTAGCTATTCTTTGCCATTTATAATCATTAGCTGGACCCAAGAGAAGCCCAGACAATGCACAAGGTGTGGATAGAATCTGCTGAGAAGGCGACAGTTAATATTTCTGTGTACAGATTTGAGGTCAGATGTCAACAAATTGCTCAAACTCTTCCTCGGGTAAATGCAATATGTTTGGCATGGCAAATGAGTGGAACAAAATGAAATAGAGATATTAAAATCGAGATATTTTTCTGGTTTTCATATGTTTTCACAGAGGGGGCAAATAGAGGTGTGGTTTTGATAATTTTAATCCAAACTATTATAATCCTTTTAGATTTCTTGTCCTGTCTGGATTATTTAGCAGCATTCATGTGGTCTTGGTTCAGAACAACAGATAATATCAAGCAGTGGCATTCCAGGCAAGGCAGAATATATTTTGGGGAAGATTTCACAGGGTATCTGGATAAAAGTAATGTATTCAAATGGAGATAATGTTACGAATAAACGTGAGATGCTTTCTTGGCAAGATAGCTGCTATTTCTCAAGGCAGGAAATACCTTGTGGAATTCTGTTGAGAATTTTTTAGCTCCCCATTATTACTACAACTAGAATAAACATAGATTAACTATAGGAGGGCAGAAAACTATCAGAAGAAAAATAAAAGGGAAATTACTGGATCAGAATGAGAATAGAAACCAGCTCATAGGGTTGGAATCAATTTTATTTAGTGGTCTCCTTAATGATAGAAGTAGGAGTAAAATAATGAAAATTATTGCTGGCAGAATTTGGAATGCATCATCAGCACATAGGAATAACAATATATTTCAGAGGATGAACTTGATGTTTAGTTTAATTTTTATAGTATAAAGCAGAAAACGTGTTTAAGGACTAAAAATATGTTCTTACTGTAATGTAGACTCTCTTCTACTGTAACTCAGCACTTAGAAATATGTGAATTCTGTTACTTAGCTATTCTGAGAATAGCTCTAAGCTGCCAATATGATGAGGCAATTTGAAAAGGCAGATAGTTTTAAGATGGTTCGAGAGTCAAGAACAGTTATGAAAGGACTACGTGGTATGGTTTCCTGCAGTTGGAGGAATTGAACTTAATTTACAATCTTCATCAACCTTTCTGGTTTTGTCAATAACAAGTCAGAAAAACACTCATGCCTTTTAATGTCAATCTCAAAATAGTCTGCTTGAGTTTGTCTACTTAGTATAGCCCTTAATATATCTTTCTTCTAAGTACTTTCCTGTTCTGTTCTTGGCCACATAGCTCTTTTCTTGGAAGAGGGCATGAACAGTTGGTTCACTCTCCATACTGCTTGTGGTTTTCCTAGATAATTTCTGGATCCTTTAACATTTAATATATATTGGGTTGTTTTTTTTTTTTCTGTTTTTTTTTTTTTTTGTTTTTTTTTTGTTTTTTTTTTTCTTTTTGTGTTTTTTTTTTTTTTTTAAGGATAGTGCCTGTCCTTTCCTCTTTCCAAGTCAGACCTTATGTAATCAAATGTTGAAGCAGGAAAATCAACCTCAGTCCTTGATATTTTGACAAAAATAAGTTGAAGTCATTGATATTTTGATTTGAATACACAGAAATCAGTCCTAGATCTAGGACAGATTTTTTTTTTTCATATTTTGGTACTTTGTTTTTGTAAAACCCCTTCCTTCACTGAGGATAACATAAACAGTTCTATTTTGATAATATTACATTATTTAATTTTTTAGAGGTTTTTTCCTCATTTCAAAGTGTTGCTGTCATGCAACTATAGTATAATATAATGCTGCCCTTCTATTTTTGTTCTTGTGCCACCAGATTTAGGCATTGTTCCAGCTAAGCATTTAGGAATAGTGTAAAATCTATCCATACTCCAGTAACCATTTTACACTGTTCAAGATTTCATTTTCTCCAGACTTCTTTTCTGAAATCAGTGTGATTCTTGTACATTGCAAGAGTAATTCCTAATTTTGTTATCTAAAAGTAGACATTCAATCTTACTCTATTCCTTTCCTTTTTCCTTAATGCATGTGCCATTTTGTATTTATAAAATAATACTATGAATTGTTTACCTAAAGTATCCAGTGAGGCCCTCACACCACACCTGCATGTCTTCATCCCCTGGGCAGCACAGATCCTAATCTTCATGCAAGAATAATGTTTAAAATACACCTATGTCATGTTTTCCTTCCCTTTTGTAGGAAGTTTTTCTTTTTTAGCTTTTCTGCATTTAAAGAAGTGGAGGAAAGGTTTCAAGATAAAAAGAGCACTTACTTACCTGTCTGTATATTCTGTATGAATTAAAATTACAAGTAAGGAGTTTTTGAACCTGCATTTGTGATTCTAAGCTACCAGTTTTGTTCCCTTTATTTATTGGCTGTCTAGCATATATATATATATAGATATATATAGATATAGATATGTCTGGAATGCTGGAGAAAGTATTGTCTAGTGCTAACAAAGACCCTCTGCCCTGAGTCATATTTTGAATATATGATGCTTTCCATCTCAAGAGCAGATTTTTTAAATACCTGAGAAAATATACTCCCTTTGTTGGTTCTGTCTTAATGTTAACATTGGCTTCCCTCCCCCCAATCTAAACTTTGAACTGCCAAGTCTGCTTACTGAAGAAACTTACTTTAATTTTTGAAATTACCTACACAAGCTATGAATATTCTGTTGAGCCTGGAATCTAGTGTCTGTCAAAAAAACCCAAAGAGTGAATTTTATTGTCCAGTGTCCTATGCAATATTTTTTGTTTCTATTAATAACCTGCAAGTTGTAGAAAGGTTTTCAGACAGCATTTGTTCTAGAGGAGGAATGGTGTTAGAGGAGTAGGTTTGGCCACAGTGTTACATTTTTCATTAACATATGAGCAATATATGATCTTGCATGCTGGGAATTCCACATTCTTAAAAAAAAAAATCTAGTTGTAATTTCTAGATTGTTAATCGTAATGCTAAAGAGGTATGATATTCTTGGAGCTGTAGTAATAAAAATTTAGCAAAATACATACATGAACATTTATACAATATACAAATAGATTTAGGCAGTTTAGTATTGACAGCATATTTTTCTGTTGATATCAGTTAATGTAAACAGTTTGTATGTTTTAGTTGTTTTAATCCATCAAAGCATAATATTTGTGCTGGGAAATCCACTATTAAATAGAGTATTGATGTTGCATTAAGATCCAACAGGATCCAGTGCAGTAATCTGTTTTTGTGAAATACTTCATAATGAAACATTTTGAAATATGAAAGTTGTGTGAAAGATGACCAAATAAGTCTGCTGTTTGTGTAGGTGCTTGAAATTTGTGTAAATTTTATATCTAATTAAATGCAAATATTTTGGTTGTCCTCTCCCTCTTTAGATATTAAACGGTTTCAGTAAGTGATTGGAAGTAAAGGTAATTTGCAGTGTAGGCAGGTTTGATTTCCCCCATGTTCACATGAAACTGGGCAATAACTTGCTATGCAACTTCGAAGAGAAAGTTTATTACTTTGGACCTTCTTTTCATTAACTGTAGAGATGCAGAGCTGCCTGCTCCAGGACATAGAAGCCTCTTTATGGAACTGAAACCTTTCTATCTCACAGATTGTAGATTTGTAATCTAGTATCTACTGTTATTTTAACAGGCATGTATGTGGTGACATGGGCATGTGGGCCTTGACTTCTTTATTTTTAAAAGCTGCTATACATTTATCAAAAAGAGTCTTTGACACCATAATTCTGTTACTACAGATAAAATTTGGCATTTTGACATGGAAAAAAGTCTTGTAGGACTGTTAATGAAGCTAAATGCATGTGTGTGTCTGGCAGCTACAAATCTGTGCAGTGTGCCCATATTGTCGATCTACTGTTTCAACAATGATCTGAAATGGTTTTAATTTATAGAATTAAAGTACTTCTAATAATTTGGCATACATTACACTGCATAAGCCTTTTCAAAAATTAGTGATCAGAAATCAGCTCTAGCTTTTATTTGTTGTTTCTTTACTTTTTTTTTTTCCTTCAATCTTCAGATTTCGTAGTCTGTTGCACTTGGAGCAATAGGCTATTGAGTAGCTTTGTCTTCATTGCAACTAATTTTACATTTAGAAACATTGCCAGCTTTGTTTCATTATTTTAGCTCTCTAGTTCCACAGCCTTGGAAGGGAAAGGACAATTAAAATTTACTTCAGGAAGATGGAGTCCACACCACAATTGTACCCAGATTGCCACAGCCAACGATACCACTGTCCGAGGCTGGGATACACGGAGCATGAGGTAAGAAGAGCTTGCAGTCATGTTCTCTAGAAAAGACAATCTCCTTTGGAGGTAGATTTTTGCATTGCTCCTACCATAATTTTTTTTTGTTTGAAATGATGAACGGCAAACCTACAGTTTATAAAAGGAATAGAAAGGCTTGCATAGCTGATATAGTTACAATTTAACAAAGAGTTTTCTCTGATATGCCCCCTCAGCTTCAATTCTAACTTGTATATTGAGTTTTACTGAACCATGTACTAGTCTCACAAGGATTTGTTCAATACATTAAGAACAAAGAAATTACCTGAATGAAGGTGTTTTGTAATTCAACCTGAAAATGGTTTAACAGTCCTGACTATAGTATGAACTATCTTCATAGCATTTAAAGGTGACTATAATCTTTGAAGGCAACAGGTCAAGTTCACCCTTCAATTCTGATTTTAACAAAGTGTTCTGTATTATATTAATGATTGTAGCATACTGGTTATAAGAAATCACTGAATCTATCAAAATCATAACCAAATAAAAGCTTTGAATATACCTAATAAGGCATTTTCCCCCCTGCTTAGTTGTGATTTTGATAAGCAAAGGAGTGATGTTGTGCACATCTGTTGCCATGACTACTAAAGCCTCTTCAGGCTTTTTTAAAAGTACACTTTATCCCCTTAGCACATAGTAATTTATCACTAAACTAAGAAGACTGATGTCTTGTAATAACTTCTGTTGCTTTAAAGGGCGATGACTTTAAATTTAGTTCAGTGGTTCCTGCCAGCTCAGAGTTGTAGCAATAAATCCCTTGTTTGCTAGTCTTTGTGGTTTTGCCAAAAAGATTTATTTAATGAAGGAAAGTTAAAAATACAATAATTAAAAGTCGCTTCCTGTGAAGTGTTTGAAAATCATGTTTGATTGTCCTGTTCTTTGCCTTGTAAACTGATACATAAAAATAGAATTTTATGTAATGTGTATACTTAGATTTATAAAGACAAGAGACAAGAGTGGAAAGAGAGGACAAAGGAGAAGGGGTTTTATTAATTTGCTTTTTTTGTAATGTTTTTGTAATCCTATTTCTAACGTATAGCATTGCAGATCTTTAACCAAAGCCTGTGTTTTGAAGAGAGAATATTAAATATTGTAAAGTCTGCTTCATGCTCTGTCTCATTAGAAGAAGCATCTCTACCTTCCATTAAAGGAATTCTAGTCGTAGACTAGACTAAGAAGCAGTCTTAATCAGAGAAGAGCTTGTGAAGCAGAGAAGACAGACACTAGGCTGATTGGATTTAGAGAGAGAACTTTATCAGGAAAATTCAGACTCTAAGGCTAAATTCTAAATAATATGTAAGAAGAATAATATGAGAAAGTGGAGCCAGTAGCTGGAGAAAATGTTCATGTGGCATTAATCTTATGATGTAAGTAGAAAGTTTAGTGTACGTATTATTGCTGTAGGTAGGGTGAAAAGTGACAAAAAGAATATTCATATTTGGAGAGGAATGAGATCAAATGGTCAGAATAATAGTTAAGTTGGGATAAAGTCTTTCATGGTGAGTAGTCCTGAATATACAACGTACAGTAGTATTTTTAAGCCCTTACACACATCTCTAAGCAATGCAAGAAAAAAGTGGAAAGTGCAGTGAAGGAGGAAGGATGTGTTTTACCACAGCAAGCATGCTTGAGACTAAGTATTTTTGCCATATACATATTCCAAAAAGATTAGTGGAAGCTTGAATTCCACTCCTAGAATACTTGGTAGAAAAGTATACCTGAATGATATTCTTAGCCTCTCAAACTCTGAGAAGAGTGTTGATGCTAGATATCTTAGTAATTTCACTGGTGGCAGTCAGAGCTGTCTAAGATAGGGCTTAGTACAGACCTGATAATTTTGAATCTCTCCTTCTGGAGCTATTTTGCTCTGTATTAGTAGTTCGGTATTAACAGCAAGAGACTATCTGATCGTGACAGAAGACCATAAGTATATGTAATTGACACAAGAAATAGGAAGTTTTGGTCAATATGTTTACTGAAGAGAAACATTTTTCATTTAAAGAAAAACAAAAAGCTCATGGAGTGTTGAAAAGTTCCAGTGAAGATTGTAGGAGATGGTCAAGTCTAAGTAGAACTTTAGATGATATATTCGTGGCTTGGAGAAAACTGGTCATACAAGAGTGGAAACAGGAAAAATCAGACAATCCCCAAGTTTAAGAGGCAAGGTAGGGACACAAACTGATGGCACATGATGTTTTGAATAGATATCCTAGGTTGTTAGCAGTACTACAGATGTTTTCTAAAGTGGGTCCAGATGGATGTGGTTGTGTCTGGCTGAGTAGTTTAAGGGCCATAGGTAAATTAGTGATAATTGCAAGAGCTCAAGAAGGTAAATTCAATACAGAGCAATAAAAAAAAGCTGTCTTTGATATCTGTTGCAACCTTTGCATCTCAGCTTTTCCTACTGAAGTAGATGTCATAAATAGGGAACTAGTATAACTACTTAGGGTTGAAGAAGTCCTTACCTGAAACTGTTGTGGTCTAGTAGCAGACATTTATCACAGTTATTACAGAGCTGTGCTAGAATCATCTGGAACTACTATTTCCTTTTAACTACAGATGATCTTAATGGAAACAAACATGGAAGGTGCAAAGCGTCAAAGTAAGCTGAGAAATCTATACAAATCTGTGTTGTTAATAACTGGGAATTCCCTAAACTCTGCACTAGCCATGGGAACTCTAGGTCTGTGGGTGCTAAGGGGATGATGCAAGTTTCCAGGGAAACAAATTTCTGTAGGTAGAGTGCAGCCAGCTTTTTATAGACCATTCAATTTTTTTTAATGTTTTACAGGCAGATATATTGTATAGAAAATGCACACGGACAGCTGGTACGAGACCTGGACTTTAATCCCAATAAACAGTACTACCTGGCTAGCTGTGGAGATGACTGCAAGGTGAAATTCTGGGACACGAGAAATGTCACTGAACCAGTGAAGATACTAGAGGAGCATTCCCACTGGTAGAACAAATTATCTGAATGCTGTTTTGTGGGTGGATGGCTTATATAATTTATTCAGCTAATTATTTTGTCGTTTAGGAGCAATGCAAACTATGTTTGTACTATTGTGCATAATCATTTTTTTGCACAGAGGAAAAGTTTCAGCATGTCAACGTTCCTTGTGTAATTGTAAATTAAGAGTTTAGATAACATTAGTCTAATTGGCAAGAAACTGTTGTTAACATTGTTGGGAGATGGGGTGCACCTTTGAGAAGCACATCACTAACTTGGCCCGTGGGGCCCAGCTGGGACACAGGTGTGCCTTCCTAAATGGAGCCTGATGTGCTGCACCTGATGTGCAGTAATAAAGCAGCTGCCATCTATCCTTCTGTTGTCACATGGTTGAAATGTTCAGTAATGCAGCTCAACTTTTTTTATGTTCTTCACAGTCCTTAAGTCAGAATATGCAAGTGAATAATTTTATTCTCTGAAATAAGATTTCGAGCCTGTATCTACTGCACTGGCCTGTGGCTGGAGTAAGGAGAGAATCTTGCCTGATGTCTGCAAATTTCAGTGCTTAAGAAAAGATGAATTATTCATATTTTATAAAATTTGGGTTGGAATAATTCTTGCAAAATAGATCCACTCCCTAAAGCTACTTTAAGGGAAATAAAGATGGGAATTAACAGAAGCATTATTTATACCTTTTTTCCTCAGAATATTCAAAGAACAACAATAAAACAAGAACCATATGACATTTGGTATTAACTTGATATGTAAAATGTAAAAATTGAAGAGAAATATAGTCCTACATTTGTTTTAGGATCTATTTTCAACTTCACTGTAAGAATGTTGTGAAATTTTTGTTTAAAAGGCTATTTTTAATCCATATTTTGCTTTGGGGAATTTTTGTATTTAGGACTTAAGTATTTATCTGGCTTACTCAACAATGAATTGGCATGTACCGTCAAGGAACAATAGCACTGAATGGTGTGATTTGTTGGGGTTTTTTTGTTTTGTTTTGTTTTTAATTTACTTGTTGATTTTTAATGTTATAGAAAACAGATGACATGGAAGCTTAAAAGTCTAATGAATATGGCAAAAAAACAGTCTTTGGAATGAGGCGTGTTACTTCTGTGCATATTTAAAACATTGAAAAGATGACTTTTTAGTGCTGCGCTTAAAAAAATTGTTTAACAATGATGCACTATCCACCATCAATAGTGTCTCATTCTACCTGCTTTAACTTTCTTAGGGTCTGGAATGTCAGATACAATCATTCTCATGATCAGCTGATCCTTACAGGAAGCAGTGATAGCAGAGTTATCCTGTCTAATATGGTATCAATTTCTTCTGAACCATTTGGCCATATGGTAGATGATGATGAACTCAGTGACCAAGAGGACCAGCATCAAGAAGAGAAGTATGAAGTTTCCTGAGTTTTATGTAGATGCTTATAATTTGTTGTTTCATTGTAATGGTTTACATGCTATTTTTTTTTTGCTGACTAGGATTTTTGTGTACAGGCCTTTCAGGTAAGTAGTTAGAATTCCCACTTTGTTCTTTATTCAGTCTTGGGTGGAATGCACTCTTTAAATGTGATTGGCATGGTCACTCCACGTTCACCGGTAGGAAGGGAATGGTGATGCTGAGGATCAGTCATAAAATCCACTGGGTTGGTGAAAAGATTCACTTTAAGGGAGCTCTGGTTCAAGTCAAGCATGTAGAATAATCTGTGTTAAGTTAGAATTTGAAAATAGGCTTTTGTATTTGCTGTGTATGTGTTAGGACCTTTGGGAAATGTTACCAGTCTAATGATGAGCTTCTGCATGGGCAGAAGAAATTAAGTATAAACACTTTTTTTTTTAATTTTGCTCTTAATATCTCTGACTGCTCTGGAACCCAGTAACTCATCAGACCTAGATCAAGCAAACCAGAAGCTTGGTTTCAACACTCTTGGTAGAGAATAGTGCATGCTATTGGCAAATGTTGTAAACCCATCCATTTGGTTTGTATGGAATCAAATATTTTCCTTGTGGATTTTGTAGGGATGGGGTTTTATTAAATTAACTGTGTATATATGTGTATATAGGAAGTTCTGTAGATTGAGGTTGGGCCAAGGCTTTGTAATTTTGTGACTAGCCTTCATGGTGGTCTTCAGCAAACTCTTCCTTCCTACAAAGTGAATCACAGAATTACAGAATGAATTAGATTGGAAAAGACCTCTGAGATCAGAGTCCAACCTATGACTGAACATTATTGTGTCAACTAGACCCTGGCAATGATTGCCACCCTCAGTCTTTCCTTGAACACCCCCTGCTTCTCTGGGCAGCCCATTCCAATTTCTAATCACCCTTTCTGTGAAGAAATTTCTCTAAATGTCCAACCTAAACATACCCTGGTATAGCTGGAGGCTGTGTCCTCTCCTGTCACTTGTTGCATGGGAGAGAGACTGACCCCCAGCTGGCTACAATATCCTGTTAGGCAGATGTAGAGGGCCTCCTCTTCTCCAGACTAAACAACCCCAGCTCCCTCTGCCCCTCCTTGTGATTTACTCACTAGACCCTTCACCAGCTCCATTGCCCTCTGCTGGAGAGCTCTACAAAGCTGTCTGCAATTACACAGGCGGATTAACTCCTGAATGATCTTTTAAAATAAAGAATAGTCAGATATGATAAGGAAATTACAGAAAAGATCCCCTAGTTGCTCAGCTGTGTTTCCTAGATATTCCAGCTAAAATTCTAAATAAAGTTTAGGTTACTTCTCTAGTTGCATTTTTAAGGTTGCTCTTGAACCTTAACTTTATTAATACACATGCAGTTTTCCTCCGAATAGTTTTAGTGTTTTGGCTTCATTTAAAGGACCTGGAAACTATTCTTTTTTAATACTAAGTAAGAAAGTTACTTCATATATAGAAATGGTTTATTTTAAATGTACAGCATTCCTTTAGAAGATTTTTCTCTGTGTATTCTAAGTGCCTGAAAAATCAAGGAGTATCAAATTAAATGCCTAAAAATTTGCTCACATCAGCAGTATATACTTACTTTCTGGAATGTAACTGAGTTACAGTGTTTTAAGTATAGAATCAAAGAATGGTTTGTGTTGGAAGGGGTCTTAAAGATCACCTGGTTTCAACTTCCTGCCATGGGCAAGAACATCTTTTGGTTCCTTATCTTTGACTGGAGATTGCAATTTATTCTGTTCTAGATGAAAGATAAATAGCATTAGTCAAAATGAGAAAGAGACCACATTTTTTTTTAATATGGTGGGAATGCATTAAAAATATCACAAGTAAATAGCATTCTGACAGGCACTGTAGAGTAGATTATTTGGAATTCTGAATTTCTGTGGGTTGTAGACTGTGTAGGTTGCCTCATTAAAACACAAGTCATTGTTCTAGGATAGGAATTTTTGAATTCAAGGTCATCTAATGCAATACAACAAATATAATGCATCTTTTCCCATGGCTATGGGATGGGTGTAAACCACATCATGAATGACTTGTATAGTAATGATGTAGAAGCCTTGCCTGTTCCCAGAGGCTACAGGAGTATCAATTCTGCATTTGCTTTTTAAATATGTGCTTTTCAGCTGCTCATCTGTTTTCTGTAAAACCTGGGAAAGCACATTAGCTTCTGTAACCTTTGCTTGTTACTGTGAAAGTCTTGTTTTAGGCTCCCTCTTCGGCCCCCTTGTTATGAGTTGAGTCAGAAGGATGTTTCAAGCTGCTGCAGCCTTGAACTGTTGCCAAATGAATGTCTGTTTAGTTCTGAGTGCACAAATGAAGTAGGGCATAACAGCTGTCGGGAATACTTCTTGTTAGTCAACCACTAGTGCCAAATATTTCAGCTCTGATACCCTCCTAGAGACCTCTGTGGAGAGTTGGTTACACCATTCCATAGGTACTGTCTCTTTTGTAAGATACAGGTTTTCACTCTATGGTTTAATTGGTTTAATGGGAGAGGGGTGTGTTTGTTTGTTTGTTTTTGTGGGGTTTTTTTGGTTTTTTGTTTCTTTTTGTGTGGGTTTTTTTTTTTTTTTTTTTTTTTTTTTTTTTTTTGTTTTTTGTTTGTTTGTTTTTTGTTTTTTGGAGTTTTTTTGCTTGGGTATGTTCTAGACTTTCAAGAAAGTGTTATAGTCTCACAAGGTTCATTTATCCTGTTTTGGAGCACATCTGATTTTTTATTAAACAGCACACAAATACTGATAAAAAGAATGTCTTTTTCAGGTGTATCGTGAAATATACCAGGAAGAGCGCATATTTGTACAACTAGTGTCTCTAGCCAGTCACCTTCAGACTGAGTACCGTATCTCTCTCAGAAGGTTAAAATATCAAGTAGAAAGGAAGGAAAAGACTCTTTCTGCATTTTATTTGTCCTGAACACAATCACTTGTGAAAATCTTCCTTGGATTGAATATAAAAATGATGAGTACATGTCAGTTTTGTTTTCAAAGGTTTATTGTTTTTTCTACTTAGTAAAGTCCCCATATTTTGAAAACATTGCACAGTTTAAACTCCTTCCCGAGATCCTTAAGACTTGTTAATTTTTAATATCTTGTAGAATAAATTTCCTAATTTTTACTGTATTTCTTGGCTGGAGACAAAAACAAATAGTATGTCAGTTTAACCCTTCCTTGTTCAGCCGTGTAGAGCTATGCATGAGTCTTGCCAGATTTACTGCTGTAGTTGTCTGGTTTTTAAGGTTCCCAACTGAAAATAATTATTTGGAGATAAATTTTTTCTAAATAAAAGAATTCAAGTTCATTGCATAATGAATAGACAAACTAAAAGATGCTGCATTCCATTCTTCATAAGAATTTCTTCTTAGCATTTTCTTCCTTCAGTGTTTGTCTGTGTTGACATCTTGGGCCTATCTGCTCCCATCTTAGAGACCCGGACGTGTTTGAATAAGCAATATAACTAGGACTGTTGCATGAAGATCTGTCTCTTGTTGAAATCAACTAGTTCCTCTTAACTGCTGGTTTAGATCAGACTCTAAGTCACATCTGTCTTTTCCCTACTGTTTAACTGCTACTGTTGTTTCTCTCATCAGTCAAAAAAGGTAAGAGCAGGCAGCTTCCCTGTGTCGTGTGTCTCATAGTAGTCAGGAGGAAAAATAATGGAAGTAGGAAAAGGAGATGTACTTCCTCTAGACATGTTCCTAGCCCCTGAGTGTTTGCAGTTCAGGGACATTTACTGCCTTCTGAATAATCTTTGGAGACTTCTGATTCTTCCATATGTGGTTTTCCTTTGCTATTAGCCATATTCTTGAGTTTATCTGCTCTCACTGTGTTTTCTTTTGTTCTAAAACATGCCAGCTGTGCTTGCATGGTTTTTGTGAAATTTGTCTAGGAGAAACATGCCAACTGTGTTTGTTTTCTTGCACTGAATTAAGAAAGGCTTCAGTGCTCTCTGCGTGGGAAACACAAAGCTGCTGTTGAAAACAGGTAGTCTAAGAGGAGGCTGGAGTTGTTCACAGAGAAGAGCTATAGGCGTGTGACCGAAGGACAGCTATGCTATATGCTGGTCAAGTCCCTAGTCTCGATTATTTAAAGCACAGTTCAAATATGGGAAAAAAACAAACAAACAAAAAAAAAAACCCACAGCTGAGAATGAAGGGCTCTACTAGTTCAGAAAAGTGTACAAAATAAATGAAAATAGAACAGATGAGGGTGATTACTTGGATTCATTTAGGTTTCATCACCAAAAGAAAGCTCATGTGCCTGGATAAAAACATGAGGAGTGATTTTCAATGCTTAAGTTTGAACAAAACTTTTAAAACATGGGATCATTCCACATCTGTGGATGCAATTGCTTGTCTGGCTTCTCCTTGACCTCCTTCTTTAGTGGCTTTGCACTCGGTTGTTGCAAGAACTTTCTCCCTGCAACACTGAACTTGCCTGAGTTCTAAATCTCCTGAAGGTGACTGTCAGCTCCCTGTAAGATACTAGGAGAGCACTGGGAACTGTCTTCCTCCTAAGGGAGGTAGTGAGTGTCTTGTATCCTTCCTTTAGTCCTTGGTTATCCAAAATCCTGATGTTAGTGAGTGAGTCTATATGTTACTGTATTAAATTATTCTGATAATAATTTAAATTCTACATTACTCTTTCTAACAATAAAGGAAAGCTACTAGGTTCTTGCAGTTTGGTGGCCATTTTTACTTGCCAGTCAGGATTCCTTTTCTTCAGTTACTCCAATATGTTTGTTTGGCTTATAGGTATAAAATATGAACTGTGTAGGTCTCTGTTTGGTATGCTGGTGATATACAGCATGAGAAGAATGTTTGGAGTCATAGGAGCACCAGCAGGAAGGTACATGCTGCATCTACAGCTGTGTTTTTATTCTTCATGACTTCTGTAGCCAGAACTTCGTGACAAGGCTCAACTGGTAATGGAGGACTTGCAGTTTAAGCTACCAGTTCCCTTAGTTTTCTATGGGGTTTACAGGCTTAAGATGTTTGCTGTTTTCACTGGCAGAACTGATTACTAAGGTCAGTATGCTGCCTTCTCCCTTATGTTACATTTTTTGACGATATGTTCTAAAATAATGATAATCTTTGTTATCCGTTGAAGATTGTACCAGAAATTCCTATCAGAAAATACAGTTTTAGTGTTTTTCCTGAAGGCTTATGTTTCCATCTTTTTTGTCATAGATGTTAGCCATAATGTCCTTAAATACAAACAGAAGATCTAACACAAGCATTTCTCAGTATTTTATATTTGATGCTGAGAGATGTAAAGGATTAGTTCTTCCTGTACAGAGTATCTCACTTGAGATCATGAAGTTTTTAATGAGATGTTATGTGTAGAAACATCTTCAGCTATTGGAATGGACCAGAGAGAAAATGATGGCTGCCCTCTCTGTAGGAAGAGACTTTCTTCAAAATTCTATCTAAACAAGTTGGTGGTATCTACTTTTCATGATAGAAAGGTGGTTTAGAGATTTTTGAATAATAAATCATGTGGTTTCACAGTGTTACATATGAACTGTGCAATCTAACGTAGCACCTTTGTATATGCATCTGTGACTTCAGGAGAGAGATTTGTCAGAGTTGATATTTTGAAAAGTATTTGCCAAACGTGCTGAGGCAGACTTTCAGGATATTTTCACAGCTGTCAGCAGTGTTAAATTTGATGCTATTTTGTTTTTGATATTAATGTCTTGGAGAAACCGAGAAGTCATAGGATTATGCTATGGAATCAACCAAGAGACCTATTTAATTAAAACAGGTTACATAGTTTCTGGTTTGGGGAATGCCTGGATTCAGGACTATGTTGGATGTGTAAGAAGCTGATCAAAATGTTGTGCAGCAGCAGTTTTTGGTTCCAAGAATGTTTTCTTTAAAAGCTTCGGGTTTTCCTGTAGTGTTTCTTTCTTTAACCCTCATCAGTAAATATACCTTCCTTAATTTATTTTTCATGTTAGGACATCTATGAGCCCTGTTCTATAAAAATATGTTTTTCCTGTTTTTCTGGGGAAGCAGTTCAGAAAACTCTTTTTTGAATAAAAAAAATTATGGGGTTTTGAATAGTATGAATAGCCAATTATTATCTATAAAAAATGTGTTCAAGAATAAATAAACTTGTATTGAGGCTTTTTAAAGTGAGTGAAAAGGCAAGCAGTGTGTTGTCTAATCTTACCAGAAACAATTTTCTCTTGAAGTCAAAAGGAAATTGTATCCATGGGCTTAATCCAGAATCCAGTGCTGTGCTTTTCAGGACTCATTTTTGGATGCTGCAGTACATGCTGCTTCTCGATTGATTTATTTCCATTCATAGTGATTTTTAGATTAAAGAGGATTTAATTTTGACTGTGATAAGGAATTAATGATTTTTGCTGACTGAAAACCATATTTTATTGAACACTGTGGTGACAAAACAGAATTGCAAGCACTGCAAACTTAAGTGGTTGTTACCATGAGAAGTAATTGGAAATAACAGCTTTCTACATGAAAACAATTATCCAAGGCTGAACAGGCTTCTTTCTTGAATCTGTAACACAACTAACCTCAAAGTTATCTAGTAAAATAAAAGCTTCGCTCCTTTCATAGAAGCTGGTTGGGGTCGTGATACTTGAATAAGACTACAGAAAAAACACAGTCCATTTTCAGCTCTGTGTGGCACAGGTCTGAAATTTATGCATGATGTAGGTAGAGACTGCACATTTCATATTATGATTTTTTGGTGGCAAAAGGAATGTGGTGCATTGTCACTTGATGCAGTGCAAGAACATATAGAAGAAAAGGTATTTTAGTCTGATCAGAATAAAATCTTCAAAATAGGTACGAGAGTAAGAAACTAAAGAAGCATTTTAAGGGTCAAGAAGATCTCGGACAAGGAAGAAAATAGCTTACAAAGCTTGCCAGGCATAACAAGGGATTACCAAATATGCTATCAAATACAGTCACAGAATCACAGAATGAGCTGAGTTGGACGGGACCCACAAGGCTCATTGAATATAGCTGCTGGCCTTGCACAGCACCATCTCTCAATCATGGAATCAGTAGGCCAAACACCTACATCTGTGGTACACTGAGCTAGCTATATAGCATAGCTATCCATGCTGTACATAGCTGTTTTGTACACGCATGCTATATATATAGCTATACACAGCTGGTTTTATACCCATAGCCTGCAGCTTTTAAGTAAAACCAGGTATCTCTGTGTTCTGGCAACAATGTGAATTATACATACATTAAAGTAGTGTAGAAGAAAGTTTATTTCATATCCAGCTCTGTACAGCTACTCTTCTTGTTAATCTGAGATGATTCTTTAATAAATAAATATATGTAAAAGATATGTAAAATTTTATTTGGGGTGCATAAATCATTGTGTGACTCAGGAACAGAACAATTCTAAGTACCCTAGATTGATATAGATTCAAAAATAGTGCCCTCAGTCTATTCTTGGATTACCAAAAAAAACCAAACATAACCAAAATGCAGAGAAATCTGAGGTGTTTTCTTGGAAATCTCTTAGCATCAGGTAAGGTAGTCTGCCTCTAAGAGATTCCTATTGTGAGGAAAAAACTCATCACAAACAAGTCAGCTCCTTATGTCTTTGTTATGTTGTAAAAGGAAATTCAGTGTATAGACAATAATAAAACCCAGTTAAAAACTGTAGTTATAAATGCAAATGCCAAACAGAAATTCATCTACAGGCTTGTTTCCTGAATGCTCATTCCCCTTATGACTCCTGTAAATTAAATTAGATGAGCTGTGTTATTTAAATGAAACACTGAAACAACTGTGAGCATACAGAAACTAGTGTAATCTAGAAGCTTATTTGTCCTTGTTTATCCAGTCTTTGGTTAACTGAGATTCCTGGTTAGCTGAAAGTCGGTCGTGTCCCCTGACAGCCATGTGCACTGTGCATTACTCCCCTGCTTATCCAGAGAGACATCTGAAACCTTCAGAATAATGGAGTTGTGGGTAAGTGGGTGAGCACTGCATGAAGCACATTGCTGTCTGGGGACATGACCAACTTTCACTTAACCAGGCACGTCAGTTAGCAGGAAGTTAGAAAAACACGTTGCAGGAGATGAAGTGTCTGTATGTGTTTGTTAGCTCGGCTGTTAGATGGCTTGTACCAAAGTTCATATTCAGGAGAACTGCAAAACAAGCTTGTTCTTTGCAATTAACCAGGGACTGGGTGTTGGTTGTGCTGTGACCTTTTTTGGTTAGTTGACCTTTAATGTAGCACAAGTAAATGGTAGAAATGCTTGAAAATACATATCTGAAGCTATTCTACAGTATGAGTCTGCTTTTGGTTTCTTCATTAAACTCAATTGAATTTTAATTGCAGTGTTAGATTCGCAGCTGGCTCAGCTGGCTAGGTGGGGCAGCGATAACCTGCAAAAGATCCTACTGTGCTTCCATCCAGGCTTTGTGATTGCAGAACTGCATGCTTTCAGAGAGCAGCAGGAAAAGGCAAAGGCAGCCAATAACAACACTTCATTTCTCTAGTAGCAGCATCTGTTTAAATGATTGAGTGGCATTCACAAGGCCCTTTGACTTTGCTTTCCATGAGGAGAGTTGCAGCTGTACTGCAAGGCTGTTTCTAGGAGGCAGAGGGATGTCTCTGAAGGACTGACTGGTTCTTGTGAGACAGAAACAAGTCTCTCTGTGGCTGAAGGGAGCTCTAAGGTCATCCTCTGAAAACTCCCCTACCCTGTAGCTACAGAATAATGTGCTGTAGTGATGGTTTGAGAGGAGAGACTGGCCTTGGGAATGGAGGCAAGAAGGGCTGTGCTCGGTTAGCAGAGTACAATCAATGACTCTTGAGTGGTTTGGACTTCAGAGAGTTTCCTAAATCTCTTGAATATTTACAATGCAGAAGGCAATCTGTGTCTCTCCTATGATGTAGGTGACCAGGAGCTTGGTTGTTGCGGTGGGAGGTGGAGTATACAATAGTAGATGATCTGGTGCTGATATAACTCTAGCAATGGAAGAAAAAAATCAGTGTTCAGAGTGGTGGCTTCATCCCCCTTCCATAATTCTGGAGAGAATGGGTCCAGGATGGCAGCACAAGAGAGACTGATGTTAGGGACTGCAACTTCTTACCCATCTACATATCTCTAAGACTGTGTATTATTTTAAGAATTCATTTAACAATGAAGGGGGAGAGGATGGGATGTAACATGATGAGAGAAAATATGTTTGTAAAAAGCTGTGCATTTAGATCATGCCAGGTAGTTTAACTTGCTTTAGAGAGAGAGAGAGATGCTTAGTATAGGTTCTGAGAGACAGGAAATAGACTGAAATTTAGAGTAAGAGTTACTTTATCCCTGTAAATGGGGTCTTTTGCATTGACTTGACTTCGCTTTCATGTAAGACATAAGTACATGCAAACATAAGGTATAAAATACTCCCTTAGAACCTACTACTGCATTCTTATACTTTAAATGGGATTTTACATATCTAGATGTTAGTGACACTTAATATGGCCTTCGAAATCAAATGTGTTCACAAATCCTTACTATTTTTTTTTTTTTTTTTTTGGTGTTTGTTTTCAATTTTAGGATTAAAGAGCCCCTTCAGGACAGTGTAATAGCTACCTATGAAGAACATGAAGATAGCGTATATGCAGTTGAATGGTCCTCAGCAGATCCGTGGCTATTTGCATCTTTAAGTTATGATGGGAGACTGGTTATTAACAGGGTTCCGAGAGCCCTTAAATATCATATACTGTTATAATTTGTTTGAGTTATTCTGGAGTTATTAACTTGATGTGCACAACTGGTAGGTATTGTTAAAGGTTTTTTTCAGGATCTGGTTTTTTTTTAAGTAAAAAAGTTACAGTTTTGTTAGGAATATCTCTACTGGTAGGTAATATTGTCTTTTGTATTTGCCTTGAGAAACTATGATGCATTTTCTGAAGACTGTGCTACCTAGATGAATAAGGGGCTAATCACTTTGTAAACTCTAAAGTTTGTGGTGATAATGGGTACATTCCATACTATTGCTTCATTACATCAGCTTTATGCAAATATAATGAATTACAGAAATGTTATTATGCTGATACAAAACTGGGACAATGTAGGGTTCATGTAGCAGAAATTATCTACTTGTTTTCAAGAATAATATTCTACATTTCTTGTATAAGCAGCCTTCTGTTTTTAGCTAGGGCCAGGTTCTACTAGCTGTTCTGGCTTCAAATACAATTGGGAGTGGTCTTAAAAGGCTTTCTTAATACCATCTAATATTTTAAACACTTTCTCCCATTTTGCATGTCTTCAGAAGGAATGTTTTTGTGAAAGTGAAACCTTCAAAATATATTTTTCATTTGAGCCTTATGGTAGTATCAACAAAGTAACATCCTGCAAATTGTGAACTAAATGTAGGTCTCAGCTATGTATTGTTACTGGAAACAATATTAGGCTTTACCAAAATTTCTGATATACTCACATAATGTGTTATCCCATATTTATAGGTTAAGTTGTGCTGTGAGGGACTCTGGAGCTGTGCTACTGTTGACCTGAAAAATCTCTTTAATATTTGTCTACTTAGACTTTCTTACCCTTCTGGATCCGTGCCAATCTGCAGTATGCTGGCATGATGTAAAAGGCTTGCAACTAAGCACAAAATATCCTTTCCTATATCCTACTTTTTGCAATAGGTGACCTAGACATTGGTTACTGTGTTGTTACAAATGCTGAGAACAGGCAGATGCTGTGCTGTAGGAGAATGCTCAGGAAATTTCAAACGTAGGTGGAAGGCATGGTGAAACATTCCTGTACATATTGACCTCCTGTCTTCCCCCAGCCAAGCTTGCACTAAGATGAAGATTTGCTGCTTGCTCTTTGTGTACCCAGGCTAACTGTAAAATTAACTATTCCCTGCTGCCTTTTCAACACTATTATTTCCCTTTAGCTTCAGAACTTGGGTATATGTGACAGTGTTGGTTGTGGTAACATTATGTAAGACTATTCTGAAGAAATGGCAATGAACATGGGATGGAAAGATCAATACCAACCTCTTCCAGTGATTCCTCCTGTTGCTATGGCAACTCTTGGTGTTAGTGGTGAGGGACAGCGTGCTGCTCACCTCTGCTTGTCTTTACCCACTCTTGGATCGAAGTGTCCAAATGTGATTTGTTGTGTCCACACAGCTGCTTCAGTGAGATCACATTTGGAGAGCATGACTGACTGCTATAGGCCAAAACATCCGGAAGAGATGACAGTTGAATTCCGTTTCTAACTTTCTTAAGGAGCTTATTTGGAGAAATTCATAGGAGTGAAGTAATCCAATTAAATCCTCTGTACTATTGTTTGCATTTGTGTTAATGATGTTACCTATCTGCTCCAGAATTAATGTTTCATTGGAAATTCTGATTATCTGATTTTCTGCATTTATATTTTAAACTTGTGCTATTTCAAATCATTTCAATCTGTAATTAGGCATGAGCTATTCACCTGTATACTGTAAGAAGAGCTACATTTCTAAATCAGTAGTACTTCAGTTGTCTGAATGTCAAAAGCCTTGGCTGGGCTGCTGCTTTTTATGTGGAGCTTTTCATCAGACACAAAATCTTGTTGAGTATCTTGTCTGTCCCACCTGTGTGCCACCCACCCCACCCACCCCTCTGGAAAACAAAGTGAAAAAACCTCTGCAGTATATCTTTGGTATGCAGCAGAACTCCTTAAAACTTTCTTCACATTAGCAATAAAGGTCTAATGAAACTTTGTCTGGTGGTGTATATGGCTGGCAATGTGAAGGTGACGGGGAAATTGCCTAACATTGTGTGGGATTTGACTTGATTTTTAACATGTAATAAATGCAGGATAGATTTCAGGCTAATTTTTATGTGGCTGTATTTCCTTTAATATTGTACGCTTATATGAACTGGAAAGCTCTGTAAACAAATAATATCAAGAAATCTTTTGTTTTAGTCTTGCTAAATATGTGTATCACTCAATAGGGAAGAAGACAGTGGATGAACACTGGAAAGGAAGGGACTGGCAGGTCCAATTTGAATGAAAAATTGTAAAGCTGTCTGTAAAGCGGGATCTGGGCTGTGTGTACATCACTGGCAGCAATATGGAAATGACCTTCTGAAAAGGAAGGCTTTTGCTGAGGTTTCATCCCAGGCTGTGGGAGCAAGCAAGCTGCTGTAGGATGAAAGGAAGGGTTCTAAGATGGTTAAATAACTGATTAAAAGGAAATAGGAAGCAGGAATAAATCATCACATTTTGTGGTAAAAAGTAAATTACCAGGGAAGTCCACAAGGATCTGTGCCTAGGCATGTGCTTCACAGTATACTTATGACCTTTTGGAAAAAGGCCTACAGAAAAATCTGGGAAACTGGTCAGAGAAGTAAAGATGACCAAAGAATTATGAAATGACCTTATCTCATGGATGATAAAATGGTAGATGGAATTCAGTGCAGGAAATGTTAAGCAGCTAATATGGAAGAAAACAGTTATTTTACGTACTGTGGACCACCAAGAGGGCTATTACATGGAAGTAAGATCTTGGGGGTTTTATAGATCTTTAAAAACATCAGCTTAATAGAGGTCAAAATTTTAATTAAAATGTTGGGAATTACTAGCAAGCAAGTAAAGAAAATAAAGCATTGTTAATCCCCCCAAATAATATATCTTCATAAATCTCTGGTGTATGTGCATTCATAGTAATGTGTATAGCTGTGGTTTTTTTCTATCTTCAGCCCAATGTAGTAAAATGGAAAGATTTTAGATGGAGTGACAGGAATGAGGAATAGCATGCAACACCTGTATAAGGATAACTAAATAGACTGAAAGGCAGATGGTTGAGACAGAATGATAAAAGTCCGTAAAATCAAAAGTGGCAGAGGGAGAGGATGAATAGGGAATGATTGTTCACTGTCTCTCCTGATACCAGAACTAGAGGTTATTGAATGTAATCTGCATATGGTGGCTCAAAGCATACAAAATAAAGTGGCCTTCACAGGCATGAAGGTGAGCTATGGCACTTGCCTTCAAAAACCCTTTCCCCCAGGGAAAAAAAAACAAAACAAAACAAACAAACAAAAAAAAAACCAAAAAAAAAAAAAACCAAAAAAAAAAAAAAAAAAAAAAACCAAAAAAAAAAAAAAACCAAAAAAACAAAAAAAAAAAACAACCCTGCAAAACCAAAAAATCCTCATTAATGTTAAAGCTTACATGATTTAAGATTTAACTGAAACAGTAATTGAAAGATGAAGCCAATAAAGGTTGCTAAATATAATGTCAGCATCCCTGGCTTAGAAAAATCCTTTTGAACCATCAATTGGTGGACACTACAAAGAGGACTGGCAGAGAATCCCTGTGTGGTTGTCCAGTCTTTAATTAACTTCCTGGACATATGCTATTTACCAGAAAGGTAGAAAATGGAAATTTAAAATAATAACTTAGTCTCTAAAGTTTTGTGTCTAGAGCTAAGACAGCACATTGCTCCTGTGTTTTTCTTTGCATGTTTCTTTCTGTATATTTACTTTTGTTGTGAGTTGTGTTATAGGGGATTTCAGAAAACTCTCATGTCTCAGGTGAATTTCTTATAGAATCCTAGTATTGTGTTTGGAAACAATATTGTTGCAAAGTAGTCCTTGGCAATAATGACCAAGGGAAGCAGATTTCTGTACAGCAAGGAGTCCATCACTACTTTGGAAGTTCAGATCACACTCTGACAGATCTCACAGCTCTGTATTGCTTTCAGTGTCTCAGAGAATTCTGTTTATACAGTCATCTAGCACCACTGGTAAGCACAAAATTACTCTGTTTTCAAACGCCTCTTAAATTGTTTTTCTTTCTTTGCAGATTGTGTCCAGGTAAGAAACTTCAGTAGGTCTTGATTTTGAAAAAGTGAGTTACAGTATTCCTTAAAAATTCCTTTAAAATGTCAGTCTTGCTGTCTAAAAATTTTTTTCTTTCTAAGTTTGGTGCTGAAAATCTTTTTCTTTTCACAATTCTATATTAATATGTCTGTGGTATGTAGTTACAAAATGGCTTGATATGTGATATTTTTACTCCACAGAAAGTGAATTATTGAAGAAGAAATGAATTTGTAGTATTTTATAAAGGTTTTGAGCATGATCTAAGTGAAACTGATCCAAGTCAATACAAATCTTGGCCATTTAATGAGAAGCTTGAAATAACAATCTGTTTAATTTGAACTAAAATGGTGCTAACTTAATATTAAGAAAAAAAACCCAAAAACCCAACACAGCACCAAACCACAGTAGTCAGTACTGACCTGGACTTTTCCTGTGGTGTTAGTGCTAAAATGAGCTTGATCTGTCCTGGAGCCAGTGAAGTTAATGAATAGCTTGTCAACACTGGAATGAATGAATGAAGAACATTGGATGGCTTAGTCTGGGTGTTTGCTCTAGGCCCACAGTCCTTACCTTGTACCTTGAAGTTGAGTGGAAAGAAGAAATCATGTGATCTGGATTATGTGCAACACTTAAATTAGTTTAAAATTGTGCTTTGTAAAGAATTAACCTTCCAGAAGATAGAATTTCCCAGCAGGGAACAGAAAGCATTAATTCTGGATTGGCCTCTGCATTTGGAATTTTTTAATCTTTCAGCCTGGTACCTCTGGCAGTATTTGAGACTGAAATTCTGCAGCTGATTGAAGATGGACTTCAACAGTGTTGTCTGGCTAGTCTGACCCTTAAGACACCATGTGGTGTCTTATATGCCTTGCATTTAACTGAAGCAGTGAAAAGTAGGTAATCATCATTAAGATAAGCATTTGGATAGAAGTCTGTAGTGCTGCAGAGCTTCCATTTGGCTTCACAGAGAATATCCAGGATATTTTTTCTTTTTCTAGGGGATATGAAGAAAGTGCTTAAAATTGGCTTATGATGCCTGAGATATGAATGCTGTTCTGAAGCTGCAGAAAGCCTGTGATTTCTGGAATAGCATGTAAAGTGACTGAGAGAAAACTGCAAATCAGTTTTTCACAAAGCCTGGCCTTCCCATAAAGGGTGCTCCAAAGTATGAAGCCATGGTTAGATCCTCGAACAATTTGCACATTGCTTCTGCTCATTCCACCTGCCAATTCGGTCAGTGAGAATCTTGCAAAGTGAGAAGAAAATGACATGAACAGACTTGGAGTAAAAGACAGAGGAGAAGAAAAAGTAAAAAGGAAGACTGACAAATATAGAATGAAAAGTGAATTGAAAAGGACAAGATAGGGAAATTTGGATCACTTGGAAAAGAGAAATAGAAAAGATGAAAGAAATTGGCAGTAAGTGAAGAAAAGGATACAGGGGTAAGGATTAAAAAACCCAATGATATTATCTGCTTGTTTTGGCCATGATATTAAAAGTCCTTAAATTTCTACCATGTTAATCTTCCTATGTTAACTGATTTAAGTGCTAGAGAATTGCCATTTATGTTGCAGCATTTTAGTTCTGATATTGAAGATGGTTCATGTAGGTTAGTTATTAATCCATAAGTTATTAGTCCAAGCATGTACATTCTAGGGGTTTATGGTTTTTAGCTGTTCATTATTCTTTCCCTTTTGATGTGAAGTTATCAGATGGGGTAATTAACCCCGAGCTACCAGTAACATGAGAGGCAGGGAGAAAATTTCAAGTGGGCTGTTACTCTTGAGTCACACTAGTTAAATCTGCAGAAATATTTATTTATGACAACAGTCTTTATCCCCCTGTTTATGACTTCAAGGGAGTGTTGTAGTCAGAACATCTCAAGATATTAGATGTGATTAATAAAGTATCTGAAGCCCACTCTTCCTTCCATACTAACTTTACATAACTTCCATACTATCCTTTACTAAAAGGATTCTGAGCTACTCTTGAGAAAATTTGTTTGATGCTTTTGGTGCTATGGCTGCTCCAGCTTCATAAGGGAGTCTTAGTGTTCCAGCACAGAAGATAGCTTTGGGGAAAAGAAGATGAATGCATTTTACTAAATCCAGGAGGCAAGCACCCAATGTGAAGATGCCTGGCAAATGGTTGCCATTGCCCTGAAGCTAAAGCACAGCTGCCAAGCAGCTGGGCTGAGCAGGGAAGACCCTCTAATGTACCTTCTCAGCAAATTGTCCATTTATTCTGATGCTATGCTATGCTGAGTTTAGGATTTTGGCAGGAGGGACTGTGGAAATGCTCCTAAGCAGAATGAATTGAGGACAATGTGGAAAACCTTGGAAAACCCAAAGTTACCACACACTTACCGATCGGCAAGTCTAGATGAGCTGAATCCTGGGGTGGCAACAGACTTGGCAGACAAACTCACTCTGAGCCACTGCCAGCTTCTAAACATTTGCAGAGGACTGAGAAGACAAGGAAGACTGGCAAATAGTACAAATGGTATTGATATTTGAGCTTTGTGGAACAGCAGTGCACAGAGTTAGATAAGGAAATGTGTTTCAAAATGAGGACATTTTAGCCAAATTATGAATGTTTTATTTGTTTGTTTTTAACTGAGAGATTTTTCTTATAAATACCAGTCAAAATAGTGGCAAATATCAGAAGTTAAGAGATTGCATTCATGCAACAAAGTGGGGATTATGCATTTTGTTACAGAGAAGTGCTAGAATTCCAACCCAACTGCTTATATGATTTCCCTTACACCACTGTTTTCCAAGGAGGCCAGGTGGAACATAGTATATAATGGTAAATTGAACTTTTCTTCAGACACACTTGAAGGAAAAAAAACCTGCAAGTATTAGTTTTTCATAATTTGAAAGAGTTTCTGCTAAGGCAAGTAATGAGCAAGTTTTGACTCTGTCTGGAAAGTAGTGAGTGGGGAGAATGCCTGGAACTTGACTTTGCAAAGGTTGTGAATAGGAATGATCTGTTTTCCAGTATGCACTTTGTGGGGTAAAGCACTTGAGGACTTCCAGCCATGTCTCAATACATGCATATAATATTTTGAGAGGTTACCTATCTAAAGCTGCTTCCAAGCAAAGGATTATTCAACTCAGGATAATGATATGCACAAACAGGAAAGCATCTTCTTAAGAATCTGTCTTTATCATCATGACAGTGACTGCATAACACATTTCTTTTCATGTATGAAAGAGTTAGGCTTGGGTGGATACATGTCTGCCAATAGCAGCTGATAGGTGGATGGAGCCATAGATGCTTTGATTTTGCCTTTTTTTTTTTTTTTTTTTTTCTTTTTTTCTTTTTTTTTTTTTTTTTTTTTTTCCCTAGGAGTCAGTCAGGGTGAAGTGGAAGAAATCTGGTGCATATTAATATTGGAAAGTCTGTTGGGGAAGCCACAAATGAAAGCCTCATCATAATGGAAGCTGTTTAATCCATCACAAAGCAAACACCAATGAACTTCAACAACTTCTGACCATCCTGTCACTTGTGAGGGATGGTTACTTGAGCTCAGTTTCCTAGATAGATACATATTTCTGATCTGTGTTTTAATTACCTATTTTCAGCATTAATACAATTTGAATATCTTCAATCTATTTTGTGAATGACTAAGAAAAATGCTTTATATTTTTTCTATTGCAGTTCACAGGCACTTTTTGTAAAGCAGAGGAAAAAGCTTTTGTTTTTGAGTCTTCATGCTGCTTTATTGAGAAGTAGTCTGGTTTCTGTTTCTGTGTCCTACAAATTCTGCAGGTTTTGGACTGGTCATTGCTGAAAGCTGAGAAGGGTTGAAGGCAGAGCATGACTGACATGTTCATATTCATCAGAAAACAGAGTCAGCTGGAGAGAAGCAGGGAGTTCTCATTGCTGCCGTGCTTCCTCCCTCGCTGCTTGCACAGAAAGACATAGGCTGTGGGGAGGAAGCTACCTGAGGTTATTAAGATTAATACTGCTGGAAATTTCAATCAACTCACACAAGGCTGCTCCTCAAGGCTATCAGATGCCTACCGCCTTCTCTGAGTCAGGCGGGGCCACATCAATTTTGAATTTCCCAACAGAGATTGCTTTGATTTATGAGTTTAGGAGGCTGATAAATATGGTTAGTTGAAATAATTGAATCAGAATAATTTCAGTCAGCTGTGCTCAATTTATTTTGTCTGATAACCACAGGAGGGTGCAGTTTTGGATAGGGAGTTTCATTTCAAGGATTCCTATCACAGGAAAGAGATTGTTGGACCTGGAATAAGAGCAACTTAATTCTGCTGCCAGGCCTGTATGACAGCCTTATGACCTGACTTAAGACCTGTCAGAACTAAAGAGTAAGTACCTAGAGCTCTTTTGGTATTGCCCATGACAGAGGCTGAGTCAGGTCTGGTTTATTTATTTATTGTGGGATTGTTTCTGCTGGGAAGGGTAATGAGAGTTTTACTACTTTGTGTTTGAAAACCACTTTACTATTTGGTTGAGAGGGTGTTATTCTTACCACTTGTTTTTACAAAATGACTTGCCTTTCTATGGAATGTTTTCACTTTTTATGAAGTAGTGATGAGCATCAATTTTATCCTTATAGTGAAGAGAGCACTCATGCATCCCTGAAAAGTGCTCTATGAAACTTTTAAGACTAAATTTGTCCCTACAAGTTTAGCATTTGTCTGTTGTAAATTACCCACATAGGTGAAAAAAGTGTCATTTTAGGTGGATTGTCCTAGGAAGAGTATTGAATATAAAGGGTGCTGTAAAACCAGAAGGTGAGCAGTATTGTGATGACTGGCTGAGGTCAGCAGATAATGGGCAAGCCTAGCAAGCAGAGCAAGGGAACAGGTGAAGTGTGTTTCAGACAAGTATTTTCTTGTGGTCATGGACAAGATATTGATGATAATCTGAGAGCTGCAAGCAGGGCAGGGTATGTGGGAAAAGGCAGTGGCATGTGCCTGTCTCAGGCAAAAATTTAACAGGCTGTTGGGTCTAGCACTAGTCTGGGTCTTATGTCTGGGATACACCCGAAGTGAATTTTCCTGGCTAGGAAGATGTTGTCCTCTCTGCTGCTTGGAACAGAGTTGTAGAGTGGCCATCTTCCAGCTCCATTTGTCCTGTTAGGATTTTAGACCTTTGCATTTTGATGTCTTTTCCCTGTTGAACCCTACAGCTGCTAATGTTTCCCACCACAAACAGGATTACCTTTGTCTGCAGTTTTATGTTTATTTTGTGTGGCTTTTCCCCCCAGACTTTCACACACTGCCTTTTCTAACAACCCATCAATTTTCTCAGAAGTCATAACCATAGCCAGGCAGCACACCAAAGGTGACAGAGATTGCTGAGGGAGCAGCTTTCCTAAGAGTGGTAACCTGTGTAAGATAAAAATGGACAGCTTTAGTCTATGGTTAGCCAGGAATGCAGGCTGCTGCTAGAGATAGGTGTTACCCCAGATGGTTTGTGTTGGCATGGATATACCAATGGCCATGTGACATAACCTGACCTGCACAACGACTACTCTGCTCACCCATGGCTGAAAAGTAGGGTAGGTCCTTTAACAGTGTGCTGAGGAGAAGCCATACTTCCCTGGGAAGAAATCTCTCTCTCTGTCTGACGTGTTATTCTCTAAGTTGCCTTGCCTTAGAATTTAAACATTTTAGGATTTTTCATAAACTTAAACTTTTTTTTTTTTTTTAATTTTGGACATGATCATCAGTTTGTGGAGGAGGGTGTCCACATATCAGGGAACTACTAGTAGGAGTTCCGAGGTGAGGTATTCTGATGGTATAGAAAGGTTTGTGACCCTAGAGACCCCATGCTTTAGGGTCCATTTTGGCAATCGAAATCTATCAACATCAGACTTCAGTGTTTCAGATACACTGAACTGCTGTGTTGAAGAAGAGGAAGCTGGTGCACTCAGTTTGTATTGGAAAATAGTAACAAAGCAATTTTTTAAATAACGAAGTCCTGCTAAAATTCAGCTACCGAACTCTGGGATACAGTATAATTCCTGCAATTCATTCAAGGTGGTTCTTTTGACTCACATGATTGTTCCTTTTGTCTCCAAATAATTTGGTACCATCTTTACTTGTAACTTATTTCTGTACATCATATAAAGGCCTGTTCTGTCTAAAGAATGTCCTATGAGGTGCAGGATCTCTTACAGACCTGTGCTCTACTGTGGCAGCACTGTTCTCTCCAGGAGTGCAGCAGAACTAAGTTAACTTAAGAGAAAAACATTTGCTAAGGTTTTACCTACTTCCCTTTTCTGCTGCTCAGCACTTTAGGAAGATGGTTCAATGAATAGCTCTTACAGCATCTCCTTACTGAGATCTCCTTGCCATGAAGTGTACGTTGTTTCAGAGGAGGGGAAGGATATTGTGAAAAATCTGCTGCTTAGTCAGGATGTGGATATAAACCACAGAACATTTTCCAAATCAAATTTGGATTTGGGGACTTAGCATAAAGTGGGGGCACGGAATAACTACATCCTGTGCAGAAAATCCTAATAGAAAAAGTCAAGATTACAGTAATGCATTCTGTGTGGTCTTCCATGAGTAGAGAACAGCAGAACGGCATGTGGCAGGACTATCTCACTTGTGTCTTTGCTTCTGCTGCTGTGAAAAGCATTTTCAATATTTGCATAATTTAGAGCATGACATTATGATTTTCAAAGCTTCAAATCAGAGTAAAGCATTTACATAATCTAATTAAATCATGTAAATGTTTTATGATAATATTCAAGTAAGTGTGAAACTTGTTCCACAAATGCATCCCTTTCTTAAGCCATTGGGGAAACTGAATTTAGGCATGCAGATGTATGTTTCTAGCCCTGCATGCTCTGGGAGGTCAACAGACTACTTACTGAATGCTCTTAGTATAACCTCCAAAGCCTGCTTCGCAGAGCGTCATCCTTCCAAGAAGCTGGAAGGTAAGCTGGGACCAGAGGGAAAGGCAGAGCAGATTTAAAAGGCTGCTTGCAACCTCTTATAATTCGAACGAAAGCGATGCTACTGCAGTATGTAATAAATTGCTTCCATTTCAGTGAACATTAAAATAATCCCATGGTGACCCTCTTAGCAGCAGCCCTGCCACATTTGTTATCAGATCTCAGAAAGCAGGCATTGTACTTGGATGGGAAGCTACCAGGGGAAGCCCCACAAATCCTCCTGGTGACTGTTGGGTTTGTTTTTGCCTCTGGCTGCACTAACTCACAAAATATTGGAAGCACTTGGCCAGCATCCATGATGAGAGATGCTGTCTTGTAGTGAGATTATTTAAATAATATTTTTTATCAGCACACTCTCACTAAGCTGTCTTCCACAGTAGTTCTTAGTGAATCCTGTCTTTGCCAGGGTATACTACTACAATAAGCAAATTAATTGAATCCTGATTTTCCAAATGTAACCAAGCTAATGCTAAGCCAGTACTAATGAGATTCTTTTAGAAAGAACAGCAGCGCTGCTTTGCTAAAATAAATTTGTGTAATTTACAAAAAAGTAGGTTTTTCAAGACAAGGCTCCTGTCTGTTCTAAATAAGCTCATTGCCATTGATTTTTATCAGTGCCACACTGATCTGCTCTAACTGGTGACAGAAATGTGTGTGTATATACACTGCCACAGTTCTGTGCTCTCACAGTAATTATAATGTTTAGGTTTGGATGTTACCTGTGCCCAGCTGTTGATGAAGCCTGTGTTAGAAATACAGGACTGTCTGCAGACACAGTGTGGAGCTGGTTTGTGCCTACACCATGATTGTGTTAAGCCCAGCAGCTCTGATTTTTATCTGAAAATGTGGGTGTCGTAAGGCTCACCTTACAACACAGTGCGAAATCTGGGGATTCTGTTATTTATTGTCAAAGCACATAACAATATCCAAAGGTTGTAAATTAGTTTGGAGCTCAGCAGTATGGAAAACTCTGAATATGTGAAAGTCATTGCTAAACTAGCTGACAGAAAGGTGAAATATACCAGTGGTGAATTAAGTGTTCTCTAATTAGACATAGAAATCTAATTGCTTTGCAAATTTTTCGTCTAATTTTTAAGGGAGTGAAGCTAGTGTAAATTTAAAATGGAAGCAGAGATGTTCAGCACATAGTGTTAACTGCCAAGGAGAAAACACAGTGACCTTATTTGCAGCTGCACATGCATCATGTGTAGGAATGCTTGTCATAGCCATAATGATTTAACATCAGGGTAGGCCAATATTTCTTGGTTCTTCCTCCGCAGTGTAGGCAGTTTCCTTTATAGGTGGAATGGGAAGCTGTAGGTGTTTCTGGTGAAAAATGGTAATGCTAGAGAGGTGCCCTTTACTACAAATCCAGCTATTCGCTTTAGTTCACCTCCCAAAAAAGCATTTGCAAAGTCACAGCCTAGGGAATGAAGTCATAGGTGGGTGAAGTTTAAGTTTTGGTATGCTTGGACTCTGTTTATTTGATTACTCAGCTGTTGATTAAACAATGTTAAAGCATAGTACGTGACACTGGGGATGTTTAAAGCTGCTGAATTTTATTTTAAGGTGCCAAGACTATTTCATTGCAGGAAAGAATCCTTTTCGTTTAAAACCTGCAAAATTTTGGGTGTAGTAGATATTTTACATTTGGACATGAAAAGTCACAGAGCTGTTTAACTCCAAACATGAAGATATTTTCATTAGAACAGCTTTTCATACTTCAGACCTTTGGTAAGATTACTAGTATTAAATGCCACTGCATATCCCATGTGAATTGCTGTTATTAGTTCCATAATAAAATACCTTTAAACACTGTATTAACAGGGCTATAGTTGAAGCATTTGAGCATTGAACACTTTCTGTGTTCAAAGAGTAACAACTTGGACAATCAAGTATAAAATACAAAAGGTCTGACAGTGTTCAGATCAACTCTAAAAGGATAATAAATTGATTTTAAAAAAATACATACTAACTCAGCTTCATGGCCCCATCTGATGTCTACTTGTATAGATTCAGTAATTTTGAATGAGTTGCCCTGTTTCTTTTAGTTCTCTCTTTTGTTTTCCTCTTAACCTGCTCCAGTCCACCACTGCAAATAACATTTACTTCTCATATGGATATGGCCCTGTTGCAAGGGAACAAACTTGGGTTCTAATTTAATTTCCTAGTCTTTGTCCTTAATATTTATGCATAATCTTGCAAGTGAGACCACCATTTCCACAAGGAAAGAAGAATTCAGCTGAGCGTTACTGAAAAATTATGTGTCCAGCCCTAGTGTTTGTGGCTGCATACCAGCATGTGCTTAAGACACTGAAGAAGCCACATGGAAATACAGCAGGAAAGTTGAATATCATAGCAATACCTGACAGCCCTCAAAAATTTCTGAAGGAGAGCATAAATTGGGTCGTATTAAGAAGAATTCTGCAATTCTTAAGCTCTGTTTCCTGGCCAATAAAAATTTTTAACCACCAGTATTCCAAAATAAAAAAAGAACTGACTCGATCACGTTATCTGTATTTGTCTTTGTATGTTGTTCCCAGCATGAGAGAGCCTGATTACAAAGGAAAATCTGTCTTACTAGGTTCACTCAGTACTTTTTCTGAAGTTTTGGTGTTTGTTAATGCAACCTTAGTGTGTTCAGTACAACATTTTAGCAAGTTCTTTACTTTTCCTGGTCTTTTAAAATAGTTTTATAAATGCTATAGTTAATGTCACTGCCAGCATGCTTAACATCAATGAAACAATGTATCATAGTCTAAGTTTCAAAAAACTTAAGTCTAACATGACTCTTCTCTTGCCCTTGATCAAACTGATTGGCATGTTATTCTAGTTGGCTGTAGCTTAAAATAATAACTGTATATTTTTCTCGTGTCTTAGGAACACTCTGGGTCCTGTTAATCTTGGTATTCTGAACACAGAATCAATTTTATCCTCTACAACTACAGTGTCTGTACACATAACTCAATTAATTTTGTTTACAAAGTATCTAACTTTAAAAGAGAGAAAGAAGGATCCCTATTGTAATTATAAGAAACAAAGGCACAAGATGGTTTAAGTTATTTGAGTAAATTGAAGAGATGTCTGTGGATATGCCTGAAAAGCTTTGCCAGGGTCTTGAGGTTCTGTCCAGAAATTCACTTTTTAGGGCAACCTTTTTAGCATTATTGAAACACTGTTTTCTGTTGATATTTAGTGATGCCCTCATGATTAAGGGGAACACCTGTTGGTACAGTTTTATGTTAGATAAATGTGTAATTGGAAGAGACTACTTTGTCAGTGTCCAGATCTTACTTATAAATGCCTGAGTCTGCTCAGGTGCCAAGATCACATCCACAAGAATATCCTTACCAAAGCACAGTGTCCATTTAGAGGTGAAAACAAGCTGTCTTATGTGCACCACAGCTAGTTGCAGGTCATGGAGCCGTTTGCCATGTTCTATAGCCACAGTCCTATCTTTCAGTCTGATCTTTATCACAGTTTTTCTTTCACATTTGGAGAGCACAAAGATCAGCTGAACTGAACAGAACAGCAGCAGTGCATTATAAGAATAACACCTCTGCACTGAAATTCAGAATTAAGTAGTTTTCATGGTCTACTCTTGCAAAGTACAGTGAGTTACTGCTCCACTATGATAGCATGTGATTCTAAGTGTTGGGAAGGGCATTTAATTAAAAAAAAAAAGAAAAATTTAAAAAACCCCATACCTTCAATGCATCTGGTAATGGAAAAAATTAATTTTGTTTAATTTTTAATCAGACAGCCCGAGACAACCACTGAGCACTACTTGATAATTAGAATACTAATGAAGTGCACACTGGGTTAGTCTGTTTTTAAAGGACAGGAAACAATGCACTCATAGTTGAGGGATTCTATTTCATTCCAGTCAAGTCTTCACATATTTACCTTCTTACTTTGTAAGAATTCAGGAAATGTTTGCCTTGTTGTCTTCTTTAAAAATGCCACCCCATGGTTAATTATTTTTCAAATACAGAAAGCACAGGAAGTGATAGGTGGCTTTCTTGTAAAACATTAATCTTCACTGTTTGAGGCACCTTCTTCCATACCTTAAGTGTTTTCTTTTTGTTTGTTTGTTTTTATTCTTCCTCTAATGTATTTGCTTCTGTCTACCATTCTGAAACAGTTTGAAGTCTTTGGTTTTCATGCTTTCTATAAATTAGATATTGTAAATATTTGTCTGTAGAGTGCAATTTCACAAAAGATAGTCTGGTTGCAGGACGAAATAAATTGCCCATGCCTAAAGTGTTTATTTCTTATAAAATTTATAAGCAGCTATCTATAGCAAGGTTGAATATAGTAGACAATTCTTAATGAATTCAAATGAGTTCTGAGACATAAATTAAGTAGCCTAACCATCCATAGTAGCCATGTCATTCTGGCCTCACTGTGAAATGGATATTTCATTGCCCCTGCTATGTCACATTGTCAAGCAGAACCATATAATTATACCCTAGCTGGAATGAAGGATTCGCACTAGCTCACATTAGGCCCCCTCTGCCGGTTCCAACTGTAAAAGTTTGCAGAGGCTGTAGATGATATCTGGGATATAATCTTTTTGTTGTCATCCTTTCATGCTGAAATCTGAACTCCAGTGCTTCCCTGTGGCTTTGAGCCAGGCTTGGCTCTAGGCACTAGTGTTGAGGCAACAACAACACTGAGCCTGGGGCAGATGTTTGCCCGACTTGCTGCATATCCTTTGTTAACAGAAGAGAGTTGAGGAGAGGCCATTAGTGCTAAGAGGAGGGAGACCAGTGTTACCCGAAAGTACAGCCACTGGCCTTCCAGCAGGGAGCAGAGCAACACCGGCTTTTGGTCCTACATCTTACGGATCTTGGTCCTCTTTTCAATTAGTTCTTTGTTCTCCTGTCCTTGCCTCACAGCAGGAGGTGTCAGTAACCAGCACCTCAGGACTGGGAGGCAAAACTCAGCTCACTGCTGAGCTCTGCAGATCCCTGTTTTACCCCATTCCTTGCTGGTTACTCTACCCTGCGTTTGCAGTATCAGTTTATTCCCTTTCTAGCTGATTCTGCTCCAGCTCTGAAAGTTGCTGTGGGAGGCAGAGCCAAGTCTATAGTAGGGAATGCCATTTCCCAATCTGTTTCATCCCACTAGGGATGGAAATACATTTAACATGGGACATGTTAGCTTCTTTCATGAGTTGTTCAATTATGGTTGAGGAAGTGTTTGGCATGCCTGAAATTCTAATGACATTAATAAACGTTTGTTGCAATGCTTAGCAAAGAAATTGAAATCCAAATCATCCAGGCCAAACTGGGATATACGAAGCCAACAGCTGGTGATCTGTTAGGAAAGGTTTGTGCATCAGTTGTGAATTTGCTTATAAGACAATGTATAGGGAAGTTTTCAACTTAAAAAAGACTGCTTATTTTTTTTTTCTTTTTGACATTATACCAATATTGTCTCTAGTTTGCAAAAGAGCATGTGGGAAAGTTCTGTTCCATCATCATTCTCATATTTTTTCCATAATACTGTGCTGAACTAAAAAATTCTAGTAAATGAAAGAAGAATTTGGACTTTTTTTTCCTCCAGGTTTTCTGTAAAACATAAAATTTAGAGTGTTCAAAGTGGAATGAAATCAAACCTCAAAACTAGATCTGTTAAAACAACAGAGGTCAATTTGTGTCATACCAGTATGTAAAAAAAAAAACTGGCTTATATTTTTCTACATTTGTTTCCATTTTAAAAATACAGTCTTTATATAAGGACATATAATGTCTTTTTTTATGCATTCCTGATGTCAGGGGGTTGATTTGTGAGGATTTCTCCATGCAAAATTCCCAGTTCTCAGGGCTACAGTTGGTTTTACTGTTTCTTTGAAATGCACAAAATAGTCTGTTATTGTGGACCAGAAGAATTAGTAGGGAGTATTTTTGGTGTAGATAGTGGTTTTATATTTGAAGAGAAGATGCATTTTTAACTGGTGGTTTGATGTGGAATCCAGGCTATGTAGTAAAACATGCATGTATCAGTGAAACCTTTTTGCTTGGGGTGGCCATAAAAGCCTTCTTTCTTTGATTAGATAAATAATGTTACCATTGGTTTTTATATTCTTTAATTATTTTTTTTCCCAGATGACATTGCTTCAGGAATGGGAGATTGAGCAGTTATTCTATGGTAACAATATTATTGTGCAGCTAGGTAAGTTCTCATGTAATGAGGAATAGCTGTAGTTTTATGTACTAAACAATTCCTGTATATACTAAACAATTAAAAGAAAAAAAACAAAAAAACAAAAACCAATTAATGGAGGAGAGACAGAATATGTTGCCATCTTTTGGATATAGAAGCCCTTGGCCATATGTTGGAAATAAAGCTCTACCCAACTTAAACTGCCAGCGCACGTTAATTAAGACCACTGTGTTCAAATAAATATTTAATACCTAAGACAAAGTATGAAACTAAAATTTGTAAGTTAACAACCTTTTTGAGACCTTTCTGGGGATGTGAATAATCACATGTTGAAGGTGGAGTGTAAAGAGTACAGAAAAAATTCTGAGGAGAATCTGGAGCCACCTAGAAGATGTGGCAGTCCAAAGATGACTGTAGAGTTTTTAATTGTAAACTGGGGCCAGATGAGCAAGAAGCCATGCATTTTAATAAAAGATTATAAACAGAAACTCACTGGAATAAGTTCTTCATATTCTGTTCATTGTCTTCAAGTTTCATTCCTCTCAAAGTTAGTATGTGTGATCTGTTACATGGTAAAGATGGAACCAGTGTGGAAGAGGTGTGGTGTCAGGTTGAGGAGGACTTTCTCATGCAATATTCCAGTCACTCCTCTATGAGGTGACAGCTCCTTCTGGATAGGGATGTGGAATGGGAGCTGCTGTTTGTTTGGAATCAGCTGACCAGTTGGGTTTTGCCTTTGTATCAGGAAGTGGCTTCTGCTAATGTTAAAAGTGCAACTATTTTATTTGCCAGAGGTGGTGAAGGAATAACATTGGTAGAAGATCATATCATGTGGTGTGTTGGCACGTGCTGCTCTCTGAGAGGCACAGAGCCCCCACCTCTTAGAAAGCACTCAGGCTTCAGAGCTTGTTTGTTTGCTAGTAGGTAATTCTCAGTAGTAAATGAGTGGAGACTGAATTTACATTAGGAACTGTGGGAGCTGGGAATGATCTCCCTGGCTAGTAGTCTGGGCAGGCTTCATTTGGTTTCCTTAGTGAAGGTGTAATAATATATTGAAGTGCTGTTCTGGGTAAAGCAAACCAAAATAACATTTCCTTGTGTAGCGAAGACTGAAGCTAAGACTGTCTTCAGATAGATAATAGAGATTTATCCTCTTTTCCTTCCCAGCCTCTCCTGTCTTGGCCATCAAAGTTACAGTAAAAGCAGTTGCACGTTTATTACTACTCTGACCACTGCTTCTCTATGGGGATTGGTACTACCCTGTCCTTGTAATCTATTTTTCAGCCTTGCTGCATTGTAAGTATGTGAAAGCTACCTGGCATGTCCAACAGTGCAGGAGAAGCCAAAGGTTTTGTGGTTTACAGGTGACATTTTGTATGGCTTCTGTGTAGTGAGTACTTACTCAACTGAGGTATGTTAAACCAGGAATACTGGTGAGGCAGCATTATTATTCTTATTACTTATTCTTATTACTTATCTTATTACTACCACCATTACTATTATTATTATAAATATATTGGGATTAATGAAAAAAAATTACTTCTAAATCGCCATAAATCAATCTTGTTACCAAGATGAGTTGTTTAATTGAAGCATCAGTGAAACAGGAAAGCAAGGCAGTGGTTGCCATTCACAATTCTTTGTTACTACATTCAGATCTCTTAGCAAGCAGTATATTTTGCTAGAGACTACAGCTTTTCATAGGAAGATAGGTATCTAAAGTGCTCATCAGAAGACACTGGGGAGAAGAATGAAGCCCCCATGATGTAGGAGGAAATGGTCAGTGACCTGCTACATCAGTTTGATAATCATGAGACTATGGGGCTGGATGGGGTCCAGCCAAGGGTACTGAGGGAGGTGCAGAAGTGCTCACTGAGCCACTTACCATCATTTATTGTCAGCCCTGTCTAAATGGGGAGCTCCCAGGTGCCTGGAAGGTAGCAAATGTGATCCCCAGCTACAAAAAGACAGAGGATCTGGGGAATTACAGGCGTGTGAGACTGAACTTATCTAAGAAAGACTGAAGATCCTAAAGGTCTTCTTCCAACCTTAATAATTCTGTGATTCTATAAACCCATCATCTTTTGTTAAAGTCAAGTAGGCATCTTTTGCTTGGAAAAAAATCTGTGTTATTTAAAAGAACAAGCTTAAGTGAATCATATACATTACATGAAAGTAAAGGTTTCTTTAGAAGTCCAAGCAGACATTGCCTGGAATATGACTGATTTTATCCAAGAGAAAATGAACAAAATGAGAAGGAGACTTTTTTATATCCCAGGTCTCTCTAATACCCACTTTCAGGCATCACTCAGGTTATCTTCTAAACGGAATAAACAAACTTCCTCCACTAACCAGAGAAGCACAATACCCTCGAGAGCTCATTCAAATGCATCCAGGTAAGAAAGGGAAAGAAATTATAACTAGACATAAATATAATATAAATAATATAAATGTAAGTACAATATCACATCTCCTCATCACATCTCTGATGTTGAGTAAAGCTACAGACAGTAGTTTGAGCACTGAACCAATATTCTTTGGAAGTTTTTTTGGTTTAAGTTACTTGGCTTACTCCACAGATAAGTTTTAACATGCAGATTAGGCATAACTGTTTTAGGAGAATGATGAATGTGTAAATAACTAACATTAGTTAGTTACTTACAAAAGAAATGCACTGTCCTGTGCAAATAAGAGTTCCTGGCTAGACATAAAAGACCCGATTAGCAAACTCAAAAGATCCACCTATTTTTGAGAGAAGCTCCATCAGGCTCTTGGAAAATGAGAGAAGGTAATTATTTATTTTTTGGAAAAATGAGCCAGGTTCCTTCATTGGGTAGAGTGAAACTGCAAGTTTTGGGCAAGTCAAGCATGGTTTCAATGCAATCAAGTCTTGCATCCACAGATGGATGCACAGAAATGTAGCCACTGTATTTCCAGTGGCTGAGGCCACTGCTAATAGGTGCCAAGCACAGGCAAGCACAGTCTGTTTCCAGGACAAGAAGTGCAGTAATTGGAAACAATTAAGAGAGCATACACTGAATACAAAATATGTTGAATAGTTAGACTCCTTCTGCTGTTAGATTAGTTTAATATTGCTGTGAGACCTGGAGAGAGCATATTCAGCCTGATAAAATTCTCCTTGAGTGCTTGGGAGTTAGAGCTACATCACTTGACATCTTTACTTTCCTTCTTCCTTCTGACCCTAAATGCAGCCAGGAGTAAATATGGGGAAATTTGGAAGCTAGCTTCTTTCCTGTTACGCTAGTGAAGATAAATAATAGCTTTCCCTCATGGCTCTGTTTTTCACCAGACATAGGATGAGTGGGGAGCTGAGGCTACTTCTGTCCTGTGATCAGAATCCAGTAAACTAACTGAACTTAAAGAAACCCATTCCTTGGTCTCAGAGGGAAGCTCAGAGGAGACCTCAATTAAGTGCAGTGTAAGCAATTTCAATTAACAGCATTAAAGTAAAAAAAAAAAAATAGATTCAAATAGGAGATTTGAATCAAGATTTAAAAGAAAATCTTGAGTTCTGTCAACAAGTATGCATAATAAAAAAAGTGAATATGTAAAACCTGTATAACTACATTTTTGGAATTACTTGATGCACACCTCTTGATCAAAAGGACATCATACAGCACCTTTTGTAGACTTGTTCCTCTTGTTTGTTGTGGTTTTAGGTTTACACTTTAGCTCGATAGTTTTTTTTTTTTTCCATTTTCAGTTGTGCCAGATTTATATAACTATGGGAAAGAGCTGGACTTTATCTAATGTATGTTATTATTTCATTACCGTTCTGGTAGCAATTATTTGTCAATTTTACTCTGAAAAATGACTAGGAGAAATAGTTTCCAGATTATTTATTAACTGTTTATAAGCCACTCTATAATCATATATCTATGTTATTCCTAACACATCTGTATCAAAGACTGATTTCCAGATTACTGTCTAAGGATAATTTGCAGTATGAAGACGTAGCCTATTGGATGAGGTTTTTGGTTTGGTTGATTGTGTTTTGTTTTGGTTTTTTTTAAAGTTGTTTGGTTATTTGGTGGAGTGAATCACAGAATGGGTGACATTGGAAGGGACCAGAGTGGCTCCTCTGTCCAGCCTCCCTGCTCAAGCAGGGTCATCCTAGAGCTCATGCCATAGGATTGCAAACAGATGGTTCTTGAATTTTTCCAATGAGGGAGGAGCTCCACAACCTCTCTGGGCAATCTGTTCCAGTGTTCAGGTACCCAGAGTAAAGAATTTCTTCATTGTATTCAGGTGAAACTTTCTGGACATCAGTTTCTACTTGTTGTCTCTTGTCCTATGGCTTGACACCACACCTGGCTCCATCCTCCTGACACCCTCCCTACAGTGAAACCGTATCTGAATATGTTTCGGGATTGTCAATAATACATAACATTCACTGAAGTCAACACTTACTGTGAATGAAAAGCCTTTTGTGACCAAAAACAAGTCATAACCACTTCTCTATTTAAGTAAGTTGAATAAGCGATTTCATAATTGTGGCTTTGATAAGTTATTATATAGTTTTGCCTTTGACAAGAGATTTTACAATAATATTTTTATACATGGCTTAGGCTATGGGAAAAAAACATCCAGTTGTCCTCTTTCTTAAATCGAAATAGAGAATTACCTGAAAAAATTCAGTTGTTATCCGCAAAACATAAGGCAAAAAACTTGGTGTCTAATTACCTGGTTTTCAGAAGGAGTCTTGCTACTGAAACCGTTCGTGGGAAGGAAAACCAGTATGAGAGTAAGTGTGTGCTTGTGACAGGGCATGTCTAGTCTGATACATTATAAGCAATGTAAGCAATTAGAAGCAATAGCAATTCTTTTACCTTAGGATTCTTTTGCTCTTCAGCAGATGCTTTTGGTGGTGAGTGAATAATTGAGTGTAATTGTTTTGAGAATCTCTGTCTGGAGACTTCACCTGTCATGTCTTCTCTGTAATTCATTTTCCATCTTCCTTTCTATTATTATCTTGCATTATTTTGAACTGCTGTGGTATTGCTTGCTTGTGATGTACTCAGCATGGATGCCACAATGCAGAATGGTGTACTGAACTTACACACACACACACACACACACACATATATATATATATATATATATATATATAGGATATACGTGACAAATTTAATTGGATATATATCACAGATTCTCTGTGACAGAAGTTTTGAAGCTTAACAAGGAATGGTATTGTATCATCCTGATACTTGGAAATTATTTCACAACAATTTTAATGACGTAAGGAAGCTTTGCTGGAGCATCTCATCATTGCCTCCAAATTCCTTTGGCTTTGAAGCATTCCAAGGATTGAAGTTAGTGGTTTTTATATTGAGTCTGTTCAGTTCTTATTTTGTGTTTTCATTTGTAAAGTGAATAAAGCATCTATATATTTATAAGCTACACTACCATGGCCTTCAGCAAACATTGCAGTTGATTAAAACACTGGTCACAGCAGTTTTATCTGATTCCATCAGCACCCAGAGGTTATGAACCTCAGCTTATTAGGGCTGTATTAGTGGTGTGATTAATGATATAATACTTCTTCCTTCCAGTTTTGCTCTGGAGGTTGACTTCTATAGCAACAGGTCATCATCGGGGAAAATTCTCGGGTAAAGTCTAATAATGATCCTATTTTATGGCTGGAAACTGAATCATGTTGGAGATTCATACTTAGCAGTTAGAACCAAACCGTTACTAGAAAGCATATTCTTGGTAAAGGAAAAATGGATGGGGATAAATGTAATTCTGCTAAAAGATCAAAACTAAAATGTATCTCCTGGTTTGTTTATTTTTTTAAGGTGTTTCCACCCCCCCCCCCTTACTTTTGCTGTCAAAGATGCCACCAATGTTTTCTCATATTTGGGACTACCACATCAATAAACTCATTTAGAGCAAGAAATGTTACATCATTGTCTGTTGTACAACAAATTGTGTTTATACAAAAGAAATTTAGGTATTTGATAGAATGTCCTTAAGAAAGGAGATAGCCATTTATTGTTTTGGAAATCTGCCTTGAAGGAGTCTTGGAGAAGCCATCCTCGTGTCCCAGGAGAATCAGATTGTCAGTTCTATTTTGTAGATCATCAGTGATGGAAAACCCATAGCTACCCTTGACAATCTATTCCAATATTTCATTATTAGTTTCAATTGAGTGATTTTCCTAAAAACTATGCTGGATCTTTGTGGTTGGTATTTGAGCCCATTATTACTTGTTCTGTCAATCACTGGTATGGAGAACAGAATCTTTCCTTCTTGTTGTTTCTCTTTTGTGCCTTAGGTTTTCTGCCTCTGATAGTTCTTGTTGATCTTCTGTTGAACATCTCCTGTTCGTGCATTTCCTTAAATACCTAAAATCATTGTGCAGTGTTATTATTGTGATTCAGAGATCAGAAATAGTCCCCAGGTGTCACCCCCACTTCTTTTAGTTAGTAACAGATTACTAACTAGCTTATTTTTATCTCATCCTGAGTAAGCACTGTTTCTTCAGCTTGTTAAAACCTGTTTGAATCTTTCACCAGTCCTCCAACATACTTGCAATCCCTATTGTTGTCAGCAATGTTTTCTTCTATCTATCATCTAGATTGTTAAGAGAAATGCTGAAAAAAGACTAGACCCTGGACAGACCCTCTGAAGCACCATACAATGCATCTTTCTATTTGACAGTGAAACATTGGTCCTTTGTGGGTACAGTTATCTAATTTCTGTTTTCAGATTTCATTGTGACTTGCTGAAGTCAAGATGAATGACAATCACTCCCCTTCTTCTAAAAAGGCCTTTTAGCCACAACACAGGAAGAAATTGGATTGTTTTGTCAGTTCATTCTTAACAAATTCATATTGATTGCCACTTATATCTGTGTTACCATATAGCTGCACACAATTGCTTTATCCAGAAATGTTCATGAGTATGAGGTTCAGTTTGACTTGTCTGTGGTTTCTCAGCTCCTCTTTCCCGATGTTCAAAGCACAGACATGAGACATCACAGAGCTGCTATCAGTCCTCATGTCAGTTCAACTATTTTTAAATATATCTTCACTGATACTTGTCAGGCCATTTAAATTTGAAAAATGTAATTAACAATCTGTGTTCTTATTTGAGCTCTGACTGTTGTTGCTGTTAATTCAGCTTGACACCAATAGATCTTGTTCATGTAGACTAATGCAAGAAAATCTCTGGCTTTTTCTGCATCTTCTCTGCATTCTCTCTGAACCGTTGGCTAATGTAGTCTTTCTAGTTGTAGAACCTGATTTATTTATTCACAGCTTACTGCCTAGATACTTTGTGTTTAATAGCTTGTGTAATTCTTGTGGTTGCTTGAACTTGGAATTATATGGAAATTTCTGGAGAAGGATATTTGGTCCTTTCCTAAGAGAATGCTTAGGAGGGACATGTTTCTGGAGGGTAGACTGTGGCATCTTGGTTTTGAAACAGGTTAAATGAGGAGAGGGAAACTTAGGAGACAGATAGATGATAGGCATAGGGATCAGAAGGAGGCTGGAGTATTCATAACCTAGGAAGGGCAAAGTGGCTGCTGGATTCAAACAAGACTGAAGAGGAAGAATGTAAAGATGTGGTAGGGAGAAAGGAACTTAATTTTCAAAGATTTTTTGTATCTATCTCATTTGACCAGTCTGAGACTTGCCTCTTAAAAAAAGAAATACACTGTTCTACTTCATGTTTAGATAATGCAAGTTCTTTGGTGTTTTGGAGCACTCACTTTAAGGGCAGGCTATTGGCAGATTGGCTTCAGACATTTGCCTGACCTGGTCTCTACTCAGCTGATCATAGGGTTCCTTTGTTTCTTATAGTCATGTTCTGTGTCTTGACCTCTTTGCTTGTGCTCCAGCTGTTTGTGCCATTATTTTATGCTCTTCTTTAGTGATCTGACCTAGTTGGTAAGCTCCTTTCCTGTGTTTCAGGAAATGAGGAAGTCATGATTTAGCAAGGCTAATTTCTTACAACACTTCTATCCTTTTACATGGAAATGGGCAGAATTTTTGTCCTCAGTTATTAGTTCTCTCTCATGCTGTCAACTCTATTTGACTTCTTTTTTTTTTTGTGCATTGAGAATGGCAGTAATGCCTGATTTCAAGAATGAAAGGTCAGATATGTCCATAGGGATATGTCCACTTTCTGTAGGACAGAGTACTTGCTCTTAAACTCATGGCTTCTGGTTGTAACATTGCCTGGCTTTCACATAGTAGTAGCAACCAGCTTTTCCCTGTGAGTTGTTGGGTTAATCTTTATGGCTGCGTGCTGTTCTGTATAGCTGTTCAAGTGACTTGTTGTAGTGACTCTTGTGTCCTTTGGCATCCTCATCATCACAGATATACCTCTGACTGATTTTTCAGCTCTCCTTCTTGCTTTATACCAATAGGTATCATCAAATCCAACATCTCCTTCCCAGCCTTTATTGGAGCACAAATGTAGATGTCTCTTCATTCAAGTACAGCTCAGAAATAGGGGCAAGATATTGATATTCCTACCTGAGCATGGCTCACAGCTGCAGGTAGACACAGAACAAACAGAGGGCTAGAGTGGTCACTGCTCCTCTGTGTATTATAGCATTTAATGACTTCTCCTTATACCCCTTTAGGCATTCTTCCATTTATTGCTCAAACACATCACAATATGGAAGCTATTAATAAGTTACTGTTAGTTGCAAACGGATGAATTTCCCATTTTCTTCTCCAAACACGTAGTGAGGTATACCAAATTGTGGGTATTTTCAAGAAGAATTTGGAAAAGAAGATCTGACTGTGTCAGATAAGAAGGACATAGAAGACTTTTACTTAAAATTATGTATAATTAGACTATTATCTTCTAAATGTTCATATATGATCTTGGAGGAGAACTTCCAAGCATAAAATAACATATTTAGCCCTACAACTGGATTATGTGATAAGGAATTTCACCTTAATTAGTACAAGACACTCAAACAACACTTAAAGGGTTTTTACTGTGCAAACTCTTTTCTTTTTGAAAATATTTTGGCTTCACTGTTGTGATGGATATTATTTGGTAAATTTCCAGGAATTTAGAGAGTACTCAAGGTAATCTAAAGCAAATTTAGAAAAATAAGATAGAATATTCTACTGCTGTGATTTAGTTTCTTGTAATATATTTATTTTAGTAATGTAACTCATTGCAGGAGGATATTGAAATGGGTCAGACGTATGTTACTTTTTTGTAGGAATACTGGGAACATTTGCACTGGATAAATTCTTTTTTTTTATGTCCAGACACAAACAACTAGAAAATGTATTTATAAGGTATAGATTTCATCTGTTGTTCTCTGAATGAATGATGCTAGGTCATGTCCAGAACAAATTATTTAATTAGATGAACATTATTTGTTGTCTGGAATGACAGTCTGTATATTTTGTTTGATATTTTCATGAATGTGTAGAGGAATCAGAAATTATAAGTTTTGTCCCAATGTCAAATTTTACACAAATTTGTTTTTCTGGCCGTTCTTTTTCCTTTTATAAAATATAGCAGTTCATATGAAATCCAAAGAAGGAAATTAGCAGAGGTGAACAGAAGTCAGAAAAGTTGGACATTTTCCTGGTAAAATTTTATGTGGCCATGAAAATGATAGATTTCATGATTTTTTTTTTCCAGTGTAGTAACAGTACTAATTGTAGTTTGCCATCAGTGCTAAGCTAGGATTTTGAATTTAGCCCGTGGCAGTGTAACAAGAACTTATGCCAACTTGCAGAGCTGTGCAGCTGATGAAAATCTCCACTCTAAGAAGGGCCCTTAAAATGTGTTAATGCAGAACTCCAGCTCTGTTGATCTTTGAAAAACATTGGAGCAGTTTCTATGCTGATGTGTGCCAGTATAAACCTCAAACTATTTCAGTGATGACTGTTGAATAGTTTTCATGAATGCATTTGAAATAGTGGGGTTTTTTTCATTTAAATGGGCCTGGATTTGTGGGCAGGGAGGGGCTAAGAAAGTTAAAATGTCCTTTTAGCATCAGGCAGCCTGGCATACTGCTTTTATCTTGGGGCTAGATCTGTCCCTGTGTGATAGTAACCCATGTAGCAAGACTGTAGTAAAGCAGATTATATATCACCACCAAAATAAGAGGGTCTTCATTTATGTCAGTAGATGCAGAGATTTCTGCAACACCTACACTGCCTTTGTTGTTTTTTTTTTAAAAGCACAAAAGTAAATTAAGAAACAAAACTAATTTGTTTCTTTCCTGAAGCTTCAACCTGTAATTTGCTTAGGAACATTTTCAAAGTCCATTCTAAGCCCCTGCAATTCAGTTTTCCATTAAATTGTTGAGATAAAACAGTTCAGTGGTAATATAATTGATAAACATAATGCACCTAGCATATCTCTGATGTAATTCTTCTGAGGAAAACTGGAATTAAGTAAAACAAGAACTAATAGTCTAAGAAGATATTAAAGGTGCACTTGGAGTTGCCTCTATTAGTATATTTGGTGAATTTGACCCTGAAAACTATTTTCAGGGCAGATAAGAAAGATGTGCAAGTGTTAGCTCTGAATAATTTGGCTTTGTAATGTACACGGTTAACACTTCACAAGTGTTCACTTCACAGCAACCATGTTTCTTCTTTCTACCTCTAAATAATGACTAGTTATAGTTCTTGGGTGGGGCTTATGTTTCTCTGCCACCTTCAGAGCTGTGTAAAGGAGAGGGATGGAGACCCTTATTCCAGTGAGTTCCTCTCTGGCCAGTAACTTACAGGATTTCTGTCATTGAGTTTGGTCTGTCTAGAAGCCAGACTTCTGGACTGAAGTAGTTTTCTTTTCCTTCTGTAGTCATTGGAGAGGAAGGGCCATCTGGATAGAGCAAGTCATCCCACTTATCTCAGGATGTTGATGAATTACCCTGTGAAAGTACTTATTCATAGAGGAAATTTAGGCAATGATCTCAACCTGATAAAAAGGGATGAAAATATTCTTACTGTAATGGGAAGCTGTTAGTAATCAAGGATTAGTCCCACCTGCCTGTATGCATTGCTCCCAGTATTGCTATGCCTATTTCTTATAAATTATTTTAAATGGCACCTGACTCTAGATCAAAGCAGCACTTTGGTAAGACTTAAGTATTGTAACTAGAACTACTTTCCTGTTTGGAGGCCTCAGTCTTTGGTACCTGTTATTATAGGCTCTCCAGAAGATCTAGAGATCATCTAGACTAACCTGCCCAGAGCAGATCTGACTTTAAAGGTAGATGAGATTGTTTAGGTCCAGTGGCATGTAGAACATCTCTAAAATGAGACAGACAAGTGGTAATGTGTGGGATGTACAAGTCAGCAATCTTCATTATTTTCTCATCCTTTTTTTCTTCCCATCCACAGTAAATCAGCTTCTTCAGAGTTTTCATTTTGGAATTACCATCTCAGCTGATTGCAAACTCCCAAAGGATATGATTCCAGTAGCCTAATCAGGTGCTACATCCTTGGGGTATCATATAGCAGTGTTTGAGGGATGCACTCCAAAGGCACTGCCAGCCAAGTTTTGCTTTCTTGTGAAAGAATGCTTTTCATTGTTTTTAATTTCATTTTGGATTTTAACAGTTCTGTAAAATGTATAAAGGTACAGAGTGTAAGTTTTCTATATTTATTTTCTGTTTCAGAAGAAGGTTGTTATCTTGGAGATCAATGGCAGGCATTTGGATAAAGTCAAAAGTGATACTTCATATGTGTCCATTGGATAAGACAATGGCAAATAACAGAGAACTTATATTTTGAATGCATTCCTTCAACCTATGTTATTTAAGTCTTTAAAAGGCAATGCTTTAGTTTCAGATACTCAGTTAAATCTGGGGCTACAAATATACTTTCTACAAAGTAGAGAAAATACACAAAATCATTCTTTTGTCATCTCCAGGTGAAAGTCAAAGGCTGTCTCTTGCTATGAGGTCTTATGGTTTACTGGTATTACTTGTGGGTATGTCAGTGGCATTCCTTGGCTTACCTTGCAATTTTAGCAAATTTGGTTTAAGGAGGCTTTTTGTATTAACTTCAGTCAATTCCAAACCCAGACATTAGGGTTTTTTTGATAGTAGGAGAATTCTTGACTTTCATTCTGGTTTTGAGAACTGTTGATTCTCAAGAGTCCTGAGAACTTTGTGTTTCTCAGGATTAATTTTTGGAAAGTTGTCTACTGTGATGATTTTTTTTTCCCCTGGATATTAAGGCTACTCTATTCTGCCTCTGCTGTGGAACATTTTAAATTGCTATCATATGACTTGTGTTTCCCACTGAGTTGCAGATACTTTGGATTTAAGAACAGCCCTGTAAAGATGAAGCTTTCATAAGAATTTTCATTTCTATTAAAGCTTACAATGTTAATATTTTTAGCAAGGCTTTTCAACTTCTATTACAGAAGGTATGCTTTCCTAACTAGATGAGGCATGTTACCTCTCTGTGGGAATCCTTCTCGTGTCATAGCCAAAACCTAGCAATTTAAAAATCTTCTATTTGGACTTTATTACTTTCAGCAGAACCTTTCAGTGCAAAACCCCAGATGTTTTAATGCATAAAAAAAAGACACTTTGTTGCATACACCTCGCCAAATCAATTATTCGATAGAATGTTTGTGGTGAAGCAGCAGTTAATGGAGGAGTGGCAGATGTCAGACACAGAAGTGTCCATTTCACTATGGTGCTCCATGGTCTGTTGTGACAGCTAAATGAAGCAGCTCAACAGCTGTCAGCATGTTAATGTTTTGGATCAAATAAACACGCTTGGAAGAACCTTCCTCTGCTTTTTAAGACTTAATGACTTTGAAGGCAGCCATGCTTCTTTGCAGATGAAGTTTAAAGTGTTTTGTAAGTGAGGCCAGACACAATGAGGAATAACATTGGACTGCAGGCTAGACTAGTGCATTTTAATTTCATTGAAATTCAGTGTAACTGAACCACAGTGGGGCTTAGAAATTCCTACCCAGTCTAAACATCAGAATGAATTCTCTTTATTTTGAGTTCTGCTGCTTTTTTCTTTCAAGTGTCTGCTTCTGACTGTGGTTTACTGGCCTGTGTAGCAAAACAAGAACCAAAGTTCTAGATAATTCGTCCAGGCTTGAAGGAATGAGTGAATATTTAGCATCATCAGAGTGTCTTAAAAATTAGGAAGAATAGTCTGTGAAGGCATCTGAGGTAACCACAAGTGTGCTACATCTTCAACTGTCTCTGTGGATGGAGCAACAATCACTTATTTCATGACATTCCCTGCCATTATCAGTTTCTAACTTTTAAAGAGTGCAAGCATGAGCAATTATTGAATATCTTATCTTTATGCTCTGTCATTTGTCCAGCAAATGAGAGTGGAAGCTTAGTGAGCTCACTTGAGGTGTGCACCAGGGTTATGGAAGATGAGAGAAGGGATTTGCCTGGGAGCTCTACCAAAAAAAACCCACTCATTTTCCATTAACCCTGGGAGCTTTATTACATAGCTTTCATATGGAAAAGTGAAACCAGCAACAGTTAGATACTAACTCACTCTTCTAATATTTCTTTTTTTTTTCTTTAATACCAATGTGTGTATGACAAGCAATTATTAATGATCATTGTAATGATAAATATCAAAAACATTTGTATGAAGTGAAAGTAAAGTGTAATGCTATTGAAAAATGAGAGTTGCTGCAACTTAAGCATAGAAATTTCCAGACTTTTGTTGCTTGGGTTTTTCATTTGGCCACTGTTTCAGGTATCTTGGGGTTTAAATTCTGTGGCAGTCACCCCACATGAGGAATCAGAAGAGAGGTCTTGATAGCCATTGCTTCAGAGTCCCATGGCAACGGGTCTGGCAGACTTTTTTTATTAAGTCTTCTACAGAGGAAAGGTCTTTGCATTTCTCTATATTCTTTTCCTTCTGGAATTATTGCAGTACTCTTATCAGTTAGCAGACAGGCCACCATGCCTTGCTTGATGGGTTTCCAGTATACCTTTCTCTTTTCCTCTTTTTCTAAGGCCAGTGGTGCCCCTTCCAGTTCTCACAAATCTGTCCTTTTTTCTTTGGTCTGACCAGGTGCAGCTGTGGTGTTTTGGTGAGGATTTTATTACATTATTACATTATTTTGGTGTGGAGTTTGGTTTGTGGATTTTATTACATTTTCTTAGCAAGCTTGGACAATCATAGCCATAAGTGTAATTGTAAAATATATAGAGAACTAAAACATCTGAAAATAAGATCCTTTAATTCATGGTTATGACTGTCAAATTCTGAACTGTTTTTTATGCCATAATAGAGTAAGTACATGCCATTAGTTGATTTTGGTCTTGAAAGCACCTCTAATCACAGTAATTTTTTTTACTAACTCCTCTTTTATGCTCACCCTCAAATTCTCATGTAAGAGCCTTTGCACACAGAAATTATAATTTCCCTTCTTGAAACCTCTAAAAATTTACAGCTGCCTTTTTCAACTCAATAGGAAGTTTTCCCCTAGAAAATATTTTGTTACCTTTATTTTTCACCCATATGACAAATGAATGTTTTAATAACAGTTTTTGTAGGGATTGAGTCTTTTTCAGGTTTTGATTTCTAAGTTGAAATTGGGTAAATAAAATATGTGCAATCTCCATGTCAATAGAAAGGAGAGTTATAAAGCAAGGAGCGTTATAAAGCAAGATTCTACAAGTGTAGCTTTGCAACAATAGAATAAAAGGTGGAATAATGAACTGTATTTGTATCTAATTACATAAATAATGCATTTGTGTAATTTTCTAGTAGGGGCATGCTAATGAGCAAATTACTTTTAATTGTAGGTTGCTTGATTGTTTCAGAAATATAATTGTTTGTAATCAAGAATCAATTAAATGCTGGTAGTAATTGTATTTATCAAATTTAATATATTATAGTTTAGAAACATTTTCAAAAAAGGAAATATTAAAGGATGATATTGGTGTTATGTCACCCCATTTAGTTGATGGGGTGGCACTTGCTAGAACAGCACACAACAAAAAAGAAACGTGTATTTTCTTCTCATCTTTGCTTCTGATCTCATCTGATCTGTGAGGATAAACAAGGGTTTAGACTTGCTCAGTATTCATGACTCTTAGCTTGCTGTGTGAAGTGGGCTTTTATAGAAACCAAGTGCCCCCATGTGAGACTCCTTCAGTGGTGTGATGCTTTGCAGTCCTGCCCAGATGAGAGGAATCAGCAGGGAATCCAGACCTGCCTGCCTTCTCCAGGTGCCCTCACAAGCAGCCAGCCTTATATTCACTTTCTCTTCTGGACTATTTTTGGATTGTAGTGTGTCTTGTGGAACTGTTAGCTTTTACTTCCAACTTGTTTATTATTCTTTTTGTAAATAAAACTATCTAGTGGTTTCAGTTTGAAGGATCTTTAGGTAAATGATGTGCACAGAAAAGCATTAGGTCTGCCTTCCCGTGGCTCTGCTGGCTTTACAAATATGAAAGACAAACAATTAAATGAAGTCAGTATGACTCTAAATGGATAGTGACCCGACCAGGTAAATGAAAAGGGCTCTATTTTAACATATACCTCATTTTGCTGTCATATGCTGATGCTTTGTTAATGCTGAACCATTTTTTGCCTTTGTAGAAAGGGCCAATTTTGAGGCCCATTACACTGTAGATGGGAGAGTGGATTGCCCATTAACTGCATAAAGGACAGACCATATGTGCAATTCATGTCTCCATGGGTTTACAGGTCCTTATCAACAAACTTGACTGGACTGTGTTCCATGAGAAAACTGAAATCTGCACTAAGGAATAAGTAAAGCACAGAGCTCCCTTCTAAGGGAAGCTGTCTAAGGACCTGTGATCTACTACTGCGGTTCAGAAGAAGCAGCATTTCTTTGACAAGTGTGCAAAACACAAAGATAGAAAATATAGAGTGCCATCTACTGACCTGTAAGGGAGAATATATATATATATACATATGCAGCATTGTCCAGAATGAGTCAATAAAGTTGTTGACGTTGTGCTCCAAATGGCTTCCTGAATGTAGATATGTGAGTCTAGTTTGGGCCCAACTTTCCCCTTTAGAATCATGAAGGAATCAGTCAAACTGCCTGATGTAATCTTGGTGTTTCTAAAAACTTGTCCTTGTAACTAAACCCCAAGACTGATGTGCAAAATTTCAGTGGGGAGGAGGTTTTTTTTTTTTTTAACTATTGTTTTTAAATCAGTTTTTAAAAGTTTGGGAAGTATCTCAACTGGGTATTTTCTGGAGTTTTTAGATCTGGTGTCACTGGAAATGTGATGGAATCTGTATCTTGTCCTTGGATCTTTTGCTGAATAAGCCATGGAGTAGCTGCAGAAGTAGAAGCTGGGTCACCTCCCCCTGTTTTTTTTTCCCTCAGAAAATTGAATGTTGAGTTTTCATTTTATTACAGAAAAGTTCTCTATCAGGTGATATCTGACTATCACTATAAATCGCTCCTTAATTCAAGAAAGAGAAATTATCAGAATTACTTGTTTTCCTGCCTGTGGGGGCTGTTTGTTCAGTAGTGAGTTTTTGAATTTGAGGAGTATTTGACCTTTTAGGTTTTTCTTGTTGTTCTAGCACTTTTTTCTGAACATAAAGTCGGGGGGAGGTATGGGAAAGAGTACAGAAAAGGGAATTTTGGTCTTCCCCTTCACCCCAAGAACTGAACTTACTGCTCAGAAAAGGTTCAAAAAAATAGAAGCTTGAAAAGACAAATGTTAGGAAATACTCATCTGTGAAAGAGCAAAATGAAAAACCTTATTATTTCACTGTATAAATCTTCAATGTATCATATCTGGAATACTGGACTCAGCTTTGGTCTCTGTGCTTCAATGGAGATGTTGCATAAACTAGAAAAGGGTAATAGAGATGATCAAGAGTTAAGGAGCTGCTACTGTCCTCAACAGGGTCCTACAAAAAAAAAAAAAAACAAAAAAAAAAATGGAAGGGAAGAAATGGTTACTCACCTCTACTCACACTTAAAGAATTGAGAGGTAACCAAATTTAGAAAAATGTTACTGCCCACAGATGAAACTGTGACACTTGGTCATATAGTATGGTCTGAGAGAAAAAATAATGGAATTAATGAAGAATTCATGAAGAGTACTTTGGCTGTTAAAAGGTGCCATGTGCCTTTGTTTGTGCCACACAAACTTTAGCTTAGAAAGCCTATTTCCCTCTAACTTAGGGTAATCAACACTGTATGACCAGGAGGGATGACTTTATTGTCATCCAATTTCTTAAATTCTCCTCTAATTATAGCCTACTGAACATAGCAGGAAATAGATTATTAAACCGGGTGGATTTTTATTCCAACCCAAAGCAACAGGAGCCAAAAGATAAGACCTTGCCTCCTACTCTCTGCCTGCGGATTTATGCCCTGATTTCTGAATGCTCTATTTGTGGCCCAAAGAGATGAATAATTTTTTGGACAAGTACCACTGGATGACATTTGGGATGACTGGTAGGGCCTGCTCAGGGTATCCTTCAAGGAGGGAGGGAGGTGTGCCCAGAGCGAGGTTCCCAACTCTACTTTGTAAGACAGGTGCCTAAAATAACCTGGGACTGTGGTGCCAATCTTTCAAACTCCAAAGGCAATTACTGGCTCTATCCCTTAATTACAAACCAAAGTTCTTCAGTTCATCTGTAGCTATATTTTGAGGTTGCTTGTCAAGAGGATTTCTTCAGGCTTTTCAAACTCAAGTGAACTATTTTGATTATAAGATAATGTAACATAAACATGTCACTAATCAAGTCAATATGTTTGTATGTAGATACACCACATCATTCCTATTAGCTGTTGTAAGAGGAAAATAATGTACAAAAATGGCAAATTTCTACAATTGGAACTCCTCTAGGTGTCCCCAGTTTCTTCCCAGGTACATGCCTGTCTTTCAGACATGGCATGCCAGTTTCCACCTTTCCATAAAAGCTTTGGTTGTCAATGCAATTTTCCTTGTTTATAATTTTAACCATGTAATTTGCCTCATGTTAAATGTCACCCTTGGTCCATATCAACAAAAAACTTTCAAAGGATTAAGTAAATCTTTCTTTCTGTCTTTCTTTTTTGACTTTCTTAAATAATTCTTTACCATTGAGGGAGTGACACAGTGCCCGACTAAGGAACAATATGTGTAATCTTCAAGTACACAAAAAGACCCCAACAAAATGACAAAACCAGAGAAAGATGTTAATATACACTTGGTTAGCAAACCTAGCAATCATGCCAGCTTCCCAAATCAGTTGCCAGTTATGTTCTGTAATCTCTTTGCTTCCTGTAATATAAAAAATATTGTCTCTCACTTTATTAATAGGGTTTCTTCTGTGGTCTTAACACTCACATTTAATTTCTAGGTTTGTTCTTTCAAATTTTTATCCTGCTGGCATGCAAGCTAGTGTGAGAATGTCTGTAAAGGATGGTTTCACTCAAGGAGGCTGGCTGGAAGGGCATTAATGTCCTGATGCAGGTGAGTCTTGTGATCCTGCACCTGAAGATGGGAATGTTGCACTGATATCCTTTTCGGTTATTTAATTTTTAAGTCATAGTGCAGGTTTAGTATGAAAAAAATGTTATTTAGCAAAGTTAATTGTGTGATTGAAATAATTTGCATGAGAGTGGTAGCTGGATTTAAAATCTTACTCCTTGCAGTGCTACAGTGCCACACCCCTTTGTCCAGGAGGTCACACTTTGGCAAACACAGAGTTCATGCATTTCTTTCAGTGATAATACTGTCAACCCCAATTTACAACAGCCTGGTTTAATGCAGAGCTTACCAATAATTTGTAGTGATCAGAAGATCAATGAGATTTAGTGTTCATGTTCTGAATAAACAAGTAAGGGTTGAGTGGCCTCCTGGGGGTTCCTTTCTTGTCTTTGGCTGAGACAGCTCAGAGTCCTCAAAGCTGAAACTGTAACTAATTGATGTAATGTTAATTTTAGAATGTAAAAATGTGAACACAACGTTTGTTACAGTTAGAAATTTGTGAAAGTTAGATCAGGGTGCTGTGTCTGTGACTGAATTTTATCCCCTTGGTTTTTAGTCATACTGACGTGAGCAAACCCTGGCTAATGCACTGTTAGCAGCAGAGTGCTCTGACACAGCAGTGCAGTTGTTGAGCAATCTCTCTTATGGGCTTTCTTTCCCCCATGGGGTGACCTCTTTCCTGCCTCATTGAGGTAAATTCTCCAAGATTCTTGACCTGATCTGATGGACGTGGGAAACTGAATGGCAGTTTTAAAATCACTAGTCTCCACATAAACATTGTCTAGCACATATTGCACCTTGAAAAAATGAAATAAAATAAATGTTCTCCCTGCAACCAAAACTCAGCTATGGCTGTAGCATCTTCAGTCACAGAGGCATTTCATGCAATCTGTTGAATTAAAGGGATTTTTCCCTCACTCCTCATATCTAATTTTTATGTATACAACATTGAGCATGTTGAAAGAAAAACTTAAAGCAGTAAGGCAATAAGACTAAATTGCTGAAAGCTCCAGTGAGAAATGTGTCATGTGAAATAATGGAGGAAAGAGCCAGCAGCTGTTACTGTGTTCCTGGGAGAAATAACCCCTTCACAGTGAAACACAAGGATAAGACAGAGGAAAACATATTTTAGCTTTCCTAAGCTCTAGCACTTGATGTAAAGCCAGTTCTGATTTAGAGGGGGTAAAAGAAGGGTAGTGGTTTTCTGGCAAGAAATGCAAATTACTTGTCATACTTGTTGCTAACTGTAGTCCTGTAGATTGATCAGTGTATATAATTTTTTTCCACTAAATTACAAGATCAATTTGGATTTTGGCATATTTGCAAATAATCATTATGTTTATTTTTGATGCACATCAGATACATGTATGTTAATGTTTGTACTTTTAAAAGAAATCATACATCAACCCCAATTTCTAGTCTAGAAGTGATACAAGGACATTCTTATCCCTAAGTTTTTGTGCTCAAGACTAGTTAAGAAAGCCAAAACAAATTCACAGTTTAAAATAGCATATTTCTAAGATTTAGGGATTTGTCAAGAGTTGACAAGTTATTTTTGCCCCACATGAATGACACTAGGTACAGAATAGTTACAGTAAATTTGGGAGGTTATTGCCCAGAATCCAGTATCTCGTAAACTCTAATCAGTTCAGGCTCTGGATGTGTGGATTTTATTAATATTCCTGAACTGAGTCATATAGACATGAGTTATTTGAGGTGGCATTGCAATTTTTCCTTAGCTACTCAATAATTGCTTTGGAAAAACTGTTCTAATTCCATTCTTGCTGCTGGAGGAAGCTGGGATGTTAACCCACTTTGCTTACTTTGCAGTTATTTAAATTTATCACTTTGGGGAGGTTTTTTTTTTTTCCAGAATCATGTCCTCAAATTGCTAAAAGCTCATCTCTGGAGGAACTTTTATCATTGTTTCATCTGCAAAGGAAGGGAGAGTGTAAAGGATTCTTCTGCTTCCAGGCTGCATTTTAAGATTCTGATAGCAAGTGGTCTGAGTAAAGCAGGATTGTCTCAGACACTGTGACCAGAATTCACAGCTTACCTATCAAGGACTCTATGCATTCAGTATTTCTAAGTCTTTCCCTGTCTCTGCCATTTGTTGTGCTGTTTCAAGTGCCTAACTATTCCCCACAGCCTGTAATTGCAAGGTCAGTCTAAGGTGAAGCTGTGTCTTGTTTAGGAGAAGACATGAACAGTCTGTTTAGGCCATATGTTGTTGCCTTGTCCTTTTCTTGAAGCCTTTGGGTAGCTCAGGATGTTATGTGCGATGATTAGGAGCACCAAAATCTGTCAGAGTATACAACTGGGGCCAGCTTAGCTCCAGTATGCTTGGAAGTTTTGTGGGATCTCTGCTTGAGTCTTAGATGGGTAGAGAAAGAAAGTTGTTCTGGTCTGATATTTGATATTTGATTTTGATATCTGATTTTAGGTACTACATCTTCCCTGGCTTTTCTTGCTATCTTCTGCATCTTTATTGCAGAGGACAAAGCCCACGAGGTATCTATTGTTCCCATTTTTTAACAAAAGCATAATATTTCCCAAATCCATGGGCATGGCTGCTCTGTATCAGCCAGCAGCCAGTGTCTGAAGGACATTTTTTTTCGAGTAAATTTGTTGGGGATTTTTTTAAGAACTGAGACTTTCTTTGCCATGATTGCAAAAATGAGGAAAGGGTCAAACAATGTAAGGATGCTTCTTTGACCAGCAGCTTGCTTGCAGCCTTCCACTGATGTTCAGTCTAGGTGTTTCCTTAGCTATTTATCTGGCAAGAAGCATATAAGGACTGAGATCTATTATTTCCTTGCTGAAAAAAAAGCACAGGCTACAGCTTTGTTTTAAAACAGATTATGGTTGCTAAGTAACAGTCCCCTAAATTGAGTGTCTTCCCCAAAAACTAATCCCAAAATCTTAAAAAGTGAGAAACGAAAGATGTGATAAATCTTACTCTGTCCATGTGATTAACAGCCATTCTGAGTTAAACCTTGGTCCCACTGTCCTTGGTGGAGAAAGCTTCTGCTGACACAAGGACACGAGTATTTCTGCACTGATTCTCATCCAGAGCAGAGAAATTTGTAGTATAGCACACTTAGTTGACAAATTTTGTTCTTGTTAATGAGCTAATTACTAGATTTTTCCACATTGCCTTCACCTTCTCACATCTGCAGCATTGGGGTATTTTTTGTTTGATTTTTTGAGGCAAATAAAGAAATACTTAAACATAGGAATGGAACTGGACATTGTCTTTAATTCAAAATGAAGAATGTTTCAGATGCAGCTAATGATGGCTGCTTCCATCAGTGCATATATTTTGTTTCTGAGTGGAATATTTAGAATTCACAGAATCACAGGGTTGGAAGAGACCTTGAAGATCATCGAGTCCAACCCATGCCCTAGCACCTCAACTAAACCATGGCACCGAGTGCCACATCCAGTCTTTTTTTAAACACATCCAGGGATGGTGACTCCACCACCTCCCTGGGCAGGCCATTCCAGTACTTTATCACCTTTTCTGTAAAAAAATTTTCCTAACATCCAACCTATATCTTCCTTGATACAGCTTGAGACTGTGTCCTCTGGTTCTGTCAGTTGCTGCCTGTTCCTCTTATGTTAGTTCCATGGGTGTGGCACAGCTCTGCTTTTTCTTGCAATGCTCACAAAATGACAGGAAAGCAGGTCTAGGCTTTAGGTTGAGTGCTAGAATGACATCCTTCTCCTTCACAGCCAGTGCTTAACAGTGTAAGTCACAACACCTCTTGAACAAGTCAATAATCTCCTGCAGTGCAGAGATACCCCAGGGAATGTGTGAGATAGTGCTGGGGATGGAAATGAAATAGGTGTGGAACAGGGCTCAGCACCTGAGCTACCGAACTCTGCCAGAGAAGGCTTATTAGCCAAAGAGAAGTGCTGCACTGACACTTTTGGGCCAGGGTTAGTTCACCTGGGTGTTGCTGTGCAAAGTAAGTAAATGAGTATGGTCAGGCACTTGCTTGGCTGTTTAAGCCCTATCCATTCATACTGTAGACATGCCTTCCAATAATTGTATCTGTGAACTTAGTTATGTTGTATGCTTTCTGTCTATTTCTTACTCATTGAAGATTTCAAATTGTTGATAGCTTACAGAAGTTGCCAAATACTATTGCAGTTAATACTAGCACTTTTATGTTTGCCTAGTTTAGGGACCTTCTAAACGGACTTAAAATGTTAATTTCTCCTTAAAATACATAGAAAACCACATTTTCAAGTCTCTCAGCAAAAACTTCTGTGTTTTGCAAGTATTTTTGTAGGAGTAGTACTGATGCCAGCATGCACAAGATGATTATTTTATGCCTTTGCAATTAACTAGACAATACAGTAAAGTGAAATTCCAAGTATATTGTTTCCCAGTCACTTGGTACTTCAGGTGTCTGCGCCTAGTGCACTGCCAGGGGTTTGTTTTTTAGCCTTTGACATTGAGCATCCCTGCCCATGGCAGGAGGGTTGGAGCTGTATGGTCTTAATGTCCCTTCCAAACCAAAACAGCTGTATGATTCTGTGACTGAGCTTTTGTGTTGGATCTGCACACATCCTGTCCTTGCTGTGATATGCTTGTGGTGGTGGTGGGCTCTTGTGCAGTCACCTTGAAATGCTCTGAACTTGTCTCAGGCTGAGCACCAGCTGCTTGGAGCACATGTTGGTGAACAGGAAATCTGTGCAGAGTTGTGTTCTCAGCTGAACATGTCCTGGCTCTTCTGTGGCTGACAAAAACACAGGAATAGGTAACCAAAGTTTTAAGACAAAAATGTCCATTTACCTCCTCACCCCACAAAACAAAATGTATGCAGAACATCACCAGACTCAGGGAAAATGGGAAGCTCAGGAGACTGCACTGTTGAACAGTGACTATTAAGTTATTCTTCTTCTCCCTTCAGATTTAAGCCACTGAGAGTAGTTTTGCCCTTGTTTGTCTGAATGTAATCTCCTTGCAAGCAGCTTGACTTTTAGAATGAGAAAAGAACCACCCTGCAAAACCACATCCTTTCCGTCTTCTCCTCAGTAAAAGGCTTGAACTGAGAAAATCCCCCCATTAACTGTAACCTGTGTTGTTTCTTTACAGAGGATTTGTGTGTGTTGTGATCTATTTAAAGCATTTTCATGAATTGCGTCCACTTCAGTAAGTGATTCAGATTGTTTGTAGCAGTAAGCAGCTCCCCCATTACCTACCACTCCACGAATTTCTGTCAACGAATGTGTTTAAGTGCCAAAGATTTTCTATTCTCATTCATCAAAAAGATCCTCAAATAATTGATTAAAAATATTAATGAGACTTCAGCCTAAAGAGATCTTTGAATAACCTCATTGTTTAGTTTCCCAATTCTTTGATGTTTTGCCAGTCACTTCATTTTCAAATGTTCTGCTAAAGTAGTTTTTGAGACCCTCAGTACATGTTAGATGTCGCTACTTGTGTATACCGTCATTTTTAAAACAGTAAGATTTTTAAATCAAGATGTCATATAGTGCTAAGCAATTTTATTTTTCTTATTCTAAAAGTTTTATCAATAGAAATGTTACTACTAAACTCATACTGGTCAGAAAAAGTTAGTGATTTAATTGGGAAGACCTAGTTACAATGGAACTTGTTAACTGAAATAGTTTTATCTGTTATCATCTTTTCATCTTTATTTTTTTTGGTTGTCTATTTTTGAATGATCTATTTAGATATCTTAGAAACCATATCAGCACCACCTTCCCACTTTTTAAAAAACTTTTTATAGACTTCTAACAATGAAACCAATTTTTATTTTTATGTTTTTGCAATCATGTATAAATTACCTTATTTTTTCAAGAGATTTATCAGTAATTAACAACATTTTGGAAAGCCCTGTATCCTTTAGAAAATAGTAGATTCTACTGTAATTATCTTTACTTTCTCATTATTTATATATTTGTGGTTTTCATCAGTCCTTTCAAAGCAATTTTAATATTAATAATAACAATAATAATTGTTATTTAAATATCATGATCGTAATCATGACTGAAACATTACCTTTTACAAGTTCTTGCTGTATTCTTTATATTTTCTGTACCACATGCTGCTTGAAGAAAATAAACACAACATAATAACTGTTTTTCAAACCAACCACTAACTTTTAAAGTCAGTTTTAAACTCTTCTGTCAGTGGAACTCAGTATTGCACTATCTCTGTTTCTGCTGCATGTGCTCGCTAAACAATTGTGTGCTTTTTAAAAAATCTAAGTGTAAACTGTTTATCAGAATGATATTCAATATATTTTTTTTTTTCAAATCCTCCACAACACGGGCAACCATTAAAGAAAGATTTTATCTGTTTTTCTGGTGATAGTTGCTACTTGAAAGGAGTGGATGACCTGCAGTATCCCATGTTTGGGTTTGTGTGCTGTACTTCTTAAATTCCACATTGTCGCTGAAAGGTGGATGTAGATGCAGTGATGTAATGTGTCACTGGTTAACTTGAATTCCATTGTCTTAATATTACAATCCGTTCCATTGGGTTTCAGTTATATTTCAAATACTTTGGGATTTTTTCCTATATATAGGAATGCCTCCAATTTGTGTCACCTGTTACTTAGGCAACTAGTGTTCATTGTTGGGCAAAATTTTTTTTTAAGTATTTTCTTCAAAAAGTTCAGTGAAGGGGATTTATGTTGTTATGAGACTAGCTTACACAGCACAGTGTTTGTGCCAGTTATTCTATTGACTGGAAAACCTTTTGGGCTACCCAGTCAAGTTGATGACTTGAGAGGGTGAGATTTGAAAAAGATGGGGCCAACTGCAGTATGAAATTCTCTCTATTACAATAGACTTTTCAGTACTTCTCAACTCAAACCCTCCCTCTCAGTCCCCTGGTGACATTTTAGCTCACCCACAGCTAGCCTTATAGATGTAGCAAATTCCTTGTTTTTGAGGATAAAGGGACATTTATGACATAGCTTTCCAGATATCCCCCCCAAATATCCTGAGGTCTTCCAGGATCAGGGGAACACGGGTTAGTAAGGTTTCAGAGGCTACCAAAGGAAGCTGCTGCCAGAGGAACTCCTCTTTATCACCTTTTTTAGTAGTGGAACAAAGAAAGCTGTCCTGCCTGTGAAATGTCCTGCTTGTTCAGCTGCTCTGAAGCCTTCTCTTCCCAAGCAGGCTTTTGTGACCTTGTGGTAGGTCAGTGTATTTGGAGCTGGACAGTAGCACAGTCCTGTCCTCTGGCTGCTTTTTCCTCTCTTTAGATAACTCATTCTGCATATTGACCTTAGGTCCACCTGAGAAGATAAACTGTCGATCAGAAATTTGCAAATTGACATTGCAACTTGGTACATTAATACATAACATGTGAAATACATAACTTTAAATGTGTATTCAGTCTTTGGCAGGTGACAATTGCAATGATGTCTACATTGTCACCAAAATATGAACATTAGATCACCTTGACCAATTTTAAAAATTATTGAAGTAATAAATACCTTCAATATGTTTTTTCAAACTCATTTCTCACAAATGAATGATTTGTCTTTAGAAGTAAAATTGCATTGCATTTATTTCTGCTTGAATTCAACAATTACCCTGAGAAGGTATAATTTTATAAGATTGACAAGAACAAAAAAAATTTACAAGAATAAAATAGTCTATCAGATACAAATTATATTGTGCTCTGTTACCTTAGCATTTTGTTTTAAATTCACCAGATATCTAGATTGCAAGTCTAAGTAATTTCAGTTGGGCTTTTCCCGTTATTTTCTCCGACTTTTGCTTTCCTTTCTTTTCTACTGTCACTTACCTTTAAACATCCACTTTTTGTGTCTTGATCAAAGCCAGAAAGATCACTGATTTTATTTGAAAAGAACTAGTATAACACAAATCTCTCCTCTCTTTTTATGGTATGCTTATTTGTGATCTATTGTAATAAGTTACAAAAATGCTTATGAGGACCTGTACTCATGAGAATAAAACTGGCTAAACAGAAATCCCTCGTAATGTGAGAAATAACTTTCTTTCACTCAATTCAAATACAGTGTTGAAATGAAACATTAGTACAAAGAGATTTGTGTTTTAGAGATCACATTATTGTGCTGTTATGGTAATTATAAAACATTTTCACAGGTCATCAAACTTAAAAAGAAAATAATTGATCAGGTTAGGGAATCTATACAAAAAACTAAGGCTATTTAAAGTATTCATGATAGACCCCTGAAAATAACAAGTGCCTTATTAAGAAGAAGTTCTGTTGCTAGGAGACAGTAACCGCAGTGTCAGAATAACATGTTTTTATTTCATATAAGAAATGCTGGTTAACACACCTAGGTAGATAATGAGCAGGGATAGCTAGGTGATGTAAAAGACTGGGTGAAATACTTTGTTTGTGAGATATGAAGCCAATAAAAACCACAGGTCTCTAAAGGCTGCCTTAGAGTAGTGTCCCCAAGATCAAACTAGTGGCCAAGACCTGTTTGAACCGTGACTGATTTCATATTGTATCAAAACTTACCAGGACATCTGTGATAAATTATACTTGATTGCCATAAGTAGCTGACACAATGGCTTCTGCCCTTGCAAATAAGATAATGTGGGTGAACAGCATGAAAATGCTTTCAGATATTTACTTGCATTCCTTGTTTGTGTCCCTCTATCTACTTTGGACATTTTTTTGTGAAAAGCTTTGCTGGCAGAATTTTTCATAGAAACCTTAAATGGTAAATACATGTAAGTAAGTGTGGAAATAGTTGGGCGGGGGGATTTCCTTTCAAATGTAAAACTATCCTACTATGCTTAACCATTCAGATAACAAAAAAAAAAAACAGTAAGGGAATTTTTGAACTTGCTCAGAATCAGACTATATGTCTGAGTTGTGATTTAAATGAAAATATAAAAATTTTAAGCTACTCCTGGATAATTTGCAGAGGAGGGGAAACAACAAAACAGGAAGTTTAATTAATTTGAAAAATGTATTCTCCGACAAAGTCAGCCATTTGAGATCTATTTTCAATCTGTTCCTCAGAAGATACAGGAGCAGCCAGAGAGGGGGGCATGTTTTGCACATAATCACATCATCTTGAGACAAATTCTAGTTTGACTGGATTCTTACCTGACAGCTATACTGAACACGTCCTGCACTTTTTCTCTGGACATGCTAGAAGCAGAAACTGAGGAAAATACCTGTTGTTCAGTGAATCCTTTGGAAACTTATCTTATGATTTCAGTATGCTTCAGATAATTCCTCAGAATGGATTCTTGCTACGATGACATTACACTATATAATAATATTTTTAAAATCCAGCATTTGAACTAATTAAATGAATCTCTAGAGCTGTTTATAGGCCGAGCAGTAGCAAACAACTGCACCAGATAAGAAAAATGCCCTTAATTTTTATATATGTTCCTAGATAAGCTCTTGTCCATCTAGAAGTCCATAAGTTTTCCCAATCCTTCATCAAATTCATGTACACATATAATTCATACTGGAGCAAGGAAATAGTTATGTATTGTAAATTCAGATGTTTTCTCACATAAGTCTGAAATTATGCCATGGTACTATTGCCTTGGCCTGTTCTCATTAAGGCTTATCTCATGTACAGTTATCTTTTCAATCCTCTTTGCAAAGAACACATAGCTGTTTCCTATCTGAGTCTGATTTTCTGACCCTCCTTTGCTCATGTGCTTTCTTCTCTGTTCATCTCCATGTTTTCTTCTATGCTCCAATTGCTGCAATGTGAGGAATGTCTCAGGCTTTCTACTTGCAGACTGTTTTCATGGTGAGAGCTTCTGCTCAGACCTTCTTGCTGTGGCTGTATGTTCCAGAATCCATCATCTCAGGATGATGTCCTCCTTCAGATTCTTCCAAAACTAAATGGGGAGATTTTTTTCTTTCCATTGTTTCAGGTAGCCTTAAAAATGTGAGAGTGTAGTTACGGCCCTTCACAGGTGATCGTGATGGCTGAGCTGGGGGTGGTGAGGGGTGTTTTAAAACCACCCATCCATTCCCAGCTGTTCCTGGGCAAGAATGGCATCGGGGATCTATGTTTTCTCTAACATGTATAGGGTTTTCATATACTAAGACTATATTGTAGTGAATAAGCAGTAGAACTTAGTGAATAATTTAAGTCAGGTTTGGGAAACAAATCTGGTACATCAAGCCATTTTTATTTCATTCAGGTTTTAAAAAAATCTGTGTGTTGACTCTGCCTTTCACCAAAAACATAGGTACATAGTGCAGGACACAAGGCTGGATTAACTAGGAGACCAGAAGACACTGCATCTAAGTAGTAGTGTCTTCTAGTAAGCAATGAAAACATAGTTTGAAATCAATAATTAACAAAAAAAAAAAAAAAAAAAAAAAAAAAAAAGCAGATGTATAGATGTTACTGGTTTTTTCAAGATGTAATTTGTTATTATCATTAACAATTTTTATTAAATTTTGGTATTTGCCATTGCTTCATCTAGATTTATGATTACAAAAAATACAGTGACCCAAATGTGTTGTCTTATGATTCTCTTTTCTGCTAAGGTCAAGTTCACTTTGTATCATAGTGCCTGTTTTTTCATGGCACCACTGCCAAATGACATTGCAATCTTAATCATGTTCTTTTAATCTAGTTCTGCATTTTTAATTTCAAAGTCAAGAAAAGTCATAATTAAGGTTGCCTGTCCAGTTTTAACTTGGCTCCTGTGTGTATGTCCATCCTGATAAGAGTGTTTAATTACACAGGCAAGGCCATTTTTTACCCAGTCTGTGAGCATTCCCAGTCCTGTGTGTGTGTGAAGTAGCTATTGAAAGCTTTTCCTATTGCATGTTCTTAGGTCTCACTTATTGCTGGCTAGCCAAGTTTTGTTATGGAGAGACAATTATTAATTCCATTGGGTCTCTCCAGTGGTGTTTATCACTGTTGTTTCATGTGTCTTTCAAGGAATGAAAGACAAAAATAAATCTTTTCACATGAGAGAGGTTGGTACTCTTATCTTTCTATAAAGAGAAATAGAGATAAATTGTTGTAATTGAAGTTTGCTGATTCTGGGCATCCAGTTTGAATTGTCTACAGTGTGTTTTTTGGTCAATTACAGTACTACTAAATCCCACTTCTGCACAGTTTTCCTTTGGACAGCTTCTACTTGTTGGGAGTCAGGAAGTAGGATACAGAGAAACAAGGTCTTTGCTCTGTGACCTGTGCTTCAGATGTCCGATAATGGCCCAGAACTGCGATTACTGGGGAACTCTAAACCCAGTATGGACTTTTGTTATTCTGAACCTTGAACTCTCTCTATGAAAACATAGCGTACATTTTCTGAAGGTGACAGATACCACCTTTCCAATGGGAAGAATAATTCCTTCTCTTCTATCCAGTATACTGTAAGTTACAATTCCCACCTAGGCTGAGACATGAGTTTCTATTTTTGTTCCTTCTGAGGATTTGCAAACATAGGTGATGTATCGGGCATATATCAGCAGATAATGCTGGAGATGGAAAATTTTACTAACTCCCATTAAAATGGTTACATTTTTATGGATAAGTGTGTTTTTTTGGTTTGGGGTCTTTTTTATGGGTTGGGGCTAAACTAATTTGAGAGTGGGAGAGGATGGCATGTGGGTCTTTCACTTAAAAATCAGAACATTCATGTGGTGACATTAATATTTCACTGTATTGTGGCTCCCGTATAAGGAAATTCTTTAACTGGAGCAAAATATCTGACCAATTCTCCTGACTGAATCTCCCCATGCCCTGTCTTCTCCAACACCATAGAAGAATTCAGTTGCAAGTACAAATACCCAAGTATGGACAGAAAAAAGCAGCATGAAGCAGAAATAAAACAGTGAAACTTCAGATGATTTTACGAAAGCTCCAAACATGTGAAAACATAATTTTATGATGTGACCTTTTGGTGATCATTTGGTTGTGTACTGTTTTAATTTGTTTAAATCAGTGCAACAAAACTGAGAAGTAAAGGGGAAAGGTTTCTGAATGTTTGTTTTCCTTATAATGAAATTATTTAAATACCTCCAATAAGAACCATAATGTTTTTGGTACTGCTTTTCTTTGTGTACAAGTAATTAGCTTATACTTACTCTTCCCCCTTTAAGCAGGAATTTTAGCATAAGGTCACCATAGCTGCGAACAAGTTTATAAGTAAGGAAATGGTTTTGTTTAAAATACAATTTTGGACTAACAGGTCCTTGAGTCTCATTTTAAAGGTTTTTCTTTTTTTTTTAATTTAGCCAAATTAAGAATTTATAATTTAAATTAATTATGAAAAATGAAAGAGTATGCAACATTAGCAAGAGCTTAACCAGAAGCAAGGAATAAAGGAAATGTGTACTAGTATTCCTGACTTAAGGCGTTTTTCGGAACTTTCGTTGATCTTATAGATGGGAACCTTTTTGAGCTCAATCAGGACAAAAGCAAAGGCCTGTATGTACCTGGAAAGGAAGAACAACTCAAGCACAGGGTGGAGAACAGCTATGGTCAAGAGACCTAAGGGTCTTTGTGGGCCATGAGCTGAACAAGCTTGAATAAAAGCAGAGTTGCAAGATTAAAAGTTTAGCACCCTTGCGTATCTGGCAGCATTTAGGACTTAGACTTCTGCAAGGAAGGAAACGTGAAAAGAAGTACTGAGTCTTGATTGTTTCTAAAAACATGGTCTATGAGCTTTGAGTAAAGCCTTCTGCAGGTTTTGTCACTACTTTAGCCTGGGCTGAATTGTCAAAAGAATAGATTTCCTTGGGATAGTCAGTAAATTTGATCACATTTTCCATGTATCACCTCTGTGAGCCTGCCTGTAAAGGGAAAAAACAACAAACAAACCAGTTTTCATACTGCAGAACTCCTAAAATATCTGAATCAGAAGAATATCAGCAAAAAATACTGTAGATTGAGAGTTAATTTTTAGGGTTCTGTGTAATTTAGTCTAATATCTGGCTGTCACGTCCCAGTGAAACAGTAGCTGAGTATCTAATTTCTCTAGCCTTAATCATGTTGGCTTTATCCTTTAAAGGATGTTTCAGAAGACATAACCAGTGAAAAAAAGCAGTGTTTGCAATACAAGGTTTACTGGGCATAATGTGATGCTGACAACTAGGCTGACAGTTTCTGTACTCAGCCTGGTTTGAGTCCTACCAGATTGGTACATACAGAATGGTTGGTTCTACCAGTCAGTATCTGCAGTTCTGTGCCTGCAATTACCATATCGGACAAGGAATAAGCTGTGATTATAATATATGTGATGTGGGAGGTCTTGAAATAAGCTCTCAGTGATTGGCAGGAGAGCCTGAATGGCTTTGGCATAAAGAGCTGAGAAGTGTATTTCTGAATTGGTTTCACTTTTATTTCAGAGAAACCAGAAGGGCGGTAATTTCACAATTTCTTAAAAGTGTTATCAAGATCTAGAGAAGAATACTGTTATTTGAATTTGGAAGAGAATCCAACTGAGTGCTTTGCATCAGTAAACTTCAGAGGGCTCTATAAATTCGTCATGCTCGACAGGAAGAAAAGCAAATTTAAGGAAGTGCGTGTGTAGTGCTCTTAGCACAGTTTTGGATTTAGCTGAACTTTACTCTTCAGTTCACTGGCTCGCATGACATTAAGAAGACAAGAAAGGTCAGTCAAATGGTAACTTCAAAAAGGTTCTTAAATTCCAAGGATGACTCTTGACTTTGGCCAGGCTAGTGAATCCTTAGCTAACCGTCACAGAATGCCAGTAGACAAGCACTCTACTTCAGATGTAGATGTGTTCTTTTGATTTTAAAATAATTTGCATTGATGAAGCCAAATTCCCAAGTTCCCACCACAATAAAACAAAATAGATTTTGTGAATTTGTTGCTCAAAGTTTTTAACAGGCTCTAAAAGAAGGAGGCTTTGATTTGTGTAAAGCTGTTTATGGTGCTTTTTAAGATTTGACCTCTCCCTTGATGTGATTAAAAGTGGCAATATAATTAATACTTTTTCCTGACACTAGGGCCAGCAGGTCAGTAGTTACCAAAGAAGGAAAGATGTTATTTCTAGGAGCCAAATAGGAGCTCTACTTTTTGAACTTCTGCTTGTACCAAGTGGGATTTTGGTTTGGTAGATAAAGGAGCTGTAAGCAAAATCTCAAAAGTGCAGAAATGAAGGATTCTTTGAACTACTTACAATTGACCTACAAGTTTCTTTAACCTCTGTGGACCTCCTGCATAGACCTGTAGCCAGTTTGACATACATTGATTCACTCTACCCAACTCTTCTTGACATGAACAGTGATGAAAACGGTAGTAAGGCTGGCAAGCTTCCAGAGTTAGCAAACCATTGTAGAAGCATCTTCACTCTTTGAAGAGCAAACAATAAAAAATAGAGTGTTTCTCAAATGTCCACAGATGGAAATTAGCCCTGATCATTTATGGATGGCTGTTAGTAGAATAGTGGCATAAATTAGAAATACCAATGAAATGCTATTCAGGTGATTTAATCAAAGATATCAAGGCCAACTAGTTCAAGAAAGAAAGTGAAAAGGAATAATTCCAGAGATGACTGCTGATTTAACTTGTTTCAATTAATACACTTCAGCGCCCTTGAAATGCCTCCAATTAATGAATGCAATAGTAATGGCTACCGAATCGATCAAAAATAAACATGTTAATTGTGGGTGACTTTTGAATTTAAAACAACCAGAAGAGAAAGTTAAGCCATTGGGCTAATTTGGGGCACCTCACCATTGCAATAGATAGCACTTTCATTTCTTGGGTAACACATTCCTGTGTGCACTGAGTAAGAGGAAGCTGGAGTGAATAGGCAACCCGTCACAAACCCCATCATGTAGCAGAGAGTTTTCTGTGTGATCCTAAGAGATATTTATATATCTGTTCACTTTCCAGGCTAGACATATTTTGCAATTGTGGGTGTGCTTGACCACTGAGAGAAACTCTTCTGTCCATCAGTACAGGTTGGTTGTTTCTAGGTACTGCTTCACGAGCATTACATCTGTTCTCCCAAGACAAAATGCCAATTTACTCCTGGGAAGTATTTTTTGGATTCTGTTGACCAGCAGTTTTCTCTGCATTGTAACAATTCAAGCAGCTAAATGGACCGGTCCTGACCAGATTAGGTAGTGCCCTTTAAAAATTCTGTGTGAACACTAGACTTAATTTTTTTGTGCATTAGATTTATAAGTTTCAATGCTTGTGAACACCTGTGAATAGATCCAACTGTGGATGCAAAACACATCTTAAAGCTGATATCCCAGAATTCCTGATAGTGAATCAATAGCAGTTTTACTGCCATCTTCAACTGGGGTATAAATACACATATAATGAAAATAACAGCATTGCAATAGCCTGCCTAATAAAAATTATAAAAAGAAAAACTAGATGTAGGATAGGAAATTACAGTTGGAAGGGCTCTACAAAGATCATTTAGTCTTGGTGGCTTCAGGGCTGACTGGCAGTTAAACATGTAGTTAAGGGCATTGTCAAAATGCCTCTGAAATACATCAACCACCTTTCTGTGTCTGAAGTGCAATACATAATTCATAAGAATTCCTTACAGTAGCTAACTGCCCCAAAGAATTGCACCTTAATCACCTTGCTGTACTCAGTATTTATAACATGGTTACTGATTTTTATTTGCCATGAAAGATAAATAGTTTGTTTCCGGGGAGTTTTCTGGGGGAAAACTGGGGGGAAGACCCCTTTTTTGTCTATATAGTTCCAACCATCTTAATTTAAGTTATAATGGACAAGTTCCCAACTTTCTGGTATTCTGTTAGAAGCCGATCCCAAGCCTGTCACCATGATGGCAAGGAAGAGAGTCTTTGGAGAGGTAGCATCTCATTTGCAGTGAATTCCTGGATGATTTTTCTTAAATTGGCTCTTCCCCAGGAGTAGCTTAAATGTGGTTATCCATTTAAATAGTTTACTACTGGGAAAACAAAACTCTATGAAGTACAAGATTTCATTTGCAAAGGGGGTCCTGGGGATCAAAAGTGGATATACATGTGCCATGTGTTGCAGTCTCCATCCTCTGCTTTTCCTGCTGTTAGGAAATAGTTTGAAAATTATCTAAAATAAGAGCAATATTTTCCATGGCTGAACAAGAGGCTCAGATCTCCACAGCAAAACCTGGAGTGGTAGCCTTCAGCAATAGTTCCTGTAGTCCACAGGAAAAAAAGAAGTGAGCAGTTATTAGGAGGAACAGCATAAACTCTTCCCAGGAGGGATGTCTTAAAGGAAAGGCTTGGCTGTGGTGTATGGGGCCCTCTGGCTATGATTGTACTACTAAAAGGGAACTTCCCAGGACTGTTCTTTGGTCATAAGAGCATCTGCATACAGCAGCTTGTGTCCGTGATGATTAAAAAAAAAAAAAAAAGGAAGAAGTCTCTCATGCTCTGAAACAGAGAGGCTGCCTCAAAAATTTCTGGCTGGCTGATGGTGCCTTGAATCATGCCTGTGCTCAGACTATGCCAAGGATTGGTCTAAAAGCAAGGAAAGTTATTGGCACCATCTCTTCTCAGAGATCCCTTGGAATTATGTAATGAAAGGGGTTTCTTTCTGCTGTATTGGGTTTGCGTGGCCTGTTTTTGGTAGCATGGGGAGCCACGGAGGTGGCTTCTGTGAGAAGCTGCTGGAAGCTTCCACAATGTCTGGCAGAGCCGGTCCCTGATGGCTTCAAAGACAGATGTACTGCTGGACAAGGCCAGGCCAACGAGAGATGTTGGTAATGCCTCTGTGATAACATAGTTCAGGAGAAATCAAGATAAAAGTTGTTGTGCAGTTGTAATTGCAGCCAGATAAGAGCTGAGTGAGAACATATGAGAACAGCTCTGCAGACACCAGGGTCAGTGCAGAAGGAGAGGCAGGAGATGCTCCAGGCACCAGAACTGAGATTCCCCTGCAGCCCGTGGTGCAGCCCATGGTGAGGCAGCTGTGCCCCTGCAGCCCATGGGGATCCACAGGGATGCAGAGATCCCCCTGCAGCCCATGGAGGGGACTCACACTGGAGCAGGTGGATGCCTGAGAGGAGGCTGTGACCCTGTGGGAGGCCCATGGAGAGAGGGCAGAGAAGTTAATGGAGAACTGTCTCCTGTGAGAGGGACCCCACAGTGCAGCAGGGGAAGGACTCCTCTTGCTGAGCAGTGGGAGAAGCCACAGGTGATGAACTGACCATAACCCCCATTCCCATCTCCCTGCACTGCTGAGGGGGAGGAAGTAAAGCTGGAAGGATGGGGCAAGGTGTTTTTAAGGGCTTACTTTGCTTCTCATTATCCTGCCTTGATTTTGTTAGTAATAAATTCACTTTACATCTCTAAGTTGAGCCTGTTTTGCCTGTAATGGTATTTTAAGAGTGATCTCTATCCAGGGCCTTATCTCAACCCATGAACCCTTTGTTAAATTTTCTCTCCTCTGACCAGCTGCAGAGGGGAGTGAGTGGCTTTCATGGGTGCCTGGCAGCAGGCTAGTGCCAGCCCACAACATCACCTAATTTAGGGAGAGAATAAACTAAATCTTTGGGTCCAAACTGTGAGTGACAAAAGCTCAAAGGAAACAATGCTACTTTCATACATCCAACATTTCTCTACTTGGAATGACAGTTTGGGGACTATCTTTTCGGCAATATTCTCCAAAACCATCCCAGGCACAAAATAACAGCCATCTTACTAATGACAAATGAGCACTGGCCCTTGGTACTTATATACTTCTTTGAAAAATTAGAAAATGTTTTAAACACTATCCCAAAGTCCATGAATATGATGTTTGTTCGAATGGATCCTGGTATTATCTGCAGTTTTAATTTTATTATCCAACAGAATTTTAAAAAGTCTCAGGAATAATTTGCTCTATTTGGTTCAGTTTGGGTTTTTAATTTTTTTTTTTTTTTTTTTTTACTTTTGAGTAAAACATTTTTGTTTAATTTTGCATAAATTTATTTTACTTGATGCTCAGGCCCTTGTGTAGTTTGGGTTTGGCTGAAGTCTTTTTTGAGAGTTTAAAATACCTCAGAGACACATCTAAGAGTTTAAACATAAGTATAAAATATATGGGGAAAAAATAGGGGGATCTTTAGATGTGATTTGGTTCTCTTCTGTACTATAGTGTATATAGTAAGGTACATGCTTTTCTTAGCATGTACCTTACATGCTATTGTACCTTACACTCTATTGGCATTAAAATTGAATAACATACATGGGATCTCTGGACTATTATATAAAAATGAAGAAGACAAAAGTCCTTTTCAGATAAAATACGTAACTTCAAAATATGCATATTTCTCCTACATATTCTTCATTTTTTCTGCTACCTCTTTTATCATAAACACAAAAAGTATTTACAGACCCTGAAGGAAGAAATAAATTTAAGACTGCAGGTACCACTCCTAGGTTTCTTGAATTCTCTAAAAAACAATGATTTCAATTTTCTAAATATAATCACAGTTATTATATGCAATACATGATCTTGATTTATTTTTTGAGGAGATAACTTGGAGAAGAGAGCTGAAGTTTCATATACCTTATGAAACCAGCATTTTATCATGTTGATGTTTGTCTTCTTCTGTGAACAATGGTTTCCATTAGTGTCTTGTACAATTACACCTGTTTGATTATTAATGTGTTCATAAAAAAATATATTTTTACTCTATTTCTACTTAATTGTTCATTCTGGCTGGGAAGGAGATTTCTTTCTAAAAAGACAAAGAGCCCAATTGCCTGAATGTAATTGTATTCTCAGTTTACTTTAAGCAGAGATTTTAGTTGATCTGAAGTAAAAAATGTTGGTTTATGCTGTAAGCCAAGTGAACAGAAGCTGTGCATTCCCATTTTCTCCATCTTTATTACCTAATTGTTATTCCTTATTACAAAGTGTCTACCCTTATGTTATTTATTTATTTTGCAGCAGGTTCCTTTTCCTTCACACTTGTTCTATCTGGTAGTAAACCCTTAATGCCACAGTGACCAATGGTAAATCACCGTGTCTGACACTGGGAGTCAAAAGAAGCAAGAGGGATCTGTGAAAAATGCCTGCAAGAAGCAAAGCACAGTGTGGATGGAGATGATTCACATCTCTGCAGTGAATCTTCAGTAAAAGGTAGCAGAGCAGAACCAAAGACCATTTTCACTCATCTTGAATTCATTTCACCTGATCTCTAAAGTATTCCCCTGCTATCCACCAGAGCTTTGAACCAGGCTGCATGTCTGAGTACTGCTTTTTTCCTTTCTTTTTTTTTTTTTAATAAAAAAAAAAAGTGAGTGCAAAAAAGGCAGCTAACAGAGGGAGAAGCTGCAAGCGAGGAATGCAGAAAAGAAAACAATTTGGACATCAGTCCATCCATTCCTTGAAACTTTCACAGATTTTTATGCAATCTGATTTAGAATAAGTTTTTCAAAAACATGTAATGATCTTAAATTCCCAAGTTACTTAAATGCTTTTGGAAAAGTTGCTGGAAATTGATGCATCCATACTTAAACCAAGAAATCCTTTCTATTTAACAAAGCCTGCTGGTAAATTTTTGTCTAATTTTATTGCTATTTTAGCTGTTTCCTTGAAAAAATAGCTTTTTTTTTTTTTTTTTTTTCCTCTTTTGCAGTATTGTAATACCTGTTTGATTTAGTAGCTTAGGACTATCTTATTCCTGTACAAGTCCATGTAAGTCTTCTGATTACTTTTAATTAAGCAGAATCAAACCTGTTGCCCTTCATCCTGAAAAGCTATAGCAAGATGCTTATATGAGTCACAGACTCAAATTAAGTAAATTTAAGCTTGCACAGATAAAATGACATTGAGTTGAGGGTGACCTCATGGATTGTTGTATTTCTTTCTAGCACAGACAACTGCAACTATCATACAAGGTGATTTTCTTAGGGTTTAAACCAGTGGTAGGGCTAGCCCTCTTAGTATGACTGAAAAGATTCTGTGTTTTCCTGCCTTCCTGGCTTTTCAGGCATTCCAGCTCATTTCTGCATGACAAGAGACTTGGGATGAAAGTCTGTGTGCTTTCTGATTAACTTCAGCTGAAGTTGGAAAAAATCAACATAAGATTTTGCCACTATTGAGATATTGAACCTAGATTCCTCATATGTAGAAATTTCAATTCAATTTCACAGGGGAGTTTACCAAGATTACCTTGTTAAATTATTTGGGGAAGTGCCTGCATTTTTCCTAGATGCTGAAGCTCTGTATTTGTTAGTAATGCCATTGTTACTTGTGTGGTGCTACAGTGTGTAACTTTTGTTATAAGAATTATTCTAGATACACTGTTGAAAGTTTAAAAGGGAGCTGCTAAGGCCTGTGGGTCTGAATCTTTGTTGAAGTAGCGGTAATTTACTACCCAGAAAGTGATAGACAGTGAGGGTTGGAAATCATAACACCATAGTAAAGTATGGCCTGTTTCTTCTTGGACAATTAGAACAGAATCTTTTTGTGCTAATTGGTCTGCCTGCAAACATACACAAGAGCCCCTGTGCTTGCATCTTAAAAGAGTAAGCCTACCAATATATCTTATGCTCACTGATGCTATATGTTGCAAGGGATAACATTTTCACTATGGGGTTCTTTTGCCTGGGTTATAAAAATATAGCAGCAACCTTTTAATTTTGCTACCATCAGTGATGTTCCAGACCCTAATACCTAGAGGTGGGTCTCAGTGCATGTCAGGGTAGTAGCAGAGAATATAGAGTGTTCACCCTGCCCTGTCTCGGAACTGCAGCTACAGCTCAAGGTGGCAGACAAAGGGAAAAGAGAGAGAAAACGTGCATGTGTTTGTGTGCACGTAGGCAGTGTTAACAGAAGGGAATTAGCTGGCTCAGAGCTTTGATTATTGACTACAGAGAGTTTCAGCTTTGGTCTCTTGTGTGAATCAGTCAGATCCACGATATCCAAAAGTGGATATCAGCTGATGATTGATTGCCTGTGAAGTAATTAGTTTGAACTGGGCTCCCCCAGTGAGACTCACCTGGTGCCTGTGCACCCTTTCCAGGTGCTCTGGGGCCAGGTGAGGAGGTGATGCCTCCAGGCAGCCCCAGCTCCCTGTAACCCTCTCTTTGCCGAAGTAAGGGCTGCCTCTGCCACAGCACTGCTGATGGCTTGCTGTTGTAATCACGTCCAGACCCATCTTAGTATAAATGAGCCAAATAACCCTGAGAGCTGAAATAATCAGTATTGGCTAAGCTGGCTGGTTCTGCCAGGGATGGTGGGGAGATGGCCACACAAACTCTTCTGCCAGCAGGCTGGAGGGGCTGGTGGGCTGTTAGCAGTGGGACTGGCAGATGGGACTGGGGCCAGCAACCTGTGCAGCTGACATAGCTTTGTCTGCAATGGGCTTAAAGGGAGACTACAAATACTAATCTCTTTTCTTCACTCTTGTGAAGAAATCCATTTCCAGGGACTAAATGAAAGTAAGAAATCACCCTCTTGGTCTTACTTACTTATCAAAAATCCATTGGTTTTCCTGTTATAGACACCAGTCAGTTAAGTCTAAACCTTGGTCCCATTTTAAGAACAGCCAAATAACCATTGCTTTCTTTTAAATAAGAAGTTACTTCTTAAATGATGAGAAAGTTTGTAATTCTTTGAACTAAAACAATATAAAGGTGCTCAGGGCAGCAAATATAAACATTTGTCCTAACCAGACTGATAAACAACCACTCCTGTGGCCATTCCTTATACCTGGACAAAGTGAGAGTGCAAACTCCTGGATTATTCCAGTCCTGCAGCCGGGCTGCCTGACCTGTGTATAAAAGGACTTCCAGCAATTTTGACAGTCATTGAATTCACTGTTAAACATTTTAAAAGAGTGAGAAGTAGAGATATGCTTTTGGTGCTAACATTTCTTGGGTTGTAATTTTGCATTACTGATGATCATTTACTGTACTAATGGGATGGGAAATTTCTGTGGGAGGGAGCAGCAGCAGCTGTCCTAGAGACAGGTGTGAGCTGTGGCCCTGAAGTTTGATCTGCAAGTAATAACCCTGTAATGGAAGTTGTCGCCTTTTGGCCTCTGCACCAAATAACCCTCAAATAATGACCAAAAATGTGAAGTCCTTCAAGTTAAAAGTTTTGCACCCATAAAGTTATTACTGCATAGAAGAGAAGGTCTGTTATTCAGTCATGTTAAAAAGCCGCTGAAAGCTTCTAAACTGGAGCATGGTTGCCATTATGTATGAATACATTTTTAAAGAACATATTCTTATTTTAATTAAATCCTCAATATAATTTTCATTGTTTCCTGTCTCATTATTTGGCATGCAACATATATTAACTCCTCTAAAACCAACCCACTGTCACAGTTTGTGTGTGTTTTACACGTATCTCCCCCAGCTGTATCACCTGTCAACAAGCTGGTCACCTCTTATGATCTGTTTAGTCATCTGCTTCCCATTATTTCAAGTTTAAGTTCTTTTTCTGACAGTAGCTGGAAATGTTTCCTCCTGAGTGTCTCTGCTCCGTGGCCCAGCTGGGAGGTGCAGCATGAGGGGAGCTTCTGAGGGTTGCACTGTGGTGTTGCCTGCACTTCTGGAAGGGGCATCAACCCAGAACAGTGCTGGTTAAGTAATGAGTACTCTGCACAGTGATGCACCTTGGCTGGGTCAGACATCCCACAGAGATGAAGAGCAAACCAGGGCATTTCCTCTTGACATTTTACTGGGCACTTGGATCTATTTACACACAACATGGAGTGACAGGTTTGCTGATTGTTTTAATTGAAACTCTTGTCCTCTCAAAGCATTCCTTGGTACCAGCCACACATCTCCACCCTACCTGGCCCAACTAGTTTGCATTTTAAATATAGACATGGCCAGATACAGCCATTCTGGCTGTAGCAAGGCTGGACCAAGCAGTTCCATCCCACCCAATGCTGCTCATTCCTTCTCATGGTACCAAAGGGTACCATCTCTTATGGTTCTGCAGGCTTTACTGCTGGAGAGGTTTCCAGAGAGGGTGAGAAATTATCCTACCTATAAAACCCTTAAGACGGGCATTGTGGACAGAAGTTGGGAAAGGAGGGAAATCTGAATTACAGCTGGACTGATGATTCTGTCACAATGCGCATTGCCCAAAACCTGGAGATGTTGCTGATGTACTTTCTAAAGAAATGTTGTAGGACAATACCATCTGTCCAGGATCTGTAAAGTTATTTATTGATTTACTGAAGCCAGTATTATTAAAGTTTCATTTTCAAGCATTTACTTAAAGTTGTATCTACTTGTGAGTGTTCACATGCTATATGCTTTTTTTTTTTTTTTTCCTGTTCACTATGTCTAGATAAAAGCATGGACCAACACTTGCCAGAGCTGTTATATTATATGGTGTTATTTTAGCACAAATGCTTACTGTTCAGCACCTGTATAAGATCAGCCATGACAGCTGATGATTTTAAATTTATGGTGCTTCATGTTGACAATAGGATTTCAGCTCCAAAACATACAAACTCTACTTCAGTCTTCTTGTCTTTGCACATATAATTTTAACCAAGAGAGAACAACTCTAGACTATTCTGGCAATTTTATATCTTATTGCATCATATAATGTGGATTATATACAACAGAGATGGCTGAAAAGTGCAGTTTCCCTGCAGACTCTGCCCTGACAGATTTGCTGTCTGCTGAATCCTGCAGAGAATGGAGGATGTGCATTACAATGCCTCATCTCCTGCAGGATGCTGTGAACTTTCAAGTTGTTTTCACTGTGTAATTCCTACAGTTTTTAAAGTCAGGTAAGAGCAGTAGATGACTAAGTGATAGATACAAAAAATGCAATTTATGAGCAGCGTTTTCACATTCAGGGTCATACACAGTGTAAATCAGATCATTGTCTAGTTTGCTAATACATGGCACATTGTGCTGCAATGTAAAGCTAGAGCAGAGCACTTACCACATGTGGAGTACTATTACTTAATTGAATGCTTATCACGTGCCACAAAAGCAGACATAATATATATAAGGACAAAAGTGGAATAGGATGATGTGATGAAGAAAGGCATGATGCTTTTTGCTTTGACACCAGATGATGAAGTGACTGCAATCCATATATTTCAACCCTTGTATTTCACATATTTCATGCCAGCAATGGTATTTATTAATTTATCTTCAGCATTAAAGTATTAATATTATAGCTTGTGAATAATATAGTCATATGCAGAATTGTATATTTTAAATCAGCGGTGAATTTACCCCAACACTGCAGTAAAGAAACCATAGCTTCAGGATTTAAAACCGAAATTAGTAATGAAGTGAAGAAATTGTTAGTGTGTTGGTGTCAGATTTGGCAGGGCAAAGCCGAGCAGTTTTGTAAATTTAATCCCTCCTCCACAAAGATTACCTAAGTTAACTATTAATAATTTGATATTTATTATTTAATGAGTTTGGATTTAAGCAAATAAATTTTCATCTTTGTGTTTATCCTTGTGAAAGTATAAATTGATATATTATGCAAATAGCATCATCCCTGGTAAACCCACCAGCTTCCTTCATTCACTCAGACTTGTGTGTGTGTTCCCGTGTTGACACCTTCATTTTGAATATCTTTCTAATCCCTTATTTATTGATTTATAGCTGTCTCATCAAGAAAACACTTCCTTTCAGCTTACTTCACTTCTGTTGACTACAAGATGTCGGTAAAAAGCAGCCTCTTCCCAAACAGCTTTGGACTTGCTGCACTTGGGTTCACGGCTGGCTCAAGGATTTACTCTTTTGTGCTCTTGGTACTGTGAGAGAAAATCAGGTTTAAAATAACCTCAGCCAAACCATCCCTGTGGAGTGAGCAAGCCAAGCAAATTTCCATATGATGTAAAGAAACAAGTACAGTAAAGGGGCAAAAGCGATCCTGATGACTAGAGCACATGCACAGAAAATTAATATGTCTGAACTGAAGTAGGAGCATTTCAGAGACCTTGGAATCTGAGGGGTGGGACTGCTGTAAGCCATTAGCTTGTGTCAGTATTTAACCCCAGGCCCACACAGCCACTCAGTCACTTGTCCAATGGGATGTAGGGAGAGAATCATAAAGGTAAAAGTGAGAAGACTCATGGGTTGAGCTCAATAGGTAAAGCTCAATAGGTAAAGCAAAAGATGCTCACAAGCAAAGCAAGACAAGGGAATTAATTCACCATATATTATGGGCAGGTGTTCAGCCACCCCAGGAAAGCAGGTTTCCATCATGCATAATGGAGACTTGAGCAGACAAACGCCATCAATCCAAATATCCCCCTCACCTTCCTCCTACTTCTCCCACCTTTCTATGCTGAACATGAAATTGTATGCTGGGGGATGTTCTTTGGGTCAGCTGGGGTCAGCTGTCCTGACTGGGTTCCCTCCCACTCCTTGTGCACCTCCAGCTTCCTTGCTGGCCTGGTGGGGTGAAGAGCAGAAAGGTCTTGACTCTCTGTGAGCACTACTCAGCAATATCTAAAAAATCTCTATTATCAACACTGTTCTGGTCACAAATATAAAAAAATATAAAACACAGCCTCTTAATAGCTTCTATGAAGAAAATTAACTCTCTCTCAACCAAAACCAGCTTGACTTACCAGCTCCCATGTCTGGCTGTCTTCTCATATTGCTTCCTGAAATCCAGGCAAGACCTTCTCATTTATGTACCTCATCATAAATTCCCTAACACAGTTTTAGGAAGTGAGACAAATAGTGCAGCAGTATTAAGACAGTATAAATAGTAGTGTTTGCACCATTCTTTCTTTAGAAGCATACACTGATTTGCCCCTGATTATTTTCTTGTTTGAAGAAGATAATACAAATAACACTAAAATAGTAAAAAAATGTGGGCTCCTGACTTAAATATTCCTTACTCCAGAAGCTTCTGGAAAGCAGATGCAAGTATCCATTAACCATATACACAACAGAAAGGGCTGGATCTAAATTATTTATGTGGCATGCTCAGTGGGAGGCAGATAAGCAAGCACAGCCAGCAGTTGCTGCTGTGGGATGGCGCTGAGCTTGTCACTGGCCCTGGTGTGAAGAAATGCTGCATGGAGGGGTTTTAGATGAGCCTGTGCCTGAGAGCTGAGGACCATGTATTTGTTGTGAATGTTTTTAATTTCTCTGATCATGGATTGTTATGTAGAGTGCAGGGAACAGAGAGCAACTCTCACCTCTCCTTCCAATGAATAGCAAGTCACCTTATTCTGTGATGTACAAGGCAGAGTAATTGCATCTCAAATGCGTGGTGCATTTTTGTTGAGAAGGTTAGCACAAAATTGATTTATGAAACAATTTTCCCTGTTTCATGTCAGAGAGCCCATTTTCTGCTGAATAATTAGATGTGGATTTCTCCTGTATGGTGACATACACTTTTGTGAAGCAAAGGATAGTTGCTGCTTTTCATTAAATAAATCTCAGAGGAAATTTTGTCTAGTTGTTTATGATTTTTTTTTTCCTGTGACATTATTTCACAGATTGATTCTAGTTGATTTTGGAAGAATAATTTTTTGCATTGTGTTTACCTGTGTTGACCATGACATGCAGTAAACAACTATCTTGTGCTACTCTAGAGATAACTGTCACTTTGCATCTCAAAATCATAATCTTAGATCAACATATGTGAGAATACCTGTACAGTATGATTGCACTTGACGTGGAAATAATTGTCTTGCTGGTCCTCAAACTATCCCCGGGACTTGCAGTTTGGTAGTGAACACCTCAGGACAAAAATATTCTCCTGACCTGGTGCCTTTATTTTATCACAGTCACCTATCAGAGGCAGCCACAGTTTATGCATATTGATTGAAGATTTTTTCATCCTTTAACATAGATTTTTAGATAATTTTTCAAACTTTGATACCTAAAGTTATATACATAAATTATTGCTTGTTTTTTTCTGGGTATCCATTTTAATAATGTAAATACTGTGTTGAATTCAGATGCCCGGTATATTTAATCTCCTAAATTTGAAATAGTACTCTACCTTTTATTAGACATTGAATTGAACTATATTTATTTTTAGGAAATTATAGTGTTTCCAATGAGTTTCTTTACAATATAATTCCAATCTCATCAAGTTTAAACAAAACTTGTTTAAGCTTGTTACTTGTTATAGCCTTATATTTAATCTGGGAATACAGCAAACAAAAACTTACAGAATATATTTGTTGTTATTGGCATATTAAGAGCAAATTTTAAAAAAATTGTATCTTTATGAATTTGTTAGATTGTGTAATTTTAAACATATCATAAAAGAAAGAAATCATAATTCATTGAATAAACTGATGCTGTGACTTCAATTTTAAGAAACTGTGGTGATTCTACAGATCTAAGATCATAGTTTCAAATAAGTTCCTTTTTAATTTGTAGATATTTTCACTTTACTTCCTCCTTTCCTTAGTGTAGACTGAAAATGCATATTTTTTTCCAGGGAAAACAATACTCCATTCTGGATCTAATTTCTGAATCTGGCTTTCATGTCACTGGAAGTAATCTTGACAGTACTTTAACACAAATGCAACCTATTTTATGTGTGATGCTGTGTTTACTGTTTGTTGGGACATATACCTTTAACACTTTAAGAATTTTTTTTTTTTTGCAAGCTAAATATTAGGATTCTTTAGAAGAGAGGAAGAGTAGAAGGGGATTTTGTTCCAGAATATTTTGAGTAGTAGCACCACGAATTCTTTTCAGCTGGTTTTATAGTTATGCACTTTCTCTAATAAAAGCACTATACATATTGGATTTAATGCCTGGAATTGTATTTCTCAGTTGTCGTCATGACATAGGCAGACTCTTGTATGGGAATTATGAAAAAATGTAGATTTTCTAAACATGTGGAGATGAAGGAACTACATAAAGTCTGACAAGTATGTGAAATATTAACAGAAATTCTGCTATGGATAGGAGGACTTCCAGAAACCCAGAACACATGCAGAGTAATGCAGGGTCAGATCTGTAAAAGGATGGGAAGTTTAAAACATTTCAGGCAGATGATTTCTGACAAGGCAGTCCAGGATTTAAACTTCTGTGACCTTCTACCAAACCTTAGATAACAAAGGCAGATTAGAAATAGTACTAATGGCGGTCATAAAATTCATTCACCCAGACTGTAATCTTCCTTAAAATAGAAGTTACAGCCTTCTTGGGAGGATCATTCCTAAAGATTAACAGAGCATTCACTACTTGTGGGGGAAAAAAATGGGCCTAAAATTAGAAGGCATCATTTTACAAAGAGGATATGGCAGGACAGAGAGCGAGTTGTGGTGAAGGGAAGCAGGGCCACCCTGGCACCTCAGAGGAAGTCTGAGGAGGAACTTGGTGTGGGAGGAAAAAATCTCTTTCTTAGCATGAACATTACTGAGAAACCGGCTGGTCCCCACACTGGCTGCCTGTGCTGAGTGCAGGCAAGACAGACTCAGAACTCTGATTGTATTGATCTGAATAATAAAAAATTTAAAAAGAATAAGAAAAAGATAATTTTTTTGTAGGAGCAGAAATGAGTTAGGAAACTGATTGCAGCACAGAGTGGTAACTTATTGATCACTGTTCAGGGCAGCTGGAAGTAGAATAAAGGACATGAGAATGGGAAAGCCTGCAGCCACCCCACAAATAAATGGATAACCTCTGGCTAGCATATGGGAAAACTGGGATTCAGATGCATAACCCCTTGATCATGTTATATGGCAGAAATTTAAAAGAGAAGCAGAGACAGGAAACTTATCTCTTTGTGAAGCTTGTAATTATACAAATTCTGGTACAATCTTTCATTGCAAGTTTCCCCTTGCTGTCCTGAGTGGTTTGCCAGCCGTTGTACACTACAATTTTTTACACATGTTGATGTAGACAACCATGTTGATAAGTAGATCGTTGAGATCAGTATGTTTGTGGTGCCATTAACAGACATACATTATAGCATACAGAGAATTATTTATTCATACATTGAATGGCTCCCAATGGACATTTTACAATGTACATGGAAAATAGGCTCTGTGAGATCAAAATATAAATGTAATAATTGAAATGGGAAGGTCTGGAGAGGGAAGAAAGTGTAGCTTTCTCATATATTTGTTCATTAAAATATCTATTTCCCTAAGAAATGAAACAACTGGTTGCCATGCTGCCCTCAGTCTTGGTGCTGTTAGTTAACTGACAGGCATTGCAGCATACTGAATTTAGTACAGTATTGAAGAAGATTGCTTGTAGATTGCTCCAGAGAATGTTCTAGATGCTATTGTGTTCTGGAATACTCTGCTGGAGGATGAGGCATAGAATATGTACTCAACTCCATTGCACCTCACCAGTATGTGCTACAACCTGCATGCATTTCTGATGTTTTTTAGAAATTTACATTGAAAATGGCCCTGATTTGTTGATCTACTCACTGCAGAATTGTTCTCAAACAAAGAGGCAACTCCTGCGAGGTGGGATAGTGCTTTTCATCATGTCAATGTCCTTACACAAGTGGCTTAGCTGTGAAAACTCCCCTCAGGCAAGTACCAGAACATAAGCCTGAAGGTCCATCCCTTCTGATGGGCCATAACTGATAAACTACAATACATAAGAAGAGGCAGCTGTCATGTCTTAGAAGGTGTCAAAGGCTGCCGGAGTATCCCATGATCCACAGTATTACATCATACAGTGTAAAACTTCCCACCCCAGGAGAGGCACCTGGGCAATCCCAGTGAGCCTGAGCATAATATTAACCCACCGGACTTGGAGTTTCATGGGTTTCCCCCACCCCAACAAATCAGGACTGCCCCCAGCAGTTTAACCAACAACATCAAAATTGCAACAATCAAGTCTTATTTGGAGACTAATTACATTTCTGCTCTAAACTTTTTTCTCCTTCCTTTTCATTATACATTTTCTTAAGCATTATTTTTATGCTTTTATATTGTTGCATTTCTAACCAAAATGGCTACATTTTAAAATTTGCCGAGTACCATATTGTATCTCAGTATTCTAAAGTTTGCAAGTAAAAGTTTGCTATTGAACATCTTGAGAATTTTCTTGTTTCTCCTGCACACTGCCCAGAGTAAACCAAACAACTTGCCCCTAAGCTCACCAAGCAGACCAGGACATAACATGTTACTTCGTAAAATTGCTGCTTCCTGCCTTTTCATTCCTTAATAACAGCAGCCCATTGACTGACAAATCACATAACCTATGCATAAGTTACAATTCTTAAAATTTAATTCAACTTCACATGGCATTTAAAATACAGTGAAAAGATTTTTATATTTTCATATGCATGAAAACAAATTTCAGCTTTGCAAGTACTCTGGAAGGTATTAGAAATACTATAAAAAATGATTTGACCACCTCTTAACGATTTTAGACTGGTAATGGCATATAATATTCCAAAATAGGAGTAATCCATCTTTTAATGATTTAAGCAAAAATTATTTCCTGTTTTCTGCAGCTACATAAGTATATGAGAAAAATCTTGATGTATTAAAAATTGATGATGAATAATAAACTGTCTTTATCTTTAATGCAGTATACTTAGTAGTATCTCTTTATATTTTCTGTGATGTATTAATTTCAATGCAGGCTTAACTTGTGCTTTCAATCTCTCTAGATTCCATACACCTAGTCTAATTTTTATACAGTAGTTTAAACTGCGATATATTGACTTTTTTACATATGTCCTACAGCTTTCTATTCTCAGACTCACAATCCGCAGAAGGGATTGCTGCACCCTTAATAATAGAACCTGTCCCAAAACCATTTAATATAGTGATTTAATATACCCTTTTTTCTAAGGGCTATAAGAAGATTTTGACGATATTTTGGAAGTCTTCCTCATCCTTCTGTGGAATGACAATCAAAAGTATCTGTAGAAACAGTTCTGGAGTTGTGGTGTAACTTCCCTGTTCCATCCTCAGAGACACTCAAAAGCCATCTGAACATGGTAAAGGGCAAACAGCTCTAGGTGAGCCTTCATGAAGGGAGGGTTGGACCACATGACCTCCAGATGTCCCTTCCTACCTTAACCATTTTATGATCCTCTATTTACTTTGATAAAAGAAATTAAGATTTATGTGGATATACATTTCATGGGAATACCCTTATTTTTATTCATCAAATATTCTTATTTGTGAATCACTACAGAATACAATCAGTGAGAAGATCTTGGATTTTCTTCTAATATGTAACTAGATTCAGCTTCGTACTTTTTTGAGTTTTCAGTTGTAACTACATATTGAAGGTGTACATTTCATTAAAACTGACATTCTTACAGATTTCTATACTCACAGGATACTGGGTTTTGGCCTCTTTTTGTACAGCTTGACTTACTGGATTTTTTATATGTCACTACACCCTTTAGAAAAGATTTCTATTTCTCAACCACAGTGCAGTTGTTATTGCCCTTCTTATTGCTTCCCTTTTTGTTTCAGTCATCTCCAGCCTTTAGTATTCAAATGTTTGTTACCCTTTCCTGTCATCTTTTGAGTCATGTTTGAATTTCTTAAAGGAAGGCAGAGTTCTCATGAGACTGGCATTTTGCCCCCTCTCCAAATACTACTTGGCTGCTCTAACACTGTGAGTGTAATGTACTAGCAATAAAGCAAAGTTGTGCTACATTCTGGAAACCTACAGTAATACTATAAGGTACTCAGTTTAAAGTTTTTTACTCAGTGATATCTTCATAGATTTTCAGGGAAAAATAAGAAAAGGCTGAAGCATCTATAAGCTATAAATATCTCTATTTACATCTATCTATCTATAGATATAGCTATATGTATATCTATATGTAGGTATCTATATCTATAGATACCTATATCTATCTATAGCTATCTATAGTATCTTTACAGGCTTTCATACCATGATTGCTACTTTTTGATTAAAGCAATAATATCATGCCTGACTCAGTACAACACCTCTCCTACACACACACATGCTTAAAATTATTGTATCTGCTACAAACACCCCAAATTGCTATATTTAGAAAATCAAACTCCTTTCTATTATTTTGTGTGTAGAATATAATTCTCTGTTTAAAACCTGCTGCTTGTTTCCACATACACATTCCGTTGGACCACAGTTACTTGAGTAGTGATGAAAGTTAAGTGGTTGGGTTTTTTCTTTTTCCTGCAGGGAATAGGATTTATAACATAGGTCAGAGAACAGTTTACAAAAGCTTTTATACAAAATTTCATATATGAAAGAGTAAATGAATGAAATTACTCATTTTCCCCCTTCAATCTTTTCAATTAAGTCTAGATTTATCTGCATATAAATATATAGGACATTTTCTGTAATTGCTCTGCTAGTAGAGCAGATGACCTGTCAGATCATAGATAATAATGTACTTAACATTTAAATAATTCTTTCATACATATTATTAGAAAGCATTTTACAAATACAGTCCTAGCAATGACCATTTTACAAACAGAGAAAGGAGAGGTAAATTAATTGATTTGTTAAGAAATAAGCAAAGGATAAGAAAAGATTAAAACATAGGACTATAGGATAAAATTCTTATGTGCTTTACATCAACAAGAAGTTTGCTGTTCATTTTATAAAGCAACAATTTTATCCTGACTGTCCCATCTTCTCATCTATTGCATAGCCTAGCACTGATTGCCTTTACCTACACTTGAGATGATTGACCTGATGCAGGCAGTTAAAACCCTAAAATAATACTTTGTTTTGAATTTTTATCATAGTATGGCCTGCTTTGCTCATGGATGAGATGTCTCTCACTTCAGCTATCTGTAATTTGAAATTTAAGATCAAGTTAGCTTTCTGAGCTTCTTTTTTTTTGTCAGCGAGGAGAAGATGCAACTCCAGAGTATGCATATTTCCAACTATTTGAGGACAAAGATGAATTATCAGTTTAAGCTGGCCCTGCTGTCAGAAGAAACTGTCTTGGAGTCTTCTCCCTTCTTCATGTGTTCATTATGAAGTGTGAGATGCACCATGTGGTGAGTGGATCTGAGCTAAAACTAACCTTGGGTGAAAATGCCTGGTTTTCAGCCAGACCAGCTCCCTGAACAATTTACTATATATTCATACAAATGTTGGTATCTGCACAAGACAAATCTGTGCAGGACAGGGAACAGGGCATGTGAGTAAAAGCATTGCAGGCCTGCTTTCTTTCCCTGGTAGCCTGAGCTTAAAAGATCTACTGAATACCAGTCTTAGCCATCTATGCTGATTTTGACTGGGGCAGGGTTAATTTTCTTTATAGTAGCTGCTATGGGGCTGTATTTTGGGTTTGTGACCAAAACAGTGTTGATAATTCAGGGGTGATATTTTTACTGATGAGCAGTAATGACAGACTCTAGAGCTTTTCTGCTTCTCACCCCACCTGCCAGAGATGGGGCTGAGGGTGCACAAGGAGTTGGGAGGGGACATAGTTAGGACAGATGACCCCAGCAGTCACACATACATATCCCACACCATACAGTGTCATGTTCAGCATATAGAGCTGGGGGAAGGAAAAGAAAGGGGAGGACATTCGGAGTGATGGAATTTGTCTTCCCAAGTCACTGTTACTCATGATGGAGCCCTGTTTTCCAGGCTGAGTATCTGCCTGCCCATGGGAAGTTGTGAATGAATTTCTTGCTTTTCACTGCCTGCATACATATCTTTTTTTTACCTACTGAACTCTCTTTATCTCAACTCATGCTTTTTCTCTCTTTTACTCTTCTGAGTCTCTCCCCCATCCTTCTGGGTGGGGACTGAGCAGCCGTGTGGGGCTGAGCTGACAGCTGGGGTTAAACCATGACACCACCTACCATATTAATGATTAATCTCACCAAGATTAATCTCACCTAGAGTTTATGTGCAATCACTGCTACCTGGCATTAATGTTATCAGCTAAAGTTTAGTGTGATATTAGTACAACAGGCTTTTTTAAACTCCACCTCCGTAAAGGAATCTGACATGGTTAAATAGCAATTAGAGAAATGCTGTTATTGAAAATAGAGATGTTGAATTCTCTGTTTATTTGTAACATCCTATGTTGCATACAAAGATGTTAATTTCCAGATATCCTAATTGTGAAAATTTTAAGAATTATAAAATTGAAGAAGACTGAACAGGTTCACCCCATGCTCTGATCTTATACTCGATCTAGTTACAATTCTCTTAGATACTTGTTTATTTTACTGAGAAGGCAAGCCCAAAAGGATTAAACCTTGCCTGCAGCTTTCTTTTTGTGCAAAAGTCAATTATGGCTGGCTAAATATCCCTGAGGTAAACATGTGTGAGGTTGATAATGTGGTTAGAATAGCAACAGCAGTTGTAAAGGAAACTGGCGTTCATGGAGTTAACACATTCCATATTGCTATCATGCAAAAAATTACAGACACTTCCAGTCAGGGAGCATCAATCAATTTTTGTTAACTTTCAGGATTTTTTTCTTCCCAATGGAGCTAATATTACATCTAAATATTATGTGTGCTGCATCTGTAAATTTCATTCAATTTTCTTAAGGAAGCCTTCTGTATGAAAAATGTGAGTTAAAAAAGATGTTATTTACCTGGTGCCACTGGATTGATTGTGGAATGGGTCAAACCCTGCCATCCTTAATGAGGAAAATATTGACTAATGGCTTAAGTAAATATTATCTGAATTCAATGAATGTTTGTCTCATGTATTAAATATTCAGAGGAGCAGAAAATGGTTCATAGCTTTTCCTCCCAACCACCATGGCACCTAACCAGCCATATTCATGCTTACTGTTTCCTTCTGTATTTTGGCAAAATGTCGCAGTTTCGACAGACAGAACTACAAATATCATATATCACCACAGTATGCAACCTCATAGTAAAATGATTCACCTGGGAATTGCAAGTTCCTTGCAATTAGAGAAAGGAACTGGAAGTATGTTCTCACGGGTGGGTGGAGAGCTTTAACCACTGACACTGAATTAGGGGAGGCAGAAGCTGCCGTACAACTCTTCCAAGTGCATTTTTGAGAAAAGGCTGACTTTACTCCAGGAGGAGGTAAAGGAACCATGATATGCAGTCAGAGAAAGAAAGAATAACATTCCTTCATTGAGGCTTACCAAAACTGTGCATCATCAGCTAGCTTAAAATGACTCCTGACTTGGACATTGGCCCAACAAATGCCAACATGGCATCCCAGGCTCTTTCCATGCATTGTTTAGAAGCCTAATGCCAAACTTTGGCCTATGACTTTCCAGGAGTGACAGGGCACCAAACTCCTTTGCCCCTCTAGTCTTCTCAATATATTTTGTTGCCTGATCTATAAAATGGAAATATTTTTATCTCTTGGGATGTTGTGAATAGAAGAGTCACAGAATAGATGCAAGACTCTCATCTACTGCCGTGAGCCAAGGTTAAAATAAACAAACATTAACAGATAGCAAAGAGGTGCAGAAGAAACTTGAATTTTAAAATATTTCTGACTATATAAGACCACTTTTGTTGAAAGGGTTAGCCTGGCAAAGAACCAGTAAGACTAATGGTTAGATCATTTTACAACAGATATTACTTTTATTCCTTGTCAATCTATGAAATGTCGTGCTTCAGGAGATAACCTGACTGCCACATGTGGTAGGCAATTAATTCCCTCCATCCTCTAAAAGTATTTTGCATTTACTTACAAGACAATTTGCTTTCATCTCCCGTCTGGCCTTCCAGAAATTTTATGTTAAACAAAAAGGAAATTGGTGACTGATATGAAGAGGTATTGGACCATACATGTTCATCTCACAGATATAGAAAATGGTATGTTATTTCCTAAGCATGGTCTTACTAACAGTTACTTATTCAAAGATCAAATGCAAAATAAAAACAAAAATTTAAAGGCATAAATTTTCCAACTTGTTCAGGTGCAAAATCCTTGCAAAATTATTTCAATTACAAGTAGGAACTGGAGTAATTTTGCAAATATAAACAATAGACCTTCACTTTCCACTAAATTACTCTGGTGTACCTCTATTGTCATTAGTATTTTACTTGTTTAATAGACTACAAAAGCCGAATTTGGCTAGCATTATTCATGTTATAATGGAATGTATTTATACCTGTTGATTAAAAGGTGTTTCAGTTCCATTAACAAAACATGATGAACATGTGATAAAGAATATCAAAGTACTCTCAGCTAACTTTGAGACGTAAGAGCATAAATACTTTCTGTGAAGGGCTGGAAACCCCATCAGTGGAAGAAAGTTGATTCTCTTGGACTCTGAAATAAATTATAAAACCTTTTGCATTCTGAAATACTTCATTTGGAGAATTTAAAGGGTGCAAAATCAAAACCATAAATGATGGAAAATCTCCAAGTCTTTGCAATCTTAATACAACCCTTTGCACTGTATGCAATGCAAAAGTGTCTTTAATTACAAGATCTCATATCATATCACAGTCACTGCCTAGTTTACCACCCTGAATGGTTGGTATCCACAGAATGAGTAGTAGTTTGATATTTACTTCAGTTTTCTTTGTTTGAGGCATGGCCCTCCCTTTTGTTCCTAAGATTCCTTATCCTGAATGTAGAAATACTGACCATGTCAGGGTAGAAATACTTTCTATGGTAGTCTTGCCTAGTGTCCTAGTGGTTCTTATCTGCTCATTAACATAACTTCAGTGTGTTCCTGTGTTAAAGGCTGTCACTTTCCTGTTTAGCAGATGGGAGAACTAAAGTAAAGGACTACTGTTGATTCCCAAGCTTACCTAAAACAAGGAAGGAGGTGTTTTTTCATAATTTGCATTCATAGTATAATTTCATAATATGTTTTTGTAATTCACGTGTGCTAATAGCAGAGATTCTCTGGGCTGTTGGGAGTAACACAAAATACTTACCTTAACTCAAAAACAGGTTCCATGGGCCACGTGGAGGCCATCAAATGAAGAGCATGAAATGATCTAGGCGATTTCTGATTTAAGGGATCTCTGTAATTGTACACTGACAGTGTAATACAAAACTCCATAGCAGAATGGAGTTGAAGTAAGAAGTAAGGCTAAAACTTAGCCCTTCAAGGTAATGCATGTAAAATTATTTTTCTTTCTTTGAACCCCCCTTTCCCATTCATTACACAGATTTTGTGTTCAGCTATGAATGATGTGAGTAGGAATCTGATTCACCCCACAGTCCTCTGAACTGATAGAGGAGGGGCCATTGGTGGGAAGAAAAGTGCTAAATTTTTCATAATATGAAATTCTTTATACTTCTTTGTAATGTAACACTGTAATATCATGTAGGGGTTCTTAAAAAAAAAACAAAAAACAAAACCACAGTTTGTGTAGAATTGTTTTATCCAAAACTGGCAATATGAGCAGTGTCACAGTCAGGAAACAGCATGCAGATGGCAGTAACAGACTCTTGCCACATGTCGGGGGTGACAGGTGATGACTTGCAGTGGGCTTCACAGATAGTTGTTAATAGTAGAACAAAGCTTATAACTTCTAGCTTGGTTATTTTAGGCTGCCCTTGTCTTTCTTTAACAACTCTGTCCTTGGTATTGGAAAGAAAACCTAGATGTCATCTCATACGAGCTCTGCCTAAGACATCATGTATCAGCTTGATCATACCTTCATTTCACATGCTCATATTTTCAAGATATGAAGTACAGTAGACTAAAAAAGATCATACCTGCCTTGTTGATTTGAATACTTTCAATACAAATCCCTAAAAAAAAAAAAATCCACAATCTGAAAAGAATTCTAATATCTTATCTTTCCCTTTGTTTACTCTAATTATCTAGGTTATAAAATTGAATCTTATTTTTTGTAAAACTCCTTTCTTGTCAATGAAAACACACCACCTTTTCCATTTTGGCAAGTGTTCATTTAGGGTGTTCAAAGAGATCAGTGCCTAGTTCAACTCATTTTAAGAAGTTTATGCTAAGCTATACTCATGTGTTCCAGCTCTCTCATGCTATTTGATATAGATATAAAAACATATTCCATCTTCTGCCTTTATATACTAGGATAACAGATAGCAGCTGATAAATACGCAGATACTAAATGTAATTCCTCTAATTGAATTGAAACATTTCTGTCAGAAGCATAAAGGAAAGACTTGTGATTTTCATGCAAGTAAATGTAATAAGGCTGTCTTTCTGGGGTTTCTCCCCCCTCCCTCAAATGTCTGTGGTTCTATCATACCATAAGGGATAAACTGCTTTTTTAGCAACATAATGGTTGCTTCTAGTAGTGGTGGTTGCCCTTGGTGAAAAATATATTTGGAAAGGATTTGAATGACCTTGTACTTTTGAGCCAGACTGGTGCTATTAATATGTTTTTGCTGAAAAACTCCTAAAGAGGCAATTATATTGTCTGTTGCTGCAAATACAAGAGCACTATAGGAATATCCAAAAAGTTGTCATTGAACAAAAATAACACAAGTTGTACGTGCAATTATTGCATTAGAACTGTAGAGATTTTTACACTTTTTTGGTACCATAACGTTTCAAATGTGTGTAGGTCTTCTGTGTTCTCTTTCATTCAGAACAGCAGCACACAGGTGAATGCTGAGCTACACTCAGCAGGTGTTCCAGGTCTCCTTGAAGGGGATATATCACATGCTATGTGAACACTTTCCATTTGGGCTCAACACTTAAAACCCCAAGCTCCAAACTCAACCCCCTTTTTTGAGCATGCACAAAAAATAGAAAAATAATGTGTACTTCAAACTCTGTATTCACACATGTGGAATTTGTTAGGCTGTATGCTTTGGCAGTGACAAAAAAAAAGGAGGAAAGAGAGAAGAAATAAGAAGGACACCAGTAAAGAGAAGACAACTGCTAACAAAGACAAAACAACGCAGCATGAAGAGCAAGGCAAAGGGGGTTGAGGAATTTTGTAGAGCTTTCTTGAAGGATGGATTTGTTTCTGTCTTTTCTTCACATTGGTGGTCCTCTGTACTTCCATCATCCCTGTCTTGTGATGAGACTTCTTTTTGTGTTGTCAACATGATGTGGCAATTAGAGAGGGTTCTTTACTTGTTTAGCCCAAAAGTACTTTTGTGTCTTCTGATTGACTTGGAAAACCAATTAGTCCTTGTTGTACTGAACTCCATGCTTGCTGATTTGTGGTTACATACTCTCAGACCTTAATGTCTGAGAGAAAACATGGATACACTTTATTTCTGATCTACCTGTAGTTTGTTCAACTCTTAACATTTATATTCCATTAATCTTGTCATTTCTGGACTGAATGAATATGAAATCTAATCTTTGCTCTCCAGAGGAAATCACTGTAACACTTGAACATGTTACTGTTAAAGGTATTTGGGTCAACTATTGATTTTTTCCAGTATTCCAGTATCAATCAGTGTATTTTAATTTAATTCAAAATACAAGGAACCAAGAGTTCATGGAAATAAGTCATACCAAGATGGACTCATTTTCTCAGGGCTGCTATCTCAGTCTGCTGATACTGTGGGCAACAGAAATAATTCTGTATTTTCAGGAAGAGCTAGGCTGCTGGATTGAGATAGCCTGTATTTATACTCATTCTGATAAAACCAAGAAGCAATCTCTTAAGTGAAGTCTCTCCAGAGAAGCATGAGCAAGGTGGCTGTCAATGAATGGTGTTAAAGCCCAAATGATTGGGTTGGGGTGGTTAGGAGAAGGAACTGATTTAGTAGCATATTTTAGGGTGCATAGATGCAAACAAGGGTGTATGTCAGAGATTCCCATTCTAGAATATCTCTAGCAGCGAGCCTCAGAAAATACACTGGCCATGGCAAACTGCATTTGTAAGTAGAGAATGAAAACAAGCCAATGTTGCTTGAATGTACATTCCTACCAGACATTTAATACTTCAGTAGAACTGTGGGATTCACAGATGTGGTGGACCCTTCTGGACATGGAGCAGAATTACACATGATTTGTGTTTATTTATATTTGGGATGCCTGGATAGTACAAGGAGACAGTTAGAGATGTGTGAGTATATTTCATTGATTAGCTTACAAAGGAGAAATTGGGAAATATGCCCCCAAATTTTGGATACACAAGTTTGAAAATTTTGCACTATCTAAAACGCAATGGTCTGCCAAGGGACTCCTGTGCTGGTTCACATAAATCCTGTGAATTTGTATATTTGTAGTTTCTGTAACTGAAATAGATTTTCTGGGGTCCAAGGTGCTGTATCCCCAGTGCAAGGATTCTAATAATCCTGGCAGCAGATTGATTTTCAATAAGTAGAGTTTAGATTATGAAATCCCTTTTCTTGCTAACAAACACCCGCTCCTGCAGAAAGATCCACTAAGACTAGTGGAATTACTGGATTCTTGACTAATTTCAATGAAACTTCCACAGTCTTGGTCCACTAGTAGGTAGGTAGTTAGTTTTAATTGGATTTGAAAAGGAATGGAGCCATACCAAAGTACAGGAGGGGAGAAATACCAGTGGTTCCTCTGGATATGCCTTCATAGTAGGTGAAATCCACATTCTTATCTGAGGTTTACCCTGAATCCCACCCTGCTATTCACATCTCCTTCAATCCTTGCCTGTCTGTCCACTGAAAATTGACACATTTGCTCAGATGCAGCTACAAGATAAAGTCTGTGCTGTGCTTTAAGAACAGTTCTAGCCTATCTACTTAGCAGTGAACATGTGAGTGAAACTCATTTTGTTTCCCCAATTCTATTTTATATCTGAGAATTTCTCACCTTTTCCCTTCCTCCTGCACCAGAGATTGCGTGCATATGTGTTTATGTATGGTTACCATTTAAATCCTCATTTCAGATGCTCTGTCTCGTATCTGACCAGTAGAATCTGCCTCAGACCAGAAGTATACAAAGAAAAAAAATCTGTTTAAGGTTGGTGATTGCTGACCAGAACACTGTTAAGTCAGTCATGGTGATATTCATTGGTAGAGGATGTGAATTAATATTTCCACCTCTGAAGGAAAGACAAAATTGGTCTGAGTGCTAGGCACACATAAGCACATCCTGAAGTATCTTATCTATGCCATCTAATTTTGAAAGCTGAGTTGGAAGCTGAGTTCTCAAGTAGAAAATCCAGAAGGAGATAAGCAGCAAATGAGGCAGAGGAGGGAAGAAAAAAAAGAATGACAGGGAGGACAGGGGGAAAGAAAAGACTTTTTGATTAAATAAATTGATGCAATTTACTTTCACAGAATATTTCATAGCAAAATGTTTTGAGTTGTCCTCTGGACTATTTTGTACAGGAGGCTATGAGATTCCTAATTCACAAAGTAGGGGTCTGGGTAAAATTTGTCATTGTGCATTCTACTATGGGCTACAAGACACCTCTGGAAAGGCCAGCATGGTCTTTATTAGCAACCCCGTATCTACTGAATCATGACCCTGACATGGCTCTTGCAGCACAAATTAATTTGCCACTCCAAGGAGAAGATTTCTTTCCTCCCCACTGACTTTTTCTACTGGTCACTGCTCTTGTAGTCTTGCTGTCTTGTAATAATGAAAACTAGAGCTAAGTGTCCTTTCAGTGCATACACTCAAGTCTACAGTTACTGTCTTATTCACTGTAATTTCAATTTCAGTGTTCTGCTTTCTTTCCCAGATATTCTTTTATCTCTGTGTGCTATCAAATCAAAGGTCAGTGTTATGCTAATTCATCTATTTAGTGAGAGCACAAAAATGTATAGGGATGCTAAAGGAAAGGGATTCAGTTTAGTTCAGAACAAAAGAAACAGTGGTTGGTGTAAATTCTGAAAACCACAGCAATGGGCAAGTCTGGCAACTGACCATCCACCAAGATTTTGCAGTCTTTCTGTGGTGTTCCATGAGCTCTCATCCACAAACTTTGAAGTTGCTCTCTCTTTCAGATGAAATTCTGAGGTCAGAATTGGTGAATCCCATAGCAAAAGGAGGAAGGAAAAAGACACACTACCCAACATGACCTAATGACCTGGAAGTTATGCTGAGCAGGATACTGAGGACCTACGGGAGATGAATCTACGGAAGAAAGAAGCAGCAGAGTTGAAGTCAAAAACCAGTAAATGACTGCCACTGTCTTTGTGGCTGTGACTGTTACTGAAGCAACAGCAGCAAGAGTGGGAATATTTCCCAGGTAGTAAGCAATATAGTAAGAGCTAGAAAAACTATTTTGTTGTTATATGTTGGGTCACCTCAGGTGGAATTGCAGGGAGATACTAGGGGCTTTCCCTTTGAGTCCCATCCAACCTCTGCCATGTACAACCCAAGACAGATTTACACACGTGAAAACTTTAAGATTGAAAGTACAAGTTTACTCCAGCTACATCTGAACTTGTTGTGAAGCTTGCAATCAATTTCCTTTGTATTTTTCTGTCCATAAATCCATTTTCTGAACAGACTCTTATGCTGTTATGCTCACAACACTGTCCCAGACAATTAAAAAATCATGGAAACTGTGATAAATGAAAATGTCTCTTGATTTTTTCATATTTTAGATCCTTCTGTTTTCTGGCATGTGGCTGAGAGTCCTGTTGCTTGAAATTTCTTTTCATTAGTTCAGCACCCTATTCATGTGAAAATTTTCCTTCTTTTTTTTTCTTTTTGCAATTTCTGCTTGATAATACTTTGTTTATTTTATTTAGAAGGAACTGAAAGCAAACAATAAGTTTCTTGGTTGAAAGAAGGTTCCAATAACTCCAGTAGCTACTAGTCTTGGTCATTTGGTGGCCAGCTGCCATGTAAGCAAGCCATGAAATATCTCTCTTTCAAGCAGATAACTGATTTCTTAACAAGAGTTTGTAAAAATCACCTTTACTCCAGAACCAATCTGAGGTCCTGCTGCACCAACCTTTTCTCCTTCTTCATCTCAAGCCCTATCTTTTCTTCCTTGTAATTTTATTTCATTAGCTTTCTGAGGTGTGGGCCAGTGTCAGTCCTTCAGTGTACCTTTTCCACATGTCAAATGTTTTAACTTATAGATCCTTATTTGCAGAATACTTAAAGAAATTAATAAGTAAAGTCAGATAAGTTTGCATCACTATTTCTGCTTGGCTTTACCTTAACTTAGTGAAATCACATCCCTACAATTCAAGGAGAGGTGAGGCAATTTTTTATTTCTGTTCATTTGACCTTGCCCACTACTGAAAGACAAAAAAGGTCCCTTAAAGTCCTACCAGGAGCATACATTTTGGCATAGGCGCTATGCAATTTAATCCATAAGGAATCTAAGCTCCAGAGAGTCACTGAGCCTCCAAGAAGTAGAATGTGAAGGATAAACGAGTTGGAAAAATAGTAGGGAGGTAAGGAGGTTGATTGCAACATACTCCTAAACAGTTCTCCACACCAAAGAGTCTGAATTGCCCTCTGAAGGCTTGACTGATTATTCAGTGAGAGCAAGCTCCAGTATCAGCACATGGCTTAGGATGCTTGAGGTTTATGTGAATTCCTGCTCACTTTCCTTCTGCTCCTTGCACCCCTTTAATAAGGAGAAAATTGATTCCCTGTTTCTGAACAAAGGTCTGTATGTGGGAGAGAGCATGGTCTCCCTGGCTGAGTAACAGCTGGGGAAAAATTGAATAGACCATATGCTGGGAGAGCAGCCACCAGAACAGGGACAAAGCTGCCAAGCCTTGCAGGTAAAGCCACAGCAGCCAAGATGAGGGTGAAGGGAGAGTGTTCAGAAACACACTGTCAGGGACCCTGCACTGAGTTACTTTTAGGAACTGCAATGTGTAAATCCCGAATGAGACAAAAAAACCCGCTTGTTTTCAGAAAGGTCCTTGAAAAGGAAAGTCATTTACCCAGGTGGCCCTGAATATCTTTGTTAAAACTTGCCTAGTTCCCTTATACTTTCCCTTTTTTTTCACCTTCCTGCTGATTCTCAGGAAAGCCTAGACCACTGCAGAATTTTCTCTGAGGGAATCAATGCCTCCTGATTTGTTTTACCTTTTTCACCTTTGCTTCCCTTTCTTTAGAAGCAAGTTCTACTGTTTCTCTGTAGACTGAGCTCACTGACAGGACAAGATCTGCTCAGGGTTACATCATAAACAGCTGTGACAATTCTGCAGCCTCTTCCATGCAAAACAAATCAATCAGCAATATTTTCACTCTGAAACTTTTTCTCTCCTACCCATAAACTGATTATATATGCCAGTCTCTTCCAGGCCCAGAGAGGATGCCCTTGTGGTGATGTATAATTTCATTAGAAGTGGACTGGAGAGCTATAAATGATGAACTTGCTGAGGGTCTGTGAGAGAAGTAAGGTAGGAGCATCAGCAATCCTCAGGGGAAAAAAGGAAACTCAGACCTGGACCTGAACTGCTAGTCCACAAGCTGTGGGTCACAGCCAGTTTTTCATGTGAGGTATCAGTGTGAGCTGGGATAGCTGGGAGCTGCTGGCATCTTCTGTACTTTGTGCTAAGTTTATATTGGGTACTACACACCTGAGCAGTCTTAGTGTGTGCAGGTATAAATCAGTGACCAAACTGGTAAGTGGGGAAACAAACTAGAGTCTTGGCTAAGTTTTGGATTTAAAAAAAAAAAAAAAAAAAGAAAAAAAAAAAAAAAAAAAAAAAAAGGAAGTTTTAAAGTAGGGCAATTTTTACAAAAGAATATATGGATATATGTTTAAAAACCACACTTCAACTTTCTATTAAGAATCACACTCCTTATAGTTCTAATTAAATTTATTTAAACACACTCTTCTGAAAGTTTTTGCTGTAAAACAGAGTACCTGCTTAGACACAATTAAGCAAAAATAGGGAAACAGTTCACATTAATTGATTGTGACTGATTAAAGTGAAACCTAATTGCTTACAATGCTGATACTTATTTGTCTAACAAACCTAAATGAAAGTAATTGGGAAAAAAAAATCCTTATGCAGTGTTTACACCTTGTTGGTTCTTCCCCTGTAATTATTCATTTTATATTCTAGATATCCAGTTCAGTGTAACTTGTCAAATATTGGCTTATAATGTTTAAGGGGAAAAATAAATGAGAATATACTTCTGGAATGGCAGCAATATCTACCAAATTTCCTTTTAAATATGCGCGGCAAAATGGATTGTTAAAAATAATCCCCTGAGGATGGTGCCTCTTTTGACAGTTTTCTACCAGAGTGCATCCTGCTCTCTGACAGAAAATTGCTCATTAATCTCCAAGGAATGACCAGTTTTTCAAAATAGTCACTCAGCTATGCTGCCACTGTTAATTTTTAAGCATTATGGATGCCATTAATTGCCTGATGTGGTTGATAACAACAGTAATCCTTTTTGAATGGGACATTAACTCCAAAACAAGTCATTAGTTTTTGTCCACATACTGTAATTAACACTTACCTTCCAGGAATTCACAGAAATTGCAAAGGCTACATGTCACTGGAGATTTGGCATCTCTGTCTAATATGTATATTTAGTCTAAAGATATTGTGGCAGGGTGGGTTTTTTGGTAATCACTCTTTTACTAGCAGCAACTTGCATTCTGAGTGGTGTACATAGTTAAGGTAACGGACCTGATCTGCAATTTCAGCCTGACTAAATTTTTCCTTTCTTTTTTCCCTCCAACTATTTTTTTTCCCTTCCTAAAATAGGAGAAAGGAGTGTATGCTTCAGATAGCTTCTTCTCAGATGTGTGAGATAGCACCATGTCTGGCCACCCAGCAGGGACACATTGAGCCATCTTTTTGAGCAGAGCAGAGGTAGTCACTGAGCGTCTGTAAAGGGAAGCTTAAGGATTGGTTGGGGTGGAAAAGATAAGATAAGAGACATCATATTTTTTTTTATTGCATACACAGCATACTTTTCCCTGCAACCTCTGCTCATGTCCAGTACATCTCACCTCAGTGGGTGCTGAAATGAGTGATGAAAAAAACGGAATAGTTGAGCATCATGGAAAGTAAGAACCTACTAGAATTGGAGCTGCTTAGATGTGAATTTTGTCAAGTAAATTCATTATTTAAGCTTTAAGGTAGACATGGAGGGTTAAGTTTGCAGTGTCTGTTCCTCACTGTGGTGTTTTTCATGGTAAAAGATGCAGAATTACAGGTGACTGTGCATGTATGTGCATATATGTGGTTCTAATTCATTATGGTATGACTTTGACTCCATTCAATTTTACAACATAGGACTAAACTTAGTGTGTTGAAGTACACATACATGGGCAGAAGGGAGGAGGAGCATAAAGTATATTTGGTTTCATACTTAAGAAAACAGTTCTTTCTTTGCTGTATGTTTAAAAACCATTACAAAATGCAAGCAAAAAAAAAAAAAAACAACAAAATAAACCAAACAACTCTAACCTGCATTATAGACCTCTAGTAAGTCTGTTTAGTTGAGATTTTTTAAAGCACTACATGATTTAAGATACATGCTGTCCCAGAAAACCTGAGAAGTTTGTGCTTCTAGGCTGCTAAAACATATTTGATATGCCTGTTTATATTGGATTCTTTATATTGGATTCACTGGTAGCTTAGCTCAAATTGAAGCAGAGCTTTGGTTTATCATTCCTCCAGGACTGTAATGTCAGCTACTGACACCATCTCAAATATTTTCTGTTTCAGGAATGTGCTTTTTAAGAGCAGTGCTTGGTGGTATGAAAGGGCACTTCCCAGTGGCAGCTTCTGCTGGCTGAGAAATTAGTAACCTGGAGATGCTCATAAGTCTTGCCTGCTTTGCTCAGAGGTAGCAAACACTCAAGCAAAATTACACACAATAATACTCCCTGCAGACACACCTAGGAAGGCACTGAAATTTCCTAAACCTGCAGCAAAAATGCAGCTTACTTAAACATGTCTTGCTTATCTAACTCTTCTTTATCTGGTTGTTCCCATACTCTGGCCTACAAGTGTTTTCTCCTCTCGATCCCACTGCTCCCCCCAACAATTTGCCTAATACCATGAAGTGTATAGAAAGGCAGGTATGAAGTCTCACTACAGATACTTTATTCATAAGGTCATTTGTGTAATAATCTTGGGGTGATGTGGTTGTCTAGTAGTGCTTTATATTTTCTCTACATTTGGAAGGATTCCAGAATCTGTAGTCCCTGTTTTTGAACATGTTACCTCTTCTAGATTTTGGGCATCTTGCATTATTTTGACCCATAGTTTTGTAAGCTTTTTTTTTTTTTTTTTTCAGCTGGGGCTGTATTTTTTTGTTGTTTAAAAATATTTTGAATACCCAACCTGTACCTTCCCTGATGTAGCTTGAGACTGTGTCCCCTTGTTCTGTCAGTTGCTGCCCGGTGGAAGAGACCGACCCCCACCTGTCTACAGCCTCCCTTCAGGAAGTTGTAGAGAGCAATAAGGTCACCTCTAAGCCTCCTCTTATCCAGGCTAAAAAACCCCAGCTCCTTCAAACATTCCTCATAGGGCTTGTATTCCAAGCCCCTCACTAGCCTCGTTGCCCTCCTCTGGACGTGCTCAAGCATCTCAACGTCCTTCCTAAACAGAGGGGCCCAGAACTGGACACAGCACTCAAGATGTGGTCTCACCAGCGTCAAGTACAGGGGAAGAATGACCTCCCTGCTCCTGCTGGTCACACAATTCCTAATGCAGGCCAGGATGCCATTGGCCTTCTTGGCCACTAAGGCACATTGCTGGCTCATATCCAGCTGGCTGTCGACCAGCACCCCCAGGTCCCTTTCTGCCTGAACACTGTCCAGCCACACCGTCCCCAGCCTGTAACGCTGTAGGGGATTTTTGTGGCCAAAATGTAGAACTCGACACAGACTTATTAAACTTCATGCTGTTGGACTCTGCCCATCCATCCAACCGATCTAAGTCTCTCTGCAGAGCCCTCCTCCCTTCCAATAGATCAACACAAGCTCCCAGCTTAGTGTCGTCTGCAAATTTACTAATGAAGGACTCAATGCCCTCATCCATGTCGTCTATAAAAATATTAAATACAACTGGTCCCAGTACAGACCCCTGAGGGACACCAATGGTGACTGGTTGCCAGCTGGCTGCAGCACCATTCACCATCACTCTCTGGGCCAGACCATCCAGCCAGTTCCTAACCCAGCGAAGAGTGTTCCTGTCCGAGTCGTGGGCTGCCAGCTTTTCCAGGATTATGCTATGGGAGACAGTATCAAAGGCCTTGCTGAAGTCTAAATAGACAACATCCACAGCCTTTCCTGCATCTACCAGACGAGTTACCTCGTCATAGAAGGAGGCCAGGTTGGTCAGACACGACCTACCCTTTGTAAACCCATGTTGACTGGGTCTGATACCCTGGCCATCCTGTAAGTGCTGTGTGATAGCACTCAGTATGAACTGTTCCATTATCTTACCTGGTACTGAGGTCAGGCTAACTGGCCTGTAATTACCAGGATCCTCCTTCCTACCTTTTTTGTAAACGGGTGTCACATTGGCCAGTTTCCAATTGTCTGGAACCTTGCCAGTGAGCCGCGACTCCTGATAAATGATGGAGAGCGGCTTCACAAGCTCATCTGCCAGCTCCCTCATCACCCTAGGGTGGATCCCATCTGGTCCCATTGATTTATAAATATCCAGGTGCCCCAGCAGTTCTCTGACTGCCTCCTCTAGGATAACAAGAGGATCATTCTGATCCCTGGCGCCACCTACCAACCCCTGAGGACATTTGTCTTGAGGACAAGCTGTCTTACCACTTAAAAATGAATTTAAGGTTTTTTTTCCAGGTAGTTTGCAGATTGCCAAAGGCAAAAAAGGGTATTTGGTAAGACTTCCATTCCATCTGGTTTGGTTTTTTTTGGGTTTGTTTTTGTTTTTGTTTTTGTTTTTTTGTTTTTGTTTTGTTTTTTTTTTTTGTTTTGTTTTGTTTTTTTTTTTTGTTGTTTTGTTTTGTTTTTTAAGTGTGTTGGGAAAAAGTTTGAAATAAAACAAAACAGAAAAAAAAATTGACACTGAAGTAGGGAAAACCTGAATGATGTCGTGAAACTGGGTAGACAACATTTTCTTTAGAGGTGGTCGAAGTTACCAAAACAAGTCTTTCTTATCCAGTGGTTGCTGAGCCATTGTGTAAGTAAATGGAGGATATGAACACAGCGTTTTCAAAGATTGTCCCTCAATAAATTTTGGAATTGTTTAGCAGGTGTCTGAAAACAAAGCATTTTATTTTGATTTCAGAAGTACCTTTTGTGTTGAATGAAACAACATTTTCTTCCTGCCCTGGTTAAATAATTGAAAAATACCCAGTTGATTTGAGTCCATTTTATTTTTTAGTTTTCAACTAACTAAAAGAGTTCACTAGACACCTGTTTTTTACAGTCTATCACTTTCTTGGTGGATGCAAGTTGTAAAGGCATACACAGGATTACAGAGTTATTCTGGACATATTTACATATCCATGCATAAACCTAGAAAAATAGGATTTGAGATAGCTGCAACAATAAAAGAAAAAAAATCTAGCCTATATTTACCATTACAGGTTCCCTTAATAATACTACCTGTATCAAACTGAAGGAGGCAATGGCAAGAATGGCTGAGCCCATGATTGCCCTCATTGCCTGGTTTCCCTGTCATCTCTTTTAGAGAAGCTGAGATGTTAAGACCATTACATTTTTCCAATTTTCCTTCTTAGCTCTAAGGAGCTTTCATGTGCGGCAGAATCCCTAGATTCCTTTCATATTCTGTGAGGTAGCAAATAACATGGATAGCTTGTATTTTGACTTGAGAATTGGTTTTTCTCATCTTTTAAGTCAGCATCAACAAGTGATGTGAAGGTGGGAGGATTTTAGAGCAACAGCAGTGACAGCACAAGGAACATCAGTCAGTGTGGAACCTGTGATGGGATGATTGCAGAACAGTTGTAATTCAAGGTTTCAGTAGCCTAAAATGCAAGTCTGTGGAGAACATACTTTTACTAGTCCTCAAGGAAGGGAAAATGACAGCAAGGATTTTAGGATTCTGGCAGAAGATAGCCTGTGCTGAGAGGCTAGAGGGAGTAGAAATTTTATCAGGAGTATTTATTCTATCAAAGAAAGCTGAATAACAGAGTAGGTACAAGTTTCTGTAGAAGTGGAGAGCTATGGAATTGGAGAGCTGTGGATTTGATGAGATAGCTGAGGCTGGCACAGGGCACTCCCTGTAAATCCACATCTGTAGGGCTTGATGCTTCCCCTGACCCTGGCAGGAACTCAGAACTTGCATCACTTGTCAGGATTTTTCTTGTAGCAGCTAGGTTGAGCATGTGAGAACATGAGCTCAGTGCTGCAGACAACGTTCACAAGTCTGACTTGACACAAGAAAGCACCTGCCCATGTGTTTAGATCATGCTGGAGTTAAGGAGATTTTAATCCAGGTTTAAAATTAATCACATACTTAGACCTGTTGCTAAAGAGGAATGAACTTAAGTGTTTGCTGAATTGGGGCAGGGTGTGTAGCCACCATTCATAATTACAAGAGAAGGGGTGGCAGTTCAGGAGCCGAACCACACACCTTCAGCCCCTGGCATCAAACACCAAGCTGAAACACTGAAAAGAGCAAGGGGGTGGCTCACTCTTTCCTACCCCTGACTATATCATTAGGGTGGTAATATTATTTGAAACTAATGCATCACAAGGAAACAGTTTCATTGTTATCCAGTGGAGCCCCATCACAGTGCTGTGGTGACTGAGGCTGTAATGAGGAGCTCTAAGATTTCAATGGCAAAAGGGATTCATTGCTAGTCCATGACCTCACGATGAAATCATTACAATGAAGTCAGAGATATGAAGTTATTATAGGAAAGTTATTTCAGAGCAAGTCTATAAGGACCTTTTTGACAGTGCCATTATGAAGCCATTACAATGTAAGGTTATGATGGTAAAGTGGTCTCAGTGAAACCCTATTATAGTTTAAAAACAGGCTAAATGGTGTGAGTGAAAGTCATTCTGCCTTCTAACCTAAAGTTAAGCAGACTTCTGTTTCTAAACAAAAACGTGATTCTGACTTCCATTTTCTCTGGCAAGGGTAGCTGTGACATATCTCAAAAATGAATTAAAATTCCACTATCACTCCCAATCCCAGGATTTTGAGTGACATCTAAAACTGACTGTCAAAGTAAATAGTATATTTCAAAACTGAGTAAAAATCCCCCTACCTAAGTCTGGCATCTCATCAGTAAAGATGGCTACTCTTTGTCTGGTTAAAAATCTAGCCCAATTTAATCATCTGCTGTATCACTGGTGGTGAGATAGAATAAAATGTATATTTAAAAATTAGTCTGTGTTTTCCACCTCACTGTGAGATAATTAGAATATTTCCACAGAGGAACATGCCTCTGAATTTTTCTTGTCAGTCCTCTTTGTTTTCAATGAGTAACTACATATTAGATGTTCAAATAGTTCAATGAGGGATGGTCTGATGGTCTGACAGGGACTTAGATGTAAGACTCCATGGAACTTGTGGTATTTAAGTGTCCACTGGCCTTTTAGGAGGGAATGTTCTGGGCCACAAGAACATAAAGTGTATCCTAAGGTGAAAAACTTTTTTATTGAAATGAAAGATTTCTGAAAAATGTTCCAAGTTTATGTTGATGTACAGTGGGGGGAAAAAAAGCAGACTTGTCAAAAAAGGGAAAAATATGCGCTTTATGTATAATATGTAAGATTTACATGTGCTGGAGTATTGCTTCAAAACCAGTTACTTAGATGGGAGCTTTCTTTTCTCTCCTCGCTCAATATGTGTGCAAAGTGATCTGGCAAATTGTCATAGAGGACCATTTTTTTATTACCAAACCATACTTATCAGGTATGAATCCCTGTGAGGATTCATACACCCTGTGTATGTGTATTTACCTGCACCCTGTGTAGATGTGTCTTTCTAAGAGAGTTTGAAGCATAATCATTTGGGTTTTATGCATCTTTGTCTCTGGAGACTGTCACTGCACACATTTTTGGTTAGAAGGGCTCTTTAGCTCAGGAGGAATCCCATTCCTTTGCAAAAACTGTGGTTGAAAGCAAAGGCTTGAACAAGAAATTTCCTCTTGAAAAGTAATCTCAGTGGTTTATAGCAATCTGCACTTTTTGCTTCTCCTTTGCAGAGACTTTTAATGGATGCTCACTTCTTTTTTTGAACACATGCCTTTTCTATACAGTGACAGCAACAGTGTTAAGATTAGCAAATGAAAAATCAGCTCTATATTTCCCATTTCAGATAAACTAGAAATTATAGATTTCTAAAATTATTTTGGTATTAAAAGCTACAACTCAGCTATCAGTTCATCAGTGGAATAAAAATCATCATATATGACAAAGGATGTATTTTTTCTTCTGGAACGTTGTAAACCAGGAATAAATAAAGTCTCCAACATTTGGTAAGGAAAGCTATGCAATACTTTAGAAACATGAAATATCCCAACATCAGGTGTCAAATTCTGCTGTGCTCATTCTTTTCAACTTCTTAATAAGTTCAAAACCTGTTTGATATCCTTTGAGCAATATGATCAATCTCTGTTATCTGTGCTAATGAGGAGGTTATTCTGTAGACTGGTATAAATTGGATATTATAGGTGCTGTGGAGCATATGGCAGAAAGAGTCCTCTGAATATGTCTGTGTTCTGCCAGCTGAGGTCTGCTATTGATAGACTTGAGCTTGAAGTGATGGTTTTTCCTGGACTCACTGAGTCCTGTTGATTAATTGGATGCCCATACCACAGTCCCAGTGAGGTAGGTGCTGGGAGGGTGTCCTGCCCCAGACACTGCTCAGCACAGACACTACTTCTGTACATTCATGTCATGGAGCATCCAAGATAATGTGAAAGGCCAAACACCAAAACATGAGGCTGATGGGCTGGTCACCTCTTCAGGTCATGCTGCTATCAACACGTCATAGTCCTTGCCTGAAAGCAGATGCCTGAGACCTATAAAGATGCTTTTCAGACACTTTGCCCTCCTCATCCTCTATGGCCAGTAGCCTTACAGAAGTAGGACTCACCAAGGGAGTGAAACCTTGGTTTTAGTTTTAGCTCAGATGCGAGAATTCATATCCCATATCTCTTTCTGTCTCTGGAGAGTGCCAAGTAACACAGTGCTGTACCTGTGGGGTCTCCCCATGCACTTGCACTGGGCTGCTGCAGTGGGTTTGCAGCTGGCAGGGTTTGTTGTGGGTGGAGATCAGGCCTAGGCAAAATCTGCCTGTAGATTGTAGATGATGGAGATGTATCATCAGCTGATGCTTCATACTTCTGTGGTCAGTCAGTATATCACTACCTTCCTTTTCTTTCCTGTATCCAGTTCATGGACTAATGGCAAAAATTATTATTCTTTTACATTCCAGTATTCTTTTTTACTGTTGCAGAGTCATCCATCACTCCTTGTCCTCTTCTGCTTCCATGGTGATTTACCTTTGTTTAATCAGCAAATTTGATGATCACTGTTCTCCTTTTTTCCTCTAAAAGCCATTAATGAAGATCATAAATAGGATCTGCCTCACTAAATACATTTACCCTTAAAAAATTCTGTCATCTCTCTCTTTTTGGCTTGGTAGCATCACTTTCAAATGAACCTGAAGAAAATGCAGATGAAGTAAAATCACTGTGTTAACCAACATTACAGACTTCATAACCATCCATGCATACATCAATTTGAAGAAAAATTTCCCATGTAATACTAAAATCCATATGTGTTAGATGAGTACTTTGCTCAAAACCAAGAACATTGGAGCCATTTTGAAAAAATAGTTGACTTCATTCCAGTTACGATTACTTTTCTATCCATTTCTTTGTTTGTGACTTAATGGAATATTTTCTTGATACCATATTTGACCATTGTAATTTGACTAATATTTTCTATGACAAGTAGGATAAATATAACTAATTATTACTTTGTAAAGATTGGCTAGGGGTGAGATAGGCAGAGATTGCTATATAACATAAGAAATCACTAAAATATTTCATAAGGAAATAATAATAACTCTATGGGTCAGTTCTTAAAACATCTGATATAATTTAGTACCATTTACAGCAATATCTGCTCAAATGCTGAGTACCATAATCATACATTACTAGAAGAGAATTACAGAATGGTTTGTGTTGAAGAGATCTTAATGATTATATAGTTCCAACCCCTCTGCCATGGGCAGGGACATTAGACCAGGTTGTTCATAGACACATCCAACCTGGCCTTGAACACGTCCAGAGACGGGGCAGCCACAACTTCTCTGGGCAGCTTGTTCCAATGTCTCACCAGCCTCTGAGTAAAGAATTTTGTTCTAATATCTAATTTATACCTACTCTCTTTCAGTTGGAAGCTATTCCCCTTGTTCTGTCCCTCCATGCCCTTGTAAAAAGGCCCTCTCCATCTTTCTTGTAGGGCAGTTATGTGATGGAATTCAGACATTCCAGGTTTCCAAAGTCTTGATTGATTGCTATTTTTTTTTCATAACTATTGTTACTTAGAAATAACTTCAGAGAGTGTGTTATCTCCATCTCTTTCTAACACATGTGGTGGATATGCTTTCCTTTGTATCCTGCAGTTCTGGATTTGTGGATCTTTCCTTGGTGGACCACAGATTACTTCCAACTTAGACACCCATGTTTCTGTCAGGACATGCAGAGCAATGGTGACCATCCCCATCTTTTTGTAACACATACAGTCAGGATGAAGTAGTACACTGAAGGGTTTGGAGGTGTGCTGAGTCACCACAGTTTAGGGATGTGCTTTAGACATGTATAGAGAGTTTAAAGACTTAGTTAATGGAAATTGGGCATTAGGAATTATCTTTGTATTCTTCTTACTTGCTTTGCTATGATGTTAGCACATGAAGAGCTTGTTCAATGACAAAGTGTATTCAAATCTGCCATTTATGGCTCATCTGCAGTAGATTTGTTTTCTTTCCGTTCTCAAATAGCAGCAAGTTAAGAGTAAAAAAAAGAGGAAGATTGTAGCTTGCAATAAATACATGGGGAGAATCTAAGCTTTACAAACATGAAAAGGACCAGCCAGTTAGCTGTTGGTTAATAAAAAGTCAAATTCTTTATTGAACACAAGCATCACAAGACTGGAGTAAGCAGCCATTATTGTGTTAATACTATCAAATAGCTTTTGGGGAAGAGATAGAGCATACACTGTATTCTTAGAGCCATAATCATACGTCACACACATGTTACACATCAGATATTATACACTAAATTCACATCATACTCCTCTTCTTCAAGTCACATCCTGATCTCATGTGTATCAAATGTTTCCCCACATATTTTAATGACCATATTGCAGTCTAATAGAGTGATTCTAAATGCATTTGCAAATTATATCAGCAAGGGGAGGAAAAAGTCTTTTCTGTCTATACAAGTTCTTGTGCTTTTGGTATGGCAATGATTCAGAAACACACCTCTAATACTAAGTTTACACTAAAAAAAATCTTTAAATATATAAACATTTCCCTTGCTACATCACAGTAATGTACAGTATTCTTTATCTAATTCTTCTCTGAATACTACTCTGTCTGTGTAGAGGACATGGATTATAAGGATGTTTCAGAAAGTCTTTATTTTGTTGTACAGTTCTATATGGGTATTTCCTTTTTTGATTTCCCAACCCCTTTTCTCTTCCCAAAGGATAAAAATTGTGTCTTCTAGAAAACCAGGGCAGTAAATACCCTGTTGCAGAACTGAGCTCTGTACAAATTCTTTGAAAGAAGCTGTCACATAGAAAATGCTGATTGTGCTGGCTTAACAGAATCACAGAGAGGATCAGGTTGGAAGGGACCACAGTGGGTCATCTGGTCTAACCTCCCTGCTCAAGAGGGATATAAGGATTTAAAAAGCAGAGTTTCCTGTTTCAAACATGGTTAAGGCCACAGAAGATGTCTCACTGTGAGCTCTCTGGAATAGCAGAAACAGCTAGGATTTCTTTCCACTTTTTCCAATTCCTGAAGTAAAACAGAAATGTCAACGGCAACTACTTGCAGCTTTGTTCTCCTGTTATTCTAGCTCTTCTTGAAACATCTAAAAAAATCTAGTCTCTATGGATGTTATTTAAGAGAAATCAAAAGTGAAGAATTGTGGGAACCAAAGAGATATTTCTCACTCCTATGTTTGAATTCTTCCTTTTCAAACTGCTCTGATTTATTTCTATCGTTCCTTCCTCATCTCTTTTTACAAGCTGAAGTATCTTATTTTATTTAAAACATCATCCTATGTAAGACTTCACAAATGGTAATCTTTCTGTTGCCCTATACTCTTTTACACAGTCTAATTTTTCTTTCTTGGGATGACCAGTACAGGGTCCAGTCATCAAAATGTGGGTGCACCACGTATTAGCACCATGGCTTTATGATGTTTCCTATTTTTCTTGCTACACCTTTCCAATTAATTCCCTTTTTGATAGTAGCGTCCTCATTTGATTACTCCAGGCCACTGAGCTGTCAGAGAACTGTCCTAATTTCTTTTTATAAAATGCAGTCTTTCACTGAGGAACTTGTTGCTACAGCATAGTACAAATACCACAAATTTACATGGATTAAAGAAATAATTAAAGAAATTCATGACAGAAAAATTGATCAATGGCTATTAAATAACAGAAGGAATGTTGCTGGTTCAGGAGTCTCAGGCATTACAGTATCAGTAGATGTGAGAGTATGGTGGGCCTTTGTAGTGGACCATTACCTTCCTTTCCATGCCTCTTTCTAAACTTTTGCTATTGGTCTCAGTCAGGCAGAATATTGTGCAAGGTGGACCTGGCTCAGATAGGCCATTGTTATGCCATGTTCTTAAGCAACAGTAGTTAATGTGTAGACCTTTAATATATTACTGCTGGTTTTCCCATGATGATGATGATTTTGCAGTTGTCAGTGTTGCAGTTCAGCTGACAACCCATTTACTGAAGACTGGAGACCTTTCAAAACCCTCTGCTGTAGGGTTAGTGAACCTATCTCATCCTGAAGATTTGTCACTATCAGTGATCTTGTACAGGTCATTTAGAGATATATTGAGCAAGGCAGGTTCCATTGTAACTCCCTGGGAGACTGCCTTACTGAAATTCCTGCAGTGTGAACTTCCTTTTATTCTTGATTATTTCCCCCTGTCATTTAAAGAATATTTTGTAAGAATATGTAAGGTGTATGGCAGTTTAATTTCTTTAAGAGACTCTGCAAATGGCTGTCTCCAGGCCCTTTTGCATAGTCTTGCTTTACCTACTCATTCCTCCTTCAAACAACTTTAAATGGTTTGTGAGAAATTACTCCCAGTATAAAAATCAATTAGACACTACCTGTTGCATTTGAACATGTGTCCTAATTCTGTGCTTTCTGCTTGGTGTAACCACTTTACCTAGCATGAAAATTTGTATGTGTAGTTTCCGCTTCCTTGGAGATCTCTGAAAAAAAATTAACATCATGTTTCAGTGCCAAAGCTAATGCAGATTTCAAATTACAGCTCAGTACCCAGATTTTGAAGAAGGTGTGAATGAGTATAGTCTGGGCTGGCTCTGCACCTCCCTCTGCTGACCCTTAGCCTTGAAGTGATTTTTTTAACATATTCACCCTACAGAGAAGGGCTGAAGGATGGAAAACTTTTCTATAATGAACAGTAATACAAATCATTCATTTAACTAGTCTGCTATGGTCTTGTCTTCTTTTACATTCCCTGACGCTTTGGTGATGACTGAGTGACCATTGGCAAGGATACTGTGTTGGGAAAAAGGTATTTTTTTCATGCTCTTTATGTCTTTAACAGGTTACATATTTCCCATTTTTTTATTTCCTTATTGACACAAAAATTTAATTTTCAGCAGGCTGTCTTCTCACTGCCCCTCTGTGACAGTATATGTGGGGTTGAGGGAAAAAGTCTTTATCAATCTTTTTGCTTCCTAATGCGCCTTCACAGTGAGGTCTTAAAACAGTCCCCTTTGCCATTTACATGCATTTTGTCCTTTAGCTGCTTAATTTTGTAACCTCCATTGGACTTCTTTGTTTCTATGCAATTCCCTATCTAATCTCAATGCTGTTAGACCCATGGTGGTAATTTTTTTCTTTTTCACTCTTATAGGGATGCTGAAATTCACCCTGGTATTATAGAATATCTTTGACAGTGACTCCCTAAACTAAGCTGCATGCCTTCCCAGGACTACCCTAAGGTTTGTTTTTTTTATTGCAACAAACATTAGGCAGAATTTCAGTCGATAACAGTGTTTGGTCAGGTGGTTGCTGCAATGTTTGCATCAGAGACTGAGGGCAACAAATGATGTCTGGGCTGGTTCATTACACTGGGTACAGAAGGACTGACTCTGTTGTGGTGTGCAGTTGTCCTGGTCTTCCTTGGAGGATGGTCCAATAATGGTTGTTTTAACAGCTGCAAGTGACTTATTTCCTCACTGCGTAGATATTCTTCAGCAGTCGCCATGCCAGCCCTGCATGTGATGTAACACATGCTGCATGATGAATACTGAAACCGCATTTGAAAGCTGTGCCTAGCTGAAGAGCTTTAAGCTATTCATCCTTGCTGTAGAAGTAAGCCTTTTTGTCCTTAGAGTCTACAAACCTGGTGGTCAGGCTGTGGCCATTGAATAAACATAGTTCCTTACTACTACAGAACTGTAACAATTTTTAACCCTTTGAAATGTAGAGGATCTTGTGACTTTTACTCAAAAATCTGTTATTGGATTGTCCCCTGTCTTGGATTATTCCCTGGCACACAAAAGGCAGGGCCTTTTATGGGACCGCATTTTCTGGATCAGGGGACATCTCTTATGGGTAATTGGATATCACTTAATAAGAATCATGGCAAATGCATTATTGTAACACCCTCTGCTCCATCCTTTTGACCTTACTTACATCATGCATATTTATTCTTTCTTCTGATACGAATATTAAACTCCTGTCTTGCATTAGATTCATATATTCATCCACTACCTGGGAAAACAGAAAGAGGGGAAAAGAGTGATGCAGGAGAGAGGGCTTTTAGTATTCTGTAGCTGAGCTGTCTGATGTAATATGTTAGAGAATATAGGTGCCGGTAATGTGCAAAGAGCTTGAAAAATGACCAGACAGTGCCAAGCCCACAGTGCCTGTTGTCAGGAGGGCTAACAGTGTAATAAATCAACCTGTCTTGTGTCAAGGGTCATATAGTGCAACGTTCAAAGCTGTTTGGCTAGCCTGATTCAGACAGACATATGCTATTCATTTCTGAGCTGTTGGTGCTATTAATAGAACCTTCCTAAAGCAGTGTCTGCCTTGTGCTGCTTTGGGCTTTAAGTCAAGGTTCCAAAGGAGAAAGTATCTGGGAGAAGAGAATGAGTGCTGCTTAGTTTCAGATCTTATGCTTCGCCTATAATTATTTTTACTAGGCACTGCTGAGAACAGTACAGAAAATGGCTTGTCAGATGGGTTCTTCCCTTGCCTTTTGTGTAGGACAGTGGTCTTAACCTGTTCCTGTTGGATGAGCCATACAGGCCCACAGTGGCAGATGACAGTCACTGTCTTTCTCTGTTCACTTGAGCACACACTTACAGAAAATGGACAGAAAATGTTCTGAGTGAGTGGATATCAAGCAAAATACAACTAAATGATCCACTACAATCCCATTTACTGTGCCTTTTGGCAATTGTGTTGTTTCGTTGTAGATCTCATTCCTGCTGTGCTTTTCACCTTCATTCTGTCATGTTTAGGTAGGCTGGAGGGATGACAATCTGCTCCTAGCCCTGCTGAGATAGGAGGACCATCTTTCCATCTGTCTTCTCCTACCCTAGTGTTTGTAGGGCTGGATAGGTACAGGCAAACTGCAGTAGGCATTTCAGGCCAGTCTGAAACTTCCTATGTTGGGGAGCTTTAATTAGGCTCACTAGATGGGAATATGCAGGGAGAAAGGTTAAGGCATCAAATCAGGCTAATTACAGGCTGGAAGTCCCAGGAGTTCAGGTCAAGTGGCACTAATCTCTGAGAAAGAAGCTGTTAATGCTGTTCTGTCTCTGCCAATGCTGCAGGGCTGCTAGTTTTCAAGCCAGGCACGTGGTGACTTCCCAAAGGACCATTCTGCCCTGGGTACCCACAAGGCAGGTCAAGTTACAAACCCGGGTAAGCTGGGTCACAAATTAGTATTTCCCTTCAGTGCTTTTGGGTGGTGATGGCAGTAGGTCCTTGGTCTCTGCTAGAGCACTCATAGATCCACAATCTATTAATCCATCCATCAGGGGCTCATCAGGCTCCTACACTGCACCCAACCTCTCTCTCATGTGCAGCTGGGCTCCTGACACATCCAACTGTCAGAAGCAAATTGATGTGAATACAAATGACATGCAGCAAAAAAGACTGGCACACATTTTATATAACAAGTAATTTTGCAACCTGAAACAAATTTCAGCAGGAAAGTTTTGACTAGGAATTTAATTAGTTTGCTTCCAGAATTTTTCTCAAAGATTTGTAAACTCTGATGTTTGAAAGTTAATTTTATTCAGAGGAACAGCTATGGTTATAATGTAAGTCTTAATTGTACATGGGGTTTTTAATAATTTCACACATCCTATGAGGACTTTATTTCCACTGAGCATTTGAACAGTTCCTGTTTTTGAGAAAATTACTATGCCCATCCAGCCCCCCCTCAAACACACTGTTTATGTTCTTCTTAGACTGAGGAAAGTGTCACTGATTTCTGTTTTTCTTGACATCCCCAAATCCTGGGAAGGTCTTTTACAAATTAAGATCAAAAGTTGTTAAAGTATTGGACTGGAAGTAGTGCTGGTGTCTCATACTCAGGACACTTTGCAACAAAGTCAGCTCTTACTAGTCCTTTTCCACATCTGCAGAGGCAATGATAATGCCTGATGCCTTTGTAAATGGCTTTGAGAAACTATAAGAAGTCATTTGTATAAACAAGCAAGTCAAGTCATTATTGGCAGAGCCTAACTGGAGTATCAAGATGCAAGACAAAATACAAAAAGCAGGTTTGATCACTTCATGCCCATAAGTACATATCTAGGATTATTAATTTTTCAAACTCTGATTCCAAAGATATTCTCAATGTTAAATGCTTGTGAAAAAATCTGTCTGCGTGTTTCAATAGGAAACTTTGGCAGAGCCTAACTGGAGTATCAAGATGCAAGACAAAATACAAAAAGCAGGTTTGATCACTTCATGCCCATAAGTACATATCTAGGATTATTAATTTTTCAAACTCTGATTCCAAAGATATTCTCAATGTTAAATGCTTGTGAAAAAATCTGTCTGCGTGTTTCAATAGGAAACTTTGTAATGATGAAGCATTAGAACTGGGAATATTTCTCTCTCTGAAGTATTTTAGGCAGTGCAATAATAAAAATACAACAACAGACTGTAAAACTAGAGCAAGGCAACAAATAGTGAAGACAGAGAGCAGAAGGGACCATTTGATGTAAAAGAAAAATATATTCTTTTTCTGTAGCAGTTAATTCAGTGCTCTTAATAGCAGTGTTGAACTATGTGTTATCATGCTAGACTTGGTGAGCAAGAGTGTCATCTCACAGTCTGAAACAGAAAGCTATGAGTTAGAAGGGGTTGAGAAATAAAAGGAAAGAAAATGTCCAAAGAGTGACAGACTGTTTCTTCCAGTGAGCTAATCGAGAAGATATTTTGCAAGTTGTTTTTCCTTCCAGTGCTTACTATAGAAAGACCCTTAAAAATAATACAGTTCCTGCCATGGGCAGGGACACATTTCACTGGACCAGGTTGCTCAAAGTCCCATCCAATCTGGCCTTGGGTGGGACATCCACAGCTTCTCTGAACAACCAGTCCTAATGCCTCACCACCCTTGGTTTGAAAAGTGAGGGTGTCAATATTTGATACGTGTATGTTTGGCACCAGAGCTGTCTTGAAAGTCCCAAGGATCCATGACCAATTTATTGCCCCCTCTGACATGTTAGAAAATGCTTACAGTTCTGTGCACAAACTGGGTAACTCTGATGGTTTGGAATCAAAATAGCCATTGAAATCCACCAATACTAAAAATCATACTGTTTTGGAAGATGGCGTAATGTCAGGTATCAGACATGTGCTTTGCTGCTGGAGCACAATATAGGAGCTAGCAACATCAGAGGTGTGCAAGTTTCCACTTGAATAATTCCACTTGTGCAGCTGTGTTGCAGGATTAACCCCATGTATCCTGATACTAATGGATTTATTCCTATCATGTAGTAAGATTTGTATATAGGGAAAATCTATCTACTACATCCAATTTACACTTGATGGGTAAGAAATTATCTCCAATAAAAAGGACTCAGCCTATTGATTCATCTCATGTCAGGCTGCTGTTAATTTCATAGAATCAAAATGATTTTTCTTTATTTCTATATATATGTATGAAAAAAAATAAATTCAGTAAATGCTTGCTGTATCATTAATTTAGATTTCAACTCTTTTTTTTTTTTTTTTTTTAACAAAAGAAAGTGCACACAACCTGGTACAAAATGATATGTAAATGTTGTAGGGGAAGACAACTTTTAATTTCCAGAATATTCTGGACTATTACTAAGGCTAATATAATAATCCAGTATTTAAAATAGACCTAATATGGCTATAAGGTTTGTGGGTTTTTTAACTTAAAGAACTTAGAGTCTGAGTACTTGTTAATTAAGTGTAGGGCATTACTACTGGTACTTGTTGGTGTAGTAACTGTGGGTAGTGCTTTATCAATCTACAAGAAGGAAATGACTGGCAACAAGCAACTTAAAATCAAATGTGGACTTTACAGCACCTTGTGCACAACCAGGAAGGGAAACATGAGGCTCTTTCAGGCTCTGCAATTGCTAAGTAATGAATAAAAACTAAAGCCACTGCAGGAATTTTTAAATGCACATAAGTGAATACTTTGATGTGCAATGATAACTGCAATAATTTAATGTTCTTGTGAATTTTGTGATTGTTTTATTTAAATATTAATTGCAATTTATTTTAGTTTGTTTTTCATGTACCTTATCCTTTCAAGATTAGGGGCTGAGCAATGAGAATAACTGGAGATTGTTACCAGATGACAGGAGATCACTGCAGACACTGCTGGTGTTAATGCACCTTGTTATAACATTGGCAATGTTTTTCCAGCTTGTAACAACCAGTTGACCCAATTGAATGTGGCTAATGTGAAGCAGAACTATGCATTTGGTGACCATCAGCAGGGGTGTGAGTGTGGCATGCATATAAAGATAAAATATTTTTCCATGCTTCTGCAATCTTTGCTTTACCAAATAATTGAGAGATGTTTGTCCAAGCAGCCTGCTGCTGTGCTTTGTGTGGCACACCCTAAATGCCAGTTATTTACATTATTTAATTTGATATATGGGTATCCTCATTACTTAGCCATTACAATAAAGCAATCATCTACATGCTTTCTACCCAACCTAGGGAAGAAGCAGGACGGGGCTTATTGGATTTTCCTGCCCTTCTGTCCCACAAGGAGAAAACCTCAGCTGCCTACAGGAAGCCAACCCAGCTTGAGGGTGGAGGGGCCATCTGTACATCCCTGTGTGAAGGGCGTGCACTGGCCTGGGGAAACCTGGAATCAGCTCTGCCATTCAAACTGTGAGCGCATCCACCTTTGTCTGCTGCACAGGTCTCTGGTTCTCTGGCTGGTCTTCAAGAAGTCTTGCTAAGAGCACTCCCTGCCCTTTCTAAAGGAATGAGGAGCAGACATTCTCCTCTGCTTGGAGGTGAGCACCTGACCTGAAGGTCTCGGAGGTCTATTGAAACAGATGGTGCTGTGTTGTAGATGTGGAGCTGCTGCTCCCAAAGCACTGCAGAGCTGTGCAGCCCCAGCACCCGGCAGGGCCTGGCCCCAGCACATGGATTTACCAGGTCCCTGCTTGGGGCTGCAGAACTGGGGGGGGGGGGGGGGGGGGAGGGGCAGGGTGATGTGCCCTTGGATCACCAAGCTGGGCTCTGTGAAGGACAGCAAAACCAGGAATGTCTCTGAGAAGTCCATTTGTCCAGAGCTTGGGTAAATGAGCCCTGGCTACACCTCTTTCCTGGAAACAAGTGTCTAGTACTTCTCTTTGACAGAATTCAGCTGGGCATACATTTAGGATTAGGAAACAGAAAAACCTATAAGAGTAAATGCTAAAGGATGGCATATTGTAGTTTGTTGAGATTTTGAGAGATTAATCATTGTATATGCATATTTCTCACATTGAAAAGCTTATATCAATGTTTAAAACTTTAATGAAAGAGTTAAAACCTCCTGAAATATCAAAAACGTGTTTAAAATATTTAAGTAATGGTGCATGTTGATTGACCACCTAATTTTCCTCCACGTATTAATTTCTGGAAATTATTAAATTTTGAATTTTTATTTTTTCTCTGACTAGTTTTTTTTCCAAGGGTGGAAGGTATTCCAATTACCATAACAGACCCCCATGCCACCCCAGTCCTTCAGCTTCTGAACTACACGTGGTGCTCTGTGCAGCTGAAGGGATGATGCAGGTACAGCTTTTGTGAGCATCCCTTTAAGAGGATGGTAATTGCTTCATGGCAGCTTTTGTGGTGTCAGCATTGTCTTCAGTTGGCATGGGAACACAACCAGAATCTCCTAAATGTTTTTCAGAAATAATTGGTTTGAGATGAAAAATCTTGGATTTTCAAACAGACTGCATGCTTTCTCTGTTTTTGCCTTCAGAAATGACCAATAGCCTTGAATCTTAAATACCTCCCTGATTAAAGCTTCATGTAAACAGACACGTTGTCTGCAAAATTTTTGGCTCTGACAAAGCAGCATATTTTGATGAGACTTCATTTAATGAAAATGTTCTGACCAGCTCCAGATGCATACTTTAGATATGCATAGATGGGTTCAATTGCCTAGAAAGAACCACCTAGTAGACAGAGACAGTTTGCCAAAAGCAATTATATTTTATCTCACACACAGTTGTTTGGTTTCACACAATTTGTGACTATCCAAGATCATGCTTTGGTAAAACAAACAGATGTGGTCCAAACTGCAGCAAGAAGCTAAACTGTAAAAGATAAATACATCTATATGTTGTGTTACAGTAAAAATTAATATTGTGCTGCTAGAGAATTCCATCCACATTTGTAGCAAATAAAAAGAGAAAGGATTATAGGATATTATATTCTGAGGAGCAATGTGACCAATGAGGCAGAACTTGATCCACAATTGCCAAGTTACAACCTGATAATACACCATCAATTCTGAACGATACCAATCGGGGATGGTGCTTCACAATCTAAGCAATTGCTTCAAACGGTTCCACAACGTTCCAAGATCTACTGTACTGAAGGCAGCAGAAAGATCCATCAGCAGGAGTACTGTAATTTAACTTGAATCAACAGCTGGTGATAAATCATTTGTGACCTTAAGTAAAGCAATCCTAGGACAGTGGTACTCCCTGGAGCCAGACTGAAAACTCTCATATAATCCATTCCCATTCAGATAAAATTGCTGGTAGTAAAAGGGCAACGACTTGCTTCATCTTTCCTTTCCTCACACCCAAAAAAGAGTGCTTGTCCAGTTGTCATTAGGTAGAACAGAAATCCGCAGTGTGAGAGAGGGGAAGCTTTCCCTACTAACAAAGAGCAGCTGCAAATTTCAGCAGCTCAGGACTTGCAGAAAGCAAAGTGTCATTAACCATGTTAGCTATAAAGGATGCAAAGCACTGAAAGACTGTCCGCAAGCAGCCATATGGGCCAAGAGTCAAACCCAGGAGTAATGGAGCATGATTGCTTTCCCAACTGTGTGATCTCAGCAAGAAGCAAATACAAATGTATAACACTTGCAGATACAGGCACTGGGAGCATAATTGCCAGCCCTAGTGCTGAACAGTTGCAGCTGATTAGAAATTCACTCTGTACTTGCTGAATTCCTCACAGGAGGCAGCTGAAGGATTGTGCACGAGGAGTGATTTGTGGGGCAAAATGTGATCAATAGCACAAAATAAGGCTTTAGGTCTGTTTTTTCTCATTAATAACAAAATAAGAAAAAGTAGATCTGGCTGGATCAAATGCAATGTGCCAAGAGTGCAACAGCTTGGTGCATCAGGAGACTAATTTCTGGACTAAACAGTCACTGAAATAATTCCATGAGCTGCTGTCTTCACCTTAGTCAAGTTCTGTGATCACAGAAGCAGGTAAAGTAAACACAGAAAACTGAGAACAAATCAGGAGCTTCACAGACTTGTTTCGTTTTTAAATGAAAGGAAACAGCAAAAATAAAAAAAAATAATGGTTTGCACAAGATGGTGAGTTAGGTAAATTTTATGCAAGTAATAGAATAAATGTTGGCCTCTCATTTATCCTGATTATCTTTGAACACTTTGCTGGGTTGCTCAGAACACAGCATAATCCTAGGAGAGGTAAATATGAGACATTTGCAAATTACAGGACAAATTATACATTTTGATCACTATCAAACCTGTACAGATATCCATACAGGACTAATTAGACCCTGCCTTTAATGCAGGTCATCTCTAGAAGAATCATTATAGCATACTTTTTCTAGCTGGTTATCCAAATATTTGCAGTAGTTCACACTTAGACTAATTGTTGAAGCAAAAAACTACCCACTTCTCATGATAAATATTGTGGAATCACAGCAAAGAAACAGAGAAAAAAGAAAATACCACCACTCCTTAAGAATCACCAGTCTTATACAGACTGCATCTCAACTGTAACTTTTAATGATCTGGGCCTGGGACTCCATTAGTGTTTAATAAATAATGATGATTATTCCCTACCTGCACAATGCACACGAAACTCCCATTGATGTTGATGTGAGTTCTTGGCACAGACTGATGGCAGGATACTCCTGTGACAGAGATGAATTTTCCATTAGAACAAAATGAGTAAGACCTGTCTCAGTCAGCAGAATTTTCGGCAACAGCAGACATTCCTCAGGGGCTCAGTGAAAGATGCCCATCCCTGGTGGTTGAAAGCAAATTGGGTGGGAAGCAGTGAGGCAGGCTTGGACAGCCACAAAACCAGTTTGGGTTGAGGTAAAATTGTCCTGATGTAAAACATATACGTATAACACATAATTAGATCCATATTTAATTTGTATCATGTGGAAATCTTTGCTTTCTTTCTTATCATACCACAAGGGAAATTGGTATTTTCTTTTCTATGAAGGCAAAGGATAAAATTAATATTAGGGGAGGAAAGAGAGGGTGCAGATGTATTGAACAATCTTTTGAAAACCAGCTTTTATTTAAAGTAAATCAAGGAAAAAATAAATGCTGTTTTGGTAAACAACAGGAAACCATTACCCACACAGAAATTTGGACCATGAGTCAGTCCATTCAGTTGCATTTTCTTTGAAGATTTTGTAAAAAATGCAGAGATGAGGAATTTATTTGAAACTAGCAGTGTATGAGACAGGGAGACAACTAAGCACAACAGGGACACAGACAAAGCTCTTACAGTGTGGTCTTGAGAAAAATAAATGAGAAAGGGAAGAATTTGGCAAGGGGTTGGCTCAAAAGACCTGGATCTGTAAGTCAAGAAAAAGCCTCTGCTATTTTGATATTAATTTTGTTGTGGAATAGGCATAGAATTTCTGTAAATAATGACTAGTACCCAATTTTATTATCAGCTGTTTCTCTTGGACATCTGCATATTTTGCTTGACCATTTGAGTAAAAACAAAAGTAACACTTTCTATCAGTTTCTAAGTTGAACAGTGAAGAAAAAAAGGGAAATTGGAAATGTAAGAGACCACAAATAACTCAATTGCCTTTTTGAAGGATATTTAATAATAATAATAATAATAGACTGTAGCTAAGTGAGCAAATATATTTTCAGGAGTAAAAACATAATTATTAGAACATATGCCTTAGCAAATCATGTGGAAAGGATTAATCTGGCAAGGGGAATACCTATGCTCCAGTCCTTACATTATCCTAATGATTCCAACAAAAAAAAATCACAGCTTAGAATAGGCAGTTAAAAGAGCACAGGAAACCATCATCTACTTGAGCGAAAAATAAAAGCTGAAAATCATTAAAAGCAGGAAGGTTGGCAATTTTTGTCAGTGATATATTTTTATTTTTATATTTTTATTGGTGAAATAAATATATCATAAAGATTTCATTTTTTCTACATTACAGTATTATGTACAGGAAATGCACAACATAGCGTCAGGATTATTGACAGTTCCAATATATATATTGTTTAATAATAATCATTTTTTAATGTGTAGAGCTGAGATATCTATTTAGTAAGTGTGCATTTGTAAAATGTAAAACTAACACTTCACATCTCATTAAAATCGTGCAAAATAGGTACCCAAAATCCAGACTAGTATTTCAAAACTCTAGTTCAGATTTCTATGGGTGCCACTAGAAAGCTGTGATTTTTATTTAATAATATTTTCAGGATTTATTGCTCTAAAAAGTGATCCCAACATATTGTTTTACTCTCATTACAGGATTTACATGGCCCAGTGCAAGGAATGTAAATATTTCTTGAGCTACTTAGTGGTACAAATGGAAATGTGAAAATATTTATTGCTGAAACAAAAGTATGATCTCTATTGCTTAATTATGATAATCTAGGGAAATTGTTCTTGCATAATTCCATACAAAGTAGTAAGAGAAAACATAGCTAGCTGTTCTTTTCTATTGCTTGCCCTTAATAGGTCCAGGTAAAATTCTGTAAACTTGTATTTTCGTGTCAAATTTCTTGCTTAAGATGTATTTTGGAAAAAGTATAGTACTTTAAAATGCAATCACTATTGCTTGTGCTGGGAGAACCACTGCTGAAGTTCTGGGAGAGTTATAGATTTTAGTGTAATGTCATTTAAACTAATCTCTGAAACAGTAAGGCTTTTTATTTATATTTCTGCTTTTAGAAGCTAGAAAGTTTTGAACAGAACCTAAGTTATTTCTAGTCCTTCTGGCTGTGAAGATCTCTTCTTAATATAAATAATTACTGCAACTAAGTTTATAGAGTATGCAACCTTTGGGGCTGTGGAAGTCATGTTTTGTGTAAATAGGTATAGATTAGGCTTGCCTAATGTGAAATTTTGAAATGTGTGCATTTAAGTTCAATTCCAGCTCTGGAACAACCAACTGGAGAAAATAAATTATTATGGCCTATAGAATTTGTAAGGTGTTTCACTAGGTTTACCTGGCAGGAGGAATGCCAGCTCTAAGGCTTCAAAGGACTTTCTGGGGAAAACAGCTACACTTAAAGAATAGCAAAAACAAAAAATGTGGCTTGGTTTTCCATGGTGCTCTGTTTGGTTTTGCCTTGTTGGATATCTTTGCTGTGGCTGGAGCACTCTTGAGAGCTCCTGAGAGTCAAACAGAGACTGCTTTGGTGTCCAAATGACACCTGAGCTCCTACCAGTCCCTGTTGTGGGGACACAGGCTTGTGTCTCTCTTCTCCACCTGGCTCTGTTCTTCTGTGATGTTTGGAGGACTTTACATCCTTGATACCTCTGATGTACAGAGGTGGCTTAAGCAGACAAAACAATTCACAGGTTACTGAGGGGAGGTGGAACTAAGACATACAAACCAGATAAATGTTATTTCCTTAGAAGGGTCTAACACAAACCTGGAGGAGCAGTGGGGGCAGCTGGGATTCCTTAGCCTGGAGAAAAGGAAGCTCAGCAGGGACCCTGTTACTCCCCAACTACCTGAAAGGCAGCCTTAGCAAGGTAAGGGTTGGTCTTCTTTCCAAGGTAACAGAACAAGGGGAAAGAGCTTCAGGTTGCACCAGGGGAGATTTAAGTTGGATATTGGAATTTTTTTTTCACTGAAAGTGTTGTTAAGTACCAAAACAGTCTGCCCAGGGAGGTGGAGGAGACACAGTTCCCGGAGACATTTAAAAGACTTGTAAATGTGACATGTAGGGACATGATTTAGTGGTGGGTTTGGCAGTGCTGGGTTAATGGTTGGACTCAACGCTCCTAGAACATTTTTCCAACCTAAATGATTCTGTGATTTTAAAACCAGTTGAATCAAGCACTTTTTCATTTCCAAACAGAAATTCTGAGTATGAGCACCAAAAGGAAAACTAATACTCCCTCTGCCCATCTTAATCTCTGTCCTGATGCTATCTCCCAGCCACTTCAAGACAGGTTGAAATTAAGAGAGACCTTTTTCTTGCCCCTGCTGCTTTCCTTGCCCTGAGTCTACAGAGTTTTCTTTTGGAGTTTGTTCTCAGAACAGCCCATCACCACACTGCAGACTAAGAACGAGCTGAATGAGCTTTTTGCTCTACAAGCTATTTTACTTTGTTTTAAAAATGTCTCCTTTTATTTCTGTAGTTACTCTTGTGATGGAAGTGAGAGTCTGGATAAAAATGTGCCAGTTTCAGTGCGGTGTGAACACTGAATGAACACTGAATTCACTGGCTGCAGACAACTGATGGTGTCCTTACCCCCTCTTCCAGAGTGGGCAAGTGGATTTTGGTGAATTTGATGCAAAATACAGCCTAAGTACAGCCCTTCCACACATGGCTGTGTAATGCATTTTATCCCTGTGAAAGGTGTGCTGCTTCAATGTGATGCCACCTGAGAATGATCTCAGAGAGAATTTAGTTCTACCACAGCTCTGTGTGTATGTGATTTGGATACCATTTGAATGTAAAACTACAGTACTGTACCATTGTTATGTTTTTACCTCAAGACAACTAGTGTGGATTCAATACACAAGGTAAAAAACAGAGCTTTTGCAGTGAAGACACGTTCAGAGTTGAGTGACCTTTCATGTTTTGTTTGCCCAGAAAGTTTGTATCATCCCAGAACAGTTGTGTTTTCCACCTGATGTTCTGTCTATGCTGGAGAGAAGAGAAAGGTCATTCAACTTTGCTCTTGTTTTTGTCCTTTTTTTAGGCTGAATAAAAGAGCTAAGCTCTGTTTTCTGGCCTTTGCTTTTGTTTCACTGACTGTCCTTTCACACCTGCTCTGTCATCCCATCTTTCCTTTCTTCTTGCTTCCCTTCTGTCTGGATGATCTCTGTTCCTGCAGTGGCAGTTCCCTGCAGGAGGAGGGAGGAAGCCACAGCTCTCGCCCACGGGTCTGCAGCTCTGGGGGTGTGTGGGTGCCTCTGCTGCGGTGCAGGGACAGAGGGAACATTTTGGTCAGTGTCACAGGGTGCAGGTGGGTTTCTTCTGCAAGCAGACGCCTTGCCTAAAATCATGAGATAAATGACATTTCTTGAAAGGAAGCAGTCACCATCTTTCAGTTGTGCCATCTGATTTCAGTCTCATGGCTTGCAATGAAACTATAAGTAATATTTACAATTTCTTTTGCTTCATTTGTATTTAAGAAACATATTTATTACATAAACTCTTCTTACTTTCTAGCAGTAATTCTACAGCTATGTTTGCCATAGCAGCTCCCCTGCTACATTACTGCAATTATAATAAATTATTGAAGCAGAAGCCTAAATATGTACCTAGCCCACTCTTTCAATTTTAATTCCAATTTAAATATTTTATATAGTTTTCCTATAGATTCTTCACTGATGGCTAGTAATTGCACCAACACAGAAAATATAGTTTTGTTTTGAAAGATGCTTTTGGAAATTGTACCAGTATTGTTAATTATTCAAGGCAAAGAAACAAGTTGAGACTGTCTGTCTTCATGTCAACAGGATAAAAGAGAAACATTGTTTGTATCTAGATGGGTATATTAAGCCCAGTCATAAATTTGGTAGAGCAAGGAGGGAAGAGTTAGAGGCATGCCTGAGACACACTGTGAACATCTGGTCTTCAATGCAGAGTTTCCACAGTTAGAGCTATTTTATTAACTGGTTTAATTTGAAGTAGGAATAGGAAGGAACAGAAAAATAATTGCTACCACCCATATTCTCAGTCCTACCTCCTTACCTCTCCTAGTTTTCTGGTCAAACCATATTTCTGCATTCCTTTGATATGTCTTGCCCTTTTCTCTAAGAAGCTGGACGTGATCATCCTGATGGGTCCCTTCCAACTCAGTAATTTTTAATGATAACAGAAGTCATAACTTACTAATTGTATAGTGAAGGGCAATGATAGTGATATACCAGCAGATTATATAAATCAAAGAGAAGGGTTTTTTTGTTTTAATATGGTATTTTGTTTTCTTTTTTTTTCTTTTATTTTTTTCATTTTAAGAACCTGTACCCGCTGAGTAATACATTTCATTAGCAGTTATCCAGAACAGAGGGTCAACTTCCATTGTAAGGTTCAGATAGGAAATGGCAGGTTTCTGCTTACCTCTTTTCTCCAAGCTTCTATTGCTCTATTAGCAGCAAACTCCTAAGTTTGAAGAAGAAAAATTATCTTTTTTTAATTGCCCTGTACTAAAGTATGTAGTTAAGCTTTATATTAAAATAATTAAAACATGTAATGAAGAATGCAATTTTTATGAAGACATGAATTCAGAAAGTTGCCATGAATTTTCTAGACGTAGCCTAATAAATAAAAATAATAATTTTGCTTAAATTCTGTTATCTGTCACAGGAATAACACATTTTAATAACATGAGTTTTCTTTTTAATTAGCTAATGTTTTGTGTATAAATTTATGTTGGCCTAATAACAAACATAAGAACTATAACACCTCTCTTCATAGAAAACTGGACACAAGAGTGAGGCATGTATTGAAGAAAGCATGGCTGTGATAGATCATTATCTGACAACGATCAGATAATAACTGATCGTTATTTTTAATAACTATTTTAATAACTGTTTTAATGACTGGTTACCTAATTGCATACATGAAACTATTTTTAGTTGAACTCCTTGCTGGTATCATATCTCTTCATTTTACAATGCTTTCTTTACAAAATGCTATGGAAATGATAGGATTCAATTCCCATTCAGAGACTTGGAAACAGCTTTGCAGTTCGATGAAACTTCAAAACTTTTCTTATTTTTACAAAATAAAGCCACAACTTTTTGAAGATGAGAGAGGATATGAGATTGGAGTGCTCCAGTGAGGAACCTGGACTGCAAGGGAACCAGATTCTTGATATGGGTCTTTTTAAGGGGACTTCAATTTCTGTGGCTGTTACAAGCACAAGGCTATTCTCTTTCCTGTCTTCTGTCTCTGTCTGTCTGCCTCTCTCACTCTCTAATTTTGATCAGAAATTCTGTGCTGGAGCAAAGAAACCTTTCTCAATGAAAGTTTCATCTGAACTTCAGTGAAAAGTTGCAATTTCAATATGCTGGCATTTTTGGCAGAGTTGACCAGCTCTACCTATGATTACATATATATAAAATCAAGTATCCCCTGCAGTAAGGAGCTGAGTAATCACATAGTTGTTAGCTACGACTTTATTTTATTATATTTTGATGTATTACTTCCTAATAAATTGGAACTTATAAGTGATGTATTGCTTAATAAAACTCAAACCTGGAATTCAACACATCTGTAGGAAACCAGGCTATGGGTAATCCTCAAGCTAAAGCTACTTAAGTTTGTGCTATACTGGACTTACCTCATTTTCACCCAGAGTGTTATTGGTGAGTTAAAGAAGAAAATAATTCTGTGACAAAGGCAGCCAGCAATTCTGTGATGGCAGTGTAACTTCCGTTCCTTTTCTATTAGCACTTTGTACACTATCATCCTTTAATGTTCAGTTCCAAAATTGGATAGCACATTTTCTGGGAGGATTTTCATACTCATCAATCATAAAGCTGACCTTAGCAACTGAAGGTGCCCAGTCATTTGTTTATAGACAAGCTCACAAAGGTATTACAATGCTTAGCTGTGAAAGCTAAACCTCAGCTAGTGTGATATGGAAAATCCAAGATAAAGTGGTTAATATGACATTAAGAAAAGGCTTTGATGGAATCAAAGGGAAGTGTTTCACCTCATTTGGGTATGTAATTTTGTTAAAATGATGATGACAGAATCAAACTGTATCTTGTTCATTAATACTGTTATTTTTAATAAAGCCTTTAATCCTGGGGAATAGCTTTGTAAATTATTTTAATGAAGGATGTTATGAAAACTAAGCAGATGCTGCTCTTTCTCTACATATTGTACATAACCTAGTTCAGAGGATGCTTAGGCCAATACTGCAGGAGGCTCTTTAGAAAATTAGTTGCTCAGAGAGTCAATCTGACTGCAGTCTTACACCAAAAAGATATTTAATACACTCCATTTTTGTTTAACCCTCCTCTTTGTATCTTATTTTCCCAATAAAATATGAGTCTTTAACAAGTAAATGCCATAGGGAAATCCCATATCAATACCATCTGCTTAAAGATATAGTGTACAGTACTTTTAAAAGTACATGCAAATGGAGGCAACATTTTGAAAGAAAGGGCTTTCTCTCTCACTGAACATTTCATTCACCACTATTGTGATTCCAGTGCAAAGACTGGATTTGAAAGAGATCTACAGGTCTCCTTTATATAAATGATTTTTTTCAGTTCATCAAGAACAGAGTTCACTGTGAAAATAAGTGAACACATAAGTGGGTTTACATTTCAGTGTTCATATATGCTAAAAGTCATCCTCAGTGCAATGACCTTTGCTTAATAATTGTATAGCTGTGCAGTTTGCTTAATCTTATATGCATCATAATAAATTGGAGTATATACTGCAGCCACAATCATAATAAACATCAGCAGCAAAATAAATTTCTCACAGCTTTCCCTGAAGTACCATTCACCTTTTTTCCCTCAGACCCAAAAAAAGCACTTCCCTATCTCAACCAATCTTTCCAAACACAGAAGCTGTCAACAGAGAACTCTGGCTGCCAACTTTGCTGAAAGTTTCCTGGTGCCCCAGTTGCAATGGGTGATAGACCTCCACAGGCTTCCCAGGGAAATGTGATCATTTCTTGCCCAGCCTTGTGTTCTCAGCACCATCCAATTAACAGTGGACCCCGACCAGCAAGGGTATCCAGCAGTGAATATTATTGGGAACCCAACTGAGCTCCTGCTGGTAAGGTTTCCCTGTTTCCCTCTGCACTCTAAATACTCTCATTGTTTATTCATAGAGTCAAAGATTAAAGCCAGAGAGGGCCACTGTGATCATCTAACCTCTAATCAGAAACTTTTCAATTTTTTCAACCTTCTCCCTCACTTGCCAGCATTAGATGTGGATGCAGAATGCAGTTTACAGTGACCCATTTAGAATTCCACCACACCCCAGTCCTTCTGGGCTTGCTCAAGTATCCTGGTTTCATGCTCAGCAGTATCTGCAGTGAGTTTTGCAGGACTAGCGTCTGCTCTCCAGTCCAGTTTTGAGCCCTGTCCAGACACACTACCTCAGCTGTATGTCAGAGGAAAACTCAGCTGTTTAAGAAGCTTAGAGATCCTTGTACCAGAATTCAGAATCAATGAACTCCATTGAAATTTGTGTAAATTGTTCAGACTTATATCTGAAAACTCACAAAGACTGGCATAATGAGTTTTTCAGACAGCCTTTGTTCCCTCTATCCTCCTTTCCTTTTTGACTGTGGTTTTTTTTATTTGTATTTTTTTGGTTGTTTTTTTTTTTTTTTTTTTTTTTTTTGGTTTTTTTTTTTTTTTTTGGGTTTTTTTTTTTTTTTTTGCAATAGAACAATTGTTCTAACATAGTTTAGGGAAGTCCAGGTTTTCATAGTGATAAGTATCCACAGTAGCTCAAGAGACAAAGCTGAAGGAGGAAACCCATGAAGAATAATTAAATGCGTTCAAAATGAGTACTCTGCAGACCTCAGGATAGCAAAAACCATTTTTAATGTGGCTAATTGCTACTGGAACAATGTGCTTTTAACACACATCTGGCACTTTTATGTGAATTGGTTTGTATCTGGATGATTCTGAAATGGGACTGTTGGCAGTCCCTTCTATAGATGTATGTTGAACTGCTATATTGTATGCTTAAGTCAAAGCCTGCCCTGCACGATTCCATATATCTATTTAGATAGACAGGACTTACTCATATGAGTATGGCATCTTAAAAAGAGATACAGAATATTCTTCATGCCTTTTCTTTGTTGGTCGAGGTATCTGAAGGATAGAAAAGCCTTAACAGTTGATAGCAATCAAAGAAGTTCAGGAGTCATTCATGAAAAGGGGCCTCTACAGACAGCCCATGGGAAGTCAGTGGTGGAACAGATACCTACCTGTGGCCTTTGGAAGACCCCATGCCAGAGCAGATGGATGTGCCCTGAGAGAAACCACAGCCCATGGAGAGCCTGCACTGGGGTAGGCTCTTGGCAGGAATTGCAGCCTGTGAAGAGGAGCTCACACAGCAGCAGGTTTCCTGTCAGAATCTGTGGCCCATGGGGAGCGTACACAGGGGCAATCCATTCCTGAAGGATTACACTCAATGGAAACCACTCACACTGGAACACTTCTTGAAGAACTGCAGCCCATGGGAAGGACCCATGTTGGAGATGTTCATGAAGAACTGCCTCCTATGGGAAGGACCCCACACTGGAACAGGGGAAGAGTGCAAGGAAGAAGGACCTCAGAGGTGAGTGTTATGATCTGGCCACAGCTCTCATTCCCCATCCTTCCTTGCTGGAGGACGTAGGAGAGTTATGAGGGAAGGTGAGCCTGTTGAGGAGAGGGATAAAGTGGCTTGATGGGTACTGGGAAGCCAGCCAAGGTCAACCCACCACAATCAAAATGGTATTTTGAATGTAAAGAGAGCTGCAAGAGCTACAAGAGCAAAGTCAGGTTTGGTACCAAAATGGCAAAGCTGTCTTCCTTTACCAAAGCACACCAAATGAGTATCTGTGCTGCTCTCTTCCAGGCTACAGGTCCAGGTGGTGCAGCTTCTGACTGACATGGCAATGCCTCAGAAGTCAGGCCTTAGCAGGTGACATTTCTGCTAAACTCATGGCTCTCCCTGGCTTTCTGAACCTCTTGGCAGAATTTTGCCTAGTGATTAGCATATATAACTGGGAATCAGGTTACCTACGGTCTTGATTTCTAGCTAGGGCATAGGCTTGAAATGCCAGTGGGTGGGTGAGGTGACCTTTACTGAGAGATCTCAGGTTGTTCTGCCTCTTTGCTGTAAAATAGAAAAAAAAGTCAGTAGGGATGTAAAACATAATACATTATTATTTATAAAGCATTTACTGATGTGTAGAATACAAGTGTTTTACTTTTGAATAATTCTTATCCTTGCCTTGCATTAATAGTGCATTATTCTTTCCTTTACAATAAAAATAGAGATAAAACAAATATTACAGCAATTGATAGCGAAAAATTAGTTGGTTCTTGCCCAATGATGCATTGCAATTTCTATGCATCTACTAGAACAATGAGAATTCTTAAGAAGAGGAGGATACTACTTTTCTCCCTCTCTTCCCTTTCAAAAGATTTTTAAACCTGTAATGTAAAGGGATACTATGCAATATCTTATCAAATCTTATTAACACAATCTAATTAAACACAAAAATGCTAATTGAAGCATATTAGCAATCTATGAGGCTTCAAATATGAGGCTCTCTTAGAATACTGAAGCATAATTTTTAGTTCAGCAGTCATCTAGTTTGGTTTTTCTTTTTCACTGTATCCCAATGTATCAATATTTTATTTGGTAACTTGATAATGTCACCATGACTGTGTATAATTTCAAATATTATTAAAAACAATATTAAAAACAAGATCTGACCAAGAAGCAGATAAACATTCTAGTGACAGCCTATTTTTGAGGCCAAGGTGTTTTTAAATCTTTTCTCCCACAGAAATACTTTTTTGCTTTTTATGGGCTTTTTTTATGGTGTTTGTGGTGTAACACAAAGATTTTACCCTTCTGCCACCTAAGTCAGAGGCTGAATCCCTCTGAGTTTGGGGCTGCTTCTTTCCTTCAGTAAGTCCTGAAGAATGACCTGTCAGCAAAAATGTTGTCTTCTGCCATCACTTATTCTAGTTACAGTGTTATTTCTTTTCTCTCTACAGATTTTGCATTGTTTGGTATGTAATGGATCTTTTTGTCATCAGCAGATGGATAACAAACGAATGGAGAAAGGTGCTGTGAATAGTACTTGCAGAATTAAGCATATGAGTATCAAATACCTTTGATAAGCCACAAGGAGAACTTGTAAGTGGTAAAGGGGTAAATCAAGAGATTTATTTCCTAGATCTCCTTTGTTTTTCCTAGAACAATGAATATAAATATCAGTGTATTATGAACTGAACTATTATGTAGGTCAGACAGAGCAAAAAGCTTATTCTTATGTACTCGTGGATAACTTGCATGCAGTATACTGTGACATGAGTGTGGAGAACTCAAGAAGAAGAACGTAAGCTCTTGGACCAATGTTAGGTTCTTTTTTTATATAAGACGGAGATTCACATGTTTAAAAAAAAAAAAAGTTGTCGTAAAATATGCAAGTACCTGTTTTGAAATTAGGTAAAACCCTCTGAGTGCCAAGCAGTATTGGTCTTTAATTTTAGACTGGCATTATAACACCAGTAAAATAAGTTTGTAAAAGCCAATTTAAATACAAGACTTCAGTAAATATTCTGCCTTGTCTGTGATTTTCTAGTCTGAGTTTCTTGTGGTGCATTTATATTCATACATCTATCACTTCATTAACAAGTTTTCTTCTATAAATTGACCCTGACTGCTACTGTAAAATATAGTTTAAATGAGTGGCTTTTCTTTAAAAAGTGGCTTTGAGACCAGGAAGATTATTAAAATATTAAACTATATACATTGAATCATATGAATATCTTTTTTGCTAATATTTCAAGACTAAATGCTTTTTGTCTGAATGACAACCTTTAATGAACAAACTTGTAGTCTAAAATGTACAAAGCTCCCTCTAGATCTGATTTTTCACTGGTTTCCATCCTTCAGTCACTTATACATCTGAAAAATGGATTTAAAATGACATCACTTGACCTAGTAGCCTTTGACACTCATTTTACTTAAATACAGACGAGTGGTTAAAGTACAAAATATAGGAAAGCTGCATCCCTTGTCTTTTCTGTGAAATATAAACATGAGATCGTGGTAGAAATTAATATATTCTGTGTGCAACTAGCAAGCTCAGTTCTTGCTGGGAAAGTCTGCAAAAATGAAATAAATTCCTTGTAAAACCATAAAAAAGAATATCTCTGACTAAGCATTCATGTACTAAGAAGAAACACCCACAGGAAGTGCTGGAGATTCTTGCAAAAATATCCATGTGCCTGACTAGGGGATGTCTATGTTTGGAAAAACAGGTGTCTGCTAAGGAAGGCAGGAGTCTCCCCTGAAATGGAAAAATGCAGACCCCTTCCCTCCGAATTGTTATAAATTTGAAATTAAGGGGGGCTCTCAGACAAAAATATGGAAGCAGGAATAACAGTTCCTTATTAAGGAAGAAAATAAAAAGATAAAATAAACAATGCAGTGAACTAAAACAACACTGACAGAGTCAGAATGCAACCTGACACCCTGTTGGACAGGGTGTTGGTAGCAGTCCAATTGGAATTGTGGCTGCAGTCCTCTTGCAGTGTCAGGTGTGGTTCTATTGGAGCAGTGATCCTATAAAAAAAGGGTGTAGTCTTCCTCTGAAGAGGCAGTGGAAGAGGCAGCTGTTCCTCTGGGAAAAGCCAGTGCAGAAAAAGCTGTGCTGGTGGCCCAGAATCTCAAGACTACATTGCCAGTAGGAATGCTCGGCTCCTCCCTCTGGGCGGAGCATTTTACAATGGGATGCTATAGTTCTTATCAGTCATGCAGTGACACTCAATGGCCCATTATCAGCAGATGTCTGCCCGGAGGGAGGATTGATTGTGGAAGAGATAAGGAAAAAACTTAACACGAGACAACTGCCATACAGATGGCAAATAGACTACATCTTGCTTTTCAATCTGGGACAGGGGATCACGGCAACTTTGTTAGGATTTTACCCTAGGTCCGTGTGTTTTTCATACAAATTGTCACTCCAATACAAAACTTTTCAAATTCTTTTGCGCACTAGTGAGCGGATAATCAGTGTCTTTTATTAGTAATTATGTTGATGAAAGAAAATTCTTAATTATGTTTAAATATGTACATGTACACCCATAGACAAATTCTGGTTTTTACCATACAAGTCTCAGTAAGATACTCAGTGACTAAGTACCATATAAGTTGCTCAAGATTCTGTGACCAGATGGTTCACGGGGCTAGTAATGGATTATAGTGCTTTCTAGCTCCAGATTGCCAGTTCAAATCTGGGTCAGGTTGACACTGTCTGAAAATTATTATTCTTTGGTGTAATAATGGTGGTGAAATAAGTTGAAGACCTCAATACACTTCCTAAAGGTTGGGTTAATATAACACAAATATCACAAGACGATTGTTGGTTTCAGGGCTCAGGTGGAAGCATACTGAAATCAGTGGAAAAACTTCCATTGATTTCAGTGGGTATTGAATTAGGTCTTAATTATGGAGAATGACTCCTTTGTGCTCTCAGAAGTGGTTGTTTACAAGGGGGAGAAGGATGCCTGTGGACTGCTCCTGGGAGACAAGTGGTGCTGCCAGCTAGGATGAAGCAAGAGATTCTTATCTGTCCTTGTTCTCATGGAGGATGAGTATATAAGGATGGGCCCAGTCCTGACTGAAACACACTAATCCTCCTGAATTTAGGTAAGAGTGGGTTTATTCTGCAGAGTGGTAGAGAGTCAAAACCTCTCTGAAAGTTTACATTATCATGCTCTTTTTAGGCTTAGTGCTAATCAACAGGTCACTATTGATTAGTGACCTATATTTTTTGCAGTTCACCTGCCCTCACCTAAGGATATTCTTGGTTTTGTTTGAAGAGCAAAACTCCTTTGAACTCTGCAGAGAATTACCTGGCTTCAGTCTAAAGTGCCTTTTGTCACCATCCAGGTTCCATTAGTGCAGCAATGAATGAGAAGTGACTTGATCCTTGGGGATAAGTGCCATCATAGGCAAGAAATATTAGATATTAAAAACTCTTTAGTTTAACTGACTGGGAATTTAAACCAGACAGGTTAATGTGGGAAATGAGACGCAGTGTAATCACAGTAGTTGATTAGCGTGTGGATCAAACCATCAAGAGGAAAAATGGAGGAATTGCCATTTCTATCACAAGTTCAGATACATGTTCAGAAGACATGCATTAATCAGATGTGCCACTGGACTATGTCCAATAACACTGTTTGCATTGTGACAGTAATGTAGTATTATTGCCATGGGAACCACAAAATAAATCAAACTGAGCTGCTAGTCTAGTGAACTACATATATTTACCCCTGCCTTCTGCTCTCTGTTGAGCCTGGGTTTTAGTCCTACTCCAGAGGCACTCAAGTACATCTCTGGTTGTATACATTCTGTACCCCTTAAATTAAATTAATTCAAATTTCAAAATCAGCTCTTGGCTATACAACTGAGAACAAAATATCTAACTCATTTGATATCTTTCTATGATAGGAACAGCTTTTAAGTGAATGAATGAAGATGCTGGATGTAGTTTTTCTGGATTTTGCTAAAGCTTTTGATACTGTTCCTCACAGAAACCTTCTGTACAAGTTGTCCAGCTGTAAGACAGGCAGGTACATGGTGCTCTGGGCAGGGAACTGCCTGTAGAGCAGGGCTTAAAGGGTTGCAATGTACACTCAGATGGTGACTGGTGACCAGCAGTGCTCCTCAGGGTTCAATTCCAGAGCCAGTTCTGTTCCATACTTTTATTATGATCCAGTTGAATGCACAATTAGAAAATTTTCTGATGATATCAAACTGTGAGATATTGTTGACTCTCTTAAGGAACAAGAAGCTTTGTGGAGAGATCTAGAGACTGGAGCATTGTGGAAACATTAACGCCACTTAACAAGAAAAAAAAAGCCAGATTCTGCGCCTGGTATGGAGTAACACCAGGCACAGTATGAATTAGGAGAGGAGTGGTGGGAGAGCAGCCCTGCAGAAAGGCATCTGGGGTGCTGGGTGACAGCAGGCTCCATGTGAGTCAGCAGTGGCCAGCAGCCAGGAGGGCAAAGCCCATCCTGGGATCACCAAACCCAGCATCACCAGCTGCTCAAAAGAGGTGATTGTCTCACTGTGTTCAGAGTTGGTGCAACCTCACCTTCAGCATGGGTGGAGTTCTGGGCCACACCACTTCAGGATGTGAGTGTCCTTGGATACATCTCCAGAGGAAAACAAAGCTGGTGAAAGGGCGGGAAGGAGTGTCCTGTAGGGAGTGGCTGAGAATTTTTTTTTGGTCTCATTTGGAGAGAAGATGGCTGAAAGGAGATTTCAATCCCTTTACAGCTTCCTGGGGAAAGAGACTAGCAGGAGGATGTGCTGAGCTCTTCTCCTGGTATCCAATGACTGGAGGGTGGGATTGGTTCAAAGCTGCATCAGGGGAGGTTCAGATTTTACATTAGGAGGCATTGCTTTACAGCAAGGGTGGGAAAATGCTGGAACCAGCTTCCTGGAGAGGAGCCTGTCAGTGTTAAAACAGCATTCGGACTATGCCCTTAAGAACATGCTTTTACTATTAGCCCTGATCTGCCCTGAAGTGGCATCACAGTTGGACTAAATTATTGCTATGGATCCCCTCCAACTGGACCTATCCTATCTTAGCCTAGCCTAGCCTAGCCTATCTCTCTTAGTCAATAAAACTATAATTTCTTTTAAAATCATCCCTTTTGTTTCTTTTTTATCAAAGCTTTTATACTTTTATATTTAGTCAGATGCTGGTGACTTGAGGATTTTACATTCTAGCTACATATTCTGAATAAACTTTCAGTTTTGCTGTTGAATTGCTGTATTTTAGAACCCGTCATTTTTTTACCTGCCTAATTTTTAGCTTAGAGGGAAAAAAAAATCAGACCAGCTTATTGATTATAATAAATGGTAATAATTGATACTTTCAGGAAGCACTTTTCCAGCAGGAGAACAAAGAAACCAGATTTTGGGACTGGGCCATGAACAGAGGCAGCAAAGAGAAAACAGACAAAAATATTTTCATTGTAGATGAGGCAGTATGGGTGTTCAATTTAGTCTTGAGATTAAGAGCAAGATAATCCCCAAATGCAGTTTGTATAGAGCAAAAAACCTGAAAGAAATAAATCAAGGAAAAAGTTATGGTCTTTGTTCAGGCATTACTGTCTCAAATAGGAAAGCAGAAGTGCTTTAAATGTAGAACATACTGTTATAGTATGTTGTATGTTCATGAAGAGATGAAATCACATAACATAAAATTCACATCTTCATTGGGATATCGTCCAGCAGGTGAAGAGGGGCAGTTCCAAATTCAATACCAAACATTTGGATGAAAGATTATGTTCCTATCACCAGAAGACATCAGACATCAAGCCTGTACTTGAGCTGTGATACAAACTTGGATATAATTTAGAGCATGCATTATTTTGTTTTTTCTCTGTATTTATTTAGTAATTAATAAGTGATGATAGTGCTTAATGAGAATCATAGAATCATAGAATTATCTGAGTCGAAGGAGACCTTAAAGGTCATCATCTAATTCCAATCCTTCTGCTATGGACAGGGACAGCTTTTATTACACAGGTTGGTCACAGCCAATTTCAGACTAGGGGCATCCACAGCTTTTCTAGACATATGATTATGTCTTTTCTGTTAAACATAACTAGGTTTTAATGAAGATAATTGAGCTGCCTTCTTTGCATGGGTATTAATATAGTATTGTCCATCAAAAAGTTTAGGGTGCCTGAATCATGCATAAAAGGAATCTGTAAGTGTTGTTTAGATTCACACATGAGCTTAGGGAAATCTGTTGTTCAGATTCCCAAAATGTTTCAGTGTCCTGTATTTAACTTCAGATGTAAATATATTATGTTTGTGTGTGTGTTTATATATATAAAGTACACAATAAGAAATGCCATTTTCTTTGGGAAGCAATTACATTGTCAATTAGCCATATCATTTAGAATAGATTTACATAAGAAAATAATTTAAATGTGATATCATATAATTTGGTGAAATCTCACAAAAAAGTCTTCTCCTTTGCTTTAATTATCTTTTCTGTGGTACTCTCTCTCCTCCCTCCTTCAACTGTGCCAGTAACTTTTAAGTTTGTTAATTGGCAGGTGTGATGAGTGAGAACACAGGATCTGTGTTGAATGATTACAAGTCCTGGGTATTTCCCTTGAAGATACACCTTTTCCCATATGCTGTGTCATTTCTGTTTACACAATCAACAGCTGACAGAGTCTAATTGCTTTCTGAGAGATACTAAAAGTCTTGGTGATGTCATGGATTCATACTGTGTTTTTCAGGATTTGCTTGACCTATAAAGAAGGAGGAGAAGAGACTTCATAATGTCTTCCTGAGGTGAACCAAGGTACCAACAAGGAATAATTGCCAATACAAAGCCACCAAATGGGTTATTTTGGGTTGGGCAAACACTACAGCTGGGAGATAAGGAGAATGTTACGCTACAGTAGAAGTTTTTTTGCTTATAATATGAGAAATACAGGATAGCTAATAGTTTACAGACATATATTTGCAGGGGTTAAACTATTTGCTGAGCTTTGCTTCTAATTGTTGATTCACTTTATCTGGCCATAAGTCTTCTTTTCCCAACTGTCTGCCCATTTATTTCTTCTTATTTTTTCCATTGCTCTTTGTAGGATCGCTCTTAACATGGAATTATGGTTAGAGCCATGCTGAATAAGCATATATTTGAGTAATTTCAAACAGGAGGGTCATGTGAATCAAAGACTAACCCATATTGGACATATATCTTAACTATGTTTGTATATATTAATGCAGACAGTGAAAACCTGATCAAATGAAAACTTCCATCAAAGTGAAACCTCTTTGAGCATCAAATGAGCACAAGTAAAATAAGAAGACAACCATAGACTGTAGCAATCAATGCTCTGGATTATAATGCAGTAAAACCTTGCTGGCCATTCTGTGTGGTATCTCTCTCTTCTTTATGCAAAGTGTGCACAGAACAAGAGAAAAGCAGCTCAGAATTATTTTGTTTTAACTCATGGAAGGGCAAATAAAACGTCAGTCATGGATATCTCTATGAAGACAGTACAACTTCTGTAAACATTATTTTGCCATAATTATTCTTTGTCTGGGCTTTCTGCTTTAGTTTTAGACACCAGCTTATATTAGAACTGAATTATATTTCAGGTGTTTCATAATAGTCTGTTTCACAGTTTTGAGTGAAAAATTATCTGTGTGTGGATGTCAGAATTCCCTAATAATTCAGACATATTCAAAATTTCATGTAATCTAAATTTAGCTAAAGAAAAATTACTGCCAAAAATCCTATTCAAAAATTCTATTCAGTAGAATAGTCCCTCATGTAATATAGCTTTACCCTGTATATGATGATTTCCAGAAAAACAAGACCTATCAGTAAATGAAAAAAGATCCTTCTGGTTTTCATTCCTGTTTAAGGAAGATAAGAATTAGAAGAAAAACAGTTGTCTAGAGAGTGAAAACAGAATTTTGTAAACAGACATGTCAGCTTAACATTGCTGCTACCTAAATGGGAAATGTACATGATATACGTACACAAAAATTGGCAGGTAAACATTGGCTTTTCCTGCCAGACCTAGAAGATGGTTGAAAGTCATGTAAGTGCAGAAAGGATGATGCTGAGTCAAACTTGATCAGCCTCGTCATTAATTGTATTTATGCTGTTTCTGGTTCTTTGAATATGGGCAGTGCCATATTGTGCCATGCATAGTCAAGTGCTCTCAAGTACTACCTCAAGAAGATGGATTTTGTCTAGAGCCTCAGATTTATGTGCTTAATTGCTCTCTGGAATTGATTAAGTTTGTTTTGAAGATACAGGTTCTGGTTTTGACGATGGAAGTGTCTTAGATTAACTGGCAGTGTCTAAGACCTTGAGCAGAATAGACCAGAGTTTCTTATATGTAATAATCAGAAATTTTCTAACTCCTTCTGAAAGTACAACATTCATTACTCTGGCTTTATGAAACTCCACAGGCAGCTAGTAATTAACACCCTCACCAAGATCAGGACTGATATGTGGGTTGAAGACAAGGCTGGCTTCTAGACATATCCTCATGCATTCGTTTTTATTTACATGTAAGAGGAAGAGGCATAAACAGATGTGCAGGAAGCAGCCTGGTGATGACTATGAGAAAGGCTGATAGAAAGTCTCTTGGAGCTGCCCATTGCCTCTTGCCCTATTGCTGGGCACCACTGAGCAGAGCTTGGCTCCCTTCTCTGACACCTTCCTTAAGATACTGACAGACACTGATCTTATTCCCTCTCAATAACCTCTTCTTGAGGCTGAACAGGCCCAGCTCCCTCAGCCTTTCCTCATAAGAGTCCAGTCCCTTAATCATCTTTGTATCCCTCCATTGGACCTTCTCCAGGAGCTTTGTATCTCATCCTGAGGAGCCCAGAGCTGGGCTATCCAGGTGTGGCCTCACTAGGGCTGGGTAGAGTGGTAGGATCACCTCCCTCAACCTGCTGACAATGCTCTTCCTAGAAGCACTGGGTTATTTCAGTAAAATATTTACTTCTCAGTAACTCAGTACCACCTCTGTAAAACAAGCATGAAAATGTCAATCTGATACATGCAGGGTTGCACAAAATCTCAGAGATGCTGCAGTCCTAGGCTGACAGGAGTGAATGCATGAGCCATCTTGGAAATGTCCATAAAGGACAGGGTGGTTATAGTTTCTACATGAGAGCTCCACAATACCTAACTTCAGCAACCTTATTTAGACACCCTGGTTAGATATTGGAACCCATAGATTCCATACCTAGTTAGTGGAGAAAAAAACTGCCTCCAAAGGGCATTTAAAAACATAACATTAGTGAAGCTCACATTCCGAACTGTCATTTGAAAAGTTGTTAATTATACAAAAATGCTATTAAAATAACTTCTGAAGATATGTGCACTTTGCATCATGTACGTCAATATGCTACAAGTTAATACCTACCCCAGGGTTTCCTTACAATGTGGCTGCTACACTAGTCTTGCCTCTTCCCCAAAGACTACCTTAGATTTGACACTAATAAGAGATTTGTATGGCTGTGCAAAAAAACAGGAACATTTTTAACTACGGAGTTTTCCCCAGCCATTTGGGTTGGTCATGAAATGTTACATTGCTTCAGTTGGTAACATCAAAAATATTCAAACTAACCTAAGTAAGATAAATATCAGGAAAACATAAGGAAATGGATAAAATGTTTTTAGCACAGCAGCATTTTGGGGCTCCCTGAGTTCCATTATGTATTTTCTGAAGTATGGCATCTAAATTTCTTGCACTTGTTCAGAGCTTTTAGAAGGCCCTTGGTGATATGTGAGGGATTTCTGTACACAGCTAACATGAACACTGAAGGAAGAATAGACCCCTTTAGTTCCCTTCTGTGTAAATCTTCAGATGTTCTGAGCTGCTTTTTGATATTCTTCAGAAATGTAGCTGGAGTATGGTTGAGAATTTCAGTGTGATAATCCCATGTTGCTAGTGATATTATAAGCAATATTAAATGTCAAAAATAACAAAAGACACACTGTCTTCTTTTTTTCCCAATTCCAGTCAAAGAAATAGTTATTCAAGTTATTCAAAGCAGCAGCACATTTCACAGGTTCTGGTAGAAATCTAACATCAGCGCTTTATAATTTTTTTTTTTTTAATGCATTCAGACTTAGCTGATTTGTACTTATTTTATACATATGTCAGGGTCACCAAAGGAAGTAAGTGCTAACCTATCTCATAGCATGTGACTTGACAGAAAATATTATAGGTCACAGAATCCAAAGCTACTGGCCACCCACTGTGCTGCATTTATTATTGGGAAACCTCATATGAAAGCTGCCATTCTGACCAAGTCTGTGCACAGAGACCCAGTAGTAGCTGTCACTCTTGGGGAAGTCAATTTGTATTGAAACTACAGAAATACAAATAACAAACAAGTTTCTGGACTGCGAAATAACAGCCTAGTTAGGGCACTTTATAAAGTATTCTTATCCACATTGAATTGGAATGAAATTCTGTGGTGTGACAAAGGGTTTATGAGTTTATGAGCGATATGGGGCTTTTATCATTTTTTTTCTTTTTTTTTTTCTTTTTTTTTATGAACACAGTTTTATTTGCATTGGTAGTGGGTGAGAAGGTTGGAACAAGAGTTAAAGCTAGTCAAAAAGGTATTAGCAAGGCAGCTGAGCAATGATGGCTGAAGTTATGGCTGTTTTGAGCTTTGCACTTTTGGAAGGTATTCAGCTGCCTTCTGAATTAAAAATCTAGCAAAATGTAGGCAGAGGATAGACAAGGAGCTGGGTATAAGAGGAAGGTGATGAAATAAAGATCAGATCTTATTTACATTGTGTCTATAATTGAGTTCTTAGTTCATCGTTTTCTTATTTCCTGGTCTACTTTGATATGTAATAAAAACCATGTCTTTTCAGAACGCTGCTAAAAAAGCATCCTGGCATGGCTTCCTGGTAGATTTTTTTTTTTAGGGCTCTGCAAGCCTTGATTTTGGATACAAATGCAGGGGGCCTGTCAGGTGCTAAGATCTAAAGTTGAATCAAGCTTCCCTTTTCCATCAAAAATATTATTAACCAAACATTATTTAAAACAAAAATATTTGTTAATTCTGTTAGATTTGGCAAGTCCTTAGAGATAACCAAAACAATAACAACAAAAAATGAAAATTTCTCTTCCGAAAATCTGTATTATTTCAGTCTTTTCAAAAGAAAACATCTTAGTTTTGCCAAATGAGAAATTTTAATATTGACCTTAGAAACAGATTTTTAGAAAGGTTTTGTAAAATATCACACAAACCAAAATATTTTGACTGACCCACTTTCTCCTCTGGCCTCTTGAGCAAATTGACAATGTTTATTTCAAGCAGATCCAGGGTGGGATTTTTCTTTTTCTTTTTTTTTTTTTTTCTCCTTCCCAACCTTTAAGTTTTGAGTGGTGTTAAATCAACTTTGATATATGTAGCTCTGCACTAAGATACCTCATAAAAACTTCCTGCTCTCAGTGTTTTATAATGGTTTTCCTGTTTTAGTGCTGGCAATTTGACCCCTTGCAGTTTGCAGTAACAGGATTAATTTTTCAGTTTAGGGCAATAGGGACTTGTGTGACATGACTTAAGCTGTAATCACACCCACCAATGAAGCTCCAGGTCTGCAAAAGCACATTTGTGTAGGGCTGACTGGATATAAGCTGCAAATATCTAGAGCACAAATATATTGTTACCATGAAGACCCTAACCCAAATTCCAAAGCAGTGTACTTTACTCCACTTACCACTTTTTGGTATTTAACTGCAATATTTTCTAGATGCTTGTCTGCTGTTCTCCACCACTATATCTGTTCAGCTCAAGTGGCTGCAGAGATTAATTTTTCCATTTCTGAAAAAGGCCTAGTCTAGTCAACAACTTTGTACATGCTTTTTGAGTTAATGAAGTATAGCAAGCACTGTTGGCTTTTCTTACTAAGCATGTGAGTGTCAGGACTGTGGAAAGAGGCTGGCTAGCAGGTGCCTTGGGACTGGGAGTGACAAGGATGCTGGTAAAATATTCATGCTTGGGACTGCTGTCAAGAACTGATCAAAGCTGCATAGGGATTGGAAGAGCAAAAAATGTGATCAAATATTGAGTCAATTAGTCACTCCAGAATACGAAACCTTAGTCAACCTGACCCAGAGGAGCACTTGAGTTTGACTATGTCTCCTTATGTTGGGAGAGGTTTGATCTTGGTGGCCTTGTGTAAGGTCTCCCTCACAAGTTATTAAACTAGTTGGCAAGTCCTTCCAGGGAAAGTGATTCACAACATCTGTAGTATTTTGTCCTGCTAATCGAGATTACCCTACAGGTGGCAAAATGTTGTACTTTAAATTGTTGAGCTGTTTTAAGTCATGGATTGCTTTTGGCTAGAGACTTCCAACAAATCTGTTTAATTCAGTATAGGCATTATATGTTCCCATAGTAGGGATAAAACTGTCCATCTCTCTCTCTTAAACAATGGTGATCTAAACGTAATCAATTTTAAACATCTGTCTTCTTCATGAAAGAAGTGTGTTTCAAAACTCCATGGTGTGTAGTGGTTGGACAGGACATACAGGAGTTTACTGGTATATGAGGCTGATTTCTCAATTGTATTCCAGGCATCTTTGTGCTGATATCATTAGGGATTTGGCTGGGCTGTTTCCTGGCATCATGCGTATGCATAGGAACAGACCTGAAGTACAAAGGTGTAATACTTTGTGTTAAATTTATATGTGAGATTAACGTGCCAACCAATAAGACTGCTATTAACTTTACTTGAATGCAGTCAAGAAAGGATACGGATGTAAAATTTTGTTAATTTATATTCCAGAGGTCACTTGATCCACCCAGCTTACTTTTTTTTTCTGTATTCATGGGATTCAGGCTTTTCTGACCCCCTCCTCTGCTCATCATGCATGTCAGGGAGGTCATAATTATAGCAAAACCTGCTGCAGTGAATTGCTTCTGAGAGAGCTTCCTAGCCTGCACTGTTGTTGAGAGGATGCTCTGTGCTGCCATCAATAGTTTTCCATATGTGGAAAGTCTTTTGATATGGAGAGTTAGCTTAGGTGTTTCGTGCTTTTTTGGCCATTGCTCAGGCACACTTATGAACTGGGTATCAAGGTTTAGCATTCCTACCACCTTGCTTTGCCAGGACTGACTTTGAGTGCTTGAAGATAGTGACTTCTTTTAGTATAGTCACGAATGCAAGCAGAATGTCCACTGAGAACATAAAATATTTAGTGAGAGTAACCCAAAAGGGGCGGATGGCTTATGCAACAGCCCTACCCCAAATTAATGTTGCACATGTATAATGAATCTCCTCTTCTGCTTTTCTCTCCAACAGAGCTACGAATAGCTTGAATTTCTAGGGGAAAAAAAGAAGAAAAAAAATCTCTAGTCAGCCCTGTGGTGCTAAAATAAATCTTTCTTTATCCTTTAAGCTATCAAGTTCCAGCTGTTCCCAGAGTTCACTGATGTGTCAGGAAGGAATTGCTTTAATACTTTCATAAAGAAATATTTGCTCATACAGACTGTTAAGCTTTGACTGTTGTTCAGGGGACATTGTCTCTCTACCACCACTGGCTGTTTCTCTAGCTCTTAAGCAGTTCACTTTGCTGCCCACCATGAGCCATCTTTTCCCAGCCAAAATGGTCATGTGTGATTTTCACATTCAGAACCCAAACTGCCAAAGTTGGATCATACCCTCATGACCTGTATAAAATCTGTTATCAATTTCCTCTAGTTATGAAATATAAATTATTAATAGACCATACGAGTCTGTTACACCAACTAAATAAAGTAATGATTTTTTCCCTTAAACAATAAAAACAAAGATATTACAGTGATTATTTTTATTCTGCAACCTAAGTGGATTAGATTTATCACTGTTGTTTCAGGTTCCACAATAATGTAGATTTATTTATTGTTAGCTTGGGTTAAAAAAGGGAAAGAGAGTTATCCAAAATCCTTCTACACACATCTGTTAGATTAGAACATTAGAAAGAGGTATCCAAAATCCTTGTACACACATCTGTTAGATTAGAACATGGGAGCTCTGGTGCTTGCTTTTTACTCCTTTGCTTGCTTCATTGCATGCAGGCTGGAGAGTCAGAATAGTGCTGGTGGGAGAGTACAACCACTGCTTACAGTGAATCATGGCAGGCAAGCACACAACTGACTGTATAGTTATGTCCTAACATAAAAATAAATGAAATAAATGTCAGTATAGATGCTACAGATACATTTTCCAAAGCCTCTTTCACAGAGATATGCAAATCTGCATGTCCTCATAAGGACTAACAAATGCATTGGGCATGTTAACTTTTTTTTTTTTTTTTTTTTTACTTTTAGAATGATGGGTTGGAAGACATTGAAGGATTGGAACTCCTGTCCCTGCTGCTGACAAACACTTAGGGGTAATAATTGCTGTAGTTTCTGTTCCTTCTCTTCCCTGTAGCAATAACATGTACCCTGACTCCTCCCCAGGACCATCAGTGTAATCTGGTTGCCCACAAGCCTGGCCTGAACAGCAGAGAGAAGAGACTCCTGGACTGCTCTGCTGCCCCAGCAGCTCCTCATGCCTCAAGCTGCTAAATGGTGACCTATTCATCTGGCTTGAGCATGGTCCTATGGGTGCTGGCAGGTTCAGAAAGACTTGGAAGATGGCAGCTGAAAGCAGTAGGATGTGCTGTTTCTACCTCTCTGCTACTACTGTATGGGATCCCACAAGTGGACACAGGTCTGTGAGACTAAGGTGTGCATATCATGAAGGAGCTGAATGGCTGAGCTAAAATTATGTGTTTGAATATTATTTTGTTAGTCAAACACTTTTTCTCAAAAGAAATAGGATTTTCTCTGGAAGCCAAGGCAAAGCTTGATTGAGTCTTAGCAGTCTCACAGGACATATTTTAATTTCCTGCCCAAAATGTCTGTGTGATGTGTGGCATGCTTTTGAGCAGAAGATGTTTTCACAGAAGATGCACTGGTGCTCCTACAATGAGCATATATATGATTTGCAAAGTACCCTGAGATGCTCTACATTCCCTATGGGAAATATTGTCTCTGGCTTGCATTTCTCTAAGTTTGGTGGATTCATTAAAAATCCTGGTCAGTTCTACATAGTGATTTTGTAGTAATGACTGCTGGTTTTCATAACTTTTTTGTATGTCAGTTAATTCTGTCCTTGTGACGGGTCAGTTCTTTCACACCAGAGTTCTCCACCATTGGCTTGACATACAAGCATTGACTCTGCTTTCTAAAAAGTGTCTAAACCACCATACATCATTATTTTCAAAGTCATACGGTCACTTTTCTGCTATAAAAAGATCCTATGAATTTTGCCTACTGTAGGCAAAAGACATAATTATCAGAATGAAATTTTTTGGTTTTTAAATAAGAATTTCTTTTTTCTTCTTATTTTTGTGAGTAGGAAAAAATCCCCACAACACCACTTTAAAAATCATCCACTTTCAATTTTGAACTACAATTCATGAATCAGCAGGAACATGTTATGGTGAAGTGTTGATAAACATTGTACATGTTCTGCTGGTTGCATTTAACACTACAGCTGATTTTTCTTAAATTTGGGGAGAAAACTTCAGGTTTTACAATTATATTTTTATGGACAATGATTTGTTCTTTAAGTATTATGCACTTGCATTGGAAGTACAGTGAACACTTTACAAATCTGTGGAGTGCACAGTCATTTTACTGAGTATGTTTACATGGAGACACCGAGTCACACCACATCCAAATTTAAACCTGGATGTGAAAGAGTCTCTGGTGGAGCTCTGAGCAGGGTCCTGGAGCTCTCATTTCTCATTGACAACACACTACACTGGACTACAATCAGTTTTACTACCTTTAGTATGCATTCCACATCCTCAGGATGGCCTGGCATCTCTGATGTGATAGCTTAAATCTTACAAGTAAATATTTATGTGAGAAACATGAGCAATTTAACTGCAGAGTTTGGGTTTCTATTTCCTTAGAAAAGACAAGGACCAAACTCTTACCAGATTAAATAAAAACCCACTTTCTTCTTTGGGTTTATGCTATTGTCTGCAAAGAATTCATACAGTGATTTGGCCTGTTTTCTGAATCATGAGCTTCTTTGAGGTTTACATATTGTTCCTGTTCCACCCTCCTCTCACCTAAGTTGAAACTTGATTTCCGTGATGTCTTTCATCTTCCTGAACAAATAGCAGTTGCTTCTGTTGTCCTCTGTAGTTTTCCCACCTGTCTTCTCTCTGTCTTGAGCAGCTGAGAAAACTAGATATGCCATTTCTGATTCAGCAGGGGTCTTATTTTCACTGTACTCACCCATTTCCCTTAGTTCTTCTGTAAACAAAAACTTCCTTTGCCCTGTCTTCCCTTATGGCATTCTGTGTTAAAGACTCTAATTCTTCTTTCATTTACATAATTATATACCATATCTGCAGTAATTTTATAGTTTCTCCAATACCTGGAGGCAACTTCAATATAAACTTTGTAGCTGGCACATCTCTTTGCTGTGCTGCTCTTTAACTTCCCATTGTTTTCTGGGACACATTGTCTTCTGCAGTCGCTCCATTGTCACACCCTTCTCTCTTTGACTTGCAGCAAGAATTCCCATTTATTCTGCTGGAAGAATGGAGTCCTTACTACTATGGATATTGCAACAGCTCTTCTTTTGGCCCAAAATTCCACAGACCCATGAGAAAAGCAAATTTGTTTATGTGTCTGCTAAATAGCTATTGCAACAAGTACCACACATTTCATGAAATGTGATGTCAAGCTGCATAAAGGCTTTCAGAGGTGGATGTTTATTAGTACTGGAGGCTGAACAGCTCAAGATGCAGGTTTGCTTCTATCACTGTTTCTTCTTCCTGTACCAAGTGCTCTGCACTGATGCTGAATGCACTCAAAGGGCCAGCACTAGTGCCTGTGGGCTTATCTGTCCTTGGGGGGAAACTAGGGCATTATTTTAATCTCTTAGCTAAGCCTAACTTCTAAAATCACAAATAAAATGTATTAGAAAATTAGCAAGGTATTTATTCCATTTGTGATACTCACTTGGCCCTGTGGTTCTGCTCTCTCCTTCACATACTGCATAGTGCCTCATTTTGGAAAATGAACTTCACAGGGAAGTGTATCCTGGTATCTTGAAGAGAGTCAAGAGGAGAGAAGGTCCCAGTCCCATCTATTTCTTTGACACCACTGTCAACCATGCCATAATAGTTTTTATATCACTCCTTGACAATGCAAGAGTCCAAACCTTTTAAAGATAAATGTTATCCTGAGATGAAGTGTTATAGTCAGTTGTTTTGTGTTTAAAGATCCTATCATTATAAAAAATATTGTAAATTATGATTTCTCTGTTAGTCTTTTGGATTGTTAATAGAATAAAATTTTCACGGGATAGATTCTTTCACCTTTTAGGGGGTCCTAAAAGCTGTACAAACAACATACAGGAATTGCTTCATTCTGTGCAGAATTGCAGTCATCTCCAGACTAAAATACAGTAAAAATTTACCATTTATGTATAATTTTTGAAAGAGCATTATGGCAAATGTCATTGCAGTAGAACTGCAAGGGGTACTTTGGTGTGCAGATGTAAATTTCTGGTTGGAAAATGATGAGGACAGCTGAGCAGTCTCCCAAAACTGCAGCATGGAATTGTCAGTGTTTCTGAGCTCATTACATCTTGTGTCCTCCAGCATCATGCTGCTGTTTCTACTCAGCTCTGACTCAGAAAGGAGAATGTCACCTTCTGAGTCACGGGTGTCCTCTGTATTCTTGGGTTTCACTGGAAATTTTTAATGCATGCAGAGGTGTAATGTGGAGTCAGACCAGCTTGTACTGTAACACAGAGGGACCACAGTTAGTCCCAATTGCTTTGTGAATAAGCCTAATGCACACTTTACCAGGCAGAAGCAGGACTGGATTGTGTCTGCAAGGCTCCCCTTTCAAAAACGACCTCTCTACAGCCTGTGCCACTGTCCCCACAGTCTTCAACTTTTCTCTTAAGGACCTAGGCTACTAGCTTTAATTTAGGTGGTGTAGAACATATTGCTACTCAGCAACTCACTGAAAGCTGTGATCTACTGTCATTATTTCATTTCAGTGCCTCATCGGCTCCTGATGTGCTGGCTGATACATTAATAATGTTTTTCAGATGCATTTATCACTCCCAGGCTTCATGCAAATGTTATGGGGACTGCAGCTGGTTTGCAAACCAGGTAGAAAGGCTGAGTCTGAGCTTTGCAAGCAGAGACAGCTGCAAAGAAGGATTTAATCTTAGCCACAGGCTGAAACCATGACTGTTAGGTTAGAGATGTAAAAGGTCAGTGCTTTTGAGATGAAGGCAATGGCCAAATGACAAGTGGTGAATGTGTGCAGAGAGGAATCCTAGGGAACTTAGGGACTTGTATACATTGGCTGCTTAAACCCAAGGTCACTTGATATGTAAATTCACTCATTTTACCACTTTGAACAGGAAGTGTTGTTTTATAAAATGCTAAATTTTAATCATTTGACCTAAAATCTCTCTCACTGTCAATGAATGATGGATTCAGTGGGTAATTGCACTAATTTATTTCCAATAAATTTCAAATTAAAATTATATACTGAGGAGAGACTTGATTTAAAATCTTGTTGTTTTGTCCCTCATTTGAAAACTTGTTTGCAATTAGTCAAGCTGTCAGGTACCCAGGGAATGTGTTTGTTTGTTTATTTATTTATTTTTATTGAGGAGTTGTGGGGGAAGGAAAGCTATTTCTGTAAGCAGGTGGGAATGCCTCTGGTAATCCTTTTGTACAGAATGTTTCAAATCATAGTTCACCATGAGATAACTTTTACATTTTGCTTTAGTATATTTTTTCCAGCTGTACTAGTGTTAATCACAGGTCATTTAGTAGCTGCAAGTCCTTTTAAAAGGAATCAGGGGCCTGAAAGTAAATGTAATCTTTAAATCCTGCCTCTCATCCTTCCCTCCCCAGACCTGTGAGCATGGAGTTTACTTCATGTCCTCGGGACTCAGCTGGGGCTGGTGCTGAGCAGGGGCTGTGTGTTGGGCCAGGGCCAGAGCAGCATAGCAAGGTGTGATGCTGCAGTCCTTGCCTAACAAGCCTCTTGGCCACAATATTTATCCAGAGAGTTAGAAGATTAGATTAACTCTTTTATTTTCCAGGAAAGCACTCTTCCTGCTCATTAGGGCTGCATCATCAGCAGGGACAGAACAGGAAGATTCTAAGGGAAAGCAAACTTACCTCACAAGCAAGAAACTCACTCGTCTTGCACAAGGGTTGTATTTCATTGCCTGTTGATATATGACTGCAAATGTAATTCACTCCATGCAAAAATACAGAAGTCATTCTGGGAAGGGCACAGCAATCTCTCCCACCAGTGGCTTTACCACAGAGGTACTCTTTTCTCTGCCTCAACCCCTTCCTTGTTACTAAGAATTCTTTTTTCCAGAATTGTTGTTACCGGATTTTTTTTTTTTTCCTTTTTTATCCCCCTGTTCATTTTCATGTTATATCTGCCCCTGGCTGAGGGATCACTTTATAGTACACTTTTGTATAGCAGTCTGGAGTAAAATTTAAGCTATAAATTTTAAAAAGCACAAAAATCATAGGGATGTCTTAAGACATGGTCAAATAATCACTGTCCACAGTGTTTGAATTGTTTTTGCCTTGTGTTATCTGCTGCTGCCCTTAAAAGTCAGAAAAGCTGGGCTTAGTTTCAGGTGGTTCCCAATCCATCTGAAGCCATCAGGGTTAAGTTGGACCAGGAATGCAAAACATGTTGAAGAATGCAGAAGCCTCTATGGGTCAGGACTGCCTTCTAGAACACCACGGCCTGTATGATGTAATGAAAGGGTTATCAATTAATATAAGAATCTTCAGTTCTGGAAAAGAGATGAAAACATGTAAATAAACCAACATACAAGTGAAAAGAAGGGAGAGAGAAGATGGATTTACACCCTGCTGAATTCTTATTGTACAACAATCTAGAAAGCAACAAATAGATGAAAAGTCATGGGCTTTCATTGTCCTTATAACATTAATGAGAAAATGCTGATAGCAGTTGCAATGATTTTAAATTTGTAGTCAGACATTTAGAAGAGGGCTATGTAAGCTTGCTTAGTCTTAGTGCCAGAAATTGCTTTTTCTTACTGCATATCAACAAAAAAGGAGCTCCTTTGGATATATTCCCTGGCAAAATCATCCCATTGAAGGCAAGATACCTTTCTGAATTGCAGAATGGCCTCCTTAAAGCAAATGGGCCATTAGTGATTGAATTCAGTCATCCAGATGATAGCTCTAGCTGGCATGGGGGCTGAGTGCCGTGACAGATTTTACACTGTGTCATGGCAGTCATCAAGAGCTCTCCAGAGACAAAGAAGGAGGTGCTTGCTGGGTCGCCCTGAGAGATGTCTGCATCATGCCTAGGTACGTGCTAGCTGGGATGTTGTTAGTGGGTGTGATGCTGCAGCATGTTGGCTTTCCTGCACATCACAGCAGCCATGAGGGATCTGCCTACAAATGGGCAGTGGGGAGGAGAGAAGCCATCTCCTGTGTAACTGCACTTTTGTGGTTATTGTTGCAGTGTGATTTCATGGTTTATCCCCAAACCCTAGGTTTCCCCCTGAAGCTGTCCTCCCAGGTGTGTCAATCACTCCTCCTTTCCCCACCCTGACCCCTGCTGAACACTGTGTATCACTCCTGGCATTCCAGAAGTGCATCGAGTGATTGGGCAGATTCAAAAGATGTCCTCCACCCCCGGGGGACATTGGGCCATCCAGGTGTCCTTTGTCCCTTGAGACCTCCTCTCCCGTACCTGGTTGGTGGGCTCCTTATCCCTTCCCCCTGCCCCTCCCCCAGGTAAAACAGAGGGGAACCATGCGGTCCGGAGAGTTCTGCTTGGAGCTGTGACTGGATTCAGAGGCCTGCAGGCCAGAATAAAAGCTCTGGATTAAACCCTCCACCAGAACCGACTCCTTTCCTTCACCATAGCCTTACAGGATTCTCCGGCAGCGGGAAACCTGAGGAGCAGGACCGCTGTGAGAGGGAGCTCCATCCCGCCACCACCTGAGCTTTGGCATGCCTGAACTTGTCTCCATGCACCCAGCTGCAACATCCAGCTAGCCAAAAGTGTCTCTGGGGTGAAACACCACAGTCGCCGCTATTTGGTCCAACAAATTGTCAGGGCCAGACAAGCCAGGGCACGTCCCATTCTTGATATTGGTACCACCAATAGTTATCTCAGCCCTCTGAGGGTCAGCCACCTCTGAATGGGCAGTGACTGCAGCACGGGGGCGGGGGTCATGATGGCCTGAGCTGTTCCTTCACGCCCTTGGTGCTTTGTAAACGTGTACCTGGAGCATCAATCACAGCAGACCCATGTGTCTGCCCTATGATCACTTTCTGGGAGACAGCTGCCCATTTATTTCTATTGGTTTGCTTGTCTGCAGAGTCTGGATTTATTGACACAGGTGAAAAAAACCCAAACTACACCTTTTCATAGAATGGTCATTTTGATTTAAACCCAGCCACTTAGCCAGTGCTGGCAGGCAGGTCTAGAAGGACAGGAGAAACTGAGAGAGCAGCAGCAATCAAGAGGACCTGTGGGGAGCAAAGCAGCCCCAGTCAGTGCCCTCCTACCTTCAGGTTATTTCATCAGCCTTAGACTAGCAGCAGAGAGGTTATTTTGTCTACCTGGAGACATGGATTGATGTGCCTCGAGGGATGTGCTGCAGGAGAGAAGTTTGAGATTACTTACCTCTGACTGTTTCTGTGATAAAGTGCTGCAGAATCAGAATTGCCACTGACTAAAAAACATGATAATTCAAGAAATCTGCTGGACAGTTTCAAAAAATTCACACGGTTATCTGTGTCTGAAGAGGGGCAGATCCTGACTTTGTAAGGAAAGCATTGAATTAAAACCTGCTAGGAACCAAATCCACTTGCTATCTACATAGTAGACACAGAGACACACACCGATACTTGTTCTGCCTGAAGGGTAAACACAAGGCTGTCATCTCTGGAAAGTGCAAATTTTAAAACTAGTAAGTTAGTGGAGGAGATGCTGGGTAACCAACATGTAAACAGTGCTGTTGGCATCCTAAATTCACATTTTATAGCTGTGATATTAACATAGGTGGGCTACAAACAAAATCAGAGCTTGCCTTACTGTGATAGTGACAGTTTCATATTATCTGTTTTCTTCAATTTGAATACACAGGCCAACTGGACTTCCCAATCCATTCCTACGTATTTTCTAATTTGACAACGAAATTATTCAATTGAATAAAAATATGAATTTTTGTAAAATATATTATTTTATCTCTTTTGCTTGAAAGTGCTTATTTAAATAGCCATAGACTTTTGGATCCAACAGATTTGGAAAAGAAGAGCCAGCCATGAAAAGCCACCATTTCACCACAAAAATCTTCATGTTTTCTTTCTAGGCAACAATTGGCTCTTTGTGGACGATAACTGCTCTACAGATGTAGCTCTGCATTGTCCTCTTAGGCAGCCTCCCTCTCTAGGTGTGATTGTAAGTTAACATGCTGCTGTAAAATCTGGCTTGGGCTGCCAGGTCTTTGATTAGAAACAACCTGAAAGACTGAGCTGGATCAATAGAGTCAGTTTTAATTAGGGTGTAATAGTGAGTGTCAAAAGCTGCCAGACTCTGACTCAAAAAGAATAAGAAAGGATCAGGAGCCACCCTCAAAGATGAGTAAAAAAGTGAGTCTGTAGTAGATGGGCATTTTGAGAGAAATGAGAATATCATTGCTAAGGTTTAGGAAAACCAAACAGCAGGAAAGTCGGCAGCACGCAGTCTGGGATCTTGGCATAAAAATGACAATAAACATTTTTCCCAAGTTGTTTTGTAGATGCTGAGCGTATTACTGGTGAAATCAGTAGCACCTCAGCCTGGGTCCTTTTCTTGGTGCAGAGTGGCTGCCTTCAGGTTATATTAATCTAAAAAGACAGAAACATTAGATAGCACCAGAACATGAACTGAATTTTGATAAGTGTTTGCTTTTAAAAGGTTATACAGAATTTGATTGCAATCAGCAGCTCAGGGTATGCTAGTCAGTTTCAGACTGCTTCCATATGCTATTTGGCTATAGGTACCTGCATAGTCAGAATTTTAGTAAGCAATTCAGATGTTCATACACAACTTTTAAGGGCCTGATTTCAGTCCATCTCCTTGATGAAAGTTCAGGTATTTCATTAGTCATTAACCCAGTTCTCTAGTAATGCCAAAGCTTTGCCTTTTGGCATATTTCTCTGGCTATGATATGGCTTTTCTGATAGAAAGTTCTTGCAATCCTTTGTAAAATATATGTTGAAATATTAACCCATACTTCATTTTTGCTATGTTGAAACAGAATCTCTCACAAGTGCACTTGGAATATTATTTCTTTTAACAAATACTTTAATGTCTTTTAATGATAAAGCTTTTATTCTACATGGCAGTATTGGGGCCTTATTTACCTTATGTTCTGTTGTCCATTAAAATTCTGCCAGAATAAACCAAATCTTTATTTGCCATTATTAGTAAGTATTTGGAAATTAGATCAGAGTTTGGGTGCTTGCCCCTAATAAGAAAATAAGTAGATAATTATTATAATTAATCAAAAGGCAAATACCTTGAATAGGTTGGGAATTTTATCTTACTTTACAAAAAGTAAGAGAAATCGAGCAACTAGATGAGCTCCCAGCCAAATGGTTATCATATTATAACCACATAGGTCAAATTGTTTGCCTAACCACTTTATATTCAAACATACACACAGAATAAAAATTTTCCAGTTTAGAGGAAAACATAATGTCTTAAATGTCTCAGAATAGTCTATATTTATCAATTTTCATGTAGCTGGTGTTTTATGGTATATTTTTATATTTGACTGTGGACACGTGTCCTTTCATTAGCTGCAGCCATGTTGCCTTAAAGAAGTTTTTGATCTTTAGCTTATTCTCAGGCACTTATTGCTGCTGCTCTTTTGGAGACTGCAACTTCCAATCTGCTGGTAGAGCTAATTGTGAAACTCTACCCATTTCAGTCAAACTAGGTTAGCAAAGATCTAATATTTAAACTTTGACAACTCTAATGAATTAGATTACCTTGAAGGAGAAGCAAAGCAATTGTATTGCAAATATCTGTCTGTCTCCCTCTTGCCAAAAATTTCTGATGTCCTCAACCAGACCAGACAGAGAGCCTGAAGAGTCAAGCTTTGTGAAATTCTGTGGCCAGATATCAATTAGCTTATAATCTCCTTTTTTTTACTCTGCTGACTTGCAAGAAAAAGAAAAGTTTAACAGTACGGTTAAGTGAAATATGAATAACGCTTTTTCACATATACAGGGTGGAGGGGAACAGTAGTGAACCACGTAATGGAATAAGAACAAATGGAAAAAGCTCCACATAAGCTTAACTCCATCAAATTAGTCTCTGGTAACAGCAGTGAGTCAGGTAAAATAGTAACAGGTAAAATAACGAAGTTTTCTCCAGAACAGGAGGAGCAGAAGGAGAATTAGCACCCATTTTTTCAGATGGAGAAAAAAAAAAAAAAAAAAAAAAGTTTTCTTCTTGGAAAAAAAAATATAGCAAAGGAAAAGTCAATAGTAGGCAAAGTAGCATCACTAGGAATGCTTGAAGCAAGAACTCTACCCAGGAAGTTAACAATGTGAAATGCATGGTATCATGTACTTAAACTTTTCAGAGGGCTGCAGAAGCCTGCCTATGGGAGCTCACCACTGCACAAGGCCTTGAAGGTTTTTCCATCTGTAATATGTTCTGAGTTTTCCCTGTAAATTTTTGAACAATTAGCATAGCAGGGAAAAATGGCAGCAAGATGTTGTAGCATGGCAGGTGATATTTATATTTTTTTGATTCTGATTGATAATGGCAAAGGGCTAAATCCTGCCCCTTTTCACACCATGTTCTGTATCCCATTGGAGTAATGTCAGAATTATTAACGAAATTTCATTCTTTTCCAAATTAGCAGAACTCATTTTGTGGTGTTAGCAAAACAGAGTAGAGGTCAACAGGGTTTATGAGAGGAAGGGAAGAGTAGGCTGAGAAACCACAGGGTAGGGACAAAAGCAAGCAAGCAACAAATCAGACTAGGACCAAGAGTAACCTCAGTGCAATGCAAACTGGAGAAACCCAGCACGAACAAAATGGACAAGAAATCCAGTGCTCTGTGACAGGCCACTTAACTCACTGAATACAGCATATTTTAGGTTAGTTCCCTGTAATTATAATTATTATTTCATGACAGGTAACTAACATTGGTCCTGCATTAAGTGTTTTGTGTAACGTTACACTGTTATAGCAATATGCATGTGCTTTATAAAGCTTTATGCATTCATCAAGATTTCACCCAGGTGAGGGGTTGGACAGGAGGTGTGGGCCAGGTGCTGAGGTCAGAATTTTGTAGTCAGGATGAGAGCTGTTGAGCTCAGGGGCAGGGAAGAAGCAATCAGAGGGTGAAAACTGGGCTAGTTAATGGAGGCCACCATGATACTGTGAGAACCATAAGCACAGGAAAACTATAGAGAAGGGGAAATTTATGAACAAACTGCTGCAGTAGAGCCCACCACTGCAGGACTCCTTGGGTGAAATTGTGGCTCTTTTGAAGACATGGAATCGACCCTTGAATTTAAAGTAGCAAGAATGCCCCCCCCTTTCCTATTGACACTACTTTGTTTGCCTGCTAAAAGAGAAGCACTGTTAGGTTTTGCTAAGTTTTGTATTTCCATTTTTCAAATCTTCAATAAATTATAAAAAAATACTTTTTTTTTTTAAATTGAAAGCACATTAAATTGTTGAGTGATTATGTATGGATCACACCCTTTATGAAAGCTAAGCACTGAAAAACAAAGAAACAAATATAATAAATTCTTATACTTTGCCCATTTAAAACAAATGCATTATATATAAAGTGGAAAAGTGAATATATAAACTATATATATAATATATTATATATATAACTTTTTCACTATAAAGTGAAAAAGCATTAATTCTCCATTGCAAAAAATATTTGCTGTGTCATGACCTAGGCTTTTAGTATATAATTTTCATTTTGCCATCTAATATTTTTAAGTGACAACATTGATAAGGAAGCCTCCATTAGTAAACTTTGTTTAAATAATTTCATTCTTTCAGAATGACTTTTAATCTTTAATTAACAGGAAGACCTTGATAACAGAATGGGTCAGGTCATTGGCAAGAATAGGTAGAAACCAGGTATTTCAATTCAGAATTATTTTTTGTCACTTACACTGTCCTTTTTTAATTAGAAATTTTCAGAAATAAAAGAATCTAATCTTGAAGTATTGTTGTTTGTTTCAAGAGATTATTGGAATTGGATGGTTTTCCTTCTGTCTGAGCTAAGAATTTTGATACCCAAGCTTATATCAAAATATAGCTGTCTTGAGTATGAATGTATGTCTGTAATGCTGTGATTACCTGTAAGACCCCCCCACACATTTTTGTCTTATTTGTCTGACAAATCCCTCTTCTAACTGAGGAAAAAGAAAATTATGAAAAATCTTAACTGTCACTTAAATCTAAATTTCTCATTTTTGTGGTTACTAATGGGAACAGAATGTTGTGTTGTTTAAACAAATCCCTAGAGACTGAGATAAAATGCTTCCAAAAGAATACGGATTACTCCTGTTAATCTCAATGGCATCTTAACTGTGATATAAAGTAAATTGAGTTTTGCTGTTTAGCCTTTCTTACATAAGAAGAAAGTTAAAAAAATGCCTATCAACCAAATTGATAGGGATAAAGTGAAAAATGAACAAACGAATGACACGATTATGCCACTACCTGTGGAACTTGTCTACACATGGTTTCAGCATGCAAGAGAAGAATAAAGAACACAGGAGGATTAAAAATTGAAATACACATATAAAAAAGAAAAGTCACCACTGACCTAAATGTGAGACAGAAAAATATAAATAACATAATTATCCAGTAGAAGGACATTTTTTTCTCAAGTTCTTTTGATTCTTGAAGTATTAGCTAAGATCAATACAGGTTGAGAACACCTGTAAGTGCATATTCAAACTATACCCCTAAAATTAAGACAACTAAAGGAAATGGAGGTCAACTTATCCCAATATTTAAATACCAAAAAATTCTGATGACAGCCTTTAACTCCCAGAATTTCTTAACTGAAAGGTGAACAAGTATCTTCACTGAACCAAATAAGCTACTCTGTATTTAAGGCAGAATTTGCTTAGTAAGCTTGACTACATAATTGTTGTCCAGAATGATTTCTCATTTGTAATCTTTGCCAAGAGTTTCCGATTAAAATCCTGTGGACCTCATTAACAAGAGAAAATTATGTCAGCTTTTCCACTTTAGGAAAATTATAAAACTCTTGTGTAAACTAAAGTGAAAACTTTCCAGATTGAAGAAAGGATCTTTTTAATGTGCATAAATTCTTCAGTCTGTGTATTAGGAAAAGGTTCTTCACCTGGAGGGTGGCTGGGCAATGGAACAGGTTCCCCAGAAAAATAGTCACAGCATCAGCCTGACAGAGATCAAAAGCATTTAGACAATGCTCTCAGACACATGGTGTGAATCTTGGGACTGACTTGTGCTAGACCAGGAGGTGGACTTTAATGATCCTTGTGGGTCCCTTCCAACTGAGGATATTCTGTGGTTCTATGATTTTATGATTCATTCAAGCCTGACGACATAAAATTATCAAGGCAATGACACTTTCCTGCAATTAAGATCTTGAGATCTTCATCCAGAATCTCTGTTCATACTGCTATTAGGGTAATAAGATATTTAATAATACTTATTAAAAATAAAATTATCAATATTGTGAAGTAATTTATTGAAATATTCTCCTGCGGGCCCCACCCTCGTGCACAACTTCACTCATGGATAGGTCTTCTCAGATTGTATACTTACTTGTGTCACAAAATACATTAAAAGTGAATAAAAAGAATCTTGAGACTACAGAAAGCCCATGATATCTCCAGGTTTCTAGAGCATATGGAAGCTACAACCGTTTGTACTTTACCTCTACCCTTGCAACTGATATTTCATTAATGCAACAGGACTCATATAGCAGTGTATTTTATGTTACAAGAGTATCATTTTGCTTAATTCAAAGGAAAAGATACATCTTTGTATCACATGTATTGAAATTTAGAGCATTGCTTCATTTTGGAAAGACCTCAGAGATAACCTGGAAGTAGGGAGATGGAGGACAACACTGAGCTTACTCATCAATAGCTTCTGACCATGCACCTCTAATCATGAAATTCAACACGCTGAATTAAGTGCCCAACTCCCCAAGGCTGAAACATTTCTGTTCTCTGGAAGCTGACAGGCAACAGATGAATATAAAGAGTTCCTTCACTTCAATGAAAGCTACTTCTACACCCAGTGGAAGTGGCAAAGAGAAGGTCTCTGAACCTGGTTCCTAAATCAGGTTTTGGATGCAAATGTCTGTGATGGACCAGTAATCTCTTGTTTGTCTCACAGTCAGGTTACCACAGGTTGTAAAGCAGAGACTCCTGTTATATTACTTTATTGCATGTGATTTGAAAAGCAGTCTCAGAATCTGCACAATTCAAGGTGACTGTATAAGCCTGAAACCATTTATAAAAGAAACAATGATTGGTTTTGAAGATCTGCCACAGACCCAGAATATTTTACTCCATAGATCCATATACTGCATACATAGATATACAGCATACTAGTGTTTCATTTTGATCATTTCCCCAGAGGCTTTGACAACCTCCAGGATGTTAATAATTCCACACTAGGATTCAAAGAATTGGGATGAGATTCAATATTCCACCTTGGTCCTTTGAAATTGTTGCTCTTCTATTTCCTAGATTTGGTTGCTTTTTCTTTTCTTCATTAACCCTTGGTCTGTGCTGAAGTGTATCACTTCCACTGGCAATTCAATGCGAGAGGATTCCCCATTGTCAAAACTACTCATCTAAAGTAAATGGAAATCATTCCCCTCACACAGAATGTTTTTAAAACTAGAGATATTGATTATCATGGTTTCAAAATCAATGGAATAAGATAAAAGAACAGAGACTGAAAGAAAATCAGTCCTTGGGAAAAAAGAATTTAATGCTCTACATATTTGTTTTCAAAATATTCTGATCACCTCATATATATCAATAATTTTGAGAAATTGATTTCATTGCTTCTGAACTTTCCATTGTCAGCTCCTCAATGGATAGAACACAGAGGTCTAGAAACAAATGTAGTTTTCAAGGCAATCACAACATATAACCGACATTTCTTTGTTCGCAGATTGAATTCTCTTCCCCTTCCCCAAATAATGACAACATTTATAAGGATGATAAAGTGTTACAAGGATAATTAGGAGTTCTCGTGGCCTCAAAGCATCCTGCCTATATCAGCAATTAAGTCACCTTCCTTTTAGGGGATCAAGCACTTGTATCTGTTTTCATGGCCTTGAGACATACAATCTGTATGTCAGGCTCATTGAGAAAAACTATAAGACATGTTCCTTCCTTCACTCCTTAAAAATCGCCTATATCTCCACAAATCAGTTTATTTTGAGGCCTTTTACACTAAACCAACAATTGCTGTCCATCTTTTGGACTTATGGTATTTTTCTGGAGGTGTGGGTAATTCTAGATGTCTTAGATATCTTCAGAAAGAGAAAAAAATTCTCCACGTCTTTTAGATTACACGCATCTAAAAAACTCCTTTGCTAAGGCCCCAAAACCTTCCCAGTACTTCAATAATTTTAAAACTGGAAAAGCTCCTTCCTAGATCAGAAATGCTGAATACATCCCAGTGCTTGTCGCTGCACAGTTATCTTGCCCATTACACAGGCAGCACAGCATGGCACAGAAAATGGGGTGCTGATCTTTCCTACAGGGGTCAAATTGTAACAATATAACAGAATTAGGTGGACATTTCAGCTCTAGGTCGTCTTTGTTGGGCAGAACTATGTCATGTGAGCAATATTCTGGTAGTCTGGTGCTGCTTTTGCAATTTTATGCCACAGCCCTATGGATTAATTTACTCTATCCCTAGAAATTTTAGTACTGAAGAAAATTCAGGCTGATTTGGTAATGTCAGCTGCTAAAAATCACAGGTACTCTGTGAACTAGTTCATAAAACTCTGGTCTCTTTTCAGGAGGTTGTGCCACCAGCATTTGACTTGTCACAGCAATGGGAATTCAGATCTGCTTGAGCTTGGCACCAGAACCAAGGCGGCTTTGTGTCTTGGAGCAAAAGTGATGTCAAGGCAGGTGTCCTAGCTCTGCCTGTGGATGAAGTTGATCTTCCTTTTCCAGCAAGTAATTGTAAATATAGTTGCAAAGGAGGACTGTAAAAATACAATCCTCCCTTGCCCCAGCAAGATATATATAACTATGTGCTGTTGAAGAAGGGGACATCCCAAATGACAATGGGATGGGAGACAGATAGATTGATCTGTCCACATATCCATACATGATTATTTATCCATATGTATTTTTTCCCCTCTGTGACCATACTCCAGGCAGCCATGGCACCTTTTTCTTCTAGGAGTGCTAGCTATCCAATTTGCTCTGCATCAGGGTTAACAGCCTGCCTGTGTATAGTTTTTGATCTTTCACAGATGCTATCTACCCTTTACCTCTCAAGTTGCTCAGCTGATCAAAAATTTTGTGAGACCTTCTGAAGTCACTGAATACTTGAGAGCTCCTGTATTTTCCCTAGCTGGTTGTAAATGTAAAAATAATTTTAAAAAATAATAAAAAACCTTTTTTTTAAAAAAAAAAAGTCTTTTTCCTTTTCTTCCCTCGACTCTGATGGACAGGGTGTACGGATCAGAGAGGCAGCCGGGGCGCAGGTGGGGATGGAATGTGCTGGAGTACGTGCTGGCGATGCCCCAGGGATTCTCTGGGGACGCGCAGGGAATGCTCTGGGAATGCGCTGGGAATGCGCAGGGGATGCATTGGCGATGCACAGGGGATGCAGATCCGGCTGCGCAGAGCGGGGCTGGGGCTCTGCCCTCCAGCGCCGGCCTACCTGTCACTTCCAATGACTTGTTGTGCAGCTGTTTCCGTGCCGGAGCAGCATGGCCTGCAGGTGGCCTGGTAGCTGTCTCCAGAGCTGCCGGGGAGCTGCCGCTGTGTGTGACCTGAATGGCAGCGCTGGCTGCGGGCCCTGCTTTGCATGCAGCGTGCGTGAGCAGGAGGCTCCGAGCAGCCCTGCTGATGTGGCTGTTGTATAGCACTTATTGCTTCAACACATTTAGACACAGCACCTCTGTAATTTGTCTCGACGTGATATCATCTTTTGTCTCAGCAAACTGACCCTTTTATCTGTCTTAGTTCTGCTTTCTCCAGCTCTTTCCATTCCATGCCAGCAGTGACAACGGGAAACAGCAGAGGAGGGAAGAAATAGCATATTCAGGTGGTGATAGCAGATATAATAACTGAATTCAAAGTTATTCACTGTTTTGAGGTGTTTGTGGATCTCTTGTGGGTGTTTTGTTTTTGGGTTTTTTTTTTTGTTTGTTTGTTTGTTTTTTGTTGTTGTTAGTTTTCTTTTTTGGTTTTGGGTTTTTTTTTTTGGTTTGTTTGTTTTTAGTTTTTTTTTTTTTTCAGTTGAAGCATATGTCCATCTGTAAGGAATTCTGCCAGTATTACCTAACTCTTCTTGCTTAATTCAGCTGTTTGAAAATTACAGTGAATCTCACTTAGGAGATGCCATATAGGGCCTATATTATAGTTCCTCCTTTCAAGCAGCACTTTGCATAATAGTTGCTCTTTTAAATATTTGGGTTTAGTTCACATCGTTGCTTTGCACTTATAGCTAAAAATACTGAGACTGATGTAAGTGGTGCCTGTTCCTGAAGGGGATTTTCTATCCCCTTCTGCTCATGCCCTGCTCAAGTACATCCTACTCTTCCCCAAAACAGGAGTCACTGGAGAGCAGCAGAGACTGACTATCACACTGAGGAATTTCCTTTTTGCAGTAAGGACAATTTATTGTGTCCGTGTCAATGCAAACATTGTGAAAATGCTACAACTTCAGTCATCTCTGCTTCCCTCTCCTGTTGACCCGAGACACTGTGTGGGAAATGAGAGGAGCTCAAGAAACCAAAAGAGGCTTTCATAAAAGCAATTGAAAAGAGTCTTATTTAGCAACTAAATCACGTAACACAGTAGATAAATAAAGAGTAATGCAATACAGGTTTAGCATAGAAAATTAATATGCAATTGTGCCAAAAAAAAATTACCAATAATGATAATGCTAAAACAAAAGAGAAGAAAAAGTAAAAAACAGAGGGAGAAGCTGAAGATCAAAATTAAGATTATTTCAAAAGATCTAAGAAAAGAATTGAATGTTTGAATGTTCACCTAACTTGTATTCAGAAAGAAAATTTCAAGGAAAGGTTGAACATGGAACGCTGATACCCTTTTTGGTTATCTTGGTCAAGAAACAGAAGTTTTCAATCTATGCAAATCAGTTGGATATAATCAATCCATGTTATCTCAGATAAAGACAGAGAAAAAAATTGTCTTTGTTTCAGTTGGATATAATCAATCCATGTTATCTCAGATAAAGACAGAGAAAAAAATTGTCTTTGTTGGCTACTTGCCAACCAAGCTGCTTCTTTTTACCCAAAGAAAGTCCCATTTAGTCTCTGTCTTGCACCTCTGACTTTTTCTCATCCTGTAACTTAGCTTAATGCTAAATTGACCTAAACTGCCTTTAATATTAGCTAATGTGTGTTAAGCCATTATTCATATACTTACCCTGTTATATTTCTTGTGTTTATTATATGTGATATCCTATATTATCAGAAACTAAGTAGTACACTGAGACCAGCTAAAAGAGTGAGGATTAAATGATAGCTCTTTGCTATTCCACAATGGTCATTTTAGGATTTACCTTGGATGGTTAACAATAATCATCATCATCACCATCATCACAGATTTTTATCACTTTAATTTTGGGGTTTTTCCCTTCTCACTGTAAATTGGTAGTTTGTAGATAGAATTTTAAAAGGAGTACCACAGGTTTTTGTGGCACATTCTTCCTCCCTTTTTATAGAGGGTCTATGAGAAATGTCAAAGCAATTATCAGCAGGTTACAATAGTGTTAAGGAGGTGGTCTTGAATAGTTTATATGGACCTTTTTTCTTTCAACCATTCTCCAATACAGTAGGGGCTGAAAATAATATGAAAATGGCTCAAATAAACAGGATTACTGTGATAAAAAAGTTATGAGTATTATATCACATATAAAACTGTTAAGGGCTAGTATGTCCAAATACTAATTTCCAGGTCTTGGAGGGGAAAACCTTTTTTCCCTCACCTTTCTTCTCTCACTTTCTCTGTCTCTACCTGCTTATTTCCACTGTATCAGAGAATTTTGAATTTCCATATTTAAGTTTAAGTAGTGTTTTTCAGCCCATTTTCTAATCAAGGGATGAAATTCTGATTGTCTCTAGGCAATGTTATGCTCGTCTGTGTGATTGCCAGAGTCTAAAGCCAAACTGGAAATTATAGAATAATAATATAAACTGGAAAAAATCCCATGTAATTCCTATCCCCAAAAAGCTACATAGACATAGGAAAAAAAATTATTGACATTTGCAGATCTAAATGTAACTGAATCTTGTGCATCAATTTTATGTATTAATTTGAAATATTGAATGCACTTGGAAAAACTGAAGCTGATAGAGGAAAAATACTATGCTGGTATTTTGGGATGAGAAAGCGTGTCTGAGTGGCAGCAGGAAGTGGGTCACGGGCAAGCAGAGTTCAATAAACAAAAGCATATGTGCCCTGCAGTGCCTCTTGCCTTTCCCTGGAGCAGAGTCTGGGTAGCGAACCTTGGCGGCGCAGCGCCGGGCCGGGAGTGCGCACTCCTGACCTTTAGCAGAGCACAAAGCTGCTGACAGCGGGCACCTCCGAGGCTCAGAGATGCCCTCTTGCACCGGCTCCTGGCGCTGCTGGAAGGGGGAGGTGGTGAGGACCAAGTGTGTCATCCCCAGCCCCTGCTCTGCAGGATGATGGGAAGAAGCTGCAGTTTTCTCCCTCTCTCCTGGTCCGCTTCAGCTCTTCAGTGCCTTTTGGAAGGATTTGCCTGCATTTGTTCAAACAGTGACTCTCCTAAGGGAACTCCAGCTGGGGAGGAGCAAAGGTGCCGGCATCACCTGTCTCCAGGCTCCTGGCCTGGATGTGACAAGCATTTCTATACCTCTCCCGTGGCTCCATTGCTAAAAGCTTTAAGAGTGATGTATAAAACTATGTTCTGCCACCATGTATTATAGCATATATTGCATATATGGATTTGTACTGTGGACCGGATAATGGTGGAGATGACTTAATGAACAAAATACTCTGGTAAGGTACATGATAAAAGTTATTTCTTTTGTATCTGCAATTTTTCACAGAAACATGTAAACATATTACTGTATAAACATTTAGTTAAACAAATAATAATTTCTTAATAATATGCCTTACTTGGCATATTTAAATTAATTCATTATCACTTTTCTTTCCCCTAATTCAGTTATGAACAAATATCCATTTTTAAAGGTAGAGAAATCACTGGGTCCCCTGGTTTCCCAGACAGCAGGAGTCTAGAGGCTTCAGCCAAAAATTCCCATATCCAGACTAAAACTGGAGCATCCTTTTGGGGAAGACAGCTTATTCAGAATTTTCAAGCAGTATAGATCCAGCATTGCTTATTTTCACTGTTACTGGGGGAGCTGCATTTCCATTCTGGCATTACCCAGTTTGCCTTCAGGCACTCTTGTTATGCCAAGCGTGGTAGAAAACACTTCTCCCTCACCTCCTAAAGGTTTCCATTACATCTCTGTAAACCATGTGTAAACCAGTTTAATCTAATTGGCAGAACCATTTTAGTAGAAATTGGACTAATGGGTCCACCCAAAGAGTGTAGCTGAGTCCAAACAGTCTGGCGTACTAGGCTTGTCATTGTGTTGGTTTCTGGTGGTTCAGCAAGGTGCTGAGGAGTCAGAGCTCAGCCTCTCATTGCCTATCTGGCAGTGTCCAGTGCCCTCCTGGTCTGCCTTCCCCTAGCCCAGCTGTGCAGGGGTTTTAGCAGAGGTTGAGGAGAGACACGTGTCCTTCCCTGCAGGAGAATATACAGGAAAAGTTACTGGAGCTGAAGCGCTGTAACTCATTAGCTGCCATAATTCAATTTATTTTGTGAGCTCTACTACAGTTTCGCCTGGGAAAAGGTGTGGTTTTAACCATGCTGCCATTCTTTTGTAGGCACACAAATCGTAATTTAATATCCATCAATTGCCTGGTGTTAGATTCTTCAGTTACAATTACTTAACTGGATGAAATTAATCCAAATGAAGAGTACCTCATCTTTATTGAGATGGTAATGCATTAAAAAACATCTTTTATTGTGGCAAGGCAAAGGTTAACTTTAATTTAAAAAATATTTTCCTTTAACAAAATGTGTTTATAGAAAAGACTTGTTCAGAGGAATTTCTTGCCTATATAGACAAGAATGTAAATGGTTTTTTATTACTAAAAAAAATCCCAAACACCTAAAATGGAAAAAACACCTATGAATGAATGAACAAGTGCTAAGAACAAATGTCCATGAACTGCAGAACTGGCTTTTATGGCTCAGTCCCCAACTATCTTTAATTTTCTCCCTGCTGGAAATCATATCACCATAACAGTGCTGGCAGAAAAGATCGCGTGTCAACGCTTCAGCTGCTGCAGGGAGTGTCTGGTGTGGGAGCTGAGATTCCCTGTCTCTCCCCATGCAAGCTGGGCTGGCCGAGGCACTCATGTCCTTCTTTCCTGCTTGCTCTGCTGCCAGAGAGGCAGCCTCTGCAAAAGGTGAAACACACAGCTGGGGGAACAACCACGGGAACTATCGTATTTCTTCAGTGAAAAACTTGCTTTCCTGTAGGCTGAAAATTATTTTCTGTAAGAAAATATTTTCCCCTGCATATTTACATTAGATATTGTCCTGGCATATAAAGCTAGGGAAATTGCTAAATTAATTAACAAAAGTTGGACTCCTAACAAGGAAAACTGCTTCTAGTTCCTGAACTCAAAACACTTAAACTATAATCAATATTTATATTTCATCTAACGTTTTGGTCACAGAGATCTTTGTTAAAGATTCTCCTAAGACGTAGCTTTAAAAATATAGCTGACAGGTAAGTCCTCCCTGCCTCTATCACAAGTCAAAGATGTGGTTTTTTTCAAATCAGAGCTCAATTAAACACTGCCATCTTATATATTATGATTAATGGTCATGGATCCATCTTCTTCTTCATTCTTTGAAGAAACAGATGGATGTAATTTAATTCATGGCTTTTTCTGGCATTTTTTCTTCAAACTTTATCTAATGCTTCATTTTAATGCTGTGTAAAAAGACCTCAGTCTCCTTCAGAGCAGTATTTTTCTGACCATGGTATTGGGACTATGACAAAAGCTTTTTTCATCCTCTCTTATTCCCTCTATTCTCTCTTCCTCCCTCCTCCCCATTAGCCCTGAGCTGCTTCATCCCCCTCTGCCCCACTCCAAAAACCTGAGCTTTTCTAGTCGTGCTGCTACTATTTCTCTCATACTTTTGAATCCTCTCAATATGTGGTCCTTAACTTGTCCCGTGTTCAATGTCTCCCGTCTTAGACCAAATCCTGCTGCTCTTTCTTATATAGGGCCTGTGGAGGAGACCAACACAATCTAACATGGCAAAGTTTGGAATTCCAAAGTTTTGTTAATTCCAGCTGTCCTGAGCAGAGCTGTCCTGCCCGCCTCGCCCGGCGGTGTTGTGCTGTGTTGGGTCGCTGCCACTCAGCACCGGGGTCAGGATCGCTGCCTGCCAGCCAGAGCTGCCCACAGTGGCTCTGCCCTGGGCAGTGCCGGTGGGATGCAGGAGCAATGCCCTCATGGGCAGCATGGGCAGTGGCAGCACTGGGAAACCCAGATTTTCTCAAGCCAGGGAAAAGATAGAGGCATTAGGAAGTGCAATGGAGACTGAGGGGGCACTTTGCTCTCTTATGGATGGTATATGCTTTCAGAACATTTATAAGCGGGGGGAGGGGGACTTGTTTCGTTATTTTGACAATAAATTAATATGTGTATATATTTTTTTTTTTTAATTTTCCAATTCATTTGGAGATGTATATATAGTAGCAAGGTCAAATGCTGATAAAATCCCCAAGACTGGGGAACTTGTGTTTTGACTATTTTATTCACTGTAAGCTCAAGGTATTTGTTAATTCTGTCAGCCCTTTGACATTTTTCTCTTTCCAGGGTGTTGATTCACATTTTAATATACAGATAGGGATGTGACAGGCAATGGAGGGATGGAGGTTTCCCACCTCAGGGGATGCAGGGGCTGGATTTTTCAAAGGTGCTGGGCACTCCTCTTCTAAAACTATAACCCTCTTCAGGTGTCTCAAATCAAAGGACCACCAAAAGAACTATAGACTATTAATTTTTCTCAGTTTTTAATTAGGAGAAAATACACTTTAGCCTTTCCCAGCCTGTGAGATTTTGGCTGTTTCCTTTGTATGTCTTCCAATCTAAATGGAACAAGTCTGGGGTTGCTGCTACCAGCTGGAATCAGAATGACTTCTGGCAGCAATTTGCTGGTCCCTGAGGACTTGGGACATTTCCATGTAATCCTCCTAATCAGAGGAATGTGGCATTAATGACATAGCTTCTCCCTCTGAGTCAGTGTAGAGGCTGACACTAGTTAATACAGGATAAGGTATCAAAGTCACCTGATAGAATAATATATTTAGAAAGAAAATTTCTTCTTAATTCCCATCAGTAAGCCTGAAGCAGCAGCACCCATATTCCTCTGTAGCTAAGGGACACAAAGGGGTGGCCCACGCACTTGCTCTGCAGCAGGGAAAGCCCCCCATGCTCCATCCAGGCTTGTGCTCCTCTAGCCCTTCCATGGGAATCCCACACACCAGAGATGGGGTGGCCTCTGGCCCCTGCAGGACTCATGGATGAGAGCCAGGCTGTGGGTGGCAGTGCAGAGTGCTGTGATTCCCCTCTTTGAGACAGCCATAAATAACATTTGATACAGTTAATCCCTTGAGATGTCATGATGGTTTTGGGATCAGATTTTATCTGCCGCTGTGCTTCGCATTTGTCCGCTGGTGGGACTCTGTACAGGCACTTCCAGCCTTTATTATCCTCAGAGCTTTGTGTCAAATGCAAATATTGTTGTTAATTGCTATTTGCATTACAAGAGCAATTACATCTTTCTGTTCTTTAATTCCTGATTTATTGATGAATATTTCCAACACTGATTTAGCTGATTGGCTTTGCCAAGGTGAAAATTGACTATTTGTTTTGTTACTTTGCCAGTGTCTAATCCAGAGCAATTCTTTGCCTCTTGCCCAATGACTACCCAATTTTCTTCGTAGTGTCTATGAGGGATGTATCAAAGGCTTGGAATTCCCGGTACTGGGAAAGAAACTCCATTACTTCATTCAGTCCCAAGACAACAGTCCCTTGTTGATACATACAAAACTTGGATCTGTGAGACATTTTGGGTAGCCTAATTCATTTCATCACATTGTTCATCATGGTTTGCCCTCATTAAATTTGCTCAGTGCCTCCTCCTTGGAACCACAGCTCACAATACCTTGCTGCCTTCATTATGTATGAAAGGGTGGAGTATCTACAAGTGTCCACATATGTAAGCACTTGCATATTGAATGAAATTGCTATTCTGGGTGTGTGGGTTTTGCACGGCATTGTTCTTGGTAGTGGGGGGGGGCACAGAGGTCTGTAAGAAGCTTCCAGAAGCTTCCTCCATGTCCAGCAGAGCCAATCCCTGATGGCTCTGAGGATGGACAGGCTGCTGGCAAAGGCTGGGCCAATTAGAGATGATGGTAACACCTCTATGATACCATATTTAAGAAGAAAATCAAAACAAAGTTTGTAGTGCAGTTTTCATTCCTGACAGAGGAGTAGGTGAGAACATGTGAGCAGAACAGCTCTGCAGACACCAAGGTCAATGCAGCAGGAGAGGGAGGAGATGGTCCAAGCTCCAGAGCCAAGATTTCTCTGCAGGCCGTGGTGATGACCATGGTGAAGCAGCTGTGCCCCTGCAGCCCAAGGGGATCCGCAGGGAATGCAGAGATCCACGCTCAGCCCATGGGGGAGGTGCCCATGCTGGAGCAGGTGGATGCCTGGAGGAGGTTGTGACCCTGTAGGAGACCCCTGGAGAGGGGACCCTGCTCCTGGAGCAGCCTGTCCTTGGAGGACTGCACTCTGTGGAAGAGGGACTCACACTGCAGCAGTTTTGGGAGGACTGCTGCTTGTGGGATGGAGTCACATGAGAGAGGCTGACAGAGAACTGCCTTCTGTGGGAGAGACCCTGCAGTGCAGTAGGGGAACAACTTCTCTCTCTGAGCAGTGAGAGGAACCGTGGGTGATGAACTGACCTGTAAACCCCTACTCCCTGTCTCCCTGCACTGTTGGTGAGAAGGAGGGAGGGGTTGGGATGGAATAGAATGTTTTTAAGGGCTTATTTTACTTCTCATCATCATACTCTGATTTTGTTACTAATAAATGCACTTAAATACCTCTAAGTTGAGCTTGTTTTGCCCATGATGATATTTAATGATCTCTCTCCTAGTTCTTATCTCAATTCATGAACCCTTCATTATATTTTCTGCCCTCTGTTCAGCTGCAGAGGACTGAGCAGCTTTTGTGGGTGCCTGGCATCCAGCCAGGGTCCAACCACAAAATCCTCATTTGGACACTCGTAGCATTTACGAATAGTTATACTGAAGTAAGTATTATGGAATAGATTTTAAAGCACTTTTGTCTCAAGGGCTTTTCTAGATGAGAAAGTCATATAAATAGGACAAGAGTTTAAAATTAGTTTATTCTATGGGCACAGGCCTCCAGTTCCTTCAGATTGCCACTTGGGAAGCAATTTTCAAGCTATTTGAAAAGGTTTAAAGCACTCATATTCCAGGTAACTCTGCTGACATAGGAGAGTTAGTCCAGAAGAGCAATCAGTTAACTGTATCAGTGTAATTAACTACATTGGCACTAAGAAAGCTTTCTGTATGACGAAATCCTAAGTTTTCTGCTACCAAAAAATACCCCTCAAGACCTGTGTCTAGGTTTATATTGTTAAACAGTATTTAAGATAAAATTAAATATACTTTTAGACTGAAATCTTAAAATATTTTGAAGGGAGCATTTTGCTGAAAAAAGCTTGTGTTCATATTTGGGTGAAGGCTGATATTCACTTTTCTCTCCTACCAGTATTACTTCCTCAAGATGGTAAAGGCTATGAAAATGGGAACTTTGTGCATCCATCCTATTCCTAGTATTAAGCAATTCTTATGACATTTATAGTTTGCTGATAGACTGCAGAGAAGCCAGATGCTTTATGGCTTTTCTACATTGCTATTGTCAGATTCTTACAACTGAGTGAATACAGCATGAGTGCATAAAAATGAAAGTCTGTGTTATGCCTTTGCCTGTGCTAAATTAAATCTAGGTCTCCAGAAAGAGACAGAAACTCTAGATGTCGCATGTCTGGGCCGAGACCATGTGTTTCATTCAAAATTCACTGATAAAAACAGTAATGACGTGCTTTGAATTTTTTAGGGGTGTTTCTGCATTTTTGATGGTATTTTCAGCCAGAGTGCCATGGCGAGGCCGTTTATACCACCCTCTCCCATAAAGATGCAGTGCAACGGCAACTGTGATCTTTCTGTACTTTCTGAAGGAGAAAGCAACAGCAGAAGATGGGGATCTACTTTGCAATTATTTTCATGGTTGTGAAACTGGAGGAACTTGAATTTAAACCTTCTGTAAAAATTTTCCCAGAGGTACTGTATTCCGGTAAAATCCATTGCCCTCTTTTCTTCATAGAATGTGTAATCAAATATAATGACATCTATGATAATTTAAAAGTTCTGACTTGCTCACAAGTGGGAAGAAAGCAGATTGGAGCTCCTCAGCATGTCAATGAGTGACCCCACCACCAAACAGCTGTTAGTTGATGATGTGCTGTGGAGAAGCCAGATAATTTATGTCCTTTCTACATTGTTACACTCTTTACACAGCTTCTGTGTCTTTCTCAAATATTCCAATGGCATACAGAGCCCACAGAAATTACAGTAAAATCAGGCATGCATCCATCAGATTGGGGGAATGAATTTACTTGCTTAGTCTTTGTTTGTTTTTGCCTTAAAAATATAATAAAGGTACTGTTAATGTCATTGCTCTGTGGTAATTTAATCCCACTGTAGTGAAGAGCTGTGGTATCTCATTTACCTACAATCTTTTTAATCTTTATATTAAGTCTCATACACACTCTTTCATGTAATCCCAAGTGTGAGGGAGAAGATAGACTTACATTGCCCTCCTTCCTAAAGCTCTTCCTCACTACCACTTTTCTTCTACTCTTACTTCTCCCTCAAGGGTCTAATGATATCACAAATCCTTCCACTACTCTAAGTCCTTTCCAAAGACCAACTTTTCTGTCCCAGTATTTACTTCTGTCATTGCACAGGCCTTCAAGTGTTTGATAACCCTGGGAATGACACCTTGTGTTACTGTATAAAAGAAGGAAAAAAAAGGAAAATGGTGTTCTGGTGGCTCAGATGTCATTATGACTTTGACAAAACTAGAAATGAAACAGATTTTAGTACTTGGGTTGCCTTTGTCAGGGGTTAAACAGGCATTGAGACACTGTATTCAGGGAGTAACTTGGACTCATCATTATTTGTTATAAGTAAAGTGAAAGTATGAAACTATGTTTGATTGCCCACTTGCTTGTCCACCTTCATGGTATACACCTGCCAAAGCAGGGGTAATGCTGCCATTTCTCTTCTTCACCATTAAGGTGTGGGTGATATGTTGGGTACAGCTAATTAAGAAATTCTTGCAGGACAGATTTTTTGAGTGGCAGTGCTGAGTCAACAAAATTGAAAGGTTTCACAAGGGATATTTTTGAATGTAATCTCTAATCCAGTCTCACAGGAAGTGATTAAAATGTTTTGTTTTAAAAGGTCAGTGCATTCTCTATTTGATATAATTTATTATATGGAAATTGAAACAATAAAGCAGAAGCAAATCTTCTTATCTTTTATGAAGAACCTTCTTTGAATACTATTTTTTACAAAGGCCTTTTTGTCCTTATTTTCCAATCTCAGGAAATTCAGTCTTTGTCAAAATCCAGAGAGGTCAGTTTCAGGAAGGTCTTTTGGTGGCACTGTCCAACCATCCAATTTCTCTGCAAGGTTCTATTGCCTTCGTAGGAATAGCAATGGAAAGATAATATCAAGTCTGTCTGTCTGTATAGATATTACATATACAGACAGGAGAAGAAGTAAATGGCCATAGAATAAACCACAAGAAGTTTCATTACTCAACATGAGGAAGAACCGTTTTATGTTGAGGGTGGCAGAGCCCAGGGAAGTAGGTGTGCTGCCCAGGTGGAGTGTCCCTCTCCGGAAACATTCGAAACACACCTGGATGTGTTCCTGTGTCACCTGTGCCAGGTGACCCTGACTTGGCAGGAACCTGGACTGAATGATCTCCAGAGGTTCCTCCCAGCCCTAAGAATTCTGTGAATCTGTGATTATATGTGCCATTAACTCTATTGTTCGAAACATGACTCCAGTTTATAAAATCTATTCTTTTACAGCTTTCTTTACTTCCATAGGTACATACCTTCCTTGGAAATTGTGTCTTTCTTGCCCATGAGGTCTTTCCATCCTTTATTATTTTGCATCTGTTCAAGATGCTGAACTAATATTTCACTGAATCACAGAATATTCTGAGTTGGAACAGACCCACAAAGATCATCAATTCCAGCTCTTAAATGAATGGCCCATAGAGGGATTCAACTCCCAACCTTGGTGTTTTTAGCACCAGGCTATAACCAACAGAGCTAATCTCAGGGTATTTGTCAGAAAAATTCGTAAACCTTCCTGAAGTATGAAAATACACTAATACCTGACAATTTTTTCATCACAACTTGCAAGACTGATTGACTATGCAGAAAAATATAAAATTACAACATTTTATTCAAACTGTGTTATATTTGTTATACAAAAAATAGTCTCATAGACACATAGTTAATAGAAAAACAAAATAGATTGCATTAATTGCCTTTGACAAAAGCACTCATATAAATTGAATGCATTGAAATGGTTGATACTGAAAAGAATTTTTAAAGTGATAATTTCTTTAATGCTTTGTATGAAGCCACTTGGAGAATATAGTGACTGCATACTTGCATTTATGATTGGTTTCATCCAAGTCACTGTTATTCCTGAAGTGGGAGCTATTTTCTAAATAAAGTCTATATTTTCTGTTCATCACAGGTCCTTCTGGAGGTTTGAAGCCAGAAGGAAACAAGAAGATCTGCATTATATAAGTCCTACAATGTCACAGATGAACTTTTGCATCTGTGAGACACACCAGTGCTGCTTATCCACTGTCCCAAGCTGCTCCATTACTGCATTTCACTAAAGGGACCTCAAGTGAAAACTGGGCATAAGGCCAAGATACATTGCTAATTTTGTAGGCTTGTTTCCAAACAGTCTTCTTCCAAGAGCACATTGCCTGCGTTCCCGTGCCACGGGGGGAAGCGTGTCAGCTGGTGGGTGCAGGCTGGCGCGTGACTGGCGTGTGCCAGGGCACCGGGGCACATGGCTGGGCTGGCATCAAGCCCACTTCTCTACAGCAGGACTGACTTGAGGACCAGACAGTTAAAAAACAAGTTTGTGAATCCTGGCATTGGTAAATCACCCAAATTTGGCCATTCATCTTTTGACAGATATGTGTTTTATTGTTCTGTAGGAAAACTCCATCAGGCAACTGAAAGATTTTCCCCAATGAAATGCAACCTGCTGTATATTTTCTCTTTTTTTTACTCGTGTTGGCATTAAATAATAGCATATTTATATTTATCTGCTTTTATTTCTTTGTTTCTAATCTCCTTACCTGGTGAACTATTTGAGAAAAGGCTTCTTACAGCTCTTTTTTAGGACAAAGCTGCTGCTATATCTGTACAATTGCAGTGAGATTTGGATGCACATGTGTTGTACAATTAGCAAAGCCACATCCTATATAAGAAATTAATTATATAAGTGGAAAAGATGTATGTCAATACTGGGAGTAGCTGCCAGCATAGCTGCTTCAGTCCAATACCTCTGCTCCACCAGTACACTATTCACTGCAGCACTCTTCTCACTGACCGCCGTCAGTCATGGAAGGCATGTGATGAAAAGCCTTCCCTCTTCTCCAGTAAAAAGGTACTTAAGAATATGGGTGGTGCTTTTCTGAATTATAGTCTCTGTTTTTAAATATATACAAATGAACAGTTTAACAAGTGAATTTAAATTCTGCAGCCCTCAGCTGCACTCCTGTCTTTAAATTCAAGGTGCTATCCCTAAAACAACAACATTTTTCTTCCTTGATTGCACCTACCTGATGTTCCTGCAGGCACATTTAGGAATACTATCATTGTAATTTGCATATCTATTTTAACTCTTTTAAACTGTGTGTTTACAACAATACAATGACAAAATTTGTCATCCCAAATGACTTTCTGTTACTGGAGGGTCAGTGCTTTGCATTTTTTGTTTGAAATAACACAAGAGGTACAGCCAAGGGCAGGGGATGAAAAATTACTAGACTTTACAATCAGCATCAGGAGCATCCACAAAGGAACAATAGCAATAATAGCAAACATGTTCATCTGTGAACTCCATAGGATATCATTAAAAGCTTCATTCCTTTCTCTTTAAATAAATACTTAATATTCTGTTTTCAGTTTAGCAAAAACAACATTTAGGAATCGCCACATTACTCTGGATCGGTATCAATTTGCCTAATAGATTATTCTACCCCTGACAGCAGCCAATACTGGCTGTTCAGAAGAAGGTACAAGAAACACATTAATGATCAATTATGGAAGAATCTGCCTTTTGGGCAGCAATTCACAATTTTTATATGCTAGTCAGCTTTTGCAAAAAGGATACTGGGTGTACCAAACCACTACATGCAGGTATGAATAATGGCTTTTGTGCCTTCTCTTATAAATGTTCTTTGAGCTGTCTAATAGTTTAAAAGTCCAAGCTGTCCACTGTTAAATAAATTATGATCCATTGTAATTTTCTTGTACTTTTCAGGGAGTGGTAAGGTGAAGGGGGCCTCATGGCTATTGCATAAATGATAGATGAGGGTTCCCTTCCTCTACCCAGAGAGAACCTGAAGCAGTCATTCTGGCATTACCGTTTTTAGAATCCTGAAGAGTACCTTAGAGATGTGTGTCTTGTTCCCATCTTTCCAGCCTCAGTTCATTTCTATGAGCTTTGCAGAAGGCTGTGTTCCTCACTTTTAGAACTCATGTGGAATGAAGTGGATGAGGTGATGCTCTCAGACACCAAATTCTACATTTTGTGGGTTTACCTTTGTGCATTGTACATGATTAAACAGAAATCTTGTAACTGAAGCAGTGTGAGTTAATTTTCCTTGAAAATTTCTATTTGAAACAATGGTTATGTGTCTGAACCTAACAAAAACTTTTATCGTCTTGACTTTTGATCATGCTAAAATTTGGACATTTTTTAACCTACTGAATAAAGGCTATGTCTAAGTTTTTCAGTAGGGTTTTTTAAATTCTGTTTTTTCAGATTTTTGTGCTGACTCAGATTGATGCTTTTGGGAATTGGTAGAGAGACCATATAGCAAATTTTTCAGATTTAAACAGATTTTAAGATTGAAAGAATGTAGACAAAATAATATTTTTCAGTGGTTTTCATGTGTTCCTTGTTGGAGTATCTTGCTGAGAAATAACTAGGAGCTCAGTTGCACTGAGGAGTTTTACACATCTGAAAAATCGAGCTCTGAAAGGGAAGAGAAGGAAGAGAGAAAAGTGGAATAGAGTGAGACTTTCCATCCTCTAGGGACGGTGTCTGACATGATTTAGACCTATTTAAGCTTTAGATCACATAACCTTTACTCATTTGCTTCTAGTTTCAGGACTTTTATTGTCATATGGTCTTATGGCTGCACTTTTGTGTTGAAAAAGCTGTTCTGAGTCATTGCATCCACTAATGAAAGTCAAACCAAAAAAGAGTCCCATTCAAGCACTAAATTCAGCACAGTTTGCTGTGGAAGCACAGCTGGCTGGGTAGTCCTCTGCAGCTGGGGATAAGGCTGTGAGTCAGAGATCTGCAGGATTTAACCTCAGGGGCAATGGAGCAGCTCATCTGCTATTCAGGAAGGCCCACTTGAGACAGGGAGAGACTGAGGAGGGATCTGATGTGCAGCTAACCCAGTAACAGTGACAGCACTGAAAAAGCAAATGTGATTATTATAATCTTTGTGTCTCTTCTGAATACTCCCCAAGTTGCTAGTCTACATATAAAAAAGCAAAACACCATGCAAGTCCCCTATGTATTGCTCTTTTCCCTGTCATGCTTAATGACTGATCAGTTATATAAAATAGGTACAACTCTCTGATAATGCTTATGTAAGTACCTGTTTAGTAATCCTTCTCTGAACATCAAGTTTTAACTGATGGAATTTATTAACATGTATATTGCTGTAGAGCTGAGAGACATCAGCTAGGTTACAGATACACTGTGCTAGGTACTGTAAAAAGAGAGACTATCAGCATGCCACATGAATCTTTCCTCCATATATTTATTTTATGAAATATATCTTCTATATTTGCATTAATGCGAGGTGGCAGAACATTGTAAAATTGACCAGCAATTTATAGCCTCTTTATTTTTTAATTAAAAACATAAATATGCTTCTATGTAGCAAAAGAGAAGTTTTCTAAAATGAATTCAGAATTACTTAACCATCTTCATTGCTTCTACCCACAACTATAGAGGATTTTTCCATAAAGATATGGAAATAATTTGACTTTTAAAAAATATTAAAGAATAAATGAAGAAACAATCACAAGCTTTTATCAATTTAGGCTAATATAGCAGTAGGTGAAAGATTAACTTTCAGTAATGCACAAATAATTATTCAAAACTCACAAACAATGCCTTTATGAGTTATTGGGGAGTAAAAAATCATTTTAACAATCAAATGTAGACATTTGGAACTATTGTCTGCTCAGGTGCATCGGAGGCTGGGAGGAGACACAGCCAGAACAGGTGATCCAGACTTACCAGAGGGATATTCCAGATAATACAACATCATGCTCAGTATATAAAGCAGATGAAGAAAAAGGAGAAAGTGGGGCTGTTTGTGGTGGTGGTATTTGTCTTCCCAAGTCACAATTACATGTGATGGGATGCTGCTGTCCTGGAGATGGCTGAACATCTGCCTGTCCTTGGGAAGCAGTGAATTAATTCCTTGTTTTGCTTTGTTTGTCTGCATGGCTTTTGCAATAGGAGACCAGGATTCAGTAGTTCTGCTGCTGGAACTAGTTATCAATAAGGGTGAAATTGAACTTACTATATGTGTAGTTGGAGGAAAACTCAAAGAGCTGAATTCTCTCAGTGAGAGCCAATGCACAGTCAGAAGTGGGATTGTTCATGATTCAGCTGTAAGAGATTTTTAAGCAGGGTATGATTGTACAAGGCGTTTGAAAAGTAGCACTCACATTTAACCAAACAGAAAAAGTGAGCTAACAGACATGCACTTTTGTCTGAGTTCAAGGAAGGAAAAATTGAAGACATGGAGGTAAGTGGAAGGTAAAAAGCAAAAAGGTTTTCTGAAGAGAAATTTGGCCTGACCAGTCTGCTACCTATTCCTGGCCAAGGCACTTTTTAGACACAGAAAACACAACTGATCTAATCTACCATCACTTGAAGGATTCCTTGATACAGGATAGTGATGTTTGAAGTTTATGTAAATTTGTATAGCAATCAGAATTTGTATAACAAATCAGATTTCTGATTTGTATGGCAAATCAGAAAAAAATTATTGAAGAAAAAAGTCACTCAAGGTTATTAAATACACATACACCTATTCCAGTTAGGAAGTCTGTGAGCCATGGAGGTAAGGAGACATTTTGAGGGAAGTAAAGCTGCATACTCAGCCCATTTTTATTCTCTTTTATACATGTGGGCTATTGACAGATAGACTTTTAATCTGATCGATATGGCCATCCGCATTCTCCTGTGTTCTTATCTGAACTGCACTGCATTATGTGACAGGAAGTTATTAATTAAGCTGGAGAAGATGTAGGAATAATTCCAGAATTTTTAAATGAATAAAGCCAGGGCTGTATTAACTATCACAACAGTGATTCTTCCCATCAGCACTGATGAGGCCATTCTGGGCACAATTCTAGGCTCCTTAGAACAAAAGAGATATGGAGTGCTTCCATATGAACAGTGAAGGACAACAAAGATGATTAAGGGAGTGGAATGCCTCACATTTGAAGAAAGGCTAGGAGAGCTAGAACTGTTTAGTCCAGAGAAAAGAAGAATCAGGGACATCTTATTAATATATATAAACACCTAGAGAGAGGATGCAAAGAGGTCAAGGCCAGGCTCTTATCAATGGTACCCAGCAACAGAACCATAGGGACACAAAGCAACAGGCACAAACTGAAACAGAGGAGGGGCTGTCTGAACATTGTGATACATTTTGTTACTGTGAGGGTGACCCAGAACTGACACAGCTTGCCCAAATAGTCTTACCATGATCCTGGGCAATGTGTTCTGAAATTGATCGTCCAACCAAATAATTCCTGTGTATTAATTACCTCTCCCCAACCTGAAAATAATTAAACATGAATTGCATTTAAAGTGCGAAGGTCAGAAAGAATTCTGCTATTTAGAATCATTAACTAGTCAAGACTGTTATTCTCAAATCTAACAGAAGCACTGAATATATTGTGGCTAAATCTAGTTCTTCACCAACTAAAATTAAACATCTTTTTTCCATGAGTTAATTGTGTGGTTGAGTCTTTCTGGGAAAAATATTTAGTGGAAACATTTATCTCAGGTGCATTTCTGAACTGATTCACAAAAGCATACACCAATATTTTCATAGGAATTAGGATCTTCTTAGCTTTATTCCACAGGGGCAGAAAATATTTGACAGGAAATATGTTTTTTAGCATGTTCAGATAAGCTGTCCTCTGGTTGTTTAAGATTTAAGTTCTTATCACCTTAATAGTCATTCTTGTCAAACCAGATACATGAGCAGCTGAGGTCTATATTTGTAGAGACTTATGTTGAATCCCAGTATTTTATTTAGGGAAAGGTGATATTGGTAAGTTGTCTCAAGGGTAAAAATTTACCACTGGAGCAAATCCAAATGGATTTTAAAAGCTTGTCATCGCAGAGGCTGATCTTGATAACTAGTGGTCTCAGTAATGTTTCTTTATAAGGCACTGATCAGCATAAGGCCTGCAGATGTCTCCAGGAGAAGAGGGAAGATATAGGAAGAAGCTGGCTAGGCTCAGCTTAGCAGGTTGTAAGGACCAATGTGGAGCAGTACATGTTTTTAGGAGGAGAAAAAAAAAAAGAAGCCAGGGGAAAAGATGCTGGAGGTCCTGAAGGTAGCCGTAGGAGCAAGGAAGGAGCAGCCTGTTGCAGATGGAACAGGAGCACTGGTGCCCTGCTCCCAGCTGTGGATGAGTGTTGGGGCACTGTACTCTGTTTCTGGAAGTAAGGTGATGAGTTTAAAACTTGTACTGGTGGTGCAAGTGGGACCTGCAAAGTCTGTGAATACAGCCTGGTGGGTTGAGGTGGGAGTTGGTGGTACGCTCCTTCACACAGTATTTAAAGCATTTATGCCCATGCCAGTTCCACTGTCTGTGTGGAAAGCTCTATGTGTTATTTGCCACAATACGGCTTTTTGTATGAGCCCATAGAAGGCTCGGGTTGAGGGAGACTGGTGTTCAGGCACACATTTTGGCTCTGCTCTGACTTCGTGTTTTCTCTGCACATGTCTGCACATCAGTGGGCCTCATGTTCACACTGACACAGCCCAAAGAGGGATCAGCTGCATTATTATCTAAATCCCAACAGTGTTCTTGGATCCAATGATGACATGAATATACACGATTTCTGTACAAACAGAACTGCACTGAGAAAAGCAAGGAGGATGGCAGATGGGAGCTGCAGCTTACCAGGTGTGGAGGTTTACAAGGACTCCTTGTCTGGAGTTTTTACTCATTATCTTTTCATGTGGTACTTTCTCAAAAAAAGCCAATGTAGTTCTGGTCTCTCAGTTATCTGTTTGTGTGATTGTACACATGTACATAACTATCTGTAATCTTTCTCTGTAATATCGCCAGCATGATTTTTTAAAAATCAGAACAGTTGCCAGTAGCTCTGTCTCTGCCTGTTTTCTTCTTCAGTGAAGGTACAATTTCACAGAGCACATCTAACCATTCTTATTTCCCAGAATGTGTGAAAGTTTGATCTTACTAAAAGGAAAGATAGGAAAGGCACCTTGAGTATTATTGCTACTGTTGCTTCTCTTTAATGGTTATATGGTGACACTGCTTCGCGTAGGATTACTGTCACTGGCACAGAGGGGATCGGAGGCTGGCTGCCTTGAGGAATGAGATGAGATGATAAAGGAAAGAGGATGTTACCTCTGCGGCATCTCGCTCCATCTCTCAGTTTTCATTCCATGTGTTCTGTGTGGAACCAAAGTAGGGTTTGTAGCAGTTTCTTGCCTTTGCACCACTGGCATTGTTAGGCAACAGAAAAGAGAATGAGAGAATTGTAAAAAATCTATTTTACTTGAAATAGCTGTACTGTGTAATTATTCCAAAGGGCTTAGCAGGCAAATGAGATAAAGCCAAAAGTTAGGCAGATCACCAAAGGTACAGATTAAAGTAACAGAGTGATGCATAAAATTCTTTGGAAAGTATTGATGTAATTATATTATTTATGTGCTCATATTGCAGTGTACATGATTTTCAGAGTGTTGCATTTCTGCTTAACTGAAATGAAAGCTCTAAATTTATTAACTAAATTTTGCTTTGTGCAGCAAAGGCTTTTTCTGCAAAAATCAGATTCCAGTACACTGACCTCTTCGGAATACAGCAGTTAGAGCCAATCTGAGCCATTTTTTCTTCATGTGTACCAAAAGTGTCACAATTAAGACTGTCATGCTAGGAGAGAAAATTGTAAAAGGAGTGAGAGGCCCAACAGTACATTAAGAAGAGGAAATGTTTTAGCTGACCTCCACCTGTCAGAGCACATTTCCCTCTGCAGGCAGGGCTATGCGTGTGTCTGGAGTTTGCACCTGATGTCAAACAAGCAGCTGCTTTGCCAGCAGCTTTACTTTTCACTGTCCAAAGTTGTGTCTATCCCATATATTTTAAATAAAAATATAGTCCCATAAAAATCTCAGAAATGAGAGATTTGAGTTTTCTATTGAAACTTTCCTATAACAGTCTATTATTAGATGCTTGTTTGTTTCAGGGAAGGGTAATTAAAGAGCCAGAAGAGAAAAGAAGGGAAAAAAAAAGTATCTCACCTTTCTGGCATATTTTCAAAGGATTCAATTAGGGACACACTAAACAAAATTTGTTTAAAAACATGATTGATGTTGGAGCTTTAACAAGGCACTGTCATTGGATAGAGGGGCTTTTTATTAATGCATGTGGTGTGATAGAAATGTGTGGGACAGGATGCCAGGCTGTTGACAGTGTTTGTGTGTTGTATATGTTTTACATGAAGAGATGGGCTGTGTAAAGATGCATTTTGTTTCTTCTTTCACTGGTTCATTTCTTTAATCTGAACTGAAACTGAACTGAAACTGAAAGATCTTACTGCGAGGCAAGCAGTTTTGAGTGAAAAGGGCTGTTAAGAAAATCTACCTTGAAGGAGAATATTTTATATATAGATTGTTATTTTCTTTTCAAAAGCTTAGTGATTGCATTGTATACCATGCATAGAACAGAGGGCTGAAAAAGCACTCAGGATCATTTGATGTTCCTGAATTTCTGTGTATATATGCACATATATGAAGATGTATATGTAGATATTTCATACATGCATATTCATCTATACGCATATACATCTGGATGATATGTAAGTACGTATATATGATATACACATATAGGTATATATATGTCAGCACCATCAATAAGAGAAGTAAAATGCTGTTAGCACTGCCTGTCAACAGATTTTAGAGGTAGAAGCTGTTTCCGATGGAGGGAGGGCTCTTCGTCACACATAGTGAAGAAGAACGAACTGTGAAATCCTTATTATCTTTGAAAATACACTTCAAAACTGAGTAGTCTTCTTTTTTTTTTTTTTTTTACAGTCATTTAATCTGTCTATAAATAGACATATTCTATTTTCCTCTCTCTATTTATTTATTAATTTGGTAGTGATTAGTTGCTTTGTGCACAAAGTAACTCTGATGAAATTAAAAATTTGATTGCTTTTATTAAGAGATTATAGCTACATCTTGCATACAGATACCAGTAGCTCTGGAGAAACCTAAGGTGGTCTTGCACAGTGTTGGAAGAAGTTAAAGTGTAGATACTAGTCCACAGTTTAAAACACTTTCTGGAAATATGTACAATGACATTTTCCACCAGGAAAATCTTCTAAGGAAGATTCAGACAGTAGTTAGGGGCTATGGAAAATAAGAAATTTTGTTCAGGAAACACTAAAGAAAATAGTTTCATAAATTGGTTAATGGTGATTTGTTTTAACCCAAAGAGAAATTGGGATTTTTTGCTTTTCTTCCTAAAGATCTATGAGAGTTTTTCTTAGAAATTGGAAATGGATGAGCATGGTAAATACTTTCACGAAGAATGGTATTTGAAACTGCATTTATGTACTTGAATAACATTACTGAGATTTATGTTTGACCAAGTATGTATACATGATCTGCCTTTCACCATGACTTGATCTTTTGCTGTATCCAAGTGCTAAGAGCTGACCCTGGAAGGAGCCCAGCATTACTCAAAGTGGTTTCATGCAAGTCTTAATTCAGAGGCTCCTTTTGTTTTGTGATGTTTTTACAAACATCATTGAATGTAGTCTGAGCAGCAAGTCCATTCACAAAAAATTGCAGCCAGAAAATAAATCTCTCAAAACTGCTTGTGTGATTTCTTTTGCTACAGCAGCAGCTATTTAAAGCATTGAAGAATTGTCCAGTAAATAAAAGGTACTGTTAGAAACTGCTAATAAAGTTTAGAGAACCATGCAGTGACAAATTCCAAAAGAGCAGTCTTTCAATAGAAATGATCCTACTTTAACACAGGGGTGGAAGACGAAAGGTTCAGAAAATCTAACTTTATAAAGTGACACACTCATATATATTTCCTATAGGTCTGAAAAGAAAATTGCCATTTAAAAATAAAGATTTTGAACAAATGGCAGAGTTAGCAGAAAGAACCACAGGACCTTGGAATTTGGAGAAAATATGTTAACATAAACATGCTGTGTAGATATTACCAGAAATAAGGGGGAAAAGGCAATAAAACAAAACATTTGTCTGAATATATGTCTCAAGACCTGCACTCAGAAAATGGAATTTTTTCATCTATTATATCAGACCCATTAGGTAAGCTCAGTAAATTTACCATTTGAAAACAAATGGGTAAAATACAGCCATTTTTTTTTCAATGAAAGAGCTGTTCATACAAGAGCCATTTTAGGTATGAAAAAATATTGTTTGAGACAAAATATCTGAAAAAGAAGAGACTAGGCAACACTATTAGGAAACAATTTTTCTGTTGAGGAATCTCCTAAAATTGGCCAAATGCTTTTGCAACAGATAATGAGATATATTTCCTGACTACTGAGTCTGAGAAATTCTTAATTGCCCATAAATCCATGTACTGGAAAGTTTGGAAAACTTAATGAGTTGGCAACAGGCTTCAAAGAAAAGAATATCATGCAGACTAAAGGACAATGGATAAATAAGGACTGCAGCTGAAGTCTTGAGGATTTAGGACAAACTAACCATATACTTTGTAGATTTAATCTTTTCTTCATGGTCAAGGATATCTGTCTTCTACAATGATGATGACTTCTACATATAGTTTGAGGCATGAATTTCAAACAATAATACATATCTTGCCTTATTGAAAATTGTCTTGAACTGTTCATTTTCCTCACTTGTGTATTTAGTTGCTTGAAACAGAAGAGTCACATAGAGGACAATGCTGTAAACTTGCAAGAGTGATGAAAAGTAGTCAGGTCTCTGCATGGTCTCATCCTCCCATGCACTCTCACACCCCCACATAATCAGTGTCATGTTTCTTGCCCCCAACAAAGAAACTTCTACTACTCTCACTGCTGTACTACGATACCTCACTGCTGTAAGCTGGTTTAGTTTCTTTGTTCTTTGAGAGGGAGTTTGATGTGGCCTGGCTTGTTCATGAGGATACTCATATATTGAGAAAACCTGGTTTTTGGAGGCTTGGGCCTTGCATCTAAGCTGAAATTAATATGTTGATTTGGATTCTGTTTACATGTCTGATCACTTCTTCAAAATCTCTGTATGGTCTGTTAGAACACTGTTCAAAAGCTCCTCCTTTTTCACATCTCAGTTAGTATTTGTGAAGCTTCTGTTTCCAACCTACACAGAAGTGAAGACATTGCAGAAAAAAAGCTTACAAACATCGGTTTAGTAAGAGCAGCACTAGCAGATCATAGAATCATAAAATCCAAGCTAAGGTTGGAAAAGACCTTTTAAATCATCAAATACAGCCATCAACCCAGTACCTCCACCATGTTCACCATTAAAACCTGTCCTCAACCATGAGCCACATCCATACTGGTGTTGAACACTTCCAGGAATGGTGACTATACCACTGCCCTGGACAGCACATTCCAATGCTTTACAACACTTTCAATGAAAAAAAAAAAATCCTAATATCTAATCTAAACCTCCATTTCATCTTGTACTGACCATTGTTACCCAGAAGAAGAGATTGACACCCACCTCAGTGTAGCTTCCTTTCAGATAACTGTAGACGATGACAAGACCATCCTCCCCAAGCTTCCTTTTCTTTTGATTAAACAATCCCAGCTCCTGCAGCTGCTCCTTATAGGACTTGTGCTACAACCCCTTCACCAGCTCCATGGCCCTTCTCTGGTCTCACCCAAGGATCTCAATGTCTTTATTGTAGCAAGGGGCCTAAAACTGAGCACAGCACTCAAGGTGTGGCCTCACCAGTGCTGAGTACAGGGGGATGACCACTACTCTAGTCCTGCTGGCCACATTATTTTTAATACAGGCCAGGATACCATTGACCTTCTTGGCCACCTGGGCGCACTCTGACTCATGTTCAGCCAGCTGTTCATGTTCATGTTTGGTACCCACAGGTCATTTTCCTCTACCCCTAGCCTGTAGCACTGCCTGGGGTTGTTGTGATCCAAGCACAGGACCCAGCACTTGGCCTTGTTGTACCTTATATAAATGCTTTCAGCCCATCAATCCAGCCTGTCCAGATTCCTGTGCAGAGCCTTCCTTCCCTCCAGCAAATCAATAATCTCACCCAGCTTGGTGTTGTCAGCAAACTGACTGAAGGTGCACTTGATCCTCTCATCCAGATCATTGACAGGTATTAAACAGGCCTGGCCCCAATGCTGAGCCTTGGGGATCCCCACTAGTGACCAGCCACCAGCTGCGTGTGGCACCACTCACCAGCACTCTCTGGGCCTGGCCATCCAGACAGTTTTATTCCAGAAAAGGGAGCACCTGTGCAAGCCCTGGGCTGCCAGCTTCTCCAGGAGAATGCTGTGGGAGACAGTACCAAAGGCTTTACTCAAGTCCAGATAGACAACATCCACAGCCTTTTCCTTATCCACTAGGAAGGTCACCTGGTACTGAATGGAGATCATGCTGGTCAAGCAGGACCTGCCTTTCCTAAACATATCCCAGCTGGGCCTGATCTTCTGGTTGTCCTGTATATGTTGCTTCATGATGCTCAAGATTATTTGCTCCGTGACCTTTGCTGGAAATAAGATGGGATCACATTTCCATCTTCTGGTCACTTAGGACCTGCCTGGTGGACCGGGACTGCTAGTAAATTACTGAAAGCAATTTGGTGGATGATATATTAATAGAACCACAGAATGTGGCATCCTATATACACTTTGATAAAAATCTTGTAAAAAATGTTTCTATGAAGATGTTACAGTATATGAAATAACTCTACTTAGCCATGTAAATAAAGTTGTCCAATTCAAGTTTGCCTTCTCAGAAGCTATTGGATAACATTCCCACTAATGGGCTGTGAGAAGTCCTGAATAAAGCCCAGTCATTCCTAAACTTGAATAAAACCAGTCATTTATGAATGACTACATAAATACAGTAAGATGAAGTATATCTTGTGTAATTTTCATCTTCTGTAGATATTTAGGAAACAGGCATTCTGGAAAACTCAAAACTATCATAATGACTATCTTAGATTGACTATGTGTTGTACACATTAAAAATGAAATTACCTGAAAACCCATTTTTCTGAGGCTTTGAAAAAATATTAATAAAGCAGTTCTATTTTGTATTTGCTCCAATTGTAACAATTGTAACAATTCTGTTCCAAAGACTGGAAAGTATTTTTGAGACTGCAACAGCAAAACAGGTATCTGATTGTGGCTTGTAATTTGTTTCTGATTTCTCATTGCTTAATGACCACCCTACACCAGACCAACTTTTAGTTGAGAGTATTCTCCTTTTGTGTAGGAACAGGTCTGCATAAAGAGAGAAAAAACTAGAACCAAAGCTTAACCATATCTTCAAGTTTGTTCTCTCTCACATGCACTGATGTTCAGCCAGGTTTCTACTTGACTCATGGTGCCACGGAGCAAGAGTATGGAGTGTTTAAGGCTTTCCTCCCTGGCATAAAAGGTCTGGCTAGTTAGACAGAATCTCGGCATAAACTTTATTCTTTTCAATGTGAGAACCACAACTGAAAAAGTCAGAGAAAAATAAAACCTTTTCCAAACCACCTGCCCACAACTCTATTCAATACTCTTCATCAGTTTAGAAGTTTTTTCTTCCTTCTTGGGGGACACTGGCATGGTGCACTTCCAAAGTAAAAGACGACACCTGCTGTAAAAGCAATGAAGATTATTAGTGTGTCTAACTTTAAATAGTTTCCAATCTTTCAGTGATTATGGATGCTTCCTATCAAAACTGTCCAAGATGCTGTAGCTTTTATATGGGTTTCTGCAAAAAGATAAACCTTGGGAGTTGCTGGACTGTAAAATAGCAGTACACTATAACCCTGGCAAACCTTTAAAAGATAAATCTTGGCAGCCACTGGACTGTACAACATTAACACACTCTGACACCTTTGGATGTCTGAAACACCAGAGAAGAATCCTAGAGGTTGTTTTTCTCAAGTAACAGAATGAAGAAGACAGTGTTACCTCAGAAATGTACCTGGCTTAAGTTCATTCACAACCATCATGTATAAGTGCTTATATCTTTAGTGATCTCTTTCTAGAAAGGCAACAGTGGCAATTACTTGGTTTATGTTGGCTTATACACTATTATGATAGCTATGAAACAAAGTCTGGCAATTCCAGTTCTCAGAACAACGGCTTATCTCTAAAACATAAGCTACCCAAATAGTCAATAATTTTAATGACAATATAAAATTGTTTGTAATTTTGCAGGTGGAAAAAGTTCATTCTTACAAACCTTTCCAGAAATTCAATCTCTAATTCACTTATCTGAGACACTCTACCTACTAGGAACCTCTAGGAGTTGGGTAACTAGACACAGATTTCTCTGTCCCAGCTGCAGAAGCAGCTACCTGAATTTTCTTTGTATGGTTTCACATAGGCCTGATGCAGCAGCATTTGCTTGACCTCCATACTTCCTTCTCACAAATTCCTACCTGGCATTTTCCTCTGCTCTGTTGCAGCACATTTGCCTGCATTCTGACTCTGCGTCATCATCTTCACGCTTGTCTGCCACTCCTCTGCATCCCTCCTGGTCTCTACATTAGTCTCACTCAATTTGCTGTCCTGTTTCCAAATGCATTTTCCCTCCCCACTGCTCCCACTGTATCTGACATGTCCATATTCCCCTGTCCCCTGCTCGGCCCTCACAGAGGAGCTAACAGACCATTAGCTTCCCTGATGGCATCCTGTCTTCTGCTCGATTGCAAAAAACAAGGAGTGGCATCCATCTTCACTGGTTTACCCTCACTTTCTTCCAGAAACCTTAAATGGATCTGGCAACCAATCTTCTGAGATCAGGTTTGGCCTGGTCGCAGTCTTGACTATGAGAGACGGAAAGCATTTTACATACAGATCAAGTTTCACAGGTTTTTAAATAAAAAATTATTAATAATTGTAATTTGCTAAAATTTACTAATAATATATTGATAAAACCATTCTAATTTGTCTTTCCTGTGATTTGAACAACAGGAAAGCTGGTGGTGCTGCTCACAGAGGTTCTGCACAGCAGCTGCAGAGGTGTGAGCTCAGGGCAGACTTGAGAATGGGGCTTTTATTTTGGTACTGGTCAGACTGTGCTCCAGTGAAAACCTTACAAAAACTTAGCATCATTTACTGAGCCTCAGCCCTAAATAAGTGAACCTTGCTTGCTTCACTGGCTTTCACCTCTCCATGGAAAGTTGTTCTGTGCTTTGGAACAATTCTGCCATTTCTGTGACATCTGTCTGTAAAAAACTAGAAATGATGGCAACTTCATTATGGTATCTCTAGCTGCACACTATAGAAAACTAATAATGATCTAAAACTAAATCTTGGAACTAATAAAATACTTTGCCTTCTATATGACTTCAGAAGCTATATTTTATTTCTAAAGCTAATCTACCTTTAATGTGTGGGGAGGGAGGACAATAGACCATGTAATCTCAGTGCAGGCTGGGAATCTCAGGCATGGTGGGTTTTGACAGTTTTGAATAGCAATCCATCACTTAACAGACAAATAGAGGCTACAGTCTCTTTGCAGCAGCTCTTTTTCAACGCCGAGATGACATCCGTGCCCTCTGCAAAGGAATGTACGATGTCATCCTCAGAGAGCAATAGGTTTCAAACACTACTGGGCTTGAGTTGGCTGTTTGCAAAGGGTTTTGAGTGGGTTTTTTTCCCCCAAGAAACTGGTTCTCCAATGATGAGATGATATTTTTGTCACCCAAAGTTTTCAGCAAGTGCGTACCAAAGTACTATGCCTAAATAGTGGATAACAGCAAACAGAGGATCACAGACATGTAGCAACATATCGCAGGGAAAACAAGAAGTCATACTGGCAATATGCAAAACTCCATCTGAAAGCAGAATTGATGCAATGTGTACACAGAGCATTAGATAATGATATCCTCTATTGTTATTTTCTTTGATGAAAGTTTTGACACCAGGAGAAAATATTTGTAAAGATTTGTCTAAGGCAAATTGCATTATATATATACATAATACAGTGAATTTACTGGTGAGTTCTTAAGAGGGTGGGATGCAATACAGCAGTATAATTTCAAGTTGATTGTACACTTTGACTCAGTATAGTTCATCAAAACACTTTGATTCAGTATAGTTCATCAAAATAGTTGAGTTGTGTTAGGACTTGATTGTAAAATATACTGTACATGTAACAATCAATGCTGTGTTCCCTTAAAGAAAGACCAAAAGTTAAATGAAAATCTAAATGTTAGATTTTCTTAACTATTTCATTCTTTTACTATATAGTACTTTTCTTCATCATGATGACCTTGTTAGAAGTCTGACAGATCATTAGGGACCATGCTTTCCCATGATATTATGTAAGATACTTTACTCTCAGAGGTCTACAGAGCTTTCTTTCAGTTACATTTGCAAATAGAATCGTGGGATTATACATCCAGGTATTTCCTTCATTATTTATTATCATGAGCATGTGTTCTTTGAATACATTTGAAAAGTCATTTGGATTGATGGATATGAAAATTTAATCCATCAGGGACTGGATTTAGCAAAATTTTAATATTAACAATGAACTAGTAGACTTGCTTGTTAAGAACAATTTCCCTGGAAACAGTATATCATAACCAAAAAGTAGTATAACAAGCCAAGAACTCTTTCCTAGTAAACCATTTCCTGCTGTATTTTTTGATATATATTCTGATAGAGATGAATATAGTAATTGTTTAATTGTTTCCTTTTGATGTGTCCAATTCAGTAGCTTTCAGTCATCAGTCACCCTGTGGCCCTGCAGCAGTAATTTGGCAGTTCCATAGATTTTTAAGCCATCAGGGACCATTAGATCATCTTGTCTGATCTTTCTGCATAAAGCAGGTCAGAGAATTTCATCTAGTTATCTCCTGTATTGAGTGGAGCACCAGGTATGTAACCAAAGCTCATACTTATGTCACAAAGTTTACCTTTTTGTTGTTTTTAAATTGAGAATATTACCTCCTATTTCATACCTAAGATGTGCAGATCCATTAATGTTTCCGAAGACTCTAAGATATGGGGATTTAATGTGCTATAAATATGAACAGTAGAAATATTTCCAGTGATGACCTAACTAGGATATTTTAATCAATGTAATGAATTGGCTAGTGGGACAAATTAATCTGTGGTGTCTCTAGCAGGAAGGAGCTTTGCCAATTCAATTCAAGATTTTTTTATTGTAATATTTGCTGATAATTTGGAAAAGGAAAGATATACAGTACAAATATGACATTTTAAAAAATGCAAAAATAAAAATGTCAAACAGAAAGTAACTTTAAATATTCAATAACATTTAATTGATGAAATTTTAAATTTTCCTTAGATTTCAGATTAAAAATTCACAGAGGTTATAATTCCTTTTATCTTCATAAGCCCATATATGTGTTAATTATTTGTTAGGCATTTCCATAAACATGTGATAATATTAGTGGTGAGAATGTAAAACTAAAATTCTTTTATTCTAAGATCACTGGGACAATATAGTGATGCTTGCCCCGCTCAATGTGTGAGCCAAAGAGTCTCCCTCTGAAGTTATGCAAGAGGTCTTGCCCAACCTGTCTGAGATTGCAAAGTGCCTCCTAGTTCCATGCCTGCTCCTCTGCCTTTGCATCAGGCAAAAGTAATTTATATACAAAGAGATGGAACTCTCTCTGAACATCTGCAAAGACAGAACAGGAGTAGGTAGTCCACATGATTTCTGACTGTGGTGAATGGATTTTAGTATGGCTTAACAAGCCTTTCTATCAATTGGGAAATCTACATGGAAAAAAAAAAAAAAGCAAAGCTTTAGAAAAATACTTATGTTCACTGGTTTATATTTGCCTTTTTAGCATCATTGTCCTTCAGTTTTCCACACTGAGCAGTATTGTTCTTGCTACTGTGAGTCTTCTCCAGATCTTTCTTGAAGAAGTTCCTCTTCAAGCAGCTTTTGTGAACTTTCTTGATGGTCAGAATTTCAATTAACAACAATTCTCCTTCAGAAGAGGATGTAGTCAAGGCCATTTTGGTTTATTATGTATACTGTCTATTTATATTTACCTACAGTCTGTGTATATTTAGTCTACTTAAAACACACACACAGATGTATTTGCTGAACAAACAGTAGCTTCTATTCCAAAGTTACATTTACAGTCAGCAGAGTGAAACTTTTAAGGTTGGTAGTACTTACATGGAGTGAACTACTACATAAGAGACACTGAAACTGGTTTTAATGGTTTAAAACTCTGCCTCATCCAAAGATTATTTAAAAAAAAAATTGAAGTAATAATTTAAAGATACTAAGACTTCAGGCTTGTTGTTTTACCTCTGAACAGCTAATATGACAACGTGTCATTGTTTAAATCCAGCTGGCAACTAAGCACCACACAGACACTCACTCACCCCTATTCCACACCCCCACCACAGTGAAATGGGGAAAAGAATCAAGGCAAAATTTCCAGGCTGAGATAAGAACAGTTTGATAATTGAAAAAAAGTAAAGTGTAACAATAATAATAGTAAATAACAACAACAAAAATAATAATATAAAACCCAAGTAAAAACAGTGATGCAAAATACAAATGCTCACCATCTGCTGGCTGATGCCAGACCCAAGTCTCTGAAACCCAATCAGCCCCCCCCTTGCAGGTAATTTCCCCAGTTTTTATAATGAGAATGCTGTTCTATGTTGTGGAACACCCCTTTGCGCAGCTCAGCTCACCTGTCCAAGCTATCCCTCCCAGGTTTTTTGTGTTCTTCCTCACCATCTGAGCATGAGGCACAAAAATGTCTTTGACTTAGGATAGACACTTCTTAGGAACAACCAAAACATCAGTGTGTTATCAACATTATTCTCATACTGAATCCAAAACACAGCACTGTACCAGAAACTGAAAAGAAATTATCTCAGGCAAAGTCAGGACACAATACAAACAAATCCTCTACAATTTTAAAAATTAAAAGGAAGTTGGTTCAATCCTTTGGAAATTTACAGATTCTGTAATTTAAACTTTTGGGAAGCAGTAAAATAGCTGGCACTTCTTCATGGTCCTGTAGTATCTGCTTTTCTGAGCAGTTTGACTCTGATATCCACTGCAAGCAGCAATAAGTAGCTTATGGTCCTCCAGTTACTGCTCCATTTCTTCCTTGGTATTTGAAAAGCTGCATCCTTTCTTCATCATTCACCATAAAGGTGTGGAAGAGGAGGAGGTGACCAGCAGGGTTATGGGGGCCCAGAAACACAATCCTGTGGGAAGGGAGCCGCATGGAGGAGGTTGTCAAAACAGGCAAGGAATCTCAATATTGCAGAGAGCATCAAGCAAATGTTGGAGATGTCCTCTTTTACATAAAAAAAACTTGAAGATGAGGGGAAAGAGTCATTCTAGCCTACTTACAATAGAAGAATAATGCTTTTTCTTTTTTTTTTTTATAATTACTATTTTGGAAAGGAATGTGGATAGCACCATCATCACTACCATGCCTTCAAAAATGCAAGTGGATATAGCATATGTGACAGGTAATCTGAAAGGTGCTGTTATTCTTGGTTTAGGATTTGTAACTGCACCCATATACATAAAAACCATTTGACCCTTTTTAAAAAAAATTACATTAAAAGATATCAGTGGAAAATAGCATAGATTCTCAAAAATAGCAAAATGGAAAGAAAAAAATTATTAGTTTAGGGTCCTTGCAAACCTTGAAGTTTCCTGACATGCAAAACTCCTACATTTTTCTTGCCAAGAACAAGAAAATACATATTTCATCACAATGGCGTTAATGTTGACCAGTGCATTGTGGCTTTTATGTATTATTTGTATTAGATTGATTTAGAGAAGAATTCATCTTCACTACTTTTAGTCATTTAAAGTAAAGGGTTTCATCTAAGCTATTTGTCCAGGTTCCCCTTATAGTAAATGGAGAAAGATAAGTTCCTCCAAATGGCAATTTGTCCATTTTAAGATAGGTGTCTGAGATAGACTGGATGAATTGCTCTCTACTGCAATCTCTCTCCATTGCTCTAGAGGAGTGCAAGTGACTAGTCTAGACTAAGCACCCAACTTTCAGATGGCTAAAATTTAGTCAAAATCAATCCCTCCTGCATATCTTCTTTCAAGGGATACACTGAACTAAGAAATATCTCATAGTCAATTTGCCACGTGTTATGTTGCTTAAATCTGATAACTGATATTTCTTTGGAATCATATAGCTTAATGAGCAACCATAATATCAAATAATAGTAAAATTACATATGACTAAGTGGTTGACCAATACATGACATTAATGTGGACATAAATCATTCTCACATCCTCTTTCAAAGAAGGGCATTCACTTAGACTTCTAGTAGAAAACAAAGCTAGGGGGTTTTTTTGAAGCACCAGCTATGATTTCATTTTGAAATATTTCAGAGCGTCAAAAACTAAGTACTCCTGGATAATCAGGCTGATAATATTATTTCAGGATCAAAGTAAGGGAGGAGTTGCAGTGTATTTTTTTCCTATTTGATAGGAATTGTATGTTCAGATTTTATTATGTGTAAGTATGAGATGTGTAGTACCCACAGCTATTAATTTCTTTGAATGTCTGGGTTTGGAAATGATGCAATAGATATCAACACTATTGTCTCTTAGCAACCTCAATTAGTGTTTGAAACAAAGGAGGGTTTGCAAGCTTTGACTTTTTCCCATGTGTTCACAAAATCTTGTTTGTGTGTGAATACATTAGTGAATGAATGCACTACTAACAGTTTTTAAAATGGGGGAAACAGGCCATCAGCTTCATAAATTATGAGAACAAGCATTGCAGGGCAAGCAAGAATGGCCCTTGTGGAGCTCTGCCTCTTTCCCTGCGCACCTGACAAGGTATGCACATCCCCTAGGTGGCTGAGTTAGCCATGCATGCCTGCACAACACAGCATGCTTTCCTTCCAAATGCTGGTAGGAAGGGCTAAAAAGTCACTGCAAATTAAGTGTCACACCTGGCAGCAGTGTAGGCAGCAAGTTGTTACCAGACCTCCTATTTCTTTCCTGTCAACAAATTGCCCTCTGACCTGGAAGGATATGTCTAGAGTGAGAAATTATTTGCCCTAGATCCAAACTGTTTCTTTGTCCTGTTCAATTAAAACCAGGCTTGAAAGGATTTAAATGCCTTTAGCTCAGTGTATGCACCAGTTTCATTAGCAAACTGCTCCAGAAATAGCAATATTGTCAATGCCTTGTCCTATGGATGTGTCTTATGGAAGTACAAGGTTCCTACTGATAGATAGGAAGATTTCACCAATATTTTTTTTTTGGTTTCTTATTTTCTCTCACTAATTATAGCTATATCCTCTGACCATATTTTGCGAAATATCTCTTCCATCTTTAAAGTTTGGCACTTGCATATTCAAAAATAAATCACATTCTTGCTTCACAAGAGCTTGGTATGAATAAATTTGCATTCAGAATAAGTTGGTGGGGACAGAAGAGTGAGTCTGGCATTGTAATGACAGAGCTGTATTACTTATATTCATTTTGTGACACTTCATGGTGCTAGGATCACATCAAGCCCTGACACCACTCAGTTTGCAGCAATCATGGAAGACTATGTAGACTGCCCCTAATGCCTTGCCATGCCTTGCCATTCCTTGGCTTGCCATTTCCTTCCCATTCCTTCTGCTGTACCAATACTTTTAAAGAAAAATGTAGAGGAAACCTGTGTTTGTCTCACTGGGGGTGATCTTGGACATTTGGCACTTTTTACAAGCCTCGCATCTCTGCTACAGCATCCGTGGCAGAGCAGACAATCAGAAGCTGCATCCAAGGTGCATATCCAGAAAGCTCATTGCTTCATTTATGTTGCCTGTTGCCATTTACATCTTTTAATTCAAAAGGCAGAAACACTTTTTATCCAATAACAACAAACTGACTTTAAGATTCTTTTTCCTAGAAGCATGAGAGAAAACTCCTTCAAGATCAAAAACCTAAAGCTGATCATAACTTACTCTGAAGACACAGTAAAGAAGACTGCTATTCTAATAAATGAGGATCCACAAATCCTTGGATTGATTACATATTCAAGTTTTGATACTCACAGTTTAATTCCTACAGGGAACTTGTAGGAAATAGGAACTTTTTGAAATGGCTTAAAATAAATTACTTAGTCCTCAAACTAGCCTATATTTATCATTAATATATTGGAAATAGCAAAATAATGATAAATTAACAGAGGAATATGTTTCTGTGTTATTTTTATATTTTTTTATTTGAAGTGAATACAGTAAATATATAATTGCTATAAAATTGTACCATTTCCTATAAAATTCCTGCAGAAATACATGATGGCTATATGTATAGACAGAGAGGTAGATGGTCACAGACTGATTGTCAGAAAGACCAAGTACAGGAGTAACAAGAATTTCTATGGAGAAGAGTGGAAATATTTGCCAAGAGTACTACAGCCATGACAGAAGGAAACTTTTAAGATCCAGCTCTGTTATAAATGTCTTAGAAATTCAGCTTTTTTTAGTGCGACCCACTTGTGTTTATCTGGTGTGCTGCAAACTCTTCTCCATGTTTTGCCTTCTCAAGGCATGACTTTTGTCTCTGGGTTGGCTAGAGGTGTCCACAGGGACTGGTGGGACTGCAAGGCTGGGCATGACACTGAAAACCCAAGTGACACATGGACAGTGTAATTCCCCTTGGGCTGTGCAGACCCCAGCTGTGCTGAGGCTAAGGGCTGCTGAAGCCCAGCAGACAGACAGACAGACAGACCATGGGGCAGACCTGCGTGGTCACTCACCCACAGGTTCAGTCTCCACACATCAGCAGGAAACAGAGGGCCCCAGCAACCTGCCCAGTGAGGGAGAAGGAGGTGAGAAGCCTCAAGCCTTGTGTGAGCCCTGCTGTCATTTGTACACTGGCTGCTGTGACAGAGGACTGGGAACAGGGTGACATTTGCCAGTGCTGGCTCTGCCCACTCCAACAGCCCCAGTGCGTGTCCAGTCTGTGTCTCTGACAGCTGTGGCTATTTGCCAGTGCTTCCAGGAGCTTTGGGTCTGGAAATCTGGGATGGTACCACCCAAGCAAGAAGGTGGTAGAGCCTGCAGTTCCCATGCTGAACAAAAACACTGGGTCAGACTTGGAGAGGACAGACCCAGAACCTTAGGGCAGGGCACGCAGCTTTGCATGTGGTCATTGACCTGGAAACCTTTGCCTATGTAATATGATATCCAGTCCTCAGGGTTGATAACAAGCAGGGAGAAGAAGGACAAGAGGGCATTAAAGGGAAGGAATTTTAACCAGTAGGCCCTTAAACAATATGCATAGGCCTTTTAAGACCTTGTAACTCTCCAAAATCAGCAGCAGCTGGGTAAGAACTTTCCCAATGGAGTCCAAAGATTTAAATGCTGTGAAATTTTAAGAAGTCTATAGTTACTTTGGTGGTTTCCTTTATTGTTTCTTTCCTTTGGTAAATATGAATAACTTTTTAGAAAGCTGAAGAAAATAATTCATCATTTGAAGGCAGATGCCTGTGATGACCTAACAGACTTTTTTTTTCCTTTCTGTTTTCATCACTAAATACTTCTGTGGTTTTGTCAACGTTTCAAATAAGATTTCCAAATACCAGTGAAATAGTTTCATGTTAGGGGGTTATTTTTATAATTCAGTGCATCCAAACTTCATGAAAAATATGCAAATCACCTTCATTATAACCATATCTTGTAGCAACATGCAGCATACATAGTGCCAAAAATGAATGCATTCATGGCATCTTTTGGGTCCTAAGATCCAATTATGTCTTTTGTTGTTCCTTTTTGGCTTTCTGTGTCAGCTGCATGCTCTGTAAAGTTACTGATTACTGACCTGTTGGCAACTTTACAAATCAGCTTTGAAATGCAAGCTGTCAGTAGCTCTTGAGTACCCCAGTCCCAGGTTACCAAGGCCATGAAATGCTGCATTGAATTTTTAATCAGTTTTCCCTCTGCTTCTGCTTAGCTTTTTCCAGGTTAAGGTCAATTTTGAAACCAGCTGAATTCTTTAATAATCACTGTCTTTGCAGTCCTCACTGGGTTCAAAAGGAAGAACAATTTTTTCTCTGCATTAATATTAATTTTTTACTGTGGGGGCTTATTACAGGGGCATATTTTCTGTTTAAGTATTCATTGTTAGATCACAAAGTGCACTGCAGTCTAGCCACAGTATTGCCTCATGAAGATAGTAGTGAATTGCCACTAACCCAAAATTTCACTGGTCCCACTTTTAAAATGAAGCAAGACTGCTATTGTAACACTTTCTACATTTTTTTCCCTGCAGCCATGCTACTCAGAGCAGAAAGCTTGCCACCTCAGACACATGTCCTTTGGCTCACCTTTCTAAATGTGACAACTGTGGTTTATTTAGTAATTCTACCATCAAGCTTTGATCTCTGTTTTAAAAAGTTGCAGCTCTTTGTCCAAGTAGTCAAGACCAGAAGTTGTCTTAATTAGAGTGCTAGAAATTAGGAGCTAAACATGAAATAGAACTGTATCTTTATTTTCTCTTCAGTTTATCCACAGGAGAATTTATCATTTAAGAATTTCATTTAATGAGTAGGTGTTTATTTGATTGCAGTAGTGAATAATCCATGAATGCTTTACTTTCAAGGATCCTAGTGATGCTAGATTCTACTAGATTACCTTGCAGCAATGTTTATTTAAGAGTTCCTGTGTTATGATGACACACCTAATCAGATAGCTAGCACCCTTTTTTCACCATAGCTTTTTTTCCACCATGCATGCTTTTATGGAATCTCATAACAATGTGGTTTTTTCACCATGGAGTGAAAAGACAGTTATAGTTACCCTTTTCTACCAAGGAAAGCAGGTCAGTAAGAGGTACCACTAAATATGGTAGCATTTCTGGTTCAATAGTCAATAACATATGATAAAAAAAGGTGCTGGTATTTAGTCAGTTCTTGAGCCTATCTGTTCTCTTTGAGGTTACATTTAGAATGATTGGGATTTCCAGGCACTGATAGCAGTGCCACTCTAAGTGAATTCCTGCAGTTGTTTTAAAAGCTGTTTGCCCCCACACCACTATGTATCTTGAAACAGTTGTTGACAGTAATTGCTCAGGGGTAACCCAGGACATTTGAAGTCTGGAGCCCACTGAAGTTGGATTTACTTAGGTCTGTGAGCAATGCCTTATACTGAATAAGTAGAGGTGCCTTATAAGATTTGAGGAAGGTGGTACACTACAAGTATCTTAAAAAAAAATCACAAAAATGGAGGTAGCTGGGGAAAGAACTTACTGATTATGCACATTTGATATTGAAAAGTAGCTGATGATTCATGAATAACCTGCAAATAAAGCACCTGAAGAATCAAACAGAAAGTTAAGCAAACAGTTCTCTGGTTTCCAGCTGGTTTTCTGTAAGGTAAGTTCTGGTGTCTCTTTAAGCTGTAGTCAAAGTCCTCCTGTGTCTGGGGTTTAGTGAGAGTCCTTCCCCACACTATCTCTCATAAAACTTGACATTTTTCTGCTTCCTTTTTATGGATGATGGGCAAGAAAAATAATTTGGTCAGTCTCTTCTAACTGATGGAAAATTTATTAGTCATGAGGGAGCTTAATAATAATTGAGAACCTTCTTCTGTCCTTTACAGTGGAGATTTGTCAATAGTTAACATGTTTTGTGATGGTAGGATGACCAGTGCATGGAAAGACACACTTGCTGGACTGTTATCAAAAGGTTATGCCCTTATGAAGGCAACAGTAAAGATACTTTCTCAGTGGCATTTACTTACAACATCTTAAAGGAATGTATTAACTACCTGAAAATGATGTCTTGTTAACAAAAACAGAAAAAGAAAAAAAAAAAGAAGAAGAAGAAGCAGCAAATAAGATGCTTCCTTGAAAAATTTAAGAAAAATTTGGATTTTTTATCAAGTTCTTGTTGAATTGCTGTGCTGTGGAAGATCTCTTGCCTTCTGGGAGATTTTTACTGCTGGGCCTGGAGCTGCTCATGTTCTAGTTTAAACAGCAGATTTTAACCATCTCTGCAGAGAAGACGAAGAACTGAGCAGGTCCCAAACTGTTCAGAGTTTTATGGATGTAGGAGTCTATGCTGTTAAACCTGTCTTAATTTGAAACATTGGAGGTGATATATCTTTTATAGATTTCCTATGAGCAGGCTGCTATGAATATGTAGTTACTGCTCCCTGAGACATGTTGGGACTTCACTTTACCGCACAGGAGAAAAGCTTTCAATGAGAACTCAGTATTCTGGTGCTATTTGTCATTATTTTATTGAGCCTATTTTAGTAAATACAGTCCAGCACACTTTATTGACACAGTTGAGAATAAGAATGATATCTCTTCCCTTAGAAAACAGGACAGTGTTGGAGAAAGCAATTATTCAAAGATCTTTGAAAGGAAAGAGGCAATAATAACACTGAAAATAGCACCAATAAAGGACAAACTCTGGATAAACTGAAACTGAACAAGAAGTGTAGTAAATAGGCAATTTGAAGAAACTTCATATTGAGAAATAATTCCTGAACCAAAGATAGCTGCTGATGACAACAGTTATTTGGATACGTAGCACCCATAATGTGATAATTGATGAGCAAGCCACTTCTTGAGGGAGATCACTCTGTCATGCAAGATTTTTTAGATTTTAACTCTGTGGTTTTGATCATCACTTGATCATAGGATCAACGGGTTGATCATAGGAGAAACGATAATGATTTTCTTTGGTAAGGGACCTGTTAAGCTGACTGATACCGCTGGGACTTAAAGTGCTGTAGAGTTCACATCTCTACCCACACAGTGCGTAACCGCATAAAGAAAGCGTAAGGGAGAGTAATTATCTTTTCCAAACGTGAACTCAGAATCTCTGAGTTCAGAATACAAAAAGCAAAAACCATGAAGAAAGCTTTACTAACTGTTACTCTGACATGCTTTACCTTTACCTCAGTTTTTGAGAAAGTCACAGAAGCTAAAGTGTGATAGTGTACTGTGAGGGCCATGAAGAGAATCAGAGGGCTGTTTGCACCTTTCCTATGAAGACAGGCTGAAAGAGTTAGGGTTGCTGATCCTGGAGAAGAAAAGGCTCTGGGGAGACCTTATTGAGACCTTCCAGTACCTAAAGGGGGCTTATAAGACAGAAGGTGAGGGACATTTTACTCCAGGAGATAATGATATGATAAGGTGGGCTGGTTTCAAACTAAAAGAGGAGAGATTGAGATTAGATGTTTGAAGGCAATTTTTTATTGTGTGGTAAGGCACTGCAAAGTTTGACCAGAGAAGTTATGCATGCCTCATCCCTAGAGGAGTTCAAGGCCAGGATGGGGCTTTGAGGAACTTGGTCTAGTGGAAGGTTCCCTGACCATGGCAGGAGGTAGAATCTGTGAGATCCCTTCCAACCCAAACCATTCTAAGATTTTATGAATCTGTGACTAATATTTCTCATGGCAGTGAAATTCCTTATTATACCCCAACACAATGCCATGCCTCCCTACTATTTGGTATAGCTTAAAAAGCAAAACAGACAGCTTATATCCCAGTGATCTTCAGACACTGGGACACTTCAGACACTTCAGACAACATTTCTAGTCAATGCCTCAAAGATGAACACCATAGGGAACACTAAGTCAGTTTCTTTACAGCCCTGATGGGAAAGGGAACACTGTCATGTCCTTTTGCTGTCAGTGCAGCAGAACTCATCAGGGGATGAGCTTAGAGAAGCAAACATGCAGCAGGAAGTTTTAGGGGTACACTAAATTCTTATTTTACTTCATGCAGAGCAAGACCAAATTAGGAACACTTGTTCTTAACTTAGTAGTGACCAGGGATAAAAAACAAAGTTTGAGGCATGCCATTGCATATCACACACTGCACTCTGGAGTTTGGGCACAACCAGAAAGGCTCAGGCTGTTTTTTGTTTCCTGGCCTGTTTGGTTTTGGGATTTTTTTTTCCTGTGGTTTTTTGTTTTGTTTTTTTTTTTTTTCTGTTTTTTTTTTTTTTTTTTTTTTTTTTTTTTTTTTTTTGGTTTGGTTTGGTTTGGGGTTTTTTTTGTGTTTTTGTGGTTTTTGTTTGTTTGTTTGTTTGGTTTGGTTTTTTGGGGTTTTTTTTTTGGGGTTTTTTTTTGTTGTTGTTTTTGTTTTTGTTGTTGGTTTTTTTGGGTTTTTTTGTTTTGTTTTGTTTTTTTTTCCCCCAGTCGTGTATGAAGCAATGAAAAGAGATCACAGGAAAACCCGTCTCTTTGCTCATTGTGCTTCCTGCTGTTTGGTGTGCAGCTACTCACATGAGGTATGTATTTGCATGCAGCTTTTCCCTTGCTTTGCCTGTGACTAACCAGAAAGAGGAACTCCAAAGAGACTCGTTAAACCTATGAAAGCTGCCACATTTTGTCACATGTGGCTTTGCACATGCAAGCAGAGCATTGCTTTTATTGTAAGCTGCAAGTCTCTCTTTCTGCAACAATAGTATTTCATGTCATTGCTTTAGTCTCAAGAGAAGCTGCTATTAAATGGTGGATGTTAGTTTAATATTAATAATTGTCTTAACTTCATACATCTACAGGTTTTCATCTAGTAAAAGGGAGCTATTCATTTTTTCTCATGAAAACAACATTCCTCTGAAGGGAATTTAACAGATGTACGGAGGTTGATGGCAGGTGCAGCATAATGAAAGCAAGACACTTTGAACTGTCAGTGGCTCTCTAGCTGCTCTTTGTATTACCCTGGCAGAGGTGTGCCTGCTCCAGTTCAAAACAGCTGCTCTCTCACAAGTGTACTCCAGGCTCCCATTCACCGCCCTGCAAGGAAAAGCAGGGCTGCAGAAGGAGAAAAAATATAGGAAAAAAATATCTGGATCAGGTGAAAAACATCTGCCTGAACATCAGTATAGTTTAGAGCAGTCAAGAGAGCCTGTAATGTTTTATATAACTTGCATATTGTCATTTTTAAGGGGGAAGGCTCAGAAAATGAAGATTCATTAAGGCTGTAGCACTGGGTGTCAGGTGAACCTCTTTCATCATCCAGCACACCACCATGGGGAGTGCTGCTCTTGTGCAGAGTGTTCTCCGTTTTTCTCCAGCTAGTATTAAATTGGTGCTAGGGCTTCTGCCACTTTTCTCTTGGAAAAGATATTAATAGGTTTTAGCAGTAAGGGATGTTTCTTTCTAGCTAAACTACAACAATTATTTCTCCCATTTTATCTTATTTTAATTATGTTGTGAGTTTTTAAGGCATTAATAGCATCTCATTGTGCCTTTTTTTTGCATTCTTCACCCTTTTGTCATTTGAATAACAAAGTTGCCTATATTCAACATTCTCCACTTATTAATCTTTTGACCATTTTATCAATTTTGTGCCTTTCTTTTTTTCTTCATAATTCCCTCATCTCTGTCCATATCTTTCCAGATTAAACTCTCAGAATTCTCTGCAATATTAATAAAGAATGCGTAACACTGTAGTAAAAAGGTTTCTTAACATGAGATGGCCTGTAAATCTCTTGTGGTAAAGTCAAAGTGTAAGCTATACAGCTCACCTGAAATTATTAAGTCTTCATACTAAGTTTTCAAGATATATAATTTTGAGACTGGTGTGATACTCTTTGTTCTTTTAAAACTATTTTTCTAATACTATTCCTTCAAGTCTATTTTTCTTTCATTTTTGTTTAGTCAATCAGTGGAGTTTTTTCCAAGAGGAATTTATATCCTTCTACACTGTATATAGAAGCCCTTCTGTTCTCCCATGTTCTTTTTTATCCATGTGACTACATAAGGAATGGGACTGCCTTTCCTGAGACAGATACTGGGGCTTCTGGACTGTAGTCAGAAGGAACAGGGATTGAAAACAAGACCATAACTACTCTATGCAATTGTGTATGCAATAGTCTAATGTTGTCTGTTTCTAGAAGGCATGGGAGGATGCTATTGCTTTTGCATTTTACTATTGATGAAGGTTTAAAGAGAAAACAAAATATTCTCAGTGACCAAAGAAGGTTGTCTCAATTCCTGTTGTCAAATGTCTTATTTATTAGAACAGGAGAAAAGTTAGGGCCACGTTATTCCATGTTACCACAAAATCTGTCATTCTCTACAAATACCTGAAAGGAGGTTGTGACAAGGGACAGGACAAGAAGAAATGTTCTCAAGTTGCACCAGGCTGGGCTTCAATTAGATTGGAAAAAGGAAAATGTCATCAGGCATGGGAACAAGCTGCCCAGGCAAGTGGTGGGATCGTTGTATCTGGAAGTGTTCAAAAGATGTATGGATGTGGTGCTTGGGATATGGTTTAGCAGGTGGTGCTATGGTGGTGCTGGGTTAACAGCTGGTCTCAGTGATCTTGGAAGTGTTTTCCAGCCTTACAGATTTTAAGATTCTATGAATCTTGGAGGCCATACTGCATCTTTAAATAATTGATTGAATGCTGCCAAAACAGATTATACCTGAATTATTTGTATATAATCAGAGATCTGTTTCTCAACTGTCCTCCCATTGTGGGTGTACTGCATTCCTGTGAGATCTTGACTGAGAAAGGGGCATCTGCCATCTAGCACACTGTTTTAAATCAATACTGATTCTGAATATCTTGCAAAACAGTACTCTACTGTTTTAATTTAACAGTATTCTACTTATTCTACTGATTTAATTTTTGGATTGTATGTATTTGGAAATACATATTAGACTGCCTTTCATATGAAGTAACAGACCATACTACATAGGCTTATTGATATGCTTCATTCAAGAAATGGTGGCCCCAGCTCAATAAAGCACTTAATTATGTGCTTAAAATTAAATATATCCTTGAGTATATCACTGAAAATTCCCCCGCAGAAGGGTTTTGCTGAACAAAGGTGGATTTAGGCATATGTCTGGGTACTCTGCTGAATGAGTGAGTACTTGTGAGCCCTACTACTCTGTGAATTGAATGGAGTCACTCAAAGTGTATAAAATTAAGCATGTTTATGACATGTTTATGATTTTGGAGGATCAGTACTTTATATCTGGGAGCACATATTCACATGAGGAGCCCTTTAATAATGAAAGGATTCAGAACTGGTCTTTTTTAAGCAGCAGTTTTTTAAAAAATCCTTAATAAAAAGTGTAAATTGCAAAGTAATGATGTTAGCTCAGTTCCTTAAGGCAAGTCTTGCATCATCATGTTTGTGTACAGTAAATAAGCCTACAGAGAAAAAAAAAACCCAGACTAATAAATGGATTATAGAAATGAGTTTGGTAATGAAACTTTTCGCAGCAAGACATTTGCCAGTAAAGGCATGTGGCTGAAACACTGTTAAAAATAAAGGTTCTTTAGTCTGTCTAATATTTCATTGGTCTTTGAAACATACATTTACATAAACATTTTTTCTTATGACTCCCTCGGAGAAGGGATTTAGTGTTTGGATGCTGAAGATCCATGTTGGTACTCATCTTAAAAAATCCCTTCTGCAACATGAGGAGAAACTCAGGAAATCAAGTTACCAGCAAACAATAAGGCAGGTTAGAGTGAGCTGAACATATTTTGTCTTAAAGTGTGAAAAGGCAGACAGCCCTGAAGTTTTAAGCTTCTGTGTTAAAAAACTTGAGGCCCCAACCACACAATGTCTTGTACACATGAAGCATGAGCTAATACAGTGCACCTTTAGATCAATCATCTGCTTTTATTAGCCTTCTCCTCTTGGTCTACTGGCAGAACGGATTTAAGCTACTCTTGTGTGATACAAAATTCATAGCATCTAGCAGAGCAGAGGAAATTTAGATAAAACTTCATTTTTTACAGACATTTACATACTAAATGAAGCTGCTCCCATAAGCAGACTCATGCTTTGATTCAAATACCTGCACTGTCCTGGTTTGTTTTCTGAGCAGTTTTGATGGACACTGAGTACCACAAAGAGACAAAGGTGTAGGCTCAAGCAGCTGCTGCACTGGCCAGCACACTACTCAGCCAGGCTTTTAGGAAACATATACACAGGCAAGGAAGCTATGCTGCAGACTCCTGAGGTCAAACATTTATCATTACAGGCATCATTTCCTGATATTAGAGGCTCCAAATCATTAGTCTTTTAATACACAGTATCAATAGATGTAATGAAAAATGCACAGGATGTAGAGAATCCCCTGAATCTTAATGTACTCTCTGCCATTGGAATCATAATGCAGTGTCTGTGTCAGCTGAGCTGGAGAAAAACAATGGGTCAAATGGTGAAAATGGAGTGGAAGGCAGAAGCTAAACCTCTGATTCTGGTGTGTGAATGCAAATTGCCTCTGTTCCACGGGTCAGCACAAGCTGTGCCTCTGGAAATATACCGAGATGAGTGGGATTTCTGCAGCATGCATGGCTGTTCTGGCTCCTGCACAGTGAGACGTTTCACACTGTGCACAGCAGATGGGAGCTGGGAAGTTCAGCCCAGGCACTGAAGCTTGCATGCATACACACACACACAAAAAAATTACATATATTGTGTGTGTCACCAGGCCCTGGCAGAGCTGCTCTGGGAGCCCCTCACTGGGTTGTATCTGGGTGCATGTGCACTTCATCCTTGCATGTCCCTAGCAGATCTCATGAGCATGGTTGCTCTACCAGCACATGGATGGTCACAGACAAGTGATACTAAACCTTCAGGACCATTGCTGAGCCCTTTCTTTGCAGATTCTCCAGCAGACCAAAGCACCTTTTCCCCAGGTACGGATATTGTGACTTTACCGAGTTTAAAAGTAACTTTCTAAGGTTCTCCAATCATTGAAAGCAAGCAAAAACTTTATCTGATTTTAAAAAATTAGTTGCCTTTTTAAATTGTAGCAGCAGATGTAGCTGTGAATAACAACAGACTGATCAAATCCCATACCCCTTGTTCTGCTTCAATTTTTCTCTGTTTTAAGTTCTCACAGGATATGCAGAAGATCTTCAAGTGAGATGGGGATCCTCTTCCTGTGTCAGGTTTTCTGAATCACAAATCCATCAAATTCAAAGAGACAGCAATAACACCATATTAGTTTCTCCATCCTATGGAGCTTTTATATTGCCCAGTCCAGAGGCTTGGGAAAGCTGTTTTTTGTACAGCATAAGGCAGCCTCAACTAAAGCCACACAACAAAAGCCTCAGCTAAAGCCAGTCTAACCTCTCTCCATTATTCACAATCAAGAACAGAATATCCTCAACCATTTTTAACTGTTAGATGCACTTTGACTTTTTTTTTTAAAAAACTTCTACCAATTCTGTTGTGCAGTATTGCTGCAGTGATTTCCATTTAGGATAAAATAAAACTTTGAATTAAATTTAATTTATTACCTTTATTTCCTCCACTCCTTTCTCCATTTCTGTTTGTTTGCTCAAGTGTTGAATATATCTATATTTTTTAATGTAAATGTACTTTTACAAGTTTTTACATGCAATGTTTAATCTGTACAGTATTGGTGTGGGAGATAAATATCTTGGATTTGTCTATACATGAGGACATTTCTTGATGCAATGATTTCTTTGGGTTAGTCAGAATCTCTAAACTGTAAACCCTGAACTCTAAACTGTAACCCTGAAGACAATAAAGCTATGTTAAATTTCATTGAGAGGCTGGTTTCTGGAAAGATAGCCATGAATGCACACACAAAAAGTGCTTTTTGAACTGATCTCTTCAAAAGATTTTCTACCCAGATGCCCATGAGAATCTGAAATATACTGACACATATGGGTTTTCTTCAGCTCTTGCTTCTCTACAAGGCTAGTGTGAGAAATGTAGTTCCAGGGAGGCCTTAAATATTTCTATTTCTCACTGCAAGAAGCATTACTACAAATCCATCACATGAGCTGAGATTTCCAAACTCATTTCTAGCCCAATTTAGCAGACATACAACTTTGGATAATTGGGGCAAATTCTTTTTGTTCTTTTGTTCTTTTCGGAACAAAACCATAACTCCCTGAGCATCTCCCTCTTCACAGAAGCTACCTCAACTTTGTTCCTAGGCAGGAAACTGCATCCCAGCATTCAACTGCTGCTCTCAGGTTTTTGAAGCATAATGGAGCTTTAGGCCTTTGAGGGGAGGATGAGGAGGATTTGAAGAAGAAGGTCAGAGATTGCTAAATTTTGTTCTTGAGAAATGAAGAGTGAGATGCACCACTAGAAGCCAATTCATAGCTCAAGAGGTCAGAAGCATCCCCTGGAGATGTTTCTCCCACACTCCACTCACCATAGAAAGAGCCCAAGGTGACAAGCCTCCTGTTTGGGTGCCTGAAATAAGTGCTTAAAATTAGGTAAACTGATCTCTCTCCTTTACTTCATTGCAAATCCCCCTGTTTTGCTCTTTGGTAGAGCTTGCACAGGGCAGTTCATTAACACAATATTGATGTTCTGTGACAAGTGAAGAGACCAATAACTGCAGTGCTTGCTGTAAATTATTTCACCCATTTGATATCTGTTTTTTCCTAAATTCTCTTAATGGTGCAGTGTGTTTTCCTATCCCAGTGACATTCAGTTGCATGTATTGTTAATTTTGGCTTTGTAGCTTTCATTTAGATTACAGCTTGTGCGTCCCCAAAGTGGTATCAGTTGCCTGAAATCTTGACTCCTCAGTGTTGTGTGGCTTGCAGAAATGTCAGCTGGTCCAAGGGAGCGGTTTTAAAAGAAGCAGAGCTGATCTGACATTCTTCAAAGGAAAGCCTGGGAGACTCATCTCTGCACCTGGGTTTCTTATATACACTGAGCAATGGAAAGAGAGCTATGAATGCTGTCACTCGAGCAGTGAAGAGGGACAGGCAGCCATGTCAAAAATGACAACATTTCTTTTACTAGTCTTGCAAAAGATGTCTGCAGTGATGTGACTGCAGATGACATCAAACAACATAAGTGGCTGGTTTCTGCAGTAGATTGAAATTCATCCACTTCCCTGTGTTCACTGTGATGACTCTCAATGCTAATTCTCAGTGAGTGAGCCATGAAATATATTCACAGGCTATAAACAGTTAGGATACTTTTAAGTTATTTGAGGTACCTGTGATGTAAACATCCGTGCCTCTTGCTTTTGTGCATTTTTTCCTGCATTTCAATTATGCAGTCAAAGAAAGACTGGAAAAGGGGACAACTAGTTTGCTGATCTAGTCCTTTTTCCTTTTTGAAAAGAAAGAGTGCCTCATTGTCTGAGTAGAGGGAAACATAAGATAGAAGCACACTTTCATCTTCACCAATAAGGAAGAGATCAGCTGAATTGATGCAAATGAGGTGTTTTTGAAAGTGATCCCCAAAGCTTGCTCTGTTCACTAAGTAACATTGTGGGTTGTTTAAACTTTCATTTGGAAATCTAAACAATGTGAGATGGTATAAAAGATCAAAAAGTTTTAGCTTGAGTTTTACTGCATAACTGTAATGCTCTTTGAAAATGAAGCTAAAGCCAGCATTCAGCACTGACAGTGTCCTGCACCTCCAGCAGCCTGTGTGCTTCACTGTATTTTAAGAAGATGCTTCTCAGTCCTGACTTCTGATGACACTGTGTGGTAAGCACATTTCTCTCTCTCTCTGTATTTTTCATAGAAATTGTTTTCTCTTTCTTCTCTCTGTGCACTTCTATGAAAAGTCCTGAGAGAGAGAGAAATGTGCTTTCCAAACACTGTGCTTTTCTTAGGGTTACCTGGAGGAGAGAGGCTGCAAAATGCACGTAGAAAGGAGGGAAAAACCTCCTGTGCCAGTGCAGAAGGTCACAGGAATGTGCTGACAGAAACTGCTCCCTGGCATCTGTAGAACTGGGAGGACAGTCTGTCAGTACATCAAATCTAATCCAAGGCAGGCAGGGTTATAGTTGTATAAACAAGAAAGCAATTTTTTGTTCAATATAAACTGATATTAAACCTTTTCTTTTAAATAGCAAAAAAACTTTTTCCTTTTTTCATGCATTAGTCAGCATCTGCATTTTCTGTCAGCTCCTCTGCTATATACTCTGCTTTTACAGTCCCCTAAGAAGAAAGAGAGACATATTCCTGTCATGAATTTTGGATTTCAGTCTAATGGCTTTTTCACATAAAAGGCATATGTAGCTTCAGCAGCAAGGGGCTGGCACTCCTCCCTTTTGCAGGGAGAAGATCTAGAGAGTAATGTGCAGCCTTTTTTCCTGACCGCTCACCTTGTATTCTGGGTTTTGTACAAGGGAATAGCTTTTACAGGATAGGGTGAGAATATCTTCACCTTGAAATAGATCACCAGATGACAAAGACTAATTTAAATATAGAGAAGTAAGGCCAGGACTCTTGCAATCTAGGTGTGCATCCTCACCACTGAGCAGCCTGAATCATGAACTGTGGTGGATCTCCCTGGAGCCACCCCACAGGTTTGCACAGCCAGTGGTTTGCCCTGATCTGCCACCAGGAGCTTCTGCTGGAGTGGCATGTCAGCTCCTTGCCTCCTTCATGACCTCTTAGGCTGCTGGCATTTCAGCCTGGTGTCCTGGGCTGAGACCTCCAGCACCCAGGCAGCAAACAGCCAGCTGGCTCCCTCAGGGTTTGGTTGAGGGCACCCGAGGGACCTGCCAAGGCTGGTGAAGCAGAGCTGGAATGCTGAACCATTTAGTGGTGTTTGGCTCCTACACTGTAATAGTCTAGTGTGGGGTGTGAGTAGAGATGTTACTGGGAAGGCTTCAACAAAACCTGCTGGATGGAACCTCTCGGGGAGGAGCCACAAGTTGTTTCTGGATCCTCCTTGGCTGCAAGCACATAAGAGTTGTTTTTCTCCATCAAGGCTAAGACACCTCTGGATGTAGAAGGAAGTAGAATTACAGATACTTGTGTTGGAATTCATCTCATCTACCTTTAGATATTTGTCTCATGAATGTTTATATACAAGCTGGTTACGTCAGGATCCCATTGATGAAAAATAGGACTTGGGATGTGATTCATCAGGCTGATGTTTTCAGCATCTTAGGAGCTTTTTAAAATTGTACTATGAGCCTCCTCTATGTTAGTATGTTTATTTGAGATAACTACTTATTGAAGTCTTCTGATAAAGGTGCAGTAAGAACACTGTCCTTCCTTTTTAAAAATTAATTTCTCCAGATATCTATTTCATAAAAGAGTAGTAAAGAGGAAAAAAGATTTAATGTTTCTCACTTTTGAAATGCCAGGAAATAAAGGGAAGTAGAGCTGAATTTAGATGGATCCATAGGGACCATATATTTGTGACCTGACATGGTATCCATTTGCTCATTACTAACTCTTCAACATTCAATAAAATAGAATAAAGGCTTCTATTTTATTAAATATTAATTAACCTTTTAATATTTTTGGGGAAGGTTATAGGAGTAAAGCACTGATGGAGGGAGATAACTGAAGGGATAACAGTAAATGAGACACAATTTCCCTGATTTCTAGCAAAAGCTCTCCTGGCTTTATGCTACCACTTTATCTAATTATATCTGTTTTTTTTTCAACAAACATGTAGAGAAGGAAAAAGAGAAGAAAGCACAAACAGCTTGGCTCTTTGGAAAAAAAAATTGTCACTGAAAGCAATTTTCCCCCTCTTTGTTTACTGATGAAGGTGAAGCAGTAACTCAACATGCAGGTACAGACGTGATAATTTACTTGTCAGTTAGGTGGTGGAAAAATCATTCTTAATGATAATTGTTGTATTAAGGCTTTTTTTTCTTCTTCTTCTTCTTTTTTTTTTTTAAACATGAAGGCAGCTGACTATGCTTTTTCAACAGTGCACTCTACTGTTATTTATTCCTGGCCCTTATCACCCGACACGTATTTTATCACCCATCAGAGTCGGAGAGGGATACATTGTGTTTTATCATTCAGCACAAAGGCTATTTGTGGTCCTGAGTCTGGTCTTCTCTATCCATTTGTCAATGCTATTCACAGTTATTAAGGATGTCCAGATAGAAAATGTACCTATGATTTGATTTAATTCACTTGTTGACAGAATCAACCCTTACTTGCATTTAGATGGCCATTTCTCAAATGCAGTAGATCATAATCTTAATCAATGATTTTATAGTATCTTTAGCACATCTGTTGAACTTGCATACGTAACATATTTAAGTGATTTAATAATGGATTTTAAGCATTCAAAGTAAAAGGGGAGCTACTTCTTTGGAAAGATGCTGATTATTTAGTTCAACTGGCTAGAGGTAAAATACATTTTCTTTTTTGTTTGCAGTGATGGGAATGGTATGCAGTTGACATAAATGGGAATCACGCAAACTAATTTGTTTTGAAAACCTTCATCCTGAAAATTCAGATGATGCAGCAGCAATGGAAGGAGGTATCAAGTAACCATCCCAGTTGAGAATACAGTGAAATGACAGGAGAGCAGGTAAAGATTGCAGCTGTCATTAAGTATTAAAAGCTGTACCTACTAAGGGGAAGAATATGCAGTTACAACAGAGGTTTTTCTTCACTTCTAATTAAGCAGATATAGTAAAATAGAAAGGAACATTGTCATATATCAGGGCATGCAGGAGGCATGGCCTCTTGGCTTGGCTTCTTTCCATAACTCTGATGAGTAAAGCCCATGCCCATGAAGAATTCAAGTCCCAAACAAGATTTCTTAGTAAAAGATCTGTGAAGGGTAAGACTTGAAGTTATGGGCCATTAGCAAGGGAGATGCCAACAGCAACAACTTGTCATGAACACGTATCTTTGCCAGACCCTCTACAACCCATCACCTGAGTGCAGGTCAATGCAACTATCGACCTCCATCTACTGCAGCCCCAGTGCAAATGAAACATGCAGAACCAACAATTATAATGTGGCTACAAGACTTACACTAGGAGATAAGAATGGAAAGAAAGATATGCTGCAGGGAAGGAGAGGTGAGACATGAAGCTGGAGGTCAGTTTCCTGCTCCTATTGTTACCAGTGAGTTGGGCAGCACTAGGGCTTAGCATGCTGGTCTCCCACAGCACCAGCTGCTGCCCCAGCAACAATGATACTTCCCTCAAAAACAGCAGAAAAACTGGTTCTTCAGGTTAGCTCATGAGGTATGGGAAGGTCACAACAATCTGGTTATCCTCAGCAATCTGTTGTCTTATCTAACCAGATCCCTTGGTCCCAGCATGGACAGGTTGCAGATCTAATTTAGGCAACATCACTATCTAGTAAAATTTTGATGATGCCACTTTTTAATTAGGCTGGAGTTTCCTTTTTTCCTCCTTGTTTTTCTTGTGACATAGCAGAGCCCTTCAGAATGTATTAGCCCTCAAAGCAAGACCTTCACAGAAAGAAAGACAAAAACTATTTCCAAAATTTAGTAGTAGTAAATAATTTCTTTATTAAATACATTATAAGAATTCCATTTCCTTTTTACAGCTTCCTTTAGTCTCCCTAAATCCACTTTATAATTTTTTTTGCAGCAAAAAACATTTACAGACAAGGTAGTCTTTATGGATTAGGGTGTTTTAAGTATCATTTTTCCTTTTCCACCAACAGAGGGAGTACAGTTATCTTTCCCCTCCAGAGCTTTTGGCCATAAGGCTTAGTTACGTGAGACCAGTAACTTACATTGGGTGTTACACGTGTTAGGGCGGGAGGTCAGTCAGGTCTTGGTTTGCAATCTTTAGAAAATCATGGTGCAGTATAAACCAGATCAGACTGTGTAAGATTAAATCAGAATATCTCGTACTGTGGGCTGAATGGATGTTGCACCAATTATGAGATGCATATCAAAATTTTGCAATGTGGTGCATTCACTTAAGGACTAGTGATGAGATCTGTTAATTGCATTATATTAGCTACTCGTAACTGCACCATTAATGCATGTCAGCACCACTCCTGACAGGGCTGGCTTGAGGGGTTTTTACTGCCGTAGGCAAACTGGAAAGTGTGTGCCACTCTTAACCACATTTACTTCTAGAGTAAACAGTCAAAACATTCAGTTGTATCTAGGTCTCAATTTCAAATTATACACCGATGACTTATTTAGGTAATTAGGGCTATATTATCCACCCAAACAGCCAGAAGATGTTTTATGAAGTGGAGTCTTCATAAGAGTAATTACATTTCTTTCCTGATCCCTCCTGGACTATGAAGTACTTCTGCAATTGCACTGCCTAGTGAGAATTTGGGAAATGCAAAAAGCATGAGGCTGGGAAAAAGCAGATATTTATTGCCCAAGGCCATATCCTCTTTGTGGCATCAGAACCTGGCTGACCTGAAGGGAAATGCTTAAAAAAGTTAATACTGGGTATGTCAGTGTTTTCTACCCTAAATTCTTCTCTGTGTCCTTTTGTCTTGTATTGCTCCCATATTACTATTAGACCTCCCCAAATTCCTTACTTCTAATCAAAATTATACTTCTATGTACTATTGTCCTTCATCATATATTTGCAAAGCCTTTGCCATTGTTTTGATCTGAAATCAGTGTGCCCTAGAGAACCAGCCTCTCCTTTCTTGCACAAAGCTACCTCGAGCTGCCCACTCACCAGTGTCCGTGAGGACAGGGCACTTGTGCTGGCCAGGCAGCTTCACTCTGCAGTCTTGGTCTTAAGTGTTAAACTTGCTGCTCTACCTTTCTGGCTGTATGGGAGATATCTCTGAATGCCAATGAGCTGCAGCTGACCATAAGATTCTTTTGGTTACTACGCATAAGGAAATGCAGATTTGTTGGCTCTATGCATGTAAGCTTTATGTCCTGCCGAGTTTCCCTCTCGATATCAAGCTGTGTGTGTGAGAGAGGAGATTGGTATGCCCTCGTCTTCTGTCCTGCCCTCAGTTTTGTTGCTTGCTACATGGGGAATGTGAGGCAATATGCGGGGAGGAAATGTCTTATGGTAAATATCAGAATCCATGTACGTGGAGTGAAATTTTTTAAATATAGGCTGAGTTATATCTGAGTTGGAATCAGATTATTTGATATAGCTAAAAACTCAGGAATTTCTAACCTGTTTTTTCTCCTCTGCAGTCAAAATATCTAAATTTATTGTGAGTCAGATAGTTGAAACAATTAGTTTGTACATAACACAATGCTTTCTTTAGTACTTTAATTGAAATTAATTATTTCTGCAATCTCAGGTTGAAATACTTCATCTCAGTGTACTGAATCAAATTGAAATGTTTGATGTATAGTAACTCTTCAGTTTCCAAAGGAAAGCTCCATGGACATTGTACTTTGCTTTTGTATTTTAGCCTGCCTTTCAGGAAGGGCTAATTTGGTGTAGTATATTTACCATCAGCCCTGCAAACCATGACATTCAGTTTCCTACATGACTTGCCCACAGGGGAAGATACATAGCATCACAGCTAGCCCAGGAAGTCCATGAGAAATCATGGAGTTAGGCAGCATCTGCATCACAGTTCCAGTGGGATTCCTACGAGATGGTGAGCAGATGCAACTTGACATCAGTATGATTCAAATGAAACATTTCTGCTCAATAAGCCAAAGCATTTTGATTGAGTGGGACCACCCTGGAACAAATAACTTTGTTTTCATTTTCCTAGGTTTGGTAGAATTATTTTTCCTAAGCAGTTAGCATAAATCACTTAACAAAAGTCTTCCTGGAAATGCTAATATTTCCACTGCAAAAGAGCATGTGCAAATATTTATGTGCATATACAGATGTATAAGTGTATCTGCATATGCAGCTATAAATTGAAGGAAGCTTGCATATGTTTCTCCTCATTTTCATTTACCTGGCATGCTTGCCTGTATTTTAGAAATGCAGGAGAGGTGTGACCCCAGAAATTTAACTTGCTGTTAGACCAACGGGTTACTGTGGTTAAGAACATCAACTTCTTTCTATTTCCCTTCTTTCTTTTTAATTGTGACTGTGTCACCTTGAAAAGTGAGTTGATTATGTCGTACAAAATATGTATTAGAGAGTGCTTGGTCTGAAGGACTGGCTGGCTCAAGGGATCAGCAATCTAATGTGGGACCTTTCACCCCTTAGCAACCAGTCTGAGTTTGGCATAGGTGAGTAATAAAAACACAAATCTCTCTGCAGCTGGCAGCTATTTGGATGAATAAATAAACTGAGCTGATAATGTCAATATAATTTGGCAGAAAAATATCCCACATCTGTGCAATAATTAGCGCTTTTGGGGTATCTCAGCAAACAGAGAAAAACCTGAAAGGGCATGAGGATTAAAAATAGCAGTGTGTCATGTTTCTGTAATATTTCCCATCCTGAATTATACCAAAGCATTTTAAAATTTATTAATTTTGGTCAGGTTCCAGTGTATATCTCCCTGCAAATTCAAGACGCCGGGGACTGCTAAAATCTGATCATCCACTCTACTTGATAAGGACACCATGAACACTGAATTTGTTTGTATTTAAAACTTCCTAAAGAGGGAGTTCTGGGGCTCTGCTTGAAATACAAGAACGCAGGGGAGCAAGGCGCTGAACTGGCTCCAGGACTCTTTTCCTACAGTTACTTGGCAACATGGCCCTGGCTCTCCCTCCTCGCCGCAGTCCCCAGGACCTGCTTTTGGTTGGGGTTAATTAGATGTTGCTCAGTGCATTCCCTGGCTGAGGCTAAAGTCTTCTGGGAGCTTTCTTGTGGCCTAAGGCTGAACTCACAATAACTATGCTAATGAATTAATGGGAACAAGCAGGAAAAGGGTGAGTTACACAAAGCTATCTGTGTTTTTAACCCCTGTATGAGCTGGAGTTAATGTAGGGCTGGCAAAATCTGAAGCCTTGCTGGACACAAGCTGGCTTCCCGCGGATCCATTTGGATGTCTGCATTGCACTCCCCAGCACACTGCTTCCAGCAACACGGCGCGGAGGCACCCGAAGCTGGCTCTGGAAGCTGTACAGAAGTATTTTTGCAGAGCTTAAGCTAATAAGCTCTGCCAGACCTGGGCTAGCCTGCACAGAGCCAGTATGGATGTCTGCAATTGTGGCACTGTTTATCAGCAAACTGGATAATCTGCCAGGGATAATGGAGAGCTGACTATATATTAAATGTTTGTTTGCAAGGAAAATTACATGTTAGGGTTTTGACTCTAAAGCATCAGTGGATTAAAGTCAGACAGCTGACAAGATTTCTGCTCCTATCTGTCTGCTGGCCTCCTTCTCAAAGGTTGCTACCCCTGTGACAGGGGTGGCTTAAAAACTCACAAAGCAGCTTCTAAGTAGTTATAACATATTGTGGTAGGTTTTTTTTGTTGGTTGTTTTTTTTTTTTTCTGGAATGATAGCAGTGATAAACAGTATTTGTTGTAGAAGTTTCAATAATCCAGGAGACTGACTCAGACACCTTGTACCCTTTCCATTCTGTTTTCTGCTGGTATGTCAGGTTTTTCAATTGAGTTGCTGGAGAGGGAAATGTTGCCTTGCTTCTGGCTGCATTTATTCCACAAATGCTTAACTGTAGCTGCAGAGAGGATGATGAACATCCTCTTACATCCACCCCAAACTTTGGCTGTTCCAGAGCTGTCTAGATGAATGCATCACAGACTTGGTATCTGAGATGTCACATGAGCTCCAAGAGGAAGAACCATCAACATATAGGCAGAGCTCTGGAGTTGTAACCCAGACACAACAAAGACATAAGAGTTGCAAGGATAAGAGAGAAAACTAGAAAGACCAGCTTCAAATATTCCATCTTGGATGTTTTAAAGTCATAGATACAACTAAGAGCAAGTGCACATGTTCATTTCTATGTAGTTGTGTAAGCATCCTAGAAGGTCTAGAAAAAGTAACATTTAAATTCAGTAAAGAAAGAAACATGCTGGAATTATAATATATACTAAAGCTATATTGGTGTGATATGGCAGTCAGGGAAGATCAGATATTTAAATGTAGGAGAACCAATTAGCTGACAAATACAAAAAAATAATAAATTATAATTTTATTCTATTTAAATATATGTATGCATATGTATATATATATGGAGTTAGTTTCTTACAGCAAAAAGAGCAAGCCCAAGCCTAAAAGTCACATCAGTTCTCAGGCTCTTTGTGCTTTTAAAAAGCAAGTGGAATAATTTTTGCACAGTCCTTGCTGGGTGATGCCTATTAGTCTGTGACTGCCAGTCATGGCAAAAGATTAGGTATGAATTTTTATGGCAGAAGTGTCTGTGCTACAACTCGTCTCCACACCATTTGAATGTAAAGTTTTGCACCTATTTTTCAGTGGAGATGCAGTGGAGCTGTAATGTTTTATTTGTTCTTGTACTGAAGGGAATGCAGATTTTCCCCCTGGCTTTAAGGTGGCAAGTACTGGTGCTTACAGTAGGGTCTCAGATAATATTGAATTCTGTTTGTCCTCTCCAGGCTTCCTGAACTAAGCAGGAATCCTTGCATCCCTTTTGCATGCTGTTAAAGTCATGGTGTCTTTCTACCCTGCATGTCTTACATGACACAGTTAACTTTGTATTTTCATATGTGAAAGATTTAATTCTAGGTATCTATTTCCTATTTCCTATTTTAATAATGCAACCTGGAAAAGAAGACATGAGAATATAAATTGCCTTGGAAAATATTTTAGTATATGTGTCATGCATATCATGTGACTGATTTTTTGTCTATTTGCAGCTTTTGCACTTACATGAAATTTCAACATTAAGGACCTGATTCTGGCAAATGCCAGTGCCCTTCAGGAGTACCTGATGACCACCCATGTTACAATCCCTTCACAATGAGAAAAGTTTAACTGGTCCCACAATAAACAAAAATATGGCTCAAAAGTTGGTATAATTGAAGAAAAGACAGTGTTGGTTTGACAGCTATATTTTTTTCAAGGGTCTGTGTCCTTCAAAGGATGTATAAAAGCCTGTTGATAATAGAGGCAGCAGAGTTCACAGTATTTGGCTTTAGCTAGTGTGACAAACCTGGTGTGTATTTATTGAGCTATCACAGACACAGTTTTCATACTACTTGTTTTAATTCCAGCTGTTGAAGTATGGATACTCCTACAATGCTGAAGTGCTCATCAGGCTCAAGCCCCCATTGTGTCCTGCTGTGTACAAAGCTGAAGCATTCCACACATTATTCCCAAAAGTACTTTGGATTGTTCAGTGGGTTGTGTTTCCTGGAATTAATGGTTTGGATGTTGGACCTCAATTATATCCCTCTGCAGATACTAGTTTTCATGTTAATGATCTTGCTAAGGCCATTACAAATAAAACATTGAGGAAGATAATCTCCATATGAAAAACAATATTAATAATTTTATTATATGCTATGTAAACATTTTCAGGATGTAGAAGAACTATCTCTTAACAAACCTCTTTAATTAATTAGGAATATCACATTCTCAATAAAATTACACAAAGGTGTATAAAGAATTGGAATTAATAGAGAGTGATTTCATGGATTTCTCCATTATGGCAGCCACAGCAAAAGTCTGCCACCTAAAACTCTTTTCTGTAGCAGTCTGGGCTCATTGACACTACAGGAATATCCTCTTAGAAGGTGCCTTAAGGGATCACCTTAAGCTTCTATACATATATGAGCTTTGTCTTGGTCGTAGGCCAACCCCAAGGACAATTTAATACAGATAGGAGCTTCTTCCGACTCCATGACTCCCTGATTGGTAATATAGATACCAATATGCTTTACAGGATCTGAGCATTTATTAAGTGCTGTTGTGGCCCAAATATGCTTTTCATGCAACAGTTAAACAAGACACATCCATGGAGAAAATAACCATTGGATTCAGTGACAATCACTTCAGTCTTCTGAGGTCACAATGTAAATATAGACATGTTCAACCCCATTGCTATGAAGTGAAATATTGTGCATTATTTGTTTGAAGCAATCTGTGATTACTCTGATGTCATTGCTCTTCAGAATCTTGTCTTCAAAGCTATAAGTGAAAACAGTCGTGCAAGTTGCGTTCAGTCTCATCACTGAATTCATCACTTAATAAGTAGAACAGTTTATCATGTCTACATAGAGACTTTTCTGTTATTTTCCTGCAAAAATTCACAAATGGGGGTCATAATTTTGTTATGATATAATAAGAAACTCTGTGCAACCCAATGCACTTTTACATTTTCAAAAGGTATGGGTTTTGATCAAAGGGAAGACTGTGAGTTCTTCATAGAAATAAAGTGTATAAAAGGAGGAGAACCCATGTCAGACATGGAGCAAACAGAAACTCTCCAATTCCAATGTCTTAGATGAATGAAAAACTGAGATTGAGGTACAAGCGTACTTATTTTTTTAAAGTGAAATGGCCTTTACAGACTTTTCCTAAAAAATATTAAACTATAATTTAAAATTCTGGGATAAGAAAGGCAGGTAGCAGGAATGTTTGAGCCTATCAGGTTCCTCTGCCTAAAAAGTCTCCACCAGCTAATTACTGTTTATTTTTAAACAAGAGCCTTGAACTAGTTTTACTCAATCATTTACTGATTTTTCTTGAGGTGCAAATGTTCAAAAATGCCAAATACCAAACTTCCTCCCAAGATGTCATTCTGGGATTCTGTCATTCTAGGGATGAACTCAAAATCTAGAGCCATGAGGCTAAAGATGAGAAGTTTAAAACCAGTCAGAAAAATATTCCCCAGTCCTACCTGTACTTTAATTTTATTGCACTATGGAACAGAAATGTGGGGAACAATTCCATATCTACATTTACCACATCTGGTGAAAATTTTGTATTGTAGCCACAGCCATGTGGTTATTCACAAAAGCAAAATTCATACTTAGGAAAATATGAAGAGCCCACTGAGATATGAGTGAACAATATGGAGAAACATTGCTTCTTTTTTTCTTTTAGGAGTTACTTCTATTACTACTATTTTAAATCTATTCTAGGCAACGGTTAATGAAGAAAATTTGAAATAAGAAAAAAAAATGGTAAACTGTAGTTCTATTGCAACACAATTTAAACTAAAATATCTGTTTGTAATAGTTTATCCATATATTTATTCAAATATATGAAAATGTATGCAAATTTCCACCCCATGGTTTTGTAGTTAGGTATACTACAAGGGATGTTTCAGGCTATGCAGCTTCCCTAGCTAACAGCTCTCACTGTCTTCTATTGTAATAAAATTCAAACAACAACTGATCTTGAATTCTGAAACTGAAGAAAGCAAGCAAAGGTGAAGTAATATTATCCAGGATCTTAAAAGGAAATGGAAGAGCTACCCATTCTTACAGATGCTTTATGTAACAAAATGCCTTTAGCTCATTTTTTAGCTTCTTGTGTCCACGCAGTTAGGCATTTAATTACCTGTTTACCAGTTTACATCTTAGACATTCAGCATTCAATAAATCGGTGATTGCATTCAAATGAAATTCAAGAGAATTATCACCACTCTAAATAATACTTACATTTATTGCAAATCTTAAATGACCCTTTTTAAAAATTGTAAGCCTCTAAAGTACATCCTTTCTCCTAAAAGACACAATAAATCACTTAAGCACCACTCCCATTCTACTGAAGAGGCATCTGATTAACAGTCTTTTTTTTAATAGAGGTAAGAACCTGGGAGGGTCAGAAATGAAATCTAAATGTCTCTTCTCACAGCTATTCAGGAAAGAATCTGTGCAGTAGTTTGATCTGTATCTGCACTTGGATTGAGCAATTGTGTTCAGGCAGAGAATTGCCTGGCATTATCTTATGACTCACTTGACAGAGCTTACCCCTACTTTTCATTACCTGAGAAGAGATCATTACAAAACATACAAGTAGTATAATTTTATAGCAATCTATTTTGAACTAGCAAATTAAATGGGAAGAAGAGAGGAAATGGAATGCAGCAAGCATAATGCTTTGAATTGTGTTTTAAAGAAATAAGAGTTTAGCAGAAGTGTGGAAGAAAGACTGGGTTAGGGAGCAGAAGCCTTTTCACTATCTTGTGACATGGCAGAACTAACTGCACAAACCATGCTCTCCATGCTGGAGAACCCTCTCAGTGAAAAAGGGTGAATATATGTGCATGTCACAGGTGAAAAATATCTTCAATTGTGAAAGGTAATATGAGTCAGATAACTTGGGTGTATGTGTGTATGTTTCAGCAAAGTCCAAAACTGTCGTTTTCAGGTTTCAAGTTGAAGTCTGCTGCTTGCTAACGGCAACTAATACAAGTTGGCTCTATGTTTTCCTAAAACTTGGACTAAATAGCAGTGAAATGTCTCGAGCTCTCTGGTTACCAAAGAGACACATGTCAGGATCAACAACTAGAATAATGATCACGTTTCTGCATATAAACTAGATTAGGAGAACCCTGGGCTTGGGATGCCCGCAAGAAAGGAGGCTGAATCACTAGGGTTTCCAAAGATAAAAAGTAGTTTTGGAGAGAAGAAAGAATAGGAAAGAAGATGGAGAGAATCCTGACTGGGGAAAGGGTGCTGGTAGTCAGAGAGATGAACAGAGATGGAAACTAGGAGATCCTCAGGGACTTTCACTCGTGATAGTCCAGAAGGGCCACTGCGAGCACACAGAACCCACAGAACTTCCTGCCCAAGTTTCCCAGAACAGCAGTGACTTCTCTACCAGGGTGGAAACTAAGTGCTAGAAAGAGTGGAGTTGGAGAGCAAGGGAGTATAAAATAACCAAGCAGGCCAAGAGCTCAAATCTTTGAGGTTATTAAGCCCTGTATACAGGTCTACTAGTTACTGTTTATTCTATCTCTCCTGTGGCAATGGGAGAAGGACAAGGCGACCAACAGAAATACTTGAAAGCCAGGCTTGGGGATTTGGAGGACTGTATTTTTATTAAAACCTGTGAGGAATGGCAAAACTAAACAGAATCATTGTCCTCTAAATTCACAACTGAAGCAAATCCTTAGTAACATTTATTGGAAGAGGAATTAATTAGAGGGAGAATAATTTTCCAGCCAAGGTTTTCCCATTCGTCTGGTTTGCACTTCATTAATGAAGTATAGGGTTGTACCTAAAAGTGGGATCTCTCCGACTCTCCCAGCTTTACTGTGGGACCAGCACACCTCTTGGTCCCTTTGCTTCCTACAGAAAAAGGTTGATACACCTGCAAGTCCCAAAAGTGAAATACAGCCAATTTTATGGGGTACTCCTGAGAGATGTTAAATAGTCAAATTGGTTCCAGCAACTACAAGATACAGATAACAATTATAATTAATAGAGGAATAGTAACAGAAGATGCTGCAGAGACAGCCTTGAGCCTAAGGTTTTATTACTAAGACACTGAAACTGACTTACCACCAGGACAGTCAAAGCTGCCTGGAAGCAACTTATCCACCAGGTTTCAGGCACATTTCTAGTACATGGATGCAGAAGACATTTTTACAGATAAGATAGTCTTTAGGCAGAAACGTAAGATGCCTCAGAGTGCTTTAAAGACCACAAAGCTTTTTTTTGGCACATTGGCAGCTCTCATCTCCATGCTGAATGCCTTTGAATAAAATAAAGTCTCTTTCCCAACAGCCTCTCTGCTCCATAGAAAGCTTTTCTTCCTTCATTCCTGTGACCTGTCTGTCTGCTCCTGTCTCTGCCAGCATCCTCTCTGCTGGAGCCAGACTGCCAACTCTTTGCTGCAGCTGGAACAGGAGGATTGCTCCAAGGGCTGGAGACAGCTCCCAAGCTTCTTGGAAAGTCTCACCTGCCATGGTCACTTCTCATGAGGGAAGACAGCCTGCAAGCCAGAAGCACACAGTGCAGCAAGCACTGTCTGCCATATCCACACTGAACTGAAACAGAAACAATATTACCACAGGGACCAGAATGTAGGAATTCTACATCTTTTATTGTGGAATCTTATATATGTCTGTTTTACTTCTGTGTCCTCTTTCCCTGTGCCTTCTCTTTCACATATCCACACAGCTACAGTGGGAGGGTTTCAACCACCCCACTCCCTGCAAGCCTTATGTACAGCCTGGTGCCTTCCTCCTGCAGGTTTGGAAAGGTGAATTTAAATTAAGTGAAATGAGTGGTGTGGCCAGGTGTGACCACAGCTGTCTCCTCTGTTTAAATTCATGTTGTAGTCCTCTCAGAAGTAGCTGTCACATGTTTTTTTCTGGAGCTCAGGGAGGAATGGGAAGAAAATGAACTTATTTTGAGAAGGAGGGTGGCAGAGGCAGCAGGGTGCAGAAGCAAAGAGCCACAGCAGGGATCCAGGAACCCCAGGGAGGGTTGTGCAAGGGTACGTTGCACACATTCAACTTTGCAGAGACAGACAGAAGCAAGGACACTGTGGGCCAGGGGAAGGATTGTGCAGAAATCTTTCTCCTTTGTTCTGTTTACACTTTGTCAGTTGGAGAGTTTTGTCATTAAAGATAGTGATCCTACTGTTGTTCTAGGAAAAAATTGCTTTAAACGGGTCACTATAAGAAGAAGCCTAAGCAGATTTATCACAAACCGCTGGCCTGCACAGGGTCTCAATGCATTTAATGCCTACATGGGTGCACCAAGCACAAGGTACTGACCACAAGATTTAAGGTGACTACAATAGCTGCTTGTTGTCATGGCTTAACCCCAGACAGTAACTGAGAACTACACAGCTGCCTGCTCACTCACTCTGCCACCATCACCCTGTAGGATGCGGAGAAGAATTAAAAAAAAAAAAAGGTAAAACCTGTAAGCTAAGAACTGTTTCATACAGGAAGTAAATTTAAAAAGACATAATGATAATAGCAATAATAATAATAATAATACAATGAAAGAGAGAGGGAGAGACACACAGAGAGAGAGATATAAAACCCAGGAGAAACAAGTAATGCACCATACAATTTCTCACCACCCCACTAATCAATGCCCAGTCTGTCCACCAAGAGCAATTTGTGGCTCCTAGCAAACTCTTCCCACTGAGTTTGCTAGGAGCAATACACTGAGCATGACATTCTCTAATATGGAATATGCCTTTCCAGCCATGTTTCCTCCCAGTTTTTATGAGCACCTCCTCACAGCAGAGCATGAGACACTGAAATGCACTGTTAGCTGTGAGTAATAGGTACTCAGACTTGGGGTACTTTTAATTGATCTGAGTTCTTACCACTGGAGATGCTAAAGATAACTGAGCAGATAGTTGGAAGGCTCTTTTCATTTTAGCTAATGATACCAATGGTATTCTTTTCAGTTCTTTTCATCTGCTTTGTCTATTCTTTCTTATTAAAGCCAATTAGAAAATTTTCCAACTGAAATGTATTATCTCTGATATAATTACCAGTAAGTCATGAATACCAGTCATATGACTGCTAATGAAAAGCTGTTCTGTTTCTTAAATTAGCTATCTTAATATTTTCTGCAGTAAATTTTCTTTTTTATTTTTCTAAATAAAGTTTAGAAAAGTGCAATAGACCAGTAATGGGACAGGGGTGCTATAAAAAAATCTTAGTGAACAAAGTAATTGTAGCACTAACAACAGATGAGATGTTTGCAATTAATTTTACAGTTACTGCTTAAGACACTATTTTGGGAAATAAAATATTTTACTAACTTAATACTGTTTGTAGACATTTCATGTTGGAAAACATTTGGTAAAAATTTACTCTTCTCCTTAGATAACTAAAGATGCATGTCACTGCTACCTCATTAAACTAGTATCAGCTCTGTGATTTCACCTTCCATATTTTCCTCAACTCTTCTTGATATTTTTAATAAAGTTTGAGGTTAAGGTAAGGGAATCAAATTATAACTAATACAAAAGTTTATCTCTAAAAATGTACCAAAATATAACAAATGGTTGTGAATTTAGATTGCTATGTCCCTGTAGTAAACAAAAGAAAGCGTACGATTTAGCCACTGAGAATGGAAGTTATTTTCTGGAATAGCACTTCTTCTGTTAAATTTTTAAATTGTCTCATCTTACAGTCACACAAAAAGCCACCATGCACATGGACATGGTTATACCCAAAGGCTGAAGTGGAGAGGTTCACATGGTGCTAACTAAAACCTAGAGACTGAATGAGATGAGGAGTCTCCTCCACATGATGTGTCATCCCTTTCCTGCCTTTCCTGCAAACAGAGACATCACACAAAGTTGAATATTTCCCACAGTTTGTAGACCCAGATAGGCTCCTGAAGTCACCAGGCTGGCTGCAGAGAAGCAGCAGCAGCTATTTATCTTATCCATTCTGGAACTGAATGATGTGAGAGACTCCCAGTTTTGTGAAAAAACAATGACTGGAACAGTCCAAATAATGTTATCTGATACAATGGACATCCAAAACGTTTCCTAGGGTTTTATATTTTCCTTAAAAAGATAATTTATGAAGGAAATCCATTGTACTGTGACTTTGCCAGGTATGATTTAAAATTTTGTTCCTTTCTACCAAAAGTTAGCAGCACAGGAAGCCAAGGTTCACTGTATAACATTATGAAGACTGCAGCCTCATTAAAGATAAAAGTTCCAAAGAGTGAAACTAGTTGAGGCTATTGCCTACAGCATTCCCATCAGGCCTCCTGCGGAAGGTATATATTCTACTGAAGAAAAAACACTATATGTGCTTTCTGCTTTGTAGCAATGCTTTTCATTTTAATCTAGTTGTATTTGTTCTTGTGCTTTTATTCCAAGCAAACAAAAATGAATTCTTAGCAATCTGGGAATATATTTCCTAATGCCCTGTAGCAAATACACTTTTTTTCAGTTATACAGGCTACTGGAGAGGGAAAATGAACCCTTTATGCGGTAAGAAAAGACATCTAAAAATGGAAAAGTGCAAGGGATGTTTTCTGACCAAGCATAATTACACTGAATATAAATATTTTCTATTTGCAGAGCAGGTAAGCTTAACTGCCCTCTGCTTCAGGTTTGATCTGAAGCAGGAGCTGAAGTGTGTGATCTCCATGGAACTGAAGTACAAGAAGGTCACTCATGGACCTGGCCTTAAGAAGAAGAAGAAACAAGCTTGTGAAACTTGCTTACTGACCCACTCTCTATGGGGGGAGATATATATATATAATTTTAATGGTTCCGTGTGGAAATGTGAGATAGAAAAATATACAGTGCAGTTGTAGAAGCATCAAATAAATCTTCATCAAAATATTATAGGTTGTAGCACTAGCATAAACCCTGCAGGCCCAATCATTAATGTGAAAGCCTGCATTAACAATAATGGAGTTTTATTGGCCTAAGAATGTGGCGTACACAACTGGCATGAGATGATATTTGTTGTTCTACTTCATGGTCTAATGCACTGAATGTGAAACACAAACTTCTGTGGGGCTGGGAGGCAGAAATGAGGAATGCACAGCCTTGGTTTGTGTTACCCAAGTTAGCACTCCTCTCCAGCCACATCACTCTAACTAGCATGTCAAGTGTGACTGTAGGCCGACCCCTATGTCCAGCAAAGGATTTGCAATACTTCATGATAGGCACTTTGACCCCTTTTCCAGAGCTCAGGTTAGGCTGCCTATAGGTATGTGCACGTCCTCATTTTGTACCTCAAATCAGCTACACTATGCTATTTTTGTGGGAGCTTTGCCTTTGAGGAGCAATTCAGAGTGCTCTCAGTTACCTTTATTTTTAGATAAGAGGAGAACACAATCGCTGTTTCACATATTGCAGTTCAGGTGTCTGGAACACCTGTCCAGGAGGTGGAAAACTCTTTTGGAGCCTAGTGCCAATTGAGCTGAACTGTCTGAAACCCACTTCCCTGCCCTACCTAAGCAGCCTGCAGCACAGGCAGAGGAGTTGAGGGCTTTCCTCCATGCCTCTCTCTGGGACCGTGTCACTGCAAAAAATCAAGAGTCAGAAAAAATCAAGAACTCAGAAGACTGGAGCAAAAAAGAGAAGGGGGCTTTGAGGCTTGGCAGTAAGAGTAGGAATGAGTAGCAATGGCTCTTCCATTCTGCCAAATTCACAACCTTCAGACAAAGCATGTGAATCAGTACCATGGACTTCAGAAAATGAAACAACATGTTTGAAGCTTGGTCAAAATCCACTCTATGTACTAGGGGATAAGAATTGCTGACTTCATTTCTGTTAGGTGGCTTTTGTTCACACTGTCTTATCTGAGTGTTCTACAGTGCTGGGAGAAACTGTAAGCTACTGTAAACTAAACTCATTTAATGTATACTTGTTTAAAAGACACCTTTTGCTTAAAGGTGGTTAAAAGCCCTTCTACTTTATAAGTGTCCTTCTACTTTATAAATACAGAAACTAAAAATCATCTAAACCTCTTCTGTTGTTGCTTTATTTTTGTATACTTCTTGAATGTGATGAAGTAAATGCACAGAGAAGACAATTATATTTTCTTGCTATGAGAAATTCCATAATTTCTGACAATGAAGTTAGCTAACAATAGGCAATGTTGATCTGCCTGTGTGCCTGTAGTCTGGTACAATTTATAGTGTTTGACTGAAACTAACAGATCTATTTTACCCTCTAAATTTCTAGTACATGATAAATATATACCACTCTTGTATTACCATAAGGCTGTTTTCATGAAGTCAGGGCGGTAAAAGGATTCATATAGAGAAAGATCATGTTGCAATTATCAAGGCTTTCCATTCTTTACACTGATGTTTCTAATTTTTATTTTTATGTTTATTTTTATTGAAGGTTTATATTGCTATTTTCATTTCTGTAATGACAGTCCCTCTAAATAAACAGGAAATAAAATGTGATAAAACACCACTCAGTCATTTTCTGGTAATTTCTTTGAAGACTAAACAGCCTAACCTACACTATTTGGTGCAAGATAAGATGCAGTGAAATGTAACTGCTCTCCAAGATGCTGGACACAACTGTGATGGTTGTGTTGCTGAGAATCTTTGTACAGTTCTGTATGTGCTCAGGCATACGTTCATTTCTCCATTTATCACTTGAACTGGACGTAAGCACTTGTGGACTGCTTTTGCTTATTCATATAAATCCAGCAAAACTTCACTGGCAAGTGTTTTTAAATAATTTAGACTGGAGTTCTACTTTATGAAGACCCATGATTTTCAGACTCTAAGAGAGGAATAGCATCATGTCTAGCCTGTTGCATGTGTCTCCACTATTCCATCATTCACATATTACCTCTGTTTCCTTATCTCCCTGAGACAAGTTTTTTAAAGGCTTTTACCCTATTTGTGTTTTGAGGTGAAGTTTCTGAAGCTGTATAAAGACACATTTGAAACTGACACATTGAAACATTTGAGAAGTTTTGATTCTAGTTTGTAGATTGTTTGCTCACAATTCGGGCTGAAGCAAAACCATCTCTTCTTTTTCATGGCTGGCACAAATATTCTAATATTTTTTATTTTGTATCTAGTTCATTTTCACTGAAATTAACAGTTACATCTACAGGATAACAAGTAAAAAATATCTGGTTAAAACACTTTTAATCATGTCCCTGTGTTCTTTTCTCTAACTCGATAAAAGTTAAGTGTTTTTAACCAAAAATTTATAATTACCATGCACTTTAAATTCACAGTTGAGTTGAATTTGTGCATGGAACTTCCAATAGTAGAGTTGTCAACATGCTCTGGTTTTCAGCTCTTGAGTATGTGATTTAGGGGTTTTGTGTTTCTGGAGCTCCCTGTACTACATATAATGCTCTTTGTCGCTGATTCATAGGATGATTGTTGTTGGCCATGAACTCTGGAGATATACTCTGACAACGTTACCATTGATTATACTATATACATCCGATTTTACTGAGTCAAGCAACACTTAAATCGTGTTCTATTCAAAAGGAGAAAAAATAATGGAAAAGTTGAAAATTAGCTATCAATCAGATTTTCTAGAAATGGATTTAAAACATCAGCTTTGAATGGTGGCTTTGTCTGGATGGAAATAAACATTTATGAAATTCTTATTACAATCTGGAGAAAATCCAAGATTCTCTTCTGCATTATTATGTATTTACACTAGTTATTGTGGTGCTAGAACTGTGGCCCATGCATTGTTCTTGTCTCCCTGAGGAATCACATTTTTCAGAGGTAGGAGTACAGGACTGCGTCTTTGTCCTAGTAGCCTCTCGATTTTCTGTAGGAACGTAAGGAACTTAGTGGGTTCAGTCTACAGAAACCACAGGTGGGCCATCTACACTATGATATTGCAATACAGTAGCATACATCAATGTGAAAGGGAAGACCAGCCAATCCCCTCTAACCTCATCACCAAAGTAATGCTATGGTTTAATTTTTTCCATGAAAAACATACAATAAACTCAAAATTATATCAATTTATTTGTGGGAGACATTAATCATTTGCAAGTCCAAAATGACTCTGCAAAGCTGTAGCTGCTTATGTAAGCAAGAATAGAGTCAGATATACTAAATGTGGTAATTAATGCATGCTAAGTAGTCAGGCATTGGAAGAAGCTGCCCAAGGAATCACTGTCCCCAGGAAGCATTCAAAAGGTGTATGGATGTGGCACTTGGGGACATAGTTTTGTGGTGAATATGGTGGTGCTGGATTAATGGTTGTACTTGGTGATTTTAGAGGTCTTTTCCAACCTAAATGATTCTCTGACTGTATAATTCTATGACAAATTCCTATCAGGTACCCAGGATGCATGAACTCTATTATCACTGGGATTGAGCTGGAAAAGCACCCAAGGGGAAATACAAGGGAGAACTCCAGGCAGGTGCCAGTGCCACCACAGTAGAAGAATGGTGTCTGTTGGACCATCTCAGCAGAGAGGTGGTAAAGGGAATGGCTGGAGGCGGCTCTGAAAAGCCAGTTTGGGAATCCTGCATGAATTTAGCATATGGTTTTGTTGAATGTAATTGTACAGCCTTCACCATATTCCTGCATAAAACTGACAATTTTAAAATATTTTTTCTTAAATTATAAAAAATTCTACATATACAAGTATAAATGCACCTGAACCTTCAGCAGTAGCCATGCTGCCATCTGAGACGCTGTTCTGTTAACACAGTCAGTGCACCCTGGCATATTTCACCTCAAAGAGGAATGATTTTTGACCACTGCAAAAGAACATCGCAACACCTTGCTGTCATCTCCATGGTTTTGCTGAATCCATACCTGCAGTAGAAATGAAATGCATCCCTTATTAAAATATGCCTTCATGCTGACTACATGAACAGCAACAATGTACTTGAGACCTTCAGCAAATATATGAGTTATGTAGCTGTGTGCAATTGTCACAGTGTCCGAGGATCTTCCACACACAATCAATGGCCAGTGACATCCCCCAGACCCCACAGGGTCTCTGGCACTTCTTGGGGACAGTTGTGATGTTACAGCTCTTGAACTGAACAGCAATACCTAGTGTGTGCTGTCCTTTGTTCTTTCTTTGTAACACCCAAAGAAAGAAATGAAACTGCTGGCTGTTTACTATCATTTCCAATTTTGAACGAGTGTTCCCTGCCAAATATCATCTGGGTTTTTACACCAGTGGTGTGTTGGAAGTGGCTTCCTGAAAGTAAAATATGATGTAGGCACTGCACTCTCGACTACATACCTTTTCTCAAGTAGTACAGCCTTTTGCTAGGCAACCATGAAAGTGTGCTACAATGCTCTGCTGCTGGGGTTAACTCTATATTTTCTTTAAAGCAAGCATTTAGGCCATTTCTGTTTTGATTTAGTCAGCCCCCTCCAGAATTACATATCCCTGCCAAGGGGGATGCACAACATATAAAGTTCACTGATACAGATCTCTTGAGGCCTCTGGTTTGGCTTTAGGGTCGAGAAAGAAAGTTCAGAAGGCACAATGTTTGAAACAAAGTTAGCTTTGCTTTTGCCTCTGGAGAATAAGATCACGGCAGATACAAACACAACCAAATGTGCACTAAACCAGCTGAAACCTGCTCCATGCCTATTCCTTTAAAACAGAAAAGTGAGTGCTGTACTAAAGAAGTCCCACAGGACACTCTTCCCTGTAGCAAGCAGCATCTTCAAACTCCTTACCAAATGATCTGCATACATGTACAGACCCCAGCAAAAAATTAAAGGATAGATGCAGGAACCAGCCTAAAGATACAAAATGGTTTCAGATTACTGCAATGATTTCAACCAATATGTGTCTTTTATTTCTGTGAGGTGCTCTTGATACTGTGTTGAGGTTACTTGTTGGTTTCAACCAGAGAAGCAGGTTAGAAACTTTGTGTATGTAGTCCTGTGTTAGTAGCAAGATTTGTCCCTGCACATTATCACACTTAGAAAGTCAGAGAATCTTGGGTAATGCTATGTGTCTTCAGGCAGAGCCTCAGAAGTGCTAGAGATCTGATGAAATATAAAATAATTTTTTGTGTATTTCATTTGAAAAGGAGTTTTTTGAGACACTGGTACTATATGTGCACACACACATATATGTGTGTGCAAATACACACCTCTATATGTAGTATGTATTTATGAAAAATGTTCTGTGCTAGTTTACTAAAAGCCAGACAATGTAATTTTTTTAGCAGAGTCAAACAGCCTCTCTGAGAATACAAAAATCTTCCAGAGGCAAGGCAGAGTCTTCTTGGTGTGATGTACAGAATGTTCTGAGTTTTGCTGATATGTCAAGTGCTGTTTCCCATCATCCTCATGCTCCTTCAGTTGTGCTGTACACAGTATGGAATATCCACACAGCAAAATGTTAGGTGCCTTGATACCCTCTACTTCCTGAAGACTGAGCCAATGTTTTTCTGGATTCCAAGACACAGCACTGCAGTGGACATTACAGAGCTGATCTTAGGCCCTAAACTTCTTGAGGCAAGGAGTCCTGATATAGGCACAAAGCTCCTGCCTTTGTGGTTCCTCACACATCCTAAGGAAACACAGGTGTACAGGCAGAGTCAGTATGCAAGTCTATGTCCACCTTTGGATGCAAACAGGGTATATGTGGGGACCAGGACTACACAATGTACTGTACAGCAGGCTGCAATATCTGACAACACAGATACTGTAGAGGTACCTCTAGGGACACTCGCGATTCAGGCCATCACAACAAGAGTCGATTCCTAGCTTTAGTACACTTAGTATTCACCAAAAGGTTTTAATTATAAAAGAACCTACATTCCTAACCTAGGCATATTCATTTAGATAATCAACCTTTCCCTCTGCACCCTGTGAGGAAGGAAAGCAGAATCTGGTTAAAAATCACAGTTATGTAGGATGAGGACAGCGTTAGCAGCATTAGAACTGAAAAATTTTAAGCATTTGTCTTGTTGGCATTTATATCGAAGTTTGTTTGCCATTTGCATTTCTTTGTATTTCACTGTGAGTCTAGGATTAAAATGCACACTGAATCCATAAAGCATCCACTATAAAAATTCATGCTCAGTCAGAAACTTTGCAAAATTTTAATGAAGCCATAACTAAATTCAAAGTTGAGTTAGCTGCGCTTTGTTATTTTGCAATGAAAGTTCTGTGCAGCCCTGCTCAAATGGAGAGGACTGCTGCTGCTCCTGTGATTAGTAAACATGGGAGACACGCTGAGCCAATGTCTCCCTGCGGCATTCTCACTGAAGTCAAAGTCACCCTCGAGATGAATTTGACCTGTTGAACTTAGTGTTTTTAGAACTAATAGCATAATTTCTTCAACATACAGCTACAAGGAAAAATGACCCACAACTTGAAGGCTGAGTTGTATGAATTCAGTGTAGAGAAAAGGTATGGAAGACAAATCTGCCACAAACCAGATTAAATTCTGATTTTCTGAAACATTGGCTGAACTCCCCCCCCCCCCCCCCCCCATGGTATTGGCTTAATCTGAGGCAGAATAAGAAGACAGGAAAAGGATGTTTATACAGACCTGCATGTTGCCCATGAAAATTTCCATGAATCACATCTTGAATTTTCACTAACTTTTTTTTGTTATTGCGAGGTCATCAAATCAAATGGTTTTGAGGCTGTGGAACATTTTTAATGTGAAATTTATGGGAAATTTGTTTTGATGACAAAAAAATTGGTCCTGTGTTTTTAAATTAGGTTAAGTTGAGCAACTTACTCTTCTCTCAACCTTAATTTTTCAGCTTAAGAGCTAAACCAACATAATTAGTAAATTATATAAGAGCTAGGTTATATACCATTGTTGTCTTTTTAAATGCAAATGATCATATTTTGAACTATTATCGTTAGGATTTTTTAGTTGATATATCATCAGTAATTTTCCTGTGGGATTTCTCTGGCAGCAGAACCACAGAATTTTTAGTCCTAACACCTGCAGGTCTTTAAATACATGTATGGCAAAGGAACATTGAGGCTATCTTTTCTTAGTAAAACTTCACTAAATCCACAATCCAAATGGAATATGCATTTGGAATATCTGGCAGCAATGAAAGTGAGTTTTTTGTAAATGCTATTCCCAAAATACAACTATTGCCTTGAAAATAAAAGATTATTTATTTTTAAAAAATTAATTAAAGAAACCCCCAAATAAACAATAAATATTGTAAAGTCTCAAAGAAGACCCAGAAAGATGACATTTCTATATTTTTTAGATAATAATCTCTCATACCAAGGTCACATAAAAGTCATGTACTAACACTTTCTAATTTTCATCCTTTGAGTACAATAAACCTGTTTTTTTCAGTGGTGTTAACACCATAAATAGTCACAGAAAATAGGTGTGTTTTCTTGAAGTGCCAGTCATGAGACAGTAAAGCCTGTGAAGATTGGAAATAGTATACAAAGGTGTTTATTTTTCAGGCCATACTATGTTGTATGGTTTCATCAAACTTATTTCTGTACAACCTTCCAGGAATATAGGAATAGCAGAACTTAGAAGTGTTAGTGCTGAGTAAGAAAACCTGGCCAGCCTAAGGGAAACCTTCAGGACAAAGTAGATAAAGCTGCTCAGTAAATACTTGTATCTAGAGACAAAGAGAATTGACAGCAATTAAAACAGGCATGACTGAACAAGAATGCTTGAAAAGATGACCTTGAATTTCCTTTATGTTTGCTGGAATTTTTTGGCCAGGATGAAAGAGTGTATGTTGTTTTGCTGGATTCCATGGTATCCTGGAGAAAAAGCAGATGTGATACACCATAAACATCTGGCAAGGATAGAGCAACCGGCCTTTTTTAGTGTGTAGGATGGACAAATGGAATAAAGAGGCCCTGCCAATTTACAGAAGTTATCCTTTTACTGTATATGGGATAATCATATCAATATCTTACTCCTCACTTCCATTAATTGTTTCTACTGCACGTGTTCTGGAGTTAAAATGCATTGATCTGCATATATCCATCAGACTGGAAGTATTATTTTCCAGTTCTTGTACTGGATGGACCACTGTGCCTCAAAATTGAAGAGGAAATCGAATGTAGCCCAGCTCTCAACATTAGTTCAGGCAATTCAAATGTGTCCCTTTTATAAAGCATAATCCAGGATTAAATCAGTAGTGTGAGACTGTGTATGATATAATAAAAATAAATATAACATATATGTGGTTTCTATGTATACAGAAAAGACAGTTTAGAAAATATTATAATTCACTTTCAGAAGCAAATTAATGAGGGTAACAAACTGGTTGCTTTTTTTAAACCTTTCCAGCATATTTGCATTGCTTTTAAACCACAAAAATGGCAATCTTCTGTAGAGGAGAAAAATGTGATTTTACAAAGGGACACATAATCGTAGTGTTATTTTATGCAGCTATATATACATTGTAATCAACTGGAAGAGCTAGCAGGTTTTAATGCCAAGTGTGTTTTCTTATGATAAACACTTGTCAATATAACACTATCTTGTGCCTGCTATATCTTGTTTCCACCATGACCTTTCAAACTACATGCATGTTCTTTTCTCTCCCTCTGAGAAAACCTTAACAACATTCTAATCATCATGAAGAGCAATTAACTATCTTCAACCAGCTGTGCTACTCAGCTCATCTGGGAACAGGAAAAAACTTTAGTGCGGATCCGCCTTCCCAGGCACGGCAAACAAGGCTAGTGCAGAGCAGTTCTAAATATGAAAAACTGGCACTTTCACAAAGTTTGGAAGCTGTGGGTGAAGAACAATGGTATCTCTTCTGGTAAAGAGAAGTCTCATTCCTGTTTGCTCTACAGTCTCTGTAAGATAATGTATTAGTTTTAATAATGTGCTTTCTAAAGGTCAGCATTTGAAGAACAGCACTTATTTGTTGACATCACTGCTGAAAGCAGCCTTGGCCTCACTGAGCAAAACTTTGTGGCAGAGGTATTTTCTGATTGCTGAAGAAAGAGCAATAGCTTCTTGAATGTGCAGTTGCTGAAAGGGCACTGCAGAGACTTTCAGAAACAATAGTGGAATTTAATTCTATCAAGATGTACTTGGCTTCTTTCTTTCTACAATTCTGGGACTAAACTGTGTTATGTATCAGTCCTAAAGCTTTTGCAATTTTTTGTCTATTAACAAATACAACAATAGTAAACATAGAGCAAGTAAAATTAGTCTGTACACAGAATGCTCTCATAAATAAAAAGATGGAGGCAAAATTAGTAGCTAACAATTGATAATTGGTTTTTTGAGCTGCAAAATAGGATAAAAAATCAGGCAGACCATATGCTCTTTCCTGAAATCATCAGGGATTTTGCTCTGTATAACTGGAAGTATATATAAAAGAGGTGTACCTTCATTTTTAATGTATATGTACTTCAAACAAGAGAAGTAATTTTTGTTTGCTTTACGTGGTCATTTTAATGGCTGCTCCTAACTGCCTTGCAGATTGCTCAGAAATTTAATCTAGCTAAACAAAATATCTATGGTATGCCTAATGAAAATTCAAATATAATCAATTTATAATGGGGCAGAAACTTTTTGGAGTTTGAAAAATACAATTGTATTTTGTTTTGGTTTTTTTCTCATTATTTTTATATATATACTACTAGAAAAAAAAAAATTGTGATTAACACAATTTTCAAAAATATCTGAATTATGATTTTGTGAACCAGAATTAAACACCTGATGGAACTGTTGACTGCTTTCCTTCAAAAAGAAGGAAAGCAGTCCTCGACTGCTTTCTGAACCTTTGTCAAATTGCTGATTTTTTAAAACTCAGATCTTTGTTTATCCTCATGCTATATATTTGCTAAACATTACTCTTTTTTTTCCTGATATTTTCTCAAAGTAAACCACACATTTTGACCCATTCTAATGTGTAAGTCTAGATGCCTACCATTTAGTTCTTGGAAAACTCAAGTCACTTTTCTTTAGCAGCCTAACCATGAGTTTAAACACAGACGTATCTAGTAGTTTTGAGTTCACTCCAACCCTTTGTCTGCATGCATTAGAGCAGGAGACCAGATGCAAAGTACTCACCAACTGTCAGAATCCACCTTCCATTAACTACTGAAGAACAAACAGCATGTCAACTAAATTAAGAATAAGATTAGCACTAGATAAGCTAAAAAAATATCTTAGTCTAACTTCCAGTGAGATTTAAATTTAGGGGATCTCCAAATAAACAGTTTTTTAAAACTGGGAAGTAAAACAAATTAAAATAAAGAAAAAAAATGAGGCATAGTTTATTGCCTCAAGGAGGCAGGAAGATCCACAGCATATTATATGTGGTGCACTGAAAAAATATATTTTTGTTACATGGGGAACTAAGAGTAATGGAACTATAGATGTTCTTCAATTGTTTAAAGGGAGGGTGGTAGGTCAGTTGCTTATAATTTTACTATATTGAAAAGGATGCTGCAGAATTTTTAAAAAAATATTTGTCTGGATTTTATTTGGAATATTTTTAGTGAAAATAGCAGAGCTGCTTCTGAGACAAATGGATCTTCAGCAGTATCTAGTAGGACACCTGAGCTGGACAGAGCCAACAGGATGAAAGAACTACTGATAGCCAAAACTCTGTCTCCTTGAAAAAATGGAACATATTCCACTTAGCAAGGTTTAGGAGGCTTGAGCAGAAAGCACCATATCCCCTGCATGCTGGGGAGAACAGCTCTCCCTCTCAGTGGATGAAGTGTACGAGCCATCTGCTTGGCCAACGGAGCTAAAGGCCTGTAGAGGAAATTGCTCAGGTTAGAGAGTCATGGTTACGTGACTGCGAGCTGTAACAATCCATATCCTGTGTGGAACAAAGACACGCTCACTGAGGAGACATGAGGACATCTGAGAATAAGATGAAGCCTGTGAACAGTCAGCTGTACAAAATCCACAGGCTGGTGCTGGTAGAAATGAAAGGCTTCTTGATTGTACGTACCTAACATCCGTACTCCAAGACAGTGTCAGATAAAAATCTGAGAATCTTTTGGTTTTGAGACTCTTGTGTGCAAGAGCCTGTATTTTTATTTCCTTCATGGACAGGCAAATCTCAGTCTGCCTTTTAGGCAGGTGAGGAAATGGGACTTGACTGTGTGAAGGAGGCTACACTAGATCACATTGGTGTGAGCAGAAACATGTCTTGTTGATGTTTTGGAATCCTTATCACATTCAGTAAGTCACCCTAAATATCAGCCCATCACATTAACACAAAGCAAAACAGTGGTTGGCTCTCTTCACCCTTGTACAGAGAAAGATTCCGCTTTCACCATAGAAGTGCCCTGTGTGGCCTAAAACAGTAGTAGGTCTGTAAAATCCCAGACTGAGACAGGCAATACATTTGCCAGTGCTTGGCAGATGGCAGTGTGCTTCTGCCCTTATGGAGCCTGGGTAATTACAGACTTTGCATATAGTTCATCGTTTGGGATAATGCAGAAATCTGTAAAATAAAGACGGAATAAATAGTTTCATTGTTGATTTAGAAAAGTGAATGTGAAATCTTTGGAAAAATTGTGGAAGATCCAGTTTCTTCGTTACAAAACAAAGTCCCTCGATGAAGACCTGTTCTGCTTCTTTTTGGGCCTGGATGATCCTCTTTCAAAAGTTTATGGATTGCATTCTGGCTCAGGATACTTGTCCATGAACAGCTGCCCCCTTAGACAAGGATGCAGTCTGTACTTAAAATGATGAGTATCCATTGTAATGGCAGTAAGCATAGAGCTGCTATCTATGAAGCACAGCTCTCACTGTCAACATGATTAATGTGCTGCTCTTCTTTGTGAGATAGCTCTTTTATGACTCAGTTGCTGACTTATATCATTGTGCAATCTTGAAAACAAAAAAAGGCATGCAGTTTTATTTTTGGGTGTTGTGAGACTAATTTAGACAGATTATTAGGAACCCTATTTCCACCCTAGTTCCCCTGACATTAAAATTCATTCGGGTCCTGAAAACAATAGTTTAGAAAGTGGCCTGAGGAAAAAACCTTTTTGATGCTCAAAGAGAAATTATGTACACTCTACACAATTAATTGTTCAAATGGACATACACAAAAGAGAAGTGTTGCTTTGTTCTTTTCTCTCTCCGACTTCTTTGTTTTCGCCCGGCTACTCTTTCCCGGGGTGCTGGCCAGGCACTTCCGGGAGCAGCCAGAGAGAGGCAACAAACACCTTTGTGGGTTCGTTTGATATGGACAGAGCTGTTTAGAGAGCACGAGCAAGGCCGGGATAAAGACACTCAAGAGATTGGACACTTGTTGTGCAGTCCAAAGTAGGTTGTATTTGCTCAAACGCCGCACGTACAAGTGACCATGATCAGGGGTCGGGACACAGGTTTTATAGGGGAAAATAAGAGATAAGGTGAAACCAATAGAACAATGCCCAGTGTGAATACATTATAGGTAAAATCCAATGGGAATAACTCCAGGGGGAAGGATGAATACACGTAAAAATACAGAATAGAAACTCCAGCTTTAGGTTTAGGAAACAGAAACTCCCATCTCAAATTCACAAAGCCTTTTTGCTCCGTTTGCGTAGCTGCACACTGCAACAGAGAAGTATCAGAAATATCAACAAGCAGTTTTCATGCTGCTGGGAGGAGTACTGAACTGTTAGAACATGAAGAGGAAATACTCAGCAACTGAGAAAGCCTAGCAGGAAATGGCCAACTTAGTTACTGAAATTCAAGCAGCATCTTCTGATCAATTACTTTGTTCGTTGATAATGGATTATGCATTGCTTTCAGGAATTTCTTCCTGAAAAGGGAAGATTTCTAGGGAACAAATGGCTCTAAAATGCAATCCATTGTCTAAGATACATCTCAGCATGATCTGCAGTGGGAATTTTGTGGCAGACTGAAATAATAGAATCATAGAATGGCCTGGGCTGGAAGGGACCTTAAAGGTCATCTAGCTCCTTCTCCTGTGCCATGGGCAGGGACACTTTCCACTAGACCAGATTGCACAGGGCCCAATAAAATCTGGCCTTAAGCACTTCCAGGATTTGGGCATCCATAATTTCTCTGGAAAACCTAATTTCTTCCTAATTTCTGATCTAAACTTACTCTCTTTCAGTCTGAAGCCATTCCCCCTTGCCCAGTCACTATGTGCCCTTGTAAATAGTCTCCATCTTTCTTGGAGGCTTTCTTCAAGTACTGGAATCGTGCAATTAGGTCCCCCCAAAGCCTTCTCCTCTCCAGGCTGAATATCTCAACTTTCTCAGCCTTTCTCCAAAGGAGACGTGCTCCTTCCCTCTAAACAACTTGGTGACCTCCTCCAGACTTGCTCTAACAGGTCCATGTCCTTCCTGTGCAGGGGATCCCATTGCTGGATGCAGCACTGCAGGTGGGATTTCACCAAAGAGAAGCAGAGGGGCAGAATCCCCTCCCTCACCTGCTGGCTGGACTATGTCGAGATGCAAGGTACCATGCTGATGGGCTCTAAAGCCTGAGTTTCCCAGGCAGATTCAGATATTACATGCAGTGCATATGACTTGAAAGATACAACCAAAAGGAAGTTGTGACTTCATGTGAGAAGTCTCACTGAAGGCAGAACAGGCACTTGGCCTGGATAAAATCTTAGCCTGTGGCTTTCCAAGGCAGAGTATAATTCTTGGTCCAACTGAAGACAAACAGAATGACAAACCTCTTTGTTCTGCATTGCATCATTTCACATTTTTTTTGGCTCACCTAGGGTGGATCAATATCTGTAAGCAAGAAAGAGAAGAAACATATGGTCGAGGCAAGGCTGAACATGTATGAGACCTAATCCTTTACAGCATGCAAACAGATTAGCTTTTCACGTTGAAAGCAGTCACCTCTATTGGGTACTTTGTATGGATGAGTGTTTGAGAAACTAAGGATGCTGATAATCTGGATTTATTTTATTTCTTTTTAGAATGTATCTGATTTGTATCACCTTGAGGTTTTGCTCATTGTCTGATCAGATTTGCTTAGGGTGAATAAAAAACTGGAATAAGATTGCAAGCACAGAAGTGTAGACTGTTCACAGTGTGCAAAAAAGTGCTAAAGCAGAAGTATTGCTAAGGGAGGACAACAGAAAAGGGATAGAAAAATAAAGAAATTGACTGAGGATAGTATTACTTGATAGGAGCTGGGAGAGTAAGGGTCTTTTTAACTTAGCAGTTGAGGTAGGACCATGTATATGACCCATGAGATAGGTCCACTTTGTGCACAAATAAGTGTGCAGAGAAGATTTGTAATAGAATCTGTGTATGCAAAAGTATGTTGGGGCTTCTTTGCTGTTGCGGTCTAACAAAAGTTTTATGGGAAATAATTTAACCAATGTTTCCTTCAAGCTGACAGCTGGTTTGCTTTCCCTTGAGGCTATGATACATTACTTTTTTCTCCTCTTGAGTCCTGTCAAAAAAAGCGCCAAAACACGTAAAACCTAAGTTGCTTGTATTATCACTTGAAGTAAGTATTTTACTTTTCATTCTTTTCTCGTCTCCAATGGGAAATTACAAGTAACCCTTTTACAGGATTAAAAACAAGATTATGAATCATTAAAATCTTTTAAGGAAGCTAATTTCGTACTTCAACAGTGACTTACCTTTATCATCTCTGCTGATGTAATTTTTAAAGTCTCTGAGAAAGATACAGCTGGCTTTTTTCTGAAGAAGTACCAGTCTATGGACATCTGTGTAATGTTAGCTTTATCAACAGTGGTCACAATTGGTGTATTCCTCAAAATAAACACAATAAATGACATACAAATGCAGCTCATTTCACAGTGCTTTTATGCAGTAACTAGTTCTTGCACATATTCTTGGGACTTAAGCATCCTCAAAAATACCAAATGAATGAATTCATATATTGCTTGTCAGACAGAAGTACTCCTATTGCTTTTCCACGATTTTAAAGAACCTTAAGATGTGGTCTAAGCACCTAGAAAGAAGAAACATCAATTGAATAAAAAAAAAAAAAAAGAAAATGTTTCTTAATATGTAAAAATAGAAAAGAATAATCTCTACTGAGATCTTTGACATTTACCTTTCTTTTTTTCTTTACACAATTTAAAACATTTTATTTGGGTACACCACAATATCCCTCTCTCTAAATTGGAGAGAGATGGATGGACTGTCTGGTGGATAAGGAATTGGTTGTATGGTCACATGCAGAGGGTAGTGGTCAACAGCTCAATGTCCAAATGGACATCAGTGACAAGAGGTGTCCCTCAGGGGTCTGCATTGAGACCAATACTGTTTTGTATGCTCGTAAGTGGCACAGACGAAGGGATTGAGTGCACACTTAGCATGTTTGAAGGTGACACCAAGCTGAGTGGTGGGCTGGACCACCTGAAGAATGGGATGCCATCCAGAGGGTCCTGGACAAGCTTGAGAAGTGGCCCATGGGAATCTCATAATGTTCAATAAGGTCAAATGCAAGGCGCTGCACCTGGGTCAGGGCAATCTCAGTTATCAGTGCAGGCTGGGGGACGAACAGATCCACAGCAGCTCTGCTGAGAAGGACTTGGGAGTGCTGGTGGATGCAAAACTGGATGTGAACTGGCAATGTGCACTTGCAGACCCATATCCTGAGCTGCTTAAAAAGCAGCATTGCTAGCAGGTTCAGGGAGGTGACTCATCTCCTCTACTTCACTGTGGTAATACCCCAGTTGGAGTTCTGCATTCAGTTCTGGGGTCATCAGCCCAGAATTAAGATATGGGAGATGACTCTATTGTTGAGTGCTTAATAACATATTTCCACTCAAAATAATGACACAGGTCAATTAATCCATCATTGAAAATGCTTGATCAAAGTTGTCTTGCTTTGCTCTGTGGAAGTCTAAGAAAAGTAAGGACTCAAATACATCTGAAAAATGCTTAAAAGTTGTGCACTGTCTCTCCACTGCTAATTTTTGGTTCTCAGTATTTAAATTCTTGTCCTGGTAGTGTCCTCCCAAGAGGTGTCATACCAAAAGATACTATTTATATATCCAGATTATTTGTCTGTGAAAGTCACAACCAAAAGCTACAACTGTAAGGATACAAAAGCTTGACAGTGTGAACTGCAAGCAAAGTAAGGCTCAAATCCAAACACCCACTTTGGCATATGCAGAGCAGCATGCCCTCATTTAGCTTTGCGTACCAGGCATGACTTTGGGTGTTGCATCCTGGGTTAGGTAGAGTCTTGAGAAGGGAGCATGCATCTTGCATGAGAGCACATGAGAACTGGAAGGACAGAAACATCCCATGTGGGAAAGGAGAATTTCTTCACAGATGTTCACAAAGTGGGAACTTTAGCTTTCACAGCAGTTAAAATAACTTGTCAATAATAGAAATTAACCTGCTCTTTCTACTGCCATCTGAACATACTAACATCTCTTGAGCCACTGCTTTTTTCCACTGAAATGCTAATCTCTCGTTTCACCACCAAATTTTATTTTTAAAAAAAAAGCCTAAATTTCTCTGGCAAACTTCTTTAAACAAAAATTCAATTTCTGTTTCAATTCCTTAAGATACTGTAAGACCCATTCTTTAATGAGCATACAGACCTTTTCAGGGTATATGACTTGGGAATTCTTAAAACATCATCATAACATTGAGTTACATAGCCAATAAGGTTTCTGTAAAAACAAAACACATTATACTCCTGCTCTAGATTGAATGTGACACTAATTGCAGACACTATTTCTTCTGGCCCATTGCCTCAGGGTGCCATTGTTTTAAAAAGTGATCTCAAAAGACAGTAGTGTCTTCAGATTGGGGAAACTGGGATTTGAATTCCTGGTAGAAGACTGACTATCCTTTGGAATTTTTATTCTAAAGAGGAAGAGAAGAGGTGTCTAAGTAATCCTAAAAGGAGACTACAATAAATAGTGGCTCAACAATCTCAAAAGAAGTTTAAAAAATAGTTGCAAAAATGTCAGAAATTGTCAGAGTTATCACAAAAATTGCTAATGATAGATTTGTTATAGAAACCTGAAATGAGATTTTAGTAAACCAACAATTTTATATTAAAAATAAACTTCTGTCATCTTTCCTAACTTTTTAATTATCCTTTTGACTTACATTGAGATTTCCAGTCAAGGCTTGCCAACTTTACAGATATCACTCATTATTTGCATTACTGTGTTATATGACTGTGTACATCCATATATTTATGTACATGAACATATATAGACATTTATATAGATATATGTACAGTCATATGCATTTGTGTAAAAACTCACACACAAAGGGTATTCAAACACTCTGGGCCTATAAGCCGCAGTTAACCCTCAGTTTTATCAGCCATCTGTATTTTATATGTTTAATCAAAAAAGTCATGAATATTACTGCTTAATAAAGAATCATGGACACATTGTAGCCTGCTAATCCCTGCCCTTACAAAGCAAGAAAGTACTATGGTCTGGGTTTAAAAGCATTGCAATACAACTGAGTGGGAATTAGAAACTGATTTACAATTACGAGGTAATTCAGAAAGTTGGTGTCATTTAGCAACTTGACTAAATTTAGGACATATGTATTCTTTTCTGTGTAAAATTCTGGACAAATCACTTCCTTGTCTTTTATCTGATAATGATTTTGATCCTTTTCACAAAGTGATTTGAAATCTACTAAACACTGAATAAGCATTATTTAGAGATAAATTGGGACCCAGATGTTTTGAAAGACAGAGAGACTGTATTGCATAACAAACACAATAACCATGCCTCCTTTTTCCTCCTCCAAGTCTTCCTATTTAAACATGTCTGTGGTTTCCCCACAAAAGCTCAGAGAAAAAGATTCTAAATTCTCCAGATCAAGTTTCATGAGCTGCACACATTTAAAATTAAGTAAAATAAGTATGTTCTAAAGAGGGTTTTTAGCCCCAGCATTCACGATGAATCCTAAACTTCCTTCTATAATATTGACTGTACATCAATAAGGGTTCTTGAGAACTAGAAATGCATAAATAACATGGCAGAACAAGCCTCATGTAATTATGAAAAGAAGTCCCATGTCTTCATCAAAATTTGGTGTGAAAAAAGAAAAAAGTAGTTCTAATTTTGCTATCTGTGACATATTTCTTCTCAATATATCCAGAAATAAATCTAGAATTTCAAACAATAAATGGTAACTTGAATTTCATAAGCAGGAACCATAACAAATCAGTCTAATAACAACGGTTCATCAATAAAAACTAATAAAAGAAAGTTCAAAAATGCAAAAGGCAATATGACTAGCAGTCACTGAGATCTGAGATCTGCATTTTCATCCTCCTCCTGAAAAATTGTGCCCTAAATAAAATTACACAAAAGGCTGGATAAAAGCACATAGAGAAAGGATAGTTAATATAAAATAGCTGTACTGACTGAGAGCAAAGGTCCACCTGACCAGTTTTGACAATGACTGATAAAGGAAGCTTACGGATCCACTGTAAGAGAGCAAATATAATTCTGCTAGCATTTTCCCACTTTCTGAGAATAGCTCACTAGGGATGCTAAGACTGTATACACAGTTCTTCATTTAACAGCCTTGTATGCAGCCTTCATCCAAATGGGTCTTATTTTCCTTTGGTATTTTTGGCATGCAACAGACAATAAGCTATAAAAATAAGTTCCAGAGCTTATAGATATGCTCTCAGTGAAAAGGTATTATCTTCTGTTTACTCTACAGGCTTTGGCTGGTAATTTTATTGTCTACTCCTAGTCCTTGTTATGAGAACTAGACAATAATTATTTAATGAGCTGTATGGAGCAGGTGAACAAGAACTTAAAGACCTTCACCATATCTCTCCTTAAGAATCTCCTTTCGAAGACATGAAGTCCAAGGCTGTTTAACTGAGCTTAGGCTGCATTCTTAAGGAGTGTGAAATGCATGGGATCAACACCAGCATGTTTTGGGAAACGTTACGTGGCTTCCTCAACTATGTGCTACTTGTCTTTTCCTGCTTGAGATCTTAAAGTAATAATGAATAAGTACACCATCTTTCTCACTCTTGTTTAAGAAAGCCTTTGAGAGTCACTTTGATACAAAAGAAATTGCAGTTTTGTGCCTCTTGTCTATTGTGACCTCATTTTCTCTGCACCTTTGGCAATATATGAAAATCGCAATTATAATAAATATGCCCTCAAAAGTTTTCCAAAAGGCTGCTTTTTCAGCCTGATCTCAGTATTCCACTACTTCCACTTGACACCTCAGTGGTCTTTTTTCTAAAAGATAACCTTTCAGTATTGCTTTTCCTTTCACTGTGCCAAGTCTTCAATACCTGGAATGTAAAGTTCCATAGACATAGTAAGATCAGTGCTTTCTGTAAACTGTTTGCAATATGAGAAAAATCAGCATCAGTGTGTTCTTATTTTTCTTCTAAAAAATTCATGTTTTAATCCATCAACTTGACATTTTCTAAACAAATTCATTAACTTTTACAAGCTAATTCTGTTCTAAAGTCTTCAAAATGAAAGTAAAAGAAAGCATATCAGTTGGAGTTTGAGTGACTTGTGTCTCAAATTCTCTTCTGCTGGTGTAGTCCTTTGTGATTCTGCATTTTCCACTGACAAACAGAGACAAGATAGGAGAAAATTATTCAATTTTAAAATTTTCTTTTTTTTTCTTTCTTTCTTCTTTTTTTTTTTTTAAGAAATGCTGACATAAGTATTTTTCTCTAATATAAATTTACAGCTTGTCTGCTCCTGAGCTGCATATACCTCTATTTGTGTAGTTATATATTTTGAATCATAAATTAACCTGTTTGTGCAGAGGTTGCTGGCTGGTGCTATTTGAATTTGGTCCTCCAGAGGCACATTATTAAAAGTTTAGGTGAAGACACATTAACATTGATTTTCATTCAGTTTTGCTGAGACATGCACTGGTAATTAACATCCATTCATCAACTCTGGCACCTATCACAGTACAATGATAGCGCAGAAGCAAAATTCAAAAAAAATAATTTTAGTATTTTAAAGTCAACATGAAAGGTATATTCTTGGTCTTTTTACCATAAGACTATAGGATTTGTTTCTTTTTAATAAATTGTCAAATATCTCAAAGTCAGTTAAGGCCTTAAAAATATTACAAAACCTCACAGATTCCATGTAATTAATATTCAATCATGCCTGTGAGTAAAAAAGTGCTTTAATATAGTATTTATAATATTGGAGAAAATCAGGTAGATACAAATATATATAAAATACAGGAATGCTTTCTTGCATAGTTTAACATTATGTTTGCCACCTTTTAGGTACTGGCCCTGTGGCATTTCAGTCTGATCTTCTTGTAACTTTCCAAGAATTTTATTCCTCCAGATGTTATCAGAGATTTCTTAAGTGCATCTCCCATCTTCCTTGGGGAAGTGGAAAGAAGCTATGTGGTCATTTGCTAAAATGCCCAATGTCTGAGGGACACGGATACAAAGTGAAGAGAGAAAGCACTTTTCTCAGGGTTTTTTCCCCCTATGTATTTAAATACATAGGGAAGATAAAATTTGATTTTTTTTCCTATTCATGTGTTAATTATTGACAAATTAAATGTAAACATAATAAATATATGAAGTTTAACTGCACTCAATGATCTTAGAGGTCTTTTCCAACCTTAACAAGACTATGATTTTATGTGGCAGAGATACTTTAAGTTGTGAGTGGAAAATACTTTCTCATTCTTCCCTAAGTTTGTTCCTTAACTGAAGGGAAGAGACAAAAAAAGCATATCTAGTTGTTACAAATATTACATCTAAGAGCCAAATAAATGGAGAAAAAGCTCAGGGTAACGGAAGCATTTTCTATCCATTTCACTCTTCAAACTTTAGACTCTAAAATAGTGATAGATTAACTTCCAGACATGATATGTCACTACTTTAAAATAGAAAATGCATTTTTCTAAAGCATAAGGAAATGAAATATTTAAACAAATGTTCACAAAAAAAATCCAGCTTATCTGATATAGTAAGAAAATTTTTTTAAAATGTTGCAGATAGAGTGAAACTGGAGTTTTATATTCACAGGGTTCAGGGATCTTTAGGTGAAGTGTCTCCTTTGGATGCTATTTTTTAACTAAGGGATCAAGAAAAAACTAGAAAGACTCAAAACAAGTTGCTCAGATGGAGAGAAGTATGCAGGAACCAGGATCAAGAGAAAATACCTAGAATAATGGTTCATATATCTGTAATGTGCGTATGAAATATAAATGATGGCAGTTGGATGACCATGCAACTTTGAACAGTGGGCTCTTATGGATAGAAGTTCTAGGGGACTCACAGCCCTAGGACAAAATAAATATGTTTTGATTTGAAAGTAATTACCTAAAATATTAGAAATCAGTTTCTTCCTGATGAGAATGAATGTATGCATTTTGACTGCTTGTAAAATTTGACTTGCTGCCCACAGATTTGGTGTAGGCCCTTGGTCAGCTTTACCAAGTGAGTTTTCATCTATCTGTCTTTATAAATATAAATATATACATATCTATATGTTAATCCACTATTACTTTGTTTAGCATGCCATGAGAATACAAACCGACCAAACACTGGCTGCAAAACCAATGCAATGCAAACAGCAACACAATAACATTGAAACCATTGATTTTTAATGATTATCAAATTGATGCTAGCTAACCTTGAGAGCATACAAGAAATTGCAATCAAGGATAGACATGAGAGAGAAACATTACTCACTTAGAGGAAAAATGGAAGGCCAAACCCCAGCTGAAATTGAAATTGCCTAGTGACACAAGGAGTAACAAGAAGAAATTCTGTCAGTTTGCTCACAGAAAAAGGTTCAGAGCAAAAAGTTCAGAGGAAATGTGGTACTGTTGACAAAAGGGAGGAGACAGCCCAGTGATGGATGACACAGATAACACTGAAATACTTGATACTTTCCCCACCTCCCTGCTTCAGTCACTATAGCAAAAGCCTGAGACCAGATCACTGTATCAAACCAGTCAAGCTTGGGAAGAAGAAGGGCAGTCAAGAGAGGAATCATTTCAGGCTAGGGGCTACTTGAAGGATCCTGATGTATTAAAATCCCCGGACCTGGATGAGATTCATCTGAAACTGCTGAAGCACACAGCTGAGGTGACTGTAAATCTGCTAAAACCTGTGGCCAAAAATTTTGAGGCAATCTGGAAAAGTCCCTTACAAATGAAAAAAGAAAATATTATGCCAAGCATTATAAATGGTAGAAGGAACCATCTGGGAGTTACAGACTATTCAGATTCATCTCAGTCCCTAAAAACAGATTTTTAGAGGTTTTTTTTTTCTAAACAGTTGTTTGGAAAACCCTGGATAGAGGTAGAAAAACCTTGGATAGAGGTGGGTTTCTTTCAGAGTAGCTGGTATGGGGCTGTATTTTAGATTTGTGACCAAAACAGTATTGATAACAGAGGGATGTTTTTGTAATGGCTGAGCAGTGCCTGCACAGCATCAAGGTGTTTTCTGCGACTCTCCCCAGCCCACCAGTGAGGAGGTAGACAAGAAGGAGACATGGCCAGGACAGCTGATCCCAAACAACCAAATGGATATCCCACATCATATGGTGTCATGTTCAGCATATAAAGATGGGGGAGCATATAAAGATGAGCGGCCCTCGGCTCAGGGACTGACTAGACATTGGTCAATTGGTGCTGAGCAGCTGTTTTCACTTGCATGACTTGTCTTTCTTGGGTTTTATTTTCTCTTTTTTATTTTTTCATTTTCCTTATATTATTGTTGTTGTTTTTATTGTTATTAAACTTTCTTTATCTCAATCCACAAGTTTTCTCATTTTTTACTCTTATTGTCTTCCCCATCTTGCACTGGGCAGAGTGAGTGAGTGACTACATGGTGCTTAGTTGCTGTTTTGGGTTAAACATTAAAGGGCAAGTAAGTAACAAAGGTTTACTAAGGACTGATCATGCTTATTATCTCAATTATCTTCAGTGATAAAGTGACTAGCAATATGAATGAAGGGGTAAGAGTGGATGTAACACACCTTAACTTTGCTGAGGCTTTGGAAATCTCTCAGAGCACTCTAACTTGTAAGTAACACTTTTAGGTAGGCTTAATATTGGCTGGAATTCAGTGCTCAGAGGGTAGGAATCAGGCATGTGATGTCCAGTGAATCTGGTAATGAGCACAAGACCTAGGTGGGGTGACAATGGCTCCACAACTGGTATCTTTGTCAACAACCTCAATGATGAGAAAATTATTCTCAATAAATCTATAGAAGATATTAAATTTGGTTCACACAATAAGTGTTAAAGCTTCAGCTGATCTTAAGATGCTGGAGAACTGGGCCAAAAGGATGCCCATGCAGCTCATACATGAGTAGTTCAAAGTTGTTTCCAGAGCAGAATAATTCAATACAGCTATGAGATGACCAAGGGGTCATGCAGGTGTAGTAAATCCCTGGCTGAGTCTAAGGCCCCTGTGTGTTCTCATCACATAGCAGGCAAACTACATACCAGGTTAAGTAAGGAGAATTTTCTCTATTAGAAAGGATCAAAGGAACTTATTATTCACTTCTACTGCATCATCTACTGCCACATCTCAGCTATTGCATCCAGCTTTTGGTCCCCCTATTCAGGGCTGATGTGGAGGAACTGGAAAGGGTCTGTCAAAAAGGACATCTATGAAGACAGGCTGAAAGAGCTGGGGTTGTTCTTCAATGTGGAGAAGAGAAGTGGAGACCTTTGGGGAGATCTCATTGGGCCTCCCAGTGCCTTAAGAGGGCTTATAAGAAAGAAGGGAGAGGGAGGACTTTTCGTATGGGCAGATAGTGACAGGACAAGGGGGAATGGCTTTAAACTGAAAGAGGCCAGGTTTAAATTAGATGTTAGGAAGAAATTTACCCAGAGGGTAAATTCACCACCCAGAGGGTGGTGAAGTATTGGAACAGGTTGCCCAGAGAACTTGAAGATGCCCAGTTCCTGGCAGTGCTTGAGGTCAGGTCAGATGGGGCCCCAAGCAACCTGGTCTGGAGGATGGCATCCCTGCCTACGGCATGGGGCAGGAACTAGATGATCTTTAAGGTCCTCTGCAACCCAAACCATTCTATGATTCATTCTACACCTGGACTTGCTGACAGGCAACAACCACAAACTACAGGTTGAAAGGGTCAAGCAGGGCATTATGAATACTTTTTTCAGCACTGGAATGCTGGAAAATGGTCGTTTAGCACAGCACTAAGATTACACCGAGGAGTTATGGATTCTCTTCTCAAGAAGGTTTTTAGGATATGATACTCCTGCTTTTAGTAGAAGTTTGGATGAAATAATTTAAAGATCTTTCCAATTATTCCCTTGTTCTAAATCTAATTTCCTGATTCCTGATGCACTGGAGTTTTATATCATTTCCATGTTCTTAAGCATGAAGAAAATGTACTTTGATTTATATCTATGCAGGCAGTGTTGTAGTCTGGGATGTTGGAAGTCTATATTTACTTTGAAGAAACAGGAAAAAGTGATGAAGTTAGAGCTGATTTGCTATTTATCTCAGTAAGGTGGTGTGTATTGCTTCTAGAAAGACTCTGACATGAATTTGGGTAAGAAAATAGGTTTTTGTGTCTTTGCTTCCTTCAGCTCAGGGATCAGGATCACCTTGACACAACTATCTAGTAACCAAAAAAGCTATGGATGTTTTCATCAGTTAGATCTCAGTAAGTAGAAACTGTCAAATAGTAGACTGCAGAGAAGTGTTCTATATTACCAGCCACTACAAGAACACTTTGAGTTATAAATATCCATAAGCTTTAATGGAGAAGAGAACTGTGCCTGTCAGCAGAAAAAAAAATACTATCAACCTGTGATGCCCTACACAAATAATGTCAAACTTGGGGCACGATGCAGATTAAGGTGCACTTTAAGCCATCTACTAAATGGAGTATTAGCTGGAAACTAGATTTCACCATCAATGAAACATAATTTAATATATCTGAAGGCCAGTATTGGTTCACCTATCTCAGTTGCAATTGCAGTGAAGAAAAAAAGTCCTTCTGACTGTAAGAAAGTACTCTCTTTTCTATTACTGACCTCAACAGTGAGTTTTGATCCTGATTGCGTTCCACGGCAGCATCTTGAAAGGAAAATATTTTTAGCCTTGAACACAAGAATACTCCCTGCTTCTCTGAGTATAATATCACTGTATCTCAGTGGAGGATGAGCAATGCTTTCCTAACTTGCTGCCTTAGAGCAGAAAAGGATGTATTTAATTTAACATGAACATCTCATAGAAAATGTTATTCTGGGATTATCTACCCAGGTAGTTAATCCAGGTATATGATATTAAAATCTAATCTAATCTAATCTAATCTAATCTAATCTAATCTAATCTATTTTCTGCTGATATTTTGCAATTTGGCCTTTAGCAAGATATTGGCCTTGCTCACATATGTTAGGTTTACCCTACCTTAGTACTGTAAATAGGCTAACAAGGCCTATTCACTTTTTATAACACCTTGAGAACTATAGAAATGAAAAACGCAATGTATTTTAACAGGGCAGAAAAGATAAAAGGGAGTGTGAAGACAATCTTTGAAAATTCAGTCTTTAGATTTTTAATGATTTCCATGACTGTTCATGAGAGAGTTTCTTTGACTGCAGGCACTTTCACTTTTGGTTTATATGTTCACCCTTGACTCAAAGACTCCCCAAAATTTGAGGCCTAAAGACAGGAATGAAAGAATAAAATGGAGGGCACATGACTTAGAGGATACAAGGTCAAAGTTAAGAAATTGCAGAGAAAATTGCCAATAATGAGAGTGGAGTTATGCAGAGTTTGGAAGTCAGGAATGGGGATAATGAGAGGTTAATGAATAGATCAGAATAGAGGTTGTCCATAATGTAGATGATTACTAGACCAGCATTTTGGATGAAGCTGACAAAGGAAAAAGCAAGGGAAGGCCAGTGATGAAGCATGCAAATGAAGCAACTGAAGATCAAGTTTAGACCATATTTTGCATTGATACCAAAGAAAATAATTTTAAAATAGAGAAATTAAGGAAATAAAAGGAATTAGATTATTTTAAAAAGAAAAATATGTGGGGAGAGAAAGGGAGAATATCTGTGTTGTACAAGCTTACAAAAAATCAAAGACAAAAAATGAATAGAGAGATTGGAAGAATGTTCAAGTCAAGAGTACAGCTGAAGACAGACAGATTGTCCTATTGCCACTAGGCTCTTATTTTCTAGCCAACTATGTACTGTCTCTTGATTACATCCTGAAGAAATTTCACACTTACACGAGTAAAACTGGTTCAATATTTGGAGAATACTTACAGAAATGCTTCAGATGGCATTCCAGATCTATGCTTACAGATTAGCTTCCCAGTTGTCTCACCAAACTCTGATTATAATTTATATAACATATTGAACAATACAAAAATACATATAGTAAATATTCTATATTTAATGCATATATTATAAAAAGTTAATAATATATAATATATGAAAACATATACAAACAAATATATATATACAGATAACATATGTGGAGTATGTAGTTCTTCATACATGGAGTATATACATAGAGTTAAATTAAATACATGGAGTTATGTTAGTCCTAAATTAATACCACGGAGATGAAGAAAAAGTATGTTGGAAAGTTTTTTACAGTATATCAGAATGAAAATGTATCAAATGCACCCTTTGAGATCTTTTTGTAACAGGTGAGGTGTAGCAGATGAGTTTGTGTCAGTTATGCAGGATGTATGATAACATGGCTTTAATAGAAAAAGGTTATGGACATGAAAAGATCCTGGAGTATCTGGCTTTATATGACAAGGATAGCAGGGGGCTACAGGAATGACTTCTGGGAGAAGCTGCCAGAAGCTTTTCCCATGTACAAAAAGCCAACACCAGATGTCTCCAACAAGGACACACCACACTGGCCAAGGCTGAGCCCATCAGCAGCAGTGGCAGCATCTCTGGGATAACATAGATAAGAAGTGGGGGAAAACTGCTTCACAACAGCAACCACAGAGAGGACTGAGAACATGTAAGAGAAATAAGGTAAGGTCAGTGCAGACATTCCCCTGCAGCCCATGGTGCAGACCATGGTGAGACAGCTGTGTCCCTGCAGGAGGTCCCTGGTGGAGCACAGATCCACCCACAGTCTGCGGAGGACCCCATGGGAAACCCACACTGGAGCAGGCTTCTGACAGGACCTGTGGCCCATAGAGAGAGGAAGCCCCTCTGGAGCAGGCTTGCCATCAGGATTTGTGACCCTGTGGGGCACCTATGCTGATGCATTTTGTTCCTGAAATACTGCACCCTGTGGAAGGGACATGCACTGTGAAGAATAGGAAGGACTTACCCTGGAGGACTTTCCTGTAGCAGGGACCCCACACTGCAGCAAGGGGAGAGTGCAAGGAGGAATGAGCAGCACAGACAACCTGTAATGAACTGACAACAACCCTCATTCCCCTGCACCTCTTGTGGGAAGGAAGTAGAGAAATCTGAGTGAAGCTGAGCCCAGAAAGAGGGATAAGAAGGGAAGGTGCTTTTAGATTTGGTCTTACTCCTTCTTATCCTACCTCACTGTTAACTGTTGATAAACTAAATTCATTTCTCCAAGTCAAGTATGTTTTGCCCATTACAGTGATCTCCCTATCCTTATTTGACTCCACAAGTCTTTTATTTTATTTTCTTCTCCCTAGTCCACAGTCCAGTTGAGATGCTTGGTGGGCCTGTGGTAGCTAGACATGGTCAACCCGCAGGAGATACGAAGGAGTTTTCTTATCTATTGTGAGTGAAAATAGGATGTGACTTTTGGGTATGTTGTAAGTTATCCCTTGAACTATTTTTCTTCTTTGCATTCTGTTGGTTATAAAAGAAGAGTAATTCAGCTCCAGGCTTCCAACCCTCTTTCCTTATTCCAACACATCTATTATCTTCCTAGGGATAAACATAGCGTGCACAAGGGTAGATAACAGCAGAGACCATTATTGGCACTTTCTCAGGGTTTTACATAAGAACACAGGAATCCTCCTGCTAAAACAGGTTGTCTAAGTCCATCATTCAGACTCTGAGGGCTAGCAACAAGTTTCCCACAGGAAGATGTGTGATGCAAACCATGGGAAAAATGCTTAATTAAATGGCTTATGCCTATTCCCTAAGTCTGATTTCCTTAAGGCCTGAAACGTGAATTTTGATCTCCCTTTCAAAATTTCTATTGTTGTTAGCAAATATTCTGATACTAGTTTTTTCTTTTCCTGCTAGACATATAAATATCTAACTACCATCTAAAACTTGCTCAACTATAACCTTCAACAACATTCTGTGACATTGCTGAAAATTAAAGGCTTGTTACAGAGTGAATGCTTTGTTTTAGCAGTATGAAATTTGTCCCCTCTTGAATTCATTGAATATCTCTGTTCTTGTGCTCGAAAACAAAAAAATACAGTCACAAAGGGCTTAATGGATATTGGGAGGTATTCCTGCATTTGGAACTGACTTAGAGATGAATGGTAGTTTAAAAAAAAATAGTTACAGGCTTTTCTACAGTTATCTATTTTCCCATTTAACTTCCAGTAACAAAGAGAAAAGGAGTACAAATTATACTGTACCACAACAGAATGATCAGTGACAAATGTCTGTCAGTAAGATTACCATTGCAGATAGAATATGTAAACATACGTTTCGAAACCAATTTTTCCTTATGCATTCTGTCTCATCACAAAGATGCCAACTGGATAGGCTTACTTTGCACATAAGATGAGCATATTTAATAAAATGAGAGTGAAGAAATGATAACATTTTATTATCTTGTTTTAGAACATTTTCTTCAGTCCATTTTTCTGTGGAAATAGATTAAGCACAGTTAATCAAGATCTGTCACTGGGTTCCAGTGGTGACTTTATACACTGCAAAATAAAAAGGACAAATGTAGCACAAAAGGAAGGCACATATGGAGTTGCTTGTGGTATCTTACAGACTTCAAATAAAGAACAGATTTTTACAGACTTTTAATACAGAGAAACTCAAAATCACACTATTTTTCCTCTTCAGCTGTTTCTGAAAGCAAATAAAAATATTACTGTGCACATGGTGTTGCAAGTCCTTCAGCAAGGAAGGGCTCCCTACCACAAGCATCAGTACCATGGTATCACCCAGAGGAGATTATATTCTCCTTTTTTCTAATACCTTTAATTCTTTGTAGTACTCTAGGACTAACTTAGGTTCATCATTTCTTTCATGTTTGATTATTATAGTAAACCTGTTAGTTTGCACATTGCCCTAGCAAAGCTGTACCAGCACAATGAATAAACCCCACTGCAATAAGACAGTCATAAACTTGAGTCCAGAAGACTGTTACTGATGGAAATACAACTTTTCTTTTACTTTAGAGGTTTAGTTAATTTCAATTTATTAATTACCTGGAAAACAAATACAATGCTGTAGATGTGGAACCTCACATGAACTATCTACAGAAAGACCTTCAGAGAAAGCTGTCCTTTAGTAGTATATAGGTAACTTGGTTAAGTTAGTTTTCTAGATTTCCTTAGTGGACCATGGAAAGAACTAAGATGGGACAAATAATTCTTTAGAGGTGCCTAAGAAAAGAGTTTAAGAAGAGGGATGTACTTCCCTCTGGAAGCATGGCATTCTGTCTACTAAGGCAGAATCTACTCTACCCTAGACTAGAGAAGTGGCCAAACTTGTTTAAAAGTAAAAAAAAAAAAAAAAAAGGAAGGTTTTTTTTTTTTATCTGAATCAAACCCTAGGTGACTAACTGTACAGAATTTTCTGAAGAATGTTAAATATAATCCCAAAGTTCTTATGCACTGAATTATTTTCCAAATCACTATTTTCTCCACAGTATTTTGGTAATATATTTTTCCTATGACATACAGTATGGCCAAAAAATATAGGATTTTCTGGTTTGTCTCATCTAATCAATCTGTTTCTTTCAAATTTTTTCTTTGAATGTGATATTTCACTTTGTCTTAACCTAGTTTTCTTTTTTGAGTTAATACAGTGCTCTGAATCTTGACATCTCTGAATAGTTTAACTGAATTAGCTCCCATTTCTTCTGCAAAGTTTATACTTAGACATGTATGGGCTGTCATCTTTAACACCACTCATTGTGTAACTAATTATGTTGGCCCTTATTGTGAATTTCCTGATTTTCTTCTGGTATAAATTCATTCATTGTAACAATGCACAGAAGTGCAAGTTCACTGCTGTTAATGGAAGTCTGTGTTGTTCACAAAAACAGGATCAATAATATGTAAGTTCTGAATATTCAATAGTATGAAGTGTTATAGTAATCATGTGATTTCAATGTGATTATTTTTCCTGATTATCAAGTTGAAAATTCTTATCTATTTAGACTTTCAAGAGCTTTCTTTGGTTGCAGTCTGTTTCACTGAAATGTATTAAAAGTTAAAATTAAATAAATCTGCATTAGATAAAAAAGAAGTTATCTATGGAATAGCAAAGCTAGACAGAGAGGACCTTCTTTATCTTCTGGCACAAGGTGAAGAATCCTCTGTGCTTAACTAAGCTGGAAAGGGCTTATGCAATTTTCTATGGACAGTTAATTTTTTTCCCCCCTTAGAAAATACTCCCTATTTTTAAGAGGGCAAATGGTTCCTATTGATTACAGTATTATCTAATGGTGAGAAAGAAGATTGTCCCCTGGCTGCTGACTTCAGCTGAGAAGTCAATCATGACTGCTACAGCTGAATCTGGAGGAAAACTACAAAGCATTTTACTGACTGAAAAATGGAAACTGGAGGAAAAGGATTATGTCTTACTTGGGACCAGTAAGCAAGTAGTAGTGAATCTTTATTTAGGAAATGTCCTGTTTCCTAATATTTAATTACTTGGCACAATCTATTCAAATTCCAACTTTCAGGTGCAATATGCTGGGTGTCAATACATCCACTGTTCAGAGATGGGGCCAGGTGTTGCAGAAAAAGTGCTACCATGAACAAGCAACGCATCGCACTTGTACACAGACTTTCTGTGTGATTTACTATCTTTAAGCTTGTCACATACTGGTCTCTAAACACTGGTCAGTAAGCTTAATGACTGGTAAAAAAATGAGATGAAACTGTTTAAGAAAAGGCAGGTCAGGCATGAACACAGCTGGATGAGTTTGAGTCATTGCCAACTATCCAGGCATTTTTTATCAGGTTGCAGCTTTCTAGAGCATGATGGCAGGAATAAGCCAAAAGGAAAAACATAAGAGGTCAAAGAGCTACTTGAGAGATTAATTTAGTGTACTCATTTCACCTTCCAGGTTTTAATGAAACTTATGTTTCATTTGAATATTTCACAACTATCTGAACAAGAGTAATTCCATTTGAAACATATTAAAGACTGTTAGTCTTTGAAGCAGACTTTAAATAATAGAACCACAGGCCTGAAAAGGACCTCAAGAGTGTCTCTTCCATATCCTTGCTCTAAAGCAAACTGAACTATGCTTATATCCATCTGACTGATGTTTGTTCTAAAAATCTCCAGAGACTGAGTATTCACAATCTCCCATGCCATTAGCTTCCTGGTTCTCTCTATCCTTAGCACTGGAATTTGCTTCCTAACACCTAACTTTGTTGTAACTTAAGCCCATTATTTTTCAGACTCATCTACTGGTGATGCAGACAACAAATTGCTCCTTTCCTTTGTGTGTCAGCTGTTCATGTATTTGGAGACTATAGTCATAAATTGCCTTTAATTATGTACTGAGAACCTTTAGGCTTCAAGAGAAACACAACTGACCAGTTGGAAAGGCAGTGAGTTTATTTAACAGAAGGAAATGTGTGATCAAGAAAACAAGAATCTTAGTTAAGTGGTTACCATAACTGATTAGCTGCTTCACTGGTTAGCCTGCCAGTCTGTCCTTAGAAGGTCCAAACTCATGAACGCTCCTTTATAATTCTCTTCTTCCTCCAATATTAATGAATCTGAATTATTTTGCCAGTTTTTCCTTATTTATAAGGCCTACTGTTTGGGAAAGAGGATGTGTTAACTGTGAAATATTCCTCTGTTAGGCAATATTTCTCACTGTAGCAAAATATACAGCTATGTGTAAGCCAGACTAATCTACTCTGAGAATCTAAACGAAAATGAAAAAAGGAGTACATATTCATTTTCCGCTTCACATCCTACCTTACACTGACAGTCTCTACATTACTTTCTCAATTAATTTTATTGCAAATCTGTTAAATATCTGAGTCTCTTCTGCCTAAGTCAGGAGCTTATGTTAGTTAGTCTAAGGTTTAGGCCTGTAATCCCCCTTCTTACTGGCTGTATGACCTTCTTGCAAGCTGGTACACTAAGCTGGCATATTTCAGTATCTCGTGTATTCATTTTCATAATAGAGCAGAAAGAGTTTCTCCATTTCCTTTTCAAAAGTGGTTTGAAGTCACTACAGCACCTACTTGCTGTATTTAAGAGAATGCTTTTGTGGTTTTGTCCTTCTTTATCACTGCTTCACAAAATGCTGTGGGCAAAATATTTATGACACTATTTTTACCTTGGATATAAAGTTTTCTACCAACACTGCCACACTCACAACCCTCCCCCAAGGTAATAGTAATGACTAACTTGCCTTTGAACAGTCTTGAAAGGATCATGTTGCTTGGACTTGCAAGATCAAGTGGACTTGGTGGTCTAGGCAACTCGTATAGTGCCTGTTCTTCACCCTCTAATAAATTCTTACAAAATATTTAAATAGTATGCCAGGTGTCATATAAATACTTCAAATAAACCAGTGATAGTACTATATTATCATAAGTTTAATAGTTTTGTGGCGATAGATATAATTCTAACAGAATTTTACTAGCAAATGAACCTTCAAAAGTTGTTTTGAGTTTTTAAAAACATTTTATTTTTAATGAAACATTCAGAGGAAATGTTTCAGCCCATCAAGCTAAACTATCAAGACTGGAAGCCCAACAAGGATTTAGTTGATTCTATTCAGCAAACAAATTATTAGCAATGACTGATGTAGACATGGTATTAAAAAACATGTTAAAGCTGCATGAGAGACTTTTTGTGTTTCAGTGTGGCCAGTGAGGGTGACATTGAGGAGAAAGTGTGTTACTGATCACCTGATCAATATTGAAGTGCATAAAGTCTACTTAAAACATTCAACAAAGTCTTTGGATCCTATGATGCTGGTTCTTATAGGAACTTTAACATATGTTGGAAAGACACTGTGGTAAGAAGCAAGCTATCCAGGAGGCTTCTGGATTATATTTGAGGTAAACTCATGATACAGACACTGGAAGGGCCAACAAGGTGACTCTGGCATTCACTAGCTAGCAACAGCTCTTTGGGACTATGATAATCAATAGAAACCATGGCTGTAATGATATCAAAATGGTGTCCTGAGTAGGCAGAGGAAGGCAAGCAGTGCAGTACAGAGCCTGCACTTTAGGAGGGCAGACTTCAGCTTATCTGGGGAGTTGAAAGGTAGGATTCCATGGGAGGCAGCTCTGACAAGCAAATGAGTTCAAGGAATCTAGCAAGTCTGTAAGGACATCATCTTTCGAGCCTATGAATGTTCATAGTCAGAAAATCAAGTACATTTATCAATAGACCAACTCAAGACAGAGATCCACCAGAAAAGGCAGCATAAAGGAGATGGAAGCAAGGATAGGCTTCAAAGGAGAGATTTCTGAAACATTGCATTAGTATGCAGTGATGGTGTCAGGGAAACCAAAGCTCAAATGGAATCAAGGCTTGCCAGGGACATCAAGGCAACAAGAAGAGCTTGTACATTACTAATAAAAGCTTGACAAAGGAAAATGTTTGTACTGATTGCTGAATGAAAAGGGTGATTGATCAACAGTGGCCACTGGTAAGGCAGAAGTGCTCAGGGCCTTGTTCTTTGAGGCCTGTGTGCTTAATGAGAGAGAAGAGAGGGAATAACAGCAGTGGAGAAGGATCAAGTCAGAGACTACTTATGAGAACTCAACTCATAAATGCTCATGGATCTGACAAGCTGTATCAAAACTTTGTAATGTTCCCAAAAGGACAACCCAGAGAACTAAAGGCAGCTCAGCCTTACTTCAATCCCTAGCAAATACCCAGAGCAAATACTCTAGAAACATATTTCTGGGAACCTGAAACAGAGGAACAATGTGATGGATAATATTTTCATCAATATTTTCATTTTCAGATGAAACACATATGGAGGCTACACCTGAAGGACTTGAGGGGCAGGCTGCCATTTGGAGGAACCTATGGGATGAATGGACAACAGATTCAGGGAACAAAAGCCTGAGAAGGAAATAGAATTTTCCAGTCTGAAGAAGAGACAGTTTTGAGGGGACCAGCAGTCTTCCAATACCTAGGTGGAAGTTATAAAAAGAATGTTGCAGGTTTTCCAGTGATGCATGTCAGGAGAACCAAGAAACTATAGACATGAATGAGAAAAAGAATGTTTCCAGCTGGGTATAACACATGAGGAAACCCAATAAGTGAAGTAGGTTACTTAGAGAGGGTACACAAACTCTAGTTTGATGTTTTCAAGACCAGGTTGTGTAAATCTCTATGCAACTCTGTTTAGAGCAAGATTTTACCCTAAATCTTTCCTGAAGTTCCTTCCAAGTATCTTATATCTCTATTAAAAGAAAAAAACCCAAACTTTTATTTCTGAAACTTGTGGAAGCTTGTTTTGTGTACTCTTTTTCTTTTTATGTGAAAGAGTTCTTCATTGGTGCTGTTTTCCAAAAGTACATAATGCCCTGATGTTTCCAACCATTTTAACATATTGGAACCATCTAGATTATAAGAATGGAAGTTTAAACTTCCCAGATTTGATGAAGGAGTATTTGACTATTATCTGTGGTTGTTTCTAAAAGAACTTTATAACTTCTGCAACTGTGAGTTACAGATTTCATGGAACTACAATACAAATGTTGTACATGTCTTAACTACATGAAGAACATGAAAAACATGATGCTACTTTTAGCAGTTTTATGAACACGGGTTGAAGTTTTATTTATGAGCATTCTGGATTGTATTCTGAATTGATATGTTACTATAGTGTTTCCTATAGTGCTATTTGATACTATTTGTTCTCAAGAATGTATCAGTACATAGGATGTATTTTGTCTTTTGGCCATTACCTAACACAATTTTTAATGCTGTGTCTATATCAGTCATTATCAACAATATATTTGATGAATGGAATCAGCTAAGTCCTTGCTGGGGTTACAGTCTCGATAGTTTAGTTTGATGGGCCAATAGCTTTCTATTGCACAGCTTCACTTCTTTTAGAAACATATAGTTTCTAAAATCTGCAAATTCAAAAAATTCAAAAATTTGCAAACACTATAGCATTGCTAGCATTTCTTGTTAAATGTTGTGAGTCATAAGAGATTTTATTCTTATATGGAATTTCTAGAACTATATGCATTCCCATATATTGTGTCCTCAAAATTCAGCTCACATCCTCTAGTTGAGACTAAGACTGTCTAAATATTTCCATATCTCCTATAAAGCACATTGTTGGCATCACTGATGGTCTTACAACTGTATATATTTAATCAGTATACTTTAATCCCAGCTTCCTGTAGGATGAGGTTTAAGGTTGTGAGGTGGTTGTTTGTTTTCTTTCTCCTTTCTGAACACCATATTTATCTCTGACATGGAAAGAGGGAACTTGTATCATTTCATTCAACACCATAAACTGCATAGGAAGGTCTTTGTTCTGTGACTATACTCCTGTACATGAACATGAATATTCTCCTAGACAACTGAGCATTAGCTGCCTGACTGTGATTTCTCTGGAGATTATGTGACAAGTCTTTAGAAAAACTCCGTTTAGTCCACTGAGATATTGTGGTGCTCTGAAGCAAAGAGGGAAGCAAACATTTGTCTCTTATATGGTCTGTACCATTTTTTTAACCTTACTGACAAATATGTGAGACATAGGCCATTTGTTTTAGTTTTCCTTTTTTCTCTTGGCTCAACACTGCACTCGTTCAGTGTTCCCTAACTTTTAACTCAGAATGTTTTGTTGGCTATATACATCAGTAGATAAAATAGGGCAAAGGGCTGTTTTCTGGCTACGAGGCTAAATGGCACACTATGGCTGCAGGCCATACTACATAACACTTGGCCTTGAGTGTCACCTCAAGGGGACAAAGTGTCTGAAATATTGTGAGGGTCATATTGGAGCTTTTAACACAGGGGGTTTTCTACTATGGAACAGAATTTGCTGCATGTTGTGTGTGTGGCAGGAGGTGTGTGTCAAGGTCCCAAACCTTCAGAGACCGTTTCAGAGAAACCATCAAGGGTGATGTTGGGTATTGGGAGAGACTCCTGGCAAATGCTATCTGCATGCCTGGGCATTGTCTGCCAGGGTGCTAGTTAAGACCAGGGAAACTGAGGAGAACAAAGTCTGTTAGCAGTCAAGCAGTGTGATAACCAGGGGTCCAGTGATGGAAGTCAAGCTCTGCTTACATAGCATTATGGCTATATAGGCTTAATGCATGCTTAGACATTGTGTCTCTATATTTGTACAGGTACATGCACACTGAAGCCTTTTGTATAGCCTCTGCCCCTCCTTGTTGTTTGCTGTGTTTGGTCCTTCTCAAGGAAGCACCATCACCTTTTCAGTACAGATTTCAATGAGATGCTGTCCGAATCTTGTCCCAAGAAGTTCTCAAAAGTTGTGGCATATTTCGGCAGTGTAAACCTCAGTGGACCAGAGAGGAAAAGGGAAAATAACTGTATGGATACTGTTTCCTAGATCAAAAATGACATCTAACCACCATGATACACATGTAAACTTAAAAAATGTTAAGGTTTCATTTCATATGTAAACAGTGTACATAGATTTACGTGTTGGATTAGAGTACTTTGCAGAAAGAACTTAATGTGAATTGTTCAGATTTAACTAGCAGTGGGGAAAATGATGTCCTACACTAAAAGCAGACCACACAGCTATGAATAGTTTCTGGAAGCTGTTAGATTATAAGTTCATTCTGTGGAAGCCTTTCTGTTATAAGCTCTAAGCTTCTTTAAACAACAACCAATTGTATAGTAGTGAGGGAGCAGACAATTCCCTGATGCCATAGCACTTTCGCTAATGTTACTCCAAGCTGGGTAAATATAGTATTCCTGGCACACTAGAATGGATACAGTTAGTGTTACAGATTAAACAGCTATATGCATATGAACTTAACATGCCACTGGGACAGGAATCCTTTATGTCAGCCCATTTGCAGGCTCCATCAACCAAAACTACCAGCAGATTAGCTGTAGAAGTTGAAGGGCAAGGGCTCTGGTTATCATGAGGAACAAAAGTAAGTGTTGTACTGATAATACTGGGTAATAGTAGATCTCAAAAGCAATGCAACAAAGAGGTTCTGGGTGGACATACTAACATTTGAGGAAAACCAGAGGAAATATTTCAGGCATGAGTGATTAGTGGAATGAAATCTTGGTTGTATTTCTCCAAATAGAAGAGTAAGCATGTCTTGGACCTCCTGCCACTGAAAATCAACAGCGAGTGAATTCAGTGAACAGTCTTCTGGAGCTCATTGATCCTGGAAAGAGAAGACCTAAGGCAAATCCTGAGCAACATGTGTAGATTTGCTGCTTACGGGATGAGATAAAACAGGGTAGGAGAAGGAAACTAGTGCATGTATTTTAGTTAGAAGAACTAGATACAGACTCTTCCCTACCATGGCCTGCTGTGCAGTGTTTTACTTCTTGTAGTGCAACTGCCTCTATTCCTGATTTTTTTTTCCAGGGTTTATATTTCCAGATTGTATGATCCTCTGAAAAAGGAATCTGTTATTTATATTGAACCTAGACACTAACAAGGGCTAGCCCTTTAAGGGATTTCTTGAAATCAAATTATTCAACTTTGTCCATTCATTTTTGAGAAATAGGGAGGCTAAGAGGTGAAATGGCAAAAGGAAATCTATTTTAATTTTGTATTCTTGCTACTACCTGGGAAGAGAGATACCCCAAGAAACCATCCCTTGTCAAATTTTATAGAAATTTTCTCCAAGCCTAGGGAACATGTCTAAGCTTTTGGGCTTCTTTGACTCTGATGCTTCACTCACCATTAATTATAATATATGCCACTAATCAGGGAGGTAAGAAGCAGACCACCAGGAGCTTAAAACAAAGAGAAGTAGTGCTTTTACATTCAATTTTTTCCCACCTATAAATTTTCCTTTGATTTAATTTAATTTAGTAAACCTGGCAAGCTGCTGCCAGGTGGATCTCCTACACAAGTCTGTCTCGAGATTTCATTATCCTTCTTATTTCTAGCATCATTATTCAGACATCTCTGTTTTCTCTAGCTAATTAGCCCACTGTTTAAGAGGTGCACATTTCTTAACATATGGTACACAGTTGCACTGCATGTGTGCTGTATTTTCATTTTCTAGTTTGAATCTTATATTTCTGATACAGTATGTCAGAAATATCAGATGCCCATCTTACAGAACAGCACTTACAGCTTCACATTGAAATGTACCCTAATTATACTTTTGAAATCCTTACATCCCCATGTTTTCAATTAAGACATCACAGCCATTATAGTACTGTGACAACAGATTGTGATTTAAAGATTTGGAGGTCAGAAATTAGCAGGAAATAAAAGCCACAGGAATTAAGTGTTTAAAATAATTAAGATTTTAAAATGTACCTTTCCAATTCAGTGGAGAAAACTTAAACCCCAAACAAAAATCCTCCACATGGCGTGATACCGTCTCTTTGAGACACTGGCATTGCATGCAGCTGTTATAAATCTTCTTCCTGTGTAAGACTGCAGAGGGAGGACCTGACTGGCAACACAAAGGAAGGAGCAGGTCTGTTCGCCTGTCTGGGAGAGACAGAGGGAGAGGAGCGGGTGGAGGGGGAGCAAGGCACGCACACACACGCAGCTGAATACAGAAAGATTCACTCCTTCTATACAGCCCACAGACCATCTATGCCTAAGTGATTCTGGTCCACCATTTGCATGATATATTAGCCTTTCAAGCTGTCTTGTGGTATTATCTGAGAGACTGTAGCTTTTGCTTTTAGCTAAGCTCATCTGCAATTGGTGCTATCTCCAGCAGGTCTCCATTTCTAACTAATATTAACCTTATAGCAAGGAAAACAGTATACTTAAGAGTTGTGCACATGCTGAAAATACACCAGGACACTCTAAGGGCTGAATTAAACAGCTAAAGTTACATAAAATTAAATTTCTGCATCATTTACTGTACTGGAAAAATACAGGTATTTTCTTTTTTTAAAAAACCAACAAAACAACCAAATCCAACATTTCAGCTCTACACAATATCTCTGTGAAATTATTAAAAAAAAAAAAAGAAAAAGAAAAAGAAAAAAGAATCATTAATTCTGGAATAAGTGTGTTCATATGGGTTGTTACACTCATATAACCATATCAGCTTCACTGATATGGTTTATCTGATAATGTGTGCTATACTTACTAGATCTCAGGTCCCTTGAGCTGCAGAGATGCAGATGTAACCTTAAATTCTTTCTAAAGCAAATCCTGCAGATGCTTTCTACCGCCCTCATCCTCCCTCAAAAAAACCTTCAACTCCCTCTATAGGATTAGCTTTCTCCTGTACCTACCCCCTCCATAACGCATTGAGCCTGAATCGCTGTCAGTCATCTGGTTACTTCCCAGCTCCTCCAGACATCCCCTCCAGCCAACGCACATATCCCTGCAAGCTCCTGCCTGAATCATGAACTGACAGCTGCGAGACAGGTAGTATGAGGATCATATCCAAGAGATGAACGAACATTTTCAGCAGAAGCAAGCACCTATCCACTAATGCACCATTTCCCTAACAAAAAGGAAAATAACATCATTTTTTTTTTCTTCTCGTATAGCTGGCTTTTTTATCATGCACTGAATATAAGAGAATTATAAGATTTTGAGTAGTTTTGTGGCAGCAAGTGTAAACACAAAATATATAAATATCTGTGAGATGTACAGTTATTTCTAACATCTGGGTCAGACATGAATGCTTCTGTGTTCTTATATCAAAGATGCAGCATGATAGCAGAATTTTATTTAATGCAAGGACTGCACAGCACAATGAGGGTAAGAATTATACGAAAATGGCTGCAAACATTTTCCAGCCTGTTGGTAGAGAATGGAGCACCTAAAGAGCTGGACTGCTTTTCAATAGTAGTCAGAGGCTGCAACTGCTATTGACTTAGTGCTCGGCTCATTTAAAATGCAAGCCTTATTTAGATGCTTAATATGGATTTAGGTGTCTGACTGTAAACACTTGATTAAAAATATTGGCCTAGCTTTACAAATAAAGGTCAAAAGAAACATATTACTGAGCACTGGAAAGCAAGAGTAAGACAAGGAATAAAGACAAAAGTAGTTCTAAGGATTTGTGTAGGATGAAAGAAGGAAGGCATTTTGATGCTATTTATTATTTTTATTATTAGTTAATTTTGATTTCATTTATTAAAATGATATAACTCTTATACAGCCATTGCTACTCTCCCTCTTGTTTTTTATTATCCCTTACTGTTCTTTGCACCTATTCAGCCTGAATGAGAGCAGAAAATTCTGTGTAGAAATCCTGAGGGACAGCCTGTTCACATGAAACTTTCATCCAAATTTTAGTAGATACCAAAGGGTGAACCTTTAATTGGGCAAGGAAGAAACTTATGAATACCTAGCTAAAGCTGTACATTTTCAGATGTTCACCTATCATAATGATGTCCTGCTGCCACACTTTCTACTTTTTAGCTGTCCAGCATGAAAATAATAAAACAGAGCCACTAGCAACCACCAAAAGAACAAATACTTTTATTTATTATTCACCTGGATGTAGGATTTCAGCCAGACTTCTAAAGCATGTATGTGTAAATGCTGTCTGTGTGGCAGTTATTCAAGCTTCCTTTGAATTCTGTCCATCCATTTAGTAATCCCTGCCAAGTCAGTCTCTATTACCCGTACCTACTAAGATGTGTTTTAATGGTGAAAGTAACAGGTTGACTTAATAAAAATGCTGGCAGCGACACCAAGGAATGCTGGGACTTCACTAATCTGAAAAATAATGACCTGATGGGAGCTTTGTTCCTCTTTCTCATGGGTCCCTGATAGAAACAGCCAAATAATTATAAAAAGGAGCCAACTCAATAAACACAGTGGGAAGTACTGTGGATGTTATTACATAAATGCATTATAGATATTTTTCAGCTTTGATTTTTTGGATATGAATTTACGAAAAGTTTTCATGCTGTTTGAATTTTTTTATTATTTTTAAATTTTTATGACTACTTCAATTTGTATTACCAAAGATTTAAAAAAAAACTCAGGCGAACACTAAAGCAAGCCCCACCTGAATCGAACAGGCCAAATACTGTATGATTCATATTTATGAAGCACTTTTAGTTGCACCAAAAAAAAAAGCTCAGATACACTTTGGTATTTGATTCATACATATGGACATTTTCAGGGTAGATTTATCTCCCTTACACTAGGGACAATCTATTTTAAGCAAAGGCCAGATTCAGATTTATGTGGTTTCCAGGGACAGTGGAGGCCACAGTTCCTATGGTGTGTCTATGGCTGTGCTCATGGGAATTATTGAAAACATGGATGCCAGACTGAAAGAGCAGTTAGGTCAGGTGTAGTACTTGTAAACACATGGCATTTGTATAATATTCCAGTAGTATTTATTCACAACCCTGATTTCAAATAAAAGTGATTCATGAAATGTTCCCCAAAGAGATACATCTTCTCGACTTTGACTGAAATCTGTTTTCCTAACAGCACATGTCCACAGCAGCATTTGTCTTGCTCTCAAAAGAGAATTGTGCCTATGGTGCAAAAAATGTTGCCATAAAAAAAGCATGTTCTCCGTTATCTGTTCAGTGAAATGGCATATGTGCCAGATATACAGAGGAGAGAGGGATGGACATGAAGGATTTTGCCCCCTTAAGCCCATCATAGTGAAGAAAAAAGAATAGAGGTGCTCTTCCATCCTGACTATACATTTGTGTGACAGTTTCTCTTCTGTCTCACGGCAGCATATCTGTCATAGATATAAGTAGCCTCAGCTAAGTCAGTCAAAACAGAAAGCTTCTTGTTGTTTAAATAAAATAGACTTGCAATAAAGCACTGATTAAAAAAAAAAGTAATACATGTACATAAAAAACGTAGTTCTCTCAGGATCTGGCTTTTTTACATAAAGGTGAATTTTAATCCAGTGGCCAATTCCCTTAGAACTCTTTGTCACAGCCTCTAGCATCTCTTCGGAAAGGTTTTGACTTCAAAAGTAGGTTAAAGGAAAAAAAACAGAGCCATGATAATTATCAGACTGAAAATTAGTGTCAACAGGAAAAATTTGAGTTTACTACCAAGATGAGAATTGGTTGTGATTAACTCCATAGTTTCTGTAGTGTTTAATCTCAACTGTTTCATGCTATGTATACATTCTTGCCATTATACTGATTACACAATTATGGTAATACTGTTTGAGTTGAAAGGACAACTCACAATTCTATTCTAACAAATATTTTATCAAATTGAGGCACTGGAAACTGAGGCTGGCCTGCCACATGTTCAGAGGAAATCTGTGTGCTCAAACAATAGTTGAAACTGTATTTATTGGGTTGGCTCCTTTTAATAATTATGAGTCTGATCCTAGCAGGGACATGTGAAAAGGACAAAGCTCACCTAAGGTAATTATTTTTCTATTTTAGTGAAGTCATAGAATCATGGAATCAAAGAATGGTTTGGATTGAAAGGGACTCTAAAGATCATCTAGTTCCAACTCCCTGACATGGGCAGGAACACCTCCCACTAGATGAAGCTGCTCTGAGTGCCATCCAACCTGGCCTTCAACACCTCCAGGAATGGGGCATCCACAACCTCCCTGGGCAACCTGTTCCAGTGCTTTACTACCCAAGCATTTCCTGGTGTCATTGGCAGCTTTCTTTTTAAGTCAGCTTGTTACTGTCACCATTAAAACACATCTTAGTAGGTGTGGGCAATAGAGACTGACTTGGGGTGACTAAACGGATAGATAGAATTCAAAGGAAGCTTGAATAACTGCCACAGAGACAGCAATTACACATACATGCTTTAGAATCTGACTGAAATCCTATTTAGGATGGTCAGAAGAAGTTCTGATTCAAAGTTCAAGGTTGAATATGGTAGCTTGTCATGGTATGTCACTAGAGATGTGACTCCTAAGTACATGTAATACTTTAGGACCCAAGATCTTCAGTGAATCAGAAACAAAAGTAATTTATATTGAGATTAACCATTCCTTTTTTTCTTCTGTGTGAAAACATCCAAAAAAACCTATGCATGCTCCATGGTATCCCAATGACTTTCATGATGGTAGCTCAGAACAAATACCAGGAAAGTTTCTTATTTCATGAAATTGTTTTTGTAATGGACATGATCCCTTTTATTGATTATGTTGGTGAGACACTGATGTGGGCAAGGCACAGAGTGACTTTGAGAGGCTCCTGAGAGACCTAAAATGATGAAATATTTTCATGGTATGCTTTGCTTGATGTACGAAGTGGGTAAGATTTGTCCACAAAATCTCTTAAAACTTTCACAGAACACATTGCTCATCATGGCAACATGATTTCAAAAAGGCTATGGAAGAAGAAAAGCCCCAAAATATTAAAAACCTCCATAAATATAATACAAATTAAAGATACTTTTGATGTCTAACTTCCAATAGCATAGAGAAAAATCTTTGTGTGCCATGCAGGGCAGGGATTGGGTTGGGGTGAGGTAGAGAAATTGGCAATGATGAAGTGAAACTGAGCATTGGAAAAGAAAAGAGGTGGAGTGGAGGAAGGTGTTGTTTTAGTTTGTCAGTGTTTATCATTGTCCACATCTATTTTAATTGGCAATAAATTAAAATAATTTTCCTTTAGTCAAATCTGTTTTGCCCACACTAATAATTTCTAAGTGATGTCTGCCTTTATCTCGACTCATAAGCTTTTCCATCCTATTTTCTCCCCCTGTCCTGCTAAGGAGGGGAGTGAAAGAGCAGCTGGGTGGGCGTCTGGCAGCCAGCTGCTCAAGCCACCACAAGTACACTAATAGGTTAAGTGGAATATTCAGCTATATTCATATATAATAGTAAATTGCCTGCCTTTGGTGAGCAACACAGAGCTGAGAAGTATTGTGTGTAGATGTTTAGCAGAATTCAGATAAGATTCCATTTTAATTCCATGAAAGTCTTTTCTGATTTAAGCTTTTGCAGAAAAAAAAAAAAAATATGTTACTGTTTCTTGATCCTCTCCTCCTCAGCTTTCTTCAACACTCATTTTTGTAATGTACTGTCCAACTCACATGTTAGAGCTTCTGCGAAACACTACCTGTCAGAAACTCTTGTAAAGAACAGTAATAGAGGAAAGTGCAATCAAAAGCAAGGAAGACTTTTGGAATTATAGATGTTGATAAAAATATAAAAAATATTTTTTTGGATTAATCAATAGCAAAACATGAAGAATATTTGCCTTTTTTCTTTTAAGAAGGAACCTGAATAAATAGTCCATTAATTCAGAAATAAGAGTGGAAATATTGGAGGGATCAGAGAAGCAAACGTGGTATTCCTCTTCAGTGTAATAAAAAATGACACATTGCCATATTGCAAGAGTAGTTTCCCAGTAAAATGGGTAACTATATGTTTCAAAAAAAAAAAAAAAAACAAAACAAAAAGCCCCATAAATTACTGGGTGAAAAATTAAGAACAATTCATCCCATAAAATCTTTGACCCTGAAAGTCTAAATGAAGCAAATACATCAAGAACCTACTCTTGCCAATTTGCAGGAAGTAGCAGTCATTTATTTCTATCCCAGTCTTGTTCCTAAGGTCTTTTGTCCAGGACCTTAATTTCAAAGAGGCTGTAACGCATCTCCCAGCCTGATTGGAGCAAATTGAATCCACCTGACACTATCATCCAGGAATAATAATATTGCCCTTTCATAGAGATGTGAAGCTCCTGAGATCAAAATAATTCAGGGATTCGATTTCTTACAGTCAGTTGCTCCACTGGAATAAACTGTCATGACTCTATAATGGGCAATGAAGCTGTCACTATTTACACCATCTGAGATTTTTTTCCCTCATATCTGCCAACTCTGGCCTCTGGCTACAGCTTTCAAGAGAATTGCCCAATGGGTAACAGCTGATGTACACACATATACCCTGCATATTTAACAAGTTCTCCATATATTCCACATATTGCTGTATTAAAGAGGAATCCTCATCACAAACTTAATTTTTTTCAAAGTACTGTAGCAACTCAGAATTCAAGAACTTATATTGTAATGCAAGAGACAATGGCTAGGTAGCAGAAAAGACAAATGCAGTGAGACCATGTTAGTGATATTTTCTTATTAATTCTTGTATTCTGAACTCAAATAATCTTGGATAGGAACACCATCACATGAATGAAAACTATCCCAAAGGTCTTCTGTGTGTAAAAAGTAACAATATATAGGAGCATGTGACACCTTTTGTACAAAGTTGCATCGATTTAGTGTAGCTAATGGCAATTTAGCAGTGAACATATACTTATTCAGAACCAAATTCAGAACTGCTCACTTTTTGCTTAAACCAAAAAAAGGTGTTCAAAACAGTGGGAAAGGGAAGGCAAAACAGAGCCAAAAAGTGATGAGGAGTTTGAGAATGGTCCTTTTCATTGTCTTAATGAGCTCCACAGATTTCACCTGCCAATAAATATTTTTCTCAGTGCTTAGCTACCACCCATGTATAAAAACACCATGTGCAGATGGTGTTTTTAACAAGCAAAAGAAACGATGAGAGTAACCAATGGCTGAAAGTTGGGCAAGGCAAACCCAAATAAATTTCAAAAGGAATCTGATTAACTTTTGCAAAGATACTAAGGCAAATTTTGGATTCCCCATCTCTTCATGTCCCAAATCAACACAGTCTTTAGAAGAAATATAACCAAACTTAGGAGCAAGCTACTGGGCTTCAGGTAGGGTAGCTGAGTGTAAGGTGTGCCACAGCACCTCCTGTGTGTACAGGTCTGACCCTTTGGCCTTTGTATCTGATATTCAGATCTACAGAAACTTGTCAGCAGATTTAATTCCTGAGAGTAGTCCAATTATAACCAGAAGGTTATTTTATGAAAGTGCTATTCATAATACCAGAACTTAAATTTGCAGGTACTGTTAAAAGGAGAAAAGTCAGGAGTAAGATACAAGATCAAGGGAAGGAAACTAGATAAAATGAAGAGCCCAGCTGCAAATCAAATTCAAGTAGATATGAAGAGTCCAAAGTCATTCTCATGGAAATGGTATCAAAAATAAAAATGAAATTTCAATTTGAAAATGAAAGAACTATATTTACTGTGCTTTTGCTAAAAGTCAATATTTGTAATTTCCCACAGTAAAGTGTACTACTATATGTCACAAATGAAAACTTTTGAAAATAGGAAAGTATACACTAAAATGAAAATATTACATTCCAAGTGGATGTCTTTATCAAATTGAGCAACTGTAGTTAGAAAACATTAGTATCAAATGAAATATAAGAACAGTCACAGATGTTAAATTTGACACAATGATAAAAGAGGTTTCAGCCTACATATGTAGTGTCATATCCAGAAGCTGATTCTCTCTTTATTTAAGTGGGATCACCGAGGTGAGTTCTGAGGCAATGAGGATCAAGAAATGTCAGAAATCTCTGAAGTGTTTATAGAACACTAGTCAAGGCAGTGGAGAAACTAAAGTACAAGACAATAAATATGAGAAGAATTAGACTGCTGTGTCCTAAAAATGCAGTGACCTTGAAAAATGTTCATAATCTTAACATGAACAATTAGTCAGTATTGTAATTTTACTATCAGTTTTTTAAGTTGAAACTGTAGACAGTCACATTATTGATGACATACAGTCACATTACTTCTCTCATGACACTAAAGGCAGTGGGAATGAAACTAGGAGAAATTAATTTTTCTAGCATTTTCAGTATTTTTTCTTTTGGCACATTCTGTAAAAATGGTCCTTCTATGTTTTTTCTGTGTCCCCCTCTCATGTTCAGGCTCTATACCTTTGGGAAACCAAGCCAAATAGGATAACTCCCTTCCTTTGCAATGAATGTCATTACAGCATGACACAGATTTGCTTCTGATCAAACCTTTGTTTGGGCAATGGTTTATTTTGCTGCAATATCTTACTACAAAACCCACCATAACTATTTCTCACATTTGTCCTTGAGAAAAGCTTTTGCCAGCTTTCTTCAACAGCTTCAATCAATCACTGACAGAGGGGTATAAGCTGAAAATCCCAAGATTTTGAAGAGAAGACAGGAAGTAGGAAGGAGGAATTTTTAATTCAATCTACAAATAAACAATGAAAAGCGTAGTCTAAATTAAGTGTTAAAAAGAGAGCAAATATCAGAAAATACTTTTCTTTTACACCCTAAAATGTGAATTTTTTAAGGAGGTTGTAAAAGCTGTTAAAATGAGGATGAGAGGAAGTAATACAAATGATAGTGCATCAATTAACAGACAGAGCAAATTATTTCAAATTATTTATTGTTATGATGTATTTCTTTGTTTCCTGTACTTTACATTTGATGACATTATAAGGTCACAGTCCTATATCTCAGTTTCAGTACTAGTTTTGAACTACTGAACATAGTGGCTATGCTTATCTGAGTTGAAGAAAGAAAAGTTTTCTACCTCTCTTCACAGTGTTTTTTTCTTATACTTGTTCTTAGAAATTTGTACTTTATTGAGCCTTCTCAACATTTCTGGATGCCTCGAGGTATTTTTTCTACCTGAGATTTACCAAAACTATACCATGATTTAGTAAAATTTTACCCTTTTTATTATTGTTGTTCGTTCTGGAGGGTGGATTTGTTATGGAATAATTTTTCCTGCTCTGATTTTCTTTACTAAACAACTCTACAATTTCTCTGCTATGAGTGTATCTAACTCATTCTATGCAATTTTTCCTGAAATTTACAAACACTTTTTAAAAATGTGAAAATATGAAGATAAATTGTTCATTTCATCTTCTAAAAATATTCAGAAGGCCATATTCTTCAACTGTTCTAGCATTCTAGCTTCATGGTCATCTTGGACTTAGAAAATTATTATTTACATTCCTAGTACATGTTTCCTTTTTTTATTTTATCTTTCCCAATACTTATATTCTATGCATTAGATTCTTGTCCTAATACCACTTTAAATGTTCCACATCTAATAGGACAGATACGACACGAGGCAACAGACAGAAACTGATGCACAGGAAATTCTACCTGAACATGAGGAAGAAGAACCTTTTTACTGTGCGGGTGACTGAGCATTGGAACAGATTGCCCAGAGAGACTGTGGAGTCTCCCTCAATGCAGATGATTTCAAGAACCATCTGGATGCAATCCTGTGCAGTGTGCTCTGGGATGACCCTGCTTGAGAACGGAGTTTGGACCAAATGACCCACTGAAGTCCTTTCCAACTTCACCCATTCTTTGATTCTTTGACAGGACAATCACCATACTAAAGAGAACAGAAAATTGCTATGCTAACCTTCTCCCAGATACAGTTCACTTCATAACATGCTTAACAAATATTGTAATATTTCAGAACTTCCATTCAGCCACAGAAAGACAAAATAATGTATGATTTGAAGTCTTTCTTAAGGGAAAACAAGTGTTCTAGATGTATGACCTAAAGAAGCTACAATCCATACAGAACTACATAAACTAATGTGGTTGGAAGAAGGGAACAGAAATACCCCTTTAATTGTGATAAACCCCCAAATATTTGCATTGGAATGATTCAAGCTCCTTGTTCAATCTTTATGCTCCCATTCTTTGTATTAATTCTAGTCTCTCCTCTCCTCTGATTTGCCATAGTCTCATGTCTTCCTTGGTACACTTCTGAAGATATATTCTGGCCTCAGAATGTAGTTCATAAAGGACTATACATTCTCATTAGAAAGACATTATTTTCTTCACCCTCTTCCCATAAATAGCTAAATAGTTAAGTTATAGTGAATAGTTAAGTTATAATTTTTGAGAAATATTTGTTCCAGTGAAAGGAAACTTCTAGCTTTTGAAAAATCAAATTTTCCATAAAAGCCATACAATTTAATATAATGTTGATGGTAGTGAAGTCAATGAATATGAAAATAACAATATTAATAACAGTAATAATTGTTATTATTATTATTGTTTTTGTTGCTACTGTTGCTGTTACTATTATGAACACTCAGTAAAAAATATTCAACTAGTCCAAAAATTAATGAGTAGCTAACTTTAGTTAGTCCCTGAAATTATGTTGATTCAGACTTCATTAAAGTAATGCTTTTTTTTCAGAAAGTATATGTAAAATGTATTATGAAAGTAGTTAATCCATATGACTACACTACACTTAGTTTATCAGTAGAGATTAACTACTGAAAGAAAATATGACTAGAGGTTGAGATGGAAAGGTTAATTTTCTATAGGTAATTCTCATGTTTTAAAAAAAAATCCTTTTTTTTTTTTTTTTTTAGAATTTTTTAAGAATTTTTTTAGAATTTGTGCTTTGACAAAAATAAAGTAAATTAACAAAAGTCATTAATTTCTGTGAACGGAAACTACTTGCACTTCAACTTCCAATACTCTTGTGAAGGAGGCAGGGACCTGTTATATTCATATCTTCATTGTACAGCTTCAGAATATTAGATGCAGGATGAAGTCCTGACCCTGCTGAAGACCAAGACTCCCACTCTCAGTAGCAGGGGAAGGATTTCACTCCCTCCTTGAGGTATGGGATCTTCTCCAGGCCACACAACAAAATATTGACAGAAGGAAGATTTTTGTACATAGACAGATATACATAAGGAAACATCATGCTTAAAACACAGAAAGATACAGGAGGCAGAATCTTTTTCTCCCCAAAGTTCAATATTCAATTGAGTGTTTTGATGATAGAATTATGGTTCCAGGAGTCAAACAAATCTGGTTACATAGAGGCTAGATGAGCAGCTAAACTTCATGTTAGCAATAGAGGATAACAACATTCATAGTGGAGCTTCCTTCTCAGTGTCACATCTGTAAAAATGTACCAAGAAGATTACTTTTGGCTATGTACAGTTTTCTCTACAGCTGTAGGAACCACGTTCTCTCTTTCTTCAATCGTCTATTACTCATTCTGTAGCTATATCCCCTTTAAAAGTGCAAATGTTTTTTTATGACTGGAAAAGTCAATCTCAACATAAGCAGTTTACAACACTGAGGGCTTTCTTGTTTGACATACTGCAGCAGGGCTGCAGCTCTTTTATGTCTACTTTTGCATTGTGTAGTATGGAGCTGCAAGCTTCCTTTTGCTGTTACAGTGATTCAAGTTGCTTATTTTAGCTTCCATATTTCTCATCTTGACTGGGTGGTTACATCAACTAATGCCATTAATGGACTGCTAAACACATTTCCATTCATGGTGTACTGTATGGAGAATATGTCTACCAGAATTGGCAGCAGTATGTGAGCAACTTCAAACATTTTTCGATTTAGTAATTGATTATAACTGATCCACGTAAAAAAAAAATGCTATATTGTGCTTTTACACAGGACTTTATATCTAGTGGTCAACTAGTTTACATAGTAAGGCTGGTGATAAAATTATAGACAGAACAATTTCGAAACAAATATCCTATACAATTTTTTTTTTATGCTTGAGAATTGGTGTGAGTCCTATGAACAGCATGCCTTCAGGAAAGGCTACTGCCCTAGCACAGCCTGTTATCTCCAGCTGCACCTCAGAATGAGAATGCAAACAGGAAGTAATTTTGAGGAGATCAATGATTTCCCCACTGTGTAGACAATAGGGGCATTTGAGATTTGGACTTGCAGCTTTCTTTGAAGGTTAGAGGGTGAAAAGATTGAGTGAGTGAAGGAGAGAGAACTGTAGTTTTTCCTCATTCAAGTAACAGTTTCATTATTCAAAACCTGCATTTTCAATCTGGAATTAAAAAAAAACCAAAACCACCAAACATATACATTCCTGAATATGGAATATAAATGTAAACATTTAGATTTACAGATTTTGTCTAAGCAAAATAAAGCAGACTTCAAGCCTATCTTATGCCATTCATTATTATTAGCATGGCTGGAGTTTGGAATAGCTTACTGTTCATGCAATAATATGGTAGAACTATGATTGGCCTGTTTGCTTTCTCAGACCATACTTATGCAGGGCCCCTGACAATTCCTAGTTACAGCACCAGGAGGGACCTCCACGTGTGCATCTACTTGTGAGTATAGTGAGTGGGGACACACATGCTTTCAGCTAGTGAATTTGACTCCTTACCAGTTCAAGAGGAAGAAGAGGACTTGACCACAGTCCTGTCAATGTCACATGTGGGTGCTGCAGAGGGTAGCACCTGGTCTGTGATGGTACATGTAGCCAGCTCTGCCTCTTTTCCTCTGTGTGACTACACATGTCTCCAAAACACATGCTCAGCCTACAAACACATGCTCAGCCTACTGGCTGAACCTGCAAATGGAAAAGAGGTAGACATGTCCATCAGCTTGGGATGGAGACCCCTGAGTCTCTAGGCTGGGATCCAGTGGCTGGGTAGAGGAACCTTTGGCCCTGTAGCTGATGGAGGTGACATTTGTTTATAAGACCCATTAACAAGAGGTAGGTGTGAAGAAATTTGTGTTGTTTTCTTTTGGGATGGTTGCTCCTCATTCAACATGCAGGACATGAATGAAAACCAAAAAGTTTTATTGTGGTTGGAGCTTAAGACCTAAGCCTCTGAGGATCACTAGTGCAACCTGCATAGCCTCTCAGTCAGACACAGGCACATGCAAAATACTGAATAATGAGTCATATTTCACATATACCTTCACTTGTCATAACTAGAACGCTATTTATCTAGAACTCATGGATGCTTTCCTCCAGTCATAAAGTATTTGGAGTGTGTGAGCTAAAAGTCATTAAAAGACTTGGATGACATGGTCTGGCTATATGCAGCTACCAGAGAGCTGCAAGAGGAAATACCAGACAAAACACCATACAGTGCAAGAACACAGCCACAAGAAGAAGCAGGTAGCAAAAAGCTAAGGAGGATGACTTAATTTATTCATTCTCTTATGTGATTTATTTTTGACACATATCTTCATTATATAATTCGTTTAATTGTAAGCTGTAGATATAAAGCCTGATGATTCTAAATTTAAATGTCAGTGATATCGGCAGAAAATAAAAAGATATGCAAGAAATTCTAATGCACATTGTAGTTACTGGCTCATACGAATAGAAACTCTTCTTATAGGCCAAAAGGACCCACTAAGAAAATACTGAAATGAAAATATTTGAAAATGTCCTTAATACCACACCTCATTCTAGGCTGCTTTATTAAGCAGCTTAAAAACACTGTCAACTCAGAATAGCTTTCAATGGTTTGGTTGTATTCTAACCAATTCTTCCTCTCACAAAAATAAATATATGGACAATTCTCAAGCTTCACTTCCACTGAAAGTAATGTAAGAGTAAATTTTTGGCAGGTATTTAACACTGCTTTCCAGTCAGTGCTGTTGGTACCTAAATCTCAACACAGAATTTTAAAATACAATACAAACTAACACAAATGGAATTACTTTGACCATTTTTACTGATGAATATTAGTTTTATTGAAGGAAAAAAAGTTTAAAGAGATGAGAAATGGCCGTGAGTGTACACAAAGCAATACAGCAGATTTTTTTCTGTTGGACAGGTGAGTATAACTGGAGAAAATAACCGTCACTATATCACTGGTACTGATTCACTGAATATTTAGCATTTGATTTGAATTCCACTTACAGAGCATAAAAACAATACTTCACTAAAAAAACCCTGTAGATAGAGTGTTGAAAACTTTTAAAATGATACCTTTATTTTTAAATGCGTATTAGGCAAACTGGGGATTTCTCCTGCTGCAAAACATGTACAGTTATGATCCAACAGCTGTGTTGTTATCCATGCAGTCAGATTACTGAAGTGCAATTCTGTTTTGGGTTGACTTTATGAATGGATATTTTACAATGGGTTGTTGTTCCTTCCTTTATCCTGCAGTGAACCTAGCATCTAAATTTAGCTAGTGACAAAAGGAAGAGAAATGCACATAAATGTTGAAGTTAAAATCCACAGTACAAACTCAATTGACATGTCATGTGTATTGATCATCCTAGGTTCAACGTGTAAATGCACTTCTGCCTAGTTAGTGGTTGTCTAAATTAGAGGCTGCACATGACTTCAGAGTTGGAAAATCCAGCAAAAAGAAATGAAGAGTGGGTTGCACCAGGAATGTTTATCTTGCAAAGCAGGCACGCAAAGTCTAAGTTAATCAAGGTAATAGTGTATCAATTAGCCTGACTATATTAAATATTATCAGATTAATGTCCCAGTTGTAGCTAAGAACAAAGACTGGAAGCAATCTTAAAATGGATGGAAAATATTAAGCAAGATAACTTAAAAAAATTCTGTGATTCACTTATGCATGTCTTCACAAAATTTTGACAAAACGTCTTCACAAAATTTTGGGATCACGTGGAAAATATTATTCTGTAATTTGCTTGACTGTATCTGTCCATTTTTGTTTCATTTTGTCTTGCATTTTCAGTTGCTCTAAAATTCATCTGTGTTGTGATAGTGCAAAATAATTCTAGTCATAGGTGAGGGTAGTGTTCAAATGTGCACCAGAAAGGTTACAGAAGAAAAAGAGAGCTTATCTCATCACATCTGCTCTCTAACAGATATCACAGCATTTCTGACAGGATTCTAGAAGAAGAGACTTTACTGTAGAACAGCAGGTATCTTATGCTCTTCTGAAAATGAAATTGTATGATTTGTGTGATGACATCATCTGTTGCCTGAAGATGGGAATCAATATCCCAGATCCATGTACAGCTTGAAGCAAGTTAACTTGGTATCTTAAAGCTCTCTCCACAGTGAAAATATTCTTTGAATCCAAATTTTATGTCTGAGTCACTTCATGTACAGTGAATGAAAGAAAGAACTGAAAAACCCTCATATTAATAAATTCCCCGGTTTACATGTAAGAGATTGTGCCATTCCTATATTCACAGGTTCCACATGTATATTACCACAACATATATGAAGAGATTTTCATGCATGTGGTGTCAATCAAAGACTTGCAGTCATTAGAAGTACACGCCCAACCAAGTGTTTGAATGTGTCCTGAGTCTCATTAGTAGATCCAAGTGCTTAAAATCAAAGTAACATAATTACATAATTGCAACGGATATTACTGCTTTATCTTGAAGAGCTTCCTGGACAAGGTACTCTCAGATATGAAATATCTCTTGCCACAGGGTAAGGCCGTGTCCAGCAGGGCATTGTTATGTATGCCATTGTTTTATTTTGAAGATTTTCCTAGGTGAGGTAGTTATACAAAATTAAAATAGTACATGACTTTCAGCATTTTTTCCCTTCTTATAAGGTGTCCCAGATAAATCTGGTTGTGATTCCAAGAAACTCCTTCTACACAGCTTTTTGTGAATGGAGTGTCAGGGAAAAGATTATGATAAGGAAGTGGCATTTACTGGTTGCTATCAGGACCACTGCAACTGCACAGCAGAAAGCAATCAAATACTGTTGATGTGCTTCAGACTGCTGGAAAATGGATACTAAAGCAGATGGCACAAAGATCTGAGGCCCAATATTAGTGTCTGTAAGATCTGCATAACACTTGCAGGGGGTGGGAGATGTCTGATTCCAAGAGCATATCTTATTCTGTTATCAAGCTGTGAAAACTCAATAAAAAATTTCATAAATAATGTGACCTAAAAAGAGTTATTCTGAATCATAGTCTGAATGCTAACAGGGTTTTCCATGTATTCACTGAAGACTAAGCTTACATTGCAGAGATCTGTCTAACTTATTTTTCAAGGCTCAGTCAATGGACAGAGAAAGGTTTCTTCAGTAAACTAATTCAAAGCACATGAAGTAGGCTCTGAACTGCCCTCCAGAAGAACCATTTGTCAATAGAGCCTTGGGAGGAAAGCCTGCCTTAGCTAAAATTAGCCTTTAAGGTTACATTCCTTAATGCAATAAAGAAACTCTTTACAGCAAAATGTTAATGAAAAACAAAGTACTAAATCTATTACGGTAATCAAAAGGAAAGAACTTTTCTCACACTGGTTATACATACTTAATACCTTTTAAAACTTTCTGTGATAAGTTAATTCCAATTGTTTTCAATGTCTCTCTACTTCTCAAAGTTTTATCATGTCCTCTGGATCCCAGTCTTTGCTCTACAGCTTCTTTGATTCTGTATTTTCACACAAACTCACAGACTTGCAAATTCTGTAGGTGTGTACTGAATCCATGGAGAAGAGCTAATGGTTCATACAATGTATTCACTTCATACCCACATGAGCTTTTACACTAGAATGCCATAATCAAGTTTAAAATATATAATAGCTTGCCTCAACTTGCATTTTTTAATTTTAAAATTCTCTTACATATATAAAATAACATGAAATCCTAATTGTGCCAGGCATTACAAAAACATTATAGAATGCATCTGCCCTAAACTGCTTGAAATATCAGGCAATTGAAAGAGGGGAAAAAATAAGAAAATTTACTGCAGCAAGTCCTTAAAAAAACCCAAGTGTAAACTTCTCACCAACTAGCGTACTGTCTTCTGGACCACACAATTCCTGAAATTTGAGACAAATGAAGAGGTAAAACATCACCAGCTCAATTATCTTTATTAGACTGATTTGAGCAGAAGAATACTTAAGTAAACATGTGTAGGAAAGAGGTTTCTGAATAATGAAATTAATTACCTTCAATACTTAATGAAGATGCAAGATATTAAAAAAAACCCCATACCTTCTCTTAACATATAGTAAATATATGACCTTTGAATACTGTTATTCTGATAGATCATTAGCAGTCATATTTCTTTCAAAGGAAATAATCTGATCAATGCCATTAGAATTAAACTAGCAGAAAAAAAATCTTTGGCCAGGAGAAAAGGAATTTACACATTACTTGCATGTATAAACGTAATTGCATGATCTCATTCTATTCCACTGTTACCTTAGGAATATTTTCTTCTTTACAGTAAATATTATTCCTTGGGTTTTATCAATATTTAAAAGAGATGTTGTATTTGTTTCTCTATTTCTCTCTCTTGGGAAATGAACATGTTATATGTAGTCAGTCATTCTACAAGACTAATATTTTTATAGTAGACAGAAAAATGTCAATACACATTTCTGTTTCAGAAGAGAGACATCTGAAGCCTCTCCATGTGAAGTATTGCCTTTTTCCTCTGTAAAGGAGTGGGAAAAAATGTAAATTACAAGGTCTTGTATTAAAACTATCCTCTGCTTGTTCTTCTCTATAGATGGCACAATGAAAATTTTCATCCCTTTCCCATGGTACAGAAAGGAAGGAAGGAAGACTTAGACATATATTTGGAAGTCTACACAGTTTTAACTTGAACAATTTAATATAAAGAGGGAAGGACCATAGGATTTGAAGTGATTTGCCCAAGCATTTCAACTTAAAGGGTTACCTGGCCTTTGGGGGTGTAGTTGCAACCATAGGTTCGTAAATTCCTGTAACACACAACAACATGAAAGCATTATCCTCTAAATTTCTCTACTTTATTACAAATTGCCACAAGTACCACACACATTGCTACTAGGAAATGCACATTATTAATGAAATCCATGTAATTAATAAATTAATATCTATAAATATATATACACAAGCTATTAAAATACTGTCAGCTATCAATAATTAGTATAAATCAATAATATGTTATCAATCAATATTGCAGTATAACCAGTAACAGCAATAATCAAACACTACAACTTACCATTAGTGGAGCAAACATACCAGCAGTGCAACAGCAGATACGATAGGTTATCTATAAGAATATCTGTATAATATCAGCAGGAAGTGAATTGGATGGATTTCAGAAGGGGCCACACTATCCAAAAGAGGGCAGAAGGATCCCAGAGGGATCAAGACACCTCAAAAAATGAGAGGATAGACTGAACCAACATGGTAACAGTCTTCCTTCAAAACTGGTCCATGTTATAGAGCCTGGAGTCAGGCAGGTGTTCCCAGTGAGAGCTCAAAAGCTCATAGAAAGTTCATGTGGGAGTCAACTGTGAAGTTCTCAGAGACCAAAAGGCTCCATTTTCAATAAAAAAAATAGGTCATTTTTGTAACACTGAGATACTGTAGGAAATCCTACTTTGAGCAACCACTAATTTTGATTTTTTTTTTTTTTTTGACTATAACAGCCATTAGATGAGGGTTGTTTTTGTTCTTTCAGAGCTAGGTGATTTTTCAACTTATCAGATTCTAAATTGCCATTGAAGTCCCTTGGGTTTGTGCTTATCCTGGCTTCTACATACCCTGGCTGCACTTGAAAGTGACCAGCTTCACTTTTCAAAGATGTCAGTATTTTTTTCAGCAGATAGTTTATTTTGTTCAGTATTTGTCACCTTCCTACCAGGCCACTTTTATGGTCCTACATCACCAAAGCAATTCAAATATGAGTGCCAGAGATGAAAAAGAAACTCAGATGTTGTTTTAAGTATCCAATAGTCTTTTACACAGAACATCTTGCTTCCTAATACTGGGCTACTTGCTTCCCACCTTAAAAAATGAAAATACTATCTGCACCTGGCTGATATAACCTCCATCATTCTTTTGCAATGAAAAATTACACCAATGTGTGTTGCATCCTGGAGTTTGGGTTTAGATTAAGGTTTTTAATTTATGTTAAAATAAGTCAAGTTCTGTAATCCCGCGTTTCCCCCGTGTTGTCCCCCCCCCGCGGTTTCTGGCCCCACGCTGCCTGCTGCTGGATCTTCCCCCTGTGCCGCTCCTGTAACCACCCTGCCGTCCGGCCCCGGGAAACCCCGTGCTGGCCACCCCAAGCCACACGATCCCGCTCAGCCCGCGGCTCGGTGCCCGTCCCTGCGGGGTTCTCTGGTTGGTCGCTGTTGCTGGCGTCACCGCCACGGCAGCCGCCCCTGTTGGCCGGCAGGCCGTGGATCCTCTCGCCCCGCCCCTCCATAAAACCCTATCCCGCCGGCACCCAGGCGCCATTTTCTCCCATGCGAGTGACAGGAGCGGTCGCGTCCCTCCATTGAACCGCGCCACGTGTTCAATAAACCGTTCCTGCCAAGCACGGAGTAAATGGACATATTCCTTACCTCTTGAAGTGAAATGGACATATTCCTTACCTCTGGGAACCCGCGGCAGCAAACCCCGGCAGTGCGTGGAAGCTACGCCACAGCCGGGCTCCCAAGAGCTGCGTGCAGCCGGGGAGAGCGAAAACTCACGCCGCAAATGTGTGGCAGAAAGACCAGAGTAGTAAGTCAAATGTTACTCAGTGAACAAATGGTATAAAATTATACTGACTTTACTGATTTGGGCATATATAAAAACCAGCAGCACAACACAAATGGCCTTTAGACACTGCGCAAATAAAATGTCACATTCCTTCTTTGAATGCTTTGACCTTGTGCATCCTGCCTAGATGGAATAACCCAAGTAACTGCAAGACGCAGTTACTCATTTGCTTCATTCCCTCCTAATATCGATTAATATTGTTCATTTGTAAGAGCTGAATGTGATGCGCTGAATATAAAGGCTCACCAAAGAGACCACTGTTCATTTATTTGATACCTGTTACTCTTTGCAGATGGAAATCAAAGGAAAAACAACGGAAAATGACAATTCATTAAACATATCAAAAGCAAGATACTAATGTTAGAAATTCTCTTACTAATTTTCAAAAAGTTACTGACTTCAAGAAAGACTACTTTCTTTCACTCGCTGCTTTTGCAACTGGTATTTTGTGGCAATGATTTCTAGCTTTTGTCATTAAAATTGTGGTTGTTTTTCCCATACAATGAAAAAAAAAATGGACAGAGCTATGGTTCAACAATTAAACCAAAAGAGTCCTATGTGAGTCAAGCTGCATACTTAAGTAATTATCACTATATGTTACCTGAATTTGGTATCTGATTTGAATTCTAAGTAAACCCTGGTAAACCGCCCATTATATGAATAGTCAAAGTGGCATTGCTAAGTGAAATTTGTTCACACTGTTTATCTGAGCATCTCTTGGATGTATAGGATATTCACCCTACCAATTTTTTCTCCCATTCTACAGATGGGGAGTGAACAAGTGACTGTGGGTCTTAGTAGCCAGCTGGGGTTAAAACAGAGCAATTGGTAATACATTATATTAATGTTCCCAAGTTGAGTCCATTTTTGTGTGATGGTAATTGTTGAGTGATCTTCTGTCCTTATCTTGACTTCTTTTGTTCTATTTTCTCTCTCTCCTGTCCACTTGAGGAGGGAGAATGCCAGTGCTGCTTGGTGGGACCCTGGCATACAGCCTACATCAGCTCACCACAAAGAGGAATGTCTAACTCCTGACTGGAAATATTCACAAATGAGGGGATTAAGTAGGGAAAGAGGAAGTCAGAATTAAATTGTATCTGTGACCTGACATCAGGATGGTCAGTCAGCTAAATTAAGAGCTAAACTAATCCTCTGCCTGCTAGAAAAAAAGATTGTAATGAACTTAAAAAAGCTTTGAATCAAGACCTTTATACTGGAAAATTAAATCTAAGGTGCTCTCTAAAATCCAGAGCTGCCAATGGATCCTTCTGAATATTCAATGCTCTTTACTGAATGAAGACATATTTTTCTAGGGTGTGAAAGCATCCTTCTTATGAGACCCCATCTTGAGTGCTGCATCCAGCACTGGAGTCCCCAGCACAGGAAAGACATGGGCCTGTCGGAGAGAGTCCAGAGGAGGTCACCAAGATGATCAGAGGAATGGAGCACCTCTGCTATGAGGAAAGGCTGAGAAAATTTAAATTGTTCAGCCTGGAAAAGAGAAGGCCTTGAGGTGACCTAACCGAGGCCTTCCAGTACCTGAAAGGATCCTACAACAAAAATGGAGAGAGACTATTTACAAGGGCACATAGTAACAAGACAAGGTAGAATGTCAAAACTGCAAGACAGTAGGTTTAGATTAAATATCAAGATGAAATCTTATACTGTGAGAGAGGTGAGGCACTGGAACAGTCTGTCCAGAGAAGATGTGGACATCCCATCGCTGGAGGTATTCGAGGCCAGTTTGGACAAGGCTTCGAGCAACCTGGTCTAGTGAAAAGTGTCCCTGCCCGTGGCAGGAGGGGTTGGAACTAGATGATCTTTAAGATCCCTTCCAACTCAGCCCATCTCAGAACAAGACTCTATGATTCCAGTGATGTTCTGTGAAGTGCCTTGGATTCCCTGTGTAGGAGGCAGTAGGAGACATTGTCAGATGAAAGGCATGCTCTAAACACATTAGGGTTCATGGGCAGGGGTAGGATGTGCAGGGTTTGATGGCAACAAGAGCGCACGTGTGTTAATTAAGGCCTCCTTAAATTGGGGTCCTAGTAGGAAATGCTTCCTTTTTTTTGTTCCAGTATTATAAAGAGCTGTAGCCTCTCATATAATATATAAACCAACATGTGAGGTGAAGTTGCAGCAAAATTAATATGCACTGAAGAGTGGCTACTGCTACATGGCATCAGAGACATGGAGAAGAATGCACCCTTTCACTGCAGATCCATGAAATATGGTCTTTATCGTTGGAAAGCATGAAGCACAAATCACCTGTGACAGTTATGGAAGTGCTGTAAACCTGCAACCAGTCACACTGCTAACTCCATGCATTAAAAATTACCATTTGGATTTCAAATAACTCCTCAAGAATGTTACATGCCTCTGACTTCTTAAATCTTTCTTCACATTTCCCCGTTTTGGCAGACCAGACCTGCCTTCAAGGACTGTTGAAGCTTCTTACACTCAAGCAAAGGTCTGCCAGATGCAGGAATGGCCGTGGTCTTGCCCCACAGGAGGGCCTGCTGACCAGCTCCCCTGCCTGCTGGCCATCTCCCCTGCCTGCTGGCCATCTCCCCTGCCTGCTGACCAGCTCCCCTGCCTGCTGGCCATCTCCCCTGCCTGCTGACCAGCTCCCCTGCCTGCTGGCCATCTCCCCTGCCTGCTGACCAGCTCCCCTGCCTGCTGGCCATCTCCCCTGCCTGCTGGCCATCTCCCCTGCCTGCTGGCCATCTTTCCTGCCTGCTGACCAGCTCCCCTGCCTGCTGGCCAGCTCCCCTGCCTGCTGACCAGCTCCCCTGCCTGCTCCGGAGCCCTGCGGATCCTTCCAAGCCTGTGGTCCCCGGCAGACTCTCATTTGTGGCATGGAACCATGCCTCTGGCTTCCCTCGCCCTCACCACCACGGCAGACTCTCGGAGAAGAAGCGGGGCTGGAGCTCAGATACAAGTTAGGCAGCTGCTTCTCGCAGCCCTGCTCTGCTTTCTGCTGTGCAGCTGCTCGAGGTGAAGAGGAGTAGGAGGCAAGTTTAGTGTTCAAGTGGGAAGTACAGGGAACCTCAGGGATAGTTACTCCCTTCCAGAATATTTCCCTTCACGCTTACCACAGTGGAGTGGCTGGCAGACGGCCCTGTGAACACCTTCAGAGTACTTCTGTACAAACCCCACCTCCTTATTTCACTTTCTTCTGACAAAGTTGTAGCAGAGAATTGGGAAGCAGCTGCTGTGTCCCGCTGCTGTGAGCTGCTGCCAGTCGGGGGCACAGCGCCCGTCCGTGCCGTGGGGACAAGCCCTGCGTGTGGCCTGGGACAGGCTGCACAGCATGCTGTGAGGACGGGGCTCTGAGTAAGTCCGGCATCGCCGTTTTCCTGCCGCCCTGTAAAGCTGGAAAATTCGCTCCTCTGTGCGGCCGCTCCTTTAAGGGGAGGTCGCGGAGCCTCGGCGCCACAGCCCGCACTGGTGTGGGAGGAGAGGGAGAGAAGGAGTCAGAGGACAGAATCAGAGAGATATTTTGCTGTATTTTCAAACATTTGAAAACCCTTTGGGGACAAAGAGAAGTAAAGATGTGGGAGGATTTGTGGAATCTTAAACAAATGAGATAAACTTAAGGCAGTCTAGGAGAAGTTCAGGTGAAAGGTGAGAGACACTTTGAGGGGCTGTGAGGGTGTTCCCTTAAACTGACAGAATTGCAATGAGGTAAAAGCCCTACCTCGGACAAAACCTGCAAAGATGTGGTGAAAACAGGCTCTACTTAGAAGCAGTGTGGTTAATAATTGTTTTGGTTGACTGTAGGATCACAAAGATGATCTTTACCCATTTCTGTTAGCTGCCTTAATTTTGCTCCTTTTGAATAAAAGGGACTGCACAGGGGTGGGGGTAGGCCTAGAGATGGTCTACTCCATGGAAGCCGAAGGGCTGTGTTAAATGCAAGTTTCTTGGAGTGCATTAAGTTACAAGTTTTGCTGGTCTGTCAAGGTGGCTAAAATCACACACAAAACTTGACCTACTGAAATGTGAAAGAGAGCAGCCAATCAGCTGTTATCAGTCAAATAAGTTAATTGGCAAGTGCTCACCTGTCATTCTAAGGCATCATTTGCCTGTTCCTAATGCTTTGCATCTTCACATGAAGCACACAGCCTATGAAGACATTCTGTATGGGTTTTCAAACTAATTTAGATATTTTGTTCCGTAAATTGTGTATTTTCACTGGGTTTGAATAGGACTTCAAAACCTCATAATCTGTTTGATCTCAGTGCTTAAAGTAAGCCATCAACAGGGTTAGCCTTTGGAAGGAATAATACCTGCTTGTTGCCCCCTTTAATTCAGTACCTGGTGGGCTGCTCTGGGATTTTTTGTTTTCCTTATCTTTTTGTCAGGACCAGAGATCTCTTCAGCTGCTGACTGATGTTTTGCAGGCTGGTTGGTAGGTATGTCTCAAGGCTCTGTATAAATATCTGGAGAGCACTGCCCATGTACAGGTAAGTTTGAAAACAGAGTTGGCTGTGTGCTAGCGTCAGCAAGGAAAACATGTTGACGGCTCCCTGGCCTGCTCCCACAGGCTGACATGTTTCTGCTGTGTAGCTAAAGCAGCATATGGGGTCCTTTCCTGAAGTCTTAGTAAAACATTATTTGGAAGTACATAGATGGACATGTTCTTTATTCTGCTGTGAACTCCCAGAAATGCTTGTATTTAGATGAGAAAAAATGCTACGTCAGTGATCCTCATTTCTTCAGAAACCCCTGAAGAAACCTGGCTACTTACATGCAGTATATTTTTTTCATTCTAGCTGAAAATACTAATAACTGAGAAAAAACCCCTACATCCTTATTTCTTCCACACACATGTGACTGTTCTACAAGCAGTGATAATTACTCTCACAGCTATTATTCCTTAAGTACTCAGAAACTCAGAGTTTAAAAGAAAACAAACAAACAAAAAAAATTCCACAGTGCTTTAAGAATTTTTTTACTTAACTTTCTTCTCTTTTCTCTCTTTCAGTCCCTAAAAACTTAATCTTCTACTGATGACATTGTTCTTCAGTTATAAGTTGAGGTACAGGGAGTAAGCAAAGGATGGAGCACAGTTTCAGTGGGAGTTTTGGAAAGGCTTTGAAGTGCCCTTTAGGATGGAGTGAACTGCTTGTAGAACTGGTGTTAGAAATCCTGGTGCTGAACTGCTGAACAAAAAAAAAATATTTTCAAAGCATTTAAAATTATTTTTTTTTCAAACACATGAGACTTTTCATTGACCCCTGCATCTACCTTTTAAAGTAAAGTATCAGGTACTGAGAGATTTTCAATGTGATTAAAGCTGCCAAAATAGTGTTCTAGTTAACATAACTATCTATACCAGTAGAAATGGATTCTACATTTAAAATAAATGTATCTTGGCTTTTACTACAGTGGAACTTGCATCCAGGGATGTTCCCTTCAGAAGTTAAAATATTTTTTCCACAGTTTCACTCCTTAATTTGGAATAATTTCTTAAAAGGCTACAGGAAGAAAAAAGGGATATTGAGAACTAAGAGATTCCATACACAAATTAAGATACCACTTAAACTACTTCCGTAGAAAGACATTAAACTTCCTTTTAAAAATGAGAATATAATGAAGAAAACCCCACTGATCTTAAATATGGGCTTAGTGTGCAATTCATTTTATTTTAAAAGTAAATGCCTCTGATTTTAGTCCATATGAGTAAGTCTAAAGGAAGACTGCCAAATGCTGTATTTTTTTACCACTGGCTCTCCCACTCAAGGATACAGCATCACATGCAGCTGAAGCTGATTTCCTGGGTGAGCTTGAAGGACATAGTTTAGAACATGAGGAAGGCTCTACCTTAAAGGACCTGTCTTGTGGTTTCATTGATGCCCCTTTCCTACCACCTAATCTGCTGCAGTGGTGCTGCATATTGTTGAATGACTGCAATATGTATTTTTCAGATTAAAAAAATTTAGAAAATGTGTATTTTTCTTGAATTTGCAAATTGAAGTTGTAAACACATGTTACTTTTAGTAAGCATAAATTTACTTGGGGAAAATACAGCTATGTTTGTGATATATATATAGCTGTAACAAAACATGTATTAGTTAAAATTCAACATATGTTATTTAAAGGGCTTAATAGATATCCATTGCATATTTATATTCCAAAATGACTACTCTCTTATTGAAAAGAATAGTTTTGAAAGCTCTTGAAAAGAAGTGAAAATAAGTGTTTTGATAGAGAGGTTCAGTCCAGAGCACTTCCAAATTGTTTTTGCCAAGTAAGAGATACATTTTTGTGAGGCACCTTAGACATAGGTTTGGCACTAAGAGTCTCTTCCACAGTCATACCTGCCATTTTAAAAGCCTAAAAAGTTTTTAAGCATGGCATTAGATAGAGGGAAGGGATTGCAATCTGTAAAGCATGTCTGTATCTGGCTTCTTATCAAAGTGATTATCAAATTATTGATAATATCTGTAGGCCTTGCAAGCTTTCATGCTTGCTTCCTTTTAAAATGAGAACTACCATGTGGCTGAGTTGTTCTATAGCATTTGAGCAAGTGTGTGCATGGGCAGAGTCAGAGACCAACTGGAAGGAAAGGAGCTGCTAGGTTCTTAATCACTGTGTGGTACCAGTGAAGATTTCACTCTCCCTGCATGGGGTACACTTATTAAAGTATCTTATTGGTTTAAAAATTGGATCTTGCAATTTGACCTTTTCTGCATATTTCTCGTCCACAAATGAAGAAGTAAGCTTTTTGTTTGAGACTGAACCAAAACAGAAGTGCATTGCTTTTACTTGCAGATCCATAATTAATTTCCTGCATCATGTTCACCTTCTCTGTATGTCATTTATCTTTCTTTTCTTTGCCTCTCTTTCATTGAAATAGGTTTAAAGTCCGTCACCTGCTCCTCTTTAGCTCACATGTATAAAATAAGGGCAGTGTATCTTTTAATTCAGGATTTATGTACACATAGATTTCCAGTGACATTCAGCAGTCAGCAAAGGTCTCTTAATATCTGAACTCTGAAATCTTACATTTGGCAACCTTTGAACAAAGCCCTACCAGGGAAAAGGAGCTCGGTAGAGACATTCAGTGAGAAAATTCTGGTGGCTAAAGAGCAAATTTCACCTGTAGAGAAATTGCTTTATAATAGACATGGCCTAAAATGACAAACACATAGCTCGTTGCTGTAGCTGTTCTTAAAAATTTACCCCTAGAAAGGGTGTTTCCAATAAATAAGTTCCAAACTGCAATTAGAAGTGTTAAGCACAGTCCTGCAAGTGATTAACACTATGTAGGGCAAGAATCCTCCATGTAGCACAGAATCACAGAACAGATAAGATTGAACCAGATTGACCAGATTGAGGTCATCTGGTTCAACCCCTTATTCATGCAGGGACTTCTAGTGCCCAGGGCCATATCCAGATGGCCTTCAAATGTCTTCCAGGGAGGGAAAGTCCACAGCCTCTGTGGGCAATTTGTGACAGTGCTAGATCCTCACAGTAGTACAGTGTTTCTTGATGTTCAGACAGAGGTTCCTGCATTTCAGTTTGTGCCCATTGCTTCTGATCCTGGCACCACTGGAAAGTGTCTGACTCTGTCTTCTTTGCACCCTCATTTCTGGTATTTACATACACTGATAACATCCCCCTGAGCCCTTTCTTCTCAAGCCTTAACACACTCCACTTTCTCAGCCTTTCCTCGTACAAGAGACATTTCCATCCTTTCATTGTTGTGGCCCTGTGCTGGACCCTCTCCAATATGTCCCATGTCATCCTTGCACTGAGGAGTCCAGACCAGCACTCCAGGGGTGGCCTCACTAGAAGGGAGGGATTACAGGCTTCCACATTCTGCCTGGGATACCATTTGCCTTCTTTGCCTCAACTACACATTGCTGCCCCATGTTCAGCTTGTTCACCAGGACTCACCCCCTGGTCCTGTCAAAACATTTGGTGATTTGTGGATTTGGGTTTTTTTTAAATGAGAGCTGGCTTTAAAAAATGTTAAGTTAGGACCTGAAGATGAAGAATATTTTTATGTAAGCATACGGGCATAGCAGTCAGTCTGGTTTACTGTATCTCTGTTTTGAAAGTACACATGTATTTTTCTGCCCTCCTTGGGAATGATAAAACAGCTACAGCCATCCAAACAGCAGTGCATGCTTTTTGGTGGAACTATTTTTGGGGATTAACTCTGAATCTTTTACTTATTCCATAGTATTATGAAGCATGAAGAAGAATAAAAATATCAAAGCACGAAGCCTCTCTGTTACTCAAGGCCGACACAGACTGTTTTCTAACAGTGCACCTATGTAATATGCTAACCACTACTGCTGTGTGGTTAAATCTGTATCCTAAAGTTCTAAAATACCAAGATTATTTTTTTCTTAAGCACAATTTTATATAGTGTTTTGCATGTGTGTCGTGGTTTGACATGGAAGTGAATTTTTTCCAGGAAGTTGGGTCAAACCAATCAGTGGTCAGGTTTGGATATTGGCACCTGGAGTGACCACTGAAAGTATGGACACGCCTCTGAGAACACAGGGGGTTAAAAGCAAGAACTCTCAGGGGAACTGTCTCTTTTGGTTCCAGTCGTCAGAGAGTGCAGACCTCCCCTGCCCGGCCTCAGGCTGGGTGGGGGAGGGGAAGCCACGCGGCCTTGTCCGGGTAGGCCGAGGGGCTGAGGGTCTGGAACCGAGCCAGCTCCTGTGGACGGAAGGGTGGAGAGAAGCGGAGATGCTTTTGCCCCCCCCCCCCCCAAGAGGGAAAGAGACAGAGAGCCTGGCGGCACCTGGAAATTTGCCGGCAGAGGAGAAGGAGAGGGGGGGGGGGGATGCCCACCGTGGGAGGCGGAATGCTGGATTGAGATATCAGCCGTCCAGGGAGTCTGAACTTTTAACCCTTTCCAGGAAATGAGGGCTTTTTAAAAGTATTACTCCTCCTTGATTTGTAGTGGAAGAGAGATAGTCCGGGAACTGAGATGTTAGAAGAAGAAATATTTAGGTGGGAAGAGATGATGAAGTAGCTTTGGCTGGACTTTTCTTGTTAGCCATGGACTGAACCAAACTCTCCTGCAATAGAGACTGCATTTTAGGGAGATGCAGTGGTGACCCAAGGAGACCTGTTTCAGCTTCGAGCAGCACAAGAATGGCGAGAAACGAAGAAAGCTGAAGAGGGAATGGTGATACCCTCTGTCTTCGGGAAGAAGATGAGTCCTGTTTTTGGACCCCTCGGCCCCAGGGGAAAATGGGGGGGACTGTAGTCCCAGGATGAGAAACTGAACTGTTATATCTTTGGGTCCGTGGCAAAGCATCCTTAAAGGAGCCCTATGAGCAGTCTGTCCATGCACGATGGTGAGAGCACTGTGACATGGAATGGAGAGTGTCACACTGGCAGATTTTTTCCGGGCGGTTGCCATGTGTGACAGGGAAACACAGGAGGTGGCAACTGTGTTTCCTGGGGGTCTGTGGTACAAGAGAGACTTCTCTCTCCCTTGATAGTTTGAGTATAGATTACCTGAAGGGTGGTGATTTGATCAAGAATCCCGGGTGATGTTTCATGGCTGGGTGTTTTTGGAATTGGGAGGAGGAGGGGTGGTTTAAAAGGTCTTCATCCTAGATTTAGTTTATGTGTTTTCTGTATTAGTAGTAGTTTAATAAAGTTTTTTTCCTTTGTTATTAAGCTTGGGCCTGCTCTGCTCTGTTCCTGATAACATCTCACAGCATTTATTTAGAAAAGGTGCATTTTCATGGGGATGCTGGCATTGCGCCAGTGTCCAACCATGACAATGTGGAAGCTAACATGAATGTCTAATTTCTAGCCACAACGATATGTATCACAAGATACCTAATCTTGTGATGGGCCTTGTCAAAGTTCTGTCTGACTGTTGCTTTGGGAATATGCTAAATTGGGAAACTTGACTGTAAAGGCAAAACAAACAAAAAGTAGAAAATGTGGTTTCTAATAACATTAAGGGTTTCTAATATCATTATTCTTTCCACTTTGTTAAAATATAAAGTAGTAGAATAAACTGCAAAGTTTTAATTTCATAGTGAAATATCATGCCATTTCTAATAGCTCAGGACTAATAACTTCCTGAGCAATGTAAATGCTGAACACACAACGCATTTTCTTTTTCTGATGGGACTCTTGGGTTGATCATTACTCTGGTATTGTTCTGCCTGTCATCATCCTTAAAGTGGGTATAAGAAACATATTTCTTATTCTGATGAAAACCTATTTTTAGAACAAGATAAGTAAATCAGAGAGAAATGCATCAGCTGGGTGAAACAGAACACAGCACATCTTCCCCTCACCAACTGTGTCTTCATGGGTTTTACTTTCATTCTTGGTCTTATCTCAGTGACTTTCAGAGGCTTCCTGGGTTGCAGCAAATTATAGATGATCCTGTCTGATCCCTGGGAAAATATCTTTTTTTTTCATCTTCTCTGAAGCCTGATTGCTTTTGTGCATCTTGCCACTGCACTCTTATTCCTCTCTGCTGTGGGCATACTGGTCTTTGACCCAGCTATGTGAGAAGCTTATTTGTTCATAGTCTTAGCAGGTATTTTTGGAGAAGGAGGTATCCCCTATTCACTCCAGATGGTTCCATCTTCCAGGTCAAAGTAAACAGCTGCTTTTTTCCCTAAACTAGCCAGTTACTTGCTTTGAAAAGAATACACATATTCAGGATACTGCTAGCAGCCAAATGAAAGGAAATATTTTCTTTCACAGCTCTACAGTTATTCTTTTCCCTTGTCTGAGATGTACTTAGATGCATACTATATTGCATATCCTATTTGATAGCCCACATTAAAGTCTTTCCAAAAACAACTTCATGTTTCCACAACCATCTCATTACTGACTGCAGATTTGTGTGGTAGTTACAGAGCTATTTATCCATATAAATAAGTACATAAAATTAAATAAGTTTTTTTTAAAAATGCTTTCTACTCTACTCTCATTTAACTTCTGGAACTGGATTATATAACACCTACCTAAATTATGCCAAAATGTAATTTTTGACTTTATCAGTGGAAGCCAGTAACTCATGTAGTATGGAAGGATACAGGACTTAAAATGCTGTAAGTCAGAGGGAGAGGCAGCAACAGAAACAGTTAAAATGTGGGAGATTGAGATGGGAAGTGAGGAAGTATCACTGGACCTATGTGACAGGGTGTGTTTCAGTCATTGATACAACCATTGAACAGCCTTTACTTGTTCATGAATTTCATTTAGTCTGGCCAAATTGTAAATTGAAATGTGGTGTGATTATTTCAAGGTGGGATATTTCAGATTTTTGTACAATAGTAAATGGATCTGGGATGAGAATTATCTTCATGTTTTGTGCCCATTTTCTCAATTCTCTAAAGACAGTGCCTCCTTTTTTCTAATATTGGGGTTTGTTTTATTTCCTCATTCTGATTGTACCCTATCCTGTCTATATTTGCCTGAAATGAGGTTTCTTCTCTTTGAAAGGAGACTTCCCATTTGTCCTTCACTTCCACTCTTATCTGCAAATGAACATTTAGTCATTTTAAAGAAGAAGAAATGGAATTAACAGAAAAAGATGAGTCAAAAGTTTTCTCTCTGTGTATGCTGTTGTACTTCTGGAACCTGTGTGGAAAAAAATAACTCAAAGAAAGAAAAAAAAAAATTCAGCAGCAAACTGCAGAAAAAAAGGACTTCTCATTTTATAGTGCATTTCCCACTCACCTTTTCCTCCTCACTCCCTGTGAAATCACCCTACTTTGTTGCTGCCATTTTTATTATGAGAGATGTGAACTATGTTTATATTTGATTTCTGATTTTCTTAAAATTTTAAGAAATGTTTTAAATGTGTCAGGGGACTCTTTATATAGTCAGTTTGACACAAGCAGCTGATTCTTGTGAATGAAATACTGATACAGCCTTCCTTCAGGATAGCAGCAAGGTGTTATTAGTTGAAGGTTTTGTGTGTAGTAGAACTTGGTGAGCTTAAAGAAACACCTGGACATTAATAGGAAAGGGAAAAGGAAAAGAAAAATGCCAGCAGCTAGAAAATGGAGGAGAAAATGAGAATAGGTATTTCTGTTGAGAAGCAAATACTGTGTGCTCTGAAGCACTGAAGGAAAGGGCCATCAGGATGTGTATAAGGAGGGAAGAGAAAAAGAAGGTAAGATCAGAAAGGAGTTTGAAAGGAGGGGAGTAAATGGGTAGTGTCTTTTTTTCCTTACTTTCTGTTGTGCATTTTTAATGGTTTATTGTTTCTTCTTTATTTTTTTTAATAGGGGGATAGCTAGCAAAAATTTCCAGAACTGTCTGTGTACAAGCTATTACTTGTATAGCCAGTTAAGAGTTTGACTGTTTATGAATAGCTGCTTTATAAAAATCAGGAAAATGGAACACTGATCTCAAGAGTAGCTTATCTTTAACAACAGTGCTAACAATATACATTTTTTCAGTTTGGATTCTTCCATAGAATCACAGAATCATGGAATATCCTGAGTTGGAAGGGCCCCAGAAGGATCATCAAAGTCCAATTCCTGGCCCTGCATGGAGCACCCCAAGAGTCACACTACGTGGTTGAGGCTGTGACCACTGGCCCAGGGAGCCTGTTGCAGTGCCCAGCCTGCACTGGAATGCAGCTGATAAAGAATCTTTTCCTGATATTCAACCTAAACCTCCACTGGCACAGCTCTGTACCATTGAGTCCATTCACTGGTCAGTCTTAGGTATCTCTTTTATTTTTTAATTTACTTCTTGACCAATTAATTTGAGCACTTTGTTTTTAACTTCTCTTAGGAAAAGAACAGTTGTGTCCCATCCTGTTTCACATCCTTTTTATCTTCCTTGTGTCTGACTTCCCCCCAATAACACTTGCCTTTTGTAAAAATAGAGATTAAATCAATATTGATAATTTTATTTTAGACTATGTCAGAGTTCAGATGCATGGAGTTACCAATAGGTTTTATATGTCAGACATAACAATGCATACTCCAAATACTGGTTTACATTACAAATGTGTGGTTGAAGGTATGATCTTACCAGTAGAAACCTCTTTCCTCATTTGCGTTTTCTCAGTGTACAGTATGCCATGTAGACCATGCTTTATAAAAAGCCAAAATTCCAGGATGTTTAATTCTGTTTTCCTCATGGAAAACAGATATCCTCTGTATTGGATAAATTGTATTTCACTTGTCTCTGAGAATTTTTTTTACTTGAGGGTAATAAATTTACTCAGTAGGAATTGTAAAAACTCAAACTCAATTTATACCAATTCCTCAAATATAATAAATTTTTGTAAGTTGCCAGTCACCTTGCTGTTGTATGTGGGTTTTTTTATGTACAAGGTCATTACTTCAATGAATCGCAAAACAGAATATAGGAATGTGGTAAAGTAGAATATTTTCATAGCTGGTTTGACTTTGTACCAGAATGTGAAGAGACTTGCATGTGCTGAGAAGTTCTTAATTGATTTATGTGTTTTCAGTGTGCAGTGGGGTTGGCTCAGAGTATGGCTGTACAGAAGCTGATGGAGAATGAATATCTTTTATTTTGTAAATAGCACACCGTGTGTAACTAATATCAACAAGCTTGACTCATGTGTTCCCACCTGCATAATCACCTACAGACAAGATATATAACATAATCTGCAGGTAAAAAGAAATACAGGCATTGGCTTTTTTTTTTTTTTTTTTTCATGTAAAAAAAAATTGCAATGTCTAAATAGAAAATTCTTGCTGTCACCCCACCCCCAGAATGACAATGTCAGCTTAATTGAAGGAGCTGTAATTTTGTTCCTGTACTGTTTTGCAAAAATTGTTTGTGTAAAGTGAATTTTCAAAAAATCAATGGAAATTATTTTAAAAAATGCTCTTAATTCTCCAAAATTGAGACAATTAGCAAATGTTTGCTTGCATAGTTTGTACTTTTATCAGTCTAACCAGATCTGCTTTCAACCTCCTTATACATTTTATAATGTTAACATTAAATGACACTTAGAAATAACTAAAAGAGAGAATCTGGAGTCTATGCATGGTACTTTATGTTCTGGAAATATCTTTAAAGTGAACACTGGTAGAGGATTTGTTTCAATTTATCATAGTTGGTTTTTCTAAATGTATGTTGTTGATTTGTATTTGTCTTGAAACCTACATGAAGTTGCCATTGAGTTGTGGAGAACTGCAGGTAGAGATACTTCTTTAATATGAGGCTGTGAAAGTCTTTATTTCCAGAATATGTACATTTTAAAAACAGATAAAGAATCTCAGTTGAATCTGTGAATTCCCTTGTACCTTTAGCAAATATTTTATTTTGTTGCTATTTTATTTTCTTGCTTTTTTGTAGATTTGTGTATGATACACAGGCTTTGGACAGGACAAGGAAATGAAAAATGATTAATTTCTCCATAGATTCTGATCAATTTATATGAAAATAGAACACAATAGGATTTAAAGGTCAATTCTTGCTTCGCATTAAACCGTAGGCTTTTAGTTTTCTTTCAGAGAGCTCTGAGCACTGAAGTGTTCATTGCTACGTGTAAAAAAAAATAGCATCCTGCCTGTGAAAAATGGATAAATAAAGGCAGTATATCTAGAAAACAAAAGGCAGTTGAATACAATGTAGAAGTATGCTAATCTCTCCAGTGCTTTAGAAAACTCATTCCTACTCCTTCAAGTGAGCTGAGAAAATGCTGAATCATCATCCTGATTTATTGTGGAATTTCTGCTGGTATGATTGCTTCTAATCATTGTATAACCCTTCTTTAGCAGAGAAATGAGAGCTCTTCTACAGATGGACTTTGCTAAACATTAAGTGATAAGGAACATGAGAGGGTTTTTGTTTTCTAACTTGTTAGTGCATCTTCTGTTTGGGTTTCATCTGAGTTCAGCTATTTTATCTGTTTTTCAGTTGATTCACAAAAGAGTCCTTTTTGAATTATTCCAGTTTTGTTGAAAGAAAAGCGACATCCTATAACCTACTGACAGTTGTAATTCCTTCTGAAGAAAATAATCTTTCTAATATATGTGAGTAGGGGAGTGTTAATTTTACCATACTCTTCATTTTAATGCACAGCACTTTTTTTTGTTTCATATACTCATGTATCCATCCCCTTTCCATGTGTTGTATGTCCTTTCATTTTATACTTGCCTTGTATCACATCAACTTGCATTCATTCTCCTTTCTCCCAATACTCAGCAACATACATATGCATACTTTTCTTTTAACCCAGCTGTGAGCCACATGCTGTGCCTCTGTCTTGGAGGGAATACACCTGAGCCTGTTCTGTACAGACAGGTGTGGGAAAAGTAACCAGTATATTTATGGAATAAAAGGAAGAGGGTTTAACCATAAGGACATTACACAAGATGTTCATATAATTGTGTGTTTGCTTGACCTTATTCTTGCTGAACAAACACATCTGATTTTGCTATACTTCCACAGTAAACTCAAAATGGTATTTGTGATGTTAAGCTGCATCTGCTTTTGTTCATCTGCACCTGTAGCTTCTTACAAACTTCTGACGTGGTGACACTCTAGATCGTACCAGCTTCAGAGGAAGCAGGTCCTATTTTGAATTGGCAATAACTGATTACTTTTCTCCTTAGGAATTTTTAAAAAATGTATGAAGTTCAGAAATCAATTTTGGATGTTAATTAATTTCTGTGTACTCTCAAAATTCAAGAAAGAACAATATCATGGTTTTCCTTTTACAATGCCAATATAGTGGCAGGTTGAGAACAGCTGTGACCACAAAAAACCTGCCATTTTATTAGCACCTCTGCCACTATTAATACTTGCTAATTAATCTGTGAAAATTATGCTAGTAAAGAATTTTTATATGCTATTTTTTAGATAGTAGTAAAGCAGAGCTTGAAAATAAATTTCTTATTTATAGGCATAAAAAGTTTCAGAGAGGGTTATAAGCTGATCTTTTGACTTTGAATTTATAGGTAGTTCAAACCTGGATTCTAGAAAAGTTTTGCTTGTCTTTCATTGGAGAATTTACCATCTTAAAATCTTTTAGAGGTTTTTTTCCCTAGCTGTTTAACAAGTTACTGAAACTAACCATTGTGGTTCCATTGAAAAATGGTGTAAACTATTATTTATTATTCTGTCCTAAATTGCTTTGAAGTGGGGAACAGTTCACTGTGAAATAAGTTTAATTGCTTCAGCTTTGCCAAAAACACTTAAATATTCTTCTGGTACAGGAAATTCATGATCAAATTAATGTGGGTCTTGTTTAATATATAATTATATAGCTGTGATGGATACTTGAGTTAATTACAGAAAATATATAAATTAAGAAATTGATGAAAATTGCAAATAGTGAAAATACTTCAGAAGCAGCAGCAGAAGAAGAAATTACAATGACTTGCTACAGATCATTTGCAGAGCCTTAGGGTACAAGTTAAGTAACAAATCTTTTTCCCAGAGGTGATAAAGTTAACGCTGCACTGACAGTCCAGCCAAGAGCAGGTCAGGTGCAGCTTTTCCTCCTGGGAAGAAAATGAGAGACTTTCTATCGTGCAGAAAAATGAAGTTTGGTGAATGGAGGAAAGAGAACAAAGCAGAAGGTGTGTGTTCTGAGCCTTTTTGTGGCATGGAATTTTAAAAAATCCTTGTAGGATAAGGCAAGATCTTCTGTTGGCGCATATTGCTGTAATTGCTGTAATTTAGAATATCTGCACTATTTTCACTTAAACTGAGGATTTAGCACATTTTGACAGTCTCAGTGACAGAATATGTTATAGATATTTGCTTGACAGAATTTGTACAATTTAGAGTTGGCTTGCATGATTAATTCTTTGTGCTTATGCCTGCCCCCTCTGCCGACCATGCTGAGGGCTCTGTTATTTAGCTTTACTCCAGCCTACTCAATTGAGCAGTGGCTGCAGGAGGCCAGACTGTACATGTCCTAGGGCCATACAAGTGCTCTTTAGCAAGATGTACTCTGCAAAGCCAGAGGCACTCAAGGGGCTACAGAAAGAGGCACATTAGTGACATAACACTGAGAACCTGAGCCATGTTACGGAAACGCTCATTGTGATGGAGTGTTTGGTATTTGTTCTCATGCTGTTGTATGTATATATACAATAGGTTGCTGATGTTTGGAATAAATAATTTGCAGCTAATGTTGTTGACAGTGCCATTGATTAAGTTTAAAAATGTGTTTGATGGCTGCTGTTCTCTTAAAACCTTTTTTACTTTATCGGAGAACTTTCCTAACTTTCTGTGTGCTTCTTGAAAGGAGAATGGAATGAGTTGCTCGAGGTGTACAGAATTAAGGGATGGGCACACATCCAGGGAATTTCAGAGGGAAATATGGGCTGTGTGCCATGCACTGAACTTGCTACATATGTGCAAATCCGATCTAGCACACGCACACTACACAGATGGTTAGCAATTGCACAGATCAGCTCCACAGAGCATGTCCAGATCCCACTAACCAGGGTGTCTGGAAATCCTGGTCATATGGCCAGTCTGTGATTTCTCTCCTCTTTCTTCTTCCCAATCCTGAAATTCTGTCTAAGGAAGGAGGAGGAAGAAATTAAAAAGAGGACATGCTGAGGCAGAAAGACATATCAGGCTTATGTTAATGTTGGACATGCTGAAAGTGGTGAGGTTACCACAGAGCAATGAGTTTCAGGACTTCATCTGAACCATAATCTACTGTGTGTGTATTTTTAGTTTGCTGTTGCAGTGTGAAAAGTATTCACTTCACTTAAGCTATGTCATAATAACTTACTGTGAATACTGAAATAAAATGCTAATTAGATACAGTTGGAAGAGAGCACATGGCAAATTACTGTAATACTACTGATGGCTGGTAACTCATATGCCTATGGTGGCATGATCAGTTTTGATCAAGTGCTTTCCCTTTTAATCTACTTGCTCTTTAATAATGGGCCTTCTCTAAAACCTGCCCCAATTTAAAGTTCAATTAACATAACTTTTATAAGTTAGAATATTTTTCTTAACCAATTAAACCATAATTAAAAGTAGAATATTTCCTAAATCCTTAAGGCCTCTTCATTAAAATGGAGAAACTTCTTCTCACAAGACTCTGTCTCATTTTAATTTCTCTAAATAAAAATATAGTTCATGTTCCCAAATAACTTCTGCCTAAACAATCTACTTGGTACTGTTTTAAAGTATCAATCTAATGTTAGGTAGTGACTATTCTCCCCTTGGTATGTGGATGTTTATGCTAATATTTTGCATTGAAAATTATGATGGATCAAATTAGGACTTTGAGCTTTGTGAATGTAATGCCATATATGTACATTGCAAGACAAGTTCAGGGTTTTTTGGTAGGTTTTGTGGGTTTTTTTGGGGTTTTTGTTTTGCTTTTGTTTTTGTTTTTTAATGTGTGATGCATCTAAAAATCCATCTTTTTCCATCTCAGGATTTCTCCAACAGGTGTAGTTTCATTGATATCCATGACAGTCTCCTCTCTTTGACAGTACAGGTTTATTAATTTTCTGAAGAGTTATACATGTGAATTATCTATGCACTTCATAATCCCAGGCTATTATGTACCCAACTCTGATTGATTACCAGGATTGTCAGGCTCTACCTGTATAAATGGCAAGCTACATGAGTAACTTAATTTCTGTAAGAAGTATGACTTTTTTATCTGCTAAAAGTTTTGATCTGATAAATCCTGAAATACAATCAGAGCACCAGTCCTTATGGTGCTGTCAGTCTCTCTTAAATTATCATCCATAGTTTTCAGAAAATATAATGTACACAGAGCAGAAAACAGTCTGATCCTTTGCACTGCATATTTACTGTTCATTTTGTTAGAACCATACTGCTTTTTTTTAGTCATTGGTCTATGAATTACCTAATGGTCACCTATAGGTGTCTAGTAGAATTTATTTAGTCTCTTTCTGAGGCAGTTTGGAAAATAATGGTAAATTATGTTTAGAGGACAGAAAATCAGCTATTCCTTCAGGAATTGGAACTTCTCGTACATAGGGAAAAATTACATCAGACTTGGCTTTCTCCCGTATGATATTGCTGATAGAAAATATTAAATTAATTCAAGAATTAGTGTATGAATATTTAGGGACTTGTATCTTTCTCCCATTAGACTCAGATTATATTTAATTTGAGGGGTAAAACAGAGTTCCTTGATGCCACCATTACTCATATTTGGGCTTAAGTTGAATTTGTGTGTTGCATAGATATAGCTAAAAAAAATAATCTTCAGTATCTGGACCAAACAGCTGTTTTCTTCCCTCTTGTACTTGTTTTTGTAAGGTAGTCAGTGAAGAATAAATCACTCTATCACAGTGAAGAGGAAGTTCATCTGGTAGAGTTAATAATGCCTTATACAAGTGTGATACCCTCTATTGTTTTCTTCTATTTTCACATGCTGCCATTTCAACCACAGAAAGAGCTTGAAAATAGTTCTCACTTTACCTAAAAGCGTATACATTTGGATTGCATGCTTGAATGAGAATCTTTATCCCTACCCCAGAGCACGATGTTCATTAGTTCTTAAAAAATACAATCTATTTGTCTTGTGTTTGTATTCTTACTTCCTTCTAAGTTTCTCTTTTACTTTAGATCCTGCAGATGTTTTTTCCTTTAAAATTCACAGATTTTATCCCTGATTCATTTCAAAGAATATGCTTTGCTTTACAGAACTATGTTGCCTATGAATCTTGACTACAAAACTTACTTTTAAATGCAATTAATAATGTCATGATTTATAAATTTCATAAGCAGTATGTTCTTGGCCTAATTATTTTTTTGTTAACACAATATTATTTGAGGCATTCTGAGTACAAACATGCAAATTCATATGTTATATAGTGTGAGTGTATATATAAAACCTTGGTCAGGTTACAGCAGACCCATGCTGTCTTTTCTGGTTATACTCAATATGCTTAATTTGGGAATGCACAGATAATGCTGTCTTTTTTTTTCATATCATATATATTATTACTACTGGTCTGTAATCTAGCAGGTAAATTGTAGTTAAAAATGGTTATACATCTTTCTAAAGTTTAACATGAAGATTTTCTAGCTGGAAATTGAACTTTCACTTTGAAGAAGTCCTTGAACTTTAAATATGTGATCAGAACTACTAAACAGTTTAAGTTGGAAGGGATCTTTAGAGGTTATCTGGTACCACCCCCAGCTCAAAGTTTTTCTAGCATCACAGTTAGAACAACATGCTCAGGACTTACACAATCAAGTTTTGAGTATCTCCAAAGATGAAAGTCCCACTACCTTTTTGTGAACCTTTTGAGGACTTGACTGATCCCAAGATAAGGAATGTTTTCCTTAGGAACTTCCATTGTGGAAATTTGTGACCTTTCTGCTGTTTTTGCACCTCTGAGAAGAGTTTGGTTCATTCTTCTACATAACCACCTGTCATATTGTTGAAGACAGCAGCTGAACTTCGGCTTCTTTCATCCAAGCTGAACACACAAACAAACTTTTCATAGTCTCTGCCCATATATTATATGCTCAAACTCCGTGAGTTGGTGGCCCTCCTCTGGAGTTGCTCCAGTTAGTTTATGCATTTTTTACAGAGTGGAATACTCCAGAGATGGTCTCAGATGTTCCATTTAGAAGTGAATAATAATTTCCATAACCGTGTTGGTTATATTCTATCTAGTACAACCCAGTGTGCAGACAACCCTCATTGCCTCAAGGGTATGCCACAGACTCCTGTTCAACCTCCTGTCCACCAAGATCCCAAGTACTTTTCTGCAGACCTTCTATCTATCCTCAGTCTGTACTGATGCATGGAGTTATCTTTTTTTCTTTTCAGATGCAGGACCTTGCATTCACCTTCATTTGAGGGGAGGGGAGAGGGAGAGAAAAGGAGGTTACAGTGAGCCAGTTAGCTAGATTTAGCACAATGACTGGCAAAGTGATAGCAAAGGAAGGAGCAGGAGCTGGGAACAGGACTGGTAAAGATGTGGATTAGAAGGTGTATCAAGTGACAGATTGTCATTGATGCCACTTGCATCCTACTTTCTACTTCAGCCTCTTCATAACACTTCTTATGGAGTTAAGAACATATTTCAGGTTTGTGGTTTCTTTTTTTTTTTTCAAATATGTGTGCATAAGTAAACTTCTTTACTACAACTACAAATGAAGTAGTTAATTTTGTGTTGGTTACTAATTTTGGAATCAGCAACAGGTAATTTTGGAGTGTCCCAGAATGTATCAGTTTTCATGGTTCTGTGTGCAGTTTCCAGATACGGCTTCATGCAACCTGAATTTAAAGAGCTTTTGGTGCCCAGTTATGAGTGAGGCAGACCACCTGTTTTAAAACACCAGTTACTGCTGTGGTCCTTAAAACTCACCAGCACCCCTGTTTGGAGGCCTGGGATTTAGAGTCTTGCTCTCTGACATTCAAAGCTTAGGGGGATACTCTTAATCCCTGGACAAGTATTCTTTTTAATAAGTTGCTATGTAAGGATGAGCACCATTTCTTCCTAGTATAGCTTCTTAAAAAAATAAAAAGGTTTCTGTTGCATGCAGAGAGGTTAAGGAGGGAAGATGTTCAGAAGTGAGCAATAGCTTCTGTGAGTGAACTTTCACAGACAACTACTTTGCTTGGCATTGAGATAATAATGGAAGAGGGATATGGGAGTGATGATCCATGAAAGCATGAAGGGTGAGGAGAATGAGCAGATTGGCCAAGCAATATAGGAAGGGGAAGATTTCCAATGAAATTACCAGACATCAATTATAAAAGGAGCAAAAGGACATTGTGAAATACATAGTAAATGTATTTTACTATACAATTATTGCCCAATACTTTGATATTTAAAGCATATGTTAGCAAAAAAAAAAAAAAAAAGCATGAGTTCAAATAGCAATTGATCAGGTTTCTGCAAGAATATAAATTGAAATGTTGTGTACAATGGTGTCAAGGCAGACTTTAACTTACGATATCCATACAACATAATATGCCAGGGTAATGACCAGTCTGTGTCCTGTATTAGGTTAGTTTAATTGTGTATTAAAGTGTTTATTGATGTGGATCATGTAGTTCTTATGCTTATAAATGGAGTTATGGAGTTACACTGTGTCATGACTGAAGTTTTCGGAATATTTTTCCTCTGGATATTTTTTGTAAAATCAAATAGTTTTGAGATTCACCTAAGCATAGTAATTAAACAGTAAATATTTTTAAAGAAAGGCAGTGTATGAATGGAGCAGTTTTTTAATGAAAATGTGCCTGAAAATAGGAGTTATTTTCTACTGAAAGCAGAAAACTGTTGGCATTTCAAATAGGCAAAGAAGAAACAAAGCAAAAGAAAAATGCAAAACATGGCAAAACTTCTCAGCTTTTGGGCAGGTTTTTTTTTGTTTGTTTGTTTGTTTGGGTTTTTTGTTTGGTTTTTTTTTTTTGTTTGTTTGTTTTTTTTATTTTCCTCTTAAGAAATAACAAAAATACACAGCAAAACATAATTAGGAACTGCATTAGGGGCTGTACCATAATTCAGTCTAAAAATGGCGTCTTTGTCAGAAAATTGCACAGGGCTGGCAGAAGTTTCCAGGAAAACCTACAGGGAAGCTGGGGTGTGTCAGCAGTACATGCCTGTTTAGAGAAGTTAATTTGCTTGAAAAAGTAATACTCATGGTGAGATTAAAACATCCTCATGTAGTTCTTTGGCTCTGTAGCTGAATCTTTCTCCTAATTTGTGTCCTTAACAGGTATTCATCATCTTAGTTCCTCTTAAAGCAAAATGAGATTGGAGAAACATGTGATGGAGGCTGGGAGCTACTCATCTCTGAAGTAGACATATTCTATCTGACCACCTAAATATCCTTCAGACAGTGTTGACTGTCTTGACTAGATTTTCACTGACTATAATGGGACGTTACCAGCTACATGTGTATGTCTTAACCTTAAAGTGAATCCTGCTTTCAACTGCAGCTTTTAGAAACAATTCATTGGCATTTTCCTGCTCTTTAAGTTCCTTTGCAACCTTTTTGCTATGACGCCTCTTTCATGCCGCATCCTTTTCTAGTCATCTATTTCTCCCTTAATTTTTTCACATCCCCTTAGAAGGCACGCTTATTGCAGGAGGTCTGTTCTCCTGAGTCCTGTCATAGAAGAAAACTTGTTACAACAGTGGAATGTGTAGTAGAAACAAGGAAATATGTTATAATCTGAATGTTAAACCTATGAATTTTGTCACAAACGCTTCTTTAGCTGTCTTTTATTTAGTTCGTCATCTTCTTTAAAGTGTTTAGAATTTCAGATCACAATTTTTTGCCTGTGTGTCTATCAAGTCTTTGATTAAACTATAAACCACTGCAGTAATGCAAATAAATTAAATTTATGTGAGTAGGCAGCAGGGCTTCTTAATGCTATATAGTTATCCTCCACTAAAGTATTAGTAACAATTATAGGTCCAAATTCAGGAAAGAATTTAAGCTTTTAAGTTTTTAAGTTTAAGAATTTAAGTTTCTATGCTAAAGTCATCACTGGGAAAAGCAAAACATGCAATCTGACAAGATTTGTTTTTTACTTGCCTGTAAAATAGTCCCTCCTGTATGTAACACATGCCTTGGACTGATGGTAGTCTTATCAAGAAGTATATTCAAGATTGTAGTATTTTCAAGAATCAAGAAAGCCTTGAGCTTGTTAATTTTGTAAAATAATAAAGAAAATTACTTTCTGCTAAGTTTATGTACTTACTTTTAAGCTGGAAAAATTCTGTACTTTCTAAAAGGGTTTTCTTTATCTCATTTCATTTAAGATTTTTAGTGCTCTTTATGGATTCTTGTTTAGTCAAAAGTGTTTACAGTAGGGACTATCACTTAAATAGGAATAACAACTAATAATAACAGGGAGTTATGAAAACTAGAAGCTGAAAAAACCTATTACATTGTTTAAATCTTTCCCCTGCCATTTTAGAATTGTTCCTTGTCGTGTAATTTCCAGTGCTTCCTTTGGTCCAGTTCTTCTTCCTTACACTACTTTCCTAAGAACACTATCACAATAATCAATGCCTTCTTGTCATTCCCCCACTTCTGGAATTCAGCTACGACAATTTAAATTTACTCTGACTTCTCATATACGTACGTGTATGACGTATCTCTTTTTGTTACCTTTAACTTCTCTTTTTTTTTTTTTTTTGCAGTTTTGGACCTTCCACCATCCTTGAGGTTTCTGCTTTTCTTTCAGTTTGTATTTGCATTCTATGAGCTTAATTTTTAATATTTTATCATAAGCTGTTCCTTCCATTTCCATAATTTTTATTGCCTTTTTCTAATTCTGAGTTCTCCAGTTTGTTAATAGCTCTGTGGGCTTGCTCCTCCTTCTTGCTGAAGCCAATGGGGAAAAAAAACAAAGGCATACTACTGCTTATAACTCTTTCCTGCAATTTTTATCCTGTATCCATGATAATTATTTTTTTTTTAGGTGATTCAAATGTATGAGTATTTTACAGTTTCCATATCCAGTGGGACTTGGACTCTTGTCTATCCTGAGTAAATATAGTCATCACCTATCTCAGATGATTCTTCCAGCTGGCAGGCCTTTTATTAACTTCACCATGTCTGACTGGCTTCCAGACCAGATAGTTTGCATTCTACCAGCTGGAAGCATGGGCAAAATTTGCAACTCAGCGTGCCTTCGTGGAAATACCTTAAAGACAAGATCAGTAATTTTGAGAAGCTGAGGCCAACACTGATGAAAATACTGCTTAGAATCCTTTGCCAAATATCATAAGTACTGCCTAAATGAAAACTCCAGTGTGAATATTCTGAAGATGTCCTCCTGGAGATACCTGCTACTTTAGGTGCTTTCTTTCCAAAATAATGCTAAGTCTTCGTATAATTCTAGACAGTAAAATGGTTTCTTCATATGTAAAGTGCCAAATGGAGGATGCTCAGGGTAAGTGTTTTAATGGAGCCACCAACATTTTGGCTGGAATGGGCATTTGTTGCCATTCTTTTACCCATTTGGTAATGGCTTTGGATATTTTGGACCATGTATTTGAGGAAAATGTTAGCTTGAGGGCTAACATTTGAGTAACACTTGAGTAGCATACAATATGAGTAAAATGCAGTTACTCAATATTCTGTGGCATTTTTGCACATACAGTTTCACATACAGTTGCATACATATTTTGGGTTTTTCGCTCAGTGGTTCATGGGGACCAGACACTAGACAGTTCAATATAAATAGCTTTATAGCTGCAAGAACAAAGTAGTGCACCCCACTTTAGATACTAAAGAATATTTATGCCCCACATGCCTGTAAATTACTAGTTTGGATACACTGTGAGCTGTATTTTGTCTCATGAGTGAGACAAGGTCTGCTTGACGTAAAAGAAATTATTTTCCTCTGAGGCTACCTGTATTTACATTTTGTCTTTTACATTTGCACTTTTTTAGATGTACTTTCCACCATGCCCCTGTGCTGTACTGGAGCAGTATTTGCAAGATGTTCTGCTGAGTCTCATCAAAGTGATCTTTATAATCTTTTACTGGAGGGTCATAGTGGCACAGGGTGTAGTTGGAAGCCTCACACTAGTGATGTTCAATACAGGGCCCAATATTGTGGAACATATTTATCAATTACTTGGATGAAGGTGCAGATGCCACCTCAGCAAGTTCACTGACAATGCAAATCTATGAGGAGTGCCTGGTATCCCAGAGGGCTGTGCAGCCCTTCAGAAGGACCTTCATGGGTTGGAGAGACCTGTGAAATTCAGCAAAGGGAAGTACAGGGTCCTGCACTTGGGGAGGAACAGCCCCATGCACCAGCACAGGCTGGGGTCTGATCTGCTGGGAAGCAGCTCCATGGAGAGCTGGGGGTCCTGGTGGACAACAAGCTGCTCAAGAACCAGCGGTGTGTCCTTGTGGCCAACAAGGCCAAAGGTATCCTGGGGGTGCATTGGGAAGAGCTTTGCCAGCAAGGCCACAGGAGGTGATCCTGTCCTTCTACTCAGCCCTGGTGAGGCACATCTGGAGTGTTGTGTCCAGTTCTGGGCTCCTCAGGACAAGAGAGATGTGGAACACCTGGAGTAGGTCCAATGGAGGGCTACAAAGATGATTAAGGGACTGGAACATCTCTCTTCTGAGGACATGCTGAGGGAGCTGGTCTTGTTCAGCCTCCACAAGAGATGAGGGGGGACCTCATCAATGTCTGTCAGTATCTGAAGGGAGAGTATCAAAAGGATGGACCAGGCTCTTCTTGGTGGTGCTAAGCAATAGGACAAGAGGCAATGGGCAGAAACTGATGCACAGGAAGTTCCACCTGAACATGAGGAAGAACTTTACTGTGCAGGTGACTGAGCACTGGAACAGATTACCCAGAGAGGCTATTCAGAGAGGATATTCAAGAACTGTCTGGATGCAATCCTGTGCCATGGGCTCTATGATGGCCCTGCTTGATCAGAAGACCAACTGTGGTGTCTTACAACGTTAACTATTCTATGATTCTGTTAACATTAACCTGCTGCTTTAACAAAAAACACTAAGATGGAAAAATACCAGAAATTATAAGTATATTGGCAAGACTCTTATGGACTGGGAAGGATTATTTTTCATATATTCATGGACTTGGAGGTAGGGACTGAGCTACTGGAATGGCCAGTGTGTGCTTAGAACTAGCTTTTCTGGTTAATCCTTGGGAAGAATTTAACTGACCGGCCCATGGTGCCCCTTCCCATCTAGAGATTTCATAGGAGCCGGACAATAATTACCAGAGGGGTTGCTCAACTTCAGCTCAACAAATATGTACAGATGTGCAGATACTCAGCAACTGCTCAGGCTTAGTGGCTGTCCTAATGCCCTAGGCTGGTGTTTCTGGGAATGCTAAATGCCAGTGTTAGGAAAAGATAGGGAAGATTAAAGAATGCAAGGATTAGTGGCACTGTTAAGGGCTTTCTATCCTTGGGCAGTTGCCACTGTTCATTTTCACTGATATTAATAAATACAGTGTGAGCCAATTGGTAGTACCCTAGTAGCTTCATTATGTGGAAATCTGCTTTTTTTTTCATAAAAGCAATATAAAAAAAGAATACACTTTAGCATTTAGGTTATAGCTCAGACTCTAATTTCATATTCCAGGACAACAGTTAAACTGTATGCTTTAACATTTGCCAGTGATGCTATGTTCATCAGTCTACTGCTAGGCTGGGCAAGACACCTTGTAGCTCTTGAAAGCAATTACGGTACTCACACAGCCTAAGCTTTCTGTCCAGTAGAAAAGGGGTTAAAACTTAATAGGGATTGGGCAGGAGGGAGGGAAAAAATCCTAGGCATAATGTCTCCACACAGAGAAACCGAGAACAATTAATATATGCTCCAAACTGCTAAGGACAGCAGAAAAAAGCAACTAGTATAAATAATTAAAGCAGAGATTAGATAAATATTTGGGGAGGGGTACTGTGGTGGTGTAATTGCTGATGTTAATGTGAGGTGGACTTTTGTGCTTCCCTTTTGTTCTAAGGTTTCCTACAGCCTGTTACTTAGTAACCTGCCATATGCCATAATTTTTAAACCATGTTTTTTTAAAGCATGCATAAGAACGAACTATTGAACATAGGCTGGGATGTGACTTCGTCATGCAACATGGCTTTACGATTCATTCATTTTCCCAGACTTTATTTCTCCAGAGCAGCTCCCTGAAAAAGATCCACAGGGCTGAGAAGAAGGAATATAAATGCTTCACTGGAGCCAGACTTCAGCTGGGGCAGTGGCTTTCAATGCACTGAAGTTGAAATACATAGACAGGGATGTGGGGAAGGTGTTTTGCAGTGTCGCAGATGCCAGGAATACCTGATTTTAGGAGTAAAGAATTAGGATTTTTTTTATATGTTCACTAACAGAATTGTTTCTTGTTTCAGGGAAAAACAGCTGCCTGAGGTTTATTGTTTAAAAGTGGAAAAACCCAAATATATTTTAGTAACAAGGAGTGGCTTCACACATAACTATCTATATAAAAATTACTTGAAGAACATAGAAAATTGAACTGGAGACTAATATTCAACAAATCAAATATTCTTCTATTGAAGAAGGGGGAAGCAAGCAATTTACATAAAAATATTAAATATTCAGTGGATAATTTCTAACTAAGCCCTTAAAAATAAAACTTTCATTAAAATACTCTTCAGAGCTCAGAAATACTTGCAAACACATCAAAGGACATAAGAGCTCTAATAATGTATCAGTTAAACTGCTGTGATTTTTTGTGTCTGTTTTTCTGTGTTCATGTTTTTATCTTTCACAGTACGAATGGGTAACCTTATAAAAACATCCTTTATGAATTGTGGGGTTCTGTGCCCCCTCAGTTTCTGTGGTAATCTAGGGAGTTGTCCAGTACCTGCCCGTACCCTGAGCTGAGCTGTCACTCTCACACTGCAGCCAGCCTGTGCGGCGAACCCAGCCTGATGCTCTTGGAGACAGGGAGATGCAAGGTACCATTTTTTTTTCCAGACTGTAAATGATTCCTTTTCTTTGCTCCACGGAACATCCGATGTGGTGCCCAATCGGCTGAGAAAGCTGCACAGACGTCAGAGTGTGTGTGTGTGTGTGTGTGTGTGTGTGTGTGTGTGTGTTTGTGCGTGCCTGCACAGCCAACTGCAGCTGGAACCTCCATTAGAGCAGCCCTATTGATTTCTGGTTCACACTGCAGTAACAGGGCTAGAGTGCAGGGCGGAGGGAGAAGAAAGAAGGGGGAGGAGGGGGGAAGGAAATAATCCCAGTCTTCTTAACCGAAGACACATTGGGGTGTATGTGCTTATGTATAGCACATACACGCCAGTTGCCAGAGATATGCCACTGCTTGCTTAAAAAAACACCACCAAAAATCCCCAGGCAGAGCAATTTCCAAATCTCATGAAACAACAGTCTTCCCAGGTTTCAGATGCCCCACACACATGGATTGATGTTTGATGCTTTGTCAATGCTGGGTTTGCACACCGGAGCTGGCTGCAAAATATTTCTGTTTTGTTAAAGGACTACAGGAGATGTGCACTTTAAATGTCTCTTTCTCTATGCACACATTCATCTGCTTAGGGACGGTGGGGGGGTTAGAGATCCAGCTTGAGTGTGTCAAGCACAGGGCAGAGAGAGCTCCAGGAAACTGCTCTGCATTTACTGGCAGTCATTTTCTCGTGATGCATAATGCACAAGGTGCCAATGCAAGCTGAGGTGTAAAAAACAGGGGTGGGGGGTGGTGTGGTGTGTGTGAAAATGGTGTGTCTGGTAGTGGCTGAGCTTTCCTCTTCGTCTGAGGTTTCTTTCTCAGCTAATATCTGGGAATAATTTATAGCTGCATGTTAATATGTTTTCTTGGTATTTCAGCACATCTGTGAAGAAAATCCTTGCAAAGCAAGTGTGTCTTTTCACAATCACTGCATGTCAGTCTGGCCAACTCTAGCTGTGAGCAGTATACAGTGAAGGGGGGGGAAAGCCCCCAGCACTGTTATCTGTTTAGGAGGTGGGGGAAGGGTCGACGGTAATACCTTTAAAACCCGAAAGGCGGTAAGCCATTATTAGCAAAAGCTATATTGAGCATGCTTGCCAGACAGGCAGTGCAGCGCAGCTCAGCTCTAGTTCCGCCCAGACATGTGCCTTGCCATTTTCATTTTAATCAGTCTGCTCAGGATGGCTGCTGATTCATTTTGCGGGATGGCCCCCTGGGAACCAAGGTGAAAGCCTGAGGCGAGCTGCTATTGCATCAATGCAGCACTCCACATCAGACACAGGGAGGGGAGGCAAGGCTTCGGCAGCAGATAGAGTTCAAAATACCAGCCTCACTATTAAAAAAACAAACCAGTACTCCCCTAAAAAAAAAAAACAAAAAACAAGCAAACAAACAACAAACAAACAAAAAAACCCCAAACAAAAACCTCTCTGTAAGTAATATTCTTAAAAAAGAAAAAAGAAAAAAGAAAAAAAAGGAAAAAAAGAGTATATATCCAACACCCCCTCCCAGAATCATTAAATAAAACACAATTATTGGAGAAAAATCTCTTCTGCTCCTTCTTTTTCCTCTTACCCTGGAAGCTCTGGAGCTACAATTTCTTTCCAGTGTCTTGTTTAAAAAGAAAAAGGATGCTCTCTATTTCTCTATTTACCTGATAACTAGCGGGGGGTGGGATACCTGATTTAGCTGGAGACTTTGATTTGTGGGATTGACAACCTTATTATGCAGTGAGCTTATTATTGATATTATTCTGCTCTCGGTTGCCATGACCACCTTGTGAGAGACATTCAATTTTCTCTCTTCCATCATCATTATCTATGAGGCCATCTGTTGTGGAAAATGAATTCAGCCTCATTTGCATGACTGATAAGCAAATTTTTTTTTATCTATTTAACAGAAGGTCATATGCCGGGGATTTGGAGCTAGTGAAAAAAAAAGTGGGGGGGAAAAAAAAGGCATCTCGAGAGGATGAGTGGGAGTGCGTGCATTAGAGGATGTATGTGGAAGTAAAACAGATCCCTCAGGCCTGCTAGCCTATCCTACTGCATTTGTCATTCCTGCCAGGGCGACATTTTTTCCCCCTAAGCTTCTGCACACTAAAGAGAGTGAGAGCTTTTTCCCTGCAGTCTTCTTGAAGCCCCCCTGTTTTTTTTTTTTTTTTTTTACTCAGTGTTGGTGGGTGTATTTTAATATATATACTTTTTTTTTTTTTTTTTATTCCTGGAATATGGGGTATCTTTTCTGTGTTCAATGAAGAAAAAAGCAGCCTTTTCTGGGTCTCTGTGGTATGCTTCTTACTCCTCATCCTTTCAAAGTTGTAGTAAGCCAGGGCGTTTCTTAACCATGCTGAAATGTCTTGCTTATGTTTAACTTGCAAATGGTTAACAGTGCAGGTGTGGGCTGTGTTTTGTGCAGGGTGGGGGTTGATTCTTGCAGCTAACTGGGAAGATTATTGTGATTTTTGTAGTCATTCTGTAGCTTGTACTTAAATGTCCATTGTTTGCTCTTTTCAAGTTCTTCTGGCAATACTGCTGTGCAGCTGAAATTGTATTGGGCTGTAGAATAGCTGATACAAAAATCCTAAAGAATGTGTTTACTATATGACTGCATAATGTTGCATGCATTAAGCATGTTGTTGTTTATATAAACTTGCTGCATGTGGACAGTACTTGTTTGATATGGAGAACCCGAGACAGAAGCTTCACAGATTGGAATGCTCAATGACAGCCGAATGCAATTAAATAAAAGAATGTAAGATACTGTATTTTGCACTAAAATGACTTTTGAAAACAATGGATTTTTACTTTTAAGGGGACCACTTGTATAAGAGTAGCATTTTTGAAACAACACTATCTTAAATGTTTCATATCTGTAATACATTTTCTTTAAAGAGAAGCTTTGTAGATAAGGAGTGGTTAATTCAGTTAACTCTCTGAAAACTTCACAGTATATATTTCAATTTTAAAATATTTGTGATAAGTAGTCCATGTCACAGAGTGCAGATCTGTTAATCCTATTAATTTAGTGCTAAAATGTAGACAAACAGTATAAAAGAAAACAACCTATGTCAGTAAAAAAGAAACTAACTAGTGTTTTATGGAAGAGGTGTTACACAGTTTTGGTTTTTTTTAACTGTCACTAACAAAGATTAAACTCAATGAAACAGAAGCATGCCATTTTCTTCTGAGTTCTGACCAATGTGCATAGCCTCATCTAGGCAGAGGAGGTTTTTTTAAACCTTTATTTGTTTTCTGAAGAAGTAACATGGGGATAAAAGTAGTCTTTTTACACGATAAATGCTTTGCCTGGTTGAGGATGCTCCTTTAAAGGTAGAAAAGGAGAAATGCAGTAGTCTCTTTCTTTCAAATAAATACTTATGGATTTTATTTGTAATCTATGGGGAATATTTTTTTCTATTTCACACTTGCCATGGAGGAATGGTCACGGGTGCTGGATTTCAGGAGGTGAAAAGTTTCACTTTTATTGAGGGCAGCTAGAGACTAGATCTCTGACTTGTCTACATTAAGTAACTTACCCTAAATTACTTGAGTAAATTTCCTATTTTTTATGGGTTTATTTTTGTTTGTTTTAGAAGACACTCTGCAACAGACCTAGCATTAATTTGTTGTGATAATCTATCGCTGATAGTTGTTTAAAGGGAACTCTTTTTTCCTATCACTCTGATTTCAGAAAGAGTATCTTCCTTGTACATTTTTAAAAAGGAGTAAGATTTAATGCTTTTTTGGCATCCGCCATATTTATCATGCCTATTGGGATCTATGGTGGAAGTTAGCTCACAGAACTAGTTTCACACTCTGAGCTCAGCCCAGTGCAGCTCTGGCAGCTTCAGGGAGTGGAGGGTGTCTGAAACGGTGCTAGTTTCCTCAATGGACTTCAGCTGGAAGTAATGGGATACTGTGCATTAGCAGACTGTCTTGTAGCACATAAAGGTTGAGGTCTCCATCCTATCCCCACCCCCCCCCCCCCCCCCACTTGAATTGTCAGCATCTTCCCAAGGCTGGTGAATAAAACCTGCTAAACTTCGGGAAAAGCCTAACAGATAACGAAGTCAATTCCCTTTCCCTGCCCCCCAAAAGTTAATTACCGAGCTTGGTTGGATTCCTCCCCGCCACCCTGACATTTGACTGCTGCTAATTCACTGATTAATCTCATTAATGTGATTATAGCAGGATTTGGAGTTGGCTGCCATTGTTCTGCAGACAGCGCCATTGAGCCCCAGCCCTCGCTGCCCCCCTCGGCGCGCCCGTGCGGTTCCTTCAGCACCGGGAGCTGTCCGGCTCACCGGGAGCTGTCCGCTCCGGGAGCTGTCCGGCTCACCGGGAGCTGTCCGCTCCGGGAGCTGTCCGCGCTCACGGGTCCCGTGCCCAGCGACTGCTCCCGGAGGTAGAGGCAGGACAGGCTTCATGCCTTCTAATTAGGTGTCGGGAAGATGGCTGTGGTAAAGCGCCAGTCTCTTAATTTAAATGCATTTAAATTCTTCCTCTCTCCCAAGAGCTGTCTTCGTCTGCATTCTGTTTTCTGGGATCGATCCATGGGGCAGTGGAGTTTAAGCAGCACTTCTTTAACTCACAGAAGGTGAGGGACATTTACAGGTGTTGTCATACTTAGCCAGACTTTTTCGTCCTAGTAAAAATTGCTTTGTTGAGCTAAATGCTTTCATTTTTCTGTTTGGCTTTTGTTTGGCTTTTTTGTTTGTTTGTTTGTGGGGGTTTTTTTGTTTGGTTTTTTTTTGGGGGGGGGTTTTGGTTTTTTTTTTTTGTCCAAAAACCCCCAGCATACTCCAGCTCGTCACCTCAAAAATTATGTTTGCCCTCACCAGCACTATTGTGCCCAGGGTTTTTCCTGCAACTGCTCTGCAAATGCCCATTTTCCAAAGTTTGACAATATGAAGCATTTTATTGATTTAAAATTGATCTGGAAGACCTTTTTAAGGTCTCATTATACATATAAATGACTTTTGCAGTCAGTTGCAACACTATTTTATATTCAAGTTCTCAGGTTAGACAGCTTTAAATCAGACTAGGAATAACTTTCTTAAAGTCAGTCACTTTATGTAGCACTAGGGCTCTGCCCTATTTGGTATTTTTACCTTTATTATCTAGAAGATAGATTCTTATCATTTAATTACAGCCAGTTGCACATGCGCAGTAACTTTTTTTTTTACTGTCTTTTCTTTAATTTGTATTCTTTATGATCATGACCCTGTACTGGAAAAACTGAAGCCACGCATTAAACTCTAGTGTGTGAAGGATTTGCCAGGACAAGCAGCGAACTACAAACCACTAAATTCAAAATACTTTTAAGAGAAAGTGTCCTGCTGAAATAAAGGGGTGATCTGTTAAAGAACACACTGCATTTTAAAGGATTTGAGTGCAGTAAATGTCAGTGAAACATCTGCAGCTACTGCAATCTGTGGATAAATAACAATTTACGTTCAAAACTGAGAAAGTGCACTTAACCCAAAAAAGTCAGTTGCTATTTTCTACTATGACTTTCACATAGTTTCTCAGTCACTGATACTATATTCTTAATAGGGTTTCCTATTTTTTTTTTGTTTCCTTTTCTTCTCATTTCTTTTTCACCCAAAATCAAAAGCCCCGTGAGTAAAGTATTGTCTCCTTAACTGCTTTAGAGAGCTATACATTTAAAGGATGTATAAAATAGGATTGCATAGGAACAGGTTTTAACAGTGACAGCCACAATATGCAAGCCAATTAAGGCTGCTCGTTAACGGGTATATTCTTGTAATACTCCTGTCAAGCTGAAATTGTACTCCCTTATTGACAGTAGTGGGTTCGTCTGATGCTTGAATTCTGTTTTCTGTGTTTGTCTAATGTTTCAAGACTCACTAGAAACTGCAACTAGACAAAAAGTAAAAGAAATGGAAGGTTTTCAAGCATATTTTATCTGAAGTTTGCTAACCTGGCCAACTTAACCTGCAGGAAAAATACTGTGCTCTCATTAACGCTGCTTAAACATGACCTGCATCTCCTTTTCCCCATGGATAATGCACACTGACGAGACACAGGCTGGGGGAGGGAGAATCCAACCCACAGCATTAAACCCATACCCTAGTATCTTATGGAGGATAATTAGGCCAATGAATAACAAGTATCCCAAATTTCTTTCCAGACTGTGTTTTTTTTTTTGGTTTTTTTTTTTTTTTTTTGTGTGTGGTTTTTTTTTTTTTTTTTTTTTTTTTTTTTTTTGGTTTATTTTTTTTTGTGAATGCTTCTAATTTATGCAGTGGCCTCCCCCACCCCCCTTAACACTCACCAGTACAAGATTTATATATCTTTTGTCCTGATTAGAGAAAATATTGGTTTTATCTTCAGTGGGAGAAGCACTGGCTCTTTGTGTCACCACAAAGGCTGGACAAGATGATGAGGGTTTTTTCCCCAGACAAATCACCTTCCAAAAGTTTGACAACACCTGCCGTGATACATGTACCACATAGCTGCCTTCACTATCCTATTAAGGTTAGCTAGGATCTAACATAAGGAAGCTAGCAGAGGGAGAAGACAAGACTTGAATCTTCAAATGCAAATACCATTATCCAAAGGTTCTGCGTGTAAACCTGATGTTAGAAAATGCTGAGATTCATATGTAGGGGTGTAGATACCCTATACACTTACAGAGGGGCCCTTTAATCGCCACGTGTGCATGTGTGCTTCTCAGGCTACGTTGATTTGTGTGGAAAAAACCCAAACTGACATGCCCTTGCTACGACACAAACATGGTAGATCTCCCTCCCCGCTACGAGGAGGCTTTTCTCCCGGCAGATCGGCTCCCCCCTCCCGCCCCCGCCCTGCGCGGTGCCCTCCGCGCTCCCCGTCCGCACCTGCGGCCCGACCGCTCCCGAGGGCTCCGCGCCTCGGTCTCGGGGGAGCCCTGCGAGTGCAGGGAGATGTAATCAGAGATGACAGAGAAAAAATATGGAAAAGAAACCCAAACAAAAACCCCAAACCACGAACGAGGTGGAGATGGCGTGGGGGGGGTGGGGGGCGGGGGGGGGGGGGCGCGGGGGAAGAGACACGTAAGTCCTTTTTTTTCTTTGCTTTCTGAGGGAAACGCTGCGTTTTCCACCAAAAGCGTGGATGTCGTGAGGACTCTGCTATTGTTAGTCCCTGCCCCAGCAGGCTGGCTTTCCCCTGAATCCCTGTGAAAAATTTCCCCCACCCCCCTAAGCCCTTCTCCTGCCATCGGAGTGCGGCCGTGGGGCTGCTCTGACAGCTTGGGGTGCGAAGGGCTGGTACGCGGGGACTCGCCTTCCCTTCAGACCGCAGTGTGGTGCCCGGCAAGGCTGGGTGGGGAGGGAATGGCAACCTCTACAGTAACCGACATGTCTGCTGTTCACACGTCAGGCAGAGCGAGCTCGGGAGGGATTACCTCCCAGGGCAAGCTTGAGGACGGTATTCCTCGTGACTTTTGGGTCAGACTCCCCCGCTTCCGTCGCGGCCAGCAGGGGCTGCCCGCCGTGCCCTACCAGCCGCGGGGCTGCCCGCACCGAGCACCGCGGAGCAGGGAGAGCCGCGGCAGGGAGGGAGGGAAGAAGGGAGGGAGGGGTGCGGGAGGAGGGGGCTGCAGCAGCACAATGGCAACGAGGAGGGCAACGAGATCGGCAGGCGCGCGTGTGTATAGAGAGGGCGTGTAGGCTGTATGCGTGCGCTAGCCAGGGTCCTTCCCGTGCGGAACAGCCTGCCCGCGGGGATGGACGCGCAGGGCGGGCGGGACCCGGCAGGAGGCGCGGCGGTGCCCGGAGCAGGGGCCGGGACACGGCAGGGCTGAGTCCGCGGGGGTGTGCGGAGTCGTGCCAAGGCGGGGGAGCCGCCGCCTCCGCGTAAAGATCACAGCCTGTCACGCTGCTACCAAAATGACATTTCGGGGACGGGTTTAAACGAAGCGACTCCCCGCTGTCAAGCCGCTCCCGTCGCAGGGACATCCGGCAGCCTGGGGAAGAGCCCTTTAGGGACGCTGCCCACGGGCGGGTGAGCGCCGGAGAAAAGCCTCTGCACAGCCGCGGAAGGCGGTGAGGTGCCTCTTCCCAGTCATTGTCTTTGTGACACGTTTAGTAAAGCGGTCCCCGGCTAAGCGCAGGCAGCGAGAGCCACAGAATCCACGTCAAATTGCTGGGGAAACGCTGTTAAGGGTTTGAACATGCAAAGCTGGCCCTATATGCGTACGAGCCCTGGTGTCTGTTTGGGGTCTTGATCACATAAAGTTGAGCCGCGCAAGTAGCTAATGGTGTAAGGCTGCTAACCTTTTCTTCTGTAAATAGTTAATTTATTTTGTTTCAAAGGGGAGAAGATGGTGTGAACAGGTAATATAAGGAAAGCTTCAGCAGAATTAACTACAAACCCTGGTGAGGTACCCCAGCAGAAAAACCGATGGTTTAGATCACTATTTTCTTTAAAATATACATTTAGAAACCTAATTGTTGGGACTTTTTTTTTTTTTTTTGGTAGAGGAGTGTGTGTGTGTGGGGGGGGTGTTCTCTGTCGGAGACACCATTTTACGCCAGCACAGCGGCAGGGGAGTATTTTTAGCGGTCTCCCCTCCCGGACGGCTGCGGCGTTTCGGCGTTCCCCTCCATTGGGTGGAACACAGCGCCGGCGCGGCGCCCCCCGCCGCCGGGGAGCCCGGCCGGGGTGCGCGGCCCCAGCCCTGCCCGCCTCCCGCCGCGCCGCGGGGGCTGGGCCTGCGCGGCCGCGCCGGGCACTGCACCGCGCCGCGGGGCCGGCGGGATGGATGCGCGCCGCGCTGCTTAAAGGATGCAGGCTCAGGCGGGGTAAGTCAGCAATCTGCTACGGATGCTGTTCTGCTGCAGTAATGTGGTCTCTAGGGGAACTAGGGCTTGATGCATGCTACGCTGCCTAGGCTTCCTCCAGCCCATCGCCTCTCTGCTGCTCTTAAATGGAGGTTACAGCTGATCCATCAGCCACAGAGCTGCACGCATGCCCACCTTCTCAGCCTTCAGTGGTGGAAACTTATTAATTTCTGCCTTCGACTTCAGGCCCGTTGGTTTCCTGTCTGAAAGCATTATTACTTTTGTCCATGTGGCAAAATAATTAGCATACAGATGAGAAGGGATCCTGCCTCTGAGCCTCAGTCGCAGGAGAAGATGTGCAGTGGAAAGTTGATTGGATGAATGGAGAACAAATGGTGGGCGTTCAAAAGCATTAGGAGAGTTTTGTTGTCGTGGAGCAGGTTTGTCAGTTTTCTGGGTGAATCTCGTAAGATGGAAGGCAGGGTGGCTGGTGCTGAGACGACTGCTTGACAGACTGTGGCCTACTTGAAGGTGCACGCTTGGACTGCATGCATAGATAATTCCTTTGGACTACTTTGTTTGGCAATTCTGCGGCTTTCCCTTTCCTGTTCCTTCAAGGTAAATATGTCCTTTTATCACCGTTGTTGTTTGCAGGGCACTTTGTTGGCAAAGTGATGGAAAGTTCAACTGTTTGGGCAGTTAACAAAGGAATAGCTTGTACTTTTTCCACTCCAGCTCCACAACACACACTCCTGTGCACAGAGCTGGAGGAGGCTGAGCAGCTCGGGGCCTGATCCTGCTCAGCCTGAAGTCAACGGGGAGTTTGACATTGCTTCCAGTGAGAACAGGATCGAGCTCTCAGTGATTGTTGTTTTAATAATGACTGCTGGAAATGTCAGATTTCTGCTTCCTATTTTCTAGAACAATGTGGGCAGACCTGTAAAATTAGCAACTACTGTTTCAATGAAAGCCCTGCTGTGATTAGTTTTGATTGGTGTGGTATGCATTTTTTTGGTTGAAAGGAAAAAAAAAGCTTATTTAACACAAACTCGACAGTAATGCTGAAGCCCAAGTTGCAGATTGAGAAATTGCTAGTGATTCTCTCAGTTCTATGTATCTCTGCTACATATGTGTCCTTATAAAGGCTTATTTTTTGAGAGAAGAAAAAAGAAAAAAAAAAACCCAAGCTATCTGTGAATTAAATATTTTTTTGTCACATAATAATACTGAGTCAGACTGGAATCCCAGTTCTCGAACAGAGCATCCATTGATAGGCATTTCTTATATAATTCTGATGCTGTGTATAAAATATGGGGTACTTGAACATTTAGTTATGTTTGCTTTTTTTCCATGTAGTCATTTAGGAATCTTTTTATTCAATTCTAATGATTCCTAACCTCCTTAAAAATGATGATTTTCATTTTAACTGACCTAATTTTGAAACTGCATTTAAGGTTGTGGTTAAGTAGAAATTATTATTTGGTAATTGTCTTTACATAGTTCTTGTGACTATTGTAGAACAGTTTAATAGATTATATGCTATAATTTGAGTGGTGTGGGGGTTTTGTTACCTTTAAGGATATTGCTGGGGAGAACAACAGCTACAGTTCCAAATGATATTTAGTTTTTACCTTCTCTCCCTTTTTGTTTTTTTTAATTGCCATTTCAGTTCCATGTGATAGTTTATTTTCAAAAATTTCCAAACAAATAAAAGTCTTTGTCATGTCACTCTGCAAACAAAAAAGCCCCTCAAATATTGGAACAAACTGTTAACCCTTGCTGGGCAGTTTGCAGGTACCCCATATGATTTATTAAGGTTGATTAAGTTTGGATTGATAAGGTTAAACTTGGTTGCTGTAGTGTCGTCTGATGACTATATATTTATATTTGTTTCCAATATGATGCATTTAAAAACAATTAAGAAGGCAACACAACACTTTGAACATTAGAAATACAGAGTGGTGCAATAGTGTATGTAAAAACCCAGGATCTTTCTTAGTAACTATATTTTTCTAAAAGCTACATTAATTTATCAAGTGAAACAAAGAGAAGAGTAAATGATTACAATGAGTAAATGTAGAATTAGGTATATTTTAATCTGATCTTAATAGTAGATTCAATTTTGTACGTATTTTACAGCTTGAACTTTCTGGAGAGTAAATGTTCTTCCTCCCCTTTCCCCCCCCACTTTTCCCCCCCATTTTCACCAACAAGGGCAATAGTTAAATGCTAAACATTTGCAGCGGTTTCTTTGTTTTAGATTCAAATACCCAGTTATATGCCCACATTTTCAAAAAGGGCATCAGTTTTATTGTAGTAGTTCTTGGTTCATAGTATGACTTTGTTGTTTTACTCTACAGTCTTGGATGTTGCACATTATAAAATTGAGCAACTGTGTGTTTGGAGACAAAGGCAATTAAGAAAGAAGAGAAGCAACTTCAGTATAATCAGAGATACATGATTTCTCCAAATTTGTTAAGGACTGTTTCTGAGGGTTTCTCTTTTTCTATTCTATTTTGCTTAAATTTTTGTGTTGAGGAGATGAATAAGATATGCAAAGGAATATTTTGATTATATACACATACATGCTACACATATGCGGCAGACTATTAGCAAGGCATAGAAACTTTGCTATATGAATGGCAGAAAAGAAACTGTTTTGAAAACTGTTCTGTGCTGGTCAGGCTTTTAGATGGACTCTGAAAGAATGAAAATATAATTCTCATGTATTAGCATTTCCATGGGAAATGAACATGGGTATTTCTAAATGCATTGCACAAGCACGTTTATAAAACAAAGTTGTCTGTGTTAGAATAATTTCTTGATCAACTTTGAGAACAGTCATTGTTTTTTTTTGAGAGTCAGTGGTGGAAAAGTACTTTGATACTAAATAGGTATACAGCACTGAATATCCTCATGGAAATATTGAGTTTATAATCACTTTGTCTGAGCTTGGTAAATGTTTGCATCATGTTGATCAACTTTCAGTAAAGATGTGAAGTTCCTGATAGTATAGTACCAGAAGACTTTATGGCTGTGGATTACTTACTGACCTTTTCTTTCTCGTAATAGGAATAATAAGAAATGCTAATAAGATTACCAATGGTGTTTTAAACAGAAGTGCATCCAGATTTCTATGGAGTAAAAATGGGTGCAGACCAAATAGCATTGTCTTCTCCACATGTCCTAGATTAAAAAGTCACAGGGAGAATAAAAATCAAAGCTTTTGTAGCTTGTTGACAAAGATTATCTCTTTAGAATCCTTCACAGTATTTTGCTTTGATTAGAATTACTCTGTCTATTTTAGCCATAGAGAGAAAAGCAGCAAAATGTAATGAAACTGAAATGAAGGGGAAACATCTTGTATGGGGAGGGGGCGTTGAATGTGGGAACAGACAAAAATCACAATAGAATTTTTGATCCCTTAAAGGGATCATACTTCTAGTCATGAAAACAGTAAACATTATTATTAGATGGGATTTAAAATCTGATCTCGGATCAGATTTTCAGTGTGTATGTACTAGTTCAGCATGTTTGCACTGAAGCTGCAGATGTGGAACACACTCGCCAAGTAGGGAAGCTGGCCAGCATGGTTGTGGAAATAACCAGGGCTGCAGGGTGCCCCAGAGAGAACCATCAAATCAGGTCAGTATAGAACTGTCTGGTAGGTTGTAAACAATAGGAAATCAATGTTGTGTCTGCCAGTAAACCCTTTGGTTTGCTGAAACTCCCACCTGCCTAATGCAACTGGGCAGTTGGTTTCAGAAAACAGTTTCCTTCAGGATAAATTTTATGTTTCTTGAAGGTCTATCATAACCAAATTGATTATAGCTCTGCACCAGGCAAACACGTGAACATCTGTAAGGTCACAGATTTCCAACCAAACCAGCAATGAGGTCTGTTATTTTGTGAAGTATAAAGGTCTGCATTTCTTGAACCTTATGTCTTCATGGCGTTTTTTTTTCAGGAAGTGGTTAAAAAGGGCATGGTATACAACAGATATATGTTCACTTGATATGGCTTCAGCTGGTTGAGTCTGAATCTGGCAAGTGCTGTGCCTTGCTTGGTGCAGTAGTGAAGAGAATTAAGGCAAAGCAGCAATTAAAAAATAATATTTTTATGAGAGGTTTTAAAAAGGCTGCTGTTTTGTTCCTACTTTGCATGATCCTGCTTCTGACCCCAAAGAAAAGAGAGCAGTGAGCTCAGGAACAGGCTTGTAATATAATTTTCTAGACTGACAGGCCAAACATATTTCTCATGTGGCTTCAGTAAAATCAAAAGGGAACATCTCCTCACACTCTCTAGATTTTTTTTATTAATAAGATTGTTTATAGGCAGAACATAATGGAGAGTAGAGTTACCATTCAAAAAAGACTTCAGACTGCTCTCTGAATGGCTCATTTTTTTCAGGCTTTCTGGTGATGTCTTCTCCCTCATGTCCTGTCCCCCCAATAGAAATGGTGATACTATTGCAGATGTAATACTGCAATATTTATATTTCATATCAACAGCTTGCTTTATTTTTCCAAGGGAAATCCCCTTTCCTCCTCACTCTAGCCAATACTGGAGGATATTAGCAAGGGAATAAAATTTTTATGCCTAATTTTAGTGTTCCTCTGCCTAATGTAGTGTGAATAAGTACCATGTTACAGCATTTAACCTAGTCCATCTTTGTCACTTTCTGAACAGTTCCTCAGTTCAAATAAAGTAGTCAAAATTCAGAAAGAGAAGATCTCCAGAGATCTCCAAGGTTTGTTTTGAGGATAAACTGTAGAGAGTAGATGTTCTGGCATTTCTTCAGTGCTGCAGCAGGGCATTCTCTCACATAAGGAATAATATTGAAAGGGGTTTCCCAGGCCTCTTGTGATATTGTAAATCAGTGGCTCATCCTTTTATTTCACATCTCCTACGCCAGGACTGTTGAATTCAGTGTATTAGTTTTCAGCACTAGTGATTTGTTTTAATAATATTTTCAGAGATACTAGTAATTCCTCTGTTGTCCGAAGAGGAAAAGGCCATGTTTGAACATGAAACTATGTTTATAACAATTTTGCATACATCGTGGCTGTCATGTGCTATGCCTAAATACTCAAGATTTTTTGGGGATGCCCTGGGGTGACTTTATGATGCTTGTATCCCCAATCATCTGTTCTGTTTATGCTGGATATTAAGTTCTACACCTTTAAGACTGGATCCGAGAGTGAAGCGGGGGAGAGAAGAATGTGCATATTTAGGAAGAACTCATACTGTTATGTCACAGAAAATGATGGGGTTGACTACAGATACTTTCTTTGCATCTTTATAATACTCTCGGTATGTCTAACACAAATTATTATGAATTCAGATTTATGTTTCTGCAGTGTCCTGGTTATGCTGCATAGTTTAAATTAAAAATCTAGAAAAACAGATTCCTTGGGATGGGAGTTGACACTAAGAAGTAATGCTTGTGTTTTTTCAGCACGTGCAAGCACAAAGTCCATTCCGGGTCTTGCTAGGAAACACCCCGAGTTTACACAGGTCAAGTTAAAATACCCTCACACATAGAAAAAGATGTCTGTTCCAGCAGTGGTAAGATGTCTGCACAGTTGATATATTATGTATTTACTAAGAGAAACAGATTTACTGCTCTGCAAGAATTTCACAATCTGCTGATCCTTTGGCTGTGATCAACCTGCACCCAATCTCAAACTCCAGTTTTCGTCAAACTCCAGATCTCATCATTTCCAGTGATAAATAAATGGTTTTTTTCAACCTTTTAAAATACTCTGCATGTTTGGATCTACTTGAGCTAAGGGCTTTACTGTGTGTGGAGTTACTGGACCTCCATATTCCAGGAAAATAGCATACTTCAGTCCTCAGGGATAGTGGGCACAGGCCAGGCTGCAGCATTCTCACAAGAACCAAGGTGGTTTTTGGACATTGCATGTGTAAGATGGAGAGGTTGTGATGAGAGGAATGAGTTACAATGTCACATCAGGGAAAAAGAATCAAACATTCAATTAAAATGAAAGTGCTGGTGGAAAAACTGAGGTTCTGTTAGCCAACATACAGAGTTTGGATGCTAAGAAAAATTAGAGTTCCACAACCATTGGACATATGACCTGAAAAAGGAGAAGGAAAATAACCTGAGAGGTGGATATGGACAACAAGCTTGTTAAGGAGGATTACACAGAGGAGTCAGGAGATGTACGTGGAGGGAAGTCAAGAGTACTTCATGAACCCAAGGACCAGCTAGAAAAGCAAAAAAGCTCAGGTAAGTTTATTTTCATATGCTACTTCTGCTAGTTTGTTCTGTTTTTTCCCAGCTCTAGGAACTTGTTCTTTCTCTTCAGTTCTTTCATTGGTCTCTTATAGTAGTGTCTGATTACAAGGGGACAGGAAACAAAGAAAATGCCTTTCAAATAGCCAGTTTATTTTAGCACTCCTATATGCACTGTCAGTTTTAAGTAAAAACAAAGCCAAAAGGTAAAATACACCACACCCTGTATTCATAAATGTGTGCTAAATATAAATATATGTGGGCATGTAGAATTTCTGTGACTAAATATCAGTTTGCATGCAGGGGCCAAAACAATGGCAATGAAACTGACACCTTAGAATGCCATTAAAACAGGTGGGAAACAAGACTGTTAAAAGTAGACTTGTAATTTTTTGCTAAAACTGTGTTTTCTGTGAATAAAATGTATACGTGTAGTGAAACCTTCATACATGCAGCCCCTTCCTTTCTGAGAGTAAGCCAAATTCAAAATATTTTTTTTTATTGCAGGAAACAGAGCCATTTTGATGTTGGGTCAGAGAAGCTGCTCACTGAATTAAGCAATAGCATCTGTCTATTTCCATTCATGGATTTTCAGGTTGATCTTTGCATGAACATCCCCTTTTATCTTCAGGACACTGTCAGCATTTTTCAGCGAGTATTCTTTAAATGTTGAGAGTGGGGAAGGCCTCTTTTACTTCTCCTTTTACAGTGTGCTAGTGCCTCACCTTTATCAGCTGTGGAGAAGTGCTCATAGTGGAAAGGTTGGTAACATGTCTAGGTGAACTCCAGCTGCTCTTAAGAACTTTTTCAGGGGTCTGCCCTTTCTGAACAGATTGCTGTCTTTTCAGTCACTTACTGCCATGTTTCTGCGACTGGTATCTGTGGTGGTCCACCCTCTGTATGCAAGGTCTTGAAAAGGTGCTTAATTTAAAGTAGCCATCAATGACAGACTTCCTGAACTGCCCACTGATCTGTTTCATAGCTTATGAGAAAAAAGAAGTGGGAAAAGGATGGAGATTTTTATCTATGACCTGTCCAATCTAACAATGCCTTTTTTGTTTTGTTGTTGCTTGTCAGTGACCTTGCCTGAGAAGAAGCAGATGATGTTTAGAAGAAAGAAAAGAAAGAGAAGGGTAGATATTTTCCATAGGTCTGTTTGGCCTTTGTGACACAACATGCTGGAGAAAAGGCACACTTGAATAGTTTACCTTGAAGACTGAGCATCCTGATTTAGGAAATGCAGGCCCTGCAAAGCAATATGGGATAAAACACCCAGTAATTTCACTGCAGCAGTCACTGTGTTTCATAGACAGCTCTGCAGAGCAGGTCTCATCCCATATACTTTCTTCCTTTATCTCCTACCTGCCCAAGAGCCAACACAGATTGCCACAGTGTTAATTCCAGCCAACTCCAGTGGAAAATACGGGCATATGACAAGATTGCACATATGTTAATGACTCATGCACCCTACACTTTTTATTTGTCATTTTATATGTTATTTGATATAGTTAATAAATTTTTATTTTCCAAAATCTGTGATGGATGTGTTCTGTTTGAAAAACTGTTATGGAACATCCTTTTCCTATGCTCGTGCTTCTTGCCAAATTTAGTTAAATATGGTTAACTTGAAATTCAGTTTTTTTTAGCAGTCATAAATGCATCTTACTCAAAGAGCAGAACAATCAGATTCAAAGCAGTACTGCCAATAACACATATCAGAGTATGCTTCTGAGGCTTCCAGGAATTGTATTCAGGTTGACTCCCATAATTGGTTTTCTGTATTCAGAATCATAAGTATTTCTACTCTTAGTGAAAGCATCTTCCTTTTTGGTTTTAAAGGTGTTTTTAATTTACCAAATACACATCAGAAGCCACTGAGCAATACATGTATCTTTGTTTCCAGATACCAGGTGAATCACTTCAGGAACTAGGAAAGAAAAGATAGAGCAGCTTTTTGAGAATTGCAGTTAATGAAGTAGCTGTCTTTATAAATATTGTGGTCTAGAAAACTCTCATTGCATTGCAATATTGCAAAGGATTCCTAAAAATATGAGCTCTATATAGATTTCATAATTTAATAGAAGTTAGTGAGCCACAACTTAAAACTACTCAAAAGCCTCACTTGTGTTTATGTACTTGGAAGTTAAGAGAAATGTGAATGGGGTATCTTGCTAGCTAATTTGTGTGCTTTTTGTATACTTTATAAGAGTTACAATTATACCTGTATAGTAAAAAAAAAAAAATATATATATATATATATATACATATATACACCTTTTTATAATACATAAGATTTGTCAACACCCAAGTTGCTAGCCACTACTAAACAGTCAGGGTTTGCAGGTTCCCAGAGCCACCATGCCACTAATTTCTTAGTGTATAAATGCTTCTGATTTTGTGGCATATCCACTGAAAGGTTGATATAAGCTTGGCACACAATTTAGAACTGGAATTGCAATGTCATGTATCTAAAAGCTGTGCTTCTGCTATTGATGATGCTAGGTTTGCACCATGGTTGTACCAAGGGCAAAATATCATGAGTCTTGGTGTGTTTAAATCAGTTGTGAGTGCTCCTACTTCATAGCAAATTTTATTTTCTGCCTATATTTTCTACTTTTCCTCAATTTTATATATTTTTTAAAAATGTGATAAAAGTGAAATGCTGAACATGCAGGGAAAACAGGTAGTAAAGTATGAAAAGACATAAGAATTCCACTGATTTGCTCCATATGTTTGTAATGGTACTGTAGACTTGAGTAAGAAAACATGGAAATATTAATATGGGGAAATGAGGGAAGAACCAGGGGCTCTCAAAAGAAACCCACAAAAAAAAGGAGGAACTGGGGGAAGCCAAGTTTAAATTCCTTAAAATTCCTTAAGCAGAGTTCTAGGTTCCCACAATGCTAAGCATTTCCTTCCAGATTGTCTGCAAATTGCATAAACTATTCTGAATTCCAAAATTCTCCTGTCTAATGGTGTCTTTTGTTTGTATGGAGCTTCATGACCTCCTGTATGGAGTTTAAGGAACATATGGATGACACTCTTAGGCTTATGATTTACTCTTGTGTAGTCCTGTGAGGAGTAGGGATTTGGACTCCATCCTTAAGAATTCCTTCCAACTTGAGGTAATCTGTGGCTTTGCGATTCAGATGACTTGAGTTCTAGACAATCTGTATTCCCAAGAGCTGTTCAGTGGCCCAGCTTCTTACTGGGAAATATTTCTACTGTGAACTGGAGCTTAAAAGTATTTGCTGTAGGAGAAATTGGGCTTTTTCTTACTCATCTGTAGTATTTTGATATAAGGATGCAAGTAGGTTGGGAAATTCCACCTGTTGCTCATTTTTACTAGCCAATGGATGGAATAGGAAACAAAAATTTAGGGCTAGAAACTGACAAAGCAAAATCAGTAGCTTTCTTGTTATTTTTTTGTTAATACACATTCAGAATTTTCATATATGAGAATTACTGATTTCAGATCATAGTTTAATGCTTTTAAAGAAGAAATTTTGACCTCACTGATAATTGTAACCCTTAAATGTCTAAAAAAATGTCTCAGTGTTCAGTCATACACTTAAATGTTATTTTTCTGCTGAAACATCAGCGTATTAGAACCATGGTAACAGCAAAAAGAAATTGCCAGACATCTGTATTAGTACAAAGAGACAGTACATTTGCCAGTGGCCTAGTCCTGTTCCACTGAAGTAATTGAGAATTTCTTGAAGGGAGGAAAGCATTCTGTGTTAATTTCTAGGTTTTTCAGCTGTTAACTTACTTTTCCAGTATGGTTTTCAAAGCAATTCCATTTAAGATAGAATTATTAACCCATGCTTTGTAAATTGAATTCTTGATTGCTTTATCATTTTGCCCAAAGTTCTGAATACTGAATTTGATTTTGGCATTTCTTGGTCTAAGTCATCCCTTCATCAACCAGTACCTTGGTTATAGTATGCTTAAAAACAACATTCCCCAAGAGGTATCACACCTGTGACATAAGCCAAGAAGTATTTTTCTGTCCTCTCTGGAGGGATGTTGCTGCCCCTGTTTACAGGTAGCCTGTAACACTAATGATCAAAACAGTATCAAATTGAAAGGCATAGGATATCAGCATTAATCAACCTTTCTCTTTACTAAGAAATGTGTAATTGATACATTCATAATAATTTGTGATAAGATCCTAACTATAAAATAGTCTTTTAAGTACAACCAGCCTCTTTTCCTTAATTTTCTTTGAAACTGTTTTGTATGCCTTGAAGTATGCACAGGGATTTTACTCACAGAATTAAAAAAAAAAAAAACAAAGCTGAATGCAAATGATAAATATACAATTTGCTGTAAGTACATAGACTTTTATATTCCTCATACAAGACAGTAGATAAGTTGGAATGCATTACTGCAAATCTTGAAAACCAACTATGTTATATATTAATAATGCTGGAAACATTGGGAGGAATCTCATGCTTTAGAAAGCAAGTTGTCTGTTTATTGACAGAACATAGTAGAATAAAATCCTCATTCTTTCATGACATCCTGGCCTGGGTGTTCATATTTCATAGGGTCTGTCAGTCTGCTGCTCATAACTGAAATGTTTACAGAATTAGGTCCTAAACATGTGAAGTTTTGAGACAAAATAAACTGCATATTCACTAAAACCAGCAAATGTTTTGAGTTCTTGTGAAGAACTTCTAGTATGGCAATAATGGAAAAACATCACAATATTTATCTTTTCAAATGAAATAGTTTGATTAGAAATTAGTTTTTTAGTACTTTCTTAATTCATGTTACAAAATAAACTACGATTAAGTTCAAAATTCTTTTCATTAAATCAGAGGATCTGTTTCGACTCATATGGCTTTACTGTTGTTTGGTTTGCTGAAGATCTCATTTTAAATTAGTGAGAATTAATATGTTAGCCTCATATGACAAAAAAATTCTGTAGCTGAAATTTGAAGGATTTATGTGGTACTGTCTTACACAAGTTCGTTTAGTCCAGTGGTACTGAGAGCTGTGCATTCTTAACTTTTGTGTAAGGAGCTTGTTTTTCCAAGCACTCAGCAGGTACTGCCTGAAAATCTCATGTCTCTGGTTAGAAGACACAAGAGGAAGGGGATTCTTTGAACATTAGACATCTATATTTAGGTCTGTGTGCTTAAAAATTGTTTTCAACAAAAGAGCTTGTAGTCACTTGAAGATGATTTATGGTTGTAGGGATTCCTACTTTGTCACTGTATGGCAGAGATACAAAAAATAGATTTGGATACACCTCATTGCTTGTGTAACATTGTGCAACTTCTATCTTGTGATATGCTTATCTGAATTACAATTAGCTTTGCATATAAATTAGCTGTAAACTGCTTTGCAGTACACCATTATCCTGATCCTTTTTCCTTTTTGCGCTTTTTTAGATCTTAAGAGAATTGTGGAATGGCTTGGGTTGGAAGGGACCTTAAAGACCATCTAGCTCCAACCCTTCTGCCATGGGCAGGGACCCTTTCCACTAGACCAGGTTGCTCAAAACCCCATCCAGCCTGGCCCTGAATGCTTCCAGGGATTTGGGATCTACAGCTTAGTTGCACAACCTGTTCCGATGCCTCACCACCCTTACAGTGAAGAATTTCTTCATCATATCTAACTTAAAGCTACTCTTTTTCATTTTGAAGCCATTCCCCCTTTTCCTGTCCCCTGTAAAAAGTCCCTCTCCAGCTCTCTCACAGGCTCTCTTCAGGTACTAGAGGGGCTTTAAGACACAACACCCCCAACTCTCTCAGCCTGTCTTCATAGGAGAAGTTCTCCAGCCCTCCGTTTTGTCTTCATGGCTCTCATTTGGACTCATGCTAATCACTCCATGTCCTTCTTATGCTGGGGACCCCAGAGCTGAATGCAGTGCTTCAGGTGGGGTCTTCCGAGAGTGATACAGAGGGGCAGAATTATCTCCCTTGATCTGCTGGTCACGCTGCTTTTGATGCAGGCCAGGATGTGGTTGGCTTTTAGGCTGGAAGCACACAATTCTGGCTCACTTCCAGCTTTTCTTCCACCAGCAACCCCAAGTTTTTCACCTCAGAGAATTGCTCTCAATTCTTTCTCTTCCCAGTCTGTATTTTTGCTTGGGATTGCCCGTGGTGCAGGACCTTGCACTTGGTCTTGTTGAACTTCATGTGCCCACCTCAAGCCTGTCCAGGTCCCTCTGGGTGGCATTCCTTCCCTCCAGCGTGTTGACTGTGCCACACGGCTTGGTGGTGTTGGCAAACTTGTTGAGGGTACACTCGGTCCCACCATCTGTGTCACCAACAAAGATGTTTGTCAATGCCAGTGCCAGCTCCTGAGGAACATTACTTATCACTGGTCTCCACTTGGATATTGAGCTGTTGACTGCAACTTTTAAAGTATGACCATTCAGCTAATTTCTTATCATTGATTGAGTGGTCCATCCATCAAGTCCATGTCTTTCCAGTTTTGAGATACGGATATTGTGCAGGACACTGTCACAGGCTTTGCACAAGTCCAGGTAGATGACATCAGTCATTCTTCCTCCAATCACCTACACTGTCACCCCATCACAGAAGGCCACCGAATTTGTCAGGCATGATTTGCCTTCAATTAAGCGGTGTTGGCTGTCTCCAGTCACCTCATTTTCCGTGTGCCTTGGCATAGTTTCCAGGAGTTAGTTTAATCATTGCATCTCTTAATACAAAAGATACTTTGCAGATTGACATTGTGGCTTGAGAGCAGATCTGCAAATGTTAACACTAGCATTTCTAAGCCAGGTTACTCACTAATTGTAGCGACTTTTTTTAAAAACCCATTTCTTTGGGCCAACATGGAAAAGAAGGTGAGGAGGGAAAATAAGAACAGGGTCTCCTGGATGGTGGTAAATAGCATGGTGTTCTTTTTCAAATTTGTGACAGGAACTACTGCTTGAAAGGATTTCAGTTTGATGGTACCACCTGAGAAGTAATTTGAAAAATAGCAAACAGAAGTAAAGGTGTTAGATGAGTCTTTACTAGCCTTTGCCTACTGAGCTGGGTGGAGGGGTGTGGTTCCTTTCTCATTCCATTTGATGAGTTTCCTTTCTTTCTGTCATCTCCTTGCTTGCCAATAAGCCAGTAAAAGTATGTCTCCATCAAAATGGTCCATATGGGTGCACGGTGTGCAAATATACCTGAGCTGGTACTAATTCCTGACTTGGGGCTGGAATAGCTGTAGAAGGTGCAAGGTGGTTGAGATGATCCTTAGTTGGTTTTGTTTTGGGGTTTTTTTTGGAAAAAAACTGGTATGAATCAGTAATGTGAAATTTTATGAAGCTGATAGACTTATAAAAATAAGCAATCCAGTTGGTTAAATAAGCATAATTCATGTTTCCCTCCTGTTGTGTGTTTTGCAAATAGGCTTTTTTGAGAGCAGATTGATTATTAAGTGCCTGAGTTAGCATGTTATGATCAAGTGACATGAAACATTTGTACCTGATGTGCCTCAATGAAATGTTAAACCTGTGTATGCTGATCTAAGAATTAAAGAAGTGTAGAGGTAACAGTGCTTTATTTGATGACAAAAATAAAATTGTATTTGTGCTAGTCCTTGTAGTTAATGCTCATCCAGAGGTCATTTTGCCCTAGAGACCATATTGTGTATAATTTAAAGGTTTGTAGAAAAGTCATATTGAAAAGGATATCTGAAGGTCCAGTACAAACTCCTCAAAGGCACTGAAATCAGGATATAGCCATAATAATGTCCAAAGTTCAGTTTACACAATGGCACACAAATATTGTGGAGGCACATGAGAGACTGTGAGAAAAAGGTGTATTTAAAGTCAGGTTGTCTAACTCTGTTTAAATGTGATGATAGAGTGTGCTGCTGTATACACATATGTATATATTTTACTTTTTTTTTTAATGAGTTCACCTGATATTACCATGTACAGGTAATTTTATTTCTGGCAACCCCACATGTCTATGGGAATAGAAACATCCCTAGAGCCAAGAGCTGACTCTTCTATTGGATCAGGTGGCGAAGGGGAATCCACAACATCTGTGCAGGTCAGAAGGGTGGGAGGAAAATGCAAGCTGAAGGCTATTGTATCTGGAAAATATCTTTAAAAAATCCTCGATCTACTTCTTCTGTTCTGAAAAACCATTTGGGAGAAGAAATAGTGTTTTTAATCATAGAAACACATTTCTGTTGCAAGTTAGAAAAGATGCAGTAGGAATCAATTCAACACCAATGGGGAGATACCATGGTTGGCCAAATAGGTCCTCCCATTTCAAGTTCACATGAATTAAAGTCAGAAGTTTGAAAAAAAATGCTTAATGTCAAGAGAAGTTGGACAAAACAGATAGTCATGCACTTCATTAAACATAGCTTAGAAACAAGATGGAAGTGGGTGCTTTCAGATTTTTTGGTTGCTTAATAAATCTCTATTTTGTATTAAGGAATACATTGGCTTTAACATGAATATTGACTCTGTGGATTAATGAAAGCTAGTAATTTTTTGTGTTTCCACAACTCAGCATCATGCTGCTGTGTTTCCTGCCTGTTTTTATGCTAATCAGTGTTGACCCTAAGCATTCTTGGATTTATGGGTCAGAGATGACACTGAGATGTCTTGATACAAAAATAAAATGGAGAAAACCAAGAGTCCATGTCTTTTTCTGCACATAAGGCACAGGTGGATTCATTTTATTTTAGAAAGGCAGCCTTGGACTTCCTTGGACACCGTTAGGATATTAAGGATCAAACTTCTCTCTTTGCAGTACTAGTGTAAATATAGTGTATCCAGTGATCTTACTGGCTGTTTTGAAAGTATACAACTGCTGCTGCAGGAATAACTTGAATAACCTGGAAAGGACTGCAGGCCTAGCAGAAGATCAGGTGTGGACACAGACTAGAACTACAAATTTTAATTAAATAGAAACCCCCTATAATTTATAGTTTAAATTAAAAATCAAAATTTGGGAGGTCCTTTTAAAGAGAGAGCTTCTTTCACTAAAAACTCTATTTTTTAAGCAGTCCTTCAGGCACATTTCTAACCTCAAAGTACTCTAAGGTTTGACATGATTTAGCAGTTTATGGAATCATCACTCACCTTTAAAGGTTTAGGTACTCTTTCACATCGCACATGCCGTGGCATCTGTTTTGCAGAAAATAAGATTGTTCTCAACAGTGTCAAGTGGAGAGAAAGATGGAGTCATAGGGGATAGTGAGATGTAGAATCACTTGAAGCTGTATTTTAAGGCTTTATGACTGACAAAGCAGATGTGCTTTTTCTGCAGGGGCCATCTTTTTCTTCTGTGTCTTTACAGCACTTAGCACAAAGTGTTCAGTTGCACAATTTGGACTGATAGCAAGAATAACATATGCATGTTAGAAATCCTGTAGAGACAAGACTGCTGTTTCACTGTGAGTCAAGGTCAGCTGTGGGTGAAGAACATGGTGTCGACTTACTCGGCTAACTTGTGGGAAATGCAATTTAAACTGTGTCTCTCACCATGGATTTGAGAGTGAAACAATTATGGGGCAGTGTTTTAAAGGAAACAACATACTTACTCTTTGTGTTGTCCATATCAGTAATGCCATAGCCAAAACCGCTGGAGATTGGTTTGTATATAGTTACAAACTAGATATGTGTAGCTGTCTTGTTTACTGATGCCATCCAGCTGAACTTTCCATCATCAGTTGTGCTTTACAACAGTGTGTTCAAGAGAAGGTTCAGCCCCTTACCAGCTGTTGGTAAGGTAAAACACACTATTATAATTGTAGGTGTGGCACAATTCCCAATTTCCCATAAATGCAGGTATGTAGGTGATCCTGTGCAGGGGGTTGCTGAAGATAAGCTATTCTGGGACATCTTTTTGATGTACAGTGTTCTGTGTACTGAAGACTCAGTGTACTTTCATAATTCCAGACAATTTCAGCCATAATCATCTCTGATTTATGTAATGTATGGGTGTGGATCTCTGTGGCAAGCTGAAAATTCAACAGAAGTTTAATTAATTACAAAATTCCTGAATATATGATTTTTCTAAAAATATTTTTGAAACTAAAGTGTACCAATATGTCAGTCTCTGTAGTCGCAAGCTACAACTTGTTGCAGGTCGTTATTCATTCTTGGAATGAGTGACACTGTTTGTTTCTCATACCCTAGGAAAGACTGTGTAGTTACTCAGTTTTGTAGGTAAGTGGCAGGATAAAAAAGGTTTCATTTATTAAGCAGAAAGAAACCTTCTAGTAATGAGGTAATACAATCTTGTATATTTGATCTTTTTTGGGACAGAGAAGTGAGCTAGGTGACCTTTTTCCGGTGGCCCTGTTTCCTGTGACTGCAGAGCTGCGAAAGAAAATGTGAGAAATAAAAAAAAAAAAAAAAAAGAAAAAAGTGATGCAAAGAAATGATAATAAAGGATTTGGGCTGTTGAATGAGGCTGATCCTGCCTTTCTGTGAACTTGGAGCAGGTGGAGACTAGCTAGCTGCTGCAGATACTGGTAGTGATCTAGTCACAGCCCTGTGGAACTTTGTGGCAAGGAATTTATCAAGGTGCAAAGTGAAAAAAGTCTTATCTCTGATTAACTTAGGCTTTGACTTGGGTCAGTCTCTTAGGAAAGCAAACACTTGAAAACTAAGGAAGTTTTGTGGGAGAAAACTGCAAGTCACATTCTAATGAAAATATATGCAAATTTTTACACATCTGGCAGAATTAGGTGCATCACAGTAGCTGTGATAATCTAGGATTATCATAATAGAAATCTTAGAGAGAAGGATAACCATCTTCAATTACTTGATTACTCTAGCTAGTATATTTGGTAAATAGACAAATCCTTAAAAACCAAAGCTCTTCTTTGATTCAGAATTGAAACAGTCTCTTTCACAAGGAAGCAGCTGTGATCTGAAAGCCTGAAAATTTTAAGCATGGTGCAATGGCCTCCCGAGTCAACTGCCACATGGTATTAGAGTTACTTACAGTCATTGGGATCTATTGGTGGTTTAATATTTGTATTTTGGTAGTGCTTAGGGCATCAGCCAATTTAGGACTTGGGAGGAGGTTCCTCAAATATGGTAAGCAAAATCCTCTTTTCTAGTTTGCACTCAAGGGATGTAGGCTGAAACTGAGTCTTTGGGGATTCACCTTCAGGCAGGCCAGTTCTTTTAATTGCAGCAAAAGATGACATTTTTTTTTATATCCAATATTTGCAATGGGTATTTAGATATTCAAAAGTGAAAGGTTTCTCAGCACCTGTGTATGCTTGCATGAGTGGCATAGCTTGTTCCCTGCTGGCCTGTTTTGATTATTAATTGAGCCTCTGCTGTACATGTCCAAAGAGACTGGCAAACTGTTAAAAGACTGATCCTTAATTCTTTATACCAGTATAGAAGGCAAATAGTTTAAGGTCATGAGGAGAAGCAGAAGATAGGATGGTAGTTGACCCTTTTGAATATGTGAAAGAAAGAAGGATTTCTGCAACAGGCAGAAAGAATTTAGACCAAGTGAAGTAATTGTTACCTGAGATAATGGATCCTGTGTCCAAACTCTTGATAGCAGATCAATGTGCCTGTTTACATGGGTAATTTAGCATAGCCTGTTGGTGACTAGAACTTTCTTGCACAGGGTTGTTAAGCTCACTGTAAGTAATTCTGTGTAAAAATTGGGCCAAAACAGTTGCCTCAGACAATCAAATCATACATATGTCATCTGCATATGTAAATGCTGCATACGTTTTTGCCCCAGTTGTGCAATTTTTTTGCATTTTGAGAATTTCAGGAGGCTGATTGTGATTTTAAGACTGCAGCTGTTGCTGGGTAGCAGTGCAGGAAAAGGAAATCCATGCATTTTTATTCCAGAATAACAGGTATTTGCATGTTCCTATATACGTATTTCAGACAATTTCATTAGAGAAGAGAAATGTATGTATCTTACTGGTTGGTACAAATTCCCTCCAGTGACTGGTTCCCTTACTCAGACATGCAAACTGTGCCACGCAGAAAGCTCACCTCTGCTTCTGGTGCTCTTCAACTGCTTCTGGCTTCAGAAATGTGGCAGGCATGACCTGGACAGATGCTCTAGGTAAAACTCTGAAAGTCACAGGCAGTTTTGCTATTGACTTTAATTCTACCAGGATTTCATCACCAGAGTCCAGCATCTTTTGAACATTTTACTGATCAATTGATGATGATTACTTTGAAAAGAACATGCTCATGAGTTCACATTAGAAGTACTGGGCAAGTTCAGCTTCTGCATTGGTATCAGATCCAAAGAGTATTGAACACAGTGGGACGACTCCCATTGCCATCTATAAATTTTGGTAAGTAAAATATAGAGGGGTTCCAAAATTTGTAGGAGATAGAATGATGTTTATTTAATGGACCTAGAATGCTTACAGAAATAAAATAATTTTTCAATGCTTTAATAATGCTCTGAGATACAGAAGAAAATACTTAATACAGAAGACAAATGTACAGAGCTTGTTAAACATTTTTCCTTGCATATGCTCTATTTCTTTCACATACTGTCTTCCATATCCTCCCTTGCTGATATTCTCCTCTTCCTTTCTTTTTCTGATGGTATTAAATTTCTCCATTTTACAAGGTGGCCTAAAGATACCTGTAATTCCATTTTTGGTTCTTTGTGCCTCATCCTCTGGCCACTGGCTATTGGGAAGTCTTATGAGACCTATACATCAGATCTTTCTCATAGATCTGTTGGAAATAGGTTACTATTTTCCATGTATCTATTCTCTTTTCTCAGAACTACCATTTGCAAAAATCAGTTGTGTTTCTGTTATGCAATGATGCCTGTTGGAAACCAGAAAAGATCTGAAGAAAAGACCACGTGAAGTTATTAAAAAATAGGTCTTCTTTTTGCCCTGTAGAATGCATGTCTGTTACTGAAAAAAGATTGCAGGGCAAAATCTGGCCCTTCAGACTTGTGTGGTTGACTTCCCATCAGCACTTTCTGCAGTGTGGGAGACAAACCAATCATCAGAATCAGCAGTGTGTTGTCCTGGGACCTCTTGGGGGTTGGAGAATATTCCAGAACAGCAGTCAGGTTGTACTGCAGCTGAAAGTGATGATCACTGTGTCCCAGCCCACGCAAGGAGCATTTTGGCATCTGCTTCTGATGAAGCCATTCACCTTCTCCCCTGCTATGAGCAGAGGTGTTGCTGTGACAGATGCCTGAGGTCAAGGGGCACAGAAAATGTGAGAGAAAGGGCTCCAGAAGAGAAACCGGCTTTAAGCAGTGAATTACTTCTTTGGCTACCATTAAAAAAAAAAAAAAAAAAATCAAAACCAGGAAGCCCAGTGTTTTAGTACAACAGTAAGGATAACTGTAATTGGAACAAATGTCTGCACTTTTGTAATTAATTAATCATTAATTGCAGTGAACATTTTATAGGTCACAAATTGTTTAAAGGTAAATGCTTCCATTATGTGAAGCAGGTATATCCAAGTCATATATCCTATCAGTTTGCTGTATTGATTTTCACCATTAGTCAGTATTTTGAGAGGAAATGCACATTAGTAGATGTGTCTTGGAAATGATTAGTGTTGGCTAGAACTAAGTATAGTGCAGGTGGGAGTGTGCAATCTCTCAACCAGTACTGTAGTGCTGGCAAGGCAGTTCCCCTAATATGCCACTGTTGAATAGCAGCTATAATTTTGCTGCAAGATGAGTAGGGCTTCTGTGACAGAGATAAAGCCAAGGACTGTAAGTAATCTCTTTAAATTCAGCTATGCCTTTTACCCTAAACTGGGCAGGGACCAAATGCTTAGAGGTGAAGTACCAATCCATTAAAACACTGCACCATGTAGATCTCAAAGCCTGCAAGAACGTGTTCTTGCACCGCAGTATAAAGTCTGCTGTCCTCAGACATGCTGAACTGAAGCTTGATTTTAAAAAAAGTACTAAGAGTGAGGTAACAGTCTGCTCTGGTAGCAAAGGGCAGCTCTAAGTGCAAAGCAATTTTGTATCTGATAACTGTGCTAGTGTTAGGACTACTTTGGGAAGTCTGTAGTCCAAAACTTCACACAGACCTTTATTCTCAGAGAAATCTTCGCTTGAGTCTCAGGTAGAGTGACAAGAACATAGTCCACAAGAGCCTTCTTTGAATCAAGCTTTCTAGTATGTATCTGGGGATTCCTGTTCTTGTGTATTTTGCACCAAGGGCCCAGTAAGGCCTATTAGTCTTGGAAGGAGGCCACAATAGGCTCAATTAATAATTTATTCTGTATAATCCTGCATTGGGTAGAATTTGGCAGTCCTGTAGTGAGAGGCTGCTAGCCTCAGTTGTCTTGCAAAGTCTCTTCCTGTCTCATTGGTTCCCTTCTTTCATTGCGTATAAAAGCTGTGTTTTTGTACTGTCTGATGGTGATAGAATCTCTTTAATTATCTCCAAGACTGTCACTCAGCCAAAGGGATTAATTCTTCATTCTTGTGGGATGGTAAAATCTATGCCTTGTTCATTGTTATCCCCCAGCAGTACCCATCTGATAACAGTAACTCAGAAAACAAGTTTCCCCATTTTCAAAAGATATGCCGTCTCTGAACTTCGTTTCTGGGTGTGCTCAGTTCAAAGGGTGGATCTTCAGCTGCATTCTGTACACATGAAATAGAAATTACCCACAAGTCTTCAACCATTTCCTGTAGTTTAGAGATCTTAAATCAAGAAGAGGACTGTGATGTCCTAAGTCACAGTACACTACACTCTGTAGTACACAACATAGATCCTCAATATTTCATACTTTGAGCCTAGCAAGTTCCAGCTAAGTTTCAGCTGGCTCTTCTGAGTTGTCATGTTCTACCAAAGGTGCAAATACTATGAAGTGGATATTTGATGGATATCAAATGCCTGTCCACTGGATAAATGGTTACGTTGAATTTAATAACTCAGAATTCAGAGAATCAGAGAATCAGTTAGTTTGGAAAAGACCTTTGAGATCATTGAGTCCAGCCTGTGACTTAGCACTACCTTGTCAACTAGACCCTGGCATAAAGTGCCATGTCAAGTCTTTCCTTAAACAAGTCCAGGTTTGGTGACTCCACCACCTCCCTGGGCAGCCCATTCCAATGTCTAATCACCCTTTCTGTGAAGAATTTCTCTCTATTGTCCAACCTAAATGTACCTTTTCGCAGCTTGAGGCGATTTCCTCTTGTCCTGTTGCATGTTGCTGGGTTCCAATCTCCTTTCAGGCAGTTGCAAAGAGCCATAAGGTCACCCCTGAGCTTCCTCTTCTCCAGGCTAAGTAACCCCAGCTCTGTCAGCCACTCATAGGATTTGTGCTCCAGACCCTCCAGCAGCTCCATTTCCCTTTTCTGGACTTGCTCCAGCACCTCTATATTCTGAGTTATGGGGGTCAGAACTGGACACAGTACTTGAGGTGTGGCCTCACCAGTGTTGTGTATGGGGAGACAATCCCTGCCCTGGTCCTGCTGCCACTATTGCTGATTTGGGCCAGGATGCCATTGGCCTTGGCCACCTGGGCACGCACTGGCTCATGTTCAGCTGTGGTCAACGAGCACCCCGAGGTCCTTTTGTGCTGGGCCGCCTTCAGTTTATGTTGTGCTTATTCTTTCACATGACCTCTTCATACTTCTTGGAGCAATATAAATACAGAAGTCTAGATTTGTGGTGCACTAGTTGCTTTGAGTGCTGTAGTGAATTTTGCTAGTTTCTGTGGCCTCTTGTCAACTGTCTGGTGATGTTCTGCAGACTGAATTGGGGCTGTTTACTTTTCTCAGCTACCCATCTGAATGCATCAAACTTCGTCTTTCTTGGAAGAATTGGAACATTTGGTAGTAGTAGGAGATGCCAATTAGTACTAGTTAAATTAATAAGGTCTTTCAAGGTCTTTTTTTTTCCTATTCTTTTTAAGTGATAAAGATGAGTATGAATGCTGATGCAATGCTAATGTATGTGAGCAGGTGAGTGATACAACCATTTAGCTTGCAATGCAGTTCATGAGCAGGAGACATTGCAGAACTCCAGAAAGCAGTGATTGGGAAACTACAGGCCACTTATTTTTCCTGTTCCTTTCTCCTCCATTGGGTAAATCTGAACCTGGTCCTCATAATTCTAACATCAAAATAACTTTGCATTGGAGAAAAAATGCTGTTTCTTCTCTTCCATATTACTCAGTGTTTTCAGAGAAGTATCCCAACAGATCAACTGCCAATGAAGGATTCTTTCTATAAGAGGCACACATCATTCATATTTGTTTTCTTAATTTCTTCAGCAACTATGAGGTTATTCTGGGTACTTAAACTACTTCACTGAGGACTCATCTGTTTCAACAGGGAAATAATTGTCTTAATTTATAATTGTCATAAAATAAAATGCCACATTCATGCAATTAAACTGTGTCAAGTTAACTTCTTATTCCAAAACATGTGACTATGTAGATTTTAAACCTGTAATTTTTCAAGATGTTGTAATAGTTAATAATCAAAAATTTTTTCAAGCATCTTCTGTGATCTTTGATATCTGCATTGAAATTGGAGGATTTTAGATATAGTGGTGATAAAATTATCAATTGATATCTATCTATAGACTAAAGAAAAATACATTATGTTTTCGTGGTGATTTAATTTGGATTGTCCAGACAATTTCTGGACGTGACAAAATTCTCAAGAGTACTTCTAACATATTAGCAGACACTTTATATTAGATATCCTGTAGCCAAAATGGTGCACCTCAGTCTTAGATCTTGTTTAAGATAGACTGATATGAAACTAGCAAGTTTCTAAGTATTTCTGGTCTGGATCTGGTTACACTTCTTTATTGTGTATATATATATATGTGTGTGTGTGTGTGTGTGTGTAAATATACTAATATACTAATATACCCATACTTAAACGATTGAAAGGAAGAGAAGGCAAGGGATTCATGTTTTATCTGCTATAATTTAGTGTTTGTTCCAGCTTCTTGCATGGCTATAAAAAAAAGCCATGGTTATAGGTAGCCCATTTTCTTGATAAAACATTCAAAGCAGAGGATGTGTTACTACTATTTAAAAAACATAATCAGCTGGTCATATAATAACCATAGAGCAAAATGCACTTGAAATTAGTCAAATGCATTTATGCGAACAGCTGAAGGAAGTCTTTAGGTAGTCATTCCAGAGTATGTTCTCTGGGTTATGTATATACACACATATATACTGTGACTTACATGAAAGAGAATAATGGTCTAGTGTGTAGAATGGGGAGCCTGAATGTTTTTGTTCATGTTCTTGGATCAGACCTGGTTATCAACATTATCTCCCACATACTCAGTTACTGGAGCTCTGCAATACCATGCCTCATGACTTGGTGCAATTAGCCAGCCCTTTGTATGGACAGCTCTCTCAGGCACATGGAGTGATTCTTGGGATTTTCTGGTGCTTGGATTTTAATAATCCTTGTTGGCCACCTTCCAACTCAGGATATTCTATGATTTTGAGCTGTGTTTTTTTGTAATTCATTAATACAAGTGTTTTCTGAAATATACCTCAGATATCCATGGTTGGGCACAGTTAAATGCAAGATGCTGAACAGGACAGCGCATTGTTTTATAGCAAAACACAACTTTTTCTTTCTGAGAGGCCAGGCCATTGTGTCTTGCTCACAATCTCAAGATCAAACTCACTGCCAAGTAAGTGATCAGTGAGGAATTTTCCCAGTGTCATTCAGAGAGTCTTGTGTGGTAGAGACTTGGAGTATGAGGATTGTTGCACTTGCTGAATCATCCTGGTGTGTTCTAGCCGATCATTTTCTTGCCATTTCTGAAGGCATTTCTTATTTGTGGCAAAGTTATAACCCTTGCATTTTCCTTTGACACAAAACAGATCAAAGTGTAGATCAAAGCTATCTGATACCATTGAGGCCACAGTGATAAACCTGAGCTTAGACTACATGATACAATAGTTTAGGGTTATAATGTTATTGAAACCTTTTGGCAGTTTGGCTGCTAATAGTGAAAATCTCTTTCTTGACCCACTATTTTTGTTTTGGTTTATTTGGAGTACTGGAAATACCAGTAATTAGCTTTATTTCACAAAAACATTGAACTTCACATTCATGCATACACGTGCAATCAATAAAGGCAGAAATGCCCCTGTAAATAGTGAAGTTGCTTCTGATTTGAAAATTGTCAGAAAATTTGTTACTTATATTTCACAGTATTGTTATAAATAGGATTGTCATAAAAAGAAGAGTTTACGTTGAACTTACCGAAGATTATCAGTATTGATAGAAAACAAGAATTGGCTGAGTGTAAACATTTACATACATTTCTGACTCTGGCAGCAGGCCACTGGAGCCATCGCCTCGTGCTAGGAGTCCACAGTGATGAGCCAAGTTCTAAGGGAACTGCGAGGAAGAAATATTCGTGGTGTGTTTGTTGAGTGCACCGAGGGAAAAGTATCTGACCTTTTGATATGGATGACAGGGCAGACAGTGGCCTCTAGAGGAAGCTTTAAGGTACAGACTCACTGGTCCTGAGACCAGAGTCCAGAGACTCCTGTGCTATTTCATACCTTCTTACAAGTGATCTGGTTAGATTTGTCAGAGCAGCTGAGATTGATGAGAATGTTTAGAGACTGGCAGACAGACAGGAGAGGACACGACTGCATGGGAGCAGTGGTTGTTTGGGAAGAGCAGTGATCCTGTACTACTTGGTAGCCTGCAAAGAGAACAGTAACTAATCATTAGACTTAGGGGTTGGCGTGGTCCAAAGCGGCAACGAACTAACCCACATTATGTCAAATAACAAATATGCCACTAAATTACGTTAATGTTCAAGACATGCACTCAAAGTTTAACTTGATAGCTGATGTCTTCACAAGCATCCACATGTGTAGCATGTCTGCTGTGTATGGAAATTGGATTTGTCAAGTTAGTAAAAGAAGAAAAAAATCTTTACGTATTGTTTAAAAGATAAATTCCCTTGTGTTTAATGTGGCTTGCTTTGTTAATTGGGGATGAAGTCTTTAAAATGTGTTTATTACTGCTTTTCTGTTTACCTTTATTTGACATTTCAAACATTTAAAGATGTAGGTACCAAAGAAAAAAGTCTAATGTCATGGCATAGCATTTTTGCATGTCCTTAATCTGCAAAATATTAATAGTCCCATTGAACAGAGAGAGGATGTTAATGATCTTCAAGCTGAATATTTTGGTCTTTGAAAGATTTAAGACTCACTGTCCTTACCTTAATAGTTTTAGACTGGCTGTCCAATAAATTCCATCATGTGCTTCAAGTAAGAAATCTGAAAAAAAGTGAAAGAAATATTTTGTTAGGATTTTTTTTGTAGTCACGGTAATTTTATGGGCTATTTGTAATACAGCTATAATGAAATTTTCAAGCAGAAGTGTAATTTTCAAGCTGTTGGTACCCATTTAATGCAAAAATTTATCCCTCTCTTAAAATGAGTACCTAAGATTTAGTATGTGATTTCTTTTCTCCTCCATCTCTGTGCTGTTAATCCAGGGCAATGCTATTTGCTTCTGTTTCTCCAAGGGATGTTTGATGCATTCTGAGGTGATAGAGAGGGCTTGTTTATGAGTTACACATGCACAACATTACTTTAACAATAAAGCTGACTGGCTACGAAAAAAAAGAGCAAGATTGGAACTGATGCAGCTAAATTGCATGCAAATATTACTTCAAACTGAAAACATTTACTATTTGTATGTTGAGAATTAGTGAGGCCCTGTATTCTGGCTCTAGTGTTTGCAGCAATTTCAGTCCCAGAGGGGTGAACAGTCTGCATGATCTGTCTCTGCTGACTTCTTGTCCCCTGCTGCTTTCCTTGTTTTAACAGTGTCTGACCTTCCTGCACTATTGTCATTTCCCCCTTTTCAAAATGTAAGTATACCAGAACCTTATCAATAGTAGGAAGAATTAGAGAGAAGGCTGTCTAGTTATATCTAACATGGATGCTGCAATAAATCCTTACGAAGTTTAAACAGTACAGCATTGCTTACTCCATGGGACATATGTCTCCAGCTGGGATTAATGTCCTAATTTTGCAACATAACTAGACTTCTCTTACCAAAATCTAAAAGAGTGCCAGAGTGTCAATTTCCTACACGTTCCCCCTCTCACCTTTAATTTACCCTGTAAGCATGCACATCCCTGCACATATGCCTTCTCACATGTGATCTATTTGTATTCAGTGTAATCCCATTACTACGGTTCCCATGCATCTGGCAGTCTTTAATGTATTTATGTTCATGACACTCTTTCCAGACAGACATGTATTTTTATCCTATATTGCAGAGAGGAACCTATGTGCTGTTTTCCAAAGTTGTACAGGAAGACTGTGATGGAGTTGGCATAGGTATTGGACATGGCACTTGGCTTATCCTTCTTCCTTTTAGCAGCAATATTGTAATCTGGCAGAAGGTTTGAGTACCTTTTGTTGCTTTGTTAGGAATTGTGAATCCCTGTATCTGTTTGCAGCAGCCATTTTACTGGCACTTATGACAATGTCACACACTCAATGAGAAAATTTCTGCGAGCTTTTGTAAGTGTTTAACAGTTTTGTGATTTCATTCCAACTGATCTGAAAGAAAAAAGTACAACTAAAATAAGTGTCAGTGGAAGAATGAGTTTTTCAGGTGGAGATACGACTGTGCCTTTGAGAAAACATGTCATGATAAAGGATTCGATGACATTGGGTAAACCAGGCAAGAGGGTAGGAGTGCAAGGGAGATTTAAACAAGATAAGTAAGATAATGAGGACAGCTGGGATATCTATGCATAGCAAACAATTTGCTTGGCAAATTTGTTCTTATTCCTTCTTCGTGAGTTGTGTATGAACAGATTTTTCTCGATTTTTTAGTTATTCAAAACTGTTTGACAAATGTATCTTTTGAACAGATTTAACATACGCATTGCTGGTGGACTTTCTTTGTACCATGTTCCCACTACTGTTGTCAGATGGCTGGTGGCCATAGCCACATAGTGTTGGTTCTGTTCCTTCACTAGTCAGGGTACTGAGCTGCTGTTGTGTGACCTGGGTGACCACTCTCAGCTGCTTATTCCTTGCAGTGTACATTTCAAGAACAATCCATGGATAAAATTATTTTTAAGAATCTCTCTGATAAGATTTAGGAATACTGAACACTGTCGGTAAGGTCAAGGTCAGTTTACATGGCAGAAAAAAAAGAGCTATTTTTCCACACAGAGTATATTTGCAGTGAATAACTTAGCTAACTGTAGACACTGTAAATCCACTTTGGCAGATGGTTAAGTCTATGTTGTGACCCTCTTTTCTGCCCCAGGGATTGTTTTCTGAGTATGGCCTCATCTGGGTTGGCATTTTAATCTGAAAATATTTGTTAGGATGTTACAAAGCTGTCTAGATGAAGTTAAAAAATTTCTGTGAATAAGAAATTAAATTATTACTGGAAAATTAACATACACCTCACTTGTTTTAATTTTTCATATGTCTCCCAACCTGCTTAACAATTAGTATTATAGTAGTAAGCAATATTTATGTAGAGAACCTTATAGGTTTTATGGGGAACTTATAGGTTTTATGGAGAACCTAGTTTTATGTGATTGTCTGTCACAGCAAACATTGTTTCTGTTATTTAAGAAATGCAAATAATGTGGCAGAAGCTCTACTGAACTACCGCAAGCTTTGGCGATTCTAGCGTGTCTTTTTTTTTTTGCTAACAGAATATATTTTGTAAAGAAGGACGGCATACAATGTTTAATCTTTTTTGCCCTTAGCTCACAGATGCTACTGTAGGAGTATTGCAGAGGCTGACGTAGTTTTTAGCAGTTATGTTGGTGTAACTTTGTATAAAAGACACAGTGAGGAAGATCTGTTAGGCAACAAATAAAGAGAAAAATCAAATACTGTGTAGACTTCAACAGCTTTTATGTTACCAAGGTCTTTGGTATCCAGAAAGGAACAATTCATTTAAGACCATAATGTTACTCAGCTAGCTTTTATTGTAATGGTGGCAGAGACTCTATGAAGTCTCACCAGCTGTGTCAAGTGTCAAGTGGTGCAATCTCTCCTGGGAGGCAGGTCTTTCTTTCCAAAGTGAGGGCAAGGCTGCATAATGCAGCCACTATCAAGTATCTCTCTTTGGCCTGTAAAGGACAATCAACATCTTCAGCAATGTTTATTGTGTGTAGGTGGCAAGGTGTTGGTGGGAGGCTGCAGGGGTGGCCTCTGTGGAAGGTGTTCAGGGTCGGCTGTGCCAGTTTCAGGTGGCTCCACGATGTACCCACTGCAGGACACAACGAAGCCCATCAGCCAAGATAGTGGCATCTCTGTGATAACATAAGAAAGGGCAAAAGCACTGCATAGGCAGAGAGGAATGAGGGGAAAAAAGTGTGAGAAACCTTGCAAACACCTAGGGCAGAGAAAGGAGAGGAGGAAGAGGAAGTACTTATAAGCACCAGGGTTTAAGATATTCCTCTGCAGCCCATGGAGGAGATGATGGTGGAGCAGGTATTCTCCTTCAGCCAATGGAGAGGACCATGGTGGAGCAGATATCCATACTGTAGCCTGTGGATGATCCCATGCCAGAGCTGGTGGATACTTCCAGAAAGATCTGTGGTCTGTGGAGATCACATGGAGGAGAAAGTTTGTCATGAAGTCCTGCAGTCTGTGGAAGGACCCACACTAGAAGAGGGGAGAGGCAGAAGGAAGAGTGGCAGAGAGGAGCTGTTATAGACTGATCCCACCCCTGCTTCCTGATGCCCTTGGGGCAGGGAAGACAGGAGATAGAGTAGGAAGTGAAGAAGTGAAGTTGAGCTTGAAAAGAATGTGCAGGTGAAAGGAAGACATTTTAGTTTTTGTCTTTGTTTGTCACCTTTCAAATCTACCTTTAATTCCCAATAAATGACATTTATTTTCCCCATATTAAGTCTGTTTTGCCCTTAATGGCAATTGTTAAGTGATCTCAATGTTCTTGTCTTGACCCACGAGCCTTTCCATGTTGTTTCTCCATTGTTTTGAGGAGGGGGAGTGCAAGAGCCATTGGGTGATTGTTATCAACCTACAATCATATTAAGAAAGGTTGCAGTTTTGCATTTATGAAAGTAATGTATCAGAAAGAGAGGAACAGTTATTTGTGCTGAAGAGCAGTGTTAACAGTACATAAACATTAACAAACTAAAAGAACTGGCATTGTGGGATGGTTACAATGTTGCTGCAGACATTTGTAAATACAGGTTGAGTTTTCAGAGTTTGCATTCTGAAATGTCCTGGGATAAGTTCTGTGCTTTAATTTACATGATAATGTTGCCCTTTGGGTTGAGAGAATGAGAGGAAGAAACAGGCTTTACTACAGAAACTGTGTAACAGCAGAAGTAAAGGAAATATAACTCATAAAACATGATTAAACTTGCAAATTAATTGTTTGTGGGTTAGTTTTGTCCCTGTTCAATTTGACATTATTGAAGTCTAGTTCTTAGAGGTTCAATGAGGTTATGAACTAACAAGTTTGGGTAACTGAAGTTAGAGATGCAACCTGCTTCATCGTGTAGATCTGTTTACAGATCAACTGTTGAAATAAACATTCACAAACATCTTAGACTTTTCTGAGGTTGGTTTGATAGATAGATAGACAGATGGGCATTGCCTGGAGAGGTTGTGGAGCTTGTGGATGCCCCATTCCTGGAAGTGTTCAAGGCCAGGTTGGATGGAGCCCTAAGGAACCTGATCTAGTGAGTGGCATCCTTGCCCATGGCAGGGGAGTTGGAACTAGATGATCTTTAAGGTCCCTCCCAATCATTCTGTGACAGTCGCATAGGCACATATGTATATAAAAATACTTCAAAAAGTTTTATTTCTTTGTATTTGTTTTTTGAAAAAGAAGCATGAAATCTGAACACATGCCTACATACACAGAGACTACTTTCTCTTTGGTTAATCTTTCCCAGCTACCTGAGAAAAAAAGTTTGCCTTGGGCAGTTTCTTGCATAATTTTGCTGACCATGAGGCTGAACTGTTTTATTCGCATGGAAAACTTCTATTTCATTCCATGACAATAAGAGTAATATCATGCTACAGGTACTGCTTAAAGAATATATGTGATTGGCACCAGTTTATATGTTTTCTGTAGCTTTTTTTTTTTTAAGTGCATTTTATGAAGCTATGCATTTCATAGACAATCTTTTAAATCTTCCATTTTTTAAAAAACAAAGGCAGATACCTTGGTTAAAAAAATCATACTTCATAAGCTGAAGTCAAACTTTTTCTATGTGAGGATAACACTAGGAGTTATTGTTTGGCAGTTATTTCATGTATTCTGTGAAAAGAATGGATGATGTTAGTGCAGTGTCTTAGTGAAGGGTTCCAAATCACAAATCCACTACCTTGATTAGTGCTAATTGGCATCCTTGTTGGAGGTATCAGTATAAAGGCCAAGGACTGAATAAGCATGAAGAATGAATTAGCCTCTTGCTCCTGGGGCAGTGTCATCCAGAACACACATGAGGCACCCATGCTCAACAGAACGTGGACTAATTGTTGAGTTGACAGTGCTGCCAGTCTTTTACTTTTTGGGGGAAGTACAGTTATTTATGAAAAAAATTATTAGGTTATAAAAAATAACTGAAAACCTACTGAATATTAGATTAACAGAATAATATTTTAATTTTTAAAATATATTAGAAAATAGCCTGAGGATCTAGTAGTCAAGAAAGAACAGGAGAATGGAATAAAATTGTAGGATTAATCTGAGGGAGTAAAACATGTAACATAAATATATATATATATATATTTATATATATCAGGTTGTGTTGTGTCACCAGTGTATGATAAAATATAGCAATGGATACGCCCAATATGATAAATACTGAGAGGATAACATAAATTAACCAGCAATATATATGGAAATGTCATTGCTGTGATTCCTCATACTGCACCTATCTATCCTCTAGGAGGTCTGTGAGACCTGCCTGTGTTTATTGTATTTCAGTGTTTTTGAGCCCTAAAATGTCAACAATTTGGATTTAGTCTTTCAGTGATGTTCTGTTCAATGGCCATACTTACTGGGTTTGAGTGGTCTTCACTGCTGTTTTAGAACATCCTTGTAAAATCAGCTAACTGCATACATTGCAAAGTGGGAGAAAATACATTTGTTCTAACAGTTGCCTTTGAAGCATGTCCAGTTGTGCAGCTTTGTGGGCACCTTTCCTGTGCATTTGATGGACTGCATAACAACCCCCCTCATAAGCTCTGTGCTGGCTTCCATTTCTGTAGTTGACTTATTCTCATTAGAAATGTTTATTTCTTGTGTTTGATTAATAGACCTCCTTCCAGAGTACTGACTGTGTGAGTGGTATCAGTAAAATGCTCGTACAAATCAGAGGGAAAGTCTGCCTAGATCCTTGAAACTTGGATCTCTCTCTCAGTTTCCCATTCATTCTTTTTTCACCCAAGAAAAGTCAGAAAGGATAAAAGGGTTTTGTGGTGTGACTTAGAAGTTAATCAACTAAACTAGCAAAGCCATTCTAAATTAACAGCACTGTCTCACTCGAAGTGCCCTGCCTTTTGGTATCTCACATTGTATATTAGAGAAACTGCTAACTTGAGTGAATCAGTTCTCAGGTAACAGAACAGCTGTCAGACATTGTCTCAGAGCACTTGGTCTCTCACGTTTGAAACTCTGTACCGTAGGCCTCCTTACTGACATGCTGAACTGGAAGAAGAAAAAAAATGGTTGCTCTGGTTCTGACATCCCTCGCTGGAACCTGCAAGGACCCAGTCTTGCACAGCAGCTGGTGCTTGTCAGTGCATTTGCTTTGCTGAATACACTGCAATATAGATAGGCACATCAGCAGGGGGAAGAGCTATTTAAACTAAAGGCTAGTACTAGCACAAGAGTTAATTGGGAGTGATAAGAGGATTTCAGACTAGGAGATTTGTAGGTCTCTGGACCAGCTTCCCAGGAGTTTCATGGGATACTTGTGGGTTAATTTGTATCTATAACCTGTCTTCACAATAGGAAGGGCCTCTGATCTATATCTATCCTTAAAAGTAGCCAAATAATAGGAATGCTGTCTCCCTTGGCTAGGTTTCTGCATTGAGCTATAAGACAATATATATCTTCTGGTTACTTCTATCTGATTAAAAGCTTCATTATTAATTCAGCTGCCTACTTGCACGCTGTCTAGGTTTTCAGACTGCTGTGGCAAGACTACTGTCTTGTTCCAGGAGACAAGACTGTATCACCGCATCCTGTGTCACCTTCATTGGTTAATTCACCTGATCTCTCCCAAATCCAGCTCTGCATCTGTTCCTTCCCAGACTGCCTCTGCTTGTGTTTTCTGTTCTCTGACCTTCTCCCTCCATTTTTTTTTCCTGACAAGTTACTTGAGTTGTTTTTACTCTGGGGTATTGTCCCTCTCCTTTTCTAATGACAGATAGGGACAGGTCACAGATGCTGTCTTTTTTACACCTAGATATTTCCCCTGCTCCTGTTACACATCTAATCTCTATGCTAAACCTTCCCATTTATCACTTCAGCATATGATGAACTTTAAAAGTTGTTAATTTAACTTCATCACTGGAGCCATCTGATCTCTCAAGTGAGTGCTCTATTGCTTTTCTTTTCAGCTTTTTTTTTCTCCTCATTCTTGCTACTATATTTTCAAAAATCTCTTACTTTTTTTTTTTTTTTTTTGCCTTATAGCATTATTAAATGTGTTTATGTCTAAAGGATTTCCCTTTTTTACCTTGTTGGAAGGAGCCTGCCTAAGGTGCCTGTGCACAAGAATTATGTACTATAAGAATTATGTTAAAGAGCTGTTATGTTTTATACTTTATCATTCTTCTGTGTGGAGATGAGAGATACAGAAGTTGGTATATGCAGACATATATCTACACTTGATTAAATGAATTTCGAGGAAGACTAATCTCATTCGTATTTGGACCCACATAAATACTGATCACAGTTAAAGAAAAAAGTCTAAAAATGGGAATTGCATAAGCAGCCTAATTTTCATTCTTCAAATGAGGAAGTAGTCTGATTAGGGACTTGGTTACAGGAAGAAATAAAAGCTGTTTCTTGTCTATATCAGGGGATTTGGAAATAGTGCAAAGATTATGTAGTAGTTAAGCAGTAAAGAAGATGTAGTTTGGAGGCTCTGAAAAAGTGCACAAATGCAGTTGCTGTCAGCATCTCTTCATAAGTCCTGATGGAGTGCTTTACTTGACACTTACATTGAGTCAGTTCCTGAGTGAGCAGCCTTAGGCCCATTACAGAGCTGTGCACTGTGTAACCACACTGGCTTCACCTCAGTTGTTCTTGATTTCTGCTATTGCTTAGAACAAACAAGAAACCTCTTGTTACACAGATGTGCACAGAGGAATGGCAAGGAATATATTTGAAATGCGCATATAAAAAGATTTTTCACATATTACTTAAATATGTGTTTGGTATCAGAGTGATACCACTATGAGTTGTCTCCTCACTCAGTTCCTTATGAATTGCAGATCAAGCAGGTGCTGTCCTGAAAGGCAAACCAAAAGTCTGTACACTCTCAGGCCTGTATGCAGAGATTTCTGTTAGCCATTTCCTATTTGCCCTACCAGAAGACAATTGCTCCCTGAAGGACACTGTAGCAACATCTGGCCTGTTTAATTTAATGGCTTTTGTTCACATCTGCAATGGTCTATTCTGAAGTGACCATAAATGTAGTAATGAGGAAGAAAGGCCTGTGGCATAGACAGCACCCAGGTGGCCGTGTTCTGTTATCCCAATGCCTACATTCAGATCACATAACATTGTTTTGAAAACAATATTGGAGTTCTTAATATACCATGCACAATTATTTTTGTGGGTTATTTATTTTGCAGTGTATATAGCTCCTTATAAAAGCCAAATGTCATTCATGTAAAATGGTGACTGGTGACTGGTCATCAGTCACCTTTCAAAGTTGCTTGGGTCAGCAATCCTGCTGACTTCTGAACTGAAAAAGAAATATGATAAGGACAGAATGGTAGAGTGCTGGTCCTCAGATAAAAACAGAGTAATCGATTAATACCTAAATGAGAAATAGAGATAGGATGATGAAAAACAAGTTTAGGAAAGGAATTATTTACCAGAGAGTAATTAAAGCAGGGGAAAAAAAAAAAGACCTGGTGTGTTGCAGTAATTAACATCTTTTACTGTCCATTGTTTCATCTAACAAATTCCTTCTGTGTCTCCTATTAGGCCTTTATTTTCTATAACACCTGGCTTTTTGGCATCTGCATTGGAAAGAAAAGTAGTAGTTTTCCATTTAATGCAATATACAAAAAAAGACTTTCTTGACTTAAAAGCTCATTTGTTTGCTTGGGCACTGTTAGGTCTGCTGGTGCATACCACTGAAGTCAACCTGGAGAATAAGAAATTGTGTTACATTTCTAACTTCTTTCAATCAAATGAAAGAGAAGTTAGCTTGGCTAAAACTGATATAAGATGCATTACAGTTACAGGACTGAAAGCAATAACAATTTTTTTCTTGGAAATTAATTTCCTAAATGGACCCGTAAAGTTACATAAACAAGTCTCTACTAAAATACATTCAGAAAGATTCCTTTATCACACTGCAATATATTTAACCCAGGAAAAATACTGTGTGTGCTAAACAAAAATAAAATACAAAATGAATGCAAAATGTTGGTTTGAAAGATTTGTTATGGTATTTAAATGTGTGAAATTAATTAGAATCAGAATGTTGCTTATATGTAGAAAAGCATTTGATAACTGAGTGCAACTCAGTCTGTCTTTAATCTTCAAGGATTTAGGTTCATAACTCCTGTGTACATCTTTAAAAAGATGCTCTGTGTGTCACTCTGCAATTTTAGTTTGGAGAGCTGCTCCCTTTGCTTCAGTGGAATCTCTCTGAAGAACAGCACCTTTTATCTGGAACAACAGAGTCTGCAAACTGGCTGTGAGACAGAGGCTGGAAATCACACCATAGTGTGAGCAGGGTTCATGTGTTAATATGCTGATCCACTGTGTCAGACACCAGCTTAGAACTGAACCCTGCCAAAAAGCGCAGGTGAAATATGCTTGGTGAGCTGAGTGCTGCCCTGGCTGAATAGAAATTCAGAGCTCAAAAACAGTTAATGCCAGCTGGGAGGAATAAGCAGGAGCAAATTTAGGTTGTAGGAAGGAAACACAGGAGCAAAAAATCATTACTTTTGCTTTTAAAGAGTGCTGTGAGAACGTCACGTAGGCAAGGAATTGCGTAAGAGAGTTTGCTTTCATCTACCCACACAAAATTTTGCCTGTGGGTGCACATGAGGATTTAAATCTCTGTGCAGTGTTCAGAACTCTTTACCTCTCCAAATTAAATGCAATGGAAGTTTTGAGCCAGGTCTTTGTACTACCACAGCTTCCTGATCTGAGAAACAGGACACAGTCTTAAGTCCGAAACTTGTCTTTTTAGTCTTTAGTCCCTAATTTCATTTAAAAATCGATGTTTAAACGTGCTTGTGAAGGATGTAGTAGAGGGACAAAGGGCTTGGAGTGCCTAGCTGGATCCTGTGGAATTTCAGGTAATTCAGACACATCCTGAGTAATTTGTTACTTGCTAACTAGATTTCATCTGTATTTTGATTATGTTGAGGCTGCTTTACAGATTAATTTACATACAGCATACCATCAGCAGGAAGCTGATCTGTGTAAGGTCCAGCTGTCGTTATATATACTACCTTGTGCAGCCTGTTCCAGTGGTTGATAATCTTTTCAAGGGAATAAAATTTCCTGGTATCCAGTCAAACCCCCCTCTGGCACAACCTGAGGTCGTTTCCTCTTGCCTAGTTGCATGTTACCTGGGAGAAGGTAATCATAGAGAGCAATAAAGTCCCCCTTAGACCTCCTTTTCTCCAGACTAAACAACCCCAGCTCCCTCAGCCACTCCTCACAGAACTTGTGTTCCAGATGCTTCACCAGCACCTTTGCCCTTGTCTGGACTTGCTCCTCAATGACTTTCTTGTAGAGAGAGGCCCAAGCTATGTGTACCTTATGGTGTCCCTCTAAGAAAAGTCAGGCATATGTGTTAACATCATAACAATGATAATAGTAAGACTTAGATTTTCACCTTCTACCCCAGCTGCCCAAACTTGCTCTTTAAGGCCACATCCTTGGCCATATCATCTCCTGCAAGCTCAGCAAGCTAGGGGAATAAAAATACATAACCAACTTGATCCTGAAAAAGAGACGCTTGCTTGGATTTCTGCATGTTGCCCTGACAGGTGCAGAGGCACACCAAAAAGCTCTGCATGTTCTGGGGTCAGACAGTGCCTGAGGAGAGTGAAGAGAGCAACCTTTCACTGCAGTGCCTGCATCTGTACAATTTCCTGCCGCTGCCATTTGATTGCCAAGCCTGTGTCCAAGATCTTTATTCTGGATTAAGGATCTGCTCCCAGTCACTACACCAATCTGTGCAATTTGGTACTAAACACGTATGTTGTTATCTAGGCATGGCTGTGGGTGAGATTGGGTGGAGAGAGCTGCCTTACAATCTTTCCTCTCTTATGAAGCCAGGGCTTCCAAAGGGCTCCTCCCATTGCATACCTGGAATAGCACTGAGCCTGGGGGCTTTTGTTCATTTTTTGATCATACAGTGTGAGAAAACTATGTGTTTGTATAAATGTGTATGTAAATATATTTTCTTCAGAATACTGTACCTTTTTTAGGTCTGAGAAACCCACGCAAATAGCAGATTTTATAGGTAACTTTACCACTTGTTTTCCTTCCCCTTAAAGGCATTCCAGCCCTGGTTTTGAAAGTTGATGTAGGCTGAGAGAGAAAAACTATGACTAGATGAGGAATCTCTGAGGGTCACATAACTGGAAAGATACTTCCCAAAGGCTTAGATCCCATACTGGAATGAGTTCAGTATATAAATATTGAATATTCAGGCTGATAAATGAATTACAGCTTTTTTTTTTACTGCCTAGTAACATGCTGCTTTTTTTCTATGGTCATTTCTCAGTTGTTAACTATATTGCATGTACCTTCATTGAATTATAAAATGGTAATATGAGTTTTCCTATTTAATGCCATAAATTTATATTTTTGAATATTCATTTACTGAAAAATTGCTACTTATCTTGCAGTAGGATTGCTTAACTTTAAACAATTCTGAAACCTCTAATGAAGTTAAATTTAAAGAACTTAGAATTCTGGTAAGGGTAACCTTTCAGGAAGTTTCACAATGAGGTGAAACTACAGGGATGGAATATAAACCTGGTGAAAGGAGGTTCTGGAATAATAATATTCTTGATGAGTTTTTGATGGTGGTCTGGTAATAGCTTTATAATAGATATTTTAAAGTAATATGCAATTTTGTTTTAATAGAGTATTTTTATGTCTATAGCTATTGGTATATTTTAATTACTTATCACAGCCACAATGTACATGCCAGGAACAATCCCATTTTTTTTAAAGTACTGTAAAGTATTGCAGAACCAAGCAACAAGGTCATGTAACTCCAACCTGTGTTTACTATTTAGAAGCATGCAACGTATGCTTCTAAACGTATACTATTTAGAAGCATGCAATGTATGGAATGCCTGTCATAGAGGAGCTTATTAGTGTGTGTGTGCACAGTGTACACATCTCTCAACTTGGAAGAAATAAGCCCTGCATATTAGTAATCCAAACACTTTTTTCAAACCCTTGGACCTGTTCATAATTCACACATTGCAGCTGTTTCATGCATTTGTGGAATAAGCAATGTGCCCTCTTCTGGGCACAGACAATAGAGAGCTTCTGCCAGCTCATGATTTTACATAGGTTTAAGCTAACTCAAAGAACTGAATATAAAATGTAGTATTTGGGGAGTCTGTGTGTTTGTGACAATGGAGAAATTGTTAAAAGTGGATAGATTATAGACTCTTTTATCTCTTCGGGTTTTTTTTTCAAATTGCTGTGCAGTATTGGAGCAAACCGGATTGGGGTGATTCAGAGTTGGTTATCAATATAAATTGCAATTATTAATAACTTCATATAGCTGTGGAATATAGAATTCCACATCTTTTAGAGATCAAAATGTAATAATTTATTTGTGCTAGAGAATAATTTACGGTAAATACTTTATTTAGTGAATTATTTCTTACTACATTGGCCAGGTGATTGTTTGCCTTCAAAAGTTTTGTTGTTTGATGTTAGCAAACATTTCTTGGCCAGTAGCACTTATTCAAGTAAGATATACCATTTATTCATTGGAATATATGACTGCCTGCCAGCATTTTTTTTTTCTGTGTTATCTGCTTTGAGCTGTTTAAAAAATCAGGCAAAGAAAGATGAAATACATCCCGTATTAGGGGAATCCCTTGTACATGCATAATTTGCATTGCATGTATCTCTTAACAGATGCAGCAGAGTATAGGTGTCCTAATTGCAATCACTCAAGTTTATTAATTCAAAATATGTTTTGCAGGTTGACTTGTATTCATGGTAAGAAACGTGTACTTGTACACTCCATTACAAGTTGTGTTAGACATGCCTGAAAGGAGAATAAACACATAAGCAGAAATCAGGTTTTGAAATAGCAATGAAAAAGAATATTCTTTTACTATTTGATCAGTATTATTGCTTAATAAAATGTGTGGGAGGAGTGAAATGTTACAATATTGAAAAAGTCCTTGCAAAGTAAGGCAGCTTCTGAATTGTCTGCTGAAGCACAGCGCTGCCAAAATAATCCATTTTCCCAGACTCAAGTATAAGTTCAATTTCACTCAGAACCAAGGCACACCATACAAAATGTTCTAAACCAGGATGCAAAGTTTAAAGGACATTGTGTTGCTCAACCATGAACTGAGTTCAAAAATGCATTACAAGAAATTATTTCAGTTTGAAGAGACTTCTGTGAAAGAATGTGGAACCTGCAGTGTCAGTCACTGGTTTCTTTGTCAAGCAACAGTAATCTTAGTGTGTCATGCCAGGGGAAAATAAAAGAATGTGCATCATATCCAGGCAAAATGTGGAACACAGGTTTTTGAGTTTTTCAGTGCTTTTGTAAGACTCATGAAATGCGTGAGTTCACAAGAAAACACTATTGCAGTCATATATTGTGTCTGTATGGGATACCACAGTGATCTTGTGTGATTCAGGCTGAGGAGAGATGTTCCTACATATAATTCCATGGACTACAGGCAGAGGAAGCCAAATGAAATCAATACCATGACCCAGAGCTGTGCAAACTGCCAGGTACTACTGCTCTTATCTTCTGTGCTGAAGAATCCAGCTGCATTTTCAGTGCTCCATTTTGATGAATTGGTAGAAGTGCCTCTAAAAGCCTGTTTTCCCTGTATCGAGGCAAATATATAATTTACTGAGAACACAAGATGAGCAACTTGTGATCCTAGTAACAACTGTATTCTTCTCTCACTCCCAGAAAATTCAAAAGCTTTAATGGGCTGTACCTCCTAGAATGTGTACTTGCTTTTTTGTTATACCCAGTCATGACTGATAATGAATTGAAGTACTTCTTAGATTGTATCAGGAAGGATTTGATCACAAGAACATAAACTGAGATTATGTGCCCCAGGAGTGGGTTAAGTATTACATTATGTAGAGTTAGTGATGCCAAAACATACAGCTGTTTGTGAAGAGTGGTATATAATCAGAAAAGCTAATCTGTTCCATTAGCTAAGTTTTCATGTTAAGATATTTAGTAGAAGCTTAAGAACTGGGATTAGCTATTCACCTCAATTAGCTGTTCACCCCTATTAATCATATGTGTGTGTGTGTATTTGTGTGTGTAAACAGCATTTGGGCATTTTTTCTTTCTCCCCTGCCCTCTGATTTTCTGTCTTCCCACCATTTTCCTATGTGGCTTACTTTTGCATTGGAAGCCTTTTGCTCCTGTCTTCTTTAATGACCTCCATCTTCTCTCCCAAGAAGATGTATAAGTTAGAAGTTGCTCCTTCTCTTCACCTGTTCTCATAGGACCCACAGTAACACCAGAAAAAGGGAACGATGGGAACAGTTTTGGCATTGTATTTTAGTAAATGTATCGTGCCAGGGAGGGAGGAGAAAATCCATTCCAGCATGCTTGTTTGGAGGTGAGAAGTGGGAGGAGGCTGGAGAAGAGGGAGTTTTTTGAGAAGATTGTTGTGAACACACTACAGGAACAGGGAAAAAAAAAGGAAGGAAAAACATCTGTAATCCTAGCTTTTGCTCTTTTAAGCCTTATGAAATTGCAGATGAAGTGTGGATCCTTTTTTGAATTCCAGGAGGGGCTCTGGTACTATGATCGTTTTCCTTAACTCACCTTATTTGGAGCAGGGGTGTCAAACTTGTTCTTCTAGCAGAGCTAGGGGCTCCACCTATGCAACTTTACTACTTGCCTTATGTGTCTTTAGGTGTTATGCAGTACAAAAAGTACAAGAAAATGTTGAGTCTGGGAAAAAAATATTGCATGTTCTAGCTGCATCACAGTGCTGTTGCAATGTTGCATTTAAATGTGAACGTACAGGTAATTGACTTTGTGGATTGACACTGTGGTGTTCTATAAGGACTGTGTTTAAAGCTGTAATCAACAAAATGTTGATTACAGTTTCAGCTTTCTGACATCCTTGGGTCAAATTCTGCCCTAATTTAGCCATCTCTTAACCCTTCTAATTCTCCTGGTATTGCCCAGATTGAAAATGAGAGCAGAGTGTCTGTTCCAGTTTCACTACCTGCCCTACTTACCAAATACTAACCATATACTAACCATGTATTTAGCTATATTGTCTGTCTTACATGCATACACATATCAACAATTCCAGTAAATGCTGACATTCTAACAGGAATAACATGAACCATTTGGTTAACTTGTGCATAAACACATCTGCTTTGTTTGTGTCTTTTTTTTCTGTGTTGAGTGAATGAGTATGGGAATTGTTAAGGGAAAGTCAGGCATGGAGACCCAAGCTGAACCTAAAAGAATCCAGTTGGATAGATTGAGCTTTTATTGGTTATTCATTTTTTACTTATTTATTATGAAAGAAACTTAGGATTGTCTATACTTCTTATATGACTTGTAGGCAACTGAATTCAGTTCAAACTATGGACTTTTCAGGGACATTGATGATCCAGTAATAAAGACTGAATTGCCTAAGTCCCCTATGCCTGCCGCTCAGGCTGATTCTCTGTAGCACAAAATTGGTCTGAAGACCAAATGTGATATCTGCATGGAATAAAAAAATCAATGTTCTTTTCCTTCTTTTTTTTTTTTTTTTTTAACATATCTTCAGTTTTTCCAGTTTTATTTGTAAATGTCCTGCAATTTTGGAAATTCAAAGCTTCAGGGATCAAATGAAATCTTGGGTCTAAAAACTCCTAATTATTTGCTAGAAAACATGAATCATGCAATATTGACTAGAATTAACTAGGAGATAGGGACCTGTATCTGTCAGGTTGAAACTGAGCATTTGCCTCCTTGCCTGTTCTGTAGAATTGTTCCAACTTTTTTATAAATATAGCTTCAACATTTAGGAACTATGATCTCTTGAAAGCATGATATTTCAGTGAGAATGAGATAAAATCTTTACTTAATCTACTTGAAAGGCATCACTTTAGCAACAAAATGTAAAATCATACAGGTTATTAATTTTACACATTGTTTACTTCAGTAAGTCTTAACAATGTTTTCAGCACTTGAGAAGTAGTAGGTATGACAGAAGCATTATGTATATCCTTTTGTTGCTATAAAAGCTTGTTGCTTTGCAATCCTAGTGGGAATTTCATTGCAGCATTACAGAGTCACAGAATGAATTTGGTTGGAAAAGACTTTTGAGATCACTGAGTCCAACCTATGACCTAACACTACCTTGTCAGTTCGACCATGGTGTGCCACATCCAGTCTTTTCTTAAACACCTCCAGGGATTGTGACTCCACCACCTCCCTGGGCAGCCCATTCCAATGCCCAATCACCCCTTCAGTGAGGAAATTCGTAATGTCCAACTTAGATCTCCCCTGGTGTGGCTTAAGACTGTGTCATCTCATCTTGTCCTGTCACTGTTTGCCTGGGAGAAGAGACTGACCCCTGCCTGGCTACAGCCTTCTTTCAGGCAGTTGTAGAGAGTGATAAGGTCTCCCCTGAGCTGCTTCTTCTCCAGGCTAAATAACACCATCTCCCTCAACCACTCCTCTTAATTCTTGTGCTCCAGACCCTTCACCAGCCTTGTTGCCTTTCTCTGGACATGCTCCAGCATCATAACATCCTTACTGAATCTGGAGGCCCAGAACTGGACACAGAACTCAAAAGTGTGGCTTGACCAGTGCCAAGTACAGGAGAAGAATGACTTCCCTGCTCCTGCTGGCCGCACTATTCCTGATAGAGGCCAAGATGCCTTTAGTCTTCTTGGCTACCTGGGCACACTGCTGGCTCATGTTCAGCTGCTGTCGGTCAGTACCCCCAGGTCTCTTTTTTTCTGGCCACTGTCCAGCCACTCAACCCCCAGCCTGTAATGCTGCAGAGGATTGTTGTGACCAAAGTGCAGGATCTGGCACTTGGACTTGTTAAACCTCATATTGTTGAATTCAGCCCTTTGATCCAGCTTGTCCAGCTCCCTCCTACCCTTCAGCAGATCGACACTTGCACCAAACTTGGTGTCATCTGCAAATTTACTAATGAAAGACTTGATCCTCTCATCCAGATTGATGGTAAACGTATTAAACAGGACTGGGCCCATCACTAGTTCCTGGAGGAGATCACCAGTGACTGGCCACCACCTGAATGTGGCACCATTCACTACCACTCTCTGGGCTGGGCCATCCAGCCAGTTCTTAACCCAGCGAAGAGTGCTCCTGTCCAAGCTGTGGGCTGCCAGCTTCTCCAGGAGTATGCTGTGGGAGACAGTGTCAAAGGCTTTGCTGAAGTCCAGGAAGACAGCATCAACAGCCTTCCCCACATCCACCAGAGGGGTCACCTGGTCATAAAAGCAGATCAGGTTTGTCAGACAGGACCTGCCCCTTGTAAATCCGTACTGGCTGGGTCTGATACCCTGGCCATCCTGTAGGTGCCATGTGATAGCACTCCAGATAATCTGTTCCATAACCTTGCCAGGATTCAAGTTTTCTGGATGCTCCTTCCATCCCTTCTTGTGGATAAGTATCACATTATCCAGGTTCCAGTCATCTGGAACCTTCCCGGTTAGCCAGAACTGCTGAAAAATGATGGGGGATGGCTTGGTGAGCTCTTCCACCAGCTCCCTCATCATCCTAGAATGCATCCTATCTTTAGGATCCATCCTCATAGGATCCATCCTATGTTTCCATACACTTGTGAGCATCTAAGTGTCTCAGCAGTTCACTAACTGCTTCATCCTGGATTACAGGGGGGTGTTCTGCTCTCCATCCATGTTTGCCAGCTCAGGAGGCCAGTTGTTCTGAGGACCACCTGTCTTACTGAAAACTGAGATAAAGAAGGTGTTAGGTACCTCAGCCGTTTCCTCATCTTTGGTGACTATATTTCCTCCTGTATCCAATAAAGAGTGGAGATTTTTCTTTCCCCTTGTTTTGCTGTTGATGTATTTATAAAAACATTTTTTATTATCCATTACAGAAGTGGCCAGATTAAGTGCTAATTGACCTTTTGCCTCTCTAATTTTATTTCTTCATGACCCAGCAACATCCTTAAACACTTCCTGAGTGACCTGCCCCCTTTTCCAAGGGTGATATGTGGAGCCTTCCCATTCTGAGGAGGCTGTAATCTGATTTTAAGACTCCTCCCATGGGATGCCTGATGAGACCCCAAGGCCATAGGTCTGCTCTCTCTCGGTCTCGAGCTCTCTGGGCTTCGCTTGGGCTCTCAGGCCTCTGCCCCCTGCTCCCCCCAGCATGGGGTGGGGTGGGGGAACAAAATGGACTCCCGTGCTGAACAACAGAGACTTGTCTCGTCTGTTGTCCCTGCTGTTGGTGGTGGCCCTCCTGGATCACGATCGCGTCACTGCTGCCACACGCTGCTACAGTGATATAAGCTCCTTTTTTGCCTGCAAAAGACAGTTCTTGCTCTGCACTTGGCATATTTGGATTACTTCTGAACTGGGTTTCTCCAATAACTTTTTGGTACTAACCTGGCATGGCATGTATCGCTGGCTACAGAATGAAACAATATTCTATGGGAGTTAACCTAGCAGTTAATTGTGTTTACTTCCTTTAAAATAGAACCTTGGGTAAAAAGAGTGAAATAAGGTAAATTCTGTTTGTGCATTTATTTCCTGGCTTTAAATATTGTCCAAAACAATATTTATTGTGCTTGCACCAGCATTTTCTCCTCAGTTCTGCAACATACTGAAAGTGAAACTTATTCAAGCTGCCTAATTATCATACCAAATATCATTACTTTTCATAATCATAATAGTGTTTAGTAATGAATTAAGGCCTTAGTTCAGGAAAAAAAAATCTCTGAAGTGCTTAGCAGGAGAAATTATGTCCAAATGGGTAGAAAAAAATGCAGTTCAATACAGAGAAGTATTGAAACACAAATGCTCATTCATATACAATAATAAATAAGCCCTTTACTATGTAGGTTGCTAAAAAATGAATGGAGCAATAGGACTAGTAACTGCTTAAAAAAGAAAAAAAACCCAAAACAACAACTCAACCTCTTTCCAGATTCAAGTGTCAAAAGCAAGAAAATGCTGGAGGAGAGGAAAGGTGTGTGGACACATACACACACACTTAGACTCTATAGAGAGAAAAGGAATTTTGTCTTTTTTACAAGAAAGAGTCTATTCTTTCTTTACATCTTTTCTAAACTCAAGTAATCTTTTATTAGTTCATATCACACTTTCCAATCTGTGTAAAAAGAAATCTTCAATACACAAATGCCAGAGTGCATGATTTATCTTTCATCTCACCTGTGAAATGCCAGCCACCATATAATAATTGAATTAAATGTCCTCAGAGGAGATCAACCAAAATGTTGGCAAGCTTATAGCTAGACTGGGAGCTCCAGACAGAGACACAACTCAGATAGATCTGTATTGCAATCGCAATACAAATTGTGATGAGATACTGTAGTGAAACATAGAGATGCTTTATCTTTATAGCTAGGCTAGTTCAGATACTGATAGAAAGGAGCGGGTTATGGGCTGCATTCCATGTTGTTCTTCAGTGTTGTGAACATACTTTGGATGACAGGCAAGATCACAACCTCAGAATTTATTTTTATTTATTTATTACTGCTTCCTTTGGGAAAAAAACTTTGTGCAAGAAATCATAAGACATTGTCAGTACAATACAGTAAATTAGAAAGAACTCAGGTCCTGAGAATCACATGGCAATCACTAACAGATATTAATAAAGGGGAGGGGATTGGTGTGCATACAAATTCATCACACTTTGCCTTTATAGCTAAGCTGCATTGTCATTCCATGAGGAAATGCAGAGGATATATTGAATATCTTAGATAAATTATGCAATCAAAGGCAAAAAGTGAAGCATTCAATGATGCTCATCCTTTTGCATGTGCACATATGCACCCCACAGATGTTTAGAAAAGAGCTGGGCTTTTGTTTCCCTAGCAGCATTAGTTCAAATGTACCAGTATCACTTAAAACTAATCTGTTATGTTAAAGCTTAGAGTCTCTAAGGCAGCTGAACCCTTGGGTTATGCTAGTTCTTCCCCAAGCAGGATCCCAATGTCCTTAGAGTTATCTGTGCTGCAGATGTCTCTTCTCTTTGGTACTTGTGTTAACGAGCCTCTCTGGACTTCATTTCCCCATTATTCAGTCCCTGTTTTGAAGTGGGGATCTGCCAGAACAGCAGCTTATGCAGACTATTTGCTAAGTCTTCCTTCATTTGACTTCTGCTTCTTTCACCTCCATCAGAATGGAGGCACCCTATGGAATCCTCTTTCATGGTTTTTCTTTCTCAGATTTGAATTTTAAAGTGTCTCTTTTTAACTGTGTTATACTGCTTCTTCCTTGTACTTAATGCAATATTTTCCTCTAAGAAATGGGAATAAGAGGGTGCAGTTGAACATCAAAACTTTCTATGACCACTGCAGCTTCAGTAGTCACCTGCCTCTTTGCTTTTTTCCCCGACCTTTTCTGCATCACATTAACATGCATCACTGTACTTTGAAAGTCCTTGATAAAATACACTCTTCTTCTCTGTCATCTCAGGTTTATTAGTGAGCTGATCCTTTCCTCCAGATTCACCGTAAGTCTCGACTATATGGAAGCATATAGGCATTTTCTTCTGTACTTCTCCTTCCTTTTGAAAACACTATCCTAATATTGTCTTGGTTTTCTTTATTATTCCCCTTCAAATCCCTCTTTAAACATCTCTTTTGTTGTGGTACCTGCAGAATCTTCTCCCATTTCCTCCTTCTGAGCTAGACAGATGCTGTTCACTTTTTGTTTTCTTTGCTAGAGTGCTTCAAAATCAGTCCTAAGGTATTTCTGGAGAGCTTCTTATTCTTGTTTGGAAACTTGACATGTTTTATAATTAAGTGTTTTATGCACTGAGGTGAAAATCAGCCCCACACAGAGAGCAGGCTAAATGTGCATCATTTAGATGCCAGAAATGCATTAAAGTAGACTGAATGACCAATGCTACAATGAATGTTAAATTCTCACATTTTAAATGCATGCAGGTCTAACAGGCTGCTTTGGCTACTGACCCAAGAGATTTTGACTATGGACAGCTCATTTCAGTACTGTAGATGGATTTTAGGAAATTCTCAGGTTTAGTTACTTTAAAAGTATCAACTTCTTTGAAGACAAAGGTAGTAATACTTAAAAGATTCACATTTTTTAAAGAATCTCCCCATATAATGGATTTGCATTTGATTAAGGTACAGAGACCAAAGTTTCATTCCACACTGAAGCAGTAGAAACCTTGCTGGATGCAGTGAGCCACATTCCTGGAGTTTCATATACCACTGCTGTTGTAAGTCATAGAAACATGGAGTGGTTAGGGTTGAAACGGGCCTTAAAGATCATCTAGTTCCAAACCCCTTTCATGACCAGAGACACCTTCCACTAGACCAGGTTGCTCAGTGCCCCATCCAGCCTGGCATTGAACACTTCCAGGGATGGGGCATCCGCACCTCTGGGTGACCTGTTCCAGTGCCTCAACACCCTCTAAGCAGATGATTCCTTTTATATCTCCTAAATTTCCCCCCTTTCAGTTTGTACCATTTATTCCTTGTCCTATCACTACAGTTCCTGATGAAGAGTCTCCCTCTGGTTTCCCTGTAGGCCCCTTCAGATACTGGAAGGTTCCTGTGGGGTGTCCACCCAACCTTCTCTTTTCCAGGCTGAACAGCTCCAACTTTCTCCATCTGTCTTCATAGAGGAGGTACTCCAATTCTCTTGCCAACTTCGTGCCCCTGCTCTGAATTCTCTCCAACAGTTTAATGTCTTTCTTATTTTGGGAGCAATAGAACTGGATGCAGCACTTCAGGTGGGTTCTCACAAGAACAGAGTGGAGCAAGAGAATCATCTCCCTTGACCTCCTGATAATGCTGCATTTGATTTGGCCCAATAGATGAAGACAATTTTGTATTTCAAACCAAATGCAATTTTGTATTTCAAATCAAACTTTTTCTTTTTTGTTTGTTTCTTTGTTTTTGAATCCCTTAAATAATTCTGCAAGCTGGATAATAATTTGAATTAAAGCATGCCACAGGAGACCTGCTTGGATGTGTACTGCTGCTTTCTGCTGTGTGAATATGCATGTCACTGCAGGGCAGTCTGTGTCCCCATTCACCACTGCATCCCACCAGGCTACCAGTAATACTGTGCTGCTTGCCTGCTACCTCCAAATCATGATTTACAGTAGAAATGTGAGTCTGGTACAAATTATTCTCTGTCTGTAGATCCAAAGGGCTTTATTAAATGAAGCTCCATCAAGGTGTAGAATCTTCCCATTTATTTTTCAGAAATTACACTGGGGATTTTTTTTCTGACTAATGCTAAAAATTAGCAGAGTTAGTAATGATAGATACAGTCTACTTTAATGACAACTTTTCATGCATGCAGAATTTGATTTTATTTTTCAAATAACATGGTAACTTCATGTCATTTTGCTGTAGATTTTGAAAAATACTGTAGTCCATAGGAATGTTAGTTTTGCAGTCTTAAACCTGGGAAATTTGGGGTTGATTTGAGTACTGGGCATTTCATGCTATCTTGCAAGTTAAAATTTCTTTTGTGGTATTTGTTTCTGTGGTTTGAAGCTGTGCTTGTTTAGTTCATAACTAAAAGTAGCAATCAAATGTGAAAAAGCAGATTAATACAGTAAAATAGATGGACCCTGCTGGTCACAAGATATGCAGAGGACAGTAAAAGAGAGGCTTGTTGCCACTGAGATGAGCTCAGCTGTGAGAGCATGGTGCTAATAACCCCAAGCTCATGGGTTTCATCTTCATCCCCTTATGGGCCACTCACTTGAGAGCTAGACTCGATGATCCTTGTGGGTCCCTTCCAACTCAGAATATTCTGTGATTCTGATTCTAAGGGAAAGGCAGTTCATGTGATATTTCATGTTCCCAAAGAAGTGGCAAGGGCAGCTTCGTGCTTTCCTACTATCTTGCAGGGAGAACTGGAAAATCAATGATTCTTCTTACGTGGTAAGAAATGTATAAGCACATGCAAAAATTACACCAATTACACTATTAATTTGGTTTAGAAAAAGCATTTTCATACTCTAATGAAGTAACAGAATAGTCTTTAACTGCAAAACTGAGGCATATGGAAGCCTGGAGTTTGTTTTGAACCCCCTCTAAAAAAGAATTATTTCGAATGTGAAAAGAGATAAAACTTTGCTGGTATATTAGCATACCAAGGGTGCATCTGTGAGCAAGATGTTGTATTCCATTTACCTGTTACTTTCTTTCTTTAAGGATTTGATATAGTTTTCTGTATATAAGCAGGCACAGTTTTATATATGTCTCATTTATTCAGTCACCATGCAGACTCTAAAATGGATCCTAGCCAAGTTGGCAAGGTACGAAGCAGTGAGCGCCTATGTTTTCAAAACTACAACTGAGACCCAAGGTTGTAAAGAAACTGCAAACATAGACTCAACTAGAAACAAAAAAAGAGAGACATTTTGTGTACCCTTGGCACAATTCAGATTTGTGGCAGTTTGAAGGTGAAGTTGAAAGCAGATACAAAGAAACATTAATACTTTAACTCGGCCATTTCAGTTTTCAATGAATCATCAAAGTTGCAAGAGACCACATCTAGCCAAACTCTCAGCCCAGCACCACCGTAATCACCCATGAACCACAGTCTCGAGAGCCACATCCATATACCTCCTGAACACTTCCAGGGATGGTGACTCCACCACTTCCTTGGGCAATTTACTCCAATTCCTAGCCCCACTTTCAGTGAATTTTTTTTTCTAATGTCTAGTCTGAACCACCCTCCTGCCCCCGGCTCAATTTAAGGTAATTTCCTCTCATCCTATCACTTGAGACATGAAAGGAGAGACCAACCCACACCTCAATACAACCTCCTTTCAGGTAGTTGTAGAGACCAGTGAGGTTTCTCCCTTGAGCCTCCTTTTCTCCAGGGTAAACAATCCCCCCTCCCTCAGACTCTTTTCATAAGACTTTGCTCCAGACACTTCACTAGCTTCATTCTCTGTAGATTTGTAAGCCAAGACAAAGCGCTTTACTGTTTTCTTCAAATTGCTCTGAAGAGGAAAAAAAAAAAGTATAATGTGTTGTTCACAGACCAGTTATGAGAATTATTAAAGAAGTATTTTTAGAGGACAATTCTAAGTATATACACTGGTGAAAAAGTTCTGCCACTGGCTTTGATTTCCAACTGAATGTTGGCATGTTCAGTGTAAACTTGATTTCTGTACTGAATTAACCATAACTCAAGTGAGTTCTTTGTGCAATGTACTGTTATAACTTTAACTTTATTATGTGAATTGTCTCAAAGTGACTTTTTTAGAAAGAACTATATTTTCCAACTCTTACTCAATCTTTCATTTAATGCTAATTGTCTAAAGTCTTAGACCTTTGTCTTAATGTAGTCCCATAATGTTGAGTATCTCTCTCCAGTCTCTGTAAAGAAAGCTTTTAGATGACTCTTCCTGTGGAGTTCACCAGAGACCCAGCTTTGTGACATGCATGGTCTGAGGACATAAATGAGCCAAGCTTAGTGTGAAGAGCTATCTTGTTTTAGGTCAGATCAGTAGAGAAATATTCAAGACCTTCATTGCTTGTGAAGTATAGGTACCAATCTATGTTACCCTTAAAGTACTTTAGCCTGAATATCTGACTTTTAGAGATCCATTGCTTTATTAGGGGACATGAAAAAAGGTTTCAAAGTCTACATGGAAAATGGCAGAGAAAGGAAATATATCCTGGGAATTAAATTGTGTTAAGTGTTTCTGACAATAGGAAAAGTCTAGATCAGATTAAATCCAAATGTATATTAGATCAGATTTGGATAGGATTTCATCTCTTGTTGTAGTTTTACTGAGTAGGAAATTAAATAGCTGCTGGATGCTGCAGACAGGTGTTTGCAGAAAGTCTGATTTTGCACACTTATCACATACCAATTAACACTCAGATGTGGTAGCACTCTCCATCCTCTCTATGCTTCCTGGTTTTTAAGTGATCCCCACATAATTCAGTTATGCAAGGAGGACGTGCTCTGCTCTGTCTTTTTAGAGGCATAGGATTGAAAGAAGCTGAAGGAGATGACTGTATGTAAGAAGACATTCCACAAGCTGAATTAAAATGCAAGCTGAGTGGCCCTAGATAAAGAAAAATGTTTATTTGTAGAGTAGGGATTCTACTGCAAATTGAATGACTTCTGCTACCTATTTCTTTATGATAGATTCTCTCCTAGTAAAGAAAATATGTAGGAAAACTTGAGAAGTGGTTTACATTTGGTCAAAGGAAGAGATAGTCTTTGTGGAAGAACAAAACAGCCATTTATGCACAGAGGTATTCTCTGATGTAAGCCAAAACAGACTGGCTGCTCTTTTTAATTTCAGTCAACTAAAGTGAAATTAGGCTTCCTGTTGTTTTTGTTTGTGTTCTTTGAGCAGAGTCCAGGACTGGAGATTAAATCCCTGCAACAAATATTGGCAAACTCCAGGGTCAAGCTCCTGTCTTTTTCATTTATTAAAAATGAGTGTTTGTAAGATCTTGCAATCATATTGTTTAAGGATTAGATTTAATCTTTAAATTATTTTTAATTAATTGATCCTGAATATATTTACTTGCAACCAGGTTAATTAGTAAATATAAAAGAACATAGGAATATATATCTACATCTACCAAAGCTCAGTATTGGTATGTCCTGAATTTCTCTGGAATACACATTTAATTTTGTTATTTCCTTTGCCCTATTATCTAATTCTGTGTGCAATGTGTTTGAAAGTCTGTGGTCTTTTTATTTCTGGCAGGTAGGTGTTTGAGTGTGTACTTGTACTCCCAGTGCTTCTGTTTTAATTGCAGTCCCTTTTTCCCTGCAGCACTCTTGCCGACGGCAGGATCAGCTGGTGATGCTGGGCAGGGCTATTATGGCAGGACTCCTCACTGTGTAACTCCTGCACTGAGCCTCCCCTGCCGACTGCCAAACAGGCAGAATTTTTAGAGCTATGTTAATTCCTTCCCAAGCTCTACAAAGGCATTTGTAGAAGATGTGTGGGGTTGTATCTCTGGCAAAGCTCACTAGTGAAGGAGGGAACCCAGCAGTTTCATTGTGAAGGTGGCCTCGCATACAGATATTGTGGTGGTGTGCTACCAGACAGTGCTGTGAGCACCTACCCTGTGTCCTCCATGCAGAGCAGCTCATACTATTTCACAACAAGCATCAATTACAACTGAAGCTAAAAAACATTTTTAAAGAATCATTTACAGGAGTTGACTTGGGGAAATAAACAGAGGAAAAAAATTACAAAGAGCAGCAGAAATAAAAATGCGACTTCTAACTGCAAGGGCAGTTTTCATCCTTAGAGAGCTAGGGGACATCCCTACTCAAGAATATTACAGGAATTGCTTTTAGGAAAAAGGATTTACAGATGTCAGGGGCTCTTATACCCTGCTGCTGATGTGGCATTACATTTTCTACAAAGTATAGATACAAATAAAGGTTTCTCTTTGTGAATATAATATAGGATCTTGCATACAAAAAGAACAAGGCTATAGTCATTAGGCATCAGAAAACATCGAAACCACCAATTTATGAATTTATTTACTTAGAAAATAAGTCAATTTTCCCTATATACATCACCAGTACATACATGCATATGTTCCTTTTCTTGAGTTTCTTGGCTGTTACTGGCTACAATAAAAAAACTTGTAAAGAAGTTCGGGGGCATGCCAGATAGGATTTTCCTAGCATGTTTATAGCATCATTTAAGGATGTAAAATGTATCTTCTTCTTTTGCCTCCTGCCTTATTTATATACATGGAAAACATTTCTCATGCATGAGGACAGAAAAGCATTGAAAAACGAGTGTGCACACACATGCACATGTTTTCATAAAGATTCCAATCAATCATTGCTGCTGCTTTTCCTGTGCTCCTCCATGGTAATAAGAGCCACCACATAGCTTTCAGCGTGCTGCTCAGTGCATTCAGACATTCAAATGCATCATTCTTTTGTAAAATATGAGTAAGAAAAAGGGCATCTCAGGTAATAGCACTGGAAGCGCAGATAGGAATTCTTCATCTCCAGTGTGGATTTGTTATTGGATGCCAAACTGTTGCTTTGGTGACAGTGAAATTTGTTCCACCAGTTGAAATTTGTTTCATCATGCAAGTTCAAAGCCTGCTTTTTAGCTTGGTTTCTCTATGCAAGTTGGTCTCCTAATCATACCGATCACAGATAATTGTTCCCACCACCTCTGTCTGTAGCATCTTTGAAATAGCTTTCTTCTCTCTCTTTAGAATGTGGGATTTTTTAAAGTTAGAGCCCACATGTGAAAAAGGGATACATAAAAATAAAATAAAGATAGTGTATTTAAAAAAAATTATGTTAAAATCCATAAGAAACTCATCATTTTCAGAAGAAATTGCTCAGATCCTCCAACAGGCAGAAAAGAATGGAAATACTATATGAATAAATGCATTTGCTAACTTTCTTGAAAAGGTTGTTTTGAAGTTTCATCTCTTCTGTGGTAGTTCCTGTGTTTTCAGAGCCATAAAAACATTATTTTGTTGTTAGTTGGACAAGTGCAACAAAACAAATTGTGATGTGAGAGAGTGAGAGGGGAAACTGGTGAGTTTTTCTTTTCTGTGTCCAATACACCTGAGCCTACAAAGGCAGCTGCTTTCCCAGTTTCCTAAATACCAGTATGTGTGTCAATGTAAATAAAAATGGAAGATAGATTAGCATAAATTTTCCTCTTGCATTGGTTAATATGGAAAAGACGAAAACACAGAGGGAAGTGGTCAATCTAAAAGAGAAATGCTTCAGTTCATTCACCATCATTCTGAAAGGGATGGATATTTAAATAATGTGTCTGTAGCACTGTGTAACTTTGCAGAGATTATTCTGACTTCTGCAAAATTTTCCTGTGGTTCCCTTTGAACTGCAACATCTGTATGCAATTGTCAATGTAGAGTTACATATAAAGTATCAATTAATATGTACAAGTTTCTAGACTTCATAAAGGAAATTGTGGGTTCTTTAGGTACAACCATAGCTGGGAGTGGTGCAGTCTGGTTCCGTGCAGAATACTAGGGTCTGTATCAAGTATTTCTATCATAGATTTTGAATGTACAAGACCTAGTTCAACTCTGATATCAGTGTGTACTTCAGTGAAATGGTGCCCATTTCTGCCAGGTCAGAATTTGATTTTACAGAGATTAAAAAAGCAGGAAGCTAGACTACTGTAGTAGTATATGGTGAATTTAGAGATAAAGAAATGTTGCTGAGATTTCTTTATGATGGAGGTTTTTAGCAACATTGACAGAGACAGAAAGCATCAAATTATTTGCTTTATAGTAAGCCCTTGAGTATGCTGCTAGCATCAAATGCAAACAACATTTAGTCATTAGTGACCTGCTCAGCTGCTTGGTGACTTGAAGGAGGTAGATCTATTACCAATCCACTGAAATAATGTCTTCACTTACAGTGAATCTTCAAGTCTGATATGTTTAAAAAAATCACTGCTGTGTGACTATCAATCTCATATTCCTTCTTTTGTGGTGGTCTGTGTGAAGTCTGTGTTTCAGCTTGCAAAATGAGGCACGGGTAGCTGCCACCAGCTCTTGAGAGCTCATTTTCTCAGGCTGCCCTGCCTGCTCGCGTATCAATGCCCGCTGTTCAAATCTTACCAACTTTGCTATTGTCTCACCCTCTAGTGGCTTATCTGGGAAACAAGATGCAAATCATGGTTAAATATGAGCACTGGTACTTAAATTCTAGGATGTTGTTCCCTGTATTTTCAACTGACAACTATGTGTGGATGTACTTGCAAACTACGCTGTAGTGACTAATTTCAGTCTGCCTAAAATTAAGATGCTGCCCACTGTGCTAAAAATCTTGATTACAGGGAATGTCAGGTAGAATAGGGTTTTCCACTGTTTTTGCCATTTATATAAGCTGGCCAGAAGTGTGTCTGTGGCAGTTTGAAAGAGTGGTGTTTTGATATTATTCATATCTAACATAAAATCTCTTTTAGTGTTTATCTGAGACCTAAGTTGTTGAAATGAGGCCATGGATTTCATTCTCAGAGAAGCATATATGCTATGAGGTTAAATGACACAGAATCAGTGTGAAGCAGTGCACTTAGTTTGTTACTTGCATCGTTTCTTTATTTTTTTTGAGTTCTGTAACTTCATGTTGATAGAAGGACATTCTTCTTAAAATCTTCTGAGGTCCTATTTATTCGTAAGATCTGTATGGAAAACTGAATAGTGATACCTGAACAAAAGAATTAATAAAAGCATGCATGTGGACAGGGTATTGATTCCTCACTGCTGTAGACTCTATTGGCATTCAAAATTATATGACAGAGGATTATTTTACGTACAATGAATGGGGATAAAATATTTAATACCTGATGGCAAGTGAAAATCAAGGTGTTAATGGAATTACAGATTTGGAAGTATGGATCTGGTTTATGCTGATGTTTTTCTTTTTGCCGGAAACATAGGTTGTGTGACAGCTTTGCTGAAAATGTGTTGCTCATGGAACAAGCAAAATTGACAACAGTACAGTATAGTAGTTAATTTATGATATATTATTTGGCTTAGCTTTGTCCCACTACTGCTCTTGCATTATCTATTTAGGTGGTGCTTTTTCAGGGTATGAGGAGTTGGTCAACTGAAAACCTTTCATGAGTTAAATCTCATTGTTCTGCACACAAGAACAATTTCAAATTGTTTAGATTCATACAGTAAATCCTTCACTATAAACAGAGTACTTTCAGATTTCAAACTGTTGAAATTATTGCAGTACTGTTTTTCGCAAACTACTGTAACTGATATTCTTTATGTTTCCATTGCTACTTGTGCTCACTCTAGGTTATATTTGATATTGATTGCTCCTTACCTTCAACAGTACCAGTATTTAGGAGAGTAAACACATAGATCTCCAAGTCCAGAGACAAAATATGGCAAGATTTTAAAGCTGGGAACTCTTGCCAGAGAAAAAAAATCATCATTTGTACTTCTAGCTTCTATAATCTTTCTTAAACTTTCCACCTCCTTGCAGATTATGCTGAGATAGTTTTTGCTTTAATCAGAATATAGAAACAGGTGTTTCAGCTTTTTGCAGGAGCTCTTTGTGTAAGTCAGGGGTTTGTTCTATGTACGCTGAGAATTACTCCAAGGAAGCAGAGAAGAAACATTTATTAAAATGAGCAACAACCTTTAGCAATGTAAAGCATAGGCAAGAACTGCTGTGTGTTCCAGGAGGGATGTTTGCATTTGGCATTCAGAACTTCTGTATCTTGCTTTGTCAAAGATCTAAGCCCAGAGAAAGTCTAAGGTGTATGAATTGGCCAGTATGGGATTATATGCTATTTTTATTCATTTTACATGGAGATCTCTTTTCTGAAAGGATTTGGGTAGAGCTAGCACAAATTAGGATAGGGTAACTGCCTCTGTCATGAGCTTAAGACTATAAGTGCCTTAAAAGTGAGGTATTTGTCTGTGTAGTTTTGTTTGTTTATTTCCTAATAATAAGTGTGTGGTAACCAGAGCTTCCCTGAGTGATTCAGGTGCTTTCCCAGACTCTGATGATATAAGGTGTCTGTTTGCATCACAGATTCAAATGCAGTACAAATACAGTAATTATTCTGTCTCTAAAGAACTTGATTAATCTTCCTCTCTGCACACAGCAGAACTGTTCCAGCTCAGCTTTACACTAGAAGGATTTATTTATTTATTTGTTTGTTTGTTTGTTTATTTATTTATTTTTAAGTTGGGCATAGGAAAGCCCCCATTATGGAGAATGTACAAGCCACTGGAAGCCGTGCGCCATAAATTTTGGATGGAAGTTTTGTTATTCACAGGTAGAATTCCTTGGAAGTTATGTCTTGTTAAGGCTTTTGGATAAGGATGTGTGAAAGAGTGTTGGCTGACAGATCTAATTTTCTCCAGCCAGTATGACTAGATCAAACAGGTAAGAGGAAAACTGAAAAAAAAAAAAAAAAAAAAAACCAAAAACAAAGGAGCAAGTTGCTGGTAAAGGGAACTTGTTCTGGGAGAAAAAACTGCAGTGACAGAGCTGGTGAAGAGTTGACATGTGAATTTGCTGAGAGGGAGGAGCAAGAGAGCTTGGGAGGAAGAGAAAAAGCAGCTACAGAAAAGAAGGAATAAAACATTTTGTAGCTAGCTTTGGAAAAAGGTTATTGTAGGGTAAAGAGAGAGGTCAAAAGGATTTTATTTGATGACGTAGTAGATTTGATAGATTTATTTGAGATCTTTTCAATGTTTTTTGACACAGCTGAAAAAAAGTCATATACTTGTAGAATTTTTCAAATATTTTCTGACTGGCTTTTTAGCAGTGATTTCAATACTGTACTTTCAAACCCTGACACTTTGTGATGAGAAGTTCTATTACATGATGGAACTGTACACTATGGAATCTGTTGCATTTTGTAATTTTTTTTTTCACTTATGTAAAATTTTATAGCTGTAACTTGCTGATCGCTAAACTTGAAGTGTAATAGTCTCATCACTGAGGTGATGCCATGTTTTCTTTCATGACCGAAAAGAAATAATAACACAAGGATAAGGACAGATTTTCAGACTTCATGAATGTGAACTTCACATGTTTATTGATCTGCTCTTCTGAAAATTTAGCAATGTATGTCAAATCAAACCTTAAGGCATTCTAATTTGGAATCTTGCTCTCCTTGGTTTTCCAAGAAGGGAAAAGAAAATTTGAGGATTGCTTGAAAGTGATTATAACCATCTCTTTAAACTTTGTTCTAATTTGGAAAATGGGAAATCACATCTTTGGGTAGCATCATTATATTAGATTTTGTTACTGTTGATCTCAGGATTTTTCAAAATAGCTATTACATTAATGAGACTGATTCAGCATCCAGGGAAATGAATGGTTAGTGAAAGTGCTGATATATGATGACAGAAGTTGTTTACAGATTCTGCTTAGAATTCCAGAGGAAGTTGTAGGCCAGAGAGTTTGTGTATTTCTTTTGGGTTTGTTTGGTTTTTTTTTTTTTGTTTTTTTATTTTACAGTATAGGTTGGATTTTTGAAAGAGGCTCAACAGTTTCATAGTTCAGCATGTAATCTGTATTTACTTGCTTGCAAAGCTGGATTGGGATACTACCAATGTAGTAGACCCAACGATTAGACCTTAATTTCAACCACATAGAAAGTCTAGTTTTGAGTACTTAATACCAAAAAATGAAGCAAACACATACATGACATGAAATCATGAGCTGGTTATCACCTATTCTACTGGCCCAAGCTTGATTACATAATTTAAATAGCTACCTTTGTCCAGAGTAGACTTTATGCTGAATCAGATTATTATCACCTAAATTTGATCAGATTGCATGCAATTCTTTGCAATTGTCTGAAAGTCAGAAAAACAAAAAGGTCCTTGAAGCCGAGACAAAGTACTATGTTAGTTAAATATAAATGCAATTGCAAGTTCATATCTTATCTGGAAGCATTTTATTGTCAAGAGATCCAGTATTAAGGCATAAAATTCCATTTTCTGGGCTAAACAGAGGTGTATTATAAAATCCACCTGAAAATTGCCCTTGATGTTTAGCATGTATTAAGAGTTGTAAAGTTTTGGCTATTGTATAAAAGATGTAAGAAAATATTTTTCCTCTCTTCTACTAAGGGCACATATTTTACAGTAACATCTTCTATAATGAATGATGTAGAATATTAATACCATGAACGGTTGGTTTTGTTTGGGTTTTTTTTTTAACTATTTTTTCTAGCTTTAATGCCATGTACGGGTAGCAGTCCTTTTGGGTGTGGGGCAACTGAGAAAAAACCAGTAAAGTTTACAGATTGCTGAACTTTGTATGTTATTGAAAATCCCCAACACTTTAAACTATGCATAAAATTTTCAGTCCCACAAGTTTCATCTTTGGCATATGAAAATTTTCAGTTGTACCTTAGAACATGCAATTAGTGCAATCCTGAACTGATTCTGGCAGGCACTAAGCAATTGTTGACATAAGTTTATTGGAGAAATCTAAGCAGGTGGGTCATTCCATAAAATGACTCCCAAATCTTACTAAAATAAAAAGTCTCTGTGAAGATCTGGCCCACATTTTTCTGAACAGCTAATACTTAGTCCAAATAAGGAAGCAGGTCAGTCGCTGTTTATTTCATGTCCCACACCATATGTACTAGCATGAATTTTTACTTTGTACTGCCTTTCAGTATCCCCATCAGGCTATGAGAAAAGGCAAAGCTCCTAAAGGCCCCAGAACAACGGGCTCCTGCCTTCCTTTGACTCGTACTCCTGGCAGAAGAGCTAGAGGAGTGTCTGAAAATGCTGCAGTAGGTGTTGAATCAAGGTTTTGGCACCTTGTACAAGGTGAACCCTGCAATTACCAGTTTGTATTCTGTCTTTCAATGGAAGTCTGTGTATTTACATACACAACAGGATTTATTCTGATACAGGTGTAGTGTATCATTATTTCCATGTGGCCAAAGTTCAGTGAGCCCAGTATTTGCTTTTGAGTTATTAGAAGGGAGGCACTTTGTGATTTCTGAATAGCCATCAGATTTAGTTAAACTGATTACGGTTTTGTTGGGTCTGTCCTGGGGCCAGCTTCGGTGCTACCGAGTAGGAGAATCTGGTAAAGATCTCTATTTAAACATGTTTTATAATTTTTAATGTATCCTATAATATTTTATTTGCCTAAACAGTTTAAAAATAATTTTAAAAAGCCCATGTTTTTTTAGGGGTAATTAATTCCATATTGAAGAAGAATTAGATTTGATTTTCTGAGTTGTGTTACATCTTTTGGCATTAAAAAATGAAAGGAAACTTCACAGTAAAAAATACTGTAGAGCTGCTGACATCTGAAACTTAGGAACAGCCATATTTAAGGAAGAGGGTCACTGCTTCATTGTGTTGAAATGCATTATAGTAGAAGATCCTTAGGGACAAGTAACTTTCAGGAAAGAAGTAGGGAGTCTAGAAACAGCAATACACTTTTTTCTTAAAAATGAAATTAATGGTAATAGATGCTGCCCCTACACAGGGCTGCATGGTTTTTGGAGGCTAGATTAATTCCTAAGAACTGTGCTTGTCAATAATGCCCCTTGAACTTATTTCACCGGTGTTTGTTCTCTTCTAGTTTTGTCCCAGTCCCTTTTCCTACTGTGCTGGCTAGCTTGCAGCCTTTCTCTTCTTTGCTCTCATCCCTTCCTTCCATCCTCCTGGAGTGCCAGCTCTCTGACTCTGGGATTTGACTGTGCTGTAGACCTCTGTTAATGACTGTGGTAATCAGGATGGAAAGGAAGAGTAAAGTCAGCCTTCTTGGGAGACTAACACATCAATATGCAGATTGAAAGGTACCTGCAGTTCTGCTGTGTGTCATTTATAGGGCTACTTTTAGATCTTGCGTGATTTCCCAGAGTCTCACGTATCAGTTTGGTACCAATGCCGGGTGTGTTGTGTAAGTGCTGGGAGAGGTTATCTTGTGCCAGCATCTCAATTAATGCACATCATGACTCTCTCTTCGTGCAGTATCACCTCCTGCTTTAAGAAAGCACAAACACACAGGGCTCATGAGAGATTTACAGAGGAACTTTTTCTCAGGCACATAATGATATGCAAATATCTCAGGATCAAAGGTAAGTCAAAGAAAAATGGCACTGAGTAGAATAAGTCAACTCAGCTAGCAGCCTAACTACATGATAGACCCACAGACAACTCCAGAGTTGTCAGCTTCACTGCCTGTGGAACCCACTAAGGGGCCAGATGCTGCTGTTGCATGACTGTTTTCAGCAGCTTGGCATCTGGGCTCTGTGATGGCCTGTCTGTCAGGTTGGAGTAGGAACTTTCACTGTGCTGCTGGGGTTGGATACAAAGGAAAATAGATTTTCTGAGGTTATGGTCATTAAAAATAAGTTGTTGTGTCTGGTTTTAAGTCAGATTCTACCTGCCAGTTAATAAAGAGCAAATCCACCTAAAAAAAAGAAGTCTGCAGTTTTGCTTTATTTAAAGGCACACATTTAAATTGCATGAACTTGCTGTTTCTAGATTTTTTGAGCAAAAGTAGGAATTGTGTCCATATACCTGTATTCCCGTATTAGAATTGACTGGCCTGAAACTGAATACATACTTTAAAAAGAAAACAAAAAGTATTTGATTTTCTTTCGTTGAACTTGGAGGTAAAAACCAAAGGATAGATTTTTTTAAATCTTTTTTTTTTTTTCATTTTTATTGACACAATGCCTCATCGGTTGAAATCAATTAAAACCAAACCAAGCCAGTGTCTCATCTTAGGAGAGCTCTTGTCATCCATGTTCTGGTGTAGCTTCCACATAAGTTGCTGTGGTCCACAGTCCAGGTACAGATGGTGGGGTTTTACCCTTCATGGGTATAGCCAGCTGCAGGTGCAGGTAAATTCTGCATTGGGTGGGCTTTGCTTAGGGCTGAGCACATTTCCTTGTTAGCAGTCTGGCACTGTTTTGACTGAAAGCATGTTCCACAGCTGACTAAGTTCAACCCTGGGTAGGGACTACCATACAACCAGTAAAAGGCTTGGATACTGTTTAACTATGAAATTTGCACATGGACATGCCATTTGGACAAGAAAATGTGTAATTTGGGTAGGAGAATTTGCTACCTGCAATTGCAAATTACTATGTTGAGTTGTTTCCTCACACATAAGGGTCTTAATTTTCAGTTTGATCATCTAATTTTAGCAAGGCTCTTCTTTTTAGCAAGGCTGGCTTCATAATTTTTTTTCCTGTGAAAATGAGCAAGGACTATTTTGCTTGACTTGGGAGTGGTCAGAGAAGCACTTAACAACATTCCAAAATGCATTCAGAAGCTACCTGAGATGAAGAAAATCCAGATGCTTATAAACGCCTTGAAAATGAGATGGCTGTTTGCTGTAATCCTCCTAACACAATAACCCTATGCCCCAGTGAGTTATTCTAAAACCCATTATAGAAAGGAGATGTAATGGTCAAAACAGGAGTGTAACAGACTTTCTAGAATGTTTATGACTACTCCACAAAAGCCACCTTATATTTTCAAACACTTTAGTTTTCATAGATTTACTAGCAACAGCTGAAAACTTAAACCTACCTCAGATTTATAAACAAAACTAGTCTGCAAAACAATATTTTTGGGGAAATTCTGGCTCTGCTTTGATAGTCTCCAGTTTGCAGTCTGAAATAAAATTTTTGTCTTACATTAGTATCTGCTGTTGTTTCTGAGTCATCTTTCATGATACCTTTTCATTGACTGTAAAAGAAGCTGAATCAGTTGAATGAGTTGACCCTTTTATAATTTCTGAAAAAACTATTCCATTGGTAAGTATATATTATGGTAGATTTAATCAGTTTTGATAATGCAGGTAGTAAGGTAACATTGCACTCGGACAGGAGACCTTTTGAAATTCTAATAATAATAATAATCAGGTAATTGGAGTCCAGTATTTTTAGTACTGCTGTAGGCTTTCTTTCTGTTAAGTCAGAAGTAAAAAAACAAAGTTTAATAAGAGTGCTATAAATTAAGTTACTTCATTCCCTTACTCTTGATTTTCTTGTTTAGCTGGTTCAAGAAGTTCCAGTTACTTGTATTTCTCAAAATAGCATAGAAACATAGAAACATTTGAGTTGGAAAAGACCTCTCCCAACAAACAGAGGTAATATATTGTGACAGTTTTTTATCACAACTATCTTGTCTCTATATTACTATGAAATCCTGATTTTAATGGGAAATTAATTGTTTGAATCTAGATATTAAAACAACCCAAACATGAAGTCTTCATTGAAAACTTGGGCAAACAAATTTGTTGGGCAAAGAAATTTTTGATCACAGGCTGATCAAGCATGTCTCAGCTTTGTGCATACAAAATATTAGAAGAGTGAATGGGGGAAACCAGCACTGGTACAGGTTGCCCTTAGAAGCTGTAGATGTTTGTGCTTGAAAGTTTTCAAGACTCAGCTGACAAAAGTCCCTGAGCAACCTGGATTCAGTATTGACCCTGAATGGAAAAGGGATGTCTCTTTAAGCCTGAATAACTGTGATTTTCTGATCCTGTAAAACGTGAGCTTGTGAAAAGAAGGAAATGTTAAAGGAAATGTTGGTATCAGAGAATTTCATACAGATACCTCTTCATGAAATTGCCTGTCTCTGATTTGGAAAAAAAAAAAGAAAAAAAGGAAAAACAGAGATTCCCTGTATTCTGCAGGGAGTCGTAGTGGTCTTGAGATTGTTCCCAGAGGTTTCACATCTTAAAGTTCCTGCTATAGGGTGTGGTATTAGGACACTGGAGATTACTCTGACACGTCATTCCCAGCAGGTAATCCCATCCTAGGCTGGTAGTGTGATGAATGATGGCGTATTACAGTAGGCAAAGAAGTACTAAGTTATTACCTCTGATTTAGCCAGAGGAACTGAATTGATGAAATTGCTAAACTGGGACTTTGGAAGGAGTAAACGACAAAACACATATTTTTTTATACAGTTTGATCTGTGACTGTGTAAACTCTTGACATAGGCCAAAATGTTGCATTGGTAGCCTTCTTGACTAAAACTTCCACTGCTGTTGTTCCAGAGGGTTCACAACTGGTTCTGCTTTTCTTGTTTTGTGTTTCTTCTCTACTGGTATCTTCAGAAGACTTCTTGGACATAAGAAGTCTTGTTCATAAGGAGGCATATATCTCATTTTTGCATAGATGCCACTTAATCCCACTGAAATGACTTACAAGTAGAACTGCTCTTGCAACTTCTACGTTTTATGATAGAAATTTCTGTTTATGTTGACCAAGTCAAAAAGTATTTCTCAAATCAGAATACCTTTGAATTGGTCAGAGGCTAATCTGCCTCATCTATCAAGCTATTCCATAGAAATTCATAGTTCAGTAGTTTATGTCTTTGCTCTTGATGATGTACAAGACTCCTCTACCAGTGTTCTTAGCAAGAACACATGTTGTGGTGTATAGTGGCACCCCACATAACAGTGCCTTCATGAAACATACTGATCAGTAAATATCATAAGAGACTTTCTCATTCATTTGTCAATTCTGCTAGCAAGCATTCACAAGTGGATGAAGAACAGCAAAGTTAAATTTGCCATGGTAAAGGCAGAGAGAAAATTCCCCTGTGCAGACAGAGGTGCTCATAATTCCTGTGAGTGAAGATACCTGCTTCCTATGCCTAAAAACGCTCTAGTTGTATTCAATTTTCACAAAATTTTGTTCTTTAAGTAACGAAAGTGTGTTTCTCTGCTGATTGGAAAATGTTCATCCTTCTGACACTTCTTTTTGGATAGAGATCAGACCAGTTACGTCTGTCATCCTCATAATGGATTACTAAAATTTTCTGTCTTTGGGGAGTATGCTGTGCATAATTGAAAGACTACACTGTACACAGAGAGTAGCACCCTTCTGGTGAGGCCAACTGTGAGGACCCTTCCTGTCCCATTGCCTTCTACTCTGTGAAAGCCCACTTTCCTGACTTCACTGCCGATGTGCAGTTTGAGCTGTATGTCGTCTCTCCTATCAGGCACATGCTGTCAAACCTGCCATTGTTTTGGAACAGTGCAACTTGACAAAGCCAGGGATCAAACAGGAAAGATCAAGGAAAAACAAGCTTTGAGAGACAAGAACTGCAGAAATTCCTAAGTCCATTGGATTTATCCCAAGACTGACTTTTCTAAAAATAGATTGTGTGAAATAATGTCAAGAAATAATGCTGTAATCATAATTATGTCAAAACCAATTATCTTTTTATTAATTTTTCCATCCAGATCTTTTTGTACCTTGTAGAAGATGAAGAATAAAAGGTTGAATAATGGATGGACTCTGTTGTAAGAGGTAGTTTTTCAACGAAAATGTTTTTACAATTAGCAGCATGTTACTTTCTATATAAACAGAAAAGATGCAAATATACGTATTCCTGAAATAAATCAGTGGCAAAAGAATTTATTTTTCAGAAGTGTAAAGGTGAAAATGCATGAGAATAGCTGGAATTAATATGAAATTATATGCCTTAGATTAGCATAACAGTGGTTCTACCTCCAATAATGTAAATTGGAAGTCTGAGAAAGACATTTTAATCAGAAACAAAGCCTGAAACTTACCCATGTTTTTTTACTTGATAGTGTAGAGAAGCAGGAACCTCTATGTTGCACTTTACATGAACTCGTACACTTTTTTTTCTGTGCAGCTCTGTTTATGCAGATCTGTGAGTCAAGAGAATGAATTAATAAAAAAGAAAGATACATGCAATGTCAGTAAATGATAGTAAGCTATGAAGTAACAAATTTGGAAAGCTGGGAAATTGGCCAATATAGATTTCAGACAACATGAGGGAAAATGGTTACTTTATGTCCCTATATAGCTATGGATAAATATTCAGTTTGCATTCTCCTCCCCTATTAAAGGTCACAAATAATGATCATTGAGAGTTTTTCAGCCTTTGCAGATTTTCAAATTCTTGTTGTCTAGCTATAAAAGTATGAAATCAAAGGTACCATGAGGTGAGAAAAAATACTGCAATAAAAAGACCTTATGTAGTTACAGTCACATCTGTATCTGGGTATATTCTCTGGGACATTACTTAGTCCCACTGACCCTGTCAAAGTTTATCTGGTAGCACCTGCTCATAAGGGATATCAGCATTGCTTATCTTGCTCTGGAGTTAGTGTTTATTATTATCAGTTTTGAAATAAGTGAGCATGTTAAATTACCATGGTCTGATACTCAAATCAGAGATACAGACCTAACATGCTCTCTTACTTTAAGGTGCACTGGGTTCTCCTGAATTTGTACCATTTAAGAGTGAGAATAGAGCAAAAGGTGTGGATATGTTTTGCTATGCATATCAAGCTTTTTATAAAGAGAAATCCAAGTCTTGTATATACTGAGGTAAATGGCTAAGCTTTTATCAGCTACTGCAAAATAAGAAATCGGTTAAGAAGAGAATGAGAAAAAATAACCTTGGCCAATCCAAAACTTATAGGCAAACCTCTGTATGACAGACACCTTTCTGGTCCATGCAGTAATTGCATACTGAAATTGTCACCTTTGGAATTAGAACTGCTTTTGAGTGCTATCATGTAATGATCCAATTTGGCCATAACATACTTAGAAAAATTTATGAAAGAAATTTGACTGAATGGTGGATAATATAGAAACTTCAGTATTTCATACACTTTGCTGAATTTATACCTCAGCATTTCTCTGAAGTGGTAGCATTGCCCCATCTTTGTCATGCCATTCACGAAGTGCTGGCACCAGGATCTTCTCCAGAGGATGGAATTCTTTTGTCCTTTTGTGTAACAACTAGAGAGTATGGAATAGCCAAGGCTGTCCAAAGTGTTGAGCAGCCTTTGTTGTCCACCATGAGAAATCATAACAGGATCTTGTCTTTTAAATGGTAACAGTCATCTCAGGAACTCAATATCATCTGTGTGCGAATACACACAACTGAGGCACTCGGTCACAGGCTGTGTGTAATCATCACATCCTTTTAGAATTAAATCTACGTTAAGCCCTTCAAACAATTTAAAGTAACAAATTATAGATTTGTCCATTTTCTCCTTTCTTCCTGAGTCTGTCTTTCTGAATTCCAAATATCTCATAGATTCTTGAAAACTTTGGGAAACAATTAAGAGTGTTAATCCTTTTTTTTTGTTTGTTTTATTTTTTTCTTGTGACTTTCTGAGTAAATTTAACAACTAAGAAGTTTTTCTTTATTCAGGTATATTAGATGATAAAACTCAAGTTTAGAAATCTCAATAGCTCTTGCAAGTTTATGCAAATGTTTGCTCATGAGAGGTGTTGGCTTGCAATTCCTCAGTATTCAGTTTTGAATTTCCTGCCTGCCAAGTGGGTATTGGAACAGTGCTAACAGTAGGAATACACCATTACAATAAATGTAAACAACACATACATGAAAATTATTTTTAGAACAGCAACTGTCCTTTTCAATGTAATTTTTTTTCTTGGCATAGTGGCAATTTTAATGTGGGTAAGCAGTATTCCATTGGATTTTTTGTAGGTGGTATCCTCAAAGTACATAGAAAAGGTTTCCCTTTCCTTTCCTACCTCAAGTATGCCTGTTTACTTCTAAGTTTAAAAATAAGTTGATTCATATGAAAGGTACTAAATTTCTGTTAAAAGAAGTTTGGGTTTGTTTTGTTCACTATGCTGTTTAGCTGGAGAACTAATTCTGCTTACATACTTTCAAAGGCATTTAATTAATTTTTTTAATCAGGTAGTAGTTAGGTAATGCTGTTTTAAAGAATGCTTTGTTTGTTGGATGTCAGAGATAACCAGTATTGTACTGGCAGAGTGACAGAAGATAGTGGTTTGGGTCTTGCACTTGTTCTGTCACTCTAGGAAGGTTCTTAGGCAATTGCTTAACTGCAAACACATGAAGAACCCTCTAAATTGCATGGACTACAAATACATTTATAAGTGAACTTTAAGGAAGCAGTTGTCTCATGTAATTCTTTCAACATATGTACTGAGTAGAAGTCTGTTGCTTCTGAAGAAAACGCTGTTCTTGTTTGCTGAGGATAAAGAGGGAAAATATAGGAGCTCTGAAATGAGGAGGTATACCTGTACAGAAAAGCAAGGCTTGCGATAGTAAACACGTAAAAATGTCAGTTATGCCTTTATATTAATATTTTATGTCACTCCTTTATTTTCTTACTGTCCTCTCAGTCTCTCAAAACAAAAGTATTTCTAAAATCACTACAATTCAGTGTATGGATATATATGCAGAGTTTAGAACATATCCATACAAAGTAGGTTTCAAAATAATTTGGCTACATCTGAAAATTTTAGTTCACTTTCTTAAAGGGTTATTTTAGAAAACTACTAACTTATTCTTGTAAATAATCTATATTATTAAGAGAATTGTTTGCTTTGAAAGGATTTTCAGAGATGGGTTCCACAGAATGGTCTGTCACCAGTATCTGTTTTACTTTTCATTTCATTCTTAGAACATGTTCAGTTCTGTGGTAAGATATTGGGGGTGTCTGAGTATGCAGAGAATATGACACATGGAAGTACCTTTTCCCTGCCCTTACAAAACCAAGGATTTGAGATACTGTGGTCTAGCCACATCAAGAACATCAAACCATGCCAGTAAAGTTCTGATAAGCCATTGGTACCAGTTCCATTTTTCTTAGAGTTTAGTAAGCTTGGTGTTTTCCACATACTTACCAATGCTTCCTCTAACAATTGCCTAAATATTTTTTACTTTTATATATCAAATATAATGCATCAACCTTCTGATCTGGATACCCAGTATGGGGTTCTTTAACAATATGTGTGGATGACATTTTTCAGTAATGTTTCTGCTTAGGTACATTTCATATTCTTTCACCCCATTGTCTGACATATACAGTCCTTGATACTTGGCTGTTCTCTATGTTCAGATTCACTCAACAACATATAGGCCTAAAAGTTTCCTTCTTTTACTCTTTTTTTTGACACTGAAGAAGTATAGCATTGTTCTGCCAGCTATTTCTAGGTAAGACAAGGCTTGTATGCATATTTGTGGTACAATAATATATCTTATGATTTAGAACCTGAAATTGGTCTGAAGAGGCAAAGACATCTTTCTAAATGAAACGGATGGTGCTTGATAGAAATTAATCAGGTGGACTTTTAAAATTCCTTGGAAGGAAGAAGCTATATAACTACAAATAATGAAACTAATGCTGAGGAAAATTGAAACTAATAAAGCTTTTTTAAGAGTTTCCTACACTATTCCTGTATCTAGAGCATTTTATGGCAGAATGAGAATTACCTATCTAGTTCTTTGTCTTTCAGGGGATATGGAAAAAAAAATGTTAAGAAATACTTTGATCTCAAAATGTGCAAATAGATACAGATACTGTAAAATTACCTAAACTCTATTGAAACTACCTGTATATGTTTCAAATACAATGCATGGAAGCCTGACTACGTTCTTCCTTCTTAAAACCGAAAATCATCACCCATTTTTAATCTGGTGAGGTTGTGGTTTTTTGGGGTTTTTTTGTGTGTGTGTGTGTTTTTTTTTTTTTTTTTTTTTTTTTTTGTTTTTATTTCCAAATATATCAAAAGTTTTTCAGCAGGTAAATTGTTCTGTTCTTTCCTAACTTTTGAGTATTTAATTTTGTATGTATTGCATATGAAATGTATATATCTAATGGAAACAAATCCAGCTTATAACCAATGAAAGTGAATGACAAAAGAAATGTATCTGCTGTTGTCATGTCCCTTCATCTTCTTTTGTGTCAGTGTTTATTTTCTCATGTCATTGATTTCAAATTCTTTAGTATCTTGTTGAAGCATGAGCCATTGAAATTTTCAGAATATGGTGTGTTGCAAGAGGAAAAAAATGTATGTTGTATAACTGCTGGATTGGGCAATGGGTAAAGAAAAAACTATGGGTGGTCACTGTTTCAGGCAAAAAGCTTAAAATTGATAGTAAAATGTTCACTGACCTAAGTGCTTTTCTATCTGCTATACATGTGCATATTCATTTTAGAAATCAAAAAGGCACACATAGTTACATAAGATATGCAGAAACTAAGTCAAAATATGGGTTTAAAAAATAAAAAGGCAAAACAAGGTTTAACACTTACGATAGCAGTAAAATTGTATCAACAGCCAGTTCCAAATCCAGACCTTCTCCTAACAGTTTGGTCATTATTTGTCATGCTTAAAAGTCTTATATAGGAAATGCTAAAAGAGGAGACATTTGGCTCATAGTTACAATGTGGTACTGATAATTCAATTGAAGCAACATATATAAATCCTGTTGCTAAGTAAATGATGATTTCTCATCTGCTGTTCAATATGGAGACAACTAATCTAATGTGAATAGATAATTGTTGGGCAAAGGCTTGTGAATTTGTGAATTTGTGTATAGTTCTCTTAATATATCTCTGTTCAAGGTAAAGACAAGCAATTAGATATAAGGGGAGAATAAGAACACTCACAGAAGAAATAGAAATGCAACCGTCTGAAAAACAGAATGCATGACCTAAAGAGAGACTTTCTGCAGTGTGTTTTGTGGATAATACAATGATCTCAACCAAAGAGGGCATCTTTTGAATTATCAGATCACCCAGATTTGCTATTGAGCTAGAAAAGATGTTTATAGAAAGACTTTAGGTGTACTGTTCACTAATTGTTTTACTATCTAAAAATGTATTTTTATATGTCCTTGTTTTTCCCTGCCAATCACATAATCAGTTACTCCGTGTTTCTTTTCTTGTGGGGCTAAGCTGGCTTCCTCATTTTTGCGGTTCATCAATACAAAACTGATTTGAAGCTGAGCTGTATAATAATAAGCCTTTCAGCAGCCAGGCTTGACACTTGCCTTGTAATTAAGGCCTTGATGGTTGTGTTGATGGCAAATGAAAGAAAATGGCTTTGTTCTCAATTCCAGAGGCTTGATTGCTGGTTCTCGTTCTCACCTGAATTCGACCCATTCTGCATTGTGCACATGATTGCTGGAGTGTGAGTAATTGCAGTGCTGGCAGATGACATTTTCATGAAGCACACTCTGCACTGCTCCAGAGGGAATTTACAGAATTTATAGCTGGAGAAGCTCATCAAACATGGATTTAGGAAATGCCTATGTGAAAAGTGGGAGCCCACAACTAAATATCAGAGCTTTTCTTTTGACATTTGCTTTTACATAAAGGACTGTCTGCAACCTGTCTTACCTTATGGTAGCAGCCTATTCATGACTAGATTTTGTGATTAAGTGAAGTTACTGAAGTTTTTTTAATGCAATTTTTTGCATGTTTTCTTGTAATTTTTTGTTTGATTGGGAAAGTAGATGGAAAATGGCTTTCTTATTTCCATTAATATTTTAAAATTTCCTTAACCTTTCAACTATTTAAAAATTTTCAGATGTCTCCTGATATTTATTGACAGCAATGTGTGCTTGATTTTTATTTAAATCCTCTTATTTTCGCAACCTTTTTGCATTACAACATATTTTGTTTGATTTAAATGAAAATGAATGTACATTTTAAATAGTTTTCTAAATAAAAAAGGCTTCTACAATGGAAATATACTCTGTCATTTATAAATCAGTTCTTTAGGAAGAAAACATTAATGGCTTTTGTATTGACAAGTTCACAGATTTCAATGAAGGGTGTTTTGTGTGTTGTAAATAAGAATTGCATACTGAAATTTTGCATTATAGGTAACATATGCCATGATTTGCATAATCTTTTCTTCCCTCTGCCTCAGTACTTTTGCATTTTCCTCTCCATCTGACAGTTTGTGTCTATCTCATATTCACCATGTCCATTTCTAAGCCCCTGCTGCTTTTCCTTTCTCTTATAACACAGTCAGGACAAATACATGTAGGTTGTTGCTGTACTTGTACTTTCCCCTGAACGTGAACCAACACAAACATTTTTGGAATCCTGTTGACATTTTTAATCACAGCTGCTTGGGCTGTCACTGACTTTGCACGTGAAGATGCATGGCTGCTGTGACTCAGTGTACTGTTATGCTGCCGTCTGCCTGGCAAGCCAAACTATCTGCACTTAGGTTTTAATATTTCTTGAGGCTTCTCCATCATGGCAAGTCCAGAGTCTTTCCTCCTTGCAATTGGTATTATTGAAAGTCCTGAACAATTGAATGATTGAAGGTTTCAGGGTTTTTTAATTAGCTTTATTGATTAACTGCTAGGAAAAGTTGTGTGAGAACTCCTTTGAGTTTCTGCTATAAATGTTTGATCCAGAGTAGTGCTGATCATTTAAAATACACATAAGGAAATCTGAGGTCTAAACTGACAATGTTAAACTGCCAGTTATTTTAGGGCCTAACTTATCCTCATTTCAGTACTAGAACTCTGTATCAACACTAATGAATGGCAACAAGGGGATAATCAATCTAAACTGCTGACAGCTGTTTTAATTTATGCTATACTCCTCAAGTAGTTGGGTAGCAAAAGGGGAGACTTTCTAAGTGTCTTATCTAAATTAATGGACGTTATGCTGCTGTCATTTACTAAAATTGGGGGGTTTTCGTAGTCTTAAATGGGAACAAGATGAAACCTGTTGTAAATACATCTTGGTTTCAGTCATATGTAAGAGATTTCCTAATATACTTCGAGTACCAGTGTTTAGTACTGCTCCTAATCTTAAGTCTTCCTTAGGGCATCACTTAAAACATTCGGGTTCAGAATCTCAAAAGTTCTCAAAAGGACATGTAAATCTTTTGAGAATTTGGGTTTCAGAGTCACTTCTTGTCCTTTGAAGCCATGAAAATAACCTAGGTTTAAGGCTCAAGAATTGGAGACAGAAGTCTGTAGTTCATCGTTGCATCTCATCGTTATTACTGGAAAGCTGATACCAGATACCAGAGCCCTGGCTGATCCTCCTCTTGCAGGAATGTTAGGGACCTGTCCGTGTCCATTATGGCAGCCTTTTGCAGCACAGTTCTGCCCTCAGTTTGTTCCTCTTGCAACAATCCCACTCTTCTATTGTGATTTGAGTGGCAATCAGCCCCATGAGGGGAATCTACAATTAGTTTTCATAGTGTCTGTAACAAAACAACCAATACCTGCTTTGGACTTTTAGTAGAAAAAGTTTTCGGCCTCTATGTCCTTAGTCAGGACCTGGATGTAGAAATTATTTGCTTTGTAGGAATGAGACCTGGATCAAAGAAGAACAAGGGGAGAAAACCCTGGAGATTCCCAACTATTTTTCAAATCTGTCACAAAACAATGGATTCTGAAGAAAGAAATGAAAACAATAGGCAGTGGACTAGAACAGTGAAATATGGTAGTGAACAGCTTTTGAACCTTGCTGAGTGAAGAGAAAAAGCTGCCTGATGCCATAACCTTAATTGTGGTGATGGTCTGGGATATACTGGGGACAGTGATTATTACATTATGCAGACTGGTTTTGGATAATACTGGCATCTAACACAGCAACTGTAAAGTTAAGAATCACCTTAATGGTTGAATGTAGAAGTTAAAATATTGCAAGTCACGGAAGATGTTCAACTGGTACTCCTATGGCCTTCTTGCCACGACCTCTGAACTTGAAAAGCTTCAGTTTATTTTAATAAATCTTTCTATTACATTTTAATTTTCACTTTTTACACATCTCATTATCTTTCTCACAAGAATGTTAAGATCTGATTTAATTTTCTCTGACATCCACTTATGCTTTTCTGCCATATTTTCCTCTGACTTCTCCCATTTGCCCCAGTGAGCTATTCCTAAGACATCTTGTTCTCTTTCCCTCATCTCTCCTGGCTTGTCTCTGCTCTGTGTCTTTTGCTTGGCAGTGCAGATGTGGTCTTCAGCATCTCAGCACTGACTTACTTTCTCATGCCTCTTACATTCCCTTCTATCCTTCATACCTAGGGGAGCCTATTGCATGACACCATCGACTATTTTTAAAATATTTTTCTCTCTCACTGTCTTTTTCTATAAATCTTAAGCAATTTTACTGTAAAGGGAAGAGTTTCTTACCTGATCTGCATCTTCTGTGCCCATTGCAAAAGCTATTGTTTTCTCTGGCACCACACAGTGTGTTACATTTCTGCTCCTGTTTTATGATTTTCCATTGAGCACAATCATCAACAATTGCTTGTTTTCACTGAGAAACCTGAAGTTTTTGGACAATCCGATGAGTATGAGAAGTTCTATAATTCAGGGGAGATGATGAATGGGCAGGAGTTTCCTCCTATCATTTATAAATGTTAGGATTCCTGTGGTTTTTTGTTACATTTTCTTTTAAGCTAACACCTCTATTTGTTACGCCCTTAAATATTTTTGCATCCAAATAGAATTTAGGCTTGTCTTATGTTGCAATATCTGTTAATCCATAATTTATTTATTCAACACCTGGTCTATTGGCTAATCAAGCATTTTTGATTTCTCTTTTGATACAAATTTATCAGTACAGGGGTAAAACATGCTGTAATGTATTAGATAATGAATTCTAAGTGTATCTCAATAATGATAGAGTTTTTGGATCTTTTGGGACAAGTTGTACACCTGTTGGTGTATCTGCTTCTGCAGTTTACTCTTCCATTCATGAATGCTTTACATTCACTCTACTAATATGCTAGTACAGCTCTTCAATATGCAGTTCCCACTGTAGCTGATATATCAGCCCACCTTAGTTTTCTGCTTTTGACACTACTGGAAGTCAGTCTGTTGTAGGAACTTGCCCTACAAATACTCCATGACCCGTTTGGAGTCTCCTGTACCAGCATCAGAGGACACCAAGGCTTTGTCCTCTTAATGCATGTGTTCATAAGCATATTTTGATTTCCTGTCTATTTACTATTGGAGGTTCTGTGTTGTGTTTATGTTCTGTAACTGTTGCCTTGGTATCTCACTCTGTCTCCAGTGAGATACCCCACCTTTGCATCTGAGGCACTGCTTTAATTAGTGATACCAGTTACTGTTCTCATACCTGACAGTACTAGTGAATGTAAGGGGAAAGAGAGGGTTTCTGAGCTAAGGTCATCTGAGAGACAGTCCGAAACCATAAATTGCTTTAACATGCGAGACTAATATCCATGGTTAGACTTGACTATAAATGCATTTTGGGATTAATTTAGTGCTCTAATCTGTTCACAAATAATTTGCAAAGAAATTCAATCAGTAGGAGCATATTCATTTTTCTCCAATATTTTCCAATTGTTTTTGCAGACAAATGTCAGCCTTGCAGGAGAGTTATCCTTTCTGTTTGCACTTAAGAACAATTATTCTTAGTGTGTGAACAGTCACGTATAGTTTTAGTCTTGGATTAGTAAGAATTTGTAACAAAAAAAAAAAGTCATTAAGTGCAGTGAATAACTAGCAGTAAGTACTGTTTTTCCTTTTGAGATGTATCAGCCTGAAAGTATAATCCTAAATATAGGCCAGTTTGTAAACATTATTTAGACTTCTATTTTTTGTCAAATGTCACTAAAATAAAAATTATTTGCATTTCAGGCAAATCTTTGTGAGTACTGTACAAAGCAACAGTAAGTTTATTCATAACAGTACTTTCTGTGATGTAAATCATTGCAACTGAGAATCTCCCCATACATGTTTCTTTTCTGTCCTAACAATGGTAAAACAGATTTCAGCAGAGTGATGTATGAAAATACCACTGCTCGATCAGGCTTGTTTGATATGGCAAAATAGGAGTAAGGCTTCTGTGTACCCTTCCTCCTTGCCCATGTGTAAGTAGATGGAAGACAAAGATAGGTAGCTGTGTACTGATCAGTCTCTCTCTAATAAATCTGCATCTGTGCTCATTAGGCTTAAAAGATGTGTCAGATTTTTTTAAACATGTTTCAGGTACAACATAGGACCTTTTAAGTCACCATCAAATTGAGACACTGGAAATGGATCCAATGTGCAAATACAGTTTTCTGGACCAGGCTCTGTCTCTTTCATTTTGGTGTACTGAAAAGGCTAATTCTCTGCTTCTTTATGTTACAATATTGCACTTTTACTTTTTTGTTCAAAAGATAATCTTGCTGCTGAGTGACTTCAGTTAAGGATTAAAGGAGAGGGAATAAAAATTTAACTGGTGGCAATAGATGGCAGAAGTAGGTCTTAGCCCACAGAAGAATCAGTAGATGCTCTGTGCTTTCACATGCAGTCACTAGGTAGAGCTGACATTGGTGCACAATAGACTGTGTAAACAGCCCTGCCCAAAATCTGCCACACAATGCTTTGCTGCATTCGCTGGTAATAGAACTCTTCTCCAATAGCTGTCGGTGTAGGAGAGTAAAACTAAATCTGCTAATAACTCGTGCTGTATATAGTTCATAGTCTGCAGTGTGTAGGTCTGTAATCTGTAGGTGAATATTATTTGGTTTACACTTCCATTTCACTATTTGTCTTTTTTTCCTTAAGATGCCATCTCTGCCTCCAGTTTGCTTCAGAAAACAGCAGGAAAGATCTGGAAAGGCACATCAGTTCTCTACCCTACACTTAATTTAACCATTGGCAAGTTGTTTTGATTACTTGCTCCCTGATTTTATTTTGCTCTGGCTCTCTGGGTAACAGTTTTGAGAAGGTGAAATCTGCACACCCAAATGTTGACCTTGGAAATGCCTCCAAATCAACAGCTTTTAATGTAATCTCCTAATGTTATTTGCTTTGTAGTATGGTTTTAAGGTGCAGTTCTGTGTGCCATCCTCCTACTTAAAGACAATTTTTAAATTCCATATTGTCCTGGAAGTGGACACAGTGTTCACTGCAAGAGCCAGTAACACTGCAAACACTTGGTGTTTTCACCATCCTCATTACCTTCTGCAGTCAGGAGAGCCCCTTTTTTTTCACTCAGGTATTAGTTTCTCCAGTGGGCCTCAGTCAAGGGATAACTGTTTACCTACCATGTAAGGGATGCACACAGCTTTTCCAAAAGGTCCCCTCAGTTCCAGTTGTGTATTTTCCTCATTAGTTTTAAATCCTTGTTTGGCAGTAACAGATCTTTTGAACCGTTAATCCTACCTAAACTACACTTCACATAAGAAACATGGCATCCAGTATACACAGGTATGCTCATCACTGTCTACTTTCAATGAAAGTATTCAGAAATTTTCCAAGACCACCAAGTGTCAACTTTGGATATCTTCTTCCTCGAAGAAGGACAGTCACACTCCTGTATTTTTATGCTGGATCACTTTTTCTTAATCATCCTTTTCTATTTATAGGTAGAGTTGCATAAGTTTAGGAAACATTTATTTCAAAGCAGGTTGGCATAAGGACTGTCTTGGTAGATCTACATGAAAGTTAATGTAAAATCTCACAAGTGCTTATACTTTGGAGTTTGAAGTGTGTTGTTGATGGAAGAAAGTAATACACCAAACGTAATGATAGGGAAAACACTTTTTCACCTTAAATTCTTTGTTTTCACAGATTATTTAGAATTTCATATTCTGATTGAAAAAATACTTTGTTGCTATTCACTTAATGTTTTTATTTTTTAATATTTATATTTCTTGACCTTTGACTTAATGTTTGTTCTAGAGGTTGGATTATGGTGTTATTTCCACTGAAAAGTGAGACAGATGTCTGTCTAATGTCAGCAGTAGTGGGACTAGGCCCATGTATTTTTATTTATAATTTATTCTGAATAATCAGAAGCATGACTTTAGTGCCTTTAAATTAATGTAAAACTGTTAATTGCCCAAATCTGTTGACAATCACAAATAACCTCATAAATCCTAATATGAGATAAAATATAAGTAATTTTTTAAAAACCCTATCAAAGTATTTGAAGTAGTTGTAATTACTTATCTTGCCTAAAAAAACCCCAACACTAAAGTAAATTGTCAGAAATAACTCAAGTGACCACCAGTGTTGAAATACACTAGAGGAAGTATACAACCTCTTAAAGGCAGGCAGTATTTTCATGAGAGCTGGACACTTTCTTGTGATTTTACTTTAGTGGTTCAGGGTTTTTCCCCATAACTTCAGGGATAATAAGAACTGGGGGCTCTTTGTGACCTTTCTGGGAATTGACGCATCAGTCAGAATGTAACCTTTTTGTGAGAATTTTCTTGGCTGCTACTAAAATATCCACTGCTTCTACGGATAAAGTATCCATTCCAGGTGGTTTTGCCATTCACTTGCGGAGTGCATCGCTTAGGGAATCTCAGAGCCCATTACATTTAAGCTGTATTTTAAATGTGCTTTGTTTGGGTGTTAAGCAGTAAGGAGAATCTGTACTTCAGCATCTTACCCTATTTCTACTTCTGCAAGGGTAACTGAATGGTTTTTTGGGTTCCTGAAGCAAAGCATTATTATTGCTAGTAGAATAGGAGTGGATAACTATGGGGGCTTTATTTTTCAGTATTCTCAGTGGCAAGTGTAGCATCCCATGACAAGTCACCTATGGCTGTGTGTGCATTTGCCAAGCATTTGGTATTGACGCAGGCTCTGAATAGTATTCCCCATGTGAAATTTATATATGCAAAATGGTAATCCCCAAAAACACGTGACTACTTTTGGATATCAGATTTTCGGCTTTGAAGTGGAGGGTCAAGAGCGCATAGTGGAAACCAGCTTTGTCAGAGCCAACGGCCTGTCTTGACGTATTTCAACAACCAGTTTTCAGATCTGTAAGTTCTCATTGTTTCCAAGAATTAAAAGCCCTAGGTAGACCTCAAAATGACGGCATTGGAAGAAGACTGGGAAAAAACCTCACCCCTAATTTTGATCTTTGGACATGTCTCAAACTGAGCAGGGTTTTGGGGCATGGCGAGTGCACACGGCTGCAGCTGGCGGCCGCTGCTGTCTGTGGTGCTGCTGGAGACTCCATGAAGCCTTTTGCGGTTTTGCCAGGATCTTTCTTCTGTAGATAATGATTTCTTACGTGAATTTGTGTTTATAGTTGAAGTTGCACAGCGTGTTGCAGCTGCTTTCTCCTTAACAATAAATCCACCTATGCTTATGTAGGAAAAGTTTTGTTCTAAGATCAAAGGCACAATAAGGTCACCATAAAGTTGCATGCAGAAGTGCTTATAACATACTTCTTTTTAACCAGTACATTTTTGGAATTAATGGTTTATGTATATTTCCTAAGATTAACTTACTCCCTCAGAATGCCACCTTAAAATAAAAAACAACCAACAACAACTAACTAGAAATCAAGAATTTTGAACTCTCATGAAAAGCATAATTTTATTTTACCAGTTGAATGATGCATTTGAGAAATTAATATTGATACTTGGTCTTTAAATTACAAAAGAATTTTATGAGAGAAATGATGATTCTTTTGTTTAAAGGCTCTGTTCTTGGGTATGATTTCTGAAATTTTCATATAGATTCACACATTATTTTGAAGATTAAAAGACCCTCTCTTTGTTTTTTATAAATTTGTAAAAAAAATTAATAGCATTTACATGTAAATATTTAGTGTATTTACATGCAAAGTTTGTTTAATAGAAAATAGTACCATCTTCTACTCTGATAGAATATTTCCTTGCCTGAAAAGTAGCAAATAAGAAGTTGTGTACAGTATCTTTTAGAGGATTTATGGTAATGCTGCTGAATTTAGCTGAGCATAAACAGCATGGTGAGCCCCTCAGGGTCTCTTCATTTTCCTGACACGCTCCACTGCTGCCCCATTAACACTTCGTCTGTTATTGCCATCTACTCTGTTTAATGAGTATCTTTGAATTTGAAGTTCTTCACAAGAAACAATAGCTAAAATAACTGATGCACCTACTGTAGCTTTCAGTAGTGTATCTTATTCTTTTTTAAATTTAAAAAAAAAAAAGTACATGTATATTATTCAGCAGTATAGTTGCATCATGACATTTTCTTTAATCACAATAGACGCTAATCACAAGCACTAAGTAATGACTACAGATATGGTGCTGTATCTGTCTGTAGAGAGTAAAAGCATGCTGAATAGCTGATAAAGGAGGCTTTTCCTTACTTTAAAATTCATCTGGTTAATATTTACTCTTTAATGTGAAGAAGGAATAATTCGGCTGGAGACCTTGTGCTATCAAAGTAAAATATTTCTTCTAAGAAATCATAAGACAGAATGACTAGGTGCTGTTTTCTGGTATCTGTATTAATCCAGCTAACTGATGTAAAAGGTCAGTATATGTCTCATTATACTGGATTTCTAAAACTGAGTTTACCACATTCCTCAGTGCACGTGAGTGAACGATCTTAAATTATTAAACAATAAGCCATATTTTCAGATGAGGACTCAACCCATATTAAAGCTAGATTAATGTTACACTGGGATGCACCATAAGATTTAAGAACAATTCTGATTTTGCACTGACTATTAACTGATCAACAAAAGCACTCTAAATCACTGTAGGTATTCAGTAGATCTGGGAAGTCTTTGGAGGGCCAAATAAAAAAATATGAATAATTGAATACATTTCTGTTCTAGAAGACTGAGTCAATCATTTGGATATTGAAACATGTTTTTGTATTAAATGCATTCACTGAACACATATATTTGAAATCTGAAATAACATATGAGTGATTTTCTGTGTTCTGGTAAGCTTGCTGTCCTTCATTAAAATTTTTGTTTGTTTGTTTGTTTGTTTTTATTTTTAGAAAATGAGTCTGGAAGAAAATTGGTGAATTCAATCCAGAGGACCTACAAGCACTCTGACAGGCTCAGAGAGCAGAGTCTGTACCAAAGAGCAATTACCCCACCAAACGATTTCAGGTACAATTGACCTAAATATAGCACTCTCTTGAGATTATTGACAAGAGTTCATTTCCTGTAGTGCTTTTCCCATTTGCCACCCCTGGTAACCACTGTGATCTTATCTGCCTGGTGCTGCATGACTTCTGGGATGCAGTTAAGAATTCTGCTGTGCATTATCTTTAAACAGACAATTCATGCTAAAAGAGTCATTTGCAGTTAAATTAGATGATGCATATATTATTCTTGCTGCTGAAGTTACAAAGAACAGGAATCAGTGCCTGAATCCTTTTGGACCTGAATGCACTGGAATTCTTTTTACTGTGAAATCAAAAAGGTAGTACTAATTAAATTTAAATAAATAGGAAATTTTAGTTCATTAAACAGTACCAGTAGAGTCAGATCTGCAGGGTGGATAGGTTGGAAAAATTGCTATTTCTTTCACTGTATATGTATATACTCATAAAGTGTGACTTTCCCTATTGTCATCGTACTATCTCCAGGCAATCACAGTAGTTCTCATATGCTGGCATGAAAAATGAGTGTATAAGTAGAGTGTGTAAGTGTACAAAATGTGGATGAAGTGAATTCAGAGGCTAGTAATGATAAAATCCATTTTAGTTTTGAGGAATGCAATTTTCTTAAGCATTGCTTGCAAACTTGTTAAAATACTGGATATATTTGCATTCCATGTGTGTGGAATATAGAGAAAATAGATGGTATTTCCTTGCTGTTTATCACAGGGTTTTTTTCTTGAATCATTTTTCTTCTGCTGAATTTTTATTTGGAAAATATATACATTGTCCAGAAATTCAGAAGTCTGCTATCAGATTCCATGCTGAGCAGCTGTTGGAGGGCCATTTGTCACAGACCTTTATGAGCTAGTATCACAGGACACAATTGTGTTATGATTTTCCTGCATATCCCCTAGGTTTTCTCAAAAGAATACCAGAATACGTTTACTTTATTAGTAGAGTATACTCTGCTAATTATCATAGGTCGCATTCTTCAAAGGAAACTCAGGAAGTTCACTTGAAATCTGAATAATTTATAAGATAGAGACATATATACACTATATTGGTCCACTGACTTGGTTCCTTTGATGATGATGGACAGCAGTTATAAATGTAGTTAAACTCAGAAATTCTATGCTAAAATGAGATGAAGCATGAATCAGTTAATTGCATTAGACAGTAATTAAATTATTACAGGGAAAATTTGGATTAGATATAGAAGAAAATTTACCTGTGATTTATGTTTTGCCAATGTACTTTAAGGGGTTGAGACACAGTATGTCACAGTGGAAAGGAGTAGCAATTTGAAATGAAAGTGTAAGAAGAAAGCAGTAAAAGAATAGGTAAAGGTGGGATGAGAATATGCAGGGCATGATTAAATGGATTCTCAGCTCAGGTTGAGCTCACAGAACTTCTTGTGCTATAGTTTGGGATCATGAGGAATCTGTGCAGTGCTTTCTGGTGGACTGCTAAAGAAAATAGTTTTGAAGTTTGAGATGTGAGAGAATTTACATGAGGAATTTAAAGGATTCATGAAAGGATCTTTCTGTTGTAGAATCTTGTACAGAACAAGACAATTAAGGAACATGGACTTAGGGGTGAAAAAATAAATCAGTCCTGCCCCAACACAAAGAGAGAGAGAAAACTCAAAAAAAGATACCAGCAGCACCAGAGCCTAAATTGAAATATTTACCTTCTTACATTTGATATTTTGCAAACAGAATTTTTCATATTGACTCTTGCAGTGCTGCAAGGGCTTACCTTAAATCTTGCTGATGTGATTTTTCCCATTTTCTTTTTTTTGCCATTTTCTTTTAGATAAAACATATCTAAAGCTTGATTTTTTTTATCTGCAGAGATTATCAGATGCACACATTTTGTTAATCTTGACATTCCAGAGACCTGACATGGCTGACATACAACAGTTGTGCATACTCTATTAAATCAGTTTGAAACTGATTATTAAATCAGTTTGAAATTTAGAAACTAACGCTAGAAAAGCCCACGTAAACTGACTTTTTCTCCATGAATGGTCTTTATGAGGATTGCTCACTTCAGCTGATAACAGATAGAAGCATCATTCTGGGCCTTCTATTAAGCTTCAGCTTGTAATAGATTATGGACCCAATGAAAGGTGCAGCATCTTAAGCATTTTTATTATAGTTATTTTATATCTTGAAGGATATTCTGGTCCTTTACAGGATGCAGACCCATAGAGAACAGTATCACAGATTAGGGATTTTATACTTGCTTCTATATTCAGTTTGCCCTGCCATGGCAGTGAAAAGGCAGAGTAAAGCAACCCTAATTAGGCAATGTAGGAATCCCTGGTATGCAACATTTTTCTTAGCCAGCTATATATTATTTCCACTTGTTCTATGGTGCCTCCAGAATGAGAAGAGTCTGGCCCTTTAATTAGAGAATTAGCTTAGAATTGGGAAAATTGAGTTCAGGTTTTGCCTATGCCACAAATTTTCTACAAGACTTTTAGCTAAGTATCGACCAAAATTCAGCACAACCTAAGGATCAGGGCTTGTGATCATACTTCCTCTGCTTTTGAAGCAGAATCATGTGTTCTTCTTGCTTATGGCATCTTAGTTACCCCCCTTAAATAATTGAGTAGTCAGAAATCCTCACTCCCCTCATCAGCTGAAGTGAATTCTGTATACTTCTCTGTCATACTTGACTTGTGTGAGGGTGTTGATGGAATGGCAGGGATGCATAAAGCAATGTAATGCCTCATGTTAGTTCAGGTAGAGAATTACAAAGATACTGTCATGGTGACGAGTTCATGTTAGTTCTTGGCAGTGTAAGTCTTCCTAGTACAACCTTCTGAAAAAGCAAAGTTCATCAATCAAAGTGTCATATGTTGCTAAATTTGCAGTTTATAAATTGTCACTATAAATGTAAGTAGTAGGAATCATCACATAAAATTGTGCTTCTTTTTCTTTGTGTCTTTCCAGACTTAAATGATTTCAAAAATGAGGCAGTAGGATGTTTAAATTGCAGTTTCTAGGCAGCATCTCTGCTCCTGTGAGCAGGCATGGCTGTTTTATTGCATGGCCCAGCCCACTGATTGGTCATGGGCTGCTGCTGATGTTAGCATGCCAAAGAGAACATATGACATTAAAGGTAAAAATGCCAGGGCAGGGACATATCACCAGTAAGAATTAGGAAAAAAAAAAAATCTTGTGCTTTATTGGATACATAGCTCAGCCTGACAGAACATCTAATCCCTAAATCATCCTGAAAATTGGTTGGGTTATAAAATCAAATTAAACCCACTATGAAAGATCATGGTCTCTCTTCACCGCACTAGCAGCTATGTGTATGTATCTCAATCTCAGACTAAGGGGAATACACCACATAAGTAAAAATGTTTTTAAGGGAAATCTGATTATGATAGAGCTGACTGTTCTTGTAGCAAACATTTAGAAACTATTGGAGTAATTTGATTAGAAGAAGTAAAAAACAATTTTGCTAGATCATTACATCTTCTTAATGTTGAATCCCTTTTCTCCTACTTCAACATTTTCTGTAGAAGGGTTATTATGTAGCATTATTTTGATTAGTTTGTAGTTACTGAAACTAACTTAGCTTTGTTATGTGATCTTAAATGATTCTTTTGTACTTATCAATACCGGGTACTGATTTGTGGTGGGCAAAAGAAATCTTAGCACCCTTAGGCAGATTTTGCTTTCTTCCACTGCAGATGACTGTATATTGCTGTAACTGAAGTATTCATTCTTAAGCCAAGGAAGACAGAGGGCTAATTTGAAAGCCAAGTGAAGTTCAGGAAAAGACTTCATTGATCAAGTAGAATTTGGGTCACGGTTTAGCTAGGTCACAACTATGCTTCTTATGCAGTAGAAATAAAGCTTTTATTAACAAGTCTATGTATAAAAAAAGACTTCCACATACTGAGACAGAAGAGACACAGAAGTGCATTTTTACAGCACTTCATTCACCTTCAGTGCACTGAAGAATGTTAAGGAAAGGAATATGATAAAAACTATAAAGATTCTTATCAAGTAAGTAGCTAAAGCCAAGAGAAGGTGCATGTTTCATAGCCAGTCAAAGCTAGAAATAAACTGTTTTTAAAAGTGTGGCAGGAGGACAAAGCTATGAGCAGATTCTTATAAGTTCAGCAGTCCTTTCTGTGCAGAAATACAAAGCCAGGTTTTGACTCCGTATTAATTTTATTACAAACAACATTTAAAGAAAGCAGTGCACTTTAAAAGTTTCCTCTCTTGTGAATATTTTTTGGAAAGGTGTAGAGGGAGTAGGTACTATCATTTCATGTTCACCTTGCACATTTCATGAGGGAGTTGCTCCCCTGTGGTTTGGGAGAGACGAGTCTGTACTGCTCAGCAGCTCTCAGTAGTATTGTCCCTACATGACCTTGTGGATGGATTTCTATTTCAAAATCATACAGAAGTTAAATATTGCTGAAAATAGCATTCACTCCCATTTTGCTCATTCCATAGCTTCTGGGGTGAAATTTATCTGTCCTAATGTAATGTCTTTTCTATCGAAATTATCTTTGGCTAGGCTGCCTTTATAGTCAATGGAGAGAGATAGACACTTTTAGGGCATGATTCATCTCCTCGGAAGGTAGACATCTAAGTAGGTCAGATGAATCAGACTGTACAATAGCACATTCCTTACTAGAGAGAATAAAGGAAACCTAGGGATCAGAATAGATGCTGATGTGTATATTGCAAATATCTAAAGTTAAGTGAAATGAACTTTATGTCTGTAGGAACTAAGTCAGAGTTCAGAGTCAGAGGAAAAAATCGTGCTCTTCAGGAAGCACCTTTTTCTTCAGAGCTTGTGGTTTCACTGTGCTGAGTGCATGTTCATAGTCATACCCATGAGGTGATAAATTAAAAAAAAATACACTCCCTCCTTCTCCTAACTTAATATTTTAAGGTGTGATGATTGAGTAGACTGAATTTTGTGAATAGGTAATTGTATATATTTATCATCAATGATTCACGGGTTCTACAGTGGCAGAATTTTTTTACTAGTCTCTGCTAATAATCTGTATGTATGTGGTTTCACCATGGTTTTGGTTAGCTACTGTGAACCATTTCAGCACCAGATACGTTTTTCTCAATCAGTCTCTGCTAATAATCTGTATGTATGTGGTTTCACCATGGTTTTGGTTAGCTACTGTGAACCATTTCAGCACCAGATACGTTTTTCTCAATCAGGAACCTCTTCAAGGAGAAAGAGAAGGTATGCATGTAATTTAGGGTAGTAGACTAATTTAAATTAGTCCTTCATAATAATCATTACTGTTAGTGCCAGCGTTTCACTAAATGCCCCAGCAGATGAGGTGGTTAGTGCAAATGTGCCTGAAAGTCTCAACAATGAATAATTTCAAGTGCTAACAAATGAGTTTTGCAGAAAGAATCTTCATTTTGGTTTGTATTTGGTTGTATCAACCATAATCAATAAAATGGAACATACAAGAATGAACAACATTATTTATTATATATTTAAAATACAAAATCAACAACTGAAGATTCACCTAAACACCAATAAAGCTTTTTCATATGCTCCTCTTCTCCCATTGTTTGCAAAACTCCAGATCCAAGCAAACCTGCAAGACTTTTGTCAGATGCGTGCCCAGGAGTAGCACAAGGATAACAGCCTGGAGTAAGCAGATTGCTAGTGAGGCTAGCAGGTGCCAAAACATGCTGTTTCATGACCCAGTGTAAAGATGCCAAAAATAATCTCGAGTGTACTTCAGTAAATAAAAGCAAAACCCCCCCAGGCTTCAGAATAAAGTGCGTAGAACTGTCTGAGATGAAGCTGATATTAAGAGATTAAGCTGATACTAAGAGATAAAATGAGATTAAGAAATTTAAAGCTAGAAGACCAGTGTTCTAATTTTTGCCTTGCAACAGATTACCTGTGTTAAGGTGGAGAGGAACTTTGGTCACAATCTGTGTTTTGCTACTTAAATAGATGGCATGGTTTTCAAAAGGAAGTGGGAATTACAAAGAATTACAAAGTATTCCACAGATAAAAACATGAACTTAAGTTGAATCACATGCAAATGTTGACTAAATATCTGCCTCATTTCCCATATCTTTCAGAGTCATAGCATTTAGCTGTCCTCATTTATGGTAATTTCAAATGCGTAACCAAAAATAAAAATTGCTTTCTAAGTTCAAATGTTCTAAAACCACTTTATCCTCAAGTGGAAGTGTTGTAAAATGACTTTATGTAAAATCACTATATCACTGACCAGGCTGCTCAGAGAAGCTGTGGGTGCCTGGTGATGTTCAAGGCCAAGTTGGATAAGGCTCTGATTAACCTGGTCTAATGGGTGGCAACCCTGCCTATGGGAGGGGTTTTGGAATGAAATGATCTTTAAGGTCCCTTCAAAGACAAGTTTTCCTATGATTCTATGACCTTACTGTTAAAGGTAAAAGTAGACTCATAGCTGTGGGACATGTTTGTTTGATCAACCTGAAAACCATTTGTGTTAGATCAAGTAAGATCCAAATGTCCATGTTAAACAATTGCATTTATCTTTAAAGGAAGCAATACCAGGACTGTGCTAAGTGAATTCGAACTTACAAAATGTCCTGTGAACTTGTGAGAAACATTGAAATAGTTGGTACTCTGTTTGGTATGTAGAGTAAGATCAATGAAATAAAATATATATCTGATATTAATATGGAGTCAGGGGTGAAAATGATCTAAAAAAGCAGCTGAGAAATTTTACATGCATTTTAAATATTGCATTTAATTTTTAAATCCTGGTGCTGTAGACCTTTCCATATCTGCTGCTGATCGTATATTGCATAAGATATCTAGAAGTTTCCAAAAGGTAAGGGATAGTAATTATCATTGAATCAGAGTATTCTGGTTTCATAGTAACCCAAGGGTCATCGAAGTCCAATTCCTGTCCCTGGACAGGACCATCCCAAGAGTCACACTATGTGCCTGAGAGCTTTGTCCATATTCTTGAGCTCTGTCAGGCTTGGTGCTGTGACCACTTATCTGGGGAGCCTGTTAAAATGCCTGTTCCAGTGTTCCAGAAACTTTTGTAAGTATCCAGCCTGAACCTTCCCTGGTACAGCTCCAAACCATTCCCTCAGGTCCTGTCACTGGTCACCAGAGAGAAGAGATTGGTTCCTGCCCCTCTTCTTCCCCTCTTGAGGGAGCAATGAGGTCTACAGCTCAGACAGAGGAATTGTGATTGCTATAGTTTGACAAGTATGACAGGAATGATGATTGCTGTAGTTTGTAGTGAAGTGCCCATGTGCTAAAATTTTCAGGGTGATAAACAATTATGATGATAACAAGCACTTACTTTATCTTAAAATTCATTTATGAATGCAGAGTGAAGGAATCTCGAATTTAAGAGGTAAGGTATATTAGATGGTTCAGTGTATGGTCTGAAGTACCCAGTGAGCTGGCTCTGTGTTCTTTATATAAGAGATTAGAGAAACAAATCTTCTCTGCGGTCTGCCTGTTCATCAGCAGGACACATAACTTAGCCCTGGTAACCTAGGAAGTGCACACAGAAACAAAACCAGGAAACATCTTTTAAAACAGAGGTTCTACCTTAATAAGTAGCCATATATTACAAATGTGATAGATCATATCTTTGAGTGCAAGAGATAATAAAGAATTAAGTCGTACTACTAAATATGATCTCTGGTTAAATATGTTGGTGTAAGAGACACAGTCATTCTTAAAGGACAGAATATTTCAAATGAAAGCCACTTAATTGATCAGATAAATATACAGATACATATATATCTACCCATATGTACACAAAGAGCCTGTGGTTTTCACAAAGAGAGAGTCATATCCATATGAAAAAACAGAGGCAAAGGTTTGATTTGGCTTACACTTTTATGTGCTTGAACAGGACTGATAAAAAGAGCCATGTGTTGGCTCTACATCTCTTGAAGTTCATGGAGTTTGAATGTACTCTTTACCTGTGAGAATAATTCCTAAATTTTGTCATGTATTCATGTACTTTAAGGAACAATGGTTGGCTGCAGGAACTACTGTGCTGTAGCTTATCACATAGAAGATGCTCTCTAACATGCTTATTTTGCCATTTATGATGCTACATGAAGTTTTTGGCTGAAATCCAGTCTTTCTGTAGAAAATAGGAATAATTGGTAATAAAATAGTCATGCTTATATTCCAGTTGTTATAACTTGTTCCAGCATTGCATTTCAAAAGTAAATTCTGTTTTGAACTGGATGAATAAAATACAGGCGACTAATATATGTCCTTTATTCAGATCTCAATTATTTCATATTGTGTGCGGAAAATCTACATTAAAGAGTCCAAACACTAAAGCTAATACGTGCCGGAATTAACTTTGTTAAGGCAAGTTAATTTAATCTTCCCCATGCATATGCATTATGAAGACTTCTTTAATTACATGATCACATATTGTTTTTTCTTATAAAATCTCCTTATTCAGTTCACAGAATATATGATAGTCACTTAATGACCAGCCGTTCCATATTTTGTTTTCATGACATTGTTCTGTCTGTGGCCCCACACCTTGTTTACTATAGAATATTTAAGCCTTGCTCTGGAGACATAGTTATTAATAATTAATAATTTCCATGTTGGAATTTTCCTAGTATCATGATAGTGCCAAAGTGATGAGGAGACATTAAATTAGCATTACTGCAGGCCTCTGAGATTGGCAGACAATATGATTCCAGTTTTAGGGCTGGGGAACCATGGCCCAGAATACTGTGTTCAAAAGCTGCCACTAATCTACAGGACCTGAGCTGCTGAGGTCCAAAATGCTTGACTCATTACTGTCACATGAAACTTTTCCAACTTAGGTTTTCTTGTCTACAACTATGTATGTCTCTGAACATTCATCTCTTCTGCAAATTCAAATTCCTCCTCTCAGTGAATCACATGGAAAATGAAGAATATACTTTCAGTGACCACTTGTGAAACAGCTGTTTTAAATTACTATAATGGAAACTTTATGTTAAGGAAAGATAGAATCCTGCTTTCTAGACTGACATCCAGTTACTCTAACTATTCTTGTTGTTATGCAGTCCCATTTTTTAATGCATTTCTTCAAAATTCTTTACCAAGTGAACCATCTGCAGTACACAGTTCTGATTCATCCTTGCAGTGTGGCCGCCTTGTGCACTGTGTGAGGCAGGTGTGTTCTGGTAACAATAGGTATGAGTCATGCCACTACTCTCCATGCTCATTCACAAGATGAGGGAAAATTTGGTTATATAGGCAACCTGGCACTTTTGGCACCTTTGTTCTGGATTTGGTCACATTAAAAAATTTTTTTGAAAATGTGTCTGTGTGAGAGAGAGAGAAATAGAGACAGAGGGAAAGATAACGAGTACACAACATTTTAAAATAGAAACTTCTGAGAAAGTCTCAACCCCTGTCTGAATTGTGAGATGCTTGGAACTTTAAAATCCCCCAAACAATGTTGTACCATTCCTCTGTTAAACAAGTTGCATGGAATAATATTCTGCAAAAACTACTGCTGAAGGAGTAAGATGCAGATGTCTGTTTTCATTACCATCGACTGCACAGATATTTTCTGATGGCACAGAAATCATGAGAAACTGATATTTGGTTTCCAGAAGACCCAAAAGGGAGTTTTAGTCATTATTGATTCTTTGCTCAGTTCTCAGTGACCTTTCCTACCCTTGTTCACTATCTGTTAAAACTCTGAGTATGACCCAGTTCTGTGTCCTAAGGACAACAGTTCTATTTCTCACTGACCCACTGGCTTCTTGTCCCATGTTCTTTTTTTTTTTTTTTTTTTCACCATAAACATAGTCTAAGTACTTGTTCTTTACCTTCTCTCTTCAGAACCTTTCTACAGTCAGTTTTCTGTATATCTTTGCCTGTCATTGCTCCAGGGCTGGATCCCCAGGCTTGTGTATATCTTTCTCATTCCCACTGGCTCCCCAGCCAGATCTCCATTGTCAAGCTCTGTTTTCAGTTTCTGTGCCTCCAACTATCTATCATTTGTTTCTTTGCACTCCTGTTCCAAATACTGCTATGAAATGTTGGTTCTTCCCTTATTTTTCCTGTCTGCTGCTTTATTTTCCTTTGGGCGGTAAGGAACTGATAGAAATCTTTTTATATTTGTAAATATCATTGTTATTTTGAGAGCAGAGCCTCTGCTCATTCTAGGACAATGTTGCATGAGCTTAATTTCTTTGCTGAAAATTTGGACTTAAACCTATGCACCCATGACTGATACTCAAGATGTGATTCTCGTCCAGGCAAACTTTTCTAGTCCTGCTGGATACATATCATGTCTAGTTCTACTTAGGCGTTTCTGCTTTTTTTCCTGGTCATACTGGTCATACTTTATCTGATCATCAGTCCTGAATCCAGATAGTTTCTGCTAGATGAAACCAGACTTTTGGGATGTTGCATGGGTGCAAGCCCAGAATTCAGCACTGAAATTAAACCTACCAGTTATTTGAGTTAGAGATGCCCCTCTCGACACATCCCAGTAACAACTGGGCAGGTTAATCTCTTCAGCAGAATGTTAATGTAATGTAATAACTTGGACAGAGCCTATGCAGAAAAACACTGCAATATTTGTGAGAATTGTATCGTGCCAGATATTATTCGGTTTACTCACTGCACACCCATGTAAGATACGAATGTAGAAGGGATCACTGGTTTATCTAGTGTAATCTTGTTTGACATAGGCTGCATACTGTTGAATCATTCTATAGCTGAAGAAGACGACTTGTTATTTGAACTTAAATTTAAAATATCACACAATGGTGCATTTGTCTCTGTCCTTCATAAATTGTAAAGCTTTGCATAACTTTTGAAATATCTTTAGAATTTCTAACCAGCTCCAGGAGGGACTGAGCTAATATCTTCATGTGAAAAGTGTTATCCCATGTAAAAGGAAACAAGGTTGCACTGGAAAAAACTCACTTGGCATTGTTTACTTATTATATTTAATTTCCATGCTTTCAAAAGGTACAATAGTTTGGAAGCTTCACAATAGTGCCCTCTGCTTCTTTCAGTTTCTGGCTCTCTTCCTCCATTGCGCTTTGCTTTGTCATCTTGATGCCTTATTCTTTTCCTGGCAAGACACTTGGCAAAGCACATGATCAATAAAAGCTTGGGGAAAAATAGATGCTAAAACAGCCTAAACTTCATAATGTAGTCAGTAGGAAATATTTTGAATGAGGGCAAGGATATTGGATCTGGGGCAAGACAATAATGATGGTTAGATTTGTTAGAATAATTATGGGAGATTTGTTCTCAGTTCCCTGCCTTGCTCACATCAGTCTGCTCTTGTCTGTCTGTGACACAGTTCCTTATCAATAAAATGGGAATAGCACTGTCTTACAGATATTAAAATAGTTGCTTCACAGATACCATAGAAATAAGGAAAAAATTAAGTATACTCAACCTATTGTAGTAGTATGGCTTGTATGAGTACTGTAATACTGATGATATGTCTCATATAAAAACTGTCATTGATAGGTTGGGAAGTTTTAAACCTAAGACAACCAAATTTTTCCAAACATTTACATGCACAGTTCTCCTCATTGTTTTATTATCTTCCCCCCTCCCCATTAAGTAATGTTCATGCTTTCATAGTTTGTATTACCTTTCTCACAACTCCTCACTACTGCTCATATTTCAGCATTGCTTCTGTTCCTCAAGAATTCCCTCTTTCTTACCCTCATACTTTGAATTTGTGCATTATGTATGGTAGCTTCTTTCTTGGAACTGTCTGCCCCAAGTCAGTGTAAAGGGTCTTCTGGGCTGCATGAAGGTGGTGAGGCATTGAGAATGCATGCACCAATGACAAAATGAATGAAGTAACAGTCAAATTTAGTGCAAATATATAACTAGTCTATGGGGAAGAAAAAAATATACATCTGTTTTCACAGCAGGAGTCTCTTAGTTGTGTGAAGTAGTTCTTTGATCTGAATGGCATGTTCTTAACTTAAGAGGAATTATTTGTGGAGTTAGGAAGAGCTGAGTTGCAACCGAGTGAAACAGCTTGGCACTGACCATGCCTGTACTCATTATGCTTTACAATATCATGTTTGTCTTGATCGTTGGAGTAGCCCAAGGCAAATGTGAGCTCTGTTGATACTACTGTGTCCTCACTGCTTTGTTGCTCAAGGTGTGTGTATTTAGGGACAGATTCCATAGCTGTCTATGCTGAGATGTTTAAAAATTATTGCCAAGTTAATTCTACTACAAGAAGACCTGTCTATTTTCTGGGAAGGAATTGTTCAAACCACAGAATTGAACCTCTGTGAAAGTGAGTTGAGTCTCTTTTCTTGCTGCAAGACCTGCATAAAAAAACATGGCCAGTTTCCAGCTCACACAAAGGATAATAATCTAAGATTATGTGCTGTCAAAATTCACTGATTTTCCTATGAAGGGTTAAAATGAAAAATGTGCAAAGCCCAGATCAATTACAGCCTTGACAGCCACCACCATCTCACTCAGCTTTAAGCACCTTGAGCAGTTCCCAATTCACACTGATCTTAAATATTGACTAACAGGACATAGTAAATAGCTCAGCATTTTGTAGAGGTAACTCAGAACAATTTTGTAGAGCTAGGGTCTATGGACCTATCCATGCTAGGTCACCCTGGACAACAAGGAAAAGCAGCATTAACCCCTTCTTTCTCCAGAAAGTTGGACTTTTGTAGATCCCAGCTGCTATGAGCTGGCAGTCAAGAAAATGAGTCCTCAGAAAAATAGCAACCAAGACTGTTTTCTCTAAACAAAGTAGATTGGAGACAGGCAAAATCAGTGTACTTCATATACGGTAGAGGAAAATGGGACAAAGTGTCATGCTCGCTGTATTTCTTGCCAAATCATGGCTTAAAATGTAGCTGTGGACCAGGAATATGATCAATGTAGAAAAGTAATGAATTTTCTAGGAGCTAGTAAATGCTGTCCTCCAACTAGCTTAGTACAAATATGTGTGTTAAAGGCAGAATTTCACACATGGCACAATATTAAATAGAAATACTCCTTTATAGAATCTTTTTTATCCCGACAAACATGTTTGAATTCATACTTTTACATTTTTAATAAAACACAGGCCAAATTTTCTGCTCTTTTGGTCTGAATCTGGAAAGTTATTTTTTAAAAATAAGAATGATGAGCCTGATTTGACAACCTTATTTATGTGAGTAGTCCCTCAGTGAGTACTCTATTTATCAGTGCCAAGATTATCTAAGATCTGAAAGCTCTTTCCTTTAATTTCCTGAAAAGTAAAAGACAGGAATCTATTTCCAGTTCTCAAAGAAGCTTTAGGATGCTTGGGGTCCATCATAACTGAGTTTACACTCCATAATGATGTGCAACATTATTATCTGTTTTGTTTCTCCGATGCATAATAAGTACTTGAGCACAAACCAAGGTAAAATTGAGGAAAGTAAAATGAAATATATATTGATACAACTAGAGTATTATCCTCAGCCAGAAGGCTTGTGTTCAACTGAAAGTATTTCTCATGCATTACCTGCCTTTCTCCTTTCCCTTAACTGGCTGTCAAGGTAAGTGATTGAATCACCATACCTGGAGGTACTTAAAAGACATGTAGATGAGGGATTTAGGAACATGGTTTAGTGGTGGACTTGGCAATACTGGGCTAATCTTGGGCTTGATGATTTTAAAGGTCTTTTTTTTAAGCTAAATGATTCTGTGTACTTACTTTACTTTAGATAAACCTTTGAAAAGCAAATACTCTTTATTTAGCATGGTTTGGTGAGAAATTCCTTGTTCAGCTAGAGTTGTGCCGATTCATGAGTTGTTAAAGGCAAGAGATGTTAACATCAGAGAATTAGCCTTTTGTTACCTAAATAAGCAGCTTTGTGCTGGTTCAGGATATGGAAGAGAACATTTTACTACACCCATGCTTGCCATTTGGTTAAGATCATGTGCCACTTAATTTTCATGGTGTTGTTATTACTTAGAGACCTTTTTATTTTACAGGATACCTCTGAGAAATATATATATTTGAATATTTAGCAGTAAAACTTGCTGCAAACTTGCAGTAAAACTCTACCAGTGGTTCCTAGAGATTAGAAATGGTAGTTTCATTTATTTTTTTAATATTTAATTTGAAAAAACATGAATCTTCAGTTTACCAAAAGAGCAGATTATATTCCAACCAGACACACTTCTAATCACCATTTCTCCTACATTCAATAATTGGTAGGGAGTATACTCATTGTATGACCAAGGAACAATAAACTTGTCATAGTTGTGAGCATCTGGAAAAGATAAGAGCAGCCTCTAAATTGCTCTTAGCTGTATGAATGTTGCTGTAGAAGATTTTACATTGAAGTTGTGATCCTTACTCTCTTCTTCTGCATAGTCAGGAATCTGGTCTCTGGTTTATACTTCTAGCTATTTGACATTGAAACTTCAGAACATGTATTTTTGTTGGCAGCACACATATGTAAGCATGTATGTAAGCACACATATGTAATTTACAGCAAAAGTGTCTTTAGTAATGCATGTCTTTTCCTGCATCTGTTCTTTCCTTGAAGAAGTGCACTGTTACATAACCTGGAAAATTGAGCATTTTGTTACAGCACACTCCTGGCACTGCTGTCATGCTTCCTTTCTCATAAACTTCCAAAATCCTCATGAAGTCTGGGATTTCTATCTACTCACATGACACATTGTACATTTCTCTTACGTCAAAGAGTGAATCTAATCTTGATGAAAGATTCATCTAGATCCCATATTGTTAGCCTATTTAGTCTTTTCCAGAGAGGCAAAAGACACTGAAATGTGGGTGTGGTCATTAATTTAAGAATGTTTCCTACTAATAAAAAAATTCTATTGTACTTGAAAGAGCTGACATTTCCAGAAATATATTGCTTTCAACTATGACAAAAGGATTCCAACCTATTTATACTTCTTTTAATAATTATTGATCATTGAACCATGAATAGGTAGAATTTTGTAAGAAATATATCTATTAAATTCTTATTTAAGTCTAGTTTTTCCATCAGTTTCCTTTAATTTCCAGTTTGGATCCACGTATCATGATATCTTGAAGTCAGATTTCAAAGGTGATTGACATTCATTAAGACATATATAGTACTGACTAGGATTTTATAAAGGGCCTGACTGCTAAGCTGCTTGTATAGGCAATCTCACCTCCATTGCTGAGGCTTATATATAAACACTGCTGGAAATAACACTAGGTACTTACTGCACTTCTGGATGTGAAAGTACCTCCTAAGGGCCCATATTGTACATCAAGCTGCATTAAAAACCTGAAGATTTCTTCACACACAGAGTGTGAAATAATTATTCCATCTCTTCAGTCTATCTACCTCTCTTCTCGCCTTCTTACACAGAATCACTCAGGTTAGAACAGATCTCTGAAGGTCATCTCATCCACCCTCTTTCTCAAAGCAGAGCCAGCTTAGATGTAGATCAGAAGCTTGGAGCTTTGTACTGCTTTCAGTATCTCCAAGGATGGAGGTTCCAGATTTCACAGACTCCATCTTTATGTGTACCCTGTTCTACCCTCATTGTGGGTTTTTTTTTTTTTTTTAATATTGTTTTTGTACAGCTAGCTAGATATTATACTGTTCTGCTGGTATTTTATGCAGATGTAAATGCTTCTCATCTAGTCTTCCCTAACTCTTCTTTTTTTTCCACAGTCATCCCTTTTTACCCTATTTCCTTACCTCTCTTACACTTGCTGTCATTTTCTCCTGTTTTTCTCCTGTCTCTCTTGTTCCTTCCATTCATAATTTAAGAGGTTATTGGTCTTTATTAACATTCCCAATCCTTAGAAAGCCATCCTGACTCTATTTACATCTCTGTCACTTCCGGTTGCTCCATGATCACTGTTGCTCTGTGAGCATTTACATTGTTGTGTTCAAAGCAGGTGATTTCCAGTGCTATTGTAAACTTCAAATTGGCTTCTGACCTTCTTGTTAGCTGAAACCACTCTCACATCACTACCTAATGATTCTCTCTTAGCCAATTCTTCCTTCTCCTCTCACACTGTCAGTTTTGATCTCTTGAAATCTCATCATGGTTTGTATCTTTGGCTCCATTCTTGTCTTGTTTTCTCCCTAATCCTTTCATTCATCCTTTGAAGTTCCCGATCTGACTTCTGCCAAAGTCCTAAGGATTTTTAGTTTGATTAGTCTCTCCTCTCCTTTTACACATCACCTCTGCAGTCTTATCCACAAATAAATGCAGTTGACAGGTCTGTGCTGCTAACCCAGATTTATATCTGTACTCCAGATATTAACAGCTCAAGACAGATGTTATAAAAAAGGGCTTCCCTCTTAGTCCCTCATTACTGCTTGTTTTCTTAGTCCCCATCTTTTCTGTAAGGCCACTAATAGAGATTTTACTATTCTAGGCCTCTTCAAATTCTCCTATAAAGGTTGTGTATAAATGTCTCAGATTGCTTGCTTTGTAACATGTCTAAGCTATGGTTCTTAATCTCATACCAGTAGATCTATTGAAGTTCTATTGGGGAATATCTGCACCATATATTACAAAATACATTCTGATACATGGCACAATGTCCCATGTGGTTTTCAGGTAGAAATCTTTAGCAATATAATGATAAAAATAATTTATATAGGCAAGTAATATTTACAAGTGGGTAAATTGTGCGTTGTGTGCATGTGTTTGAATATGGAGCACTTTATATAAGAGATTGGGGTAATAGGTGGAGAAATTCTGGTAGGCAAACTCATCTCAGGAAGTCTACTTCAGAGGTCTTAAATTTCACTGTTGGGTTTTATTTTCTAACTTCATCCTTGTCTTTCTGCTGCACTCAGCATGTACAAATGTGTGTTACTGCTGTATTTGTGTTACTGCTGTATTTTTTTCCCATCATTTCTGTTATCTCTGAATTTAACTTGGTGTTTCTCTACATAGTTGCACAACAGGGGGAAAATAAGGATGTATCCCTTGCTTTGGATTTTTTTTTATTTTGAAATAAATATTATTGATACTAATCAGTGCTTTAAATTTGGATTCATATTGCCATATTAAATCCACACCAAAATTTTGCTCTCCCCTAAGGCAAAAAAGATCCTGATAATTTTTGTGTTGTTCACCTGCTGTGTTTGCTTGTAATCATAAGATTAAATATGTTTCTGAGGCTGAAAACTAAGCTTACCAAAATCAACATTTATGCCAGTAATGCAGTAGAAAATACAAAATTACTTCAAGCTAAGAAGTCCATGTAGGTGCTGAAACATACAAATAGAATTTTTTTCATGGTCTAAGCATATGTGTATTGAACCCTGGGACAGACAGTTGGCTGCCAGAAAGACAGGAGGGAGGAAGAGTAAAGAGCAGCGCCATGAATTCAGTCTCCAAGCTGTTTTTATTTTGAAAAGCTTTTCATTTTAAAAAGTTTCTGAGATGAGAACCTAAGACTAAAGAGTTAAATTACCCCAACATAATTTTGAAGTATTTAATTTTTTTTTTCTTAAAAATGCCCCAAATCATATGGGTAATGAGAAGGACAGTATGAATCAAATGATAAAACTTTTACACAGCAAACCAAGAACGTTAAATAAATGGACATTTAAGTTTTAAAAGCCCACAAATTACTTTCTTCTTTTTCATCACAGATGTTTTATGGGACTGTCTTTCAGCTGTACTGTATGTGACCTTTAGTAGCCATTTTTGCTTAAAAATATTTTCTATGTCTTCTTCTGATTTGAGTGTTGTTCCCTCATCTGGCATTGAGGTTTTTGTCTGTTTTAGAGTTAAGGTGATCATATGTGGTTTTGCTGATCTGCAGATGGTCTAGTGTGATACTGCAAAGCAACAGAGTCAAAATTCTGTTGCACTTGTAATAGAGGCAGATGTTAAGCTTTCTCTTAGTAAGGACTACTTCCAGAGCCTTAAATAGTCTCGAGAAAATATTTCAAGGCCATAGTAGAATTTTTATATATCTAAATCTGTATATATCTGGTTGCAAGCAAATGCCCTGTATGTATGACTATGCTTTCAAAATCACTTGCTGATATGTTTATTCTAAGGGTAGTCTATTGGAACTGTAGAGTGGAGTGCTGAAAGCCTTTCTTCAGTGTAGCTGGGACAGAGAACTGCAATTAAGAGTACAATCCACAGAGTCGATTTGTTCTTCTGTCCTTTCCTAAGTATAATACTTGAATTTTTGAAGAAGCAGTCATATCTTTTCCTGTGCTTATAACTCATACTGATATCAGTCAAGGTCCACTGGTGCTACTGCACCAGTATGAATTGCTGTTCTGTAATAAATGTAAATGCCCTTAAGCTTATGGTATTTATTGCTTGCAGAGAAGGTAGAGCCATCCTGAAAAATAGGCAGAGTTGTGATCTGGCTGCTAGTCCACAGGGTGCTGGTCCAAATCGTTACATTCATTTCACATGGGCCACTGAACAGCTCTCAGACCTCACCAACTTCTGTTATTTTAACTGGGTTGGATTTGAACTAGTAACATAAAGGTGGACAGCCCAGTGGACCATTATCAATCCCTAGTCACACAGACCTCTTTTACCTGTCGTCTTAAATTTGTGCTTTATCAACGACTATGATTCTAGCACAAAGCATCCAGAACTTTTCATATGGACTACACAGACATTGTAAAGCACCTAGGGAGGCAAAGGGAGTTTCTCTTAATAATTCAGGCTGACTTTAATGCATCACATAAACTAGATTTTTTATACATTTTGTGCTTACAAGTCCCATTAGTTTCCCCCTTATTCCCCGACCTCTCTTTCTTTACTTTATAATAATATTTTTGTGCTGATGTGAAATTTTATAAGATCCTCTGTAGAATTTTTTCTTTTAATTTGTTTCACTATTTTTTTCCCTAACAGAATAATGATGTGAAAAACAATGGGAAGAAAAATGAAATTATATCCACTGTGATTCATTTATTCACATTATTTCTGCTTGTGTGTGCTTGTGTGTGCATGTCCACATCCTTGTTATCTCTTCTTGAGATAAAATTCTGGGCTGTATTACAAACTCCATACAGCAGCACTGAAAGAACTTACTTTAGTGTTACTTTTAAGTAACAGTGTAGGACCATGTACATATTCAATATATAATTATCACTCTAATTTTGTGTAACCACACTGGTACCATAATACAGTAACTGTCATAAAACCAAAATGACATCTTCTGAAATCTGCATGTTATTTAATACGAATTATGGAACACCAGTTGGTTATTTATGTCTTTCAAAGCCCCATAAATAGTTACTATTCAAAATATCTGAAAAAAAAACCAAAAAACCAAAAAAACCAAAAAAACCCACAAACAAACAAAACTCCAAACAAACAAAAAACCAAAAAACCCCAAACCAACCAAACAAAAAACCATTACCCATTTAAAAAAATCAAAATTATAGGTATTATTACTAAACTATAAGGAGGTTTTTAACTTACAGATCAATATCTGTTCCTTTTTCTTAGTGGGGATGGTATATTCTTTCCACATTTATGAACACATTTAAGTGTTTAACTCAATTAAAGGATAGTCTGTAGCCTTAAAGCATGGAAAGCCATGTAAAACCCTGGAAGCTGTGAAAATTGGCTCCACACCCAGTTTGCTCATGCAGCAAAGAATTAGCTGAAATAGGAGGCAATTAGGAGCACAAGTTTTATTGCGCACTAAGCTGTAGGCATTGGGTTAGCTGACCAGGAGTTGTACAGACTGCACAAATTAATTCTTTCTCTACTGACACACACACACACAAGGAAACCTTGTAAATCTTTCTGCTGTTCCCACCTTACCACTTAGAAATCACATGTAATGGTGCAGAAACCAGCGTCTTTTCAGAAGGGAGCTGTTTCTGTAAGTCTCCATAAGGATAATAAAATGGTCCCAGAGGTCTGGTGGCTATGAGTCATTAGATTGTGGTGATCATTGGCAAATATCCACCCTCAGAGCAGTAATCATATATTGAAATTTAGGCTAAGGTCTGTCAGAGTCAGAACTGTGTTTTCTTTTAATATCATGATTCTGGATTTTTTAATCTACATGATGAGGGTGTCATTTCTACATAGTACTTAGATGGTGAATCCATTTTGCATGCTGAGAGCAAATATCAGCCTGCATGGGGAGGCTTGCTGTGCTTGCTGTCAGGACTGAGTGGATGTCAGCTAGGTCTGCCCCACTACTCTGGGGCTTAGTTAGCACAACCTCTTTCCTGAGCTAATCAATCTCTGACCAAACCTTCTTTGTGTTTGGCCAAGTTAGAGCTTTGGAAGAAGAGCTGGAGTCCTGGGCGCCCATAAGCAAGGTCAGAAGGAGGCCTGGGTGGGAAAACAAATAATTTTCAGTAAAAGAGATAGGCAGCTTATTCCATAGATCCAAAATTGCATGAATTCCCACAGCTTCTGTTTCATTGACATGGATTTCTGTTTTCTGCCTCATTGTGCAGGGTCACACTGACTGCCTCACTCCACAGATTAGTGCCCTCTTTACTCTGCGTGTTAGGAGATGTTCAGCTAGGGAGGCTCTCTAACTACTGCAGAGAGAACAGGATGTGTCCCTAGATGTTTATAATACCATTCTGAATGCCTCAGAAAAAATGTAGAATATGCATACAAAGTGTTATTATTTCAGGGTTATTCAGAGGAAATACTGAGTGCAGGAAAATTAATTTAGCTGCAATTCTGTCATTGCATTCTGTCTTTACACAATCAGAGAGCAGGATCCTGACCATAATGGGAATCTGTATTTGAACAAGGAGTTGAAAATCAGCTTTTTAAGACATCTGAAAACATGTTTTTTCACTCCCCTGATCTGAATTTGGCAGCAGCATAATTCCTGGGGGCTGCCATTTCAGCAATAATTCCAACAGAAGACTTGGCCTAATGACCTGTATCAAAGCAGGAAGAACCATGCTGCAACCAGACACAGAAAGCTGCTGCTGCCAGGAGACACTGAGAACTGGGGATGGTTTCTAAAGCCACTCAGGTGGGAGGTTTGCCATTAGCTCCGAGTTGTATTCTGAACAGGAAGTTTGTGTTATTTGAATCCAAGAAGCAAGGAAAAAAGTACAAGTAAAGGTCTAGAACTTTTGGAGAGTTGTGAAAAGTCTGGTACTGATTTGTCTTCGGCTGCAGGTTTGATTTCCTTGATCTGTCTTCTGATTTTCGTATGTCATGTTAAAACATGTTTGAGATTATTTTAAAAGCAATAATTGTCTGACACTTAGCCTTTGGTTACTAAAAACATGAAGCGACTTTCATTTCTAAAGTAGTTAGAACAATATTTACAGTGTTCCACTATTTGGTTTTTTTGTTCTCTAGGCTCTAAGGCATTTTTTACTTTCCTCTTAAAGTGCTTTCCTGGATGACCAGTGACATATATTTCTCTTAGCTGTAAGTCACAGAGGAGAAAGGCAAAGCCTTGTTATTTTTACTAGTCTTGAATGAGATCAGAAGTCAGAGAGGTCACTTCGGGAATTCCCTGAGTGTGGCACTCAAGTATGAGTTATGCATATCTGTTGTGCTAGCCTGGGCTACATTCTCTTTTCACTTGATGTGTTACACACAGTTCATAAAGTCTGATATGTCACCAGTTCTCTTATGGTATTGCTTATTCTCAGGCAAGGCATGGATGGCTATGGCTTTGTGATCATAGCAGGAAAGTGGAGGTATTTATACCACTGTTATTTTTGTTAAAATATAATTTTTATTGTTAGACATGTCTTGAAATTTTTATAGAACATTTGTCATACTGATGTTATAGTGTATTTATAATGTCCAGAAACTTTTTTAGTTTTTTGGTTTCCTAAATACTGTCATCGTAGTATAATACATTGTTTAGTACAAATCTGCCATGTAGCAGTTACAATGTTATTGCAAAGTACCAAAGGGAATTGTCACATTAAATTAAATCAGTTCAAACAGACGTTTTTCAGTAGTTTTCTTCATACTTTGGTAGTATGTCAAGTGTTCGTAGACAAACAAAAGATAATATTTTTAAATTTATTTAAATGTTGCTTTCTTCATTTGAAGACCACCTCAAAAAGTAAGGATAGGTCATTATAATACATGAAGAAACTGTTCCAAAGTGTACAGAAGAGCATGTTTCCATTTTTCATCAGTGGTTTGAGAACAGCTTCCAATCTTCAGTGCTGTAAGATGTGATCTGACGTAGGTGTCTGGATCACACTGGGCTCTTCATGTGAAGGACTACTGCTAGGTTTTGACCCACTTCTCTCCCAGAAATTTCTATAGGACAAAGTCACAGTCCATGTGATGTGACACTCAAGATGTGGTCCTGCTGCATTGTCTGTGCACACAGATGACTGCTGTCTATTCCAAATAATAAGTTAGGGATTAGGGTTTTCTGTTGTGATCTAAAGGAAACAATTCATCCACTAGGCGAAACAGCATGCCATTTAATACTGATAAGTTTATTCTTAGTATTGTGTTTCATTTTTCTTTCTTTATAGTGCTTTGAGAGGCTACCTAGAACAAAGTCTAGACAGTGTTAAAGGAATAAATCAGGTATTTATTAAAAGGCCTTCAAAGGATACACCTTGAGAAGTACAAGAGCCAAGGCTATACTCAAGATGGACCACTGGTGACACATTTTCACACTTCTATAAGTTTTGGTCCATTTACATATTGGGGTTAATTGTGCAATTACAGCTTCAGGTTATGAAGTCCCATCCTCCCAGTTTGCTGTCCTCAAGTCGCTGTTGTTTACACTTTTTGGGCCTGAAGCTGCAATGGTGTCCTTGGTTCTTGGGCTGGAAAAGGATTGTTTTGTCTAACTAAACTGTGAGGAGAACTTGCTAACACTCTATATGAAGTTACTACTCTAATGCAGTACAGAATCTGAAAAATATGAAAGCTAAAACTTAAGGCATCATTTAAGATTCTGAAATTCAGCCCCTTCTTTGGCTGTAGCTAAAAGTTACAGAAATTGGTTACCTGTCACTTTGCTTCTCATGCTTTCTCTGGTCTTAAATCCCTCCATCAGTTCCACAGTATGGATTTCAGATAAGCAGCTTCAATGGCATACTGGCTGTAATGTGTCAGAGGCTATTCCCAGGGTTCCTTCTCACCATACTGTTTGCCACTGGACCTAGACCACTTAGTGCAAAGACTAATGGGTCTTCATAACTGGGCATGTAATCATACGGGAGCAGGTTAATAATGGTTCCAGAATCCAGGCACGTTAGTTGCCTCCTACTGCTTTCTGCCCAGATTTCTCCTCTCTTTGTTATACACAGATTAATAGAAGAAGACCAATGAAGAGAAGGGGAAATCACTGGCTGGGCTTGTTTGCAGTTTTGTTGTTCAAGTTACTTGCAATTTTAAAAAAAATTAAGCTTGTGAAGTAAGCTGCTGAGAATGCTATGAAGGAAACTGGAGTACCTTTCTTTATGCTGGTGACTTAATATACTACCTTCAGGAGCTTAGGATACTAGAGTTATTGAATGCAAATTCCCTTACTCTGTGCATAAGCAGTGTGCTTAGAGTCTAATACTCTGATGAAAAAATTGCAAAGTTTTTTTTACTTTATGTTGGTGTACAGGAGGAATGCAAATAGAAAAGAAGATTTAATGACTCATGTTGGAAGATAAAGTTGGCATGGAATAAATAAAGCACTACATTTAACATTTGCCAGACATACGGGTGGGCTTATCTGGTTCCCTGTGTCATTTATAAAACTTTATTTTGCCTTAGCAAAAACACCCAAACTTGTAAGAGTTATGAATGGCCAGATTAATGTGTAAACTGTAGCAGCAGCTCTCTGGCCACAGAGAGCAGGCACAGACTTTCCCAGGCACTTTCCTGGGGAAGGCTGTGAGAAGAGCAGAGAAAAGAATGAGAAAAAATTCCTATCTCCACTTGTTGCACCTGCTGTTGTGCACATGTGGAATGTGTCATAGAAATTTGTTTACCAAAAGGTGATTTCTTAATTAGACACTAGATAGTGTTTAGATAGATTGACCAATTAGGTCAAAGCTGTATCAGATTAGCTGTAAAGGTTACTGAGTTTCTTAATAAATATAGTATAAGATAGTATAAGATAATATAATAAAGCAATTGATCAGCCTTCTGCAATCATAGAATCAATGCTAATTATTACCCAGCTAGAGGCTTGAGATGACAGTAAACCAGTCTAGCAACCACTCTTGGATATTGTCCTCTTACCAATTAATGTTTGGGAATAAAGCATTTAGAGGACTAAAAAAAGCCTGTATTTTTTAAAGTGAATCAAAATATCTCCTTCACACTTTCATCCTGAAATATTTTTGAATTATTTAAAAATAACACAGGGATAACTGTGGTAGTTACTATCACTTGACATGACATTTTTCATTCTGACATTGAACTATAGTCTGTTTTGCCTGTTAACATCCCTTAGTCTCACTTCAGTAACCTACAGAGATTAACTGGAACAGTGTAAGCCATGTGTAGGATTTACATGCAAAATAGAAGGCAGGAAGTGTTGCCGTGGGATGGTCACCTCTGCCCTGATGCTGCTTGTGCCCAACAGCCTGCCCATGAGGTCTTTGTACTGTGGGGATGCTGGGACCCAGGTGGTGGCCCCAAACATCATGCCCTCCCTAAACTGATTGCGGGGAGGGCTGAGAAGAGGCAGAGGCTGCTGGCAGTGGAGACAGCTGCAAAGCAGCCAGAGCGGTGACATTCCTGTAGCTGTTGCTGAGCGTTCGCTGCCTGGAGCTGAACAGCTCTTGTGGCCATTCCTTCTTTCCTTCCTGCACAGACCCTGTGTCTCAGATTTGCTCCATGCCTGTGCTTCCTTTTTTCTTCCTTGCCTGGTCCTCCTTTCATTTCTTTCAGTGTCCCATCTTGCTAGCCTTTTTCCCGTTAGTTCATCTGTCTGTACCCAGTCACCCCTAAACAGACGCAGATGGTAATGGCACTTATCTGCCTGTGTGCTCACACCCTCAGCTGCCTTTGCTCTGCTCTCCCTCTCCAGACTCTCAGCTTTCCTGGCAAGTGCCATCTGATGCTCTCCACTTTGTGCAGTGCTTGCACAATAATGCCACTGTCTTGACTGCTTCTCTAGTCTATGCTAATTAATAAGACAATTAAGGGTGTATTATTTCCAAAATTTCTATTAATTTAATGTGAAACTATTTTACCATTATGGAATATACCCTTTTCCTTGAAGTGAGTATGAAGATAACATTTTAATTTATTGCTGTTGCTATTGCTACTTTTAATAATGTACCACTCACAATCTTAATTTCAATATCCCCTTTGAATGAATGCACCTATTACTCCTACGGTCGAGTAGGAATATTAGCAGGCTTCTCATAATACATTGCCTTTTCTGAGGCTGTACATTTTTTCACTGTACTTTAGATAAAAATGGCAAAATTAGGCACAGTGTTCAAATAAGCAGTGTACATCAATTAGCATTGCATATTTGCAGTCTGTTGTTAATGTTGTTCAATAACTTGTTAAAATTTTTCTTTGCTTTACTGTACAGAGGTCAGAAGTTTATCTGAGAATGTCATTCACATGATTTCAATTTAAGCTGGGGCAGGATGAATACTTGAGCCAATAATTCCTAAAACATGAAAATAATTGGTAGAATACACTTGGGTGTGGAGAAGGAGCACAAGAAACAGCAGATTTCTAAAAACCACGAAATACTGAGCAGATTCTTGCCTGCAAGTGGGAATACACAAGCAGAATGGCTTTAGAAAGTATGGAAATACTGTAAAATATTCATCTACAAAATACGTAGAGAAGCATCTTTATTTTTGAAGAAAGGGAATATTGGGACACATGCTGAAAAAAATGACAGAATCAAAAGAAACCAGAAAATACAGGTGTGTTTGGCCTACTAAGTTTTGTCCTTACTAGGCTGTCTAATGTTCTTATGTTCACAACTTCTGCAGTTCCCATTGTCACAACAATGCCTCTTCCAGGAAGGTCATCCCTGTGGCTTTAATGAACGCTGTACCAGGGGTGACAGTGCTGCAGCCAGCATGCAGCCTCTTGTCCTCTTTGCTCCTGAGACTGTAGGCCTGACCTCCATAATGCTGCCACTATCAACATGTCACAATGGCCTTTAAAGTATGTAACCAAAAAACCTAAATGGAAGAGCAAAAAGGAAGGAATCGCAGGGGAAATGTTAGACTGAATTTTTTCTAGGTCTGAAGCTTATATAAAATATATTCACTGCCTAGGTTTTCCCATATCATTTATTTATCAACATTATTAGAGGAAAGGTTTGTGTGAGGCAGAAGTAAATTTATATCTGAAAAGTATTTCTTTATGCACCAAATACTTTCTTTATTAATGCGCCAAACCTTCCCTTTCCCCCTGAATTCTAACAGCACTTGTAAGGCATTTTTCCAACATATGTATCTTATTTTTCCTGAACTCCTTATTTTATCAGACTTTTTTATCAGCTTAGTACCTATTTATTTAGTTTTATACCTATGAACAAATGAATATTGTTGTGATTCTCATGTGATTTGCTTTCTCTTGGTTTCAGTTGAACGCATTTGTCATTCGTCCTCTAACCTGTGCATGGTGATATCTTCTGAGCAGGTATTTTTTTCACAGAATATACAGCATATGCACAAGACTTATAGTAATCCATGGCATTATATATGCTTAGAGCCAGTGGGATTCTCATCTCTAACAAAATTCATAGCAGTTGCAAGAACAACAGCAGCAATATAATAAATAAAACTAGTAATGGTCGTATTCTTTTCTTTTTCCTTTTCGTGAAATACAGCCATGAAATATGGCAAACTATCACAGAATTCTGTCTTTTGAGCTAAATGGCTTCTGGTTCCCTAGGGCAGGTCTTTGTATAGTTGCAGCACTGAGAACATGCCTAACACATGTTGCTTTTAGTTTTAATGGTGTATTATTCTGTATTATTTATTCAGTATTAGCTTAATGTGATTTTCAGGAAGCAGTTCTTTGTTTACAACCTAAACATCAGAGCAAGGCTCATCCCTAGTGAAAGGGGAGTTAGGAAACCCCCTCTGGATGTACATAAGTCCATGGGGCCTGGTAGGATGCACCTATGAGTGCACAGGTTGCTGGTTGAGGTAATTTTGGAGCCACTCTTGATGTCAGGGTTGCAGTGACTGAGAGAGGTTCTGAAGAGTGGAAGAAAGACAGTACCACTCCTATCTTCAAGAAGGGCAAGAGGAAGATCCAGGGAACTGCAGTTCCTTTAATTTTAAATTTCTTGACTGGTTTGTTTGTTGTTTGCTGCTCTAGCACCTGAGCACAAAATCATAAGATTCACTACTTTTAGTTTATAAACACAGATTCTTCAAAGCACTGAGTGTTATGTGGAACTGGTTATGCTGAAAACAGTGTTTCTGTTGCTGTTAGTAGGAGTGTCTGATCGTGTTATTTCTGCCAGTCAGGCTGTGTGGTGCCAGGCTTGGCACCAGAGGTGAAGAACACAGATGGCATCACCTGCTCCATGTCTGGTTGGAATGACCTGACTTCCATGACACAGTGGCTCTGTGGCAGAGGCAGAGACAGCTGCAGAGTCTTCTGGCAAGGTTCAGCTGTCTTAACCTTCCTATTCTGCTTCATTCTGCTCTAGTTCTGACATACCTAGAGGATGATAACCTACTGCTGCCATCAGTTACTTCATATGCTTGCATGGTAGTAATTAGTATAGTGGAACAAATTATTCCAGCTTGGCAGATAACCAGTCTTGACAATGTGAGGCCATATGATCAAGTTCTAGGGATTTTTGTTTGCCCAGAAAAAGAGAAAGTATTTAACTAACCAAAAAAAAAAAAAAAAAACCCAAAACACAAAAAAAAAAAAAAAAAAAAAAAAAACAAACAAACCACACCAAAAAAAAAACTAAAATCACCAAAAATTTAAACAATTTTAGAAGAATGATCTTAGCACTGTTATTTTCCAGTCTTTGTGTGTTTGGATTTTTAAACTTAGTGGAAACTTAGTTTTTCCATTCTGGTCATGTTGAAAACAAACCCACTTCTTAAGAAAGAAGCAAGATAATCCAAAAATCTCCATTATTGAGAAACTGTATTTTTTCTTTTCATATTCTTGTTCAACCTTACAGTTGAACAGTATATTAGAGTGTAAGCATACCACTGTTGTCCCTATTACTTTTTTTACAATTCCTCTTCAAGTGGTGAGTTTCATCTATGATAATTTGATTTTGTGATAAATTATGATATACAGAGAAGGCTTTGAAATGGCATAGCAAGGCCAACACAAAATCACAAATTGCTTGCCTCTTCCACCAGAAACCTTACTTGTGCCAGAGAAAAATCAGACCTTATTTAACTTCAAACTTTTATTCCTGAGATAAGAGAGTTTTACCTTGTTTAAATTAACATGTTCTTAAATCATTATGCTATCCAATTTTTTCAGAGTTTTGTATGCTGGTCATATTACTGACCAGAGTAAAACAATAGCACAAAATTACAATTGTTCTGGAATAAGTACTACACCTCCAACACTCTAATGTTCAACAACGCCAAATCTCCATTCTTTATTAGAAAAGTACACACTCAATGACAGTTTTACATCTTTATTTTTCTCATTTCTTTATGACCTATGGCCAGTTTTCTTTCATAGAATTGTAACTACTCTTTATTAGCCAGTATTTTCTACAGATGTATGAAGTAAATTTAACCAGTTTCTCTAGATAAAAAAAACAATGGCTGCTTCTTTTAATTTTTTAGTCTTCCCTTGCTTCCAGGACAGACATATCTGGGTTTAAATTGCAAACATACGTAAGAACTTTTCAACTGCTTTCATCCTTCTTCCAAAGCTATGAGACAGTTGGCAGCTCAAGCTAAGTAGAAAGAAGCTTTCCATTTCAGCAGTCCATTCAATGACATAAAGCTGTAATTACAAGTGATTCAGTACATTTTTCATCAGGAAAAAAGACAAGAACTATGGAACCTTATGGTTCAGAAGAAAATCTTCCAGCATGAATATTCAATACCTTTACTTTGCCTCTGTGAATGAGTACATTTTAGTGTTGCAAGGCATGCTTATCTTCAGTCTACGCCACTGCAACAATCACATGTAGACAACTTGCAGGTACAAGATTAAATCAGTCTATGGGACACCTGTGTTGCTTTCAAACTTTATGCCAGAAGACAAAGGTGTGTGCAAAGAAGAACTTGGAAAACATGAGTGTTTTTGTCCTGATTTTTCTTTTGGAAGATGGATGGAAATTACATTGGAATGTACTGAGATAGGGGCAGTGAGAGGATACAACCTGATTATTACATCTTCTTTTTTTAGAACTCTTAAGCTAATTATGTAGCAAACTAATTATTTATTCTGATTCCACACTCACTGAGGTGAGGACAAATTCATTTGTCTGCTGATGCCAATGACATGTGTATTCATGTGTCATGTGTCACAGTCACAGCCATGTCAAATTGAAAGTTTATCTGCCACTGGTGATAAGAAGGAGGATTTATATAGCAAATAGGGCTTTTGCAAGCTACCTGGGAAATTGTACACGTAGTTTTAGACTTTGAGAAGAACAAAGACAATGTCCTTTCAAAATTATTTGTGGGAATCTATTGCCACTATAGAAAGCCTATGGGAAAACTTAAAAAGCAGGAGACTGAAATGGCATAGATACAGAGTAAGAAAATCTAGTGTTAATATTCTTTTAATGACATGGCTTTTAAAACTTTAGCTTTGAACATGAAGTTGATATTAATTTGTCCGAAAAAGGGTCATCCTTGTAGGCTCTTAACTTGACCTGTATGGAATCAAATCTCTGTGACTGATTAGGAGGAAAATGAGGTGAATTGTTGGACCTAAATAATAAACAAAAATCTTTAGGACCATCTCTTCCCGTTGGATAGATATTCTGAGCATGCTCAGTAGAAATTAATGACATTAGTGATTCATAATTGACAATCTGTTTAGAACAGTGTTTAAAAACTGCCACATTAGTTTCAGGGTTGCAATTCTTAAAATAGGCTTCTGAAGTAATGTGTTCTCAGATCAAACCCCTGCCTTTTATAGGACAGAAGGAGCTTTCCTGAATATTGAAAGATGCAAGAAGGATTCTTAATTGATGATACATTATTTCTTCTGATAGTGGAAACTGGTCCCTGAACACTTTTGCAACAGGAATAGGAAATACTGGATAATTTTGTTTAAACATGTTTTTAATAATGACAATATTAGATGCATTTCAATAAACTCTGTTTTAGTTCAAAATGTATTTCTGCTAATGTTTGCTTACTGTTACCTACAAAATGGGTTTGTGCTGTTCTTTCCCTGAAGAGGTTAAAGTTTAAATAAAAACAGTTACACTGTTTAGGTTTGTTTCAAAAATCTGTTGGCCATTTGAATGACTCCTTCAAGAAATTAGGGACTTCTCCTGGAAACTGCATTCATTGCCTGAGGGGAGAGTAGACTCATATTTTATATTGAATATAGATAACTTAGCTTGATTTTTTTTTTTAACTATACTTATGGCTTCCTAGCTTTACTGTAGTCTTCAGCCAGATAAAGTGCCTGTAAAAACTATAAGCTTTTTAATTGCACTACCAAAAGATAGTAAAATATTAAAAGCAAAGGAAGAGTATTCTTTGAAACGTCATATTATCTGTCAGTTAAGTTTTTTACAGTTTCTCATTTTCAGGAGGCATGCAGAATGTGCATGTCCATTAAAATTATAAATCAATTATTTCCCAAGGTTTGATCCTTCTTAACTCATTCTAGTCCTGTGACCTGGTTACTGAATGATCTGATCCGGAGAGAGAGTGAAGGAAACAAACACTTTCACTATGGTTTGTTTTCAAGATGATGGGGAGATGAAGAATTCTTGTAGGAAGCACTCCCTTTTACATACACTGGTCTTTCATCTCATAAAAGATGTCTGCTTATGTGACTATTCATGGAAATACTTTTAAAATACCTTCTTTATCATATTTGATGGCAGAAGATGAGTGGGAAAGAGAGAGGTCACAAAACCTTACTTTTAAATAAGAAATGTGGATGGAAATTGAGTGAAGTGTTGCCCAACCCTCTTTTGTTAATCTTTTTTTCCCTGTACATTTTTATTCTTTGCTGTCCTTTTTTTATAATTTATTCTAACTTTTTGTTGCTTATGATGGCCATTACGCTGTCTTGCTCTCCTAGTAGCAACTTACAATAAGAACATACAGTATAAGATTTCCTTGGATTTAGCCAGGAATACACCTGCATGAACAGCTGGAGAACTCAACAGCAGTTATCATGGTCATTCTAAAATTCTCTAAAATCCAACTTGAAGTCAGATGGAGAGAATTTATCCCCATGAAAAAAGCATTTTTCCCAGGCTCTTCATAAATTTTGGCCTATTTTTTTAAAGATCCTGATAGCTGCAACTGTCATCATCTTTGACTGATTTACAAAACTCCAACAATTGCAGCTGGTAGCTTTTGAACTCTTCACTTACTTATTAGATGGGAGCTAAGCTCTCTTGAAAATCTGGCATCAAGATTATAACAAGATTTTATAAAAAATAAATTCCAAGTTGCAATTGTATAAGGATCTCTAGTTTCTGACTTGAAGAGTTATTTGTTAGTGTTTGGGACTGACATCTGTATGAGAAGAGAAGAGAAGAGAAGAGAAGAGAAGAGAAGAGAAGAGAAGAGAAGAGAAGAGAAGAGAAGAGAAGAGAAGAGAAGAGAAGAGAAGAGAAGAGAAGAGAAGAGAAGAGAAGAGAAGAGAAGAGAAGAGAAGAGAAGAGAAGAGAAGAGAAGAGAAGAGAAGAGAAGAGAAGAGAAGAGAAGAGAAGAGAAAGCTGGGAATGGCCTTATATGAGGAGAAATTTCTGCTGAATAAATCAAAACTAAGCTTTTCTAGTCACAAGAACAACATTTCCCCAAAGAGGCTTTTCTTTTAAACAGGGCTTCACTTCACTGCTCCCCCACACCAAAAGAAACATTTGAAATGTTTCCAGAAAAAGCAGGTGTATGCTAAAGGCTTCATACCATCAGCTTTTAGCATGTAAACTGTGTTCTCTCAATGAGACTAATCACATGATGCTGAGCATAATAGTGATACTGGGACCCAATTGGGCTGGCAAAACTGAATAGAAATCAGACCAGTCACTTGGCTGGGACCTGTTCCAGTTTTATTTTGGATGAAAATCAAGTTTCTGTGAACCATTCCCCTCCATTCTCTATCTATCTCCTCCAATCCTCTTCCTTCTGGAAAAAATACATCGTAATAATTGGATTGTTTATTTAATTATGTTTTTAGGCATCCAGAAGGGATTGTTTGTCACCTACATTTTCTTCTATTTCTTTTGGCCTACCTCAGTGGTGGTATTTTTAATAGACATACTCTTCATCTCTATGCAGGACTGATCTCTGTCATTTGCTTTTACAAATGAGACTAAGTTTGTAGACTTTGGGACTTCTGATGTTATCTTGAAGCTAAGATATTTTGCTCCGTGTGAAGTCAAGGACACTATGCTGGTGGCTTAAGTCTAGGGGTTGGCCATACTGTCCTAAGCCCTAAAGGTCCTGTCTCATCTGCTGCTGCCAACTTTATCCTTCCACAGAGATTGCTGCATCAGTGTGTTCTGGTATGCATGTAATTGGAAGCATTCAGCAATCTAGCAGGATGAAAGCTCCAATATAAATGTAAATTATTATTATTATTCAGCATATTAACCGAATATTAAAATATAGGGGGTTGCAATTTCAAAATACAATGTGGCCAAGAGACTTATAAAACCCATTTCCAGTCCATATCATTCATTAATGGGATTTTTATATTTGGACCTAACAGATGACTTTAACAATGCTGGTGCATGTAGCAAGTATGAAATATGGCATGAAAGTGACTTATGATATATAAAGCCTAGTGAGTTTGGAAAAGAGGTGTCGATGGAACTGCCTTCCTACACCCCACCCCAAATCCTGCAGCTTTGACATTTTCTGCTCTCTTGAAAATAATTCAAGAATAAGAGCACATTGAATGCAAAAAGGCTGAAAAACCAAATCTACAGTAAAGTCTGGAGGAAACAGAGGTGCAGACTTTATCTGTTTATGTGACCAAGTTGTGGGCAACAAGGAAGAAAAGAGTAAAACACTATTCTTGTGACAGCCTGAAGATGTTCTTCATGGCCATTATGCTGGTAACAGAGCTTATGATGTGGAAAATACTTTTCCATCCTCATGCCTTCTGATTTTTCTCTGTAGCAATTTGTCATTAGCAGATCCTAAATAGTGAGAAAACAAATTAAGCTGTCAACAAATACAGGTTCTGATAGCCAGGGTCTCCAGGAGATTTTGACCATTTTGAATTATCAGTGGAAAAGAAGCTTTGCTTTATGAGCTGATAAAAACCCATTTAAATAAGGTTAATCTTTGATGAAGAGTGCTACTAAGCTCTTGCCCAGGCCTCAAGGGCTCCACAGCCCTTGAGCCCCTTCTGGACTCTCCCCTCTGCCCTCCCAATGGGCTCAACACTGTGGAACGTGATCCATGGGCAGTCTAGTACCTTGCCCCTATGGTGGGTCTATGGGACATGCTCTTGCCACAACATTAGACCTTATCTCAAGAGTCTTCCACATCTCCAAGCCCCACAGGTCACTACAGCCAACCTCCAGAGTGGAGGGTCATAGCTCTGCACCTGCAGCAACCTCTGAACCCAGAACCCTTCAGAAGTCACTGACAGGTGTATAGGGTCGTTTTAGTCTTTTAGATGTTTAGTTTTTTAGGTTAGATGTCCCTAGCCTTTGCTGCCTATATGTCTTAGCAGCTCTTGGTTCATGGTGCTAACTGTAGGCTGGGTCGTTCCTACAATCCTGGTCTTCAGAACTCTGTCAGCACTGTGTCAAAGAATGGACTTTGACAGTTCAGGAATGACATCTAATAAATTCTAAAATAAAGTAATAAAATATAAAACTTTTAATTATAAATATAAATAAAAGTAAGAAAACAGACATCATCCAGAAGAACTGCTAAAAGGATGGTGGCTGTACAAACTGACTTATAACGATAATTTGCTGATTGTGTGTTTAAGTCACCAGACAAGTCTGAGTCTACTGATGACAGATAATGAAAAGCTGCAAAACCTTGAGAATAACCTTTCACTTTTGGGGTGCACTTCCATGCCTTAGTACATTGCTTATTGGAGTTCCCATTCTAGGATCAAAAGATATGGATCACATTTGGGGTGGACAGCCTCACTGTTGTTGACATACTTCAACCTCTCATGTACATGCAATAGCAATGGACATTTTGCACTGTTCTATTCAGGATGTTTTGTGCCAATCCAGATGTGTAGGTAAATCTGAATGTTCTTTAGTGCCTCATAGACAGATAATGCTTGACCAGGATTGATTCCTCACCCTTACCTGATAGTTGCTGTAGGAGGGATAAAACCCTAACATACTGCAGTAATTGCTAACTTCTCACTTGATGAAGGAGGGGATAACTGTCTTCCTTGTGTATGATTGAGTTCATACAGGCCTAAAACCAGTCTTCTTTATCATTGGTAAAGCAGTGCATCCCAAACTGCAGAAAGAAACAGCGGAAGGACCCAAATTGACCTGGAGCTGCCACGAGCATGAGGCAAGGCATAAGACTTACTTGAGAATGAGCAAGTACTAGTAGAAATAATGAGACTGGCACAACACTCAGGTGAGAAAGTCTTGCTGAGCAACCATCCCAGCACAGTGATAAAGTTTTCCCACCTCAGCTGAACTGTTCAGAGGATGCTGCACACCTTTTATTTACTGGGTATAGGCAACGCTATCCAGAGGGTGTGCTGAGGTCAGTGTACAAGGGAGTACCAAAAGGCATGTTGTACTGGTTTTGGCTGGGATGGGATTAATTTTCTTCATAGCAGCTTGAATGGAGCTGTGTTTTGGATTTGTGACCACAACAGTGCTGTTAACACATTGGTGTTTTAGCTATAGCTCAGCAGTGCTCGCACAGCATCATGGCATTTTGTGTTTTTCATGCTGCCTCACCAGCAAGTAAGATGGGAGTTCACAAGTATTTGGGAGGGGACACAGCCAGGGTGGCTGATCGAAGGGATATCCCACACCATATGGTGTCATGCTTAGCAGTGAACGCTGGGAGGGAAGTTTGCCAGGGCTGCTGTTGCTTTGGGAACTGGCTGGTTATCAGTCAGATGATGTTGAGCAATTAGGTTTCTTTGCATCACCTGTTTTTCTTGAGTTTGTTTTTATTTGCTTAATTTTCATTTATTTATTACATTGTCTTTATCTCAACCTAAATGTTCTCTAACTTTTGTCCTTCCAATTCTTTCTGCCATCCCTATGGGAGAAGTGAGCAAGCAGCCGTGTCACATTTAGCTGCCTACCAGGGTTAACCCACAGCAGATGCACAGTCTAGTCTGTACATCATTATATATTTAAACATCAAGAGATGAATACAGAAGTTTCTAAAGCATGTTTCTATATGTACTCTGCTTAAGAAGAAAACCTACTCTCTAAGCAGACAGCTAATGTGTGAGTACTTAAAATACTGGGAGCTAAGGGTTACTGTAGCCATGTATATTAATCCATAATTAATCCATGCTGCCAGACTGTTAATTTTTCATGATTAGAAAGAGACTTTTCTGAGCAGCATAACTTTATAGTTGTGGATATTTGAATTTTGCCTTTCTTTATATATTTTCCCTTTTCCTGTCATGGAAAGAGGAGATAAAAGTTCCCATCTGGTAAGAAAAAAATTTTGTGCAATAGTTGTATATTTTTTGTCAGAATAAAATAAGAATAGGTGGTAAAATAGAAATACAAGTATAATCATATTGTGTGTTTACATTTGAATTCTTTAGGACCATTATTACTTGTATTCTTCAGAACAAGTTGCAAGATTTCAGAATTTTATATTCAGTTCATTACAAAAAAAACCCAAATGTTTGCTTTCAGTATTTACCTACATACTCTGAAAACTCTTTTAACACCTCTGAAATGCTCCTATATTAGAAGGGAACAAGAAATTTCCCAGATTTCTGCAATTAGAGACTTCTCTGAGTAAAAAGTCTAGTAAAGTCATCCAGCATGTTCCTGAAGATACCAGACTGGGAAAAGAAGGCTGAAGTTATACTGCAATTGATCTGGGTCTGCAGCCAGCCTGATAGAGTTTTGAATAGCTTTGAGACTGTTTTAAAAGATGTCTGAGACCAAGTTATGCTCTCATGTCAGAGACACATGAATAACTTTCTGCTTTCTCAGCTGAATATTGAGGAATTTTATTAAAGGAAAGAGGAAAAAATACAGCTTTATGAAAAGAAAGTATAATTACTACACAAAAAATGGAAAATACGTATTCAACTCTGATGTACAGTATAAACATATTGATCTCTAACTGAGATTGGTATCCTATTGTGCTATATGGACACAGAGGTGAAAAATGGTACCTGCACAAATATGTTGCTATCTGAAGAGACAAGACAGGAGGAAAATCAATGTAAAGTATGATTATTCCCTTGCTAATAACAGGTAAAGTGAGAAGTTCTGTTTTATTCTGAAAGCTTCCATACAGTTCCATACAGCCATACAGTTGGCACTTGGAGGTTCCAGGTCTGCCTTCTGCTCTCATCACCACACAGCTCTGACTCTGCTGAGGGACAATGAGGCTCCAACTTCCCCTGCTGTCATTCTTCCTTGGCACCCCATGTGTGCCCCATCACGTAACAGGCAGAGCAATTTTGAACTGATATAAAACATGGTCCAGGAAAGAGTAAGGTCTTCTATGTCTTACTTTATATTGTATGTACTTCTAGTGCACACATTATTTTAGCTTGGTGACCACTGTTGAGCAATACAAGGAATTTATGCATTTGTTGTTGAATATGGTTAACTTTTACTGGACCAGTAAAAGTTAGGTTGCTAAATGAAGATTGAGCTGTTAAGAGAGGCATTATATATTTTAATGTCTAAATTCAAATCATGGGTAGAAGAAACTAAAATTTTTCTTCCAAAAGTGCTCACAAAGGTAACTTTCAACTATTAACCAGGTGTGACTGGAACAGTGCTGACTGAATTTTGCAGAGTTTCCAGCAGTACCCAGTAAGCGGATTCTATTGTATTCAGCTCAGTTCAAATAGGCATAATTTACATTTCAGTAGTGTTAGCTGTTTCAAAGATGATCAGTGTTCATTAGAAAAATGTGCCATGCTGTGGAGATCATGACAGTCTACTGTGAGAGACATGTCCCTGTAAGGTAGAAGAAGACAAGTTGAATCTAGTCCAAGACCCTTGTCAGAAGTTGGAGTGACATGGAGGAGGAGCCTAATGGTCTTAGGCAGGGATAATATGAATATCATTTAAGTATCTGTATAATTTTCTATGATTTCACTATTGTTTCTCCAAGATAGACGAACTCTTAGACTTTTCTGTATCTCTGAGTGCACCAAATGTGTTGAGGCAGTCGTATTCTCTCTGCCCTCATTTTATATAAACCTATTTTGCATTAAACTAATATGTTAATCTACAGCATATCACAATTACTGAAGAAACAGCATATTAATCACAAGCTAGGCAAGGGCTGCAGAGAACAGTGCCTGTTTGGCACTGCCTGTTCTCAGCATGCCAGCCCTCTGTTCCACTTAAGCCTAACAGCCCAATGTCATCCATGCATCTAAGTGGTAATCAGGGGACAGTTCCAAACCCACCAAAGCCATCTTATGGCATTTTGAATAAAAATTGGTCTTACAGATGAAGCTGAGATGTTCTACTGCTCTCCAAAACATGGAATCACAGAACAAGCTGGGTTGGAAGAGACTCACAAGGGTCATCAAGTACAACTCATGTCCCTGCACAGCACCATCCCCAAGAGTCATATCATGTGCCTGAGAGCACTGTCCAAATGCTTCTTGAGCTCTGTCAGGCTTGGTGCTGTGACCACTGCTCTGGGGAGCCTGTTCCAGTGCCCAAACACCCTCCGAGAGAAGAACCTTTTCCTGATATCCGACCTAAATCTCCCCTGACACAGCTTCAGGCCATTCCGTCAGGTCCTGTCACTGGTCAACACAGAGATCAGTGTCTGCCCCTCCTCTTCCCCTCACAAGAAAGTTGTAGCTGCAGTGAGGTCTCCCCTCAGTCTCCTCCAGGCTGAACAGACCAAGTGACCTCAGCTGCTCCTCATACAGCTTCCCCTCAAGGCCCTTCACCATCTTTGCTGCCCTCCTTTGGACACTCTCTAATAGTTTATATCCTTCTTACATTGAGGTGCCCGAAACTGCATGCAGTATTCAAGGTGAGGCTGCCCCAGAGCAGAGCAGAGCAGGACAATCCCCTCCCTTGCCTGGCTGGTGATACTGGGCCTGATGTACCTCAGGACAGGGCTGACCCTTCCGGCTGCCAGGGCACTGCTGACTCATGTTCAGTTTGTCAACAGGACCCTGAGCTTCCTTTCCATGCCTCTGCTTTCTAGAATCTCATTCCCCAGTCTGTCTGTACAGCCAGGCTTGCATTCTGCCACTGCAGAATCCAGCATCTTCCCTTGTTGAAATCCATACATTTGGTGATTGCTCAGTCTTCCATGTTGAGGTCTCTCTTTAGAGCCTTCCTGCCCTCAAGGGAGTCAACAGCTCCTCCCAGGTTTGTATCATCTGTGAATTTGCTCAGTGCCCCATCCAGTCTCATGTCCAAGTTTTTCATGAAGATGTTGAAGAGTACAGGGCTGAGGATGGAGCCCTGTAGAGCCCCACTAGTGACAGGTCACCGGTCTGATGTCACCCCAGCCGCTTTAACTCTCTGTGCCTGACCCAGAAGGCAGTTATTCACCCATCACATGATGAATGCTGGACATTTTATCCAAATGGATATTATGAGAGTATTGACAGCTTTACTGAAATCCCAAAAGATTACATCAGTTGGTTTCTCTTGATCAACTATGTCAGTTATCTTGTCATAAAAGGAAATCAAGTTGGGTAAGCAGGACTTTCCTCTCATGAAGGCTATGACCAGTGACTGCTTTGTCTTTCAGGTGTTTTTCAACACCTCCCAAAATAATTATCCCCATAATTTTACCAGGCACTGAAATGAGACTGACAGGTCTGTAGTTTTCAGGACCTTTATTCTTTCCCTTCTTGAAAACTGGGACAACATTTGCCAGCTTCAAGTCAGCTGGGACCTCTCTGTATTCCCAAGACCACTCAAAAAATCATCAAGAGAGGTTTTACAATGACATCAGCTAGCTCTTTGGAATTCTTGGATGAATATTATCAGGTCTCATAGATTTGTAGGGATCCAGCTAAAACAACAGATCCCACACCATTTCAGGGTCAACTGGGAGTTATTATTTTTGCAGTCATGGTCTTAGAGGTGAGGGCACTGAGACCCCTGTGGTCTGTCATCTGTATTGAAGACAGAGGCAAAGAATATGTTTAACACCTCTGCCTTGTCCATGTCCCTGTTTGTGAGGTGACCATCCACATCCTGTACTGAACAGATGCTATTTTTACACTGCTTATTGTCATCAATGTATTTGAAAAAAAAAATCTTTTATTATCCCCCACAGTTCTGTCACCTTGAACAGCAGCTGAGCTTTGGTAATGTGAATTTTCTCCCTACAGTGGCAAGCTCTGTGTTTTTCCCATGTTGCCTGATCTTGCTTCCACTGGGCATATACCTTCCTTTTCTGCTTTACTTCCAAGTGAAGAATCCCACTCAGCCAAGCCGGCCTTCTGCCTTATCTGCTTCACTTAAGACATTTGGGAATTGCCTGCTCCTGTGCCCTTTGGAGGTGATGTTTAAAAAGTAACCAGGACCAGTGGATCCCAGCACCTGCAAAAGCATTTTCCCAGGGGACTTTAGTCACTAATTCCTTGAGCAGCCTGAAGTCTGCTCTCCTCTTGTCCAGAACTGAAGATTTGCTGGCACTTTCCTGCTGTCAGCAGAGATTTTAAACTCAACTGCTTCATGGTTGCTGTGGCCAAGATGGCCGCCAGTTGCCACTTCGTTCATGACATCCTCTCTGTTGACAAGCAGCAGATCAAGGAGGGCATCTTTCCCAGTTGCTTTCCTTAGGGCCTGTTCCACAAAGTTGTCATCCAGATTTTTTAGGAATATTCTGGCCCATGTTGTACCAGCTGTGTGATGCTTCCTGTTAATTTCTGGCAAGTTGAAGTCCCCCATAAGGACAAGAGCAGTTGACTTGGAAGCACCCCTTAGTTCCTCAAAGAATAATTTGTCAGTGTCATCTTCCTGACTGTAGTCAGGTCTATAGTGGACTCCCACATCCACATTATTTGTTTGCCCCTTGATTTGTACCCAAAGGCTCTCAACCGTGTCATTATTGACTTTGAGTTCTATGCATTCTAATCCTTCTGTCACATACAGTGCCACCCCTCTGCCTCTTCTACCTTGCCTATTGCTCCTGAAGAGCCTGGAACCATCCAACAGGGCACTCCAGCCACAGGACTCATCCCAACAGTTTTCACTTATGCCATGGGCTTCTCTTGTTTGTGCCTTGTCACTAGAGGACATGAGAAAGCACGACGCAGTCACTGCTATTGTCACAATAAAGAGACTATTTTATTTTTTCTGACTCTAGCAATTATAGTTTTCCAAAGGTGACAGTGGAGGGTGAACGTGCTGCCTCTCCAACGACACTGAGCAAACTACCAGTCCATCAAATTTCTCCTTCTCTATGAAGGAATGTAAACAAGTAAGTTATTTACAGAAAGTTGTGTGAGAAAGTTTGCTACAAGAATGTAAACTCAGAAGGCTTTAGAAAATCTTACAAAATCAGGGCAACAGTGCCTCATGCAGTGTGCATAAGCATTTTATGATACCTGTTGTAGATGTCGACAAACCCAGTGGGAAGAATGATGATGTCTAACTCCAGTTCAGAAGGCTGAATGATTTCTTTATTATAATTATGCTATAATACATTAATATGCTATATAAAAGAGGATACTAAAAACTACATGCTACTTTCTCTAACTATCATATCTAACTAATTCACAACTTGTGACCCTCTCTCAAGTCCAGACACAGGTGGATCTGATTGGCCATCAGGGCCAAACAATCCACCATGATCCAACCAAGCATTCGCTCTAGGTAAACAATTCTCCAAACACATTCCACAAGAGAAAATCAAGGAGCAGAAATAGAAATTGTTTTCTCTTTCATTTCTCTCTGTGCACCTCAATGAAAAATCCTGAGAGAGAGAGAGAATTGTGCTTGCCACAGATACCTTTTTTAAATTTAATTTTGAGACCTTTGTCCTCAGTTTTTGAATGCTTTTTGGGGCTGATTTTTCATTTTTTTTTTTTTTTTAGGAAACCAGACCAGATCAGAATTAAAATTAAAATATGTTGGGTATTATTTTTGGCTTAGGAAGCTTATATGAAATGGTGGACAAGGTCCTAGGAGACGACATAACACACTTATTTAATTTCTGTATTTGATTTCCTATATGAAATCAGGAAATTGTGTTGTCTTTAACAATGATTAAGGTAAGTTGAAGATGAATTACTTTCTCAAATCAATAGGGTATTCTTCAAGAAGTTATCATGATTGCTGACATAATTTTGGAAGGGCTTCCTGATGTTGCCTATGGAAATCTTTCTGAGCAAACCTGGATTCATTCTTTAGTGCTGTCACTCAGTACCCAATACTCAAAATTCACGTGTCCAGGAAAAAGGCTGTAAACCCTTTTTATTGCTGTTTCTGAAAAGAACAGGTTTTATGTTGATGCAAGGTGACTAAAAAGCTGCTGAGTTTGAGTCTGAACATCAATTTGCCAAGTTGTAGGCACGAAGTAGTAGAAACAAAAGGAGAATGGTACATTTGTGTGTTGGCTCTGTACCAACAGTAATTTCGGCCATGGTAAGTGATCATTTGAACCAAAGGAATCTTGTCACTAGCAAAAATACCCAGGTTTAAGTTGGAAGGCAAGGGAGTAGAACCAATTTCTTTCTATACTTAGAAGTTAACCTCTGCTGTTATATTAACAGGCTGCATCTTATCAGCAAAGTCTCCCTTCATAGTTCTGACTTGTACACTACTGGTAAGATGGTCCAGCTGTATGCCAAAGTATTTATCTCCAAGAAGATTGTATTTTGTCTGCAACATGTTCACATTTGCTTGGATGGGAGATAAAACCATGCATTTGTGACATAAAAGCTCAATAAAATGTCACATCAAGTCAGGATGATCTACTGCATTGTAAATGCTTCATTATCTATATTCGCTGGATTAATAGAACATACTCAGACTGGAGATTTTTTTAGAATCATAGAATCATCAAATATATGTCAGCAGCATTTAGGGCAATGAGCTTTGAATGTTCTGTATTACAGATATCTTCATTTGTTCAGTGAATTGTAGCAGTCTTCAAAAACAGAGGTGAAATGTTTGGTGTAGTAGGCTGTTGAATGCTTGGCTTCGTATGCCAGCAGTAGTTTATAGAAGATTCTCTTCAACATTTTTAAAGCTACTTCTACTTTTCTTACTTAGAGGAACCATTTGTATGGGATATCAGTGGTTATAATGGGCAGTGCTTTTGTCAATACCAGACTGAGAATTGAAAGCAGTGGCAATATAATTTAGAGGTTATATGGTTCAAGGTTAGGTAAGAGAACATGGTTTTATATGGTCTTTGCTTTATCTGTTCCGTGAATAGAGACCAGTGGATTGATTACTCGCTACTTTACCTTTTGTATGTATATTTTGTATGTATATTTACACCCATTAAAAGGCTAAAAATCAGAGCCACATTTCTTTCAGTGTTCTAATTCCACAGATGCAGGTGTCCAGACCATTGTCTCTCATGCACATAAATAAATGCTTTAAGAGTACCTCTAATTACAACATGACAAAGGAAAGCTGTGTTCTAGTGGTATCTCAAGTGCGATTAGAAAGCAAAGGCTTCTGCATATAATTGTTTCTATTAAGATCTCTACATTTTTCTCATTTAGGGCACCAAGAACACAGGGGGATTAAAGCATGCCTTTTAAATAGTTTGTAAACTACTTGTTCTGTTCCTTAAATTGACTTCTAACACTACTAGTTTATGAAGAAATGGGGTTTAGTTTTTTGGATTGTTTTGGTTCTCAATGAACATTTAAAACTTGGATAAGATTTCTGTAGTAACCAAATTATATTTCATGCCATGTAAACAAATCTGTAGAGTCATACATTACACGTAGCTCTGGTGGTAGCAACATAAAGCTAATACCAGTAAATGAGGGAATGGGAAATCAGTTGGCTTCTCTTTCCAGCGTGCAGTCAGAGTAAGCGCCTCTGTGATGGGCTATTACCTTAACTGCCTGCCTAAAGCAGCAACGAGTTGCTTGATCAGTCCAATGCACAAGATTATACCCTCCCCACTACTTAATGAAGAAATTCAGTCTGCACTGATCGCTATCACATAATTCCAGTGCACTGCTTTTAAATTTGTTAAGAAGCAAAAAAAGTGCTAAGATAACCCAGTTGGAAAGCAATGGGAAAAATAACATTTCAGTTATCACAGAACTGCCGAGGCTAGAAGGGACCTTCAGAAGATCATCTGGTCCACCCTTTTGTGGGAAGGGGAGCCTCAATCAGACTATGTAGTGCCCTGCTGAATTGCATCTTGAAAACAAGTATCAAGAACTCAAATGTCGAATTCCTATTGCCTGTAGCACAGAGTGATATGGTGGTGGCTCAGAATCAGACTGTAGAAGCTTTCTCTTTTTGCTGAAAAATGCCAGATATGTTCATTTATTTCCATTAATTTTATTTAATAGATTTGACTTTGCTCTAGTTGAAATAGGTAGAAAAAAATAAAATGTCATACTTAAAGCAATTTATAATACAAGATATCTCCTTCTGGTTGTGGTATTTCTAGCAAAATGAAATAATGAGCATTCCTAATCCTTTGTTTCAGTCTGTGCTGTTTAGTAATCTGTGAGGGAAGAGAGCCAAATAAACAGCTGGCATGTTTTAGCGGTTACTGCCGGCTTCTCTCTTGGCTGTCTCTGTTGAATATGAGGGATTGCCTGGTGAATTTAAAGGCAGGGAGTGTGCCTGAGTGCCACACATTCTCATCTTACACTTGATTCTGCTCTTACACTGAGCAGTTCTGGCGCAAGTGAGCTCGACAAGCAGTGGCTGCTCCTTGGTAGGAGAGAGTGAACCCTTTCTGGGGCCAAATGCACACTGTGACACCAACTCCTCACAATCCTTCACAGTTATGCTTCTAGTGTAGGGCCTCTGCCTCTGGCCATAGTCACTGAAATAAATACACGCTAACATAAGAAAAGCAACATCCCTCTTTATCTCAAAAGGGCAGAGGTCTTGTGTATGTTTTGTGGGATCATGAAATGAATGCAAAAGGGACATCAGTTATGAACAACAGGTGGTGGGGATGCAGTATGAGATACTGCAGTGAAGAAGTTTGTTTCACTTCTGAGAATGACTTTTCCAACAAGGAAAAATTTAGACTTAGTTAATATTCGTTAATTAGTTTGCATTGTAAGTGCAGTCAACAGAACATTTGCACTATGTAGCAATATGCAGGCTCTTATTGATTATTTTAATTCTATCTTCCATAATTTCTATTTTAATGTTATCACTTTCAGTCTGTAGAAATTGAGATCAATATTACTTTATTGCCTCAGTGTGGTTTTTAAAAAACCTCACCAATTTTGAATTAATGAACACCAATCAATTGCACATGATTAATTTTCATAATCCTATTCCTATCTGAGAGTATTTTATCTCCCTTTATTCCTATTCTTTTGTCACTATTTCAACTTGCTGCATTTTCATTCCATTTCACAAGTAGCTACTATGGTAGCTGATGTGGAATCAACTTTACCACTTGAGAAGGGAAGTGCTACTCTGAATTTGTAATGATTTATATTTGTTAGTGAATACAAATTTTCAGAAATTGCTCAATTGAATTCAGTAAAAAGGCATTTTGTCCAGTGGGCACTTACAGGTTTGTACCATGGTTATCATGAGGAGGTTCCATGTCTCAATCTAGCATCTAGTTGGTGCTATAAAATCTGCACATTGAACTATGAGGTTTAACAAAGCCTTGAGTGTTACCTGTGAAGTGCTCAACCCTGTTTGGCTGTATGTCTGTTTCCATATTTTATGGCAAACTTTTTTGCGTAGCATTTTTTTATTCTAGAAATTTGTATTTATTTTAAAATCTTGGTTGTAATACAAAATGCTGTGATCCCTGATCTCAGTTTTGTCTGCCTGGTCTTTATGTCATTAATGATCACTGTAGACAACTGCATGTTTTTCTCTAACTTGTTCAAATATCAACTTAATGATCAATGACCTAAGTCTAATGTCCAGTGTAAATTTTCAATATAAAATTTATATTTAAAAATGTAAAATTTATGTAAATTTTCAGCTCAGGCCTCCTGTTTTCACTAATTTAAGTTACACTGCTAAGTATGGGTGTTTCTATGTTTCTTTACGAGATTCTGAGTCTGGTGCAAATCTTCATACTCTTACATATATCTTATCTTCAGTTTGTGCTGGGTGAATCCTGTACTGGTTAATACATTAAGTGAATTGTGGTTAATTTCAGAATATTGCTAAGCAATGCATGCATATAGGTGCATACAATACCTTTCTGTGTAAAGATTTTAAAGACACAGGTGATAAGTTTTTAATTTGATAGTTTAGTTATCTAAACTATCTAAACCCTGTCTTAATTCTGTGTTAGATTCTTATCACATGTCTATATACACAAACTTAATGTACAAAGATACAGCTTCAATTAGATATGCAGTGTGAAAATACTGGCTTCTGCAGCCATTGCTCAAAGCCTGCCTTATTTCAGAGCTGCCTGCTCTTTGTACCCTAATCCATGACTGTTCTAAAGTCTTTTGCCTGTAAATCTCCTTTAACCCATCCCTCAACTCCTAATGAACTCTGATAAGTGTGGTAAGTCATCTGCCTTTTCTACTGATGACAATAACTTCATTAAAATGTACATATACAGTATCTTTCTGAATGCTGGGATACAGGCCATCCAATACTAGAACTGTATATTCCTTTTCACTGACTGATTCCTTTTTACTTATTCTGGTGTCACTCTTCATTTCATTAATTTTTCATTTTCTGCCTCCAGGAAACTTCTCTCTGATTCTGGCATGTTTCCCTCTTTCTCCCTAGTGAACATACTTGAGACAAAGAAATCTTTTTGCTTTGCAGCACTCTGTGCCTCATCTGTCAGCAACTCGCCTCCATCCATCACACCAAGAGACTACAGTTTCCCTCAAAATCTCCTGATCCTTACCTATTTGTAAAACCTCTTGTTTGTCCTTAAATCTTTGACTAGAATAGTTTTTAAAAAATCCTTTTTACTGTGATGCTTTTTGTTTTCATTGTTTCAACAGATGTCTCAATTATAGCAATAGTAGTATTTGCCTACTGTTTGTAAGCACAGTCTTGTGAAGAAAAAGAAAACATATAGTTAACAGCTGCAGAATGCTTCAGGACTATATCCTCCTGTGGATTTTACACGAAACATTCATTGACTTTCCTGAAGCAGCAGAAGGCTTGCCTTTTATTAAACAAAGAAACTGAAGTATGCATAATGCACTGTTCACTGTAATGGCAGGGACAAAAGCTCAGAGCCTCTGGATTGCCTCAACTACACTAAAGGTCATGATTTAAACAGTTTCCACTGGTTTGCATCAGGTGAGCTTGTTCACCAGAATATGTTATGCGACCAGTGAGACCAAAAATGTTATGTTAGGTGACCAGAGAGTTGAATGAAGCTCACATTCCCAATTGTGGATGTTAGCTACTAAAGATAACAAAAGGAAGAGATGGTCTGAATGCGTCCTGGTTGTGAACTGTGGCCAGTTATGTTAAATTGTCTGCCTCCACAAGAGTGTTCAATACTCTCTTACACAGGAATAATTTTAGATTTCAGATGAAGAGATAATTACACCAATGTATTTCAGACTTGTTTGAAATCTTCTTTAATATCAGCCAGCTCAGTTTTGCCAGTATGGTCTGAAGTACCATACCAAGAAGTGCTTGGATGTGAGGGACAGGGCAGGTGCTCCTGTACTTTGCATAATGGATGAACAATTTAGGATTAACGTATAAATTGCCAGCATGAAACGAAAAAGCCTTTATTTTCCGTAGGTTCTCATGAGTCACGTGAATGTGTTTCAGTGAGCCCTTATTAGATAAAGGTTACCATTCTCTTCTATATAAACAATCCCTGAACTGGGCACCCTTAGAGGAGACAAACTTGAAGTAATAATAACTTAGTTACATCTGACAGTTTAGTAAATATATTATTTTTTGTTGATGTTACTGTCAGTGGCATTTTATTACTGTATAGGAACCAAGAGGTCAGGGCCTGCCATCAGCTAGGGTAGAGAAATACAGGTAGAAAGGCAGTCCTTACAGTGGAGATCTAGGACTGTGCAGGTACTGTACAGCAAGTAAAAAGGCACACCAATGGTGAAGTGCAAGCAAACTGGAAGACATTCAATGTCCTGTGTTGCAAGCAGTGATCACTCTACACCTGCTACCTAATCTTTGTCTAGGGTTTGCCCAGGCACCACCACAAATTAAAGACTCAAGGAGCAATCAGAGGTGTTCCATTAGAGAGCTTTGCTTATGTCAACAGGAAACAATAATGTACAAAAGACAACAAAGAGGAAATGTCAGGTGTTAGAAAACGGAGTAGTTGGATGGTAGAGGCTAGCATTTTTACTTCAGAAATTTTCTTTCCAGGAAAGAATAATGTATATATGGCACTGCCTGCAAGTTTTTTATTGTCTTCTGAATCTATATGTTATCTTCTAAGTTTTACATGTCTGAATACTCATTATCACTGTTACATAATGTTGTTTTGATTAATTGATACATCATCAGCTTAGACTTGAATTTTTGCAATTCTAATCTGAGATTTTTGCTCAAATCTCTAAACTACCAACCAATTTATAATTGGAGATAACCCAGTCTTTTGTTTAAGAATATACTGAGTTATATTGGAATATATTTCTAATATGTACTATTATATATTCTAATAAATAAAAATAGTAATTATGGTTAACCTCCACTCTCAAACCATCCTGACAATTTCTAAGCCTAAAATCATATTCAAAACAAATCTACTGGCTCCAAAATGATCATTTCTATCTTCACATGTAGAATTAGAGAATCACAGGTTATGGTTGGAAGTGACTTCTGGAAGTATAGTCCCATATACCTTCTCAAAGCAGAGTAAGTTAGAACAGATTTCTCAGGGAAATGGCCAAGGTATCTCAAAGTTATGTTCAGCTGGACTTTGAATGTCTCTACAGATGGAGACGGCACAACTCTGTGGCCAACATCTTCCAGTGTTTGGTCACAGTAAACAAAGCCTCAGCAATTCTAACATTTAGTTTTTCTTGTATTCTGCCCATTGTTTGTTCCTATTGCCTCTTTTCCTGTTATTGGATGTTATTGAAGAGTGTGGCTCCCTCTTCATTTCATGTCCCAGTCAGGCACTACATTTCATATACATAATAATTTATACACACTGGTAAGGTCCCCCTAAATCCTCTGCTTTCCAGGATAAACAATCCCAACTCTCAGCCTCTCCCTGTACAAAAGATACTTCAGTCCCTTCATCATCTTTGTGGACTTCTGCAGGACTTACTTTAGCATGTCCATGTCTCTCTTGTACTGAGGAGCCCAGAACTGGATACGGCAGCCCAGGTCTAGCCTCATCAGTGCTGTGTAGAGGAGGTTTACCTCCAATAAACTCCTTGCAATGTTGTTGGTCTTTTTTACTGCAAGTGTGCATTGTTGACTTATGGTCAACTTGTCCACCAGGAGCCTTGGATTCTTCTCTGCGAAACTGCTTTCCAGACAATCAGCTCTCTGACTTTTCTAATGTCTGGGTGCAGGAATTTGTCACTGTTGAGTTAGAGGTGACACAGAGTCTATCAGAAGGCAAAATGGCAAAAGCCTTGTTTATTTCATCCTCTCTTCTTTTATATCTTAGTTCGCTACAGGTGGACCTGATTGGTCTTTTAATCAACACATTTCACATGATTGGCTAATTAACAAAACACCCATTTGTAAATAACCTTATGAGAAAAACAGCAAAACAGATTGTTAGAAAAACACCACCTGCAGATTGTTTGAATATTTGAATATCATTGTTTATCTCATTGTTTATCCCTAGAGCTTCCCAGGCCAATTCTGGGAAAACTTATCTAGCTTTCTCTCTCTCTGACCAGGCTGTCACATCCACAGGAATTTACGTTTACCAGGTAATCAGGTCCTGCTTGGCCTCTTGTTAGCCTCATTTCTATGAAGTCTCTTACTTTGCCTTCCTGAGATTTCTCTTTCACATACAAGTCTAGGACTTTGCATTGTGTACTTTTTTAAGACTTTGTCATGTGTGAATCAGAGTCAATGATGAGCTAATTCTAGGGGTATTCGGATAGAGATTTGGTTTCTTACCTCAAATTATTTTGGTTTTGGATTGTATTATTAAGCAACGGTAAATGTTTCTGATTCATAGTCCTAGCCAAAGATTTTGCAATCCTTGCTCATATCCGTATTTGTGGAAGACTAAGAACATAATAGAATTGTACATGCCCCTTCCTGACAGAGCATTTTTCAAGAATTCTTCGCTATCTGGTTATTTGTGTTTTCATCTTACACTTTCTGACTTTATTACTATTTTTCCGCAACATATTGGGTACCAACTCCTTGGTACCCTGCTTTACCTTTCAATTGATTTAATTTAAAAGTCCCTCAAGGCTCCCAACACACCACCACTTGGCATGACATGCGCTACTGTGTTGTCATATGACACGATATTTTCATGCATGGTATCCTTCTTCAAAAATCCCATGGTCTAGGCAAAAACTTCATGTCTGTCCTTTACAGTGATGTGGTATTTCAGTGTCAAGTCTGTGACTGCAGCAGCTGGTAACATGTGGTGCCTGGAGAACATAGGGTCCTTACGTGGTTGGAGAGCTGTCAGTACCACAACTCCATCAAACTCATGCAAAAAAACTTCCTGTATGCAATAACTTGTTTGCTTGGCCCAGAAGGGATGGCAGTTGGGAAGCAACTAATTTGGGATTAGGAAATTAATAGAAACACACAAGGTCAGGAAGGGCAATTTTTGGTTGGAACAGGGAAGCATTAACTATTCCAGGAAGACTTCAAGAGGCTGATGTTTAGCATGTAGATGGCAAAATGCCATACTGGGAGAGACTTTCACTGGATAACCGCACACTTCACTGGAAGATTGAAAGGCAGAAAGTTCTCTTGCTGTGTGCAGAAACGGAGAGCTTCTAGTACAGATACTATAACACCAGCTTGGCTAGGATCACCATGCAGGAGCAGTCAGGCACCTCCCTCCAGTGTCAGATAAACTGCAGTCCTGGCCTGCAGTAGGACACTGCTGCTGGTCCTGGGTTTCCATCACCCACTTCCAGTGCAATCTGCCTAGACACCAGACCATTTGCTCCTCCCAACCTGAGACCACCATCACTTACTAGACACCCACTAGATCCCAGCTAGATTTTCAGCTGGCTTTTTTCTCCAGCTGCCTTGGATGACACAAACTTCTTGGTATTTGTTCCAAGAACCTACTCCAGCACTATTGGGAAAAACTAAAATGCCAGACAATGGAAAGCAGCACAGCTTGGACAATGAGAAAGAGCAGAACATTAGTGAATCTTCTTGGGTTTTTTCAGTTTCAGGAACTGGGGGCAAGACTATTCCAGGAAAAGAAATAAACTAAATACAGGTTTTAGGTGTTGATTACGCAAGACAAAATTGGGACAAAGATGGGATATACTCTACAAACAAGCCTTTCCCTAATCTCACATTGCTGCATTTGCTCAAGAGCCCTTGAGTAAGAAATTATTGCATAATTTTTATGTTTTAAAATATTACTACTTGTTAACACTATCCCTGTTTGTATCTGGCAATGAGTAATGTTTGTTTTCTTAAAAACATCTTAAAACAAAACCAGCAGGGCTATTTTCTGCACATAATGACATTTTAGTTTTAAATGTATCCTTTCCTTCTCTCAGCTCAGGAGACAAATACCCATACATCACTGTATACCCTCATTCTGGGTCAAGCTCTCAGCTTCTGATATGTAAAAGAGCATCCTCAGATGACACTGAAAGAGTGATTGGACTGAGAGTGTATTTGTAAGATAAAGTAGAGGCATCTGGCAACAGAGCTGGGGAGCATGTGGAGGGAGGAGAAATGCTGGAGTGTGGCTCGGTGACATCCTCCAGTAAGGCACTCAGAGTTGGCGGGTGCTTGGGGCAACTGTCTTGCTCCATGCTAGGTGGTGAGCACAGCAGTGGTGCCTACTCACTGCTTTCACAGGTTTGGAGCCATACTTTTAGCATGATTACTGGAGGAAGGCCAAACGGGAACAGATGGGTAGAGAAAGATGTGTATGAATATAGATGGTGGAGCTGGCATAAGCCTTCATGCAGAGGAGCCCAGGGTACAGTTAAGTTGTGTTTCAGAAAACTTACTGTTTTAGCAGTTGCATGGGCTGAGAATCTGTCCATTCCCACTGTAAAGTGTGTCCTAACCCTTGCAGACAGATAGGAGAGAGTACAGGACAGAAGAACAGCTTAATGTATGAAGGCAATTCAGCATGGGTTGGATGATCTTGCCCTGCCTGTTGTGGTACAGCCTGGAGAAGTTTATTTAGCTTGGAGGACAGTTAGTGGAGAAAAGTGGGATATAATTGCTGGGAGAAGAGGAGGAGATATTTGGAAGGAATGGTAAGAGAGGTTTTCCTTTCAGCTTTTAACTAAGTAAGTAAGTTAGGGGTTGTGATACCAGATGTGGATATAGAGGAATGACCTCCTCCATGTACTTATATTTTGGAATTGCATTAGTTTTGTTTCTGAGACTATGTCCATTGAAGTTGTACTCAAACTTGTCAATAAGTAGGTCTGGGCCTTCCAAAGACTACAGTGAGGCAGAAGGTAAATGTACACAGAGTGTAAATTGGATGGGTTCTGGTGTTGACTGAATCATGAAATCAATTAAGTTGGAACAGACCTCTGAGACTGAGTCCAACTTGTCTCTGAACATCACCATGCCAACTAGACCATACCACTAGGTGCCACATTCAGTCTTACCTTAAATACCTCCAGCAACAGTGACTCCACCCCCCCTCTGGGCTGCCCATTCCAGTATCTAATCACCCTTGCTATGAAAAAATTCTTCCTAGTCTCTAACCTAAACTTCCCCTGGTGCAGCTAAAGGCTGTGTCCTCATGTCTTGCCACTGGTTGCCTGGAAGAAGAGACCAACCTCCACCCGTCTACAAGCTCCTTTTAGGTAGTTGTACAAAGTGCCAAGGTAATCCCTGAGCCTTCTTTTCTCTAGGCTAAACAATACTAGTTCCCTCAGCTGCTCCTCATAATACTTGTGTTCCAGACCCTTCACCATCTTCATCACCCTTCTCTGGATTTGCTCAGAACTGGACACAGGTCTTGAGATGTGGACTCACCAGTGCTGAGTACAGGGGGACAGTCACTGCCCTGGTCCTGCTGGCCATACTGTTGCTGATACAAGCCAGGATGCCACTGACCTTCTTGGCCACTTGAGCACGCTGCTGGCTCATGTTCAGCTGCTGTTGACCAGCACACCCAGGTCCTTTTGCCACTTTCCAGCCACTCTGCCCCCAGCCTGCAGCGATGTAGGGAGTTGATGTGATCCAAGTGCAGGACCTGGCTCTTGGTTCTGTTGAACCTCATGCCTTTGGTCTCAGCCCATCAATCCAGGCTGTCCAGATGACTCACCAGAGCTTTACTGCCTTCCAGTGGATCAACACTCCAACCCATCTTCCTTTCTGTGAATTTTCTGATGGTAGACTCAATCTCCTCATCCCAATCATCAATAAAGATATTAAACAGGACAGGGCCCAACACTGATCGCTGGGGGACACCACCAGTGACTGGCCACCAACTGGAGGTCACACCATTCACCATCACTTTCTGGGTCCAGCCATCTGTCCAGTTCTGAACCCAGCAAAGAGTGCACCTGTCCAAGCCATGAGAAGCCAGCTTCTCCAGGAGTGTGGTGTGTGAGACTGGTTTGAACCTGTCCAGTGGGCACAGCTGGCAGACCTTGTCCTGTCACCACTACTGGGTTTCAGCTGCCAAGTGCGTTGGCTCCACAGGCCATCTTCCGGAGGGTAAGGAGTCCTTGATCTCTGCTGGGACAGGGTCTAGAGGTACGTGTGTCATCTCTTCAGTGTCACTACTAATTTGATGTAGAGATAGGAAGCTGGCCTTTCATATTCCAGTTAATGACTAACTTAAAGGATGTTGTGAACTTGTAACACAGATCGTGAATGACCAGTGCTGTTCAGAGACAGTGACCCTAGCTTTGGTGATGGTAAGTCTGTGCCTACCTAGGCTTCAGTGAGGCCTCTGCTTCTTCTTTCCTTCACAGCATAAGTTTGCCACATAGAAAAAGTCACAGGCAGCTGAAGGAGAGGAGCAGATGTGTCTTTTTATGTAGGGTTCACTAGTGATACAGGACTTTGGATGTGCAAAATTCAAGGGGGACATGTCCCAAGTGCTACAAAGGCCTTTCTGAAGGGTACAAGAGAGCTTACAAGACAGGTACCACTGTGAGTGTTACCTCATTCCTAGTCCTCAGATGCCCTAAAAAAGCCTGAAACATAGACACATGTGAAATATTCCCATCTGAGAAGCTGTCTTCATGCTGATTTAGCCAAGGAGGTGTCCTAGATGGATATATGAGTCAGAAACAAGAAAAATTCTTGTAATTGGAGTATGGAAAATTATTAAAAGAAATTTTGTACCATGAAAGAACCCACAACTTTTAGATCTTAGCTCAAACTTGTAAAAACACTTCTACCATGAAAAAGAAAACTTCATCAAAACACTAGTACAGAAGGTAACTATCTAGTCTGCCTCCACACAAGCATTCTCAATTGTTTGAAGTGAAAAAGGAAGTGCAAAAGTTGTAAAGCAATGGGTGCCTTCTTCCCTTGTGCTGAGATGCCCAGGCATCTTTTACCATAAGTTTTGCACATCAGTCATGATATTTGAGCAATAAACACTACTTTTTTTTCTTAGAAGCTTTAAAAGTTTTTTATGGTAAAAGATTAATACTTTCTCCACACTACAACTTGAGATCTGCTTTTCTGTAAAGGATATTGATAAATGCTATAAAACATTGTAGATAACCTACATTTTAAAGCTGACCTGTGATATTATAATGTTGAAGGATTTTTTAATAGAGAAAAATTAAAAAATACCCCTGGCCTGAATCTGGGATTGATTATACATGTGTGTACTTTATTTCACCATGAAAGTCCAATTACATACTTCCATGTGATTCAGGATGAGGGGAAGTCTGTATTGCTGTCCAAAGTAAGATTTCTTTTTAAATTTAGCTTCTTAGTTCTATACCAATACATGTGTTTATTTCTGTAGTCAGTGAGAACAAAGGAATGTGTTTTCCCAGTACCACCAAAACAATGTAGTAAGGGCAGTAGCACCTTCTGTTCTGTCGTGTGTGTCTGTTGCATACTGCTGCTTAAAACATTGTGGAAGGAAACTCATGCTTCCAAAGCAATAGACAATGTCAGCATCTTCCTGTCACAAGGAAAAAATAAAAATACTTTCATCATTAGACCTTGTATTAATGCGTGATTAAAAGTACACTCAAGGTATTTTCATTCTTCGTCGCTAAATGTTAATTAAAAAGGCCTTCTAAAGTAACTTAATTTCACTTACTTCACATATTTTTCTGCTTAATTTCATGTATTTTCTTCTTTATTGGTGCTGATCAGCAGTGAAAGTCTGTAATTCATGTGTTTATAACTGAAAGGTATATAATAGACCATGTTAAATGAACTAATCCACAGAGTAAAACTGCACTAACTTATGTCTTAGGGACACAGTCTTAGAGATACATCTTTCAGAACTACTTACTGATAGCACACTGGGATATTTGTATTTTTGTTTAGTGTTCTTATAATTTTGTGCAAATTATTTTTGGCATTTTGGCAATATTTAGTAACAACAATATATATTATGAAGTATTTAATATAAATGTTACAAACAGCAAAAATGCAAGCTATGGTTTTATTGTTTGTAATATTAAAGGAAGTGACCTGCATTAAATGAGTATAAAGACCCCAAATAATCTATTTTTCTGAGCCAAATAAACAGCCCACATGTCCCTCAAAAAAAAAAAAAAAAAAAAAAAAAGGCATCAGACACAGAAAGGCAGAGTAAGAGCATTGCAATTTAACAGTGTGATGGTCAGAGGTTTCTTCCCTGCAGAAGATGCTTAGGCTTTCAGAATGTATCAAATTAAGCTCTGGAGTGATGCCAGTACTGCAGAGTCCTTAAGAGAGTTCAAAAATGTAGCCTAACAGCCTTTACCTTTGCTGTGCTGTGTCTCCTCTTTAGATCTTGTTCTGGTGTTGTTAACTGTTTAATTACCAAGTGAAAATTGAGATCTAACCCACAGGAATAAGTTATAAAGCATATATTTATCTGATAGGGATTACCTGATTTTACTGAGTAGAACAATTTTGTGTTCTGTCCTTGAATGTCATGGTGGTAAGCATAGTAGATATAAATATCTAATCAGAGAAAAACAGTTGTACTCACTGATTTTTTTTTATTTTCTGAAAGATATACTTGCAAGCTCTCTTTCAAAAGTCATTTTAAAAACTTCTAGTTTTAGAATTCACTGCTGTCCTTGGACTCGAGAGATGCTAGTCTCCTTAAGACATGAGCAGGTTGGTTAAGGAAGGGAGGTCAATAAAAAGAGAAAAATAGTAAACTATTTTATTCTATCTTACTTGAATGCTTGTTGTCTACATGTTATTTATTTAAAAGAGATATTGAGTATCTATGAGCAAAGTTTTATGTCTGTTAAAGTTAGTGCAGTGTGCTAAGATGTCCTTGAAGCAGATAAATTTAGAACAAGTAGATATTATGAGGTTATTATGAGCAACTGATTTTTAAATGAAAAATGGCACAGATTACCCCAGTATATGCTGTATACCTCACTTAGGCCTTGAGCCCTTGCTTTTGAAATACTTATTGCCAATATTAGTAATTTGGAAACTTGTGACTCGTTTGGACTATATTTTAGAACTTGGTTTTATAGAGACTTGCAATGTTTCACATTTGAAAGATCAGGTTAGAATGATTAATCTTAGTTATGCACATCTCCTGTTAAATTATGCAAGTCTTGACCTATAATAGGGTTTGAGATGACAAGGGGATTGAGAAGATTAAGTTTCCTTGCATGGTTATATATTCATGCAGAGCTGAATCCAGATACTCAGCAGCAAAGATCTTGTGCTCCAGTGCTGGAACAGCTTGACGTGTCTTCCACTGAAATCTATAGGACTAATGGATGCTGAATAAGGGCTATTGTCTTGTAATTGGTACAAGACTTGGAAACAGAAATAGAAATCTTTGCAGATCAATTCTCTTTACTGTATTTTAATCCTTATTACTAGCTTTTTCATGTTTTGGCAAATGTACACATGCCATAAATGTTTCCCTTTAGCAGTTCCATTAAAGTTGATTTGTAGGTAATTGTAGATTGGAGCCTTACAGTGTGTTTCATCCGTGTAAAACAGGCACAAGACTGAGTCCACCATATTGTTGTACAGATTTTCATGATAATTGCCATTTCTTGTTCTTGTTACAATACATGTCACAAGTAATGGATTAAATTTATGACCTTTTCTTAATTGCTGTCCTATTTTTTGCTACTGAATTAGAATGGATTACCAGATTACTCACTTGGGAAAACCCCCAAACAGAGAATCCAGTCATTAAAAAGTGAATGGAATTCCATTTTTTGTCACCAAGTTTTGCAAGAATAAAACCTGGCATATGGTTAATCCCCTATTATGGAATAAAATAATTTAATATTGCCTCAAAATAATTATGATTACTGGAAATATAATCAACCTTGTTCATTTATTGGTAACACATATTCTAGTATTGCTGTATAATGTGTTAAGGTAAATAGATGCATTTTAAAAATATTTATTTGTAAACAGAAAACAATTACATATTTGAATGCATCTGGTACATGTTTGAGATAAAGTTTAAAATCTATATAAATTATAGCTGGCAGGAAATTAGGCTGATTTTAAATTTAGTTTTACTTTTAATGTCAGTCATATTTTTTAAAAATGCTGTTTAATTATAGTCATCTTTACTGTCACCAGGGATGAAATTAAAGACATAACAATTAAAAAAGTTAAAATGAGCATTTAGAATTTGAAATATAAAAAGGTAAGCCTGCAATCCACCACCCTTTTAAACATCAGAAGAAATGTTCCTTCTGACGTTGGTGAGAACTGGATCATGAGAGAGAACAGGCATAAGCTGTGGCAAACTAATTTTTATGGAGCAGTCATGAAGAATGAGGCAGCTTCCATGCTGCAAAGGGGATTCCAACAGTAGTCTACTAAATAATAATGAGTGGTTAATGAGGTAAAGGCAGGAGAAATGGGAAGTCTTAGAATAAAAAGTGTCCTTTAAAGGAAGCAAAGATGTACTGAGAAGGAAAAAGGAGTTAAAGCTTATTGGGAGAAAACAATGAAATAACTAATACAAAAAGAGAAGGGTGAAAAGGATGTTAACATGTGCTGTGTAAAGGGAGATGACTAGTAGGGATAAAGCAAAGGACTGTGGAAAGTAGAAAACTAGAAATGATGATTTTCTTCCCTGCTGGTAGCAGCAGCTCAGGAACCTTGGAACAGATGAGTGAAATCACGAGCTCTGGCAATGGGTACAAAAATCACCTCATGAAAGGTGGGAGAGGAAATCTGGGACACGGTGAAAAGTGGAGGTAGGTAGGAAATTGAAAAGAGGATTTCATACAGTAAAAATGACTATTACTGTTACGTTTTTAAGTATGTGAAATTGTAAGGGCTTTTTTTTTTTTTTGACAAACTTCTGTGTAAGGGTTTTTTTTGTCAAAACTTCTGTGCTCATTTGGGATCTCTAGTAGCTCAGCTTTTTAAAAAGCTAGAGAGAACGTGGACCAGAAGCATTCTGTAGGCTAAATTCCTACATTCAACCTTACTTTTAACTCCACTATCTCTTCAAGGCATTATACATGACATCCCTGTATACTTATGAACCAGCAAGCTAACTAATACTGACTGAAATGCCAAAATTTATCCTTGGTGTGTCTACCAGAGACGAATTTCCTCTATTCTTAAGTCAGGCATTCAGTGTGAAATTCAGCTTTTCCTGACATTATTAGCTCTGCTGTTCTGCTAGAACTGGTTGATACTGCAGGCACCATAGGTCGTATTCCCAATTTATTTCTATGGCCATTAAGTCTGTGAAAAGTTGTGGACAAGAAATAAATCTAAACTGTTCAGTGCATTATTTCAAGTTTCATAACTAGAGAAATGTTGAAAAAGAACAGAAAAGACTTGTTAATCTCAGTTGAGCAGCTGGGAGATAGGACCACCCTCACCTGCAGCCCATGGTAGAAATTAATAGTGAATTAAATAGTAAGAATTAAATAGTAAGTCCTGGGCACTGCTAATAGACCCTGTTCAAAGCAGATCATTATCTCTGAAGGGCATCACCATTTTGTACTACGTAAATGCACAGGAGTGATGTACATCCACAGGAGGTGGAAGGAAAATAAGAAAATGCTGAATTTGGCTTCAACTTCTGAATGACAAAAGAGGGTAAAAAAAAGTCCCAACAATTTATTTTCTTGAAAGGGTCTCAGTCAAGTGGCCAACTCATGCACAGCTTAGACTGCCTGCTATCGGAACGCTAGGGCTTGAAGACAGTTTATTAACTGCAGGCTGTTTAGACGTCTCTTTTAGTATTTAAAATATAATACATTTTTTCCAACTTTCAAAAGCCACATGTTGTATGGCTAAAACAAGGTCCAAAGTCAAGAACCGCTGAGTCATCTGCCTCTTCTCTTACCAGGTTTTCTCATCATGAGGTTCAGACATCTGTTCAAGTACAAATCTGTGGAATGTCACAGCCAGATTTCACTATACAGAATAGGCAGGTTGTTAGGAGGATTATCCTGTCTCACAGAGTTCACTGTTACCTGATACTAACAGCATGTGCCTGTCTTGATCTTGATAATTGTGGTCAGAATTACTCAAACTGAGTAGAAGGTGGCTGATGAGTTAAGCTGATGGAAAAATAAGAACTGCGTTTTTCTGAAATCATCTCTGTAAGAATCACTTTCCTCAAAGCAAATATGTAAAAGAAATTTCTGTCAAACTAATTATCAGTGTTATATTACTTAAAAGAGAATATTTATACCTCGAGGTATTTTTTGGAGGCTCTACAGGACTGTGTTGTGTCCATGTGCACCACCAGTGTCTCCCAGAGAAGTCAAGAGTTCAGGAATTTTCATAATACATTTTGCTCCAGGGAACAGTGTCCTTGTCTGGACAATATTTTCCATTGTGCCTTGCAGTTGTGATGCCTCAAAGGTGTTGATCTAGATGACAGAATAATATGGATGAGTTTTGGCTTACTGATCTCAAAACAAAAACAAGTAATGTTGATATCCAGAACACTGGTAAATGTAATGAAGATCATACTTTTGAGGTTCTTCTGTGTCCTACTGTGAAATACTGATTCAAGTCATACTTCTGGTTGTTGTGGGAGGATAAACTCCTGGAACAGTTAAGGTGATGCTATGGAATGCTATTTGTATCACTGATACACAGGGAGAAGAGAAAAAAAGATTCCTAAAATCTGAATTCAGACAGATAAAAGACAACTTAATATAGAAGTAGTCTTGTAGTTCTTCCTGAAGGGATTCTGCTAAACAAGTACAAACTCAAGATCTCAAAGTGCAGTCCAGAAGATGTTGATTAAAGAAGGCCTAAATAAGCACTAGAGGTTTCTCAGAAATGAAAAATCTTATATAAATATTGTTTTGTCTGAATTAAAGTATAACTATTTTTAGCTTGTCATTTTAATAAGGCTTCAGCTTTGAGGGAAAAGTGATAGTTGAAGAGCACATGCAAAAACATCTCTCAATAACAGGGAATTAAAGAAAGAATGAGGGAAGAATGCAGAGGAGACTTCTGATACATCTGAAAGTATCATGGTAGAATCTTTGTCAAAACCAAAAACTATAGCTACATGAATACAGAAGAGAAAAAATAGCAGTTGCAAACTTCTATGAAACAGATTTAATTCAAACCAGAAAAAAAAAAGAAAAAGAGTGATCCAGACCACTTGTTTCTCTGAAACAGAACTATAAGAAGTGAGAGCCTTGTGTACAAAAGGTTACATTGGTTCCAGAAAAAAAAAGGTTGTTCTTAATGAAGACAGTCACACAATCATACCTGTATGGGTGTAAATACATAGTTGTAGTTATGCCAATATAGTAAAGAGCACTTGCCTTAATATAGAAATTGAGTACATGTTATTGAAATATATCAGTTTATTATCTGTTAAGTAGTTAAGAATAATATTTACAGTCAGAACAGTCAAGTCCAACAAAAAGAGCAAAGAAATATATTTGTAATTCAAAATAAATGTAAATTATCAATTCCCAACCTATACTTGATATTACGCAAGGGTCACAAGTCTTCTTCTGGCAACTTCAGAAGCAAATTCTGGAATTGGTAGGCCCTTTTATTTTAATGTGTTTTTTTCTTTTCAGCAGTGACTGTATAAGTTGCTGCGCTTCATGCTATCTGTATACAGAGCTCATTTTTGTACTTCATCTGTGTATACGGAAATACACAGTTGGAAGAAGCAGTTCAGATATATATTAGCTTCACAGACTGTGTTAAGTTATATAATGAATGAAAACTTAATAATTAAATGGACGTTAATGTATGCAGTGATAGATGTTTATATATAAGTTTAAATGCACCTAAAAAGTAACAAATGTAAATGGGATTTTCACTTCTGACACAAGGAGAAATCAAAGCACTGAAGCATATACTGTTATCAATATTTTCTCATGCATATGAAATTTCCTTTACCTCACAGAAGAGGTAGTACTTTCAATTCAAACATATAAAGGAAAAAATATAATTGAGTACAGTAAGATTTACTCTATTTAACATGTCTAACTGATGAGATCCATGAAAGACTAAAAAATGCCCCTGTGAGATTCGTCTGAGCAGAGAATTTTTATCAGGTATCCAGACAGTAGCAAAGCTTGTATTTGCAGTCAGTGTTAGTAGCAAAAATACATATGCTGATGACCTAGATATATTTATCGTATTAAATCAATGAGTTTGCATAGTAGAGTATGTCTGAAATGTTGGTTGGAAAAAAGTACTGCAAATTCTAAGAAAAAAAAAATTTACTATTTCCTCTTGATCTAGAATTTTTTCCAGAAGTTTGGAAGCAGATAAGTAGTCTCTGTTTCTTGAGGACAGTAGACCTCAATCTTGTTTTGCTAGCTGCTCTGTTATTTTATACTTATGTTTTCCTGGAAGATAGGGCTTAATTGAACTGTGTGTGGTTTTGTTACTAAAACCTCTGGAAAGACTTGATTGCTTCTGAGATGATGAACCACTTAACAGTAAATGTGTATCTCAGTGGGATCCATTCCTATTTGGGACATTCTTATTAGTAAGTGTCCTTACTGGACACTATCTGTAGCACATGGCATAGGGAGCCTCCTATTTTGCATCCCTCTGTTCAGGGTATACAGCAATCAGTGCTAATACTAATTATGTGATCTTACCTTATCCTAGACCTGTCAATAATAAGACCCATGTAAACCCTTCCTTGGTGGGATAGGGTGGAGAAAGCACGCTCCCAGCTGAGCTTTGGATTGGACACTTTACAGCTCTGCTGGGTGCTTACAAAGAGCATGGAGGGAACAGCTGCTGTCCTTGGTTCCTAGTCAGAAACTCCAGACTGTAATTATACACCTCAGCAAGATAGAAGAACTTGGCATCAAGAACTACTGTTTGCCTTTTCATTAAGGCTAAGTAGTCTGGACAAAAGTGATGCAATTTTCCCCTTGGTCTGTTTTATCTGACCTCTTTCCACATTGGGGCTGAAGGGAGAGCAGCAGTATAGCTGTGACACAGGTCACTTAGGATAACATTCACTGAGCCATGATCATATTGTCAGGCCATCTCAAACATATCTTCATGAGTAGCACTGTTTATTTCCAGTAAGGCAAATTCAGTTTTGTGAAAGAATGAAAATGTTTGGCTTTTATTATAGTGAAGATGGATGCAAACTTGAAATATCAAAAGCTAAGCAAAACAAGATACCCATTCATCACTTCCCATGGACAGGCAGGTCTTCAGCTGTCTTCAGGAAAGCGGGACTCCATCAAGTGTAACAGATACTTGGAAAGATAAACACTGTAACTCTGAATGTTCCTCCTTCTTCCATCTTTCACCCAACTTTTATTGCTGAGAATGGTGCCATATAGCATGGGATCAATTTGATCAATTGGGATCATCTCTCCAGGCTGATCTACCTCTGATTCTACCTCTTTGCTTTTCTAAATTAAAATATGTTTTTAGCTGGTCTTTTCAAACAAGAGAAGTCTAACATGATGAAAAGCTAAAATATTTGTTGGTGGTCTTTTATACCTGTCTCAGATGACAAGTAGAAGAGGACAGGAAATGCATTAGAAAATTTATAATCTTAATTAAGACCAATTTTCTTAAAATCTCTCTTTGGCAAGTCAGATATTCTGCTGGAAGATGGCAATTGGACTTTCTTCATCTGACCCCATTTTTCCATACTGAAAAAAAATATACTGCTTTCAGTTGCAGTGCTATTTGATTTGTTAAAATTTGGCTTCCTTATATACAGACTTACTCTTACTGATACAAATTTTCAGTCTGGGACTAACCAGACTATTTAGTAAGCTAAATTATCTGTGCTGATGCTAATGGGTCCACTAGTCAAATTAGATATTTTTGTTTTTTATTACAAGTCTTTAGCTGGCTGAATAAAGTGAGTGCTGCTTAATACTGCATCTCTGTGCTAACTTTGTCAACAGAGATTCTAGATCATTGGATGAGTATCATTGTTTCAATGGAAGATACAGTCCAGGTGAAGTCAAGGGGCAATGACAAATATTTAGCACTGTTAAGTCAGGACACTTTCTAGAGTATATAATTACTGGGTTTAGGGCACATAAATCCAAATGTTTTACTTCTAAAATGCCATTACTATCCCACAGCCACCCTGGCCCCTTTACAAATCTATGGCACTGTTGCAGTAAATGACCTTTCTCTCTCTATAGATCTTCAACTGCTTATTGTCTTTTAGTATTCTACCCAGGAAATTGTCATCTCAAGCATATATGAAAAAGGCCTGCAGTTGTCATGGCAGGTCTTTAGAGTCCATTTAAGACAGTTTGTAGTAAATGGTAAAGATGGCCTCTGCAAAGAAGGGTATGCAGTAGGACCTGACATACCGAGTTCAATAGCTGGGACTTGGAAGATTTTTCTGTCAAGTTACTATTACATTTCATGGGCATCAGCAGAAAACTTTCTGCTAGAGCCTGGACACTCCTGATTTCCAGCTGGGCACAGTTTGATCAGGTACATTATGCACCCCAGCTGGCTTGGGTTATAAAGCTTATCTGATGGCTCAAGATGTGTCCTGAGAAAGTATGTTTTATGAAACTTTTCAGTAATGAATGTATTAATGTGTTTTATAATAAAAGCTGTAAGTTAGATGTTTTATTTATGGGGAAACTGAGGCATATAAAGATTATGTCATTTGTCAATAGCGACCCAAGAACTCATCTGCAAAAACAAGATCAGAACTTGCATTGCCTGAATCCCTGTGTTTTATTCAGTATGTCACACTGCTCTGCATTCTTCAGCAGAAGTACTGTGCCAATTCTGAGTAATCTGTTCTTCATTGGCCCTTTCCCATGATAACACAGAGCGCACTCAAACTAGTGTGTCTTTCCAGTGAGGTTCTATGATTTTGTGATGATTGGTAATATACTTCCTTGTTATATTTTGTGAAAAAATACTTCATTTACATTCAGCATACCTCTGAAATCATAAGGCCAGATACTGTAACTCATTATATTTATGAATAATAAGCAAGAATTACAAAGTTGCAATCAGTTCAGAAGTTTCCTTCTTATAATTCATAGAGTGGAGATTATTGTATTCAAAGAGTTTGAGGACTGGATCAAAAAGTTATTAGAAGCAACACAAAAACCTAGATCTTAAGCTTGAACCTTCACTGAGACTTTTACTTGGAAGCATTTTTGCTTTGATTTGAGTTCACTCAAATTCTATAAAATGAGATCATTGAAAAAAGGAGGGGAAGGGTAGAGAAAAAGACATAAATTAAAGGTTATATGTCTTAGGTGGCTGGCATGTCATGCAGTTTAAAGTAGGATGCAGTTTTAAATTTGCCCTCTTTCCTGTCTCTGTTTAACTCTTCATTTCCAGTACTTAATATTTTCAATTGGTTTCATAAGGAAATAAGGCTCATGAAATCTCACTTTCACTGCCCTCCACTGCAATAACTCTTGAGATTTCTCATCAGTTAAACAGAATAAAAGCCTTCAACTTAGAAGAAGCTGGTTGTACAAATTGTTCAAGAAAACTCATTAGTCAGGAAGAGAAGAGACACACTCAATTAAAGCCATGCAAGACTCACATCTTGTGTAGCGTGGTTGGCCAAAATTACACACATGCTCTATGGCTGATCAGTGTGCCAGAAAGGTAATAGGTGTGGAAAGTTAGGCTGAATCAACTTAGTTCCTGCTGTATTACAGGATGACTCTAGGAAAATGCATCAGAGTTGAATTTCACTCGGACTTCTTAGAAAGGAGTCAGGAGCTCTTTGAAGTAGTTGCAGTCATAATAAGCATGGTTGGGGCTTAATAGTAGCAAAGACTTACCAATGAGTAGCCAAACTGAGATAACAGGTCATGTCTCAAGAGTAGTGAACCTACCTGCAGACAAAGGGGAGTGGGCAGTAAGACAGGCTGTTTCAGGAACAGCACATCAAGGAGCTCCAGAGACAAACAAGGTAACAGAGAAACTGTTGAACTTGAAGCTAATGAAATGGGAACAGAAGGTGAAATATTAAAATACTGTAATTTTACTTCAAATACCTTCTAGTAGCTAACAGTGAAAGCACTACCAAGTCTGTTTAGATATCACCTCTAGAAACTGGGAAAAAAGCTAGACAGATGTAAAGCTCAACAGCCATTTTCTTGGATATTCTGGTTCCACATTATGTGGTGGGTTTTTTAATAATTTATCTTAAATCTCCTTTGAAGCTATTAGGTTAAACTATAAGAAGCAAACAAAACCTCTTCAAGATGCAGAATACCTGTTCTTGGTCATTTTCTTAATTATTGTGGGCCAGCACCAGTGGACAGCTAAGCACTATACCAAATGCTTACTCAGTTTCCCCCCTCCCCCCGCCCCACAGCTGGATGGGAAAAGAGGGAAGGAAGACCAAAAGCAGGAAAACTGGGAATCAAGAAATAGAATAATAAGTAAAGGAGAAGTGAAAGAGAGAAGGGAAACAAAAGTGATGGAAAGATAGTCAGTCACTACCTCCCACAGGTAGCCTGATGCCCACCCTGTTCCCAAACAAGAGATGTATAACTTCCTAAACCCTCTTTTCTCTGCTGTTGCTGAGCACGATGTGACATGCTGTGGAACATGTCTTTGGTTAGTTGGGTCATCTGCCTCCTAACCTATTGTGGCAGATTGAGAAACCAAGGAAGCCTTGATGCTGCAGTGACACTGCTCAGCAAAAGCTGTAATATTTGTTTGTTACCAGTATCATTTTAGTCAAAAATCTAAACCCCATATGAGCCACTATGATGAAAATGAATTCTATCCTATCTGGACCCAGTACACTTATGTAGGAGATTCTTAATGCCAAGCAGGTGTGCTCTTTTACTCTGGCCTTTCTCAATAAGGTGTTATTTCAAAATATACCTTATTTCCATTCTTAAAGATTAAAAAAACTTCCTTTTAAGGATTCCATTAAGATTTTGGTGGATACAGAGACCTCAGGATGCTTGTGGGAGGAAGGCTGGGATCTGTCTGTCAGTTTAAATGCATATTTTAAGATTACATACATTTTGTTCTATCAGGGGGTGCTCTTCCCTTCTCTTCTTACTGTTTTACTACCAATACATCCATGCATGGGTGCTGCTCATTTCTCAATTCTGACGCTGTCACTTTTCTTTCTAACCAGCCTTCTGTGCTGGTGACTGCTGCTATAGCACTTTTGCTTTGGCTGGGCGGGCAAAGTGAATCCCAGTGAAGCAATTCATCAGTTATGAAACTCCCACCAGAAATTTTAATATCAGCACCTGTGATCGATGAAGAGAGTGTTCCAATCAATGTATGAAGCATTTTAACGCATAATTTTCACAGTGTTAAACTGAACTTGTCACGTAAATCCCCAACTTAGTATATGCGTGTGGGGAGCCTAGCTGCCTTAAAGAAAAGGTAATGTATAATACATAGTTTATTCAGCATTACCATTCTTTCTCCCTATCTTTCAGAGTTTCTTTCCTTTGTCACTGCCCTGTCCATATCTAATTTAGTGCCCTAATTTGGTCACAGCTCTTCCTATTTCATATATACCCATGCACATTTATGTACATGTCAGTGTAATACACGCCTAAGCCATCTGGTATCTTTCCTTGCAAATGTTCACACAGAAAATTGACTGTGAGTAAGGTTCTGAACCTGCCTGTCCAAATGGTCCATATTTGTTTGATTTTTTAGCAAATGCATAGATCCTATTAGTGAGACTGATCCAACAGATTTCCATGTGTCAGCTGTACCTGCTGCAAGTGTCATTCTGTTCAGTGATAACAGGACTTGCATCCTAAAATAGAGAGAAAACAAGAACATCAGGTCCTTTTGAGGATCTGAATTGCTTTTTCTACCATCTGCTGACCAATGCTTTGAAAGAAAGAAAGTCTGTGTCTGGATTGACACCTTCCTTCTTTCTAAGCCAATAAAAGATCAGCCTGTTAAAGAGCCCAGACATGCCATGTTTGCAAGAGAAGCTTATTAGAACGTAAAATGTCACTGGTATCATATGTTTGCAACTCATTGCAGTATACAGGAGCTGATACAGGTATTCTTTTAGTGTATTTGTTACATCTAATTATTCTTTGAAATGGCTTAATTCAACTGTGCAATAAAACTATTTTATTTTTATTTTACTGTGATGCAGAAATTACAGAACAAGTTACTGAATGGGAGAAAAAGATGTGAAGAGAAGTGATGCTTCACTTCCTTCTTTTATTGTTACGTATACTTTGGAAAGATCTTTTAGATATTGCTGTTTGAATATTTTTTTCATTGGCAGGTACATAGCCAATTGTAGGAGTTAGAAGATACAATGCAGGACCCAGTTTAATTATCATTATGAGGTGTAGAAATGATTTTATTGCTAGGAGTGTTTGGGGTGAAGCAGTTCCTTTCTCTGAAGCATCTGATGTTTGCTAAAGAGTAGTACAATTTTAGATGGATCCGTTATCTATTCTAGAAGTGTTTCTAGAATAAGGAAAATTAAAATTTTCCCTGATATTCAAATTTGGATATTCTGCATTTCATATATGTAGCTATACATTGACATGTCATCCATTGCTTTTTTCATGCACAATTCATTACACCTGAAATCAACCATTATTAAATTCCATTTTATATTATCCAATAGGGCATCATCAATCACCCAGAGAAAGGTAATCTTATATGTTAGTCCAATAACATCTCTCTTGCATAACGCATTAATTTTAATTTTAAGCAATATTTACTTTGTGCTAATTCCCATGTATTCAGTATAACACTGACACAATGAGCTCTCTTTGTAACTGCATGGAAATTCTCCTCTGTTCTAACCTTAAATACATTCAGCTGTATTGAATTACTGTGGAATTCTGCCTAAAGCCTGTAGTCATTGCATACCTAACATCAGAGACAAAGGTCTAGTGCTGAATCAGCTCACCTTTGTGCTTTCACAGTCCCAGTATGCACTTGATACTGGGACAGACCATGGCTGTTTTTCACTTCTGCTGGCTTATGAAACATTCTATTGCTTCAACTGGAGCACAGCCGCAGCACTATTGCTGTGTGAAATTTTGCTGTTCCTGTTATAGAGACCAATTTTGGAGGCAGTCACACAGTCACCACTGAAAAATCTTCCTTCGGGGGCTTTGTGGGTCTCTTATTGTTTAGGCAGGTTGGAGCTCAGGAAGAAATAATTTCACTGATCTCAGAGTGACCATGCTAAGAGGTGAGCTAAGCAGCTGTCTCTGCCTCTGCAATCTACTGTACCATACTTGTTGTTTTCATTGCCATTTGTGACACAAAATGCCTGATGCTAGCTGAGCCAATATGTATCTACTGATCAACAAGGACAGCTGTAGCAAAATTAGTGGAAAGGATTTGTCTTTTTACAACTTAGTGCTGGGCTATTTTAATTCACTTCTGTTTCTTCCCTTGTACCTTGGATATCATCTGCACAGAATTTGCAGTTTCCCTGCAACTATATTAGACAGGAGAAGGAAATGGTCACGTGCATGTGCACTGTTCTTGTAGGACAGGCACACTAGACTTATGTGGTGTGCCAGTGTGTCATGATGCTGCAATGGTGTACATCTCATGGACCAGAAAAATCATAACTGTGTTAGCATGACTGAGCAAAGGCTAATTATCCCTTCCTTTGATTACTGTTAGTCTGACTGCCCTAAAGTGCCTGTGATTACTGTACCACCTTTTGTGCCAAAGCTGGCTCATCTGATGCTGTCTGGGAGGAGGGAGTTGGGGACTTCTTGCAGCAATTTATTGCACAGTGTAGGCATATGCTTGTCTTCACGCACATTTTATTCTCTTCCACTAGAGGCAAAGACATCCTTAAAAATGTTTCTAACAATTTTCCCTTGTATTCTTACCTCTCAGCCATATCTATCTGCCATAATCTGTCAGCCTCCTATGCTTAGTACTGCCTTTCTTATCTGCCTGAGAGGCCTTTCATCCCACTTCCGCTTATATCTTCTCCTTGCCAAGTACATAGGCTGGTCCTTCTAGCTACTGGTACTAGACCCCTTCTTCAGGTGCATCACTGACTATGCCTGGCTCTACTTGTGTACCTCTGGAGAAGGCTACTGAACATTTTGACATTTCATGCCATTTATTTCCTGCTATAAATCCATCACCTTTGTCTTTTCATCTGGTTTACGTTTAATTTCTTTTGCTAAAGACATCAGAAGAAAGGTGGTAAGCACTGAGGGCATGAGGGGCAGACTCACAGCACTGACCTCCCACCTGTTCCCCTGCTGTGAGAGAGGTGAAAATGAAGAAAGTAGTTTGGGCTGAGTTCTAGCAGGAGCAGGTGACATCGGCTGCATTGCAAGGGAGCCAGAGAGCAGGGCAAAAATCCAGAGCCCAAGTGTAAATGCTTGAGTTTAGGCAAACCTTCATGCATGGATTCATCAAAACCCCAATCAAATTAACATAAAGTGTGTATATATTTTCATGCTGTGAGAGTCACATACTCCATAATTCCCCTTATCATGCATTGAAACCCTTTCACTTCTTCCATTCTCTCTGTCCCCCGATCTATTCTCACCTTCCTCTTGTACCTGAAGTCATTTTGTCTGCAGTTTCACTGGCCTGTGTGCTCTATGGGTATTTCTAGTCTGTTTAGAAATTCGCAGGAAATGAGCTCAGAATTACTATGTGGCCGTCCCTTATCCAGTCTGCAGAAAAAAAAAAAAAAGTGATTTTTTAGAAAATCATAGTAAAGCAACACTTAAAAACAACATGTATTGGAATGTGTGAATGATTGTTCATTGAGCATATTTTGACTAACACAAAATGATTTTTTTAATATAGATTTTACAAAGAAATATGCTAAAAATGTTGAAGACAATAATTAATACTTCAGCTACTGGTGTTTAAATAATCTGACATGATTACTCTTGTAAGCTCCATTTGCTGTTCTTTATCTTCATCATTTATTGTAGAATAGAAAGGTTATAGGCATGTGATTGGTGAAGACAGATATAAAAACTTATTAATAATTGTATTTATAAAATGGGGAAAAAAAAAGCATGTTTAGCTTTTCATCAAAGCATAGCTTGAATATTTAAGGGAATTTTCAGAAGTATATTTCCAAGAAAGCTGGAGATGCAGTGAAAATGTGCCTGCTTTCTGCATGGCTCATTGCTTTTTCACAGGAAAATTCCACATCACCCTTAGCCTGTGAGTGCACAGATGTATCTTACAATGAATAAATTTTGTCTGCAAGTGAACTAAGGACAAACAGCCGTGGCACGAAAGACCAGAATAGCCGCAGCAGTGATATCACCTGCTGCCACCATGAAACAAGGCATCACCCCTTCCACTCCTTTCAGTCCCTTCTCTGCTCTGAAATGATTTTGTCTTACATTACATGCTTTAAGTCCAGAGAAAGTTAGTTGTTTTCATTTCTCTCATGCATCTGTCTTTCTTGTAGGCCCCCTTTAGATACTGGAAGGCTGCCCTAAGCCTTTTCTTCTCCAGGCCCAACCACCCCAACTCTCTCAGCTTGGAGAGAGATATAATAGGAGAGATATTCCAGCTCTCTAATCATTTCAAGATAGAATTAGACCATGTTTAGCCTTTAATCCAGATAATTAAGGGTGCTGGAGAGCACTTAGTTTTCGGAAATTGTTGTGGATAAAGGACCACCAGAATGTGGCAAACCTGGTGAACCTTAGGTGGGAATTGCAGATGCTCTTTTATAGCAGCATTTAGCTGCAGGTATGTAACTATTTCCCAGGGCATCTACATGTATGAGGGCTGAGAGACTCTCTCAATTTCATTTTGTTATTCTTCAGTGGCAATTTCAAGGTAAACCACTTCTAATTCAGGAACTTAATATTTATGTCAGCCTAACTGTGTGGAAAGAAGTGTTCTCCATCTCTAAAATATACTTGTGCCCCTCAGATAAGATGTGACATTGTTTTTCAGCACTGAAGCAATTTAAGGGAGTATTTGTGCACTGCTGTTCCGGGCTACTTATTTCTGCCCCTGTGCTCCGGTTTGTCATCCCCTTAGTTATGGTATTACAGGTAAGTGGTGCTTATCTAAAAACCAAATCCACCAAAAGAGGAATAGTTTCAGTGACTGGGTTTACAGCCTAGCAACACAAATTGCTATTTTTCAAAATGCCTTACAGGCATAGAAATGAGAAGTTAGATTAGGAAATGGGCTTCTTAAACCTGTTTTGCTGCTAATTATTCAGGAAAAGATCCTGGCTTTCTTGTCCCAGTCTTCTCTAGTTTCAGAGGTCCTGTGTCCTGATCATGTGCAGTTATGACATGCCCCAAAGCTAAACAAAGTTCAATAGGTTTGACTGAGCCATCAGTAAATCATTAATCCATTCTCAATAAAATGTTAGTAAGGCACCACTATTGGTCAGAAGATGCTCAAAGCTCAGAATGATGTTCTTGACACACTGAATAATGTGTTTCATGTGAACGTGCAAATTGGTAGCCACATTTCATATAGACACAAGTAAGCTAACTTGCTACCTCTTGTTGATTCTTGCTTGAGAATGGCTTAGCAGTAACTGAAACACTTTGAGAAGATAATATGTTTAGCCTGTTTTTTAAGTTCTTAAGTAATACTGTTGACAATGGTTACTTGGAATTGTTTTGTTCTCTTATGACCTATAGGAAGAAAATGTACACCTGCATGAATGACTGTGCAAAGGCAGTGATACTGAGGCACAGTTCTGCTTTGTTCCCCAGAGGAGGCTGTGCCTCCAAAAGTTTGGTGAGCCAGCCTACAGCTCAGGCTATGCTTTGTTCATCTTTTGATAGAGAAGTTAGATACTTTTCTAATCTCTGTTGACATTAGATACTTCTTGTTGTATTCTTCCTCATAGAGAATGTAATGGGGGAGGCTTGTCCTCTTTCTGGCAACTCTTTAATCACCATCTCTTTTTCTTTCTCTTCTCTTGATCTGAAAGTTTTTGTTTGCTTCTTAATAGACTATATCACTTGGAAAGGATCCAATAATTTGCTGTTTCCTGCCATGTGGCTGACAAACCTAATAAGGAGCAGGATATACCACTCTCTGCGGTCTCTCTGCTGGGCTTAGCACATTGTTCTGTATACTCCAAGACTTCCCATTGAAAAGTAGTCCAAACACTTTTCAAACACCTCAAACATTGTGTCTATCTGATCAGAAAAAAATAGTGTGCCAAGTCCAGCAGTGAGCCTGATACAATTGCAGTGAAATCTATAAATATAGTATCAAAGACTTGTTGCCAAGTAAGAGAGCCTTACTCAAACTGGCTAAAGTTTTTTGGTATTTCTCCCCTCATCTGAGGAAGTTTAAGGACTATGCTGGTTCTTTTTCAACAGTTCATTAACAAAAAGCATTTATGTGTCTATATCTAGAATTACATGAATCTTAGCTATAATAGCAAATAAGGAAGAACCACATGACCCTGTAATTTTCATGTGAAAAGGCAAAAGAATTGGCAGGAATCCTCAACATCCAAATAGAGGCATGGTGTTGCTACACTGTAAGTTCTTTATCAATGGTCTGTCATTTGTGAAAGAAGGCTTGCCGAGCACTCGATAGGTCTTTGAATATTAGTATTAATAGAATTTTAAAAACACACTTTTTTTCCTTTTTTTTTAATTTCACCATCTGTATAGTGAAGTCAATAGTAGAAAAATCAGGCTCTGCTTTAAATAGCTATGACTTGCTCAATTAATTAGTTTCAGAACATTATACAGTACCTGTATTTGTATCCTGGGCAGCTTCAAAATTGTATAAAACCTTATTCTTGCAGAGTTCTTTGTATCAACTACAGCAGTAGTTTACATGTACTCTTTTGAGGTGCAGTTGTGGCTGTTTTTTGACTCCAGTGTTATGTGTAGTATTGTATCCTGTGTATTTTTGTTCTTGTGATGACTGCCTCATGTATTAGCTGTTCAGACATCCAGCACCATGGTGTGAGTTGGATAGCCTAGTTATTTTTCCCTTGTGTTGGGATTCCCACTCATTTCCATGGAAACCTGAAAAGCTGGAGGAATAAAGCACAGAAGCAATTGCTGTGTTACAATATGTGCAGCTTGTGCCTGGGAGTGCCAGTGTAGTTGTAGGTCTGGCTGAGCTTCCAGTCTAAAACCTGTAAAAGGGTTTAAGTTATAGATTTATTCCTTATTCAAACCTGTTTTATTTTCCTCATGAAGGAATGTGTTACAAGCACACGTTCTTACATACATGTTTTTTAATACTAATAGAATGGGCACACATGCACATCAGTGCATACTTCAATACGTATGTATATGTGCATACATTGGTACATATACATACACAGACACACATGCACGCACATCTCAGACAAAAACACATTCAGAAACAGAGGTATTAAAGTCTGTAAGAAATGTATCTAACTGTAAGTGACTTATCCAGCTTACCCACACAGTTATTCTAATGGCTGTCACTTTGAAGGCTTTTCTAAATCAAAAACAAACAAAAACTTGAGTAGATTGACAATGAAAGATACATGAATAGGACTAAATATATTTTTTAGTGACATAACCTAAAATATGTGTATCTCCTTCACAAAAAGTCAGAGATTTAACCATTTCATTTTACTCCTGAGCAGCTGGTTCACATCAAATTCTATGAGTGAGTTCAGAGACAACCAGAAGAGGGAACAAAATGGAAGATGAAAAATAATTTAGAAAATAAATGAACATGAAGTCACAGATCAACAAACAAGCTTGATTAGGGCAACCATCCTGAATGTTACTTTCTCTGTGTTTTCTCTGTATTGCTTTTCAAATCTCACTAAAACCACTATAGGTAAAATATGAAATTGATTCTTTGGCTTTCTGCAACCTATACTACCAGTTTTTACTCCTTCCCTTTATGTTATAGCAGGAATATCTGACTGCACTTTGAAATCATCTGTACTATGGCATGCTACTATTTTTATCAGCCACAGAGACACAGAAACTGGAATACTATGACTTAATGTGAAAATCTAATTTGGAGATACCAACTGTGATTAAAAGACAGTTCCCCCTTCATATTGGTTATGCTCCAATTCACAACAGGGTGTGATGCATGAAATCAAAAAAGAAGAAAGAACAACAGAGATAGTAGTCTCTAAAACTGCTGTTATAAAAACTATCTGTAGATGTCCTCAGTGATTTCAAATAATGGGGTGTGAAAAAACTTCTAAAATATGGATTAAATAAAAAGATCTTAGTCTACATCTAAACTCCTGCGCCTTTAATTTCCTACTGCCTAGTTTTCATCTCTAGGAGCCATCTCAGCAATAGCAAACACAAGGTTCTAGGACTTAGATGGAGTTTAAGGTTTGTGACTGCATACTGTAGGTAGTCAGCTAATTCCATAACCATACTATTGTAGATCAGCTTTGGAGAACTTTGAAAGAGGGGATTGGAGATTTTATAGGAAGGCTCTTCATCTGTGTCTTAAGCATGAAAAAAGCCTCTCAGGAAAATGGTGGTTAATAATATTAGATTATTTTCTGAATGATGCTATTTGTAGCATCAATTGCACATAAATGTAATTTTCCATTTGAAAAAATAATCTTGTAGGTGTTTTGGTTGCAAAGAAAAGCTTGAATACTTTAACATAAAGTGCTGATAGCCAGAAAGCAAAACAGAGGAATAGAAATTTAGGTATTTAAAATCTCATAGTGCTAAAAGCAGTCATTGGAGGAAGCTGAAACATGCTTTCTGAAGGTTGGGAATGGAAGTGCTGGTGGTGGAAATTCATGTAATGTTCTAAAGATATTTACTGTAGATTTCAATCCTCTAGGCACTGGAAGGTGCTTTAAGGTCTCCCTAGAGCTGCCTTTTCTCCAGGCTGAACAGCCCCAGCTCTCTCAGCCCCTCTTCATAGGAGAGGTTCTCCAGTCCTCCGATCATCTTCATGGCCCTCTTCTGGATTTCCTTCAACTGATCCATGTACTTGTTTTGGGGACCCCAGACATGCTCAAGCTCTAATCTAGAGTTTGGCTTTTTTTTGGCTTTCTTCTCTGTTGCATGAGAACAGTTGGATGTTTTCAAGTAATGTACATAATGGGTATGCATTCCCTACCTTTACTCGCTGGGGCTAGGGGGTTGCTAGGCTAAGTATTCCTGCTGGGCTTTGAGGACACGAGTGTACATGCACATTGGTTGTATTGCTTGTGGTGTTACAGTGCATATGGACTGCAATCACAATCCAGAACCTTATTTTGCCAAGTGCTGTACAAACATATGCCCTGCCCAGAAGACTTACAGTATAAACAGATAAATATGTTTCAGTTTTTATGTCAGTGGGACCTGACATGAGCTCAAGGATCTGCATATTATATTTCATAATAGGCCAGTGTGTTTTAATGTACAGAGCAAGCATGTATGACTTTCAGCACACTGATGTGATCTATCTTTTTATTTTATTGGGTAGAGACATATTTTCAGATATTTTAACTCTTTCATTTGAACATCTCTTTGCCACATCTAAGTTTGCATGCAAGTTTAGTTCCAGTTTTCTGTGAATATAATAATGGTATGTGATAATTGCATCATGTATCAACTCTTTAGGATGTACAGTTCAGAGGAATGATCTTGCATTATACCTTTATAATATATGGTGTTAATTATTTTGATAAATGTTCAAACAATTTTAATCTTTTTTTTTATTCTGAAGGTCTTCTGTAGACATGCCAGCCATTGGTTTATGCAAAAAGTTTTCAAAACTTTATAAAAATGTCAATAATTAGAAGCACTGAGTCTTTTTGCTGTTACAAATTTTATAAAGACAGATTCCCATCCTGTTGCTGGCACTGTTCCTTTCCCATAGGTGGTAAGAACAGGCAGAACTTTGGACGTCCTGTTTCAATGTCTTTGGGAGCCAGAATGCTTTTTCTGCATAAATGGCTTTCTTTGCATTTGCCAAGAAAGATTCTCTCACCCAGACAGAGTAATAACTATATTAAAAGTATATTGTCTCCTCAGAAATGCTGCCTCAGATCCTACATTTCATGTTAATGTGAAATTTGGGAAGAAAAGAAGCCTGAGAAGCGGGGAAGCACCTGCACTTTACAACATTGTCTTTGTCTTGCATCAGATCAACTCTTTCAGCGTGTATGTAAAATAATGCACATACTTACTTCCATAAATCTTCTTAGGTTTATCTCTGTTACTCAAGGATGAAAGGGACCTCTTTTTATGCAGAATTCACTTCAGTCCTTTCACCTAGTTGTCAAAACAGAACCTAATGATGCAGTTTCCAATCTTTACAACATGAATCAAGGAGATAAAATCTTTGCACCATTGGTCCTGTGTGGCTGGTGGTATAATAAGAGAGTATGTCACAAAACTGACATTAAGGATGCAGAGATGTAACTTTGAAAGTCTTAGTTTTCATTCTTTTATCCTCATAGCATACAAACATGAACAGATTTAATCAGATTCTTCCTCACTGTTATTAGAATAACTGAATTAACTTAAGTCAGAAAGCAAAGTTTTAACTGCGGGCAGAATACGGATTGTTCTACCAATTTGGTCTTGTTTGACCACTTTGAATTATTTATCAACAGTTCTTTCTAGATCTTGAAACCAGTACTGACAACATAAGAATCTGAAGCAGGAAATCTCTTTTGTGCCTTGTTAAGAAAAAATGTGCTTTTCAATTTGCTTTAAAAAAATTCCATATTTATAATAATAGAATTTACAGGTGCTTTGATGTCAGTGACAACATGAAATGAAATAAATTTGAAAAACATAATAAACATATATTAATAAATTAAAATAAAATCACTTTCTGGCTGTCCATTCCAGGAGTTAAAGGGGCACTCTTTATGCCAGCTTAATTGCATTCTAAAACTCATGCAATCATCCAAATTGCTAACTGTGCTGGTAATAACAGGCCTACTTTAATGTAGCACTTTTTCAGGCCTTGTATGGGCCACTAGGTCACAGTGCATTAGTTATCACTACACATATTGTCATCTCTGTCCTAGGAAGATACCTGGGGTTTAAAGTAAACTATGCTACAAAATCCTGTCCATTAGGGATGTGTTTCTTCTTTCGTTTTTTCCCTTTTTTTTCCTTTTACCCCAGAAATTGCTATAAACAAGTTTTAAGCAGAAAATTGCCAATTAATATTCATTATTCTTGTGGTCTCTTCTTTATGTTTTGAGTATTGTGTTTTATAGTTTTAGTGTTAAAACTATTCAACTTATTGAACAACTGAAGTAGGTACTCTTGTTTTATGCAAAAACTGCAATAATCTGTGATCCTGTGTAATTTATGCTAATTATGTTAGAAGGGCCATGATTGATATTTTGCTTGCCTGTCTTACTAATTTATCAGTTAATTGTTGCACTTCTAATAGCTGTAAGCCATTTATGACATACCCTTTGAAAAGCATATTGGCCTGTACACTAATAACAACAAACACTTCTGATACCATGGAGTTCTGAAATAGTATTCTTGCCATTGCTGTGATTAGACAAAACCTAAAACCACAAAGGAGGTTTCATTGTTGTGGAGCAGTGAATGGGGAAGAAGGGATGCTAATCTCTTCACTTAATAGTGACAGCAATTAGCTAATTTCAACAGACTAAGTTTTTTTTTTAAACTATCCTGTTTTCAGTGTGCACACTGTTAGTTTACTAAACTGCAAGGCGTACATAGTTTTCTTTTGGAATTAAAAAGAAGATATAATTAATAAATGTCCTTTTCTGTATCTGAAATACTTGTCTTTTGCATGGTACATATCCACTACAGTTAGCTTATGTTTAATTGTCTTTAATCAAGACCTTAAACACAAGTTCCATCCTTTTAATAATGCTTATTACATGTGGTGCTTTGGTCTGTTTTGTTCAAAAATGGTTATAGGTGTCTTCAATAATTGTTAGTCTGATTCAGTGCCAGTGAAAATACTACTGTTTTCTACACTGGAAACAATACTGGATCAACAAACCTTAGCATGTTCATTAGTTGTGATATATTTTTGAATTTGGGATACCAGAAATGAGATTTTAAAATCTGTTATCCTAATTTTTTAAGAACACAAATTCCCCATGTGTATGTTGTGGCATACTTATACTCACTAATATCAGTTTGTGGATGTAGTGACTGGCTTATATAAAAGCTTGTTGTGGGCATTTTATATAGTAAAATATCTGTGTATGCTTCTCAGTATGCCAGTACTAAATATGTTTAAATTGCTTGTTCTATTTTCTCCTTGTATTCAGAAAAATATGTATTTTTATACATTCCTTATTTAAAGGGTGAATAAGTCAAAGATAAACCAACAGTCTCCTTGGTTCATTACAGACTTAGATAACGTAGGTAAGTTTGGGCAGGTGAAACCTGATCCAGTTTGAAAAAAATTCACAAGATGCACATGCCAACATTGTATTTTCACTTCAGAAACCCCTCGTTGAGGGAGGGCAGGGTAAGCCTCTGGCAGATTTGGAAGTGAAATTTGCTAAGCAAAGTATGAAAGCTGAAGCCTTTCCTTTCCCCTCTTATTTTCCATAATGATCTTTTGGTTTACAGCTTTTAAGAGCTGTAACTCTTACAACTCTGCTTCTGGCTGAACTGTGGGAACAAGTCAGTGATTTTATCTTTCAGCAGAGCTGTGTGCTTTTTTCCAAGCAGTTTGCCAGGCACAGCTCTGGGAGGTTGTTCCCCATCAGAGGGCCTTTAGGCCTGACCTAAATGTGGGTGATTCAAAGCAACAAAGAGGTTGAAACACAGCATGATCGTGATTACAGTCATTAGGACATTCAAAGATAAAGCTAAAACTCTAAAGAGTTACGACCACTTTGACCTGAATTTCAGCAAATGTACTTTGGCTTTTTGTGGTCTGTGTTCTGCATATGGTGATAGGTAGTACACTGCATACTCCTCAGTATTGGTGCAGGCCCCATATTTGGCTTGTTCTTTAGTCTCTTAGGATTTTAATGAAAATTCAAAGATGTGTAGTGCAAATACATTGATTGAGAGTTACAGAAAAGACTCCTACAGCCCTTCCTTGGTAGGTACTTTCAGCTAATAAAATTGGTGCTTCAATAAACATAGGTGCAAAAATATTAGAAATATAAAATAGAAATAAGGAAACCTTCATTAGGTTGCTGTGCCCAAAAGACCATTGTATATACTTTTAAGATGTATATTAAGTGAAGGTGTTTCTCAGTTTTGGTGCTTGTCCAGAACATAGGCTTCCATGAAATTAGGCTTTATGTTAAATCCTAGGAGTTAAATGTAAACCTGTCTTTTGGAGCACATTATACCTCAGGGCTTGCACATGAACAGTGTGTGCAAGAGCAAGGCACACACGTGGGCCAAGGGCTGAAGCACACTGTTCTATAGAGACTGTAACCTGCCTTGCGTGCCTTCCCTAACCTAGTGGGTTTTAAGCCTAGAAGTGGAAGTGTAGAACATTTTGTGTTACTTGTGACCACCATGTCTGTGAAATCTAACTCTCTGTATTTTAGTAAGTCTTATTGGCTTCCTGTTTTCTAAAAATTAAATATTTTATTTCATTTTTTTCTTTTAAAGCAGTGTTCTTACAATTTTCTTCCATAATACTGTGAAAAATCTAGGTCTGCCATCAGCTAAATTATTTTTCTGTCTTTGTTGTCATACAAAATATAACAAATTGCCACATTTCAAATTTAGAATTAGAAAAATAACCTTTCTTATGCCTTATATCTGTCATTTTCGAACACATTGTGTTCGGGAACAGGATTTTAGAGGAAAACAAATCATGCCAGATTCAACAACCTGAAGAGAAGCAAGGCTGCTGCTGATCCCTGTCCCTGAGTTCCACCAGGAGCAAGGCTGAAGATTCATTTACAGCAAGCACACAAAGCACTACGTGTGCATATACATAAATACATGCTTGCATAGCTGCCCACACAGATTCTAGAGGGACACTCAGAGAACTCATGTGAACACAAACATATGCACACAACCACACACCCATCCAGACAGAAGGAGCAAGAAGCCACATCTTTTATATCATTCCAAATGCAACTAAGACTTTTGGATAAAAAATACTATAATGTCTTGATTTTTATGGATGTAACTTCATGCTAGAATTTCTAGAATAAATTCAGTGAATTTGGTGCAAATTTCGTTCAGAATAACCAACAATACAGAAAATAATCTTCAAGAAATCTCATTTTATGGAGTTACTAAAGGTTTAAGTTGCTTATCACCCCCACTTGAAAGTAGCATCTTCTAATAGAAATATACTTCTTCTATTCATGACAAGGAAATTAAAGTTCTTTTAAGAAGAAATTATTTCTCTCCATTTTTATTTGATTCTTACTATAAATTTAACATTCAGCTTTAATCTGTGCTGATTCTGAGTGCTTTGCTGACTGCTGGAGAAATATGTAGGCCTATTTTTCCTTCTGTTATATTTAATTCCTTATTAGGAGGCCTTTGAATCAGAGACTGCTTTCTTTCAATGTCTGCATCTAATGCAAGGAAATGTGAATTCTTGTTTAAGCCTATCTGTATAACCAAAAAATGAGTTGTAACAGGAATTTGAAAACATTTAAGACAGTTCTTTTTTCTTCTTGTGAAAAATACATAAGTATTTTTCAGTCAGAAATGCTTATAAATAGCGGGGGGAATGAGCATGGCATAAAGCACCTGAGACTTCAGTATTGGAAGGTCCTGTCAGCATACGCTGACATTCACCACCCTGACCCTTCACAGGTCAAGTGGCCTGGCATAGGAACACCATCAATGACTGGTTAAAGGATGGTGCAATTTGAGTTGCTTAACTGTATGGACATATTCTGGATGTCTTTTTCCCAATGGAAATTCTGGTTCATGTCCCAAAGCCTATTCCCTGAGCATATCCAAAGTATCTTTATGGAGCCAGACTGATGAGTGGGTATCTGCTCCTAAAGTGCTAAAGATCCACTGCTATTTCTTCTTACCCTTTTATTCCATACTACTTTCTCATACCTCATATCTAAGGTAAAAGGAGGTAAAAAGACAAAGATACTCAAATTATCTGTGTGCACTTTGGGTCTTCTTCACTCTAATCTGAGGCCAGTGAGAAATACTTGAAAGGGTTCTCTGTTTCCTGTCAGGTTACTTATTGAACCCCAAATGTATTTCCCCACACACACAAAAAAAAAAACAAACCAAAAAAACCAAAACAAACAAACAAACAAAAAAACACAAAAAAACCAAAAACAACAAAAAAAACAAAAAAAAAAACAAAAAAAAAAACAAAAAAAAAAACAAAAAACAAAAAAACAAAAAAACAACCACACCCCCCCCCCAAAAAAAAAAGGTCATATATGAGGAACTTGTGAGTTTAACCAGAATTCTGCTTATTCTGGCCTGTGTTTACAGATTTGACTGCAGCCTGCACTGTTCATCTGAAAATGAAGGGATTGGATTCCCTGTGTGCATTACAGTAGGAGAATGACTCGTACTGAAAATTTCAGAACAAGTCCTGAGGATATATTCTCTATTATTCTGCAAGAAGGACTCTCCTTGATATTAATAAAAGCTTTGTCTTCATCACAAATGGAAGAGAGCAAAAGATTAATTTATATTCTAGTCATTAATTTGCCCATGTGCGTATTTGTTCGCTTTGTATTACGTACCCTCATCTTGTAACTTTTATCTTAGCAGAGTTCTCCCTGGAACTCTGCTCTGGTTGTATGCTGGTATTTTCCTAAGGGGAAGATTCAAATACAGTAATTCTTTTGTAAAGTTTGCCTTTTCCTGAAAAAGGTGCTCTAAAATATTTGAACTAAATTTCAGATGTCCATCTGAATGCACCTGGTTTTGTGGGGGAAAGAGTCTGAAAGGAGAGGAAATTGGTTTTCCATTCTGCCTTAACTTTTCCTTAAACACTCCAGTAGCTGCTTAGAGTAACTTTGTGTCTCTTTTGTCTTGTAGATCTTAAAATAAGAAACAAGTACCTTAAATGTTTTTGGGAGAGTCAGACAGGTTTCTGTCAAAATCAAGATCTTGAATTTTACTGTACTCTGTTAATAACAGTAATAGATGATATTTAATTAAGATGATTGAAAGATTAAGAACTAATTTTAAAGAACTGACTATGCAAATAGTGTCGTATGCAATACTGACTATGTAATATAGTCATAATAGACACAAGAATACTCTGTCAAAAGCCTTGTTAAAATTGAGCTGAATGCCATCAACTACTCTCCCTTCATCCACAAGTACACACATTTTATCCTAGAATGCAATTAATTTACAAAACTATGATCAGTAAGGCATAAATTAAGGTTCAAATATTGTTATTGATTCACATTTGGTCTGCTTAGGGGAGAGGAAGACCTGCTGAAGCAGATAGTGTTTCACAACAGAGATATTTGGGGCACATTGAAATAATTGATAAATGTCCCATTTACCAGATAGGTTAAACAATGTCTCACAAAACATATCCAGTTTATAAAAACATATTCAGATTACCAGGAGTCATAATTGAGAAATTAATTTATTTTGGAATATAAAGACATGCTTGAAAAGAAGTTATGTTACAATTTGGATTTGCCTATTATTTTCTGAGCAGAGCAACAGAAGGTCAGTTTGCAGTTTTTTTAGGAAGACTGCACAGAATACTTATGTAGTATGGGATACACTGCTTACATAAACTATTCATAATTTCCAGGTCATATTTTTTGATTCTAGATGTAGGGGCATTTTAAATGGTGGATATGCATTTGACATATTTTGTTTTGTTCCTTGAGACACTAGGTTAAAAAAAACAATTTTTTGAATCCTTTAATTTGACTTTCACACAGAAGAAATATAATTTTCTTTAAGTTATAAAAAGAGACACTTAGAAAACTTTGGCTATTAAAATAATAAATCTTACCTGCAGAAATTTGCATCTTGCATCATAGGGGATGAAAATCTGCCTCTACTGAGTAACTTGAGTAACATGGAGATAAATTTTAAATTGCAATCTTTTAATGTAATAAACTCATTACGTTTTCAGGAAGTCATAATATTCTTCTCCAAACATTTTATTTTTATCATATTATGAGTATGTGTAATATTACTGATTAGGGAAAAGCAAGATTTCTAACAATTTAAGCAACATTCTTGATTGACCATAACAATTATGCAATAATTCTAGTATTTAACGGTCATTTCCATATATTTTTGAGGTCACAGATGATCATGCAGAGAATCACAGAATGAGTCAAGTTGGAAGGGACCACAGTGGGGCATATGGTCCAACTTCCATGCTTAACCAGGGTCACCCTAGAGCACATGGCACAGGATTGTGTCCAGATGGTTCTTGAATATCTTCAGTGAGGGACACTCCACAGCCTCTCTGGGCAATCTGTTCCGGTTCTCAGTCACCCACACAGCAAAGAAGTTCTTCCTCATGTTCAGGTGGAGCTTCCTGTTCATTAGTTTCTACCCATTGCCTCTTGTCCTATTGCTGGGCACCATCAAGAAGAGCCTGGAAACATCCTCTGACACCCTCCCTTCAGACACTGACAGACATTGATGAGGTCCCCTCTCAGTCATCTCTTCTTGAGACACAACAGGCCCAGCTCCCTCAGCCTCCCTGTGTAAGAGAGATACTCCAGTCCCTTAATCATTTTTGTTGCCTTCCCCTGGACACTCTCCAGGAGCTCCATGTCCATCTCATCCTGAGGAGCCCAGAACTTTCTACAGTATAGACAGTGAATGCTTTACCTCAGTAAACACTGGACATCTTTTGAGTGTTTGAGAATCCAGTTTTTGGATGTGAAGAAATAAAAGTAAGAAAAAAAATTTAAGAAAGATGAATTTTGGAAGGCCAGATCTAAGGCCCTTAGCTCTTTTGTAGCTTTCTAGACTTCTGTTACATAATGGCTAGAGAGAAACCATAATAATTCACTAAGGAAGTGTTGGCTGACTTGGAAATTTAGAACTTGGGACTGAACCTTGCAGTCACCATGCCTCTAGCTAGAAATACAGATACCTTCAGAATTTTAACTGTAAGAATAATTTTCAGGAGTACTTGCCCTCAAGGGAAGAGCAAAAATCGCAATTTGTCCTGGAAAGGAGGCCACGTCTCTTGATCATTTACAGCTGGCAGCCCTGAGAAAGTCCATATGGTAGATATGTGACTGTAGCTAGAGACAGGGAGAGGATGCTGGTTACAAAACTTTTCGGAGCTCAGGTAGCTCTATGGTGAGACTCAAAGCTTTGAATACTTTAAAAACCTGAAGACTCCAACAGGGTATCCAGCAAGCCAACAGATAAGGTCCTGTTGAAAACTTGCTCTCTGTTCTTAGACATTAGTGACCGTATCTGAATAATTCAGTGTTTTTTTCTGGAAAATTAATGCAGCCTTAAAGGTTGTGCAGCTACAGATCACATCCTGCTCTTCAGCTGCAGCAGTGCAGAAGTTGGTTTTGCTCATCTGGTTGTCCAGATGCACTTTGCTGTTACTGACTGGCAGATTGTGATCTTCTCTCTGTCAAGCATGGTCCACAAGTGTTGTTCGTACATACAAGAGTCTGGAACCATGTTCTTCAGATGGATCAAATCTGCCAAATGACGCAGACCAGTGTATGTAGTTGGCCTGTCCCCAGCATAGTTTATCATTCTGTTAATTCCTCTATTATCTGCATATTTCAGTAGCGTATAATCTTCCAGAGTACTGGTGAAGATACTATTGTAGGGGTAAATGTATGCCTGTGGGATTATATTAGAAAGGATCTTGTTAAGTATATATTTTTTTTCATTTTTATAATTAGTTTTGTATAAAAATAACTTTTATAAAAATAATTTTTCTGGAAAAATATTTTAATACAGAATTATTTCTTTCTGGAGAAATATTTGCTAACTGTGATAAATATGCTGATTTTATGAAGCATTTATTTTATTGTCTGAATGCTCAGTAACAGAAAGCAAAATGTTTCAAAGGTGTCTAAGGATATGATATCCTGACATAGCTACCTTTACTGACAACTTCTAGAGTATCCTCAAAGAGTAGTATCAAGTGTTTTTGATTACAGATTTTCCATGAGGGAAGTGTTGACTGCTGCTAATTATGTCATCATCTTGTATCCCATATTGCTTTTGTATGACATTACTAAGGGTCAGCATCAGGAATATTAACCTAGTAAGCCACACCATCCCCATAACAATTAATAAAGGTTAATCTTAAAAGTTACAAGTAAAATTTTTTAGATTTTTTTTTTCAGTTCTCCCTCATTCCCCAAGTAACAGCAATGTATTGAAGACTTATTAGCCTATGTTTATTTTGGGGGGTAAATGTTGTCTGAGACTTTGATTTTAAAATGACAAATAGTGACAAATATCCCTTTAAAAAAATGCTTGTTGATTACTGTTACTACATTTTCAAATAATAATAATCATCAAATCTCTTTTATTAAAGAATTCTTCTTTTATGACTATGTACCTTTTCTATTTTTAACATTTAATGAAATACTTTCACCTGCTCCTAATTGTGATAATTTTATAAGATTGTCTTCTTCTTAGTTTGTCTCATTATTATTTCCAGCTTTCAAATACTGACAATTTAAAAACACCCTGTGTTTGTGTGTGTGTGCAGTAGTTACTGGTATAAGATTCTGTACAGTGGGATGTAACAAGTCTTATTGCCTGCATACAGGTGACCATACAGACATTTTTTTTGGTTTTACTCAGAAAATTTGTATGTAGTATAGCATCTTGTGATTTATTTGTGAGAGCACTATAACTATTCATGTCTTGTTTCTCTAAATCTTCAGTAACACGAATGCATATAATGGTGGTACAGAGTTCCTAAATCTACCTCTCCCTGCCCATTGTCCTAAGTAAGGCATATCCAATAATTTGGTTCTTTTAAATTCTAATTTACAGAGTTAATTTCTGCCTAGACCTCTTTTATCTTTTCCTTCTGGGAATTGACAGTCATAGAGTCACAGAATGGCCTGGGTTGAAGGGGACCTTAAAGATCATCTAGTTCCAATCCCCCTGATTTTGCAGGGAATATTCCACTAGACCACATTGCTCAGAGCTCCGTCCAAGCTGGCCTTAAACACTGATGGGAATGGGCATACACAACTTCTCTGGACAGCCTTTCCTCCCAGTGTCTCACCACCTTCATGGAATATCTTCCTGATACCCAGTCTAAAGCTATGCTGAGGTTGAAACCATTCTCCTTCAGTCTATCACTACATACCCTTTGTAAAACGTCCCTCTCCATCTTTCTTGTTGGCTCCATTCAGGTACTGGAAGGCCACAATTAGGTCACCTTGAAGCCTTCTCTTCTCCAGGCTTAGCAAACCAAATTCTTTCAGCTTTTTCTTGTAGGAGAGGTACTCCACATTAATCAGCTTAGACCTTTCTGTTTTCATTTTTAGAGCTTCTCTTTGAAGAAAGGTTAAAATTTTCTTCTCTTCCTGCTCCTGATGCCTTTCTCTTTGCTTTAATATGTAATACTAGATGCCAGGCTAAGGCTAACTCTAGCCAGCCTGTCCTCCATGTCTACAAGTTCTTTTCTGGAACAGAGGCTAAGTAACAGCTGAGCTGCAGAGCTGTAATTTAGAGGTCATGAATAAAGTACAACTACTAAGGTGAGCTCCTTGTGAGACCAAGGTCCGCATTTCCTTTTTCTGCCTGTGAAAGTGGTGAGGAAGTCCATGTTTGTGTGAGATTGATGGTCTCAGTAGCAGAATTCTGTTCCTGGCCATGGAAGTTTCAGGGGTGCCACTGAGGACTGAAATAGTAAGCTGCCAGATGACTGTACTTCTGCAGAACCAGTGCAAGTCTTGCTAGAATTTCAGGAAGTTGGTTACTCCCAGCATCCAACATGTAATTCACGGAGGAATGAAGGCTGAAGTTCTGACATGACTGACAAAGATCTGTGAGCAAGCATATAAATATTGAGGTAAAGCAAAATTCCATTGACTAAATGTAGGCATCTATCATCATTTGATGTGTCCTAGAACATCCAAAATTCACACTGGCATATATGAGAAGGCATCTAGGTCACGGACAATGGCAAGTGAATTTGTGCTTTTCTGGAGAAGCAGCAAACTAGGTAGCATACACAACAAAATTTAAAATTGCATTGTGTGCCAGCAGCTTTTATAATGTTTTTATTTCTTTGACCTGCTTCTGGATATAGATTGTGGATCTTACAGGGGCTTTTCCAGCTTAGTGATTTCTTCTGTGATTGTCAATATAGTTAAAAGTGTACTATACTACCCTCAGTGTTTTTGAAGTGTTTACTTTGGTTTAGAAAGACAGATAAATCTGTTTTGTAGTTTGTCCCTTATAAATTTACACAGACTATCATAATAACTGGGGCAGCATTTCCAGGTTAAGATCATAATAGTTCTTTCAGCAGGTTTTTCAGTATTGGCAAATGAGGCTAGATAATGTTTTTCAAACATTTTAAAAGCATACTAGTCTAGAGATCAAGTAACTTCACTTCTGGTCTCCTGTCAAGTCATTACACATTTGAGAGTTATAGAATAATCCAGAGCACTGTTTTCTTATTAGCAAAAGGAAATGAATATCATCATCTAGTAAGTAATTTTTATATTCCAGAGATGCTGTTATATGCTTTGATATGGCAGCTTAAAGAACTTCAAATGCCTCTCAAGTCATTGGAGCTAAGAAACTGGCTAGGACGTAAACTCAAGGTGTAAGATAGATACTGTGTGTGGGTTAAAGTTTAAGATTTAGTTTAGGTGCCTGTAGGAGATATCTACAGGCATGCCAAGTGTCTTGTGCAATAGTTGATGGAGAGCTAGACCATAGAGACAGAGGTGCCTAGAGACTGATTTTGTCCAGCCTGAAGTAGCTGATCAGAGGAGTTGGTCCTCAAGCTCCCGTGGCTGTGTTAACCTAGGGGTAAATTCAGTTGTCTAAGCATGGGCAGTTAGTGCCATTTCTGATGCAAGAGGATACCTGAAACTTTTGCACAGGGTTGGTAGATACAACAAAGGATTGGTCTGTACCGTTCCATAATTTTCTGGACTGGCAGTTGAGGATTTGATGGAATACCTTGTGGGATCTCAGATAGCATGATTGGTTGATGAAGACAGAAGCTTATACTCCAAATGTATCTGCACTCAGCTAAATATTAAATTAATATGAAAATGAAATCCTTAATTTTAAAATTAAACCCACTCAAAGTTATGCAGAAGACTGACCTGAAGCCCCCTAAAAGTGGCTAGTGCTCCATTAGCTTTCATAATATCAGTCTATTTTAAATTATCCCTTTAGTGTGGAATATAGCACTCTACCAGGAATTAGATGATGATTGCTGAGAAACAAAACTACGTCAATAGTACAGAATCTTGTGAGATTGACACTTTCTTTTAACAAATCCCTGTTACCTACAAATTTTGTTGAGGTGATTCTTTCCTCCTGCTGTTACATGTTGAGGGAGCTCTTTAAAAAGACTCCTTGATTTCTTCTTTCCTAGTTACTTACCAAATTGTTTGTGTTAAGGTACTGACCAAAGAAAGTTAGGTGATTAAAGGGTTAGCTGCGAGTCACTTGTAGCCTTTTCCATGTTTTTCATGAGATATATGACATTCTTACCAGATTCCAATCCAAGGATATTGCTATAAAGGGGGTGATTGATTTTTTTCCCCTGGGGGAACTAGAGCTCCATGGTCTATTTCTGTGCTTCCTGACCTTTACAGTATCATCACTATGTATGAAGCACTGTAGATCCATCTTGCCATCTTGTTCTTCTACAGCCAAAGGAGCTGGTGATACAGATGCTGCATATATTTTCCCTGACTCAGTCTCTCAACATAGTTCAGTGCAATTTGCTTCTGTTGAACAAAATCCTGAGCTCTAGCTAGCCTATTTAGTTTACCTTTTAAAATCTGGTGACAGTTGTGCATGTAAAATCAGAAGAAACTATGTGTCCCTACATTAATTACTATAGGCCAGTGATGGTGATACTTTCAAAGATCTAATCTGCAGCCTTGCCCCTGTATGGTAAACATGTTAGATTTCTATGTATTTATTACTGCACAGAAAGCTACACTGGATTGGGAAGCTATTTATGTTTGTAAAATGAAGATAAAGATCTAGTCATGTAGCAAGTAACCCATTCCTGAAACTTAAAAAACACAACTAAACAATGAAACATGCTGGCAAAGTTTGTAATGCCATATTAAATAACATGAAATATTTGAAGGTCTAATGGTGAATCTTCATTTCCTTTTCAGTCATTAGTCCTTCCTCTCTTTCCCACTGTAAAGGGTTTGCTTAGAAAACAACCTGTGATGTGTGACCCCTTGACTTTAGTTTTAAATTGTATAGAAATCTATTGAATCATTGTTTTGGAATATATGGGAGTAATGAAGGGTTTATGTCAGAAATATCCCCTTGAAAAGAGGAAACAGCACTTAGTTGCACACCATTTGCTATGACAGCAGGGCACAGAAACTGACTGTTTAAAGCAGAAATTACTGCATTTTTTTGTTTTTACATAAACAAAAAGATCCTAAAAATCCCTTGAAAGGAGAACTTCCCCTTACAGGATAAAATGGAATTAAAATAGTGTCAATAAATCGTGTGAGAGACTGTATCAGTCTGTGCATTGATAGTCTGTGCATGCAGGATAAGAACATTGACTGCCTGCTAATCTATTCCCAGATGGAGGTGGATGCAGACGAGAAGCGCCATCGCACACGCTCCAAAGGTGTTCGAGGTATGTCTCTTGCTTCACTAAATCACTCAAGGCCCCGGCTCAGGGTGACCTTCATCCTCCAGAATCTCTTTGCACAATTCATTCTGACCCTTGCTTTTACACAACCTTTCTGGTAATTTTCTGTAGAAGAGGGGTACTTGTAATAGATGATAAATTTTTATATGTTTTCCATCTCTCTGCAGTTCCCGTGGAACCAGCCATACAAGAGCTGTTCAGGTTAGTGCTCTGAGTGTAAAATGTATCCCCATTAGCAATTTAGAAAATTCATGCCTTTTAATGGGTATAATGCACTTTCAAGTTCATTGGTGGTTTGCTCATGCCCTGCTGCACTGATGAAATTAATTCCCTCGAGACTTGCTAATAAAAAGCATCCCTTCTTTTTTTTTTCCCCTTCAGTTATTTGATTTCTCTTTCTGTCTTGGTTGCCCTCCATCTCTGTAATACCTACTGCCTGCCTGCTTTTAGCATAATCTTTCTGCAGCACACCAACACCTATATAATTAATTTTCTCTTTTGCAGCTGTCCCACGCCTGGCTGTGATGGCAGTGGTCATGTTAGTGGCAAATATGCAAGACACAGAAGGTAATATCTGTATATTTTTCATAATTTAGTGAAGAGATTTGGTAAACAAGTTATCTGGCATGACCTTGATAAACCAAACAATGATAAAAATTAGCAGTTACATATTCTAGAAGCCACTTAGGGTTATTTTTTCTTTCTGAATGTCACAAAATTTAACTCACATATTTGCTGAGGAGACTTGCTCTCATTGTCAATCTTCTCTCAATTTTTGCATACAGTTCTCTTGCTTATATGTTGCAAATTAAGATTTGGTCGCACTTACCTGTTGGCGCTCGTGTTCATGTTATTTAATGTGTTTCATAGCTGAATGAGAAAGAGTTTCTGAGCAATTTTAAGTTCAATGATCAGGTTAGGCTCAAAGGTCAAAGCTTAAGGCAAATCAACGATAATAAGACTTCAGAGGTCAAATGTTGTACTGTATTATAATTACCTTTACTTCAGTTTCTAGACTATGAAATGTGGAGACATCTCCTTTAAAAAAAAATTTCCAGCTGTTTATGGTTAATAGTATACAAGGTAGCATATGTTACACATGCTGCATGTGCTTCAAATTAATGTAGACCTCAATCTTTACAGTTCTGTGTCTGCAAGGTCAGTGTTCAATAGTGTTGTACATCCATCTAAACACCATTCTTTTCCTGCATCATTTGTCCATGAATTTTTTGTGCAATATTTTTAAAATTTAACAGCTCTAGAATACATGTATTTTTCTCTCATTGCTGTGCATTTCATTTGACATATTTCATACAGCAGCCTATTGTAGGAGATAAAATGGCTGATGTTTAGGCCATCACTTTTCTGAATTGAGGAAGTGTTCAAACCAGTGTTAAATTATCCTGAAATGCCAGAGTTTTTTTTCCATTCTTGATTTTTCAGCTTATAAAGTACTTGTGGTGTTTATAGGAGTACATATTTCACACCAAATCTGATTACTGCATGAAATGGGCATATGGGGTCTAGGAATTAAATTGAAATTATACATTAGGGGTTAAGGCATTTATTTGAAATAGGAAAAGATACTGAACAGTGCCACTCAGTCCACTCATGTTCCTTTTTTCTTATCAGTGAATGAAGCTTAATGACAAGTCCAGAAAACACTTTCAAAATTAGACCAAGAACAGTGATATTAGAATTACTTTGAATTGCAGTTAAACTGTATAAACCATAAAATAATTATTCACATTTATTTTCTTAATCTTTTCTTCACTCATAAGAGCAGTAACATTTTTGTTGCTATTTGAAGACTTGGGTTAGATTAGAACACTGATTTAGGAAAACTATCCAAAATAATTATATTTAAATTCACTTGTGACTTTTCATTTCAAACCATGGTTTTCTTTTGTCTGTTTTCGTTATGGAAACACAAGTCTCACAAGTAATTAAAGAATGGCACTAAATCCTTCTTTTCCCTCAGAAATTTCATGACCTGTCAACAGTAAAGTGATATGATATAATGGCCTTTCTAGGTACAAGATTATAGGTACATACATTTCTTTACACTTCATGGAATTTCTATACAGATATCAAAAACATACAGAAAGAAACTCTTTAGATTGAAAAATTCTGACTTTTCTTGTGAATTGCTCTAAGTTTGTGTTAGAGTTGGTGTCTTTGTTTGTGTAAGATCACCCTTTTGGGGAAAGAGGAAGCAATAAATGTGAGGTTTGGAAAGATTACATGCAGTTTTGAGATGTTAATTCCATATTTTGCTTTCTTGACATGATTCTGGTATGTCAGTACACGAACAGACTGAATCTCAGAGCTGTTAATTAAATGAAATTTTGGGCAGATGCGATAAGAATAAAAATTGGAAATACATCAAAAAATCTTTTTTTTTTTACAAAAGAATTTGTTGGGCTTTTATGTTTTCTTGTCACCATGATTGCCAATCCAATAATCAAAATATATTTAACCAATATATGTCCTATTTAATGTAAAAACACAGAGTTCTTTGTTGAGGTTTACAATGTACATTTATCTAAAATTTCTGTTTTCTAGAAGAGAAGCACTTTTATTCACAACCCACACCTACTAAATTTACTTTTTTGAAAGAATTTGAAGGAATTTTCCTCCTTTTCTATTTTGCTATATGGGTGGGAAAGACCCTCAAACATTTCTTCCAAGGAAATCAGACTGTCTTAAAAATTTGATGTGTTCAGGGAATTGCATATCTCAGCTGATGCCTAACTCAATTCCATTTAGACCTACAGAGCATTTTAATGAGGTTAAGACCTTTTCATTCACAATATCAGACCAGCTCATTATTAGGAATGAAATGCATTTGCTTCCACTAGATGTAGTCAGAGCTCTCCAAAATTCTTTTTCTTCTAAAATTTCTTGAAGTCTTGAAGTCTCTGGAATTCCAGGTGGGGTTTGGGGTTTTTGGGGAGTTGGGTGGGTTTTTTTTTTTTTTTTTTTTTTTTTTTTTTTTCCTTTTTTTTGTGATTATTGTAATTCTATCTTTGTGACAGTGAAAACTCATCCCCAGATAGTACATTAAGCTTGAACTGAAATGAACAGATCCTTTCACATTTTCAGATAGATTCAGGGGATGAAATGTTGTTTGGCTGATAAAATATTAGATAGAATTTAAAGGAGGATTTTATTGTAGGTTTTTTGCCTTGTTGGTATTTTTAAATATGAAAGAGCTTCAAGGTATTAAAGGAACAAGCAGACTTTCCATGCCAGTGATGTTTCCTTTGAGGTGTATGAAAACACAAGACTGTAACTAGGTAGGGTAACCAGTGGTAAGAGCTTGTTGTATCATTTCCATCTCCTTGATGTTTTTCTTTCTGTCAAATCATAGTTGGAAGGGAAACAAAACCTTGCATGATTTGGTTGGTAGCTTCCTCCTGGGTCTGAAATTCAGTACCTGATGTCAGCTTGTTGGCTGGACATGCTAATAGACAGCTTAGATGGACAAGTTTCTCTAAAGGACACTTTAGGACAGAATGCTGGGATCTCTAAAATTAATGTGGTGAAAGCACCTCTGTCCAGTGACTGCATGGAAAGGTCGGAAGGATTAACATCGCAGTTTGGGCACTAACAAGAAGTGCCCAAAGTTGGATGGTGTGCCTGCCTTAACTAAAGCAGACTCTTTTTTTTTGTGTGTGTTTTAGTAGTACCTGGAAACCTGAAGCTATCATGGACCCTCTAGTGCTGTCCATGGCACACAGCATGAGCCAATGCCTCAAGGTTAGAGTTTACAAAGGTAGAACTTCAGTACCTGTTGTTTATGTTTCAAAGCACCTGAGGCCAACTGAACTGAAAAACTAAAAGAAAACAAAGGTTGTGAAAGATCTGAATGCAAGATAGAAATAATAGTAATAATAATAATAATAATAATAATAATAATAATAATAATAATAATAATAAAGCCGTAAGCATGTTCAGATAGTGGTGAAGACAAGAGAAGAATTCAAAACTTAGGAGTGAAAACCAGAGCACCTCCCTGGGCCATGCCTCTGATGCAGGTTGTTTTAGTCCCTTGGTAGCTGTTCAGGCCCACTGTGCACAGCAGCATAACAATGAACATTGCTTTTATACCTTCAGTACTGTGAATTAACTTTAAACAATAAGCTTGGTCCAGCTCCTTGCATACTTTCAGCTGTGAATAATCCATAATATATAGCAGTGACTCTAACCAGACCAGGAGGGTGTTCCCACAACTGTGTTTTCAGGATGCCTTTTGACTAACACCTGCAGAAAAGCATAGATTAAAGTGTTCTTTCACTGCAATTAGAAGAAACCTTGCCAGTTTCATTAATCAACTTCAGAGGCAACAGGAATCACATTCTGTGTATACAAATACAAGTGTAAAAGTGAGTCCAGTTTCTGGTCTATTCTGCAGGTGCAAATCCCATTGTTACTGTGGAGTAACTGAGTGCAAACTGGCCTGTGTTATTGACTGAGCAGATGTGAATGATGGTTTCAGAAATATTGCCCTTTACTTTGTTGCTCTCCATTTAGAATCTTTCTAAAACAATGTCATATACCAAATAGGTGCCAATGATTTGCCATGTAAGTAGGTATGTAGACACATCATAAAAATCCCAAGTAGATTCCATTAAAAAATACTGATTGCATGCAGTGGCTTATTTAAAAGCTTCTTAACAAAACAGTTTCTTTTTTTTTTCTCAAGTAACAAAAGCAATTAGATTCTGTAATGGATTCATCACTTGCCAACTGCCATGTTTCTAATATAATAACCTAACAAATAATATTCTACATATAACATCTATTCTAACACAATATTCTAACAAATAAGAGACCTAAAAAAATCTTAAGGTGGTAGCATGGCACTATGTATATTCATCTGGATTCTTTTAGAGCATACAACAGTGTATATTTGAAAACAGATACAGCCACTGTATAGAAGTTAAAGCAAACCAATTGTGGTCTGAAAAAAATGGCATAAAATTTCAGTGAAGAATGTTAAGACCAAATGATAAATCCTTCATATTTAAAATGAAAATACTGATATAGCTTTTACTGTAGCATTAATTTCTATTTGACTGTTGAAAATAAGAATTCAGCATATAATTCCCTGGCAGATGAAATGTTTATTTCATGCCTTTTCTTCAGGTCATATTTTATTTGTAAAAAAATTCATTAATTACTGATAGAATGTCTTGCAAAAAAAAAAAAAAAGGCTAGTCTCAAAACCAAAGAGGAATCATAAAATGATGTGCATTACTGTAATGTATGAACTGTCCCTAACTTTATGGAATACACTGCATTTTAATTTTCCACCAACTTTCATGATACTACTAGTTCTTTATTGCTTTACTAGCCTGTCTCTGGTTTATTACATTATACACATAGAATTATTTTGACTATCTTTTAATTTTTAGGCATGAGATTTGTCACTTCATATAAAAATTTGAATTTATAAATACCTTAGAGTTTAGCATTGCTGTTTTAATTAGGAAAGAACCAAACAAGTACCACTGTATTGCCTTGACACTATAAACTGTATTTTAGTCTACATTTTCTAACAGAGTGAGTGAAATAATTCAGACTCCGAAACTTCGAAATTAAAAGTCTCAAATATCTCTCTGTTATTAGAAAATTATTGAATTTCTGTGCCTTGTTGTGCCATATTTCTTATTCAAATTTTTTCATTTCGTATACCTTTTCACCCACCAGTTTGATTGCCATGGCTGCAGCCGTGGGTGAATAATTGCCTGTCTTCACAGGAGCATGTTCTGGAGCTAAAGTCGAGTGCTTGCTTCCTGATGTATGCCTCATTTGGATTCTGCCGACAGCCTAGGGGCTGTATTATTCATGCCTTGACAGATAGCACTCACTAAAAGCATTGGAACAGGGCCAGGTACTGGCAGAGAGATAGTGGAGCATTGCAACTTGCAACCGAGAGGAGCATCTATAATACAAAAAAGAGAAATCCTCATACCTTCCTTTTACTGGTCTCACTTTGATGGAGAATTCATTTGCATCAAAATAAAATACCCTAAAAATAAATACATTTTTTCTAAACTACGCTTCAAAGTTTAACACAATTTTCCACATTTAATTGCAAAGCTGATTTTAATTAGTAAGGCCCTGCATGTGAAAAATGAAGATTCACTTGGGTGAGTGTAACACATTGCAGTGTCTGCTGAATGCTCTAATTAATGTATGGCTGCTGTACAACAGGGTGCACTGTGGGATATTTATGAAAAATTCTGTGCACGCAGCCAGTCTATCTGTATTTTAGTTCTTGAATCACAAGAATAAATAACTTTCCCCCCTTTATTCTTTATGAGACATCATTGTGCATGCCATCACCTTATCCATAAACTTTATGGCATGCCTGTCCTTTTTACTATTTGTCAAAGATATTATAAATCAGAAGCTAGGACATACATATTTTAACATTAATTTGATAGGAGGGCATGGTTGCATGCTGTGCAGAACCAGAGGTCCACTGATGCTTTTGTGCTAAAACCTGACCATGGAACAGTGGGGTCCTTACTTGTTGCTTGCTTTCATGATACTGTGAAAAATCCCACAGGATGCTGGAAGTATAGAGAAATGTGTATTCCTTTATCTCTCAACTGACAGTCAATCTTTATTATGGTGTTTTTAATGGTAAAATGATTCACTGACTGTTTACCTGAGGAAATATCTAACACTGTCTGTGAAATTTAATTCCATTTTCTTTAGCAGCGTATTTGCTAAAGACCTTGGTAAGTTGTGGTAAATACCAAGAATAATATTATAAATACATTTTATATGAAGTAATTCACCATTTAGGGTTTCTAAAAAATGTTAATAATGAAGCTTCATTGCTTTGTTAAATCCAGCTAAAGAGATGTAAGTAAGCAAGTAAATAAATAAATAAGTGCAAGAGCATAGGGATTTTCAAACAGAACACTGCAAACAATAAATAATTGTGCTGACAGAGAATCCATAATGTATTAGAGGTCTGTATTGGCTGCTGTCTGGATTCAGCAATAAATCCTTTGTCTGATTGTTGATTAATGATTAGAAAGGTACAAAGCTGGGTCTAAACCATCGAGCAACTATCAATTGCAGCGAGCAATTGGTGTGAGGCTCTGCATGCTAGTGGCTATTGTGTAGAGATGACTACACAAAGGAACCACAGCTCAATTACTCCTAACACCATCTGGATTGGGAGTAGTTACTGCAGTGGCAACAAGTTGCAGGGCCTGCAAGTACTAGGAGTAGTAGCCTTATAAAGGCAGGGGAAAGAAAGTAAATCAGTTGCAGGAGCATGGAGAGTGTTGACCTAACTGTGCAGCAGGAGCAGCAGACAGCAGATTTAGGATGTGCTTTCTGCAGTGGATGCCCTGGCTTGTGTGTTGCTGAAATGATACGCTCCTTTTCTTTCAAATGGAAGGTGCTGAGCATATTTCTCATACAGCAGTCCACTTGCAGCCATGGGGTTTTCTGTGGGCATATCTGTCTGGAGATGTCCCTGTCAGCCACACAATGAATAAAGACCATGCAGAAAGTATTGGGAAGAAAATTAAAAAACAAAACAAAAGAACAAAACATCCAGTAGTACTGGGGATATAATTTCCCCAACAAGATCGTGGAAGTAGCTATACACATTTTCCCTTTGCCTATGGGAAATTTATTTGGTTGGCCTGGTAGGTTTGCTGAGTACATTGTGTTCTCTTAGGAGAAAAATAAATCGTTTGAGGTTGAATAACTTGTGCTTTTCATTGTGGAAAAGAGTGTCTACAGAGTTGATTCACATGTGGTAGACAAGACATTTCATCTCACTATACCTGTGTTTCCCCATTTGTAAACAGCAAGCAAATTTTAGGCATCATGAGGTGTAAAGATGGAAGTATGTATGGGAGATTATTACAAATGTAGTAAAAAGACAAAAGTCTGACTCTGATTATATGATATTTAAATACAGATCTGTTGAATAATCATTGATGTCAGAGAAAGTCTAACTTTACAATTCAGTGCTTTTTCGACAAAAACATTTTTCTGGATCCTAGAGCAAAAATAACTGATTTGTCACGATAGGACAATTTTATATTTAGAATCTAGTCTAAATTCTAGTCTAAATTCTAGTCTATCTGGTCTAAAATCTAGTCTAGTTTCCCGATGTCATGATTTGTCAATTATTTCTACAGTGTTTCTGTAAAAATATTGAGTGTGAAGTTTGAAAAGCTGGACGTATTTAAGAAAATCTTTTTATTAATAAGTATTTTAGTGAAAATGCAGTGACAGTTTTTAACCTTAAGACTAAACCAGAAAAGCCATAAGCAAGGCATTGCACTGACTTTAGGGTACTATCTGTTAGGATCTGCCTACATAGTCCTTCCAGCAGTTCTGAGCAGCAGCCATAGCTACTGTGTGTGGAAAAATGGCCTGTGCATTGGTGCATCCTAAGTCTGAGCTTTAGAGACAGGAGAATTTACTGGTGAATACTGGCAGCTGGATGGACAGGGAACCCCATCTTATTCCTTGCTCCAGTGTCCACAGAAACACAACTAACACATGGCTTTGAGAAAGTTCTATTTGTAGGTTGCACCCATGCTGTCAGAACAGTGTTGCCCTGCTCTTTTTTCTCCATCTCAGTGAAAATGTTCTGAACTCTTCTAGAATCATCAAAAAGGAGGCAGGAGAAATCATATATGTAATAAAGAGATAAAATTATAGCTCTCTTTTCTTTCAAATATTCACATTTTATCCAACCAAGCAGCTCAGGTATTACCTGAGCTAGAAAAATAATATGAAGAACATAAGAAACCAACTCAAATATGAAGGAGGCCTAAAAATATGCCATGATGTGTCTTTAAAGACTACTGCTGAGGTTTTTCAATAAGTTGAGACAGCCCTTTCAAAGACATCACTTCTTATTAGTGGTTGATATGAAGTACTGCTTCTAGTGGTGTCAGCTCAGGACAGGGAAAGGAGACGTAGTCCTGAGTGTCTTTGATGGCAATAATAAATCTAAATAAATGCATCCACAGAATTAAAAGTGCCCAGGGGATAGATAGCTCCTGAAGACATCCTCAGCACTCTACAGCCTAGGACTCTGTAAACAGTGACAACTTCAGCCAGGTGACTGGACCTACAAAGTTGGTTTTCTGGCTATTCGCCTGAATCACCTTCCCAAGAAAATCCTAAAGCTTACTGGTGACATGCAGAGGGATTGCAGAATCTAATGTCCTTTCATTATTTGCAAGAACTAGTAGTATCATGCTGTGAGGATCCATGGAAGAGTGTAGAAGGGTTTTAATGCCTAAGAGAAAATATTCCTGTGATGGAAATTAGGACTGTGTCTCAAATCCATGAATTATGATGAAATTGAAAATACTATAAAATATACTGAGATAGTACAGGACATGATTTACTTTAAATAACAAAAACAGTAATTTTAAAAAAAGGCTTTTTGACCTCAGTTCCCTGGGCCTGGAGCAGATTTCTCTACCATCACATTTTTTATTTAAAGTAGTGAGCAGGCCGTTGAATTGGATGCGCAAGTAGTGGATGAATGCTTTCTATTCAGCTGATTCTTGTGGAAGAAATTCACCAAAGATATACACCTGCTGCTGTTTTTCACCTTCTTAATGTCTCCAGGAGGAAATCTTACCTGTACTTGATGAATGGGGAGTGGGCGTTCAGAAAAAAAGGCTAGAGCTAAAAGCTGGCATTCATTCAGAGTCTGCCTTAAGTCCAAAGAGTGGACTCTCATCAGTGCTCTCTTGTTTTGTGTCCAACATTGAAGTCACAGTAGAACTGTACTTTAAACATTAGGCTTGCCCAAATAAGAGCCATAGAATTGTTAAGGTTGGAAAAAGACCTTTGAGATCATAGAGTACAACCATTAACTCAGCAATGCCCAGTCCATCACTAAACCATGTACCCAAGTGCCACACCTACATATCTTTTAAATACCCATAGGGATAGTGACTCAAACACTTTCCTGGGCATCCTGTTCCAATACTTGACAATCACTGAAGAATTTTTTCCCACTACTCAACTTTAAACTCCCCTGGCACAATTTAAAGCTGTTGACTCTCATTTTATCACTTGTTACTTAGAAGAGACTAACCCCCACCTGCCTATAACCTGCTTTCAGGTAGTTTTAGAGACCAATAAGGTCTCCCTTCAGCCTGCTTCTCTCCAGCCTCTACAACCCCAGTTCCCTCAGTAGATCCTTATCAGACCTGTGAAAACATTTATTTGGGCTTCTTGATGCCACAGTAAGTACATGGCATAGATAGTTTATCTTTAATCTCTCCTCTGCTTATTGCAGTGTAGCAACTGCTTTTTTAAGCCTCCCAGATTGTGATCTGTACAAAAATGCCACTCTCCCACTGTTTTCTTCTTTGTCAATAGGTTTAGGACTCCATCCGGATTTGGTTGGAGGTGTTTTCTCCCATCTTCTGGGAACTTGCATTCTATACTATAGAGAAGTTAAGATACCAGGATGCTTGCATTCTTTTTTCTTCATCTGTATTCAAAAGGGGAGGGAAAGATATAGTTTTGTAACTTTGAGCAGTCAATTGGAGACAGAAAGACTCCATTTTCAGTCCCAGCTTTAGCACTTCATACAGGAAACAGTCATTTTAGAGACAAATTAAATGAATCCTTCACTGGTAGTAAAGTACTGGTAGTAAAGAAGATGTCAGTGTTTTGTTCTGTATGAAGTACTAGAGAAGTGTGTTCTCTAAACCTAGAGTATTATGAAATCTTATGAGCAAGCAGTCTACTGAGAAATGTATAACAGAGATTCAGTTATCCCTGGCAAAAGAGGATATTAAACACAAATTGCTCACACATTTCTGTGTGTTCTCGATTAGATAATGGCCGGAATTGTGATTTCTCCCCTAACTATCTCCAAGTCAAAAGACTGAGTTAATCTCTGTTTCTGTGAGGAAATAAAAAAAAAAAAAAAAAAAAAAAAAAAAAAAAAAAAAGGGTTAAAGTGATTAATTCCAGGAGTGGAAATCCCCCTCTACAGAAAATACCTTCTACTAGCCTGGATTACAGTGTCTAAACTTTACTGCGTGTTAAGTGCCTACATGTCCCTAGGTATTAGAAGAGGAGCAAACATACCTCACTTGGATGTCAGAATTTCACTGTGCAGCTATGCATAGAAACAGAGCTGTAATGCTTTTGCTCCCTTGATAAACCAGGAGTTTGTGACTCTGCTACCACACAAGAAATTTGCATCCCTGACAGAAGTTGAGTCACACCTCTGAATTCTAGTCCACTGCCTCTTGCTTTAGACCATCTTTTTTATATCAAAAGTTCATTTTACAAAAACTACCAAGTGTTTTCTTGTTATTTAGGATTTGCAAGGACAGTAAGAAAAATGTACCAAAATTGCTTACCTTTAATGTAGACACTGCTTGGGCATGGTTTCTTCTAGAATGATGAATGAGGATTAATGTTTGTTGGTTCTTAGTAACCATATGTACCACTTCAGGAAAAGGGGACAAGCAAACTGTCATCTCAAACAAGAGGATATGTCATACATCATGACGTATGTGATTGATTTTCTCTGACATGAGTCTTCTAGATGTTTGCATGACAGTAGCTACCACACAAAACCCCCTGGTTTTGAAATTTTTTTCTCATAAAATTCCATCTATATCCCATAGTTTGCCAAAGGAAATAGAAGATACAAAGCCCCAGTGAGATGGATGGCTAAGTGCAGCCAGTTTACCAGGGTAACTGTATTTTATGCTCGTAAAGCTTTTTCAACTGTTTACTTTAAAACATTTCACAAATGTAACTCAATAGACTCAGACCATTTTGCAGTGTTAAGTACTTTATTTCAAATGACACCAAAGGTCATATCACTTGTAATGTTGTAATATGTTCATAACACCACATTGACTCACAAGACTGGTTATAGCAACTTTCTACCAGCACACATTTATAGGGCACAGGGCTTGGGATGGAAAGGAAAAAAAAATAATAGATTGTTTTTCTGTCTGAAAATGTAGGAATGATTGTGACAGAATATAATTGCATGACTTTATTTTGATTGGGGCTTTGGAATTAATATTTCTAGTTCTTAAAATACAGACACTTAGCTTCTCTTTTTAATTCTGTGTGACATAAGGAATTATCAGCTTTACAGTTCTTATGTCCCTTCCACAATGGTGAATTTGTTTCAGTGCTTCTGACAAGGCAAGTGTACTACTTTCTGAGTTGCAGTACTGTCTCTGCAACATCTAGGTGTTGCTTGGAAATACTGACATTCTCAGAACTGACATGGCCTGGCTTTGCTTGGCTTGTGAGACCTAAAGAGATCACAGAAAAGGACAGACTGAGAAACTGAGTCAGAGTTATAAAACAAATAACATTTTAGAAAGAATGCAAATAAATTCTGACTGCTATGTTAACTTCAAACATTGGCAGTCAAGCAGTTTCCAGTTATGTTATCAAAAGGATGTAGGAGGAAGGACTGAAGAGTTAAAATGGCATTGACTAAAAGTGGAACAACTTATTTAAAATATAAACAGAGAAAACACTTAGCTTTTTCTGTCTGCTGTAATTGTTGATTGTTCTTTTAAAAATAAAGCAGTCCATCAGACTTAGAAATCACTCTAGGGGAGAGCTTGGTATAACAGCAACAGAACCATGGCTAGTTTAGATTTGTTAGAAGCAAGTTTTTTAATTTTTTTATTTTTTAAGTATACTATGGGTTAAACTCATTTCTTTTGTAAGTAGGAATTGAATTTCATTCCTCTTACACCAGAGCACTTTGTTATGATGTTGCTGTAGGACTCTATAAAAAACCACAAACTCAGAAATACAAAAGTTTATTGCCTGGTCTGAGAAATAGAGATAATGAGATTATACCAACATTTTTTAAACAAAAAGAAAATTTAGAATCACCTGGTGAAGGGTCAGAAACAATTTACCTACTGACTACATTACAATATAACTTTGCATGATATCAGATAATTTGAAGTGACATCATACCTATGGCACTTTTCATCCCTACCTTCAAAACCTTCCAGGTATTTTTAAAACGAAGTGTCATCTTGCACCTAGCCCACCTTCTGTTTATTACATTTACCAGTCAATTAGAGATGAGACAACAGATTTCCACCATTAAATTTCTACATCTGGGATTTTCACGAAGAGCATTTCACAACATATAGATCAGAAAATAAGCACAAAATTTTAGAGCACAACTATAAGTAGACCTTTGGTACTGAAATTGAAGACAAGGATCCACAAAATTACCAAGTCTGTAGTTGATCAAACTTGTAATAGAAAACCAATTTGTGTATTTCCTGAAGTGCTGCTAGTTTAGCTAAGCTGTGCTGCTCAGGGCTTTCTACCTGTGAGAATGTTTGAGATTTGCAGGCTGCAGGTACCAGCATCCTCTGATCCAGAAGACACAGCAGGTATTCTCTGCTCACACTAACATGCAGGCACCTCATTTCTATAGACAGCATAGCAGTCACACCCCTTTCACTGAAAAAATTTGTGGGAGTTGCGCATCCTGGGCCGGCGGTGTTACTTAGGAAGCAACGTACTACTTCGGTTTGTCCACTAGCCTGAATGGGTGCAAGCAGCATGGTAATTCTCAAGCCAGAGTCATACCAAAATGATGAAGGTGAAGACTGACAAGGATCCTTCTGTCCTGGCTACTGAAGTCAGGCCTTTAAGCAGAAGGAAGTGTGAGGATTTTTGCAGAGAACAAAGAGAAGTTAGTCTGATGGTTAAAGGATTGCTCTGGAAGAACCAAATTTAGAGCCATAAGAGGTTGTTTGGGTAAAACCAACCAAGCAACCAACCAACCAACCAACCAACCAACCAACCAACAAGAAACCCAAAAATAACAACAACAACAAAAAAACAACCAAAAAACCCAAAGAAAGAAAAAACCCACCCACCTCAAAAAAAAAAAAAAAAAAAAGAAGAAAAAGAAAAAAGATAGGGTGTTCCATTTGCTTGACAATTTCTTCAACCTTGTTAAAATTGTTGAATTGTCATTAAAAAGAAAAAAGTCAGATACAGGTAGCATACCACCTGTATCAAAACAGAAAGCAATAAAGTAGCCATATATACTACAGGCATGACTTTTCTACCTGAATCAGAAAGTGTCTTTTTTGGATTATGAGTAATATTTTCAAGATTATGCCTAAGTCAGAGTTGCAAGTACATGTAGACATCAAGAATAGAAAAGTTATTTTAGAAGCATTCTTTTCATAATACTTCATATTTCTTAGTGTGAATATAGCACATGATTGCTCTCGTGACTCCCAGGCTTATATACCTACATGTTATCAGTGGGGAATTTATTATCTGAGGAACTGATGACCTGTGATGTTGACACAACATCATGATAGATCCCCAAATATAAAGAGAACACTTTTAAATGTAACTAAGTCATTGCTTACCAAATTTCAATGACGTGCTAAGGATCGAATACCTCAAACTGTTAAAAAAAAATTAAAGTAACCTTTGAAGTGGCATACACTTTCTAAAAAGTTGGCTTTTATCTTTTAAAACTAAAGAATCTTTTCACCCTCTTGCCATCTTCCTGTTACACATTCCTACTTCCTGTCATTTCTCAATTTTACTCTTTGTTCCTTGGACAAGAACATTATTCTTGACCTTTTGCCTTTCAGTGTTGCTACCTTTCCTGCCTATGCATCTTTAAAACTGAGCAGCTGAAATTCAGAGAGGGACAACTGCCACATTTCTCTTAAAAATCTAGCCATAGGAGGTATATTGGCAGCAGATTTTCAATGGAAAATGCCATTTCCTCCCACAGCCCAGCTGCCACATTTAAACCATGCTGTGTGGGGCTTCCACTCTCTTGGGAGGCTATTTTCATTTGCCTTCAGAGATTCTTTACAGTCTAATGGAACTCACTGTCAGCTATAAAAAGCAACATTATATGCCATAGTATTTTTTTCAAATTGTGATATGACTCAAGTTGAAGCCTTCTTATTCTGAACTAGAATGTGATGGAATTCAGTTTGACTTTTTTGTTTGGGTTTTTTTTTACCTGTACAGACATCCTTCCTTTCATCAGATATATCAAAAAAATGCCAAATTAAAGCCAAGCCATTTAGACATTTGGTTTTTAAAGTTGTGTGATTAACCTGGGAGGTAAGCTTTCAATTTTAGACTAGAGTATTTCTAATTCTCCTAATAATGAAAAATTAAAGCTGAAAAACATCAACTGAACATGAGATACAGATTTGTCCTTTGAGTCTGCCAACAGCTTGAACCAATTTCGTTATGATAGGTAAGCTTGTAACTTTCTGGAAATACTACCTGCAAGACTCCCTAATACTACAGCAAAGCAACTTCTGTGTGCTGCAGAAGGATACTAGTTCAGTAGATTATTATCACAAACAAATATATGCCTTTCAGGGTGTAAATCATGGCAGAGGGGAAGAGGTTCTCAATTCTTTAACAAGCAGAGTTTAGAATATTTCACACTTGAATGACTCCTAACCAACCGTGCAAGGCACAGAGCAGTATCCTGTGGCTTAAGCTGGAGGTGAGACTGGTACATAAGCACTGAAGTGTTTGCAGCTTGTATCACTTTGCTTTTGTCATATTTTTCCTGTAATTTCAGATGTTTACTGATGACAGTCTTGTGTTAGAAGGCAGCTCCATACCATTACTCCTTTCCACTGGTTATATTCTGTAGCTGTTAGCTTTTTTGATCAAGTAAGAATCTTATTGCTATAGTTACAGGAAAATTGTTGTATCCTATTCCTTAATTCTGAGCCATATGTCTTTCTTAGTTGGAAGTCAGTGCTATTGTGTGTCTATACAGAAATGATGGGAAGATTATTTATGATAGGAATCAGTAGCTGATAGTATCACTGTAGTAGCTCTGCATTATAGATGTGATAAAATGACAGCCTACTCTATTACTCAATACTTAAGTACATGCTAGAATGACAGTATGACCTACTGTGTTGTTGTTAAATATGATCCATCAAGTCTATGTCTAAGGGTGTTGATTCTACTAATAGAATAACAGTATCTACCCATGTTTTTAAGTGATGGACAGTATAGCTACATGAGCCACCTTTGATTTCCAGCAGTTTACTTCCCTTGGTTTTTGAATGCTTGAACATAGTGTGCTGAATTGCTTAAAGGAATTGGAATAGAAATATTGGAATAGAAAGATTTCGTATCATGTTCAAGGCTCAAACATTTTGACTGTGCAAAAATACTTTGTAACTGATAGATGAACTCTTGTAGCATATTCTGAGCCTTTCAAATTGGTCATGATTGATTGTGAACTTTTTAGTTTTATGATATTATAATGAAAAATAAATAAATTGGAATTTACCCTACCCTCTACCTATAAACAAAGTTGTCATTCCCACTGAGGCTGAAAACACAGCCTTGACTGTTCTAGATGATGCTTTTATTCAACTCAGTGTAGCCAACATAATTTTCATCTCTGTAGAAAGATAGATTTTCTTTTCCAAAGTTTTTCTTCAAATTTATATATATTTTTTTAGATAAATGTGGACTTCAGGATTTTGATTTAGTGCAGAAGTCAGTGTTCTTTGAGTTAGTGCAGAAATGGTCACTGACTCTGCATGCTCCCATTTTTATGTGTCTGGGTTGCATCTAAATCAACATCAAAGTGCACAGAATCAATAACCACTTAGCAAAACTTAATTATATGCATTTTATCTAATGAATCAATGAGTCATTAAACCTGTGGTCTCTGCACTATTCTGCACTCGTTGACCAGCCCCAGTATTCAAGGATCTGGCAACAAGACATTATCAATGGTGTCTTCTTGTTCTTGAACATGCAGTTAAGTTGGGTATTTGCCATCCTAAGACGAGAGGGAAACTCCAGATTTGTCTGACATTGGAAGTACGGGTAGTCTTGAAAAGATTGTGAAGCTAGAGGGGGGAGAGTTATTCAAGTTAAGCGATGCAGCAGCTGCGGAAAGGAAAGAAACAGCTTTCTTTGGGGTTTCTCATGAAACATATTATGGTACATGGCTTTAAATTCTGTTAGGTATTGTCTTTATTGAATCTGGACAGACAATTTAAAAGAAAAAGAAGAGAGAGAAAAATTCTTGGACTTGTCTCACTTTTAACAGATTCCTAAGCGGTAGAAATATAATCACCCACACCTTTTGTCACTACACAAAGTGTCTAAGAAAGATAAGATGAATAGCCTCCCAGGAGACTCCTGTTTCTCTACCCTGAGTTATGAAGGTATCTTAGCATGAGATGTTTAGACTTAGGTTTTGGAAGCCATGAGGTAGGTGAGAGAGGAACCCCATCAATGACATCATAAGTCATGGGGAAATCAGATATTATATTGATTTAGTTGTATAAATATTTCAATAATTTGAATAATCAACAACTGCAGAGCATGTACTTATGCTGCCATGTAAGTTTTTAGTCAGATGATGTGTTACATATATTTTTTGTATCTTGCTTGAAATGAGCTCTCCATGGCTGAGATTTTTCCCGTGTATTTGTACAACACGTAGAAATATATTGTGCCTCACTTTCCTTCACTGAGCAGCTGTTGTGTTCAACCAATTAAATAAACTTGTTTGAGTGGATTGGTTATTGCAAAACTTAAAGTTTCCTTTTAATTGTCATGTCCCAAGAGCAGAGGTCTTGATGATGGGTGAAATGATCTCACCAGCCAGAAGGCAGGTTAGTTTGTCAGTGGTCCTCCCAGGGTGCAGTAACACCAGTTTGGAGTCTTAGTGAACTGTGGTGGGGAGACATTTCACATAGAGATGTGTAGGGACCAATGAAATAAAAGATTCCTGCTTTGACTTAATTTACTCTGACTGTATTAACTAGATCAAAGCTATTCTACTTAATATCTGAATTTCTAAAAGAAAAAAATACTTGAGTCTTGAGCTCCATCATTTACTTCTGGCACATCATTCTATCTCATATTATTTTTACTTTTAACTCTTTTGGCAGTGCTGGTTTGTAGGTACCAGTTCTTTAATGTTCATTTAGTTAAATATTTCTATACACAGGTGAATCTGTGGTATGTTCATGGCTATTCATATGTTTAAAAAGGCTCTGAGGTGCAAAAGGGTAGAGTTGGCTTTTAAAACTCTATGAAGAAAGCATCATGTCTTCCTCTGCCTTTTGAGATCTAGCATGCTTCTGGTCACTTCTCTAATTCTACTTACTGTTCCATAATGTGGAAGAGTAAATTGCAACTCCAGAAGGAAAAGCAGTTTGAATGTTCTACATTTCACTCATTCCTGTCACTGTAGCTTGTGCCTGTTAAGGTAAATTAGTAGTTTTCACTGAACTGAATTATTATTGTATACATACCTAAACTGAAAAGTCAGCAGAGTTCTATTTGGTACAAATAAATTAAGTAAAGATGGTGTGTTTTGATACTGCACACATAAAAGCACTTCCTGCTTATAAGTATCTGATTTATTTAATCAGAGGCAGAAACTCATGAGAAAGCCAATTTTTCATGCAGAAAAATTGGAGAGATGAGTTTATTGTATTTTAAAAGATATTTGTTAATTTAAATTATTATTTAAATACATTAAAGCATATTAATTTGATCACACTTTTCCAAAAATATTTAAGCACGTGAAACCAGATTTTCCAAAGCACTGGCTCTGGATTAGTGCCCTAACCCCAACTGAGAAGATAGATGTTTGGGCAGTCATTTTGTAACTGGCCTTAGATGCCAGGGTGCTTGGCAATGCAATAGTTGCAAGAAGCATGCCTGATTCTGAACAGTATTCAAGGCTCTGGCTCAGTTGCCAGCAGGCTCCTGGAAAGCAGATTTGAGTAAGCCTGTCTTCTAGATTGGGATTCATAGCACATAGGATGCTAGCACAGGAAATTTTCATTCATCTGGTGGGAAGCACCAAAACCAGTGTGTCCCAACTCTGTCTTCTAGGCTGCAATTAGCCATCTCTAAAACAAAATCCCCAAAACTCCATGTCTTGCTTGAACTTTGACTTGTTGCTTTTCCCATTTTCTCTTCTATTTTCTCTTTGCTTCACAGCCTGGGAAGGTTTGACTCAACACCTCCCATATTCAAAAAGAGTATGCAGGCATTATGTAGGACTTTCATAGGGTAGAAAAGATTCCTGACTAGTGTGGCTTAGAAGTAATTTGTAATTTCCCACATGAAGTTTGACTTTACCACCCTGCAATTAGCACTGTCCACTGCTGCTCATTCCTGTAGCAAGTTGGTGCACTTTAAGCAGTATTCAAATACGGATGGAAAATAATCTTCAGCTGAAGGAGTTTATTCTTGCAATTGAGTAGGCAAATTGCTAGGCTGGAATTAATCTCTTTTTATGAATTTATTATCATTTTTTCATTCCTATCAATTCACTGATCCAACTTCACCAGGAGAGCTACTAGGTCTTTGTAATAGTGCATAGTCTGCTGAGAAGGGCTTCTTACTGGAGTGCAGGGAATTCAAGCTGTAGGGTTTGCTGGAATCTAAATATTTGTTTTCAGGTCAACTTCCATCAATTGATGGTATTGGCCCTTTTCAAGCTAATAGTCACTGCCTTGAGAGTGATTTAAAACAGTGTTAACTTGCAGTGTTATGCAAGTTAATTAGATTTGCTCATTCTTTTAAAAAGCTGGATTTGTTAGAGGACTTGCCTGATACCTAAAACTCTTCATCTGGACGTCTGGACTCAGATGTTATCTAGCCCAAACCAAAAATAATACTTAAGAATATCCAGTGGGACAACTGTAGATGCTTTGGGAACCTTCTGCCTGAAGCCTTAAGCAGAAGTTTGCTTCCAAGCATATTCTTCCTAATTTGCTGTCTTAAAAACTGTACATGATAAAATTCCACCTCACAACCACTTCAGCAACTGAAGTACTTAATTTAGTCTTTCTGATAACCTCATTAGGTGTTTGTATAGCAAATTTTTAGCTTCTATTCCCTACCAAATGTTTTGGTTTCTGTTAAGTTGAATTCTCACATTAAAAAAAAAAAATGAGAACACTGTTTCTGGGGATGCTTCTTAGTTTGAAAAAAGGTTTCATAAGATTTTTCAAAATACTACTAAGAAAGAAAAAGATATTATTCAGATTTAGAGCATAACATTAGCATTATCTTATTTTTCTTCACTTAGATCTTATAGTATGAGTCATCTGAAATAATAGATTCAATAGAAAAGCTATACAACTAAAAAAAGAATGCTGGTAAACATGGCACATAAGAATTATTTTATCCAAAGTGGGTATTTAAATTTGACTGCACTCTTAATCGTCCTATAACCTCCCTTTCTCATTTTCCTCTAAGAGGAGAACCTCCTCCAGATAAAGGTGTCAGTTCCAACTTTGGTGTGCAAGTTGTCATATTGTGGAGGGAAAAATATTGGTCAGTAATCTGATTTAGAAAATCCAGTGTATTTATTTGATCCTATACTATGTATATTTAAATATATATGTTAATTGTTATAGATTAGAAATAATAAACATACTAATTATACTGAAAATTACATTATATTAGTAATAAAATATATTAAAAATCAATATGTTCAAGTGTAGACAGGAAATACCTATTTCCTGAACTGTACTCCTGCTGAATGTATCAGTGAGTAGAATCATAAAGTTTTTAATGGAGAAAAATTGTATGAAAGTTAAAAAAAATACCATAAGTCGTATTCTAACTACGGACTATAAAGTGATACATTATTTCTTCTATTTCTTCAATTATTAATGTCTATATGTCCTCTTGGAGCTTATCACTATGAAATTCAACAGCATTCTTTCCACAAGAATTATTCATGACAGATTCCAAAAACCAGAGATGACTGAGACACACAGCAAAGCAGTGCAGAATATTCAAAAGTGTGTCTCAGGAAGCCCAGATATATATCCAGCTGAATGCCAAGAGAGCTGAAGCGTGAGGAGAAAATAAGACAAACACAGCTGACCAGGGGAAATACAGGGAGCAATAAAATAATGGATAAAGGCATACACAACACATAAATCAATGGGGTCAATGCTCTGAGCAGGGATAAACAAGTCTAAAAATAACCAAATAAGGGGATGATCACAGAAGCCAAAATTGAAAATGCAGAGAAAATTGCAGAAGCTGTAAGGACAAACAATAACAGCTTTCACAAATATATGAGGAACAAGAGGTCAATGGGAGAGACTGTCATCTCCATACATGGGGAAGTCAGTGGCAGAGGCTGCTGGGAAGCCAGCGCAGCCTTTCCCTTGCTGTGCTTACTGGGAGACCACAGGGAGCACGCCGGAAACAGAGAGAAGTGTCCTGGAGGCAGAATCTGAAAAATTAATGAAACAAAGGATGAGAGTGGAGCATGTTAAGAAAGAAAAAGAAAATAGGGCAGCTATTAACAGTAGGCTTCAGGTCTGGTGGCCTGTTTCACAGGTTTCTGAAACACATGGTGAGAGTTTTTTCAACTCTTTCAGTCTATGAAGTCTGCAGTACATGAGGTATATAAAAGCAGTGTGAGGTATACAGTTGAAAGGCAGAAGGAAGACCGTGCAAACCAGCATTGCAAAGGTTTTATATGAAAAATCATTGCAATGGTAGCTTTATCAAGTATAAAACCAAGTACAGACAAAACCAGTTTCAGGGTTGCAGAATATCTGGTACAAATTAATTAGAGGAGTGTACAAAAGCTGAGTTTTAGTTAACTAGTGATAGGAAAAGGAGTAATGAATAGAAATTGGAAGAGAAGAAATTTAGGCTAGATAGGAGGAAGAAATGTTTTGCTCTGAGTGGTGAGGTTGTGGATCATCTGTGAAAGTGTTCAAGGCCACCTTGGACAAGGCCTTGAGCAATCTGGTCTAGTGCAAGGTGTCCCTGTCCATGGCAGAGAGGTTTGAATAGATGATCTTTAAGGTCCCTTCCAACCTAAACCATTCTGTGATTCTTTGAACTAGCATAACCCATTTCCTTAGAAAAACTATATATTTCCAAGCCTTAATGTTGGGTCCAACCATTACAATTTACAAATACTTATTTCTTGTAGTTGCTGATGTATCCTCAGTTTTAATTCCATAAGCAAACATACTGACCATAGATTCATAAACATATATAAACTAAAGTCAAAGTTCACAACTTTACTTGAATAGCTGAGCTCCAAAGAGTTACTTAATAAAATTTATAAAAGCATCAAAGTCATCACACAGCTAACTGGAATTGATTTCCATTGCCAGTTATGCACTTACCAGGGAGCCCTGAATCCCAAGTAATGCCATAGATTCTCACAAACTTTATAATATATTGTGTAGAAGACCATAAAGATGTGATAAAATCTTAAAGATGGCAAAAAATGGCAGTGATGATTTCTTTCTACCTTTGACGAATCATTTGCATCTAAGAAGTTGTGCAGTTCTTCGTAGTTGTCAAATACAAAAATTAAACAACGGTTCAAACCAAAATAGATGTATTTGTTATCCCTCTGTCCTTTGTCTCACTTCTTACACTTCTGTGAATTCCAAAAGAGATTGTTTTGGGGCATTACAACTACTTGGTATTCGTAAATGAAAAAAGACTGGGTCAGGATGGAATTAATGTTCTGACTTTAGTGTGACAAAATGGCCATGGTTGGATGGGACTTTGAGCAATCTGATCTAGTGAAAGATGTCCCTGCCCATGGCAGGGGAGTTGGAAGTAGATGATCTTTAAGATCCCATCCAAACCAAGCCATTCTGTGATTCTATGAAAAATTATAGTTGGTATGAATGCCAGTGGGGAAAAATGTTCACAGTTACACATCTGTGGGTGCCCTTTTAGTTCAGAGCTGGCCGAAGTGTCATCAGTGCCACTTGAAAAGTTCTAAGAAGGTTATAATAATAAGAAAAAAGGAAATCCTGGGCATTTCTGGGGGTAAGCCTACTCACATCTTTGGAAATAAAGACCAGAATTTTTAGATCATATAATTTAACAAATAACAGCATTGAAGAAGCTATGGTGAGGGTAGTATGCATCCAAAGGAGAAAGAACAGAAACCAAGAAAGCAAGACACATCCATTCAGTAAATGTTAACCTGTCTGCTTAAATCATATTGAACTAATGTGCAAGTTTCTAAAAGCTGCCTGAGCCCCAGGACGTGATCAACTCCTGTTTTCCAGGATGCAGCCTCTCTTAGACACCTAAGAGAAACAGATTCCTCCCTGATTATCTAGCCATTTTTCTCAGCACAACACACACTCTGAAATTCTAGTTCTGAGGAAAAATTTGTCTGCCTTCTCTCAGAGCTCCATGAGGAGAGTTTAAATAGGCAGCTGCTGAAACGCCATAGCACCAGGGAAAGCATGAAAATAAACCTGCAGAACTACAAGGAACAGTGCTCCCCTTTCACCCTATGTATTATGCAGTGTCCAGACTGATGGAGATTAAATTCCTGTTTGTGCCTTGACTGTGATTATGTGGAATGTTTTCCATGGAAACATGTCCTGCATTTCCCCTTGTTTCTGGGCAGCTGGATCCTGACCAAGAGGAGGACTTACAGGACAAGAGGCAGGACATTCATTTTGCACTGAACTGTAGTAGTGATCTAGGACAAGGATTTCTTCTGTATTTATAGGTTTTACTTTGAAGTGTCTTTAGATAGAAACAAATATAGTACAAAGAGAAAACACCAGAAGCTTAGGGTGCCCTATTTTTTCAGGTTTAGGTCTCTTAAAATTAGTGAAGATTTGAGCTTTTGCTTGCCTGCTGCATCAGTTTCGCGCTTCCAGGCGCACTGGGGCTCATCTTCCATAAGAGGATGCTCTTCTACCAGATATTCCTTCTGGATGGAGCATGGCTGTGCAGGTTGTGGATCTATTCCCCCTCTAGCCTGCATCAGTAGGCCTCAACTTTGATGCAGCTGTCTGGAATCCATATTCTGCTAGTATTACTACCCTAATCCCAAGTGAGGTGCATTGGAATCTGGCTAGATGGTTGTACTTAAAATTATGCAGTATTTCTGTATAGTGTCAATGGAGGCAGGTGTTTTTAGGCATGCTGGATTAGACTTCAAAGACACCTATTGTCCCCACATAGAGAAAGGTGCCTGTGTTGCACAGAGGTCTCCTGTAGCAGCTTTTTCATGAATACCATCTTTTGTGACTTAGATATGTATGTGCCAAGCAGACTGTGAACAAGTGATTTGAAATTTATGCAAGACAATACGTAAGTTAGGCACTTAAATAAAGTGATTGGGTGCTTAAATAGATTTTTTTTTTTTTTTTTTTTACCTAAGTAGCAGTTTCAGTAATTGGGATGCATAGCTGCTGGGATGCAATTAAATTAGACCAAGATCAAGACTATGAGGACATCACATTGAGTAGTACTAAATGTGGTGAAGCACCAGATTTTTCAGTGGTCTGTCAGCAGAATATGAAGCATTATTAGAGTAGAAGAAAATAAGAGATCATTGGTATATTGGGATAAAGGGAGACAGAATATAACATAAAAGGGTAAGTTATTAATAGATATGCAGAAAAGGTTATAAAGAACAGTTGAAATATTCCAAAACTAATTAATCACAGGAAGAAGACTAAAAACTGATACAGCTTGAGTAATGTTGTAGTCACACAAGAAAAAAGTTCAAAGAGGAGGTTCTTTGAACAAAAAATAATGCGTGTGTGCAGTCACTCTGCATAGAAGGTTATAGCAGTTACACAAGGGAGATCAGGTTCAACAAACACAGATTATGTGACCTTTGACGAGCAGGTGGCTACTCTGGTCTAGAAGACCAAGACTCTGGAATACTCTTTCTGTTACAATGCATTGACAAAAGATTTTGTTTATTGATTGATTTTTTTTTTTTTTTTTAATATGAGAACACTTGTAACACCGGCCATGATAATTACTGGGTTGGTTGTGTTGGGGAGTGTGCTTTCCCATTTGTCCAGCCTTGTAGCATATAACAGAGAAAAACAGTGGAGAATTTAAGAGTGATTCATTATTGGTTTTGTGTTATTATGTATAATAATAACAACAAAAAACAACATTCAAAATATGATCATATTTTTATTATTTAAGCATCATTGAAACATAATTGCACACAATCAAAATACTGAGCACTACAAAATTTTGAAGCATTGCTTTATTCCTGAATTTTGTACTGCTAGCTACAGGTAGGACAAGATTGCTGTTTTTTTAACTATATTCATCTGCCTTAGAAAGGAGTGTAACATGTAGAAGATAAAGATGAATGAGAAGGAGAAACACACATTTTTATCACTTCTGAAGCTGTTACGCTGTCGTGTATGTGTGACATTTTCAGGCAAATAATAGCACTTGCATTTTCACAGGTTTTGTGTCCTCCCCTTGGTCATCTTTACTTTGAATAAATGCATTTTGCAAACAGCAACTAATCATGATGCAGAATTAGAATATGACTAAATAAAATCTGGAGGATAGTGTTATAATTTTCATCTTTTATTTTTGAACAGTGTTTATGGCTGTCCATTGGCAAAAAAAAGAAAAACACAAGATAAGCAACCCCAAGAACCAGCCCCCAAAAGAAAACCCTTTGTGGTTAAAGCAGACAACTCTTCAGTAGATGAGTGCTATGAAACTGATGGAACAGAAGAGATGGATGAAAAGGAAGAGGAAGAAGAGGAAGAGGATGAAGAAGAGGAGGAATATTCTGATGATAATGAGGAGCAAGGTGACGAGGAGGAGGATGATGAGGAGATAGATCGAGAAGAAGAAGAGGAGATTGAGGAGGAAGAAGAGGAGGATGAAGAGGAAGGTGAAGAAGTGGAGGATGAGGAGGAGGAGGAGGAAGAAGAGGAGGAAGAAGAGGAGGAGGAGGAAGAACGTGGTAATAATCAGAGTATTAGTAAAAAGTAAACAATGTGTGTTTTCTGGGTTAATCTTCTAGTGTGGTGTGTGAGGATTGAGCTGTTCAGTTCTCATTAAAGCTAATGGAAGTCATGCAGTTAAATCTCTCTGCTCCACACTGAAAATATATCCCACTGTGTTCTCTTAACATTTATTTTAATAAGTCTGTCTTCCAAATGTTTTTAATACACCAGCACTCACATTTCAAGCAAGGAGGGTGGAGGTATGTTTGTGCTAAAAATGCTTGCATAAAATGTGATCCTAGTGTGGATTAATGCATGCAGTTACCAGGAGAATATTCACAAAGGTACAAGCAAAGCATCAGCTACAGCTGGGTGCCTGTACTGATCATTTGCAAGGGTATTTGCTAGATCTGTTTACAGAGTGTCAACAATTGCCCACATAAATTCTGTCACAATTTTGCAGATAATTTTTGTGAGCAAAAATGGACCTCTTCCCTTTGAAAATTTTGCCCTATACTTCCCCCTACCCCAAGAAACTATTCAGAACTATTATAATATACTTTGGTTCTTTTAGACTTGAGTTCTGTGTGCTTTAGTTGATTCTATTAAAAATATAGCGAGTGACAGTTTTACATAGATAACGTCTTTCTAAAGTTTATATATTTTTGTTACCATGCCATGGCATAAATGCCATTTAGACATACAGGCTACTGGTGGTAACCAAATTAATGCAGTAGCAATGTGATTGATTAGCCTATTCAACTTTCTCTTTTTTTTTGGGATATTGGACTTTATATAATACTTTCAAAATATGTAATCACTGTCCATTTACTCCTTATGCTGATGACAGACATCGTAATGCACTGGGGTGAAATGAAAGAATCGTGCAAAAATTAATGAGCTATCTAAAAAGTATTTTGTTCCCATTTCCAGGGAACACGTTTTTGGTTGGGTAGATTCACCTTTCTAACCAATAAAAATATAAGAAAAGCTTTCAGCACTCCTCAGTTGGATTCCTCTTAGGAACCAGGTATGAAAGTTGTGTGACTTTTGTTTCAGCATTCTGTAAGGTCAGATCTTAAATCTTAAAGAAAGACTTTGGAAGTGTTCTTTCTCTCTGGGAGAGATGGTGGCCAGCTGGGTGGCTATCAGAGTTTTCTCAGATACTGCATCTGCGGTGTTTCCTCAATTGCCTGAATTTACCACAAAATTGGTAGAGGATAAATTGTCAGTCTTAAAAGTTGCATGAGTTTGATGCAACAAGGAAGTAATTTCCTTTTGCAGGGAACTCTGCTGTTTCAGAACCTGGAAGAGAAGCTGTGTTAGGCCAGGCTGATGGTGCAACTGCTGTTGCTCTCTTGATGAGCAAGTGTGGAATGTCCAGCAGTTTCTTTAAAAATAGTGACTAAGTTAGTTGGTGTATAGATTATGGTGCAATTGCTGCTGTGATTTCAGCTGACATTAAAACTTTGAATCTACACTATCAAAAATGATGAAAGGAAAAAAAAAAAAAAAACTAAAGCAAAACTCAAGAGCTCAAGAAAATTGCTTCTGCCAAGCCAGCAGGCTTGATACTCAGTTTATTTTTCTCTGATAATGAAACACAGTGGTTTACTTATTCCAACACAGTTACACATGCAGTTAGTGGTCCTAATCAATGTGAAGAGGCTGACATTGTTTTTTGACTGCTTTCCTTCCATATATAGTAGGCTGTGGTTAAGAACTGCAAAAACTTTACAAAGGTACCTCTGTTAGCTGCTCTGTGTATTATTTGAAATTAAAACCTACATAGGTCAAGTTTTTCTTAGAAACTCATGCTATTCCAGTAATAAACCAAAAGTATATTAATAAATAAATATATGTTCTATCTGAATGATAAGGCATTAAGAAAAATTCCTCTTGAAATCAGAAAAGTGATTATAGACTTTCATTTGAAAAGTATCTCATGATCCTTTTGAGTATCCACATAGGAATCAGTATGCAACAGTCCCAGTTGGAGCAGACATGATTTACAAGGAAGAGTTTCTAGAAATTAATTAGGAAGATAGTATGGAGTTCCTTATGTCTATGTCAAAGAGTAGAGAGTGATAACAGTTTGGTTGTGGTGAGGTCTAGAGGCTAATCAATAAATAATATTTTAAAAAGTTTCTTTCCTATGGTTTCCAAGAGGGGTACAGATGTTTCACTTTATCCTGCTTGTAGCATAATCTGCATTGATAGAATTAGGATTGCTGATTTTCCAGAAAAATAAGGTGCAAAATTATGTATTCTTAAACTACATGGCCTGAATATGACTCTTGCCTTATGTATTGACTATATGAAAAATTAGATCTGTCTGCTGTGAATTTAGTAGTCTAAATCATTTGCTGCTCACTAGAAGACTCACTATAATATTGTAGCAAACCACCTTATAAGTCACCTTAGCAGGAAGTCCTAATGTGCCATAGTGTTCCTGTCCCTAGAAACAAAATGCGGAATTATCCACTGGTCACCAGGATACCTACACAGTTCACATGAAAGTTTCTGTCACTAGTGCTGTAGATGATAGCAGTTCAGAAAATTTCCAGAAGTAGCTATAATCTAGGTGAATGAAATAGTTAAAATCATAAGTATTGGTGACAGAAGAATTCCATCAGCAAGTATAGGATAGGACTGTAGAGGCACAAATGGGGAGGAGGGGGAAGGGAGAGGATAGGATGGTAAGAGTAAGGTATTTTACCATTTCTTAGGTCAAATTCAGTTTTCTAGTAGAAAAGGGTAAATTCTGGGAAACTCAGGTATGTCACTGGTGTGTCATTGCCCATTCCTTTTTGCTTAAAGAAATGGGAGTTTTGGATGGGATTCTCAGCAGATATAGATAGTATACAGGTAATGTAGATAAACAATTCCTATTGGAAATACTTGGACATTCACTGAAACCATCACAGCCTTTTAGAAAATCACATCTTTGTAGCCTTATCTTTGGTAATCTAAATCTTGGAAAAAACAGATCTATCCTAACAGTCTGATAAATCTCAAAATATCAATTTAAAACTACAATGAAAAAAAACAACCAAACTTTTTTTTGATGAGTCCTAATTCTGTGCTTGTACTTCTGTACACAATCCTTTGAACCAAAATTCATGTTTTAAACTCTCCATCAATAGCTAGCATATCCTCTAAATTTCCATTAAATCTGAATCTCTTTGAACAGTAGGTATTTATCCACCTATCTGTGAAGAGACTAGAGAAGCCCTTACGTTCAACACAACTGCTAAAGGAAAGATGAATCTTTCTGATTACCCTTCTGTCCCAGGAAAAAAAAGGAGAGATAGAGACGACCTGCGTTCTCTGTGATAACCTAACCTGTAAATTGAAATACAAATGGGACTGAGTGAAAGTAAAAGCTTCTTTTGGAGCACCCATTCTCTGTGATGGCAACTGCCGAGAACCTTTGGATTAAAAATTGAAGTGTGCATTCAATTTTCAAGATAAACCAAAGTACTTTCTTCTGAGATGAGCTTGCTTCAGGTAGTTAGATCCTGAAGACCTTTTCACAATGCTTTTCTATTTTAAAAAAAATCTCCCTTGGAGAAGCTCCCAGAACAGATGTTCCAAGGAGCCATTTAGTCCATATCTCAGGAAGACATTCAAAATGCTTGTACTCTGGGTATTTTCTAATCAAGAACAGGAGGAGTTAGGTTGATTCTAGACCTAAGGAAATTGGATACATCATTCAAATCCATTTCACAGATGATGCTACAGAAACTATTGCAGTTTCTTAACAGGTGAATTAGGATTCTTTTAGATAGTCCCTTAAATTTTCTACTGAACTCAAAGTAATTAGCATAACCAGTTTACTAATGTGTGGTATTGCACCTAATTTTTTCAAGTGAAATGCACTTCAGAAATAGCTGTAAACCAGAGATAGCAGTGTGTATTCAAAGGAGACACAGTACAGGTTTTTCTAATAAGAAAAACTCGCACATGGACAAAGAGATAGATGTTCTATTTGTTTTCATATTTCATAGAACAATACAATTATTTAGGTTGGAAGAGACCTCTAAGATCATTGAATCCAACAGTATTGTTTAAATTGTGGGATTGTTTTAAAAAAATCATAATATTTTTGTGTTTTTCTTTCATTTGCATGAGCTCAACAGACCCTCAAAATGTGAAATCCACCTATCAGGTCTATTAAGATTGTTATTGCCCTCCAGTATCTTCCTGATCCCCTTAGCAGACTGCATCTGAAGCACTTGTGTCCTCTAAGCAAGAGGAGATGCAAACACCAATCTAAAAGTTGAAAGAAGGCCATGTGCTGAGGAAAACATGTTGCCACAGAGCTTTCCAGCTGTGCATGCTGCTGAAAACACTCCTGATAACAAACATCTTGATGAAATGAAGACAACCTATCCATATTAGCAAGGTCATCTGTCAGCCTGCTGACCACTAATCATATTCATTTATTCAAACTGCTAGAAGGAAAATGGTCATCTATTTGGTGAACACAGTAGGCGTTCAGTCTTAATCAGAGCTGAGAGCTACACTCACGTGTACCTCACAGACAAAACACCTAGTAGAAGTAAATTACAGCTTTAAATTAAGAGACCAGAAAGTATAATTTCACTGCCTAGGACAATGTGTATGGGAAAAACTGTTTTTTTCAGGGCCAAAGAAGACTAAAAAAATACCTGATGTTTACATAAGACAAAGCAGATCTAAACTCTTTGCTAATGAATTTTACTGCTGTACTGTACCTCGATAAAAGAAGATACCCTATGTTTAGGGTGTCTCACACCCTAATAAAAACCACCTGAAGAAAACAAAAAGAGTTGCTGCTAGCAGATATTATCCTGGCCATTGCATTCTTTTCCTCTAGATATAAAGTTAAAGTTACTTTTCTGGTCTAGTTACCAGTCTGGTCTGGTTAAATGCTCAATCCCGGAGTCATTGAGTCAAGGCTCAGGATAAGAACTTCTGTTGATACTGAGATTATCTCAGTTGATTAGAGCATAATGCTAATAATACCAAAGCTGTGTGTCTGATCCCTTTATGGGCCATTTCCTTAAGAGCTGCACTTGATCCTTGGAGTTCCCTTCCAACACAGAATATTCTGTGAATCTGTAATACCTGCTTTTTCCATTGAAGAAGCAAGCATGGATTACAACATGTTCTGCTTTTTAGCTGTTTATATTTCATACTGAGAGATTCAGACTCAACATTTTCACTAGAAATTTTTATTGGAAATAATGCAATTAAAACATTTGGTACTGGTAGTTCAGGCCTGGAAACCCCAAGGTTGTTGAGTAGGATGGGGAAACAGCAAGCTGGTAAATACCCCCCTGGATACTTCTAGTTCTTGTGGAAAAAGTTTGGATCTTTTTGTTATTGTCATGTGTTTGTGGTTGGTTGGTTGTTCAGTTGGTTGGTTTGTTGATTGCTTAAATATGACTCAAGTGTTAGTAAATTCTGCTTTTAACTGTGTTCCATGCCCAAGGTCTTTACCATACATAGACAATATAATTTAAACTCGCTAAACAGCATTATCTAAACGTAATTTTTTAATTCTCTGAAGTAAGATTGGGTCTGATACTGAGTTGTTTGCATCAAGACAAATGAAGAATAGCTTTGTGTCAGTAGAGTTCAATTTATGTGAGGTGGTATGTTGCACATGTCATCCCTAAGTTTTCCTCCATTTGAAGAACTATTTTAGAAGACTTCCTTCAATTTGAATTTTTAAGTCAGAAGCTCAGTAAACCTTCTGGGCTGTGTCTAAAAACTTAGAATGATATTAACTCTCCACCTTTAGCAATGTACTTAAGTATCATTCTCATGTAGAGGTTTACATATTTAACTCCTTTCCTACAAATAAAAGGACTTAAATGATAATGTGAAATATCTGATCCTTCAAAAGGAAATTATTCAATTATAGCTTTCTGCAGTGTAAAGAAATTATTCACCTTTGATGAGACAGATTATAGATATCTGTCATACAGAACTTTTGTTGATGTAAGCAGCAATTCTGTGGAGGACATTGGCGTACTTAAAGCGTTCAGGATCTGAACTGAAGGCCTCAGTAAAAGCATCAAGGAACACATTCAGCACCTCATCTGATTTCAATGCTGCTTTATTCTGAAACTGCTTCACATGGCATGGGGCTGCTTGTTTGTGTTTTTAATACACTAACCCCTTCCTTCAGTGTTAGCTGAGCATGTGATGTTGAGCCCTTGTATTGTCGAATTGTTTCAGGGCTTGTATGTGACCAAAGCTTTCTCTATTCTTGCCAGAGCAGTAGGATTGGAAAGGAACCATGTCTCAGCAGCACTGCTTTGGATTCTCACAGGTTGCAGTCCTCAAGAAAAGATTGTCTTTTCTGCATTTCCCTTGCACCCTTCTGTCTGCAGAAAAAATGCTGAGTGGATCCTTGATTTTTTTCCTATTTTGTTTGTTGTCTGGCAAGATCTTAGAGTAAAAGTAATTCTTTCTGGAATAAGATGGATTGGAGAAGAAATTAAAGTGCTGTAGTCTTAGAGCTGTAGCTCTGTTCTCACTTAGACTTTCTGTAACCTGTTCATTGCTAATAATCTTCTGGTTTTGGCACAACTGTGCCAAGAAGCCAGTTGGTTGTATGATGTAGTGCTTTTAAGAATCAATAATTAACTCAATTACTCAAACTGCATATAGCAGGTCTTTGCATCCATATTTGTAAATGACCTAACACTGCTGTAGAAGGTCTCTCATCTGGAATTTGTCACTTTTAGAAACGTATTCAGGGGTTGTACAGAACTGAGCTCTTCATGATCTCTCTTTGAATTCCTTTGTCTTCCACAGTGCTACTTCAAAGAGTCCATTGTACTGCACCTTACACAGTGGCCACAGATTCTGTGTGAATCCTTCTGGACCCTACAGATGTAATGATTCTTTAAAATAATATTTGCTTGGTCAGTATTAGAGGTTCCTGTTTTTCCTCTTGTGTTTAGAGTGCAGCTCTACGAGTAATTTTGATGACCCTATCAATTCACAATTCTCACTGGGCTTACAGTGTTTGTCCTAAAAGAGTGAACACAAATGGTAGCTTTTCACCCTGAAAAGCAGAGAACTTTATTTGGTAACTGTGGGAGTTAATTTTGCCCTATTAGAGCTCCTCCAGGAGATAATAAAATGAAATAAAATTACAGACTGGCTTGATAATTTCTTCAGATCCATGTCCATTCTCACTAATCAAATTTGCAGTCCTATAAAATGCCTCAAATCACAGAAATTTTTTTAACTGAAATATATAAACCTAAAAAAGAATTCTTTTGAAACAAAACCATTGATATGTAATGAACATGTATATGTAATTTTGAAGACTTTTGTGTTATGGAAGCATTTCTTCCTTATTTCAAATTTCTCAAAACAATTGAAATTTTTTTTCTTTTGTCACTTATATCACATATGACATAGTCTTTTTACCATAAGAAATACCTGCCCTTCTGTAAATTAATGTATTCTTCAAATTTTTTTCCTTGGGAGTAGATTTTGGGAGCTACACTTACTGAGCTGGACAGCAAGGAAGGCCAAGTCATTTAGCAGAATACAAAAAAAAACCCAAAACAACTAATGACAGGAAAGAAACCACCTAAAGGAGGCTGGGTTTGATCACTGTTGTTGAAATCCTCAGAATTATGTGGTTACATCAAGGCTTCATGCAGAAAGTACTGAAAATTGTCACTAACATGAAGCATTTCAAGTATCCATACCACCACATGGAGAGTGTGTCATATATTATATGCTGTAGGCAGTAAATATTATTGCTATAGCAAAAATTTGTCGTGGCTCTGTCAGAGAAAGTTAACAGGATTGGCAACTCAAGACTTAGTCAGGGTTTATTAGGTGAACTCATAATCTGATAGTTCTGTCATCCCAAAAGCTTAATTTTGCAGGCTATACTATTAAATAGGAAGGGTAAGTAGTAGTATTGCTGTGACACTAAAGGAATGCCACAGGAGAACTGAACTTAAAATTACAAAAACAGACAAATCAAGCAAACATTTTCTTCCTTGTGCTCCACAGACATGGATTACTGACAGAACAAGGGCAAGGTCTGTGTGTCATGAACACTTCCAGTCACCTAACACAGGGGTGTTTGCAAAACTGCTCAGGCCCTTGTCAGACTAGGGTTCTGTCATTACACAGCATATGTGGTGAGATTCCTTACTATTCATATATACTTTAGGGCAAGCTGTGCAACTGCTTTTCTTCTGACTTCTATTGTATCACATCTATTGTTTCACCAACTGCCTCCACTTATTATAGAAGTTCTGTATAAACAAGATACATCTGCTAAGCAATTTCTTGGACACCCTGTAAAAAACTGGGCTGAAGATTTACAGAATATTGTCATTCTGTCATCTGCAATAATTAAAACACTGTTCAACTTTAAGGCTGGCATTCAGTGGAAAGTTAAAAATTGTTTCTTCTTCTATTGCAATGTGTTGAATAAAACTTTGCCCTCAGATCATTAAGAGAAAAATATATTTTAAAAAGTAATAGTGGAAATAGAGAATAGCAGATCATTATTAGGAATGATTGTTAGGAATAGGGCTGAATTTGGACTTACAAAAAGTATACTAAAGTTTATAGTAGTGTTTGTTTATTAATCTAGTGAGCACAGTCTATGAATATCGTTCCCTGGAAATACGGCCAAAAAGGACAACTTTTAGATGAATAGAAACTGGAGTCCTAGGATTAGAAGCCAAGGATCCTGTTACAATTGTGGAGTGAGATAAATGTTTCACAATAGAATGGAATGAAAATTCTGCCCCTATCTGTAATGCAGGTGCCTGAGCTAAGAGTAACAAGTGATATAGGAGTTCAATGCCACATGTCCATCTTTCCTAACACAGGAGGTTGGAGACTAGACCAGTGACTGCTTTCACAGGGAATGCTCTTACACATGCTGGTGGAGCTCTATCACACCCTAGAAAAAGCATTCAAGAACTGCCATGGGCCAAGGGGGTCATTCTCCTGAGGAAGCAGGCCATGCTGAGACGTGTCTTTGCTCCAAGGATCCTGTAACCATCTCATGGCTTGACTTCTTAATATTAGGCTACAAAATCAGTCCTGGGCACAGGGAAGAGACTGCATTTCTCTTTTCAAGGCAAGTGTCCTTGTATAATATCTACAATAAACACATTGTATTTTTGCATGACCAAATAGCATTAAAAAAAAGTATGGGTCTTACTCTGCTCTTGTGTTTTCAGCTTCCTAATGGAGCTTGAATCCAGTCTAGCTTTTATTGTGGTGACTAGCAAATGGTTTTGGGAAATATGGTATGGAATCTATATAAACCATGAGAGCTTTTACTCTTCTGTTTCTTTAGTGAGTGACCCACTAAACAATGTGTTTAACCTGGGTGATGGGCAGGTGGGGGTGAGCAGGGGAAATGAAGAAGGAAACAGGCTGTTCTTTTCTTGTCTACAAATTAGGCAAGCCAATCAAAGCAACACTTCATGGGAAGCCTTTTTCTTTCAGGTATGCATTAGAGCATACCTATTGGATTAGGTTTGTCTGGAAACTTACATATGAAAAGACCCAGTCTCTAGAATCTTCTGGTGCTTAAATAGGAGATAGGTGGAGAGCTTTGTGAGGCTGGAGCTGTACACATCAAAGGAGAGCTTTGAACAATTGTTCAGTGTTAAGATGTCTCCCAGGTTTAAGGCACAGATGAGTATAGATGTAGTTGTATCACCAAGAAAAATAGAAATATGACTGTTCTTTTCTATACAACATGCCACATGAGAAGTCTAATCTGAAAGTGTTTTAGAAATTACTGCTGCTATTTGTAAGATTTTTTTTTTAAGTGATTTATGTTGAAATCCCCGTTAAAGATATGGTATGAGTTTAAGAAAAATTTTGATTCAGCAGCGGGAGGGTCTTCAGACACGGAAATGGAAACAATAAGTTTCAAATGTAAAAGGGATGACAGGGCTTATGCAGGAAAGAAAAATACAGAAAGATGTAAAGAAACACTTAGGAGGTCAGCATAGGAATGCTGCAGAGAGCAAATGAAATATGCTGTTAGGATTTCTTTATGGACAGCAGGAAATGACAGATATGAAAGCTGCAGTAAAGAATCTGCGTTTTGTGGAATCTTTAAATTAACAGTTAAAAGGCTTTAAGACCGAAGATCAGGGCTAAACAAAATACCTACACCCACAGACAATGCAGCACAGTTTTTTCTGTTATATTTTCTCCTCCCTAGTTATATGTGAGCATTTTCTTATAGTTCATAATGTGAAGTAGCTTACTGTTTTTTTTTTTTTTTAATGATAGAATTCTTTATCATTGTCATTAGTAGAATCAGAACTAGACACACTCAGAGCACTTTTAGAACCCCATCCAATATGTGTGGACTCTCTCAGACTTTTTATAATACTGTAAACAAGGATTTTTAAACTACACTTGATGTCTGTATAAGATACAAACAGCAATGAGCCAAAATTACTAACTGTTTAAAAATGCATAAGTAAAATTTATAGCACTGTATTTATTAAAGAAAGAATTACTCTCCTCTGGCAAGTAAGTGTTTTGCTTGAAATCTGCAAATTGCACATCATTGAGAAGATAGGCAGTGTAGAAATAATATACACAATTTATCTGAGTTTTAGGAATGGATTTGATGCAGTTCCATTTAATAAATTAATTTTAAGTCATAAAACCTAATACAGCACCAGATACGAAGGAACAGAGAGGAAAGGTTCATGTTGGATTGGTTAATTCCATTGGCTCAGATACTTTAGTGCACAGAAAGTTAATGAGACTAGAACCTAAAAATAGTCTCACAAAAGGCAATTATAAGAAGCAATATGTCAAAGTGAAAAAAAAAAACCCAACATAAATAATTTCAGGCAGAAGTAAAGGTATTGACTTTATCTCACATACATTACTTCAACCAGAGAACTCCAGCAAAGTAACTTCTAAGCTGAAGGATCCAGACTCAGACTCAGGTTTTAGTTTCGTATGGTGTAAGATTGTCTCTATACCTACATGCATGTCTTTTGGAAAACTGGCTGTTGTGGTTATGTGATTTTTTTTTTTTTTTTTTTTTTTTTTTTTTTTTTTTTTTTTTTTTTTTTTTTTTTTTTTTTTTTTTTTTTTGTTGCTTGTTGTTTCTGCGAGGATAGTTCTTTTCAGCCCAGATGCCATGCACTGAGGCTGTGCTGCTGTACTCAATTTAGGCACTGTGAGACTGGCAACAAAGCCACTGCCATCATAGCTGGTAGGTACATAGTTAGTTGGAAATGTATAGAAATGTATGTATATATGTAGGTTGTTACATTTGTCCAGCAAATACTCTCCTTTTAAGAGATATAAGCTTTCATCATCAGGACAGCTATTCCAGTGCAGATCTGAATAGCAGTGTGAAATCACTCAAATTCTAAAATGGGAGCAATGTGAGGTCTTTAGGTGGACAGGTACTTGGAAGAGCCTCACTGGAAATATCTTTTCAGATGCCATAGTGAGATAAAAGTTGAGCTATATCTGGTACTATAGTGTACATTTTCTGCATTTAACAGGTGTCTGGTACTCTACTCTCATTCTTACACACTTCCAGTCACATGGGCTATCTGTACACATAGATGGCAAATATACAGAAGGCACTAAAGACTCTTTGCAGCTCGCTAAGAGCCATTGAGTCACCATTTTCTCTTTTTTGAGGTCCACTATATATGTGTATTTGGCTGACTGCAGTAGCTTGGTTGGGCAGGGTTGATCCTGGCTAGATGCCAGGTGTCCACCAAAGCCACTCTTATAATTTCCCTCCTGAGCTGAGATAAAGTCAGGGAGAGATAACTCACCAGTTGCCATCAAAGGCAGAACAGATTCAACTTGGGGAAATTATTTGAATTTACCAATGAAAATCAGAATAGGATAATGAGAAGCAAAATAAAGCCTCTTTTACAGGGTCTACCTGCTCTCTCCAGTGGTGCAGGGAGAAAGGGAATGAGGGTTACAGGCAGTTCATCACAGGTTGTTTCTCCTACTGCTTCCCTCTCGGGGAAAGGAGTCCTTCCCCTGTTCCAGTGTGGGGTCCCTCCCATGGGAGACAGTCCTCCATGAATTTCAGTTTGAGTCTTTCCTATGGGCTTCAGTTCTTCACACTGCTCCAGCATGGGTCCCTGTCTACAGGGTGCAGCCCTTCAGGAGCAGACTCCTCCAGTGTGAGCCCTCCATGGGGTCGCCAGTCCTGCCAGCAAACTTGCTCCAGCATGGGTTCCTCTCTCCATGGGGTCACAGATCCTGACCGGAGCCTGTTCCAGTGCAACCTTCCCACAGGGTCATAGCCTCCTTCAGGCATCCACTTGCTGAGAGGTGGGCTCCTCCACAGGCTGCAGGTGGATCTCTGCTCCACCATGGACCTCCATGGGCTGCAGGGGCACAGCTGCCTCATCATGGTCTGCACTGCCGGCTACAGGGGAATCTCAGCTCCAGCGCCTGGAGCACCTCCTGCCCTTCCTGTTCCTCTCACATATTCTCATTCAACTCTTCTCTGTCTGCTGTTACTTCTGCCCAATAACTTCTCTTTTTCCTTCTTAAATATGTTATCACAGAGATGTTCCTACCGTCACTGATGGGCTCGGCCTTTGCCAGCAGTGGGTCCACTGTGGAGCTGCCTGGCATTGGCTCTCCTGAACATGGGGGCAGTTGCTGGAAGTTGTAGCCCAACCTGCTACCAAAACCTTGCCATGCAAACCCATAGTAAATGGTTTACCTTTGCCATATACTTGTTCCTTCTGAAATATGTTTTCCATTGATCCCAGCTTATGGGTTTCCCTTCAGTCGCATCAATCAATGACTACATCCATGCTAGTGAATAAAACAGACCACAGTCCACTCATTTATTGCTGAGTTCAACTGTTGCATGATTTGGGTGCATATACAGCTATTCTTTTACCTTCAGAAATATGTTCACCACATTCAAACTCCTTGGGAATGGTCCCTAACCAGGACCTCTTCACTTCATCTGGACACTGGTGGAAAACTGCTAAGTCGTTGAAGTCAAAATCATGCCAGAGCCTCCCTAAGAGTATAGCAGCATGAATAATCACATTCCACTTCTCCATTTACTGTTCTGTCCCTAATTAATAGGGACAGAAGAGAATATTAATAATAGAGGTCTATAACCAAAGAGGTAAAGAATCCTTTGTATTTACTTTCTTCTTATACTATGGATTATTACTCAACCTTCTCTGTCATGAGAACATAGGGAATGAGACAAATGTAGATTAAAAAGCTAGATGAAAGGATAAAAATAAAGGAACAAACATCCTAACTAAAAGCTTTACATTTCAGATGAAGTAAAGTCTGGCACTTGTGTGTGTAGATGTCTTTGTCCTTCCAGATTCCTTGGCACTGAACTCATTAAGGGCATAAAAAGAGACATGAAGAAGAAATTTCAGTGATACCATATTCAGCAGTTCTCTCATCCTCTAGAATGGTAGTGATATGTGCCTCTGTCCCTTCAACCAGTCAGGTCAGCTTATCAAATGCTTTTTTTGCTAATCAAGCACAACTATAAAAAAGTAATTAAACTTATAATGGAGACCAAACAATAATGCAAATCATGCATATATCCCATCCAAAGCATTAGTAGTATCTCATCCACACCAGCCTTTCCTGATATATCTTTGTCTATCCACAACTAAAAGATAGTTCCTTTTGGGTAGCTCCCCATTCCTTCCACTCAGCAGTTCCTACTGTGTCATACTAAAGATACCACTGAAATTCAGCAAGGATCAACTTGAAAATTTTGAGTAAAAAAGCAATAAGGATAGGATTCACCCCATCAGTTTAATTGATAATGAATCAAGATAAATAGTCCCTTCTGGGGGATAATTCAGCCAATCTACTATAGATACCTAGGTTAGGATGAAAAATCACATCCCCGGATGCTTGCTTTTGTCCATTAGCTGTAAATGGAATCTAGATGTGTAGTTCATATGGAGCCATGTTCAGTATGGCCTGACACTGAGCCAGAGATCTGATATGGAAGAAAAAAACAGTAAAAAGAGATTATATATCCCTATATTAAGGATTCCAACTTCTCGTCTCAGTGAGAAAGAAAATATTGCTTTATGAACTTAAAATGTGTTCTTCAGGCTGCATCCTTTGTAAAGCAATGAATATGGAGAGGGATGTAGGCACAGGTCACTGTTTCTGGAGCAGTCTTAGGAATAGCCCCATGAGAAGCTCCGTACCAAGAGCTCTCTGAGTGGGTGTTCTGCCATCAGTGCAGCTGGTCCTGTGCTCCCCTGCTGTCTTCCTGCTGTATCCCAGTATCTAGAGAATAGCTTTGGCTTCCTCATTGCCTGGTGCCCTGCTGAGCTGTGGAACCCTGAGAGAAGGCAAGAAACTGCCAAACTCCATTGAATCATTATAAGGCTGTGAGATAAAATATCTTGCCTCCCTCATATCGACTTCCTGGGGAGAAAAAATAGGATGAAATGAATGCCAGTTATCAGCTAAAGCCATCTCATTATCTGCCCAGACAGAAGTCAAGTTAAAACAATTAAGAGCTACCTGAACCTGATTCACAAAGTGTGGACCAGGTGGGAGTGACTGGCTAAATTGTCCTGCCCTTGCAAACCCAGCATATCCAGTTCTGTTCACAGATAATCTCAGCAAGTTCCTTCTCAAACCTAAATATATGCCTTCATACCAAATATTGTAGATACTGCAAACCAAAAAAGCAGGCTTCATACCAATCAAGGACCTTTCCTACTTAAAGATATGCCTGTAGGTAACCAAAAAGTATTGTCTGCTGTCTCTGTGGTGGAGGAAAACAAGATAATTCCCAGAAAATTAACGGCCTTTTGACTTTTGGAAATAATGTTTGGCTGTCAGGATGAAAAGACTTGAGAAACAGAAATCAAAAGGAAAAGAAATCATTATTACATTTTATGCAGCACTTACTCTTTTGTATGTGGAGTAATAGGTCCAGTTTTGGGCTTGTCAACACAAGAAGGTCTTGAAATATTGGAGTCCAGTGATGAACAACCAGGATGATTAAAGAGCTGGACCACATGATGTGCAGAAACACTAAAAAAATCCCAGTTTGTTCACTTGAGGAAGAAAAAGCTAAGGGAAGAACTTAGGCTTCAACTACTTGTACAGAGAGTGGACAGAAGATGTTAGTGTGTAGCACAAGAGACAAGACCCAAGTTGTAACAAAAAATAAATCCATTTAGAAATAAGAATGAATTTCTCACGATGACAAAAGTCAAACACTGGAATAGGTTTCCCGGAGATGTTGTGGTATTTCTATGCTGGAAGACCTTTAAACCTGATCTGACAGAACAAGGCCCTGATAATTGCTCTAAGCTGGCACTTTTTTTGAGCAGGTGTTGGACCACATAGCCTCCCGAGTTCCCTTTCAGCCTCAGCTACTGCATGATTCCGTGGCAGCAGTGCACTGTCAATAGCATGTAACAATCTCTTATGATAAAAGAAAGGCAAACAGTATCTTGTGGTGAAATGACAAAATCTTAAACATATTGGCTTGAGTCAGAACCTAGATAACCTTTAAGAAGCTCTTGCAGTCTGGCACTTGAAGCAAAATTACCTCAGTCATAATCTTGTCAGAAGACCTGTCAGATATCCTTAGATCCTTTTCCAAAACTCTACTGATACAGGTAGCTCATAGGGATTTGGATTGGGGAAACTTGGATGAATAACAAATGACAGAAAATTTTAGAAGTACGTTGCTCTGTTTTACCTAGTGCTCTCTGTCTTTATATTAATAGGAGTAAACCAAATAAGAACATCCATATTCTACCAGTACTTCATGTGAACATTTGTAGATCAGGATGCTTGCTATTCATGCAGGTGTGACACAAGCAGAGGCATAATAATAGGTCATACGAATGTCAAACCAAAAGAGTGTTTCAGGGCATTGGTTATATAAAACACCTGCCTTTAGACAAGAATACACTGATTTGTACAGAAAACTAAATCTTCAAAACGCTTTTATACCAAAATAATTTAGTAATATTCTTTTAAAAATGTGTTTAAATGGCAAGAAGATGAATTAAAAAGTATTATCTTAATGTGTTAGTCTTTATGTGTTAGTAATCACTCCACAAAAGGAAAGAAATTCAGATCTGTGAGGATCACTTTTGGTCCTTAGGGAAAAGTAGAAAAAAAAAAAAAAGTAAAAAAGAAGGTAGTACTTAAATTTTCATCAAGCAAAAACAGATAAAAAGTACCTATAATAAATGAACCTCTAATAAATGAAAAGATCAAAACATAACAGAAGAAAAAGGAATTAAAAGATACATAAGGTGGCAAATTATGCATATTTAAAGATCTGTATGGGCTTGATGCACTGTAGTCCTCACTATTAATTTATAATACTGACTCCTACTGTAACATTCTTCAGCTCAGGATTTCTTGCCACGCTTAATGACTTCTTCTCACCATTTATTTTACTTTGAACATTGGTTATTAATTGAATACTATAATTGTAAGAGAGTCTAAACAATAAGTCCCAGTATTACAACTATGGTAAGTAGTTGTAGCAGACTGAGGGGGAGAAGTGGAAAAATAAAAAAATGGAATATAATGGAACAGCTAGAGAGAATCAATTAACTAAGTGAACAGTTAACTTTTTCTTTTGACTTCCACTAAGTATATAAGGTCCATAAAGGAACCAGTTGTTATAACAACCAAATTCCTTGGGTCTTTACCTATAGCACTTCCAGCATAAAAGAGCATTAGGAAATTTTGCAAAGGTGAAAAAAGGATTCTTCATGCACATGGTCAACTTCAGAGTTCAGTGCATCCCTGAAATATGCATAATCAAATGCTTGGGCTCTAATCCAGATCCCATGTCAGTAGGAGTGTTTAGATTTTTGGAGACTTTGCTTAGGTCCTCGGAGAGCTACACCTCTGTTTTTTCCATGTGGAGTGGAGAAGTTGAGAGCTCCCTGAGTTTTCCACCTCTTCAGTTTCCTTACTCACAAGATACTTCTCAAGATGGCAATTTACAAACAATCCCCCTCCCCATATTATGCTGTAATTTTCTAAGATTTGGAATTCGTTTGTGCCAACATTGTCTTGCTAAATGTTTCTCATAGGCCAGCTGTCAGAGACTGTAGTGTGGAGATGTGTGCATGTACTTTGCATTACAGCTTAAAGGGAGAAGAACGGTGATGCAGTAGTGTCATGTGCTGAGCACTTAGGAATTGACAAGTAGCAGTGGCAAGAGCAGTGAAGTGTTTTAAATCAGGAAATGCTTCCTGGATAATGAAACCATCCATCTGGGCAGGAAGCTCGTGTGACCACGTATAGGTTTAGCTTCTTAGCCATCGTGTTTTCCCATACTTGGAAAAAAAGTGAGTAATTTGATACACGGACCACAGATCTGGAAAGTCTTTTTTCTGAAGTCTGTCCTTTGGTAGGAATGTAGCTGCTATTTCTGAAGTATCATTGCCTCTCTCTGCAGAATCTCTCAAACTAAATGCTGTGTATTTTCCTTTTCAAAAGGAAGGTGGTGTTTTGCATGACTCCCTACACTAAAACCAGCAAGCCATTTCTTCTGAAAAAATATTGTTTAAAATTGGATGTGATAGGAACAAAAGGAGGAAACAGTCGAGGATGTAGAGGCTATAGTTCTTATTCTCCCTTAAGTCCTGGTATGACATGGAAAGAGTCACTGAAGTTCTCTGTGTCTCAATTTCCCATCTGTAAAATGGGGTTAAAATACCTACCTCACAGGGGTGTTGTGAGGCTTTTAAAAATAATGTTTGTAAAGTGCTTTGAGATCCTTGGATGAAAGGTGCAATAAGAAATCAAGCTATTCACTTTTTTTAGTTCAATACAAGTGCACTTCTGTCGAAATGGCTAAAGGCTTCCAGCTCTTAATAGCTGTTCTACACTACTCCACTATAATTTCTTCCTGCCATTTATTATATATGCTGGGAGTTAAAAAGACCAAATTATACAATCTAGAATATCTAAATTGTCATGATATTTTGTGGAAGATGGCTAGAATAATCTGATATTCTTTTTAAACTGCATTGTGTATTCTTTGTCTGTGCAACCCTAAAGTTAACATAAAAAGGATATATTATAACTTTGTGCATTCTGCACCTAAACTAGCTAGCTTGTGTCTTTGTGAGAAAAACTCAATCTCTTCACAGAATAAAACCCTTCAATTTGCATCACTGGTTCCAAAACTTACGCAAGGGGTAGGGTAAATCTTTTACCCCTCCAGGTTTTGCAGTCATTTAACAGACAGCCATTAAACAGCACACTGTAAAGGTAGTTACTGAGTTAAAGATCAAGTCTAAGGAATCACAGAAATATGAAATGAAAGCAAGATTAAACTTTACAAACCTGAATCAAAGAAAAGGCATATAGTTCACATAGAGCGGCTAGTGAACCGTACTTCCTAGAAGACCCTTAACTAATACACAAACAGATTCAGTATCTAAAATTTCATTTTGATAAACAGATGATACAGGTGCCTCACCAGAGCAAGCTTAGTATCCAAGTGTTATTGAGGAGATGGCATACATAAATATCTTCCTCATTAAAATTAACTGCTGCATGGAGATTAGAGACATGAATAAAGTAGTTGTTAAAGAAAGGAGATGCAAAAAAAGGCCAAAAATTAAAATATGATAAATGAAACTTATTCAAATATTTTGCTTTCCCACCTCTGTCATCTGGGATTAGTGCTTTACACTTTCTTCTCTTCCACTACCTTTTCCTTCTTCATTTTATGACTGAATGGATGGGAGACCTGAAAAGGATATAGCCAAACAAACAGAATAAAAAAATACTGTAGTTACAGCTTTCACCCAGCTTACCTACTCAAAAGGAATTTAGATGTCTTCTGTCATACGGTGCATGATTCATATTTTGACTTTTCACTTGTGGAGGCAAGTTATAACATATTCCTCCCCTTGGTGATCATTTACAAACACATCTTCCCCTTTTAAGAAAAAATCCCTGAAACTTTTCACGTTTCAAAAGTTGGCCTACAATAGTCAATCATACTGAGGAGTTCTCAGGATGACTTGAGAATTTTTTTTTTTTTGTCTACTATATATTTCAATATCAGCTAGATTTGGACTGATTTCACCAGTGTTTGTTGATACCTCATCCTAAACTTGAAGGCACTGGCAATTTTGGAGCTATAGCTTATTGCTTCTTTAATTACTTTGATGTTCCTTTGCTGCATCTGATTGTCTGTCAGTGTAGTTACAAGAAGCGCTCCACAAAAGCTTCAATTTCTATGGAACAATCTCCTTGGCACCAGGTTTTATCCTTAATGTTTAAATTAATTTCAGACTTGTTTGTACATTTTACTTCAGAAAATTATTAGTGTATTTGCTTTTCAAATAGCACAGACTATCTGTGATATCCACTAATCCTCTGTTGCTTTCTTCTATTCAGTTATTCAAGATGGACATTTTTAAAATAGGAAGTGTAAGTGGCAATCCTCACTTGTACACTGAAAATCTGATATTCTCATACCCTTAATTTTTGTGGCACTGAAACAGAAATGTGAAATATGATGATCTTGGAAAAACATAGCAACTAAAGTAAAAACATCTTTTATGATAAACAGATAACCCACTACTGGCTTGGAATACCTTGTGATGTAGAAATACCATACAATCTTCCTTATTAATTATCTTTCCCCTGTATTTAAGCAGATAGTATGTAAGATATAATATTTTACCATTAGAGCTTTTTTTTTTTCTAGACATAGCCTAGTCATGAACTAGTTCTGCTGCTTAACTACAGCCTACTATCATCCCAGGATCCCTAACCACTGTGTAGAAGAAATACTATCTTGTGGCTGAAATATTAATTATTGTGCTGTTTAGCTTTGTATTTACAACTCTTGATTTATTATCTTGAATACTGACATAAAAACTATTTTTCTCAAACACTATTTCCTATTATCAAAATGTTAGTGCACAAGCCACCTACTACCTGAAATTTCCCACTTTGATTTGTTTAACCTAAAATATGAGCCACACTTCAGAAATTGCTATGTGCTTAGGTGTACTAGTGTTGAAAATACATCTAAGTTGAAAAGATGCTATCAGAAGTTGATGGATTAGCTCTTGAGCAGGTGTTAATTATCCTAGCTCTACTGGTTTCTTTCAGTTTGCACCAGCTGAAAAACTGACCTAGCATGTCACCGTAATGACAGATCTCGAACTTTCTTGTCCAGTGCTGGAAAACATTGAAATACAGCTTGGGTAGCCAATTATCAAAATATAAGTTATGCAGTGTTCATTACTCCATAATTATGAATGTGTGTTTTAAGACTGGGTCTGATAATGACATAACTGAGTGAACATGAGATACCAGAAGATACTTTCTGAATGATATTCATCTGACTGAATATGGGTATCTTTAAAGTGGGCATCAAGTCTGAGTCCCTTTGTTGTCAATGAAGAGAAACAGGCACTTCTAGTGCTTATCAGTTTTATTCTCAAGAAGGTATCTTAACCAGATCAGGTGGGCTGTGTCCATAAAGTGTCTGCTTCTCTTACTGACTAAGGATGGAACCATGGATGTAGATGTAGGAGTAGGTGTCTGCCTTGCTCATGTCTGAAGTTAGGTGAGGTGAATCTCCTCCTCAGTGCTCCATCTTACTAAGCTCTCCCTATTTCATTCAACAGTTAGTAGAAAAAAAGCTGAGTAAAATGTGGTAACTCTGCACCATTCTGTTACAGTACACAGAAGAGTAAATAACAGCCCTATCATACATATATGGCTATAAAATTTGGGCTAGCATATTTACTTAAAATTATATTGTGCATATAATTCCTTCTATCCTCCTTTCATATAAAAACGCTTTTAAAATTCTTAACTTCTCCACAGTTGAACTGAGAGATTTTGATTTTACTGATGGATCTACTAAGTAAAATGCCATTTTAATCTTTTTGTATAGCTATTGGTCAACTAGTGTTAATGGTGTGTATGGTGTTAAAAATGTGACTTTTTCTTCTTGGAGTATACTCTTTCTCTTTTGGTGAATGGCATTCATCAGTAAGAGAATAAATCCAGTAGTACTCACTCCTTTGCCATCTACCATATTTACAGGAAATACAGGAGTGAGAAAAGTTGGAAACATAGGCAATTATGTCATCTGAATAATGTGATTGTAATAAATCCCATAAAACTGTGAATATAGAAGTGAAAGGAGAAACATAAGTATTTATGCCATAATATTTAGCAGTAGTAGTAATTAGCATTTTGATTGCCTTTTTCTTATCGGTTCTGTGAAAGAAATTCATGTGAATAGCAAATAAACAAAAATAGCCCTATGGACTATAGAGAATTCGGTTCAAATGGGTCAGCCATAGTGTTCTAAAATTGCTGTATGATTAACGATATTTGACATGCAGTTTGTTTTCTGTCCGTGCGATTGCAACAACAGTTCCAATTGTAGCCACTTTTTTCTTTTCTTTTCCTTTTTCTTTCTTTCTTTGTTTCTTTCTTTGTTTCTGTTTTTTATGCAGAAGACCATCAAATGAATTGTCACAATACTCGAATAATGCAAGACACAGAAAAAGACGATAACAATAATGATGAGTATGATAATTACGATGAACTGGTGGCCAAGTCATTGTTAAATCTTGGCAAAATTGCAGAGGATGCAGCATACAGAGCCAGGACAGAATCAGAAATGAACAGCAATACATCCAATAGTCTGGAAGATGATAGTGACAAAAATGAAAATATTGGTCGAAAAAGTGAGCTGAGTTTAGATTTAGATAGTGATGTTGTTAGGGAAACAGTGGACTCCCTTAAATTATTAGCACAAGGACATGGTGTAGTGCTTTCAGAAAATATTAATGACAGAAATTATGCAGACAATACTTCACAGCAAGACAATAGGAATATGAACTTTGTAATGCTAGGGAAGCCTGTGAACAATGGACTTACAGAAAAAATAGTGGAGGAGAGTGATGAAGAGGTGTGTCTCAGCAGTTTGGAGTGCTTAAGGAACCAGTGTTTTGATCTGGCTAGGAAACTCAGTGAGACAAACCCACAGGAAAGAAATCAACAGCAAAACATGAACACTCGTCAGCATGTCAGGCAAGAAGATGACTTCCAAGGAAGAACACCAGACCGGAATTACTCTGATATGATGAACCTAATGAGGCTTGAAGAACAGTTGAGCCCCAGATCTAGGACTTTTTCTAGCTGTGCCAAGGAGGATGGTTGTCATGAAAGAGACGATGATACCACCTCTATTACTTCAGATAGGTCTGAAGAAGTGTTTGATATGACAAAAGGTAACTTAACCCTGCTTGAGAAAGCAATTGCTTTGGAAACAGAGAGAGCAAAAGCCATGAGAGAAAAAATGGCAGTGGAAGCTGGAAGGAGGGATAATATGAGATCATTTGAGGAGCAGTCTCCAAGACACCTTTCTGGAGATGACAGGAAGCCTAAACCAAGTGACGGCCATGTCAAAAAGCCATATTATGGTAAAGGTAATATTTCTATATACCGTATGTTATGTCATGAGAAAGTGTGAGCTAACATGTTACATTTTTGCATAGATTTCTGAAATGAAGTTATTAATTCCACATAATGGGAACTTTATTAAAATTGTAGTATGACATGATTGTAACATCATATCATGCTATGATTATAAAATGAAAAAATTAATTCTGCAGTGTTAGAAACATGTATAGTATATCACTGGCTAAATTAAAAAAGCAACTTCTCAGGGAAACAAAACGAGATCATGTTGAAAGAGGCAAAGATTTTTCTCAAGGTTTTAATATATTTTGTAGTAATAATTAAAAAAGAGAATTATGTTGCAAACTATATTGAAGGGGGAGGTTATGTAGCAGATAGTCAATCAGCTATGAAGTGCATATATTACAGATTGGATTGGGTAGGTGGCATCATGACTTATAAAATTATCATCAAATGACAGTTATTGATGAAGCCTCTCCTGTCTAAAATGTAGAATTGCCTGATAGAAATTGAACAGTATCAAAATGACCGATAACATAAGATAAGGACAGTGACTGCGCATTAATTATCTTAAGATAGTAAGGTAATGGAAACCATTTGCTATGCAAGGCATGGTGTGGCCTGGGCTGAGATCAATAGCAATTTCTTTCTTATGTGCATTCCACTTCACTGGTTTCATTCCATTGTGGAAACAGTTAAGGTGCTGCCTTGACCATAATTCAATACAAGAGAAACAGAAAAAACCCCAATAAAACCAAACCAAACAAAAAAAATCCCAACAGACTAAAGGTTACCTTTAGAATGCCTTTAATTTCCAGGATTATCATGGTGATGGTGTGTTTATATTATGACACCCCTCTTTAATGTGTTTACATCTGTACATGTAGGGCCATGTTGTATTAAGTGTTCAATACCTCCTGAGATTCATTGAACACCTCTGATTCCCATTGACTTTAGTGGAAGTTGAGGACGTGGTATTTCTTGGGAGATGCTAAACAGGAATTAGGTTTATCTTATATTTGTTGTAAAAATATTCTGTTTGCTTTCTACAACTGAGATAGTGGGCATTTTTCTCTTTTTTTATAAATCCCTGTTTGGAAAAAGTAATCTGCCTGTGACATTCATGTAGGCAGACAGCATCTTGATCCAAGAAAGTTTTGGTCATTTTTCACAAGTCTTAAACAAAAGTAATGATCAGTCTTTTAGAAAAGCATGTAAATTACTTATGTCAAGCACTGCTGCAATGTATTTTAGTGAAGTTTTGTTTGTTCTAACCACAAATATATAGTCCGGTGTATGCTGTAGTAACTTTGGGCATTTGGGGAAGACAACTTTATTTAGTTAGTGTATTACTGCATAGCCATGTGGATGTTGTGCTAAACATTGTTCACATATGACCTATTATGGTTGCATTTCCCTGTGAGTATATGACTCTAAAAACACAGAAAACATGGCAAACAAAAAGTAATTTTTGAACAATTTTTAAATTCTGGTATTGTCTAGCCTTTCCAGTCTATATATGGCTGGGAAAACATTTTTGCATATAGGCATGCTGGCTCCAAAAAGCCTATATTATTTCTGACAGTGAGAAATGTGTGGATATCCTATTTTAGTAAATTCTATAGCTTCTTTGAATCATCTTATTTCTTGGGGGCTGCAGGCTAAATTGGTAATAGGTCCAAGGCTCAGCCAGGGACTAAATACTGTGGGAGTTTGGACCCTGAAGCTTTGTGGAGTGGATCATTCTTCAACTTCTTAGTATAAAAAGAAAAAAAATATTCCCTTATTAAAAAAAAAAAAAAACAAACCAAACCAAACCAACAACAACAACAACAAAAAAAACAACCCACCAAAAAAAAAAAAAAACCCAAACAAACCCCCAAAGAAACCTGAACCAAAAAAAAAACCAACAAAAAAAACCACAGCAACAAAAAAACCAAACCAAACCAACAAACCTGTGGGAAAAATTCTGTTAATTGTTGAGAGAAGAAGTTTGAAGTAAGACAGTCACTTATATCCTTTGTTCTCCAGTCAGATGTTATCTTCCAAATACTGCTGGAAGACATACCTATGGAGATGTATGATATAGTTAGGTGGACAATTCTTTGGGAACACAGGTTTGCAGTGAGAACTGCCTCTTGGTTTCAAAGATCACTGAAACAACCATTAAGAGACAACTATTTCCCCCCTGCCACTTTAAGTTTCCTAAACAGGTTTTCGTTTGAAATTTTTGCATTTTGAAACCTTTTAAAGTCCTTTGACAACCTTCACTCAGGAAATACTTCCATTGTGGCAAGGAGTAAAAAAAGGTTGAAGAGTTTAGTAAAACTGCAATATTTCTCCCCAATATCAGAAGAGGATTTACAGAACAAAACCAGTGTTTTGCATAAAGTTGTGAAAAGTTTACTCAAATGTCTTCCATTAAAAGCAATGGGAAATTGTGCAAGTGCAATTTTATGCAAGTTTTGAAATCATTAAGAGTAGTACACAGCATCTTTTCTGAGTCATTAGACCATAAAGGCTCTTAAGGATCTCATGTAGATGTGAACAGAGAGCAGCATTTGCTTGACGCTGTAGGATGCAAGTGTCTAGATCCTCAGCTGCTCTAAATTACAATACCTTCACTGACTTTGGTGGAGTTCTAACAATGTCGAGTAGTTAAAGTTCCTCTAGTTGAAAGTGTCTAAAAAGCCATTATGGTCTATTAATCATCTACATTTTTTGCAGTCCTTGAATATTGTTATATTTACATAATTTATATTTCATTTACATTATCTATTCACTTATCTAATACTTTTACACATCCCAAAGTACTTGACTTGATGAGCTGCTTAGAGTTGTGTATGTATGTAGCTGTGGGCTTGCTGTTCTAGTGGTCTCAGCACAGGCCTATCTGTCAGGAATTCAAATCCCTCCTCTGACATTTGCTCCTTCTGTGGCCTTGGGTTTAACTTCTTGATCTCTTTCTTCAATTTCCTGATGTATGAGATTATGGTCTTTCCAGGAGTGTTGTGATAACTGTATAGCACATTGGAGATAGATTTATATTTGTTTTTTATTTGTTGTTAAAGAGCATGGAACAAAGAACTGTGTTCTACAGTCCACATGCAAGTTAAGTAAAATAAAACTATCATAATTGGGGGTTCTATTTGCAAAATACAAGGTTTAAGTATGATATTACATTTTAAGAATGGGTTTAAGACATGGAGAGTCATTACAAGGAGCTAAAGATTTTATGTAAAATGAAGCTATTTTGGAAGAACTTGAAAAGTAAAAGTATATATAAAACCTACCAGAAGGAAATCAGGGAAAGATAAGTCCAAAACAGAATGTGAACTCTGGACTGTATTACTTCATGATGAAAAGAATGGGCTGTCTATGAAGTTCTACAAGTACTGAAATTTCCCCCTATTGTACTGAGGGTTCTGATTGTTGAAGCTGTGATGGAATTTAATGTAAAAAAGGCTTACTGGAAAACAAGTAGCAAAATGTTATTTTACAGAGATGAAAGCATAAATACTGAAGCCGAGAAATTACAAGAGCAACATAAAATTATTAAATGAGGATAGTTCAGATTGGTTATTAAAAGAAATGATAGACTGAAAAAGTTATTGGTGATCTTGAGCCAAAACTGTAGCAGTTTGAGTATCCTGCATTTTATCCCTTTAATACTAATAGGAAAATCAGCAATAATGTCCAAAACCTGGCAACTGTGGTCAAGATGATAAGATGTAATTTGTATCACGTGCTTGTCTGGAAGAATATATGCTCTACAGATGTTCTGTTAAAGGAAATAAGCAGATGAAGTTGTGTGAGAAATTTCTAAATCAGGATTAATGTCACCAGTATTCCATTACATCATTGGCAGAAAACTTTATTTTGTGGAAAAAATGTCTAGTTAGACTTTTCACTGATTTGTAGTCAGAAGATCCAACAGTATTCTAAAAGGTCATTAACCTTTCAAGCATATGAATATTCAAATGTTACATATGCATGTTGGTAATGGCCCAGATTTACAGTGCAAGCAATACTTTCAGTAATTCTGATTACAATGTTTACTCCACCATAATTTATTGAAGATCAAGGAATATTTATGTAATTTTACCACTTTGTAAGGAATTTAAACAAAACAAGAGTTATTTCCTCATAGTGCCTTGGAAAAGGGATTTTTGTGGAATCATTATACTGAAGAACTGGGTTTGCTACTCTCAGGACATTGAACTGCTATGACAGTACATTTGCAGACCTTAACACATGAGGCAAATAAGAATGTAAAGAAGGGAAACTCCAACTAAACAGTTCCCAAATGACCTTTCACCCTTGAGCTAATGCTTGCCAGCAGAACATTGATTGACAATGGTATGGCTTTGCTATAAAAAGGTCATTTTCCAATCACTATGAATGGATATTGCTGTGATCATGGGAACCTGCAGTCTGAGAAGAAGATAACAGGATAAAAGTGACAGACCTGTGATAAGAAGTAGAAGGGTTTCTTTTTATTTCCAGTTTTCATAATAACATTTACCAAAGAGTAAATGACATGATTAAATGAACCTTCTTACAGAAATGTGAAAAGACTCATTCACTTGACACATTTGTTGTAAATTATAGATCCCTCAAGAACAGAAAAGAAAGAGAGCAAATGTCCTACCCCTGGGTGTGATGGAACTGGCCATGTAACGGGGCTTTACCCCCATCACCGCAGTTTGTCAGGATGCCCACACAAAGATAGGGTCCCTCCAGAAAGTAAGTTCACATTCTTTCATGGAAACTGGGGATAAAACTACAAAAACTTTTCTAGCATGCTTTTTAAACCTTTTATTTAAAAAATTAATTTCATTTTTCAGTATGGTTTGTCTCAAGTTAGTCAACTGTTCTGTGTTATACTTTTTCCTTTATTCCATCATTTCCATTCTTTACTAACTTTACACTAAAAGAACAACTTTTAAAGCTGTATTCTTTGATTTTGAGAATCCTAGGTTATTTTTTAATAGACATATTTAGTCAACAGAGAAAAAGGTTTCCAGAAGATGTGCACTGCTTTTGCTTCTGCGTGCTAATGTCACATCAACTGTCCTTATTGTCTTGTACAGGAATAATTATTCCTGAAAAACTTGCAACCCCTTTCCTTTGTTATTGTTGTGTCTGAAACATAATTTATATTAAACTAGTGCATATTATAAAAAATAATAATTTGGCTGTTTACTTAGCTACAGAACTCAGGATTTTGAGCAAACAACCCCTCTCAGTCACATGCCATGTCAGCAAATTTTGTGCATAGGAAGTTCACCCATGAGCTCATGGACACCCACCTAAAGGCAGAGGGCTTCATTTCTGGAAGTCACCTCCTTGGCTGGTGAAATCAGCATAGTTCTATTAAAGCTAATTACTCTGTGCTGATTTTCAACAGGAATTGTCTGGATGAGATGCAATTCTCTTTCACACCAGTTTTAAAATGGAGTTACGGATTCCATTCCATATGGACCTAAAATCCTCACTGTCCATCAGCACTTCTGGACTTAACCTCAGCGAATTTGCAACAGCCTTAAGGAAATATTATAAAGATGGTCAGAACTAAAATGGTCCCCAGTTTCCAAAGGAAAGTAGATTCTGATGGACAGGAAAACAGAAGTAGATTAGCACTGCAAGAGTGGCAGACATAACAAGTCTCCTCTTTCCTGGTACAGTGGCTTCTTCCAGAAGTAAAATAATGAGGAAGTGCTTTAGGAAACTTTGCTGTAGTTTGGTTGGTCTCTGAATACAGTAGAACAAATAAAGTAATTTCTCTGCTTTCCAAGACCCTGTAATTTTCTGAAACACAAATATTTATTCAGTTGCTCAAAGTTCTATCATTTTTTTTCAAATGGTAAATAAAAAGCTCTTTAGAAGACTTTGTAAATCAAAGAAGAATATAGCTTTAAACTGTTTGCATGCTCTTGTACCTACTAAAATGACAAAGGTGAGCTCATCTCTTTTTTTCCTGTGATGTTGGCCTTGTGAAGCATGTTTCAAGAACAGCTTTAAATATTAGGAATTTCAGAGTGAAGCTTTTGCATCTATACACATTTTATCACACTGATAATGGGGTGATGATGATGATGGTTATCTTTTAATGAGTATACATGATTTAATTCTCAAGTCTCTGAACAGCTTTTATTCAGTTCTTAACTCAGTCAACGTATCTACTGATTTTATTAGATTTTTTTTTTTTTTTTGAGCGAGAACTAAATACAGGCTTCCAGACTACTTCCTGTGTGAAAAAAATGAGAACTTCACAAGGGCTGGATAGCCTTTTTCCATTGAGTGATGTACTGCTATCCAGCTCTGAGAGATGGATTCAGATATGCCTCATGTCATAAAAAACTCTTCAGTGTTCCCAAAAAGTTCTTGATAATTTGGCCCTTCATAGCATGAGCTTTATAATTTAGAGGGGCACTGCTCTGAGCAGCCTTGGAGTAAGTTTTCCATCCAGCTTGCAGTGGATGCGGATGTAAATCAGTTTACTTGCTTAAGCTTGTACCACTTATTTCTTTTTTATATTTTTTTCTGCCATCCCTCAATTTTTAAGTATTTAATTTTGGTTCTTAGTATTTTGGAAAAAAAAAAAATCACATTTGTAGAGAACACAAGTGGAAAATAAAGGATCCTTTCTGCTTGCTGTGTAGATATGAATGATGTATCTATGTAGAAGCAAGCAGAACTGGCCCCTAGCTCAATCGGGCTGCCTTATAGTTAGGGTTAAATTCTGTTCAGGGTGGTACTGAGGTGTGTTTCAAATAATTCAATCTTCTACCAGTATAACTTGAGAGCAGATTTTCAGCTCATGAGTTTGATACTGTGTTTATAAAGCTATGTATTAAGAATACATACATTTCCTGAAAGAATTTTTCCAGTCTGTAATTTTGTTTTGTATGGTTGCTAGCTCACCCTTTACTGTTGAGCTGGTCTTTGCTCAGTGGTTTTTTATGAAGATGTTGGGCGTCTTCTGCTTCACTGTTGCACCAGAGATGCATTTGTTTATAGGTTCTGTAACCTCCATAACTTTCACTGTTGCCCTGTGTTAATGAGCATAGGGTCACAATACTTACTTTCCTCATCAGGCTTTACTGGCTATGTGTGTCACGTGTATTTTGAGGAATGCTGGTTGTTAATGAATCCTGCTTTGTTTTAAAATGGTTTCATATATACTGGGATTTGATTTTTTTTTTCTTGTTTTCATACTCTGCTGTTTTCTCTTACTCTCCTTGTCAAGTTCTTGCCATGCATGAAAATGTTCTTAAGTGTCCTACACCAGGCTGCACAGGCCGGGGCCACGTAAATAGCAACAGGAATTCCCACCGAAGGTAAGGATGCCGTCGCTGGACACCAATCTAGAGGGAACAGTGCCTCCGAACTGCAGCCCTTCTAGCAGTCCATTGGTGGGGGGGAGTGAGTGTGTGTCGTTGTTCTGTTCTGAGGATTGACAGATGGTGCTTCATGTGCTTTATCCATTTTAAAGAGTAACATTTATTCATGTATTTTCTGAGGAGAACGAGTGTGCGCTTGCTGTAGTATGGATGAATTGATCCACGGAAGACATTTTAAGCAAGCTTAGCTTTTTGAGTGGACTTTCTTTTTTCTTTCTGTTTTGATATTTGCTGAACAGCAGTTGTACAAAACAAGTGGTATGACTCCTCATGGGTGTGTTGCAGGGAGAAAGAAGATTTTTTTCAGCAACATCAGGATTAGGACAGAGTTCTTGTTCTCACACTTTACTCTCCTCAGAAATTTTTTCTAGTCCATGAAAAAAATCTACTCTAATCCTAAATTATTAGGGTTTTTTAATACATGAGAAACATAATTTTAAATACACAGGTGTTAACTTTCTTACTGACCACAGTCTTAACCCCTAAGTACTTATTCAGCTAAAACTGTATGAGAATCTTGGCTATTTAAGAAACATTAAGAACATGTCTCATTACACTTAAAAATGAGAAGGCAGAATTCTTAGAAGTAAGTATTCTCGTAAAAATCGTAAAAAAAAAAAAAAAAAAGATGAGGGAAAAAAGCAACTTTTCCATAGTTTCCTAAGATTAGTAATAGATTCATAGGGAAGGGATGCTATTGCAAATTAAATTCTGCCAAACAAATTTTGAAAACGTTACTTTAGTGTTCTTCATGTCATAATATTCCCACAGAACAATAATAAAATCTTGCATATGCCTTTACAATTTTAAAAATCCAGAAAATTTAAGAGGATAAAAGGGTTTAAAGGAATTGTGCAATGTTCCTATTATTGAATTCCTTTTTACTGTTAATTGTAGCATGAAGGCTTAAGGGAGTACAGGTACTGGACATTCAGTCTTACCAAGTTCTGGGTTACTACAGCCCGTCATATCAGCTGTATTTCCCCCAGAAGACTCTTGTAGGTACCAGCCTGCCTGCCTGCAATAAGCTCTGGTACCCCATCTCTGCAGTGATGCTGCAAATAGATGCAGCAGAAACCTTTGAGAAGGCTTTAGGGGAATTACTGCTGCTTGAAGCAGCATTCACTTCTGGCTGAATATCCACTAGAATATTTGAGGTGTCCGAGGAAGAGCATGTCAGTGGAGCGCAGCTGCCCCCTGGCATGGCTCCAGAGCTGCACAGAGCTCCCTCAGCCTCTGCAGAACTAGGGCAGCGAGGGCGGGCACGGGGGAAGCACTCTGCAGTCTGTGCTCACCTCTTTCTGCAGCTTTTGGGGCATTTTTCTCTACTTCACTTTTTTTCTTTTTTTTTTCCACTTATTTCCTGTAAAAAAGGAAACATCTGGGAATGCACTGATTTGCCTTTCATTTTAATTTCTATTCCTGTGGAGAGCACAGAGAGCTGCGGTCACATAAGCATGCAATAGACTATGACAAGGAAAGGAACCCCTCCTTTGTCAGGTCACAGGGTTTTACAGCTTCACTAAGAGCACCATCTGCTGGCGTCAATATATTTTTTTTCTCAGTCCTAAATCTTCCATAAGAATCAGGCTTATTATTGCCACGTCAATAATTGTTCAGCATTAGCAAATTTTATTGAATTTCCAGTGCAGAAATGCTTTTCATTTCACATCATCTACTAATAGAAAGCATACTTTAGTGGCTGAAATTCATGAACAAACACTAACAGTTGACATGTAGATTTAGCAACCCAAGGCAAAATTTTGCACTCATTTATATGCCTAGCAAAAAGATTGGAGTTAATGGAGTTGAATGAGGTGTGAAGCAGCACAAGATTTGGCCTATATGGTGTTGTCATTTAATTGTCTTCAGGAGCCGTTTCATTGACAACTTTTATAGATGCATAAAGGTCACAAGTCTGCTAGCAGAGCTGCACAGTAGATTCCAGTTTATATTCTTCTCTCCTACTGGTATGTTCCCTGGCTGACATCCATGAATAATCTACCCATGTACTGTGAGAGAAGAAGAGCAGATGTAAGATTTACCATGCAACTTTGAAAGCAGAAGAAAAGAAGTCTATTCTAAAGAAAATACACATGATCAAAACATTTTTGGAAACCCTTTTCCTTCAGATTCTTCCTGATGCTGGCTAAGGAGGAGAAGGAGTAATTGGATCAGTGCTATAATGTGAAACTATGCAGGACAAGACAATTAAATTTCCTTTCTGTAATTGCAGCCTCTCTGGATGTCCTATTGCTGCAGCAGAGAAACTGGCTAAAGCTCAAGAGAAGCATCAGAACTGTGATGTGTCAAAATCAAACCAGGCATCAGATCGGGTTTTAAGGTATTAGAAATCACTATAATGCTTATTCTTATGCAGAATTCATCACACATTCACTTAATCTGAGAATTTATATTTAAATACATTGTATATACATATATATCTCCTTTAAAGAAGAGTTAGAATTAGGGCTTCTGGATCCAATTCTCACAGTGTATTTTTCCCACTCAGTTTTCATGGGGGAGGGTTGGTAATTATTTTGGCAAATACATGTAAAGCTGAAAAGCTCATTTTTGTCTTAGGCATTGTTTGGTGTAAAGATGACTGCTGGAGTGCAAAGTCTAAGAACAGTGTGAAAAAAAGTTGGTATCTTTTGGGAATAAACTAATATTTACCGGTAAGTCTTGGTTTTTTCAGCAGGCTTTTACTAGTAAATATCAGTTTAAATTAAACCAGAAGCCCTATCTGCATTACCAAACTGGTAAACTTCTGGCAGGACACTTGGAAAAGTACCAGGTATAGCTTAGATTCCAAAATAACATCAGGCTTAGTTCTTTGTCTGTCTTCCCCCCATTCTTTGCCAGGAAGGACAGAGAGAAGAAAGAGAGCAGAATTGTCTAAATTTTCATATGGAAGGGACCTTTAACCAATTTTATATGATTATACTCCTTTTCTTCATCCATGTAGGATTCTGTATTTATCTGAAGTTGCATCCAGCTTTGTGCTATTGTCTCCTCTTTTGAGATATGTGGGTGGAAAAAATATTATTTCTAAGGAGCTGAAGTGTGAAGGATGCATGTAAAGCAATCAAACTTCTGCATGATTGTACCAGCCTTATGCTGATGATGCCCCAAAAGCTGCAGAATTTCTCCATGGATACTGCAATATCTGTGGGCTGGAATAGGTACATCCCTCCCAGCTGCCTCAAAGAGCGTGGAGGAAGTGCTGCAGCTTTAGTTCCCAGAATTTCATACTTATCCCATAGTTCTCAGTCTTTAGCTGTCTTCTAGATTTAACAACCAATTGGTCTACTTAAAGTTTTCTACTATATTATCAACACCATTCTTCGAATATTCTCTTAAAAGTTCATCTAATCTTGATGGTCTTTTCAAAAACCAGCATTTCCATGGAGCTGAAAAGATAGAATTATGGTTCACATCTACAGAAGATTTTTCATCATTCCTCTTGACTGTGCTCTCCTTCCTCAGATTTGTTTTTGATGGGCTTTATCTTAACTGCCCCTAATTCAGTTTGCACAGCTTGGCATACAACATCCCACAGAGGTTTCTTAGAGAAGAGTTCTTCAAATCCCATTAGTAAAAAAAACTCCACTCTTTGAGGGAATAAAACAGTTTCTCACTTGATGGAAAAAGACAGATCAAAAATGCAATGGCTTTTACCACTGCTCATTACAGAGGAGCCACTGAAGTTAGTTGCCATAGAAAGCAACTGCTCAAAAGTAGCATCCAGTTTGCTGGCAAACTCCCTAGGATTGTTCTGCAATCTTAACTTCACTTGTGAGCTGCCTTGTGTTTCAGGTTTTATAGGCAACTCAGATAATTCTTTCATCTTGTCTCTTGCTTCCCTTTTACCTTTAAGTCACTGAAGTATTTATTTAAGATGAACTTGGCAGCTATTTATAATGTTTGTGTGCAGGCGTATTTTAAGAGTAAATCTTGAATATTTGTCTTCATCCCAGTTTCCATCCCACCTGCATTTGAAAGTTCTTACTTAAAAAGAAATCGATTCATAGGGCTTCTGTTCCACTGAAATTTTGGATTTGCACCAAATGTTCAAGATCTGAATTGCAGGTTTTTGGTTAAATATAGATTATCTTGAAACAGGATCAAACTATTCATATCAGCTCATTGTATAAATAAGCCCACTGTATTTTGTGAGGAAGACGTGTCTAAAGGAATAAGCATACATAAATCAAAGGGAATAGTATGACTAATATGATTTTTGGGTGATCTTTACATAAATATCCTGAATAAATTTTATGATAATAAATTCATTCAGGAAACTATTATATAATATTTAAAACCTATTTCTTACATTGAGCACATTTCACTTTCTTAGTCAACATGATGATACTTCTGATCTCAACTGAATTTATGTTCCTGTGATTGTTCCTTCCACTTCCTCTGGTTATAAATGCAGTAAAAAAAAAAAAAAAAAGAAAAAGATGAAAAAAGAAGAAGAAAGAAGAAAAATAAAAATATATATATACTTCTTGATTCCAGCAGAAGCCCCTCAGGTGTACTGTTCATCGTCCTCACCTCCTGCTACATGCAGCAGGTAGACGTGCAGCATTGTGGAGCAGTTGCTTCCTAGGACCCAGTCACGTAACACTTTCTTATATAGGTAGGGTTTGCAGGATCTGGCCTTCGTTTGCCTGCTTTGAGCTGACAGCTTCTCTGTCCACATGCAGAAGATGGTGTGACAGTGGAGTTCATTGCAGCGTTCTTTCACTGAGATTTCACAAGTTTCTCAAATGACTGAATAACATCAATAAGGGCTTCTTCTGACTGTCCTCCCTCATCCTAAATGAAAGAGATATTTAACTGAAACAGTTTTATTTTGTATTCATTCTCAGGACCTTCCTTGAGGTGTGCATCTGTGTGTCAGGAATTGCAGCTCCTGCCAGAACCTTGCATTTAAGGATTAGCAGGACCTGCAAGGCAGCAGCTCAGAGTCAACAGAGCTTATGAGACTCTTCTCAAGATGAACATGGATTTGTATATTGAAGGATGAAACAGGAATAGTTACTTTTGAAAGCACAGAGGAAAACAGCATACAACTCTGTTGGAAGAAATATGGAGGAAACTCCATAAATTAGGTGGAGCTTCCGAATCTATTTTTTCTTTTTAATATATAAAGAATTTGTCCAAACTTCTTCTGTCAGTCTGCTTGCCCCTCTTTAATTCACCTCCCAAAAGAAAAAAATGTTTGCTTTTTGTTGCAATTACAAGGGGAAAGGGAAACCTTGAAGTATTTTAAAACAGAACTTTAAAATACTTTTAGCTGCAGGATACATTTAGTGGCATTAGAATTAATTTTGTCTAGGATTTGTTCAAGGAAATAAATATTGTTTGTCTGCTGAAAATAACCAAACTAAGGAAATGCAATAATATATTGCTGTCTCTTGAGTACAAGAAATAACTAAGATTTTCTAATCTGAACTATAAATTATGCACAAACATAGTAAACTGAACTGCATCTAACAAACTGTACATATCTTTAATTTCTAGGCCCATGTGCTTTGTTAAGCAATTGGAGATCCCTCAGTATGGCTACAGAAACAATGTCCCCACCACCACACCCCGCTCCAACTTGGCCAAGGAACTAGAGAAATACTCTAAGACTTCGTTTGAATATAACAGTTATGACAACCATGCCTATGGCAAGAGAGCCATAGCTCCCAAGGTGCAATCCAGGGATATATCCCCCAAAGGATATGATGGTAGGAGGTGCACACTCTTATACATGAGAGACAAGTTTGCAGTTAATCATGTTGTTGTATATGTAAACATCATACAAATAAGACATGTTTTCATGTTCATACAGTATTATGAGGAATGCTATCATATGTAAGTTATTTTAAAGGCCTTTTAAAATAAATGTTTTTTATACGGTGCTTGCTTCAGTATTGTTGCACTGGCAAAAGACATCTCCAGCTATTAAGCTCCTGGGATGTATTGAGATGGCAATAAAAGCTAAGTAATAGAGATAATCCTTATGTTACTGTGTGGGACACCTGGCCTCAAGGGTCGCATTAGGACTCTCGTCTCCGTGCGGCAGTTCAGGTAACCCAGAAAGATAACATACTTGCTCTGTGGGGATGTGGAAGTAGAAAACCTGGGCCTCACTGTGCTTCAGAAATCACTGCTACATACTTAAAGAGGCATTTTTGCTTATTTTGTCCTCACAAATACACTGGTTGAATTCCCTGGAAAACCTAACATATTTAAAATGTTCAGGAGAAGCCTGATACTAGCTTCAGTTCAGGAGAAGACAGTGGATGGAATCAGTCAGGCAAGAGGTTTTTTATTAGGGGAGAAAAATTAACTACAGGATAAAAAAGGATTGTAGTTTTGAACAAATCAGGAATTTTTCAGAACAATACATTTATATATGCATATATATTCTATATATATATAAAACTAAACCATACTTTTTTTTTTCTTTTTGAGTGCTAGCAGTTTATTTTTTGGTTAAAATATTTGATACTACTCAGTGACTACTATAAGAAATTTCAGGCAGGTGTCAGATTTTTTGTTTAAGAAAACAGAAAGAAACATACTGTACAGAAAAATTTATGCTATTGCCTGAACACAGACTGTTAAGTGAACAAATAGAAAATTACAAATTACAAATAGAAAATTACTATGGCTCTTGCCTTCATATGTCTGATATTTTGGATATTTTCCTTTCTCATAGAATTAACGGACATATTCTTGCAGATAGGAATTCTTGCAGAAAAGAAGAGGGTTGTGAAAGGAAACTATTTTTAATAGAAGACTTTTTTTTCCCTCATACCTTCATCTTATTTATCTTTATTAGTATAAGGGCTTGAACACCATTAAAAGTAAAGCACTAACTAACTGTGGTTAGGGAGATAATGAGTATACATTAGTATAAGGTAAATTAGGTATTAAATATTGTATACGTATTCTCTCTACTTGTGTAGAAAGGAAAGCATCAAAATACTGCTGGGGTTCCTGTGAAAAAGTTTATTTTCAGATCAAATTACTGATGCATAAGCAACTGATACATATTTTTCTCATTTAAGGCCCCTTTTTCATTAAATAATGACAAACTTTACTTTTTGTCCCAAGCCACCAGGATTTGAAAATACATGTAACATTAAGCACAAGTTTACAGTGGCCTTAAATAATAAAAGGCTATGTTGATACAGGTCACTGTCTTTATGCACAGTCATCTTCCTTTGATAGAAATAGGAATTTTTCTTAGCTATAGGACTGGGACTAGGTTGTTTCACTGCTCAGTAATGTAAGCCACAGGGGAGTGAGAGACACTGCATACCTGTGATTGATGCTGGTATAGCTGGTGTAGGGGGCTCATGTGTGCTGGGAACAGTGGAAGCCTGTTAACACTGGAGTGGGTTGGCTGCCAACAAAGGCTGCTCTATGGCTTTGTTCCATACTCCTGGCTGTGCTGGACACAGTGCACACTACACCTGCTTCCAAGTGCTGTTTGGCCAGACCGACCTGCCAACATGGTCCCAGAGGTGGGGCCTGATTTCAGTTCTTTTCCCTGTTAGTGATTTTCATGAAATCTCTAGGATTGGCATCTCTGAAATTTCAGAAGTACTCCAACATATTTGGCTGCAATTGGCTCAGGAAAATCAGCTGAATTCTTAGAATGATGAAGTGAAGTCCTGGGCACACTGAAATTATTAAAACATTTTGGCACTAACTTTCAATGGAACAAGGATTTTGCTGACAGTTATTGTAAATAACTGAATATGAAAGAGATTCCAGGAAGAGACTCTTCACTTAAAAGAGCCACTTCAAAAAACACCACAGTATTTTTAAGTGGTTTTATATTTGTATATTAAAAAATTAATTATTGCTACTAAAGACTTTATGGAGGTCCAGAGAGCACACCTATTATGTATGTCAGTAAAGCAAGTTTATGTAAAAGCAGATTCAGTTCTGAAAAGTCATCCTGAAAAAAACAAAAGTTCCTCTAAGATTTTGGGGGGAATGTGCAGGTAAACAGTGCTTTAGTTCTGACTATATGAGAGAAGTAGTCTTAAGGATATGAAAATCAATAGTTTCACATGTCAATTCTTTTTAAATTGTCAGCTAGTATGGTATTTTATCATCAGAGAAAGGGATTATATCTTCAGTAAGTGTACAGTTGGGAGTGACATGAACATAAATAGCTCCTTTGAATTGTTTCCTTGGTATTTTTTTACAGTATGGTTTACTAAAAAACAAACAGAAAATGTATACTTTGGATTATTGGGTAGCGTGATCTAGTAATTCTTGATAATTTTTTTATTTTTGGGCTTGTTTTTCCTTTGAAACCAGTTGCATAGTGTATTGGATGCTGGGCTTATGGTACACAGCAGTAAAGATAAGAAAAGCTGGATACAGCAGGCAGTGGTGATGGCAACACTTTCAGTTGCTTAGGAGATGGCAGGAATTGTTGTCATCCCACCAATAGGCCTGGGTCATTCTATCAAAACACTGAAAAAATGTTACGAGTGGGATTCATCTGACCATATCCAGAGTTTTGTAATGTTAGCACCGACAGCTGAGTTTGGCACCCCTTTCAGATTCAAGAAGAAGGGTAGATGCTTCTCTGATTTAGTTCATCTTTTCCTGAAGTGCTTGTTTAAAACTGGTCAGGTGAACCATTGCCTGAAAGTTCCTATTTTTTTCCACTGCCTATATAGGAAGCCTATATGTACAAGTCAAAAAAAGTGTTGAAACCATAATTAATTTACTAAAATATGCAGTATTTAGACCATATTGGGGATGAAGATGCCTGGGCAGAACTGAATTCCACTCCAAATACCTTCCTTTTGTCTTGTTGTATTTGGGATCTCTCCCACTCCCCATTGTTAATTAGTAAGAGAAGCCTTTGGACTTTGAGAGGTTCTTTGTAATCAGCCCCTGGGCATAATCTGAAGGGAGCCCAGTTTGGGTATGCAGATGGTTAGACCTGTGTCTGTTTTTAATGGGGAAGGTGTTCTTCACATTTGGTTTCACTCTGGATTGCAAAGCATAGATGGACTGCAGAGCTTCGTAAACCTGGTGCCACAGGGATGGGCATTGTATCAAGCAGAACTATCTGGTATTGAAACAATGCAGCTTTCCCTTCATTAGTGAACAGATTGATTTTATTCATTATAAATTGATGATCTTTGTTTCTCTGAAAAGCTAATGTGAAATGAACAGTATGGGTTATGTGACTCATCTTTAAATGTACAGCTGCAGTAAAGTTAAGATAACCATGGCCATTTCTCTCCAAGTAAGTTTTGCTTAAATTATTGGTAATCTGAAAGCTAATAATTGTGTAGCATGCTTATAGCACTTTACATCTTCAAAGTGTTTTGCAAGTGAATCACAACACAACTAAATTTTAGAAGCTACTTTCTGTTTGTAGAGAAAATGAATTCAAGGGATAATGTAGTTTGACCAAGGCCACAGAGGAGTCCATATCAGAGCCTGCATGAGTTTCTGATGGTTAGTCCTATGTATAAAAGCTGCCTCTTTCCCTCCCTCTCTTTAGCACACATTCTCATATATATAGATATATATATATATAATTTCACATGTAATATGTCTCTTACGTCTGTCTAAATGTAACCTGCTATAACAAGACTAACATTTTCTGAAAATGACAAAAGTCTTATTTGTTCTGATGATTTTTGAAAGATAGTTCTAATTTGGCAGGTTCAGTGGTACAGAGTGCTTGCTGTGTTAACATAACACAGTAAAAACTGAATTATTAAATTACTTGCTTCCTTAAGTATAGGAAAATTCTTGCGTGTCTTGGATACTGTAACAAAATAACAATGGATAAATGCTGAATTTTTAATGACCACCACTGACTACTATATTAATAATGAAACTCTTGAGGAGCAGTTCACAAATTCATTATTAGTGGATAGCCTGATAGTGTAGTGCTACTATGTGTTCAAAACAACAACAAAAAAAAAAGTGATGAATGTTTAGCATTCACTTCACTTAAAAAAAATCACACCCTGTACATTATGTGGCTTTCCTGAGAAAACTCCATCTGTTAATGATTTAAGTAAAACACTATTTCCTTTGCAGTAAAAATGATGCCATGATTTTTTTCAGTTCTTTAGAGACAGGAAGATGTCATAAGCTCTAGCAGAGACATTTTGCTTTCAGATTCTTCTTTTGAACCCTGTCTGCCTACCAAAGCAGCCCATGGCTCACAAATGGGCTGTGCTCATGGGAGCAGATTATTATATGTATGTCTGTTCAGACAAATACAAGTGAAGAGCCTGGCATTTAAATGGAGCCCATCATGGAAGAGCTCTGTCTAGGGCCTGACCTTTTTTGTATAGCTCTCTAATCAGCATGCTAGTTGGTTATTGTTACTCTGTGCTATAAGGTATGATCTCTGCAGTATACATTTCCATCTTAAGAGGAAGTAGTTGCTGTAATATGCATGGATGTATCCTCTGACCTTGACTTTTATTTTTTTTCTGAAAATACGAAAACTTACACATTTTGGAGACGAGCTCACACTTTCTTGCATTTTTGTAAACACTTTTAAAACAGCTTATCTGGGAAGAGGGTTGGGGAAATAAGTGGGCTAATAGGGCTGCTTGCCCTTACTGCTGTAATACCTTTGGTTGCAAGGAGCATTACTTAGAAGCAGCAGCAGTGCTGCCTTTTGTTTAGATAGGCAGGACGTGAGCACTGGCAGTGCTTTGGATCTGCTGTGGCCACCTATGGCTTGTGGCAGTCAGAGCACAGCTGGGCATCACTGCCCACACTGGGAGCAGGGAGGGGTGCCTTTGGTCCTTACTGGTTTTATGAAGAGTTATAGGTGCTCAGATTGTTTGAAAGGGGAGGGAGGATTTTTCACTTGTACCTGTTGTTGCCATATAAACAGCCATTGCTTCTGCCTTTGTGCAAGTCATGGTAAAACTAACTCATGACAACCACCTTTTTTCTCCTGTCATGCTCCTGTCTTTGGGGAGACCAGTGCCATAATATTTGCCTGTGGTGTAGGAGGAAATAAAGCTTTTAGGAAGCATGAGGTGTTTGAGGACATATGGGTGGTGCTGTGGCCCAGAGGCCAAGCTCATCAGCCTTGAAGTGGGTTTGATCTCCAGTAACTGTGGGGAGTTCTAGGCCTTAAACTAACAGTTCCTCATGTAAATAGGAAAAGGTCCCATAGTGTTACATTGCCTGTCATTAATAAAAATGAATGAGCTGAGCAGATTGTACCTTATGTCTGACTATATATGTGGGGTAAAAGCAGTGTTTGTGTTTTTATTGTTTTATAAATCCAGCCTGTTTGTCAGAACAATTCATGATCATGTCATGCAGATTTTTACAGGAGGTTATTTCATGCAATCTCACACATGTAGCATATAAAACTCACAGACAGAAATCAAGAAATACAGCCATCATTCTTATTGCGGGCTTTTTTTTTTTTGGCATTGGTTACTGTTCCTCATTATAAATTTCACCTCCAGCAGTTTGTTTTCCTCTTCATTTATGCAGAATGCTCCTTCTTTTGAGTCATCCTTGTCATATTTCTTCCCACAGCTAAACGCTACTGTAAGAATTCAAGTCCAACCAGCAGCACAACAAGCAGTTATGCCCCTAGCAGCAGCAGCAATATGAGTTGTGGTGGAGGCAGCAGTGCCAGCAGTACCTGCAGCAAGAGCAGCTTTGACTATACTCATGACATGGAGGCAGCACACATGGCTGCTACTGCTATTCTGAATCTCTCCACCCGCTGCAGGGAGATGCCTCAGAACCTCTCCACTAAGCCTCAGGATCTCTGTGCAAGGGTAAAAATTAGTAAATCTGTTCGTTGATGAAGATTTCTCTTAACTGTACTTGCTCTGCAGCCCTGTTTGAGAGAAAAGCTTTAGTACATCTTGCCTTTTTTTTCCTCTCAAAATTAACATAATCTGGTGGCTCTGCTAAAGCAGGGAGAAAAAATACCAAAAGATACAAATTGCTCACAAGTATCACAGGAAATTATGATGGTTTTATAAACTAATGATACTGATACCATGTACTCCTTTTTTAAATTTGTCTCTTACTATAATTATAAAAGATGTTTGGATTGCTCAGGTGGTACTAATTTTACTACTGTTTGGGTATTGGATTTTTTTGCAAAATGCAGTTTGGTTCATACATTTGGTGAAGGGATTAAGATTTAACTCTGCATTTTCATTTAAAAGGCACAAATGGAAATGTAAGATTCAGTGCAGAGAAATCTGTGGTGCTGTATGTTATAATTTCTTGCCTGTCTGTGATACCAGAATTTTTAAGTCAATGCATAATATATTTGAAATGAACCAATCCTCCGGTACAGGTGACTTAAAAGGTGCATAACAATCTTGCAGAGTGACTGCTGTTCTATATGTCCATATAAAATGGCCATACAGATACAAATAAAAGCTTTTGTCATTAAGCTTTCTGTATTAAGAAAAAACAGTGCACTATTAACATTCATCAAAGATTTAGTAGATTTAATTTTTAACTTTAAAGTTTTGGCTCTGATAGTTGTTCAAAAATGAGTATTTAACATGCACAAGCAAACACTACAGTGCAACCTACAGGACACCACTAGATGGCTGAACAGACAGATGCAGTGCAGAGGAAACATTTTTATTCTGCTTGTAGAGAGATTTTGAGCTGGCAGACATGTTCTCTTCTTCTCCTATAGACAAAGGTTTGCTTTCCCTTATTGTGCAAACCACCTCATGTTATGATCATTCATAACAAACTAAACCTGTAGCAGTAAGTCTTAGTAATAATCATGCTCTAAGGCAGAATGGACTTTGTTTTCAAACACTGCTTTTTATATTAATTGATTTAATACTGTTCAAGAGGGAAATCTCTTTCTCTCATGTAAATAAATGCGATTCTTCTCTATTCAGTATGATGGGAGAAGTTGGAACACAATGCTAAAAATCTTCTGCGTCTAAGCCAGTAAGGGCCTCTTTCCTAATGTGTCACTATATTGCAACTGAAGGAATGAGTCTGAGGAGATAAACAAATACTTTCTAAATTAAATTAGCTGGATAGCAGCAATTAGATATAAGCTCTAACAAAAGGCAGTAATTCAGAGAGAGAGATTTGCATTTGCAGTGGTTTCCTGCAGCTCTGTTGTTACTCAAGAGGAAAGAAAGTCACCAGACATACAAGGAGTCAGTCAGATTCACATTCATTTCACAATGAAACCAAATTTCTCATGGAATACTTCATTTTTGGAAAGATGAGGCATTCTCAATGGGCATTTTTATCTTATCTGTCTGTAGTTTTAAATTTTGTGTTCATTTTAATATATCTTATTTCTCCTTATCTAATATAATAGTCAACACTTTGTTTGTTTCTGCAAAAGAGCCCATACTCATCCTATTTTTCACAGTACCAGTTGTCACAGAAATTGGAACAAATAGTTATCAAAATAGGTACATGAATTGTTAATACGTGTTCATCTGCAGGGAAGAAGCTGTTAAACTTAAATGCATTTCCTCATTGTCAAATGGTGTCCAAAAGGACTTCTTTTGGTACCATACCTCCCTGTTTAATTTTCTGACATTATCTATTCAAGCACTGACTGCTAATGTAAAAGAAAAAAAAGAAACAAATATTATTTAATGTTAGCTGGTTTTTGTTTCTCCAATCACCCAGATGCATGCCAGGACTGAAAACAAAAATTATGCAGATGTTACCTCACAGATTACTTCACCTGCCACAGAATAAATCAAGAACATAAAGACAATGGCAAGAAAATACCTTTAGAGCTTTCTCCTTTATATATCAGATTTTGCACTTATGTGCTGGGTGGCAAAGAAGGGTACTGAAGACTCTCCCCTTTCCCCCCAAACATCAAATTAGCCATTCAGGAAGAAATCTACTTTAACAGCATTAATGTTGTGTAACAGCATCATGCTATGTGTAGGAGGGGGCTCAATGCTTACAATCTATACAGGAATGGAAAAGCATTTTATCATTCTGCTAGGCAATCAGATTGAAGAAGAGGTAGCAGTTTGCCAGTGTGAAGCTGAATTAACAATATTTTTCTTATTTTGACAGAATCCTGATATGGAAGTCGATGAAAATGGGACGTTGGATCTGAGCATGAACAAGCAGAGGCAGCGAGATGGTTGCTGCACCATTTTGACCCCACTGGAGCCAATGTCCCCACAACGACAAGCCGTGATGAACAACCGATGTTACCAACTGAATGAGGGTGACTGCTGGGACTTGCCAGTGGACTACACTAAAATGAAGCCAAGTAGGATAGATGAAGATGATTCCAAAGAAATTAATGTATGTCTTTTTCATCTCTATAGTTCTTGTAGCAGTCTAATTTTGGTAATTCATTAATTTTCTGGAATTTGGAGGGAAATAGGAAGCAAAATTAGTATGTGACAAAACTGGTGATTTTCTACAAAAAGGAGTTTTTTGCTGGTTAATCTTTAGGACTATATCATACTGGCACACATCTGATCTGTGACTGAGTTCCATAGGACAACATTTGAACCATGAATGTGAATCATGTTTTCTAACAGCATCATCTTGTTAACAAATATTTTCTTCACTAAAGATGTTTTGCTATATCCAGATTATGTTACTCTGTATAAGCAAGTTGACATAACCGTGCAGTACTGGGATAATCAGCTCTGAAGACAAGATACTCTCCTGAATTTGAAAACCATAAATGATGTGCTATTTGAAAGCATGTATTACTTAGAAATCAATTTAAACAAAGCAGCAGAGTATAATGTAAGCTTTCAACTAATCTTCTAGATTACTTATGTGCTCTTGGTAGCTCTGTGTAAAGGGCCTGCATTAATGAAACACTTTTTTTCAAAAATACAAAGAAGGGATATAAGAAATCAGTGTTGCTTTTCTACTTATAACACCAAGACAGCAGCAACCCTTTAAACAGAAGAGGCAAGTAAAGAAAATATGTCAGTGAATTTTTATTGCTTTTCAAAACAGAATAGACAGGATACTGAAGAGGTCTGCTGACAAGGTTCAGTGATGCTGCTTTTTTCTGTCAGGTTTTAACCCTTATTCATTCTGCGGCTTAAAATCCTGCACTCAGTTCATTTTAGTTGCTTGAGGACTTCTAGTTGGTTTATCGCTAAAAATTAGGCTAATCATTTTGTTTAGCACATCTCTTGCCAATTTAATTAAATCATAAAACTATTCTCAGTATCTTTGAAATATATGATGAAGTGGCATTTTCACTAGATAGCCTGAATGCATTCTAGCTTTGGTGGTACAGTTTTGCTATTAGTTTCACCGAAGTTGGCAGGAAATCTGTCACTATCAAGGAAATGTGAGGTAAAGCTGCATGTTTTTTCCAAGTAAGAGCTCCCTACTTTTACTGTGTTGTTTATAGCACCATCTGCAGGAATCCCTGAATCCCTGCAATCAGCCACTGCGTTCCTGAAATAGATAGGCTTGAATTTCTGAACATCACTAAAGATAATTAAAAATTGTATCATTCTGTCTTGCCAGACAGATCCATTGAGATTCATCCCAGACTGAGATGCTGTGTGTAGATGTTAAGATTGCTTCTCTTTCATTTTTGAGGTGTTCTAAATCCTTAAAAATGCTATTTAAGATGGCTTTTTGATGCATAAGATACTGCATTTAGTTATCTTTTTTGCATTTCCTCTCTTGTGCAGTGACTTTAGGGAAAACACCTGAGTCTTTAGAGAAAAATAAAATGACAGCTACAGAAAAAGCTTGGAGTTTTTCCTTTTTATTTTTCTAATTAAATAAATTATATATTTCACATATTGTGAATTCTTAATCAAAATATTCAAATATTATTCATAAGTTTAGTACGTGAAAGAATATAAAATAATTTCATTAATTTTCTCTGTCAGAATAGGATAAGAAGGAGATACCATCTGATGACTCTGCTTTGCATTATTTTGTGTAAGTTGTGACCTTCTCTAGCTGAAATTAATATGTATATATTTACCTGTAGCCGGAAGATTTGGATCCTTTCCAAGAGGCACTTGAAGAAAGAAGGTATCCTGGTGAAGTTACAATCCCAAGTCCTAAACCCAAATACCCTCAATGCAAAGAGAGCAAAAAGGATTTAATAACGTAAGCATAATGTGAGGTGAAATTATTTATCTCCTTTTAACTTTTTCTCTCTTTGTCTTTTTTTAAACCAACGAATACATATACGCCTTGCAGTATGAGCATGCAACATTTGCAGCATATAAATGTTTCAAACTGCCAGTTAAGTAAAGTGATAAGCTAACGTGTATTTGCTTGTTCTTAATGATGCTATATTGTATGGAGACGCCATTTTCATTTAAACCTGTTCATTTTGCAGCTTTTCGATTAGGATGCTTAAAACCCCTTGCAGTCATTGCAGCTAAACTGGAAACAATGAAACTTTTAAAAGTTTTTTTTTTAAACATACTTACTATTTTGGCTGTTTTTGTTTTTGTTTGGTGGCAGATGTCCAACACCAGGGTGTGATGGGAGTGGTCATGTGACTGGTAATTACGCCTCACATAGAAGGTGTGACTTCATTTTTTTCATGGTGGATTCTGTCTTTTCAATTTATTGTTTTCAGCTTACCTCAACAATGCTGTCAAAGTAAAACGTTGAACTATGTGTTAACCCTTTGAGTAATATATGTTGATCTTAAAAGCATGCTAATTTGTGTGTTGTATAAACGTCTTTTATTTTTAAATAGATTACTAAAATTTCCAAAGTATTCCTTAAGCATTTAAGTAGTTAACCCAGGAATCTCCAATATTTTTGTTATATTTTCATAGTTCATAGAGAAACAAACAAACAAACAAGAACATTTACAGTATGTAATTTTGGAAGTAATATTGATAACTAAATATATTCAGAGGGTTAACTATATTACGAAATTCAATATTACAGCACTTGCCCCATCGCTTTTCTGCATTACAAACTTTTACTTTTTAATTTTTATGTTGTGTTTGTTTGGGAGTGTTCAGTTAATGAGAAGATTAACATACTTGTATGTCCTGCCATGTCTTACAGTTTATCTGGCTGTCCCTTGGCTGACAAAAGCATTCGGAGTATGCTGGCCACAAGCTCACAAGAACTCAAGTAAGATATAAAGAACAAATATTTTCTTTATAAATATTTATTTGACCGCAAATTATGTAAAGTTGTATCAGAAATTAGAAATGCTGTCTGGAGAGCTGCTGCAGAAGGGGCTGATCCTACTTGGAACATGTATTGAAGTCTCTAGAAATTCCATACAGGGGGGCTCTGTACATAAGTCTGTTGATCTAGTATGTCCTTTTGTGTGTCCATTAGGTGACAGGGATGGACAAAAGACAGAACTTCTGGAATTTCATCTTAATGTTTGAATTCCTATTCAATTTTTTTTCTGAACTTTGAGTTTGCTAGTTAGAACAGAAAATTCCCATACAATCAGACTGATGAAACACTTCTGATTACACAAGCAGTAAAGCATTGCAGTTTCTCAGACACAGTTGGAGGGAGAACAATTTGGTTTTCCGAAACGCTTGCATAATTTTCCCCAGGTTCGTATCATTGCTACCAGCCTAATGCATTTTCTCATGTGACTATGGTTTTTTAATGTTTACTTAGTTATCCCCTGCTTAAAATGAGTTCTTTACCATTCCTTTCAGTTCTTTGGAGTAACAGTTTTGAATGATGAACGTTAGAGAATCATGAGATGTAGCTATGCTCTGTCTTTCTGCACATATGCTCTACTGCAACTCTTTGTGTGGAAGAACTATAGCATTTATTAGTGCTATGACAGGGCGGTGCTCCTGAGCTGGTAATTTGGTAAAGATGGAAAAATGTTCACAAGAAATGAGGAAAATTCAGTAAGCAAAGTATGAATGGATACCACATGCTGCCAATACTGCTTAGCAGTATTCTGTTTTTACAATACATTTCTTGAATTCAGCACATATGCTGGTTTAAAAAAACCCAAACAACTCTTGATGTAAACTGTGGGAAAAATAAGAAAGCAAGCATGAGAAAACTGCTGGAGTAAAATTGCTCTCTAGTTTTACCTAATCTAGTTGCTAGAGGTAAACAATACATGCAAAATTTACAGCTGATTTCCCACAAAGTAAAAAATAATGTTTTGAAGCTATTAGTTTAGGTCGTGCTGATATATGCTGCCAGAAGAATATGTGATAGGCAAAAGGGGATGTAAATGAGATCAGGGAAAACATTTAAGTATAAGCAGAGAAAGACATGCACACTTCAGAGAAACTCAGATTTGGACCTGGATTTTGGGTTGGGATGGGTCAAATGGTAGAAGTTTGAGGAAATGTGAATGCATAAGCAAAACACAGTCAAGACTCTTAGGCAGCATGAATATTTTAAGCAAACCCTTTATAAGGTTTCTACTTATCTTAGGAAGCTGTTTCTGAATTACTTCATCTTCTCTGCTTTTCTCAAACATCTGCAGTCAAGGCTGCCTGGTAGAAACCAGGAAAAAAAAAATCTCAAAACACCTAAACTTGAGGTCCCACTTCTATATCATGCCACTGTCTCTACTTATTTCAAGTTCTTCCTAAGCAAAAAGCAACATTAAGATAAAATAATATTTTTACGTTTAAAATCTATTCTTTATTATTCATTAGCATAAATTATTAATTTAGCAGTTATCATTATACCAGTTGAACACATAAAACTCTGTTAAGTTTCAAAATGACAGAATTTTAAGCAGGCTTACTTAACTCAGTTCTCCTTTGTATTTGCACTATATGGCAATTCTTTGTTTTCTGATCATATATTTTTCCACAGGATAACAAAGTAAACCCTTGCACAGGACAGACAGTAATCATTACATAAGCAACTAATTAATTTCTTCTCTTTTCCTTTTATTATCGCATGTGAGGCCCTGTCTGTTATTCACTCCAGTTTTCTCAAACTGCCTTCTGAAGACAGACCTATTACTTGACTCACACATTTGTCACTACCATCACATCTGAGTGTTTCCTAATATATTTAGTTATTTAGTTATAAAAGAACTTTTTTTCATCTGCAGTTATACTCTGAAGTAAATAGGGTTGGTATTATTTTCATATTAAACCAGAAATTTAGGTATATAATTTTGATTGCTCACTTGGATACTTTTAAGACTCAATTTGTCAGTTCTTCATATTGTAGAGAACTGTATATATTCAAACCCTTGAATATGCTTGGAGTTATGGGAATTTAGCAGATCCGTGTAATGTAATTGACCCTTTGTGAAAAGGGATGAACTCTGCAGAAAAAGCAGGAGAGTACAGTTCCAGAGCAGCCATACTGTCCTTTCTCCTATCCCAAAACTCTAATCAGTCCCAGCTTCCACTTGGCCCATTTACTCTGTCCTGTTTTTATTCATAATTTTTTTCTACATTGTTCCCTATCTCAAGCTCCCTTGTCTGATCAGCCCATCTCCTGCCTTCATCACATTTTTATTTTCTTGTCCTCTGTCTCTACATCCTGTGAAGTTGGTACAGAGACAGAAATAAAGCTTCTTAGCATTTCCCACATATATTTGAAAGCAGGGAAGTAGGAGTCCTATGGATGGCAGCATCCTTTACACGGCTCTCATTTATGCTCTTGTTCTCTGCTTAAGATGGAAGAAGATGTGATCATGTAAATGTAACGTGCATGCACAAAGCAGCTAAACCAAAGCTACATAAGAGAATTTGATTTTGAAATTTTTGAACTGTGAAATACTTCATTTACATTGTGTGTGAGGTCTGGGAGTATAATTTCCTTGTTTCTAAAACGAGGAAACAGAAGCTGAAAAGAAACAGAAATTCCATAATATGGGATACTGCTGGCCATCTGTCAGGCCACCAGCCACCATGGGACATTTTTGTGTCTGCTCTGGGCTGCTGTCGTAGCAACAGCAGTAGAAGCTTTAGTGCTTTGCACTGACTGGCACCAGGAGGAGATGGGGAACATTGCTGGGATGTTTCACACATATTTACTGACAGCAGAAGAATAGTGAGAATCAGTAACCTTGGCTCCTGACCCAGGCTGTAGAGGGAAATGTATACACATTTTTTACCTATAACACAAGCTGAGATCCCTTTTGTCCTTTCCCTACCAATCTGTACTGTTCTCATCTCTTCTTCATCTTCTATTTCTTGTTCAGGTTTTCAATGTAGTTTTTTCCATTCTTCCATAAAGATTTCAACCTTTGTAAAATTCTTGGCAAATACTTGTCTAATGTATAGGGTACAGAGAACAATTGATAGTGTAGTAGAAAAACTGACAGTGCAGCATAGGAATCATATTTCTGGACTGCATAACTTGGAAGGATTTAATACTTTTATGGCTTTACCATGGTCAAATATTACCCATGTGCTGGTAAAGCCTTCATATCACATTTTACTGATACATGATCTCTTTGTGTGTATTTTACAACACATACAAATAATGTATAATGTAGCTTCCTAATTAGAATTTTGCTAACAGGCTAATTTTTTTTTTGTATCCCAACTAAAATACAAAATAGCAGACATTTCAAATAATATTGATTAATAATATCAGTCATATTATATTCACAATCAAAATAATGTAAGAATCGTACAAGGTTAGAGAAATGTTTATTTTGCTTAACAGTCATGCTTACTTGTATTGCCATTCGGAAATTGTGGCTCCAAGAGTCTATTACTCACATTTCCTGGCTCTGAGAATAATAATGTTGCAACTTTCAGTTAAAAAGGGTCAGTCAGCATAATTATTCCTTACCACCCATGCTTCTCATCTGTAAGGGTTCTTGCTCAGGTTTACCATGCACATTGCACAATTTTTCATTTTCACCCAAAGCTCAAATAGGAAAGTGAGAGCCTTTGTGCATCGTTTGTCAGCCAACTAAAGCATTTACAGCCTGGTCAGTGATCTCCAAATAACAGAATAATATCTATAATATCTTCTGCTTTAATTATCAGTTACTTACGCTGAGAAAGAAAAAAAAAAAAAAAGGTTGACAGCTTTAAAGCTGTCTGAAGAAATCAATATATGGCAAGGAACCAAACTTTTCCAGTATTAAGATTTTGATTATAGTACTTGTGAAAAGCAACTAATTTTTAAAGTACCTAGGAGCGCTATATGGATGAGTAAAGTTAACTATGGTGGAAAAGCAGTTAACAGCCTACCCAGTGACAGCTACCAATATCAAAATATTCTATAAATTAAATTCAGTGTGATCTTACCAAGGGGCCTTTTCTTATCAGTTTTCTTTATTTATTCCTTATCATAGCAAGTTTTTCTAACAGTTACAATTACTTCTAAACTGTAATACCATTGTGGAATTATAAATACTGTTAAAACCAGCATTTTGAAGCACTTTAAATCCTATTCAAAATAAGTAAAAAAAAAAAAATAAATCCAACGCTAAAATTAATTATTGTTGTAAAAGGACACATTTTGTTAATCAGTAAATCAATCCCAACTAAAACACAGCTAACCAATTGTAAGAATTTCTACTCTGTGTCCTGTCAGTATGGGAACCTGAGAACCCAGGTACCAGAGACTCCCAGAAAGTGACAAACTTATTTCTAATTAGTGCTACTTTGATGTAAAGATAATCACAGGTTTTCAAAGGCCATGGATATATATATACATATATATATATATATATATATATATATATATATATATATATATATATATATTTACACACATATACGTATATACCTTGAGTGTTATCTTGGTCTGCTGTGGAGCTAAATATCCCATCCTCAACATCTACCTTTGTTGTCTTGGGTCAATTTTCTGCCAGAAAATCCCATTATAGTTTATCCTGAAGAATCTGATCCTCAGGAAGATTTGCAGTTCAACTAGGTGCCTTCAAGTTTGGATACTTCCTGATACTGTTGTAGTTTCCCCAGTCTTTCAGTTCCAAAGCATCTGTGTGGATTTTCTTGGTTTCTGTGGTGGATGTCTTTTGGTATTTTCTATGGAGAAAGGAGTGCAGCCTCCTTTCCCTCACTACAATGAAACCTGAGAGCTTTTGTTTCCCACGTCTCTTCTTAACTCAAAGTGATGAGCTCAGTCTATTTTTGCAAGTTCTCCACAATAAAGTCAGAGTTGGAATTTTTGTGCCTCCGTCTCTTTTCCATGTCATTCTGCCACAGTGATTTCCATATTCTTGGTGATCTTCTACTCTTTCTCTTAACTTCCTTCCACACATCTCCCTGTTCCCAGAGGTGTCACCCTGGCAGTGTTCACATAGAAAAGTGAACTTCTCTGAAGCTCTCCCTGTTAGCCATGATTCTTTTTGAAAAACAACTCCATGCAGTAGTGTTTTCATGATAGAAAGGATATCCTTACCTCATATTTCTAGGAAAACTCTTCTGTATTAATATATTATCTATTATTTATTTCTACTGATGTGATTTTACTACAAGTTGCTCAGCAAGAACTGGGAAGAAGAGGCATCCTCCCAGAAATGTAGAAACTTCTGTTGTCTTTTTTCTGATGAATATAAAAAATAAAATACTGGAAAAGACTAGTATTTTCCTCCTTGCTGTAGTCGTCTTGTAAAAAATAGGCCTTTTCAAATATAAATTTTATATACAGAGACAAAAATTAGCAGGATATATTAGTGAAACACCACAGGAACATTTCCCTCTTTAGATAGGCAACCACATTATTCTTGGACATTGACCAGTGCCTGTACTATTTTATACCTTGATAGCTCTCCCAATATACAGTCACTTAATGTACTCAAAGCAGTTATTCCTGCAGAATTCTGGTAATCTGCTGGAGTGAATTCTCCACCTACATCCTGTGTTTTCCACTTGAGGTGTTTCTGATGTTCCTGGATGTGCATTTGTTGTTTCATCTGCAAAGAAGTATTATCCCTTGCCTTGCCTTCCATTTCCCACCTTCCCCTTCCTTTCTCCCGTTGAGATTACATCTGTCCTCCTCTAAGAATGCAGCAAGACTGAGACCCATTATATAGTTTTCATTCAGTTTTATCTTAGAAAATTACTCTTTGTTGCAAGAGAAATAATCATTTCCATTCCTATTATCACCTTTTTACTCCTGTTGTTTATGTCTTTTTTTTCTACACGGAAACTTAATAGAAGTTGTCATTACAGTTTTTCTTGAATACTAAGGTTGTTGAGCCTAGTAAGTAATCTCGTGTTAAGCTGAAATACTCCTTTGATGCTAAATATGTATCTTTTGAATCTGCAGACACTTTTTGAAATTCCTTGATGCTTTAGCTAACTTTTGTATAGGAAATGTGATTACAAGGACCGGATGTGATGTATTTGGAGAAATGCTAAAAAGTGCTTGAGTGAGCCATTTGTAAATGATAGTGTTTTATTAATTTATCTGCAATGTTGTGGTAAAAAAAATGAACAAACTGTAGTTTTTTATGTGTTCTTAAATTGCAACTCAGTGTGCTAGTCTAATTTAAATTATTAAAAACAAAACCAAGGAACATAGATCCCCAATTATTAGTTCACCTATAAGGAATAATCTTTCCCATTTTGCTCAACAATCCTTGGGCCAAGTGAAATTAGGAATCTTATGTGGTTTCAGTGGGTTTTTTTTGCATTTTTGTTTCCTGTATTTATTGCAGATTTCCACTTGGATACCTTATCTTTGATGGCAGCATGCATGCCTGGCCAGAACAGAACACCTTGGGCTCTGTTCCTGCACTTCTCAATACTCAAATGGGCACTGTAGGTTATACCTAGCATTTCCAACCTCATGTTGTGTGGTGTTATGATAATGTCCTTTTGTATAGAAACCCATCATCTGCAGCAACCTCATCTCTGTAGTCGCAATAAGTTTTACATATGGAAGTGGCTGGGCTTTTTCTCTGTAAGAATAACTCATTCAGACTCTGGTAAGGTTGAGTCATTCCATTTTTCCCACTTAAGTTTGTCAACTTTTGTCTCTGAAATGGAAAACACTTGAGTTTTGTTTACATAAGACCCTTCATCATTGTTTTCATTACTCAGAGGTAGTCATAAAAGCATGTACTAAAAAGCTCCTTAAAAGCCATCTGCATATCAGTATCTCTGATGCTGTGAAATGTTCCATGCAGGCACAAAATTGTTTGCATGAAACACCTTGCAGAATCAGGGCCTTAGTAAGTTGTCAATACTATGAAATGCTCTGAAATGAGTGGCTTCCTTTGCATAGTGGTATCTACAACAGCCAAACAGCTCATGGCCTGTTTCTTTATGTACTTAATTATTCAAAACAAAAGATAACAGTAGCTTGTATTTTTTTACTGTTTGGATTTGAATCAGTATCTAAAACCATTTGCCAGTCAGTTATTACCAAAATAGTCTCAATTCAGATGAATAGTCACTGAATTAGAGTAATTTTTTCAAAGCTACCTGTATGACTTAAAGAGTTTTCGTTTTTAGAAGGAATGTAAGTTGTGGGCATCTACATCCCTGCAACTTCTATATGCCTGACTTTGAAATTGGAATTTGGTGTCTGCAATAACAACTTAGGCAGTTTTGAAGATACATTCCTTAGTTCCTAGCTCTTCACTAATCACCAAATATTTCAGTGTGAATGTTTGTTTGATGGTTTATTTGAATTTTTGAAACTTTTCTCTTGTCAGTCATTTTAGTGCCATACTGTGCAGTTTCTAAGCAACCATTCTGAGAGGAGCACTTAATTGTGATTAATTATAAATGAATTTGTTTAGCTGTGTTAATATGCCCAATGAATCTCTCTAAGGCCTTCTTGTCTTGGAGTTTTTCCATTTGTACAGTTGCCTCTGTCTTCTTTGGGTTTGGTCATACTTCTTTGTCATTGAACTTGTCCTACATAATTAATCTCATTCAGCCTGGCATTTGCTTGTAATCAATTTAAGGGTCTTTTCTTTGGCACAATTTGGTAATTGTGCAGACTCCCATTGTGGTGTTGATCATTTTTTCTTCAAGTCAACAGATCATAACCAATTGCTCATTCCATCCAGATCTGCAAAGATCTGCAACATGATGCTGTGGTATATCCCAAGTGCTGAGGCAATCCCCATGGGAAGTTGCATAAACTATACAGCTGCTAAAAGGGGAGTTAAAAATGCAGTGTTTGGTCAGACTTGCCAAAACCCTTTAATATATACCCCAAAATAAAAGTAATTTTGTCACTTGGAGTTCTAAACATGATTGTCCAGATCCTCAGTTGGTGTAAATTAGCATAGCTCTGCTGCCTTTGGAAGAGTTTCGCTAAGATACAACAGTGATGATCTGGGCAGATGCCCTCAGCTACTCTCTTGGGTTAGCATTCATGTTTGATTGCCTTATTTTTTTTAATATTGCCTTAAATTTTTTGAAGTTACAGAATTCCTTGCATTATTTGGTTTCTTAAAATGGCCAGTTGCTAACTTGATTTGTGATATCTGTATCTGCACAGTAACATCTGATTTTGCCATTCAGTTAAATTCATCCCTTTACTTTTATCTCAGTGCTATTGGGACTTTATGTGGCACACATTTTTTGCAGCACTGTAGTATCTATATCAATGTTTTATATCTCTAAAATATCCCATATCCCTCATAAACACCTCATCATAATCTTCTTTGACAATATTTTTGTATTCCCAGTAAGTGGAATTTACTTTTGCTCATCTGCATGTAAAAACTGCTCTTCTACCCTAACACACACAGAATTTCCACTGCTTCAAAGTCTGTTGATTTCTCTCCTTCCACAGATAACAACACTGTGCTCTTTCAGCATGGCCTCAGTTGTATGAAACAACCTTAAATTTTGAGGAGTACTTTACCATTGGCCATCATTGATTATTTTTGTATGCTTGACTGTGTTTGCACTGTACTCAGCTTCAGCAATACATGTTTTCTGTAATAAGGAGGCAGAGGACTAAACTATAAGTACATTACTATCATTAGGTATTATTTTTGGACTGTGGAAAACAAATGAAAAAAGACAGATCCTTCAAAAATGAATCTGAATAAATTATATTTAAGATTTAATTTCCAGAGTTATAAGATTAACATAGTTTCATTCAAATAATGAGCTGTAAAGTAGTCAGTCAGAGTGATATTTAAAATGCCTTCTTCAGGCTTCAGAGTTAACAGTACACTGAGATGAACAGAACCTAGTTTCCAAATTTTCAGACTGCAAATTAATGGGAACGTCATTATGAAAGCATATGATCAGTTAAAAGAACTATAATTTATTCAGAAGAGATTACATACCCAAGTATTTTTCTTCTGTATTAAATAGGAAAAATATCAAAACATACAGATGCAGTTTATAAGAAAACCAAGTCATAGACTTTATTTTCTTTTTTACAGGTAGAAAACTGTTTTTTCTAGGCCAGTCTGGCACTTTTCTTGAATACATGGTGCACATCAAAAGTATTCTAAAGAAGAATTACAAAATCACAACCTACTGCTTTTACCAGTAAAACTATGAGCTTAGGGGTTTTTTGTTTCCTTGTAGAAAATTATGATAGCTAAAAGAAACAAAATGACCCTGCTTTAAATGCAATCTATTGAATGCTGAATTCAGAGTTTAATAGGTAAAAAGCATTAATTTTTGACTCTGTGATTGGAATCCCTGTTTCAGTAATGAATCAGATGTGATGTCAGACAATTGGTAAGGAATAAAAAAATCTTAATTATTTCTTAAAAATATTTGTATTTTTTTCTTTTAAATCACAGAGTTATTATTTAATGGGGAGTGAATTCAGTAACTGCTGCGCATTTCACAAATAAGTTTTAATTTAAAAGCTGTAAATGTTGGTTATGGTAGACACTGCAGAGATATGCTGGACACTGCAGAGAAAAATGGTTTTGTTCCCCATGAATAAGAGTTATAAAAAAATAAGAGGATAAAACTTCAGGGGAATCATAAAAATTTATATGAAAATAACTGAATAATTTTTAAAAATGATAGATCATGGGTTTCTCCTCAAGGCTTCTCCAGGAACCATTGTAGGTGGTGGTTTGTTTTCCTCTGATGCACTAATCAAGCACCATCTGTCAGGAAAGCGTAAGTATATTCTATAAGTATAGGTATCATGAAGGAGGGGCAATGGCCTTGCTTTTGAATAACACCAAATACAACTTTCGTGGCTTGAGTGTGAAGAATCTTAAAGAATGAAATTATTAAGATTTTTTTTCTTTACTTTTTAAACCTATTAAGGTTTATTCCTAAGCATTCCCAGTCACAGAAGAAGTCCTTTAACGGTTCTAATTTTTTACTGAGACCTAATCTGAAATATTTTTAAGTAGCAGAATCATAGAAACACAGAAAGGTTTGGGTTGGAACGGACTTTAAAAATCATCCAGTTCCAACCCCTCTGCCATGGGCAGGGGCACCTTCCACTAGAGGTTACTCAACACCATCCAACCTGGCGTTACATACCTCCAGGGATGGGGCATCCACAACATCCCTAGGCAACTGTGTCAACAGAACACCTCCAATTGTCTTTAGCAGGCTTCAGACCCAAGATTCTGTTCTGTAACTTTGAAAAGCTTTCCCCAATTAGCATGTTTCTCATGGAGTGAAAACACTATTACAAGGCCAAATTCCACATAGAGTTTTTGCACTTCTTCCACTTGACAAAATCAGTTTCAGGTTGATGCTGTCATAGACAGAGTCCTATCACTATTTGTTTATAAAGAAAAGAGTATTTTTAAAGTTTAATTAATCAAGTATTGGAGAGGAAGTTCTTAATTTTTGTTGGAATTCTATTTGATACAATAAACCTCTGTAAATTAAAAATTATTGATACGCAATGCAAAATTTTCTGCAAGTTTTGTATGCAAAACTATTATCCAGAATACTATGTTTAAGAATAATTTAAGTGATTTTAATTTCATTTTTACAAATTTTTATGTTAACTCTACTGAAGCCAGAGTAAATGCTGCTGATTCACAAATTGTAATACGTAAACACATCAGGACCACATATCTCAAATTTTTGCAAAATTCTTGTGAATGTTAATGTACCACAGACCAGATGTGTTTATATCTTCATATATGGCCTTACATAATCAAGAACATTGTCAAAAATATTTTTATTCCATCTTAAAATTCAAAAGGAAGTGGGATTGTCTTAAAGGCTAAGAAAAACTTCTTTTTATCTGTTCATGTCAATGAAGATACTTCCATTCAAAGGTAAAGTAAATGTAATGAATAAGATACTTATCCAAGGGGTGATTTTTCTTAAAACTTCTCTCACCATGAAAAGAGGGAATTGGCTGTTTTTAAAGATATTGCCAATGGATTACATTCTGTGCAAGGGATACAGTTGACAACCATAAGTACTGGGAAATGGCAATCTATGGGAGACATTTCTGGAAGATGTAGTTTGCTGGGCAACTTATTCCACAGCCAACCTTCCTGTAATCCTGTATTCATCTTGAAATTAGTGGTTTTTCTGTGTCTGAATGGGTGCTGAGTGGAATTATACCTATCTCTACTTCATGCAAGAAGGTTAATGAAGATGTTGTTCTTCCGTGTCACATGTAGCTGAGGATCCCAACCTCAGAGCTAATCAAAACAGAGAATTTGTGTTGCAGCTAGGCTTCTGCCCCATGTAATATTCTTCCAAGTCCTTGGCATGGGGCTTTTATTTAGCAGGAATAGTTGCAAGGATAGTGATTTCTTAAAAAATATTTTGGCAGAGTTTGACTAGAAGATGTAAAGACTCACTCTGATAATAGAAAGTTATGGTTCTTCCTCACCAGCCTAGAAAAAGTATTAATCAAAGTTCAGACAAGGTCTATATCAACACTAACCAAGTCAATTAGAAATCAGAGTAAGGAGCAGTAAATACATGCTCAGGATTATTTGACTATAAGAACCTAAAACAGGAAGTGGTTTTGGAAAAGAAGTTTATTGCTTTGAAAAAATCATAGGGAACCCTTCTTGTAAAAGTCATGTAAGGCAAAGTTAACATCTCACTGAGAGCTGCTTCTCTACCTCTGCAGTGCATGGGAACTGTGAGCCCTGAGGTACAACAGAGCCCGAGCACTGCATGCAGACACACGAGGCCATTGTCCTGCACTGCCCTTTGTCCCTGGCTGGAACTTCCAACCTCTCTGTGCTGTGCAGCTGCTTGGGAAACTACTCCTGCAGCTCTCAGACTGCAAACCTGATATGGCTCTTTCATGAGATGTTTACCGTATAAACCAAACTTGCACTGCCTTGTCCTATGGGAGTTGCAGAAGTGGGAATTGTGCAGAAGCGTGGACTCTCTGCCTTTGTTAACTTTGAGAAGTAAGGAGGGCCAAAGTAAGAAAATACATGGGAGCATATCCCATGACAGTGAAAAGCACAGTTTATTCTGAAGTGTTCTATTTAATGATACCTTGGAACATTCATATGGAGCTGGAATTATTACTTCAGTACTGTTCAATACAGTCTCAGATTCCAACAGAAAAATGAAGAGTTTAGCTTGAAACAGTTCTAACAGTCTTATCAGAGTTTCCTGCCCTCACTGAAAGGATATCTCCTTTCTTCTCATAATGTGCAAACTGCCTCATCCACTCTCACAGGTTAGGGTGAAATGACACCAATTTCAGGTTACTGAATACTGAACTAAAAGCTCCGTTGTTTCTTTTACTGCTACCCAGACAGCTGGAGCATCCTTTCAGGGCGAACAGGAAACTCCAAAGCAGAGGCAGATGGATGCCCAGAATAGAAGCTGAGAGTATTATCCTGGGTACACAGTCTCTCTCACTGATCAGGATGTTTGTTGTGATCCACTTCATCTACCTCACTGATAATTTCTGAGCATTCATTAATTCTGCGAGCTGGACTTCAAAATCATCACTTTCAGTTGTTGAGAAGAACATATACAAAGAAATGCACAAATATTTTGAATATATAAAACTATATGATAAATTTGCTGATGGTTGAAATTTGAACTATGCAGAAGGGACTGGAATCAAGGAAAAATGATAGTGTGTGATATTTCTGGAATAGAGTCTCTAACTAAGGGCTGCATCTGTACTGCCAATAGGAGGCCAAACAGTATTCTCTCTGATACAGCTTTTAAGATGCATTACAGAATTATAAAATCATGTAGCCAGGGGTATCCAAATGTTAGCTAGTCTAAGCTCCTGCTTAGAACAAGTCCAGTTGGAATAGGTTGCTCAGAATCTTGTCCAGTCAAGTTGTGAGTTTTGCCAAGGTTACAGTTCCCACAACTATTCCAGTGTTTGACCAGACTGATGCTTGGTTGCTTTTTTTTCATTTATAATAAATTTGCTTTCCCGTGCTGAATTTTATCCATTTATTGGCTGTCCTTCAGCTGTGCAGCTCTGAGAAGCTTCTGTTATGTTTTCACCACACTAACCAGTTAGGTATTCTTAGACAGCAGCGAAATTCCCTTACGCTTTTCATAAGAATGGGCAAGCTAACTTCCTCAGTCTTGGATATCAAGTCCTTCAGGCCCAAAACCATCTGGCAGTGTCTTGTAGTAGTGCAAGCCTGCACCTTAGTGTTTGTGGTTCTGAGAGTGCTGTACCTTCCTAGGTGTTAGTTCATTACATATGGTTTGTCTGCCCAGTCTACCAGTGGAGTCTAGCTCAAGGCAGTAGGATGGAATACTTGCAGGGGATGGCATAACTGTAGTAATGCCCAACTGTCCTCCTCGCAGACAGGTTCATAACTAGACTCTCACTAGGGATTTTTCCCTTCAGTATGAATTAAATATGCTTACTGCATGTCTGAGGTAAGTTAGCACTCAATGTGGAGCATGAGTCTTAAGTCAGCCACATGAAAAATTAGAGCAAGTCTGAGAGGGTTTCAAGAATCAGTATAAAGTCACACAGAAAATCAGTAACAAAACTGGATTTCCCTTAGCTGCACTGTTCATTAGCCTTCTTACTAGACTAGACTGCCTCTCACAGTCTGATATAATTCACACTCAGTATTTTCATATTTCTTCACTTAGGCTTCTGACAAATGTTTTTAGGGCTAGAGGGGAAAAGCTGCTTGTTTTCATGAAATGAAAACTGGAGTATTTTTCTCACTTGCTTCAGATGCTTCAGTCCAAAATAGAAAGTATTATCTCTGCTTTATCTGTCTGAGAAAGTGAAACTCTTGAGTTTGTTCCCTTTATCCAAGTGTTATCATCCTGTCTCTGGATGATAGATGTTTTCCAGAGAGAAACACAGATACGCAGAAAACATATAAAAGTCCATCCAGTGTAAGGAACTTCATGCTACAATAGCACTTCTCAAGTACTAATGAGCACAATGCAGTGGCTGCACGTGGAGCAAAACGACTCTCAACCTTAAGATGCAATTAGTCACCTAAACATTTTACACCAAACTATTATTTTCATCTTACCTTTCCAAATGTGCACTGAAAATCATCTTTTTAGTTGCTCTTTTGAAACAGGAGTGTAAGAAAAAAGCTGTTAATAGTGAAAAAAAATCCCAGCCTATTACATTTTTTGTCACTTGGATTATTTTAATGGACTTGGGGGTTTTTTGCAAACATCTTGGCCCTCGTGCTGCCCAGGATATATTTCCCAGAGAAATCACAGGTGTTTACAGTCCTATTGATTTGTGGCTTTGCCATAATGCTAGGCTGAGAGAACTCACATTAGAGGCAGGACTCTTGCTTCTTTCTTTATTATATAGGTCTAGAAGTATTTTGTTAGCTTGGTCTTTCATACTTAGATACACCATTTTGAAGAAGGACATATAAACTGGACTTTCTCCATACTCTTTTTCTTTCCATCCTTCCCACTCCGCCTTTTTTTCTCCCATTCTTTTGATCCAACTCTCTCCTTTCTTGTGATCTTGTAGAATCCTTCTCTCTGTTGTTTGTGCATGCACATGTTGAGCAAGAAACAGATAAATAGACTAGCTAAAGAATGGCTAACGTTGGCTTATGCCCAATCTCCTACCAACAGTTTCAGTGGATTGTTAAGGCCACAGACTACATGAAATCTGGTAATCTTTTTTTCCTCTGCTTGCAGCAGTCTTAATCTGATAGATTGTCTCAGCATCCCTTGCTGTGATGTTGACCTTTTTGAGTATTCCAGATTCATAGATTTTGAAGTAATTCCAAACCTCCAGGAAACTCACAGGAAGTGACAGCTTCAAGGTCATACTGCAGTGCCCATTAGACCCTTTGTTAGTTGCTTCACTGAGGACAAGATATACAAAGCACAAAAGAGCAGAGCATGGGAGAGTCAGCAGCATAGAGATGAAAATTAAAGAATTACTCTATTGATAATTTTAAGGTGTTGAAGGTAACCAGCAGGTTACTGACATTTCTTATCGGGCAAAAATTACCTAGTTTAAAGAGTGAATTTTCAAAGTACTCAACATTCAGCCTAATTTTAATTTAATTTTGAGCTAAAACATTGAGTTTCATCATAAACAGAGAAGTTAAGGCTGGTCATACGAGCTTTTGAAGACACCTTTTAAGGTGAAGAATACCAAATGTTATACCTGTGTTACTGTCTTCAAGTGCTTCACTTGGACCCATTGTCACATGCAGGGAGCTATAGAAATCATGTCACTGGCTATTCTGCAAACCTGGACCTATCATTCTGTAAAGTGACTGAATGGCAGATATTCTTGAGAGGCTTAGTGGTTCCCATATTAATAGACCAACCAGGAATAGGACATTCTTCTTCAGAGACAAATGTGTCCACATAAATTTACTGAGAAAAGCCCATGTGGGTTTTTGATTCGTGGTTTTTTGGGTTTTTTTTGAGCACAGGCTTGCAGCAATGCTATTAGGAGACAAGAGAATCTGCATGGCTTTGTTCCTAGTTGTAGGGCATGTTCTCTTAAGGCTATCTTCTGCATTTTTCTCTGTGCCTCCTTAATTTTATTTTATTCCTTCACATACAAATAAAGCTTTTTTCCAAAGGCTGAGCTGTTTGGAAATGAACATTTGAATTTGCATATGTTGGAACTGATTCATCCCTGGTGCCAGGAAGTGCTCTCTGCTGCAGGGAGGGGATCTGCAGCTGCCCGGTGCTGCCTCCAAGGCAGGCGATGCTGGCAGGAGAGAAAGCGTGGGCAAGGTGCCCAGGGGGAGAACTGATTCACAGCTTCCCCCTGGCAGCTTCTGAGCACTGAGCACCCCCTGGGTAGTGCACAGAAGCTATTTCACATTAGGCACATACCCTGCCTTTGACAACTGGCATGTTAAGGGGCTATGTGCTGATGCGGGAACAGTGGGCAGCACGTCATGGCACTTGCTGCTGGGAAGCTGGGAAGTCCTGACTGGTAGCAAAAGAGGCAGCATGCAGAGGTGGTAATGGAAGGCACAGAAATACTTTTTCTAAAGCACTATAATTAATTTAAACTCATTGTGTGTATCTGTTCATTGGAGTGCATAGCAATATTTTATGTGCCAGCATGATGCATTTTAGGCTGCTTATAAGAAAATGGATTTCAGTGTAATTAAAAAACATATCATGTTCTTTCTCACCCCCACATGGTTCAAAAAATGCAGGAATGCAATACAGATAATAGCAGCAGCTAAGGACAGAAAAAATAGTATATGCAGAAAAACAAGGAATTAACTAAATTGTACCTGAGGAAAGGAGTACGCAGTCAGCATGCCCCAGTTTAGAACCATTCAATTGCTGGGGATTTCTAGAGGCAAAGACAAAGAGACAGAGCAATCTCTCTGCAGAGATAAAAGAGACTGAAGTTACTCCATGAAGCCTCTGAGCCAAAACTATTTTAGTCTCATGCCTGGACTAGCTCCATAGGCCTGGCATTGTTCCTTCATGGATAGAAACACTGTATGGTGAAAGTGGCAACAATAAATCTTTGCATTCTACACTTCTTTCCAGTCTCCAATCTGTACTTCTCCCAGGGTCTTCTGAGAGGGCTCAATACTGCCCCACCAGGAGGGATCCTTATCAGGATCTCCCTTCTCTCCTGCCCACTCCTGCTGGAACTGCATTGGATCCAACACTAGGAAAAACCCTGACAAGATGAAATTTTTTTTTTTTTTTAATTCACCCATTTGCCGTTCCACACAATTTTTTGGTTTTGCTGGCTCTTCTCATTTCCTGAAATCCTCTTCCTTTATATCTGCTGTCTAAATTTAAATTTAGCATTTAAATTTCCCTGTTACCTCCAGTGAGACCTGTTGTATCAGTAGCATTCTGCTAAATGAGAAATGCTAGCAGTATTTTACATGTGAAAAGTGATATTTAGCACTTTTGCTAAAACTAAATTTCTGTGCTTAAATACTCCTTCTAGCTAGAACAAATAGAAGGAAATAATTAACATATGAATCTAAATTTAACTTTTTTTTTTTTTTTTTTTGGATTACAATGCATCTTTATGAAACTTTGATATTTATAGAGGTCTGACTTTGCACAGTCATTATAGGTGCATTTGTGAGGATTGGAACATAAGTTTAGCCTTGAACATGGAACATAAGTTTAGCCTTGAACATGAAACCAAAGAAGTAAAAACTCATGAAATATTTGTTATCTGCATGACTGTCCCATAGAGTTTATGTTTCCTCTTGAACCAATTCAAATGAGCTCAAATAAGCTCTGAATGCAATTTCCAGAAGTGCCCAGTGTTATCCTGGTTCTGCTCCTTTTGAAGCCAGTGATAAAGCTCACAAGGACTTCAGTAAAAATAAAAGAGGGCAAGATACTTAAAATGACTCATTGAGTCTCGACAGCCGATAAATTCTGTATTAAGGTTTCACACACAGCACTTTCTCCTCTAACACAAGGGCAGAATGTGTACCCAGTCATTTCAGCAATGTGAGAGGACCACAAGCAATGCAGACAGCAAGAATGATAAAATCAGCTAGGAGAAAAGAGCAGGAGGACAACAAGGGTGATGAAAGAAAAGATAATGGGAAAAAAACAACAAAGAGGAAGGAGAAAACAAGAAAGAAACATCAACTTTAAGGTTATTAGAGATCATGAAAGGAAGAAGGGTGAGGGAGGAACAGAGATTGAAGACATCAGCCAAAGGGAACAGAAAAAAAGAAGCAAAAGGGAGAGAGAGAAAATGTTAAAGAGGCAAGAAGAGACAAGAAGAAAATTATTTGGAAAATCAGGGAGTAGAATGCAGCACAGAAGTGCTGGAGAGGAATATGGATGGAAAGCAAACTATGGAGCAAAAGCAAACGGAGATTCTTGCTTCACTGCAGGAAGAGGATAGCAGATTCAGAACAGGGTGAAAACCACCAGGAAAGAAAAGGGAAGGACTGAAATAGAGAGAAGTATGTAGATATAGCACTTCTCTGAGGAAAATTAAGGGAAAATAATTCCATCCTAACAAAATTGTTTATCATTGCAAATTCATAGATTTCATAAATAGTGTAGGTAGAAGGTTTTGGTCTAGACATCAAAAGAAAGTGTGATCACCTGAATTCAAAAATTAAATGCTATGATAAAAAAAGAAAGTGAAAGACAACAGGATTAAAATGGAAAATATCTGTGTTCCTACTGGAATTAGAACAGATAACAACTTTTCTGTGTCGACATGAGGAAAAGAATCAGCAGCATTCCCACTTCACATACTTAATTAGAACTTGACAATCTACCAAAATACCTGGGACTGAAAATAAGATTTTTACAATTTACATATCCAGATTGCTTTCACAGAGCTGGCTAGAACAGTAATGGCTGGAGGCATTGCTCTGACTACTCAGAAGAGTAAAGACATAATGAGTTGCTGCTATCTGTCCAGTTCCAGCTAAAGAGGTGTTTTTATAACAATAGCCACAACACTGACTCTTACTGGCACACCTGTGGCCAAAAGTCTGTACTGAGGACCACACAGCTCTTCTGATGAGCTTGTTTCTCATCCTGGAGTACTCCCTGCAGGTTAGTGGTGACTGGCATAGGAAGGAACTGGAGAAAAGTTTGTTCTCTCTTTTGGCCTCTTAGCTAGTTGAAAAAGAGGACTTGTTTGTCAAGAGCTGCAAACCTGTAGGTTTTGACAAGCCCTCAAATTCATAAAGAATTAGACCCTTAATAAACCTACTATACTCCACAGAAAATCCAGTTTTTAATTTGACAGAGCTTCTTTTCATGCCTTCCCTTTCTTGCCCACTCCTTTTTTTCCTCTTCTCTCACATATTCAATTCAGGGAACTGCAAACACAATTTCTTTACAATTTTACTTTCATAACCTTTTGTTTTGGGACTACCTCACTAGAAAAAACAAAACAAAACAAAACAAAAACACCACAGTAATTTCTTATGAATCTATATGTAGTTTCAGAAGACATACAGTTTTTTAGCTGCAAACAGAGCTGTGAATAAGAATCTATACTTCTAGCATATTATCCACTTCTGTGTAAAGTAATTTAGACTCTTTATTGTCCAGTTTTCCTCTGCCAAATCCTTCCCTTTTCTATAGCAGCATTGTGAGATTTTATCCAGTAACATTTTTTAAATACTCTCAGATCTTCAGGCAAAAAAGAGAAGTGCGAGTATTATTGTGTCTGTCTTCCAGCCTCCCAACCTATGAATTCCATTCCTGGTGATTCAGTGAAACAAAACTGAATCTCAAATAGATGGAAACCACCAGACAATAAAAAATTCTACATTCTGCTATGAAAAAAAATCCCACAGGAAACAATTATATTTTTCTAGCCTTTCTGAATCTTCAATAGAAAATCACAGCTCTACTCTAGAGATTGACAGCATGGTCAAAATAAAACTATGGGAAAGATATAATTTTCTATTAATCCCAGTTCTTTTGCAGTGTGAAACATTATGGAGGGCCATTCTGAATTTTTGCACATTTTCCTGATTTAGTCCCCTGTTCAATTCAATGTGATTTTTCTTTTGCTAGCTACATCTGCTTTAAATAGTTAATTATTGATTTATAGGATATTCTCTCTGATAGACTGTATTATTGGCACTTGTGTTCACAAGGGAAGATTGGATGTGCAACATAGTAGGTATTAAGTGTTGTAAACTAAACAGTAAAGGTAACAAGGTAACATCAGTCTGTTGTGCCGATCCATCAGTTTACTAATGATGGGTCATGAAAGTTATTTTGTAGGAACTCTTGTGCAATTGGCCAGCATGAGAGAAATGGATGGTTTAATTCTTTTCCATGGGAGCAGATACCCTCAGCACAAAAATAAAATGTTGAAGTAGATTTTTATGTCTTTGTTTTCTCTCTATGCTTTGAATCTAATTTATGTTTTAAAATAATTTGAAAAAGTAAGTCAACCAAAGTCATACACAGTAATGAGGAGAAAACTATTGCAGTTTTGTCTTTGCACTTTGTGTAAAATCCTATTTACTCTCATGCTAGTAAAGCTGTAAATCTAAGTATGTACACTACACGTAAGCTTATCTTGCTCCCGTAGAACTAGATAAAACCCTACAACTATAGGTTTGATTATGGGTCTTATTTGTAGTGCCCTATGCTGGTGAGAGCTGGGGGGTCTTGTGAGCTGAGGTTTCAACAAGACTTTTAACTACTGGCATTTGGAAAAAACCCTCCCAGAGCTCTTTTGGGCATTGCATCCATTTCCTCCCCAGTCCTAGGAACCTCCCTGAGTTCTTCAGGTTGCCAGAAGTTTGTTTTAATTGCTGCACACCTTCAGTCTTTCCACAGTGAAGAATCAGTAGCAGGGCTTAAGTGTATTCTTCTCAATTTACCTCTCACCCTTTTTTCTCCTGCTATTGAATCTAAGCCCGACACTGAATCCAGCTGCTACAGCTGTTGCTGTTCTGCTGCCTGCCCTACTTCCTGCTTCTGCTTATTTTCCCAAAAATGCTTCTATGGGATGATCTGTGAATGAATGAGACATCAAGGCACCGCTAACTGCATTCCCCTTTCCTGACAAGCCCTTTTTTTCACTGGATGCCCTGAATTTGTAGTCAAGTGTTAGTATTCTATGTCCTGAGCTTCACTCTTCACTGAGTCGGTTCCTTTTATCACCTCCGTCATTACAGTACTAAAGTATCTCCTGCACTACAATAAGCTATTATGTAAATTCTACAAATTAGTTTCTGATCCTGCCAAATCAGATTTACTTTAAGTAAGCAAGGAAAACTGCAGCTCTCTTTTGTCACATACTCTGATAGTCATTTTCGAAGAGTTTCACATCGGCTGCCTCTTACAAGCAGTGCATACATTTTTCTGGCATTGTTGTTTATACATATGATTAAGTAATATATGTGTAGGTAGTAAATGATAGCAAAGTAAGGTATATGCAAGTCCTGCATATGCTCAGATTGGAAAATACAAACTCCCAGTTCCAATAGCACAAGAACTTGGGATTGTCTCCTTACCTAATCTGTTTAGGATAGCAAGTAAACGTTGTAATAGGTTCATAGTGGTAACAGACTGCTGCTTGTCTGCATCCTATGTGTCACGCTGTTAAGAGCATTTCCCATAGAATGGAAACAGCAGAAGTATAAATGTTCCAGAGTTTTAAAATGTTCTTACCAACTGCACTAAACTCTCATTTCATCTGTTGCATTGAGTTAAATATAAATTTATGAGATTTGAAAACAAATATTACATTGTCAAAATCAAAATTTGAAAGGTTGTTCTGAAATCCTTGCCAACATAAAGATCTCATCTGGTTTAATCAAAAGTACATTTTTAAACTGATATGAACTGAGAAAAGCCTTTTCTGAAAATACACAGTTCAATTTAGAGCAGGATGATTTCTTCTTTAGCTTCTGTTCTTTTTTTTTTTTTTTTTTTTTTTTTTTTTTTTTTTTTTTTTAATGACAGAAATAAGCTAGTTCTTAAATTGTGTGAGACTGTCCAAATGGTTGAGGTGCAGTGATATTACGGTCTGGGCTCTTGAGGTCTGTCCGACCCTGGCTGCCATAGGTGTCCCGGATAGCGATGTCCCGCTAAGCACAACCTGTCCAGGTGTCCCAGGCAGGCTCCCAGCTGCAGGCAACCTGAGCAAGCAGCTCAGATCTTAAGTGAGATCAGCTCTTTGGTTAATTCAGTCCTTTGGTGATTTCAGCTCTTTGCTTGCTAAGTGCCTCGCAGACGCAGGGATGAGAGAGGAGAAGGCTGTATGAGGTTTCACAGCAGTGTCTTTATTGGCAGCTCCAGCGAAGGGTTCCAGTGACAGCTCTTCTGCCAAACTGGGCAGAGGCAGGGGTTTATATAGGGTATGTGGGTTTTGGGAAACAGTCCAATAGTAAGGGTCAAGGTAAATATGACTTACGGTCTTACAAAGAGCTAATGAGGGTCTGAGGTGGAAGAGGGGCTACTTTGTCCAGTCATCATGACTAGGCATTCTTATCTTAGGCAACTGACTGCCAGGGAGGCTTGCAGGGCCTCTGGCTGCTACACAGTGGTCTTATTCTAAGACTGATGGATGGGATATACTCGTGCTTCTTATAAATCCTTTCTGTAAAGACACTATTAATCATGTTGCCTGTAACAATAATCTTGGAAAAGATGAGAAAAAAATATTGTTCACTTTTGCTAATTGTTTATCCTCAAAAGGAAAGAAAGTCTGGAGAGGAAGACGGTGGCTTCAAATCATGGGCTCATACAGAAGAAATCCTTGTAGTACCCCAGACTGCAGAGTCCCATGGCTCTGTGTTCTCCTTTTTTGATTTAAATGCCATGAACATGTAGAGCCAAAATGTAGTCAATTCCTTTAATTAATTCTTACCCTTATATCTTATGATTCAGCATCTTAGAGGCTTTAGTCAGGCTTCAGTGATGCAGCTAGTCTTGATGGAAATAGGCATTGGAGACCACTGAAGCTATCTAACATGAAAAAAACCAAAACACATGAAGTAAGAGTTGACTCTCTGTAGATCTCAAAATATTTGTCTAAAAATAAATAATGAGAAGATATATATATATAGATACAGAGTATTTAAATTATAAAGACCCTTCCTATTAGATGCCCTTACCACTTATTTTTGAAGAAATAACCAAAATTTATTCTAGCCATGTGCAGCCACAACAAAGAATAAAGGGTAAGAGGCATACAGACTGAATTATGACTTCTTTATCAAGGATTGTAGTTTTTACCTAATTTGTATCAGAAGGATCTATGCAGAAATTATGGACTTTATCTTTCTATAAGCAGAAAGATTGATGTATGATGTCAACCTGTGTATTGGTCTTTAAGAGCCATGTTAATACACCCTTCATGCAAGACCACAGGACCACATTTGGTCCTGAGCAAAGACAAAGCAAGAGAGAAGGAGAATTATCACCAAACATTTTTAGATTTCTTGTCCAAAGTGCACAGCCTGTTTGGGATGGAGAAGAGAAACTTCAGTGTTGTAGGGAACCCCGTAAATTTTACCAGCTCACATCTGAGAACTGCTACCATATTTTGATGTTTTCTATAGCATAACTGAACTGGTCCTGATGAAGATTATATAGGAACTTCATTGAATACATTCCAGTTTAATTTATGTCTTTCAAGGTAGCAATAATCATGTTTGAAGTTTGGCCCTGCTGAGCTCCTCAGAAGTAGGTAATGCTTACTAGCTTAAAGCAGCTGAAATTCAGCTTAACGGAACACGACAACTCCATAGCACTGACCTCTGGGTTCCCTAATTACTGATTTTAAAAAATGTTCAAGTATCTGTAGAAACCTTGAGAAACAAAAGCTTACCAGTATGGACCAACTTTGAGCAAAGTGCACATTAACTGAAGGGTGAAAGCCAAAGTCTGCATGAACTCCTGATTCAAATAGTGGAAAAATTCAATGTTATGGAAATATGATGTTTTAGAATGCAACATCTGAATTTGTGAGCAAGCTTTTTTGAATTTGAATGCTTTCTCCAAATGAAGCTTTAAATAGCATGCTAAAATTCAAAACTCAGGCTCAAGAAAAGTGATTTTTTGGAATTCATGTATCATTTGTCTCTTCAGTAAAATGCATATAAATTAATTCTTTGTCTTTTTTGTGATTTAGTATAGCAGTTCAAATACCAGCTAATGATTTTACTTAGCATTATAATGTAGCTTTTTCTGTGGTGATCACAATCATCTTTGCAATGTAGAAAAATCCATCCATTTTCTTTGATGGCTCTAATGTCGTTCAACTATTAGAAATTCCACTGAGGGCTGTACCATTTCTGTCTGGTGCTGTAGCTTGATGTTTTGCACTGTTTGGGTGGGTTACTATCTCTGCAAGGTACTATCTCTGCCAGCATTCCTTCCCTGTCTTAGGCATTTCCTTTGCTTCATGGAGAGGTGAAGGGGTCTCTTTAGGGTGCGACCTCATGATACTGTGCAGTGGGATTAGAGCAATAGCTCCAGTGGAAAAGAAAATTACTCACTGCAATGTTAGCCACTACCTAAGTATACACCATGGGGATAGTCCACTTGCTGTCAACCCGACTCATTCCTGGTGGTGCAGGGAGGTTGGATTGCTGGGAAATCTCCACTAATCTGCCAGTACTTGAGATATCCAGGAAGCATTGGAGTGGGCAACTGAGGAGTAGGAAACAAAAACATTTTATGAATGAAAAACTATGTTTGTGCCTGGTGTAGAATTAAGCTCAGGTTTAACAATGGGTAGGGGTCCCAAAGGCTGGCACCTGAGGAAACAAGGATGAGCCAATTAATATTTTTAAATTGGCAGTTATATCTTTCCTGTCAGTAACTGCTGGGTGTCTCTTCCATTGTTATTCTAGGTGTCCCACTCCTGGGTGTGATGGCTCTGGGCATATAACTGGAAATTACGCTTCTCATCGAAGGTATGTAAAGACAAGGTTTTATTATTTAAATCAAATAACTGCAGGGCTAGAAGGTGTCTCAACTGAACTAACTTCACTCTCTGAATACTGAAGTAGGATTGAGTGCTGCACAAACATACTTTGGTCTAATTCACATTAACCACTAATGAATAACATTTCTCAGCTTCAGGATGAGTATTTTCAGGATGAAATATTCCTACCCAAATAGGTAGGAATATTTTTGCTAATATCTAGCAAAATCTTTATACAAAATAAATTCAGTTTCTCTGCCTTCTCTAGCAGCCTGAGGAAGCAATTCAACATTCATGTTTCTGTTGCTTTACATTCAGAACAACTTAACTCTTCACAGTTTGGACTGAAATCCTACTCCTGCATCTTTTTCCCACAAATTGTATTTCTTGAATATTCATGTCAGTCTCTTCCAGACTCACTCCATATTCCTTGAAATGCAAAATCGGATTCTGTTCTTTACCGCCTCTCCCAGATGAAGCGTTATCAGCTTTTATCAGAGGGGAAAAGTACCTCTTTCATCTAATATGCACCAGTCTTGTTAGTACATTTCAGAAAAAAGTTTGGCTTGTTCTTAAATTACAAAGTAACTTTGTACTACATCAAGCCAGAAGAATGGAAAAAGAAATTTATGGATGAAAGCTGCCTTAACTATAACTTCACCAAGGGTCAAAGAATGTTTCTCATTCACTAATTAGGATATTGATCAATTACACTGTAGAGGTAATGGTATAAATGCTGTGCAATTAGCAATTCCCCTGTGGTTATTTGAGAACTAAATCAGTAGAGGAGAGTTGTGCCATATTTTGTAAACATCTATCCACTGTTTAATCAAGAATAGTGAATAATAGTGTAGTCTACCTCTCTTGTGTTAGTAAAGACTCTTTACTCCCACACAGACTAGTACTGTTGGGTCTGGATATTTGCTTTCTTCACCAAGTCCCTATAGTTTTACAATTAGCTATACAAGTCAATACACAAGTTCCCAGTTTAAATGTTTTCCCACTAAAAGCAGCAAAGAGTTCAAAGTCAAAACATAAATAAAATAAGAGATGGAGAGCATGCCGTATTTTAAGTGCTGTGAAAATGAAAGATCAAAATATCAATTTCTGTAATGCAGTGTTAAACATCAAAAGTACAAATAACATCATAAAGGAGAAGATAAAAGTATTTTAAAAGCACTTACATGATGCAGATTTGATCACGCTTTCAAGAGGAATTTAAGGTCAAATTTAGAACTACATTTAACTATATGTAAATTTATCAGCTACCATTGTACCAGCATTATGCTTGTTATAACTCTACCCCACCTTCAGGGAAGCTATTTATGTGTTTGATCATCTATTTAACCAGAAGCAGGTGGGAGAGTGAAGATGCAGAAGAATAAGTATTACTAACAAGAAACCTAAAAGCTGGCAAGGTTGGTAGGGAGAATCAATGAATGTTGATTCATTTTTTAAACCTTTTCCTTGTACGTTGTCTCCTGGCCACTAAAGGACTGGACTATGAGCTGAATGGTGTTACCTACTTTTGTCTGGAAATTCTAGCATTCTTGTATTTTTGCAGATGACTGTAAGTTTTCATTTGATTGTGCAGCATAATCAAGTATATATAAAGATGTAAAAAATAGGTTCTACAAAACAAACATATCTGGAATTTGCTCAGTCCATTGGGATTTAACACATGTAGCCTTCTGAAATGCCACCATGTCTACATTGGCCACATAACTCCTTAATTTCTCTTCCAAAAAGGCCTCTGGCAACCCCATGTCTTCGGCTGCCTGCAGGCACAGAAGCACTGACATGTAGTCAGTGAAGTAACACTTTCTCTGCTTAAATCCACAGATGTCCTCAGGAGACCTGTCACATTTACACAGAGCCAGCCTTACCCTGTTCAGATCATGATATCTGTCAAGGCCATTTCTGAGGTGGGAAGGCTGGCAAAATGAATGCTTTCGAAGGGCAGCAAACCAGTAGCCGAAATCTGGAGCTGTTAAGCATGGAAGACCCCACAGCATGTTGTCAGTTGGGCTTTCTAATTCCCAGACTGAAAATTAGCATTTAGCTCTGCTTGCATCTGAGTTAGCATTTTTGTTTGTATTTGACACCATCAGTTCCAACCTTCTCAGCTTCAGAAGGAAAGAAATGACAGACTTCTCTCCTAAATGGCTGCTGAGGTTATCATTGGTATTTGAAATGGCTGCTCAACAGCAAGCATACGTGAAGCAGATGTAACTCTGCTATAACTCTGCAGTTTGGCACAGCCCTTCAATTCATGCAAGAAGTTATAGCACCGTGCACTGCTATTGAATTTCCTTATTTGTTTTAATATGTAAAGAATTAAAGTCATAGAAAAATGAAGTAATATGCTTATCTTGTAATTGCTTTGGTTGTTACACAATTAAAAAATTAAAGCTAAGGCTTGACATATGCTTTCTTGTTGATCCACTCTCAGAGGAAAAGTGAAATAATCACAGCCTCAGAAACTGTCTGTTGGAAATGTCTGTTTAGAGGACCTGAAAGGTCTTAGAATTTTCTAATAAATAGAAATAGAATAGAAAGTTCTATTAAAGAGAGATGATGCACCAAAATAGTGAGTAGGTGATAATTAAATTTACTTAATTTGTAGAAAGCTTTAAATCATTAGTCAAGGCAGAAATTCTTTGTTCAGAATTTGTTATGAAAATATAATCTACAAGCATACCCATCTGTATACCTACTAAAAATAGTACTGCTTTCTAAGGAATTCCTATTAACTGTTTAGTTTTCAGATGCAAATTCTGATTATTCTCACCCAGTGAGTGCAACTACTCTCAGATATAAAGAAGGAGTATCTTTAACTCCTGTCCACTCCCCTTCACTTTCTGCAGACCAGGTTGTGTGTCAGGCAGCAAACCAGCCTGTTCCTAAACATTTCTTTTGCCCTAGAGCCAGCTTTCTCTTATTCTGAATCCTCCAGACTCTCTTCCTCCTACTACTTTCTTACAGACAACATTATTATTTCTGAAGAAAACCGTTGTTAATTGGCACAGGCTTTCTCAGATTTAGTTTGTACACAAAGAACTATGGTACTTTGGTGTCCGCTAAGCAAGCTGGAATAAACAGCAGTTTGCTTTGAAAAGGAGAATGGTCAGTTACATTTAAAATGGAAAATTAAATGGGATGAGTGCATAGGTCCACATATCAGGGTGCGGATGCCTATTCCACTAATGCTGACATGACCCCTGATGTGGCACTAACCCTGGGCCACTAAGGTCTCACAGGAAATTCTAAGATATGGTTTGGGACTCAGTGTGGGTCCAGATCATTCATTACAAACAATATGGGTGTAGCTGTCCTGCTTTACAGAGATAGAGTGCTTAGCTGTACAAATGTGAACTTTCTGGTCTTGGTTCAAAGCAACACTTCTAGGTCCCTTCTATTTAACACTATAGATGTAGCCATGACATCTCACTAAAAGTTTCTAGATAATGTAGTATGTCCTGTGCCACCATTCCTCTCTTTCTTTATTTGACTTAGGACTTTGCAGCATGTAACCTCTGGTTTTGTCTGTTCTTCATTTTCTAACACAGAATTCTGTCTGTGATTGCATTACCTTTTTCTGTGCTTCTTCCCCTCAGTCCTCACTGGTTTTGACAAGACAAAATAACTGAAAATTTTGTTACCACTCTTTCTGTCTCTTCTTTGCAAAGACAGGACCTACTACACAACACTCAAGTACCTCATGCTGAAAACAAAAATTTAATCTTCTACTTTGTTTATTTCTCTAGGGAATTTTTTCTTTGGTGACGCTTCTTTCTCTCTCGTGTCAACACTTGAAGGTGTTCCACTGGTGGATTTATTTTTTAACGTGCATAGTTAAGTCAGAAATAATATTTAAATAGAGGACCAAACATGATTAATTGGTAGACATACTTGTATCCTCAGATACCAGCTACCTAAAAACATCTTTAAAAATCTGTTAAGGTCATTGTCAAGTCTACTTGACAGTGTAACTACTAAGTGGTTTCTATAATGAATTCTTCATATGCAAAAGGAAGGTGAGCTTGTGTAGTTGAAAACAACATTCTCAGTCTTTAGTTAAATGTAACATTGGTTAGCCTGACATACAACTTTGTCTCTACCAAGTCTTTTTGTCTGGGTGAATTCTGAGCACTTGAACCCCTTCTCTGGAATGCATTAAAAGCTCTGAGCTCTGTCATGTTTTTATTCAGTGATTCTTTAGAATTGTTATGTGATGTTTGGGAAGGTTTGATAATGTTACTGATGTGCTCCTGAGAAAAATCTTTAGTCCAACAAAGAGATACTCCTGTTTTTTCTATTCTTCCATCCCTCTCAGACATAGGGGACATAATGTGTCTCAGCCCTGAAACACTGGCTTCTATTCCTATTAAAGATGCCACTGCTGCTGCTAAGTCAGCCGAAGGAATTATTAGGCAGAGGGTTTACTAGCTGCCTTCCCTGACTCCTGGGGGCGTTCCTGTGTGTATGGAGTGCACAGCACCGGCAGTCCTGTCCTGCATCACAGACTCACACGTGCAGATCCCCCCTTGTGTGGCTGCTGCAACTCTCCTTATTTAACCACCTGAGCTTTGCCTGTGGAAACTGGACAGGATTGCCTATTTTGCCAGTTTCTCAGATAGAAAGTGTATTCCTGTAAAGTGTGCCCAAAAATGAGAAATTGCATTCTAAAATGTTTTCTTTCACACAGTCTTTCAGGCTGTCCACGAGCAAAGAAAAGTGGAATCAGGATAGCACAAAGTAAGGAAGACAAAGAAGACCAAGAGCCAATTAGGTGAGAACAAATATTGTCAAAGGGCCTTTGTATGTTTTATAGGTCTTATATAGGTCTTCAGTGGTTTTTAAGGCATAAATATTATTGTGTGATAGTTATCCAAGGGCAGGTGACCACATTGATTTCTATGAGCAAATCTAGTTTCTGTGCTGATTGTTTCAGCAAAGGATGCAGCATTAGCCAAGGATGCAATCATCTGTAATTTAGAAATAGTTTTAAATTCTTCATTTTCGGAAGAATAATCTGAAAATTAATAATCTGTTTGCATACTACAGGCAAACCATATATGCTAAATAAAGGTAGTTATGGGAATAGAGGATTGAGTGTTTATATGAGACTGCTGCAACCAATCTGATTGTTCATGCAGTTTGCAAGAGAAACAAATGCCTACCTGTAAGTCTTGGTTTCTTCCTGCAAGGCACTCTGATATCAGTGGCTGCTGAACTTGGTGGATTTAGTGACTACTTGGACCATTCAGGACCAGATCCTCAGTGGAGAGTTGCAGGAATATTTTAGTTCACAAACAGTGAAGTAATTGGCCTTTAGTTTAGATGTGTGTTATGTAGCAACACATTGAAAAAAAAAAAGTACTTTTCTTTAAACGTTTCACTTTGAAGATTCTAACCTTTTCCTTCTAACCTTGGTTATTTGGTTTTTAGTATATAGAGTATACAGAGCAGTATACGGAGCAAATGTATGGGGAGATTCCCAAGTAAGGAAAACCATCAGATGAATACAGCCTTCATTGGTCTCTGGGCTGTAGCACATAGTTTCATATCATCACCCCTATTCAAAAATTAGTTAAAGGAGCTCAGCATTTCTAATGAGGTGCTCTGACCATGTGATAACTGTGTATACATGACATTTTCATGACTTCAGACAAGTCTTCTTTGGGTTCCATACCTATAAATAAAATGTACCAAGAATTATACGAAGTAGTATCTCACGCTTATAGGGGTTTTATGGGCAATTTCACTGCTGGTCAGAGCTCAGTAGCAAATATTTCAATTCCACTGTGATATTTACTGTGATAAACACCTGCAATTCAAATACATATCTCAGTCCTTTTGTTACAATTGCATAATATCAGTAGCTAGCCTCCTTAGAATTTATCAGAGAACTTTTTTTTCCTTCAAATTGTAAAGTTCTGCTTGTAATTTTACCCACTATAGAGTATCTTGACTATTTTTGCGACCACAGTGTAGGATTATTCTTCCCTTTTCGTGTCAGGTTTATTTTGACTTTGTTGTAGAGGCTACCAGGTATATAATGGCAAGATAATAAAGTTTATCTCATCTATCTGCTATACAGATGTCCAGTTCCTGGCTGTGATGGTCAGGGTCATATAACTGGAAAATACGCGTCCCATCGCAGTGCATCAGGGTGTCCTCTTGCTGCCAAAAGGCAAAAGGATGGGTACCTAAATGGCTCACAGTTCTCTTGGAAGTCAGTGAAGACGGAAGGAATGTCATGTCCAACACCAGGATGTGATGGCTCAGGACATGTCAGTGGTAGTTTTCTTACTCATCGTAGGTGAGTAACTATGACTTAAGTTTTTCACTTATATTTATTATTTAAATCAGATTTAAAATACAGCTTTTTTTCATGGCATTTTTCTGTTCCTTTTGAATTTCATTATTACATAAAAAAATAATCTTTACATGTGTTTGTTGGTAACTGGAAATCCAGACACGCAAGTTTATGTATGCAGATATAAACCCGCACTTGAATCCATAACATACAGAAAATTTTAGGGGAAAAATCATGCATGAGAGTAACTGTAAGTTCCTATTGCTTTGTTGCATATTTCTGTACTTGGGGTAATTTTATTTAATTAAAATTACCTTGGGGTAGACATTGTAAGACATATCTGAGTTCACCTTATTTTCAGTGATGCCAAACACATTCTTGATTCTCAAACATCAGAGCATGGAACTGAAGAATATTAGGAAAGAGCTCCATAAAATCAAAATACTTCTATTCATTTGGTAGTGAACATGTTTGTTGAAAACAATATATGTAGAATACCAAACATTATTTAAAACTAATGGAATGTAAATATTTGACAAAAGAAATACAAAGCTTGATTTTTCATAAACTTGGCAAAAATATGAGAGCTTCAATGATAATAATTTTCATAGCTTGTAAAAGGAGGAGAAAGTGGCCAGTCTATTAGGGATAAAACCTACTGCCATTTTAGATATTAGATTATGAAGAAACAAGGATTTTTTTGAGCCCTGGCTGGGAATCTAGGCCTGAAAATGACTATAATGTCAGAGCAAATTTCTTATTATATAATCGCTAATATAGAACTCTATTACTTCAAATATGTCAAGTTGATGTCCCTAATTTGTCACCCTCTCCAGGCAGACCTCAGTTGAACTTCTGTACCCTTTAGTTAGCTAAACCAATTTGATCTTGTTTTGTAGTCAGTTCTAGATACAGAGGTGAAAAGTGTACTTCTTCCTTCTCTGGCCTGTAACTATTTCCTCTGATTCTTTCTTTGACGATCCTTTACAGCTTCACTCAGAAGCCTTATCCTTACTTCAACCTCTCCAGACTTTGTGCGCATAGTTTCTATTTCTTGTTTAGGCTCAGAGTTGTTTTTCTACTCGGTCTTTTATGGTATCTACCATGAAGGGATTCTGGTCCTTGACCTGAGATGTTACCTGAGTAGCCAAATGTATTACACAGACTGCAGCTCCCAGAGGCTTTAGGAAGCAGGGGATGCAAAACTGACCATTTATGCAGATACCACATGTGGGTTTAAATTTCTGAATTTCAGTAAAATACTAGTATTAGTGTTCATATTTCAGTTTTACTTTATTCATTATGGTGCAACATTTATTTAACTCAGAGAGATCTGTCATTAAAATTTTGAAATTATTTTACCTTTAGTTAAAAGGTACAATATAATTACTGGGAGATTGCTTGCAAGGAGTATTCACATAGTAATTAATGGTTTCAAGGAGAAAATTCTTTCAACAATAACTAACTTCTAAAAGAAATGTACTGATACTAAGTTTAACAATTTAAAGGGAAAACTGTGGCTAGATTTTTCTTTTAAGGAATGCTTTAATGAAAAAAAAAAACTAATAGAGTAACCTAAATATGACATTTAGCTACAAAGCAACCGTGTGTGTTTTTTTAGTACCACTATCATAAGTAGAAACAGAGACTTGTAAATGGCTTACCTTATAAGATCAGTTTTTGGGCAAAAAGATCTATTGTTAGAGGAGAGTACCACAAGATGAAAGGTTGCTTTAAAAGACTGATGAAGGAGATTGATTCTAATTAAATGTCTTGATGTAACAAAGGGCCAGTATTCTAAGTTGTGAGCAAACTGAACAACTTCTTGAAGCTTCCATATGCAGTGGTAATGTTAATAACAAGCCATATTATTTTGAAAATATTATTAGTACTTGTAGAATTCTTAAGGCTGTTAAAAGTGGTTGGTTCATTTACTCACACAAAGAAAAGCACATGGAGCCATTTTAGATGCCTTTGGGTTACTTATACGGCCTCCAGCTGCTGCTCAGAAAGGTAGGTCCAGTGTAATATTTATCAGCCTTACAGATGTATCTTCTCAAATAGCATTTCATGCCTGTATACGCACAACTGAATCAAACTCTGAATGCAGGATTGAACATCAGAACAGTTCACCTACCTTAAGAATCTGCTTGTACGAGATGTAGGATGCATTTACTCCACTTCCAGGATCAGTGGAAGGCTTTTATGGTACAACTTTAATCAGTTGTACCATAAATGTCACTGAGTGTGTCAAAAGGGAGTGTTTTCCCCTGCCTACAAACAGGTACTTTATGCCATTTGAAGTGTCCTTAGGGCATGCAATATAGCCGTACTGGGTTGGCCAAAATGACTGAAGACTTGTGATACACCCCATTCTTTGATTATGACAGCTGAGAGCTGAATGTTCCTGGCAGGGGATCTACAGGGGTGCTGGTCTTGTTAAAGGAACGGGCCCCAGAGCTCCATGGCAGCTTTGACACATAGTCAAAACATGCAGATGTTTAAACCTAGGTGTCATAATCTGGAGCTCAATCCCACCTAAATCATAGAATCTTCATTTTCTTGCATAAGGATGAAATATTCCCTCACTTCAGGTGTATCCATTCTAACAGGCTGTGGTCTCATCTTCTGCCACTAATAGCATCTTGCTATACAGCCATGGCTTTAAATCTCAAATTCTCACCTTCTGAAGAGAATCAATGCTATGCCAGTTACACAGTGAGACCAGATTTATGGACATTCTTTTGCAGGTAGAGCTGGTTTCAGCATGCATGGGGGGAAGGTAGGGCTGTGGCCTTTAAGTGAGACAGTAAAAGCTCCTCAGGAAGAAGGAGTTAATGTCTTCATTTTTGCCAGTACACCTTGCTGTAGTCCTATTAGGATTTTTTTCCTCCCCAGTGGAAATATTTTTCTATTGGCAGACTTCTCTAAGCATATATATGCATTCATTGCATGTGTAGTTGTCCTTTATGTCTTCTCCAAGATTTTGGTATTTTTCCATTTTTAGATAGCTGTTAATATGCTGTTATTAAAACAACTGTACTGCTCTGGAAATGAACAGCAGACTGGCTTGTGAAAATGATGCCAGATGTTGAATTTATCAAATATCTATTAGGAAAGGTATTTTTCAGGTAAAGATTTCTTAGAGCTGCTCTTGACATTGTACACATGATGTCATTGCACTGGTATCATTGGACACTGGAGATGATCCACAAGGACTGGTAAATCAATAAAGATCTTCTCTAACTGGTATGTAGTCTGGAATTTAAATGTATGCCTATTCCTACATTCACACTTATGAAGCAGAATTAAGTAGCCAATGAAAAATGTCATAAATTTCATTGAATTTTGAATCCTACCCTATGATCAAAGGTACCAACGAAAGTTTCTGGTTTTTAACATTTCATTGCCTGTTCACAGAAATGTCTGTTAATAGTTTTATTTTGTCAAGGAGTTTGCATTAGGAAAGAATGGAAACAGAGAGTTATCAGGAGGGACTTGAAGCATAGGATTAAGTGTGCTATGCTTCAAGAACGAGTCTATGCTAGGAAGAGAAGCCAATGTGAAATTAGGTGACCTATCAGCAGTATGAAAATGAATTGGAAGGCATGTAAGCATGCAATCAGTAGATAGATAAATTAAATAGGTTAAATGAAATGTAAATTGCTTATTATACTGTGGCTTTGCAGTTTAGTTCTTGAGCAGACCCTTACGTCCCCATATTTGACTTAAGAAGATTTTTATGGATAACATAATTTCTAGTGCTGTGATCAGTAGGGACTTTCTCAGAATATACTTGGATTTTGCAACCCTGCTCCTTAGCACAGAGAGAGAATGTGCTTGTGCTGACTTCGGTGGAAATTACCTGCAGAAATGCCTTCTCAGATCAAAAACTGTCTTCTTGCTCCCATCTTCAGCTCACTTTTATTTACATCAGTGATCACCCATTTCAAACACATTAATGTAGCTTTTAAATTCCCTTTACTAAGGAAAACTGTTGTGGTTTAACCGCAGTCGGGACCTCAGCCCCACAGAGTTGCTTGCTCCCTTCCAGCAGCATGGGGGAGAGAATCTGAAGTGTGAAAATGAGAAGATTTGTGGGTGGAGATTAATAGGTCAAGAAAAAGCCATACTCACAAGCAAAGCAAAACAAGGAATTAATTCACTGCTTCCCATGGGCAGTCAGGTGTTCAGCTATCCCCAGGAGAGCAGGGCTCAAGTGATGGTGTCTTGGGAAAACAAACATCATCACTCCAAATGTCCCCCCTTTCTCCTTCTTCTTCGTCCCCAAACTCTGTATACAGAGCATGACACCATATGTTGTAGGATATCCCTTGGGTCAGTCCCCACCCAGCTCCCAACTTGTGCTCCCCCAGCCCTATCAATGGTGAGGTGGGGTGAGAAGCAGAAAGGCCTTGACTCTGTGTGAGTACTCCTCAGCAGAATGGAAAACATCCCTGAATTATCCATGCTGTTTCAAGCACAACTCAAAAACAAAGCCTCATACCAACTACTTTGAAAAAAATGAACTCTATTCCAGCCAAAGCCAGTACAAAAAGATTTTAGTAGAGCTGCAATATATAAGAGATTATCAAATTATAAGGCTTTTTTTCCCATTAACAAGCTAATGCTGAATAGAGATGAAAGTGTAGAGAAGGGTGGTTTTTCTTTAGTGAACCTGTGCCCTTGCTGAGGACAGTAGGACTCCAAGAACGATAAAAAAGTTTATAGAACAGGATTTGTATTTGAGCAGCAAGGGCATATCACTGTGTTTGCAAAATGTCTAGATGTGCTGGGGGAAAGCAATGGACATCATCCACTGCCTTTTCCCTTCTGAAGGAATGTATGTAGAAATTATCAAGTGGTTATGGGAGATTATTACATATGACACTTGTTACAGGCTATCCGCTTTATGCATAGGAAGGTTTAGTTAATGGTAAGGCTGTCAGCCCACAGGAAGTTCACTCAGTTCACCCATTACCACACATACATGTCCTGAGGTGAAGGAGCACTACCAGTGTTGTTTCCTCCAAAAATTCTATGCTGGTCGTAGCTCTGAGTTGCACAAGTGCATTAGTAAGCATGGGAACAGACAGATTATGAAAAGAGAAAAAGACCAAAAAATAAAATCCCCAAAAGAACATCAAGACAGGAGCTGCCCTCTGCAGCTGCTTTCTGGAAGCTGATACCTACACTCACATGGATCCTCAGAGAACCTCTAAGTTCTCAAACACTCAAAGCATTTAGGAGATGACAAATGTGAGGGAAGAAGGTTGAAGATGTAGATTTTTCATATGCAGATCCTTTTTCTCATTAAATATGCTTTGCTAGAAATAGATACTGCATAAAAATCCTCTGTGATCATCCTCAACTTCTGAAGGGAAGATTTGCAAATGCCCCCTACAGTCAAGCCTCCTGGTGCTCAGGACCACAGAACAGCATCTCACGCCAGGGTTTATCTGGGGTGGGTGCCCCCAAAGAGGCAGTAGCTCTGTAATACAGATGCTTTATAAAACACAGGCTAGTGGCTGCAAATTTTCTCATAAATTGTTGTAGAGCTTTCAATATTTGCCTGAAATCACATCCTGTCTTAACAGCGGCATTTCTCAGCTTCAGCATTTAAAAACATAAAAATACTTATAATTAAGTATTATTTATTAAGTATTAAAAATTTTATAATTATAACAATTACTTATCATTAAGAGCAATGGCTCTCCAGCTCTCCAGCCTGTGCACATCTTTTTGCATAGTGTGAGCCTAAACCAAGCACCGTGTTCCAGGTGTGGCCTGACAAGCACTGAGTGGGACAGTGACTTCTGTGTCCCTGTGGAGATGCCCTTGTTGATGCCACCCAGTGCCCTGCTGGCTCTCTGTGCCACAGCAGCACCCCTCACTTACACTGAGCTTGTCATCCCCAGGACCCCCAGGTCCCTTTCCAGGGAGCTGATCCACAGGCAGGTAGGTCCCAGCCTGTGCTGTACTCAGGAATATTTTCCCAGGTGCAAGACTTTACACTTATTTTGTTTGAACTTCATAAGGTTCTTGTCAGCCCACCCTCCCAGCCTATCCAGGTCTTCCTGCATTGTGACTTTCCTTTCCAAAGAGTTCACTTTGGTATCACTCAGTTTGATATTGTCAAACTTTATCAGGATACACTTGATCCTGCTGTCCAGATCACTTACAAAGACTGTAAACAAGTTTGGGCCCAGTATGGATCCCTGGGAGTCCCCACTTGTGACAGGTTGTCAGTTTGAAAAGGAGCTGTTTACCACCACCCTGCAAGCAACTTCTCAGCCAGTTTCCTACTCACTACACAGCCCACTTGTCTAGACCATTACACATTTCTCTAGAAGGAGGCCATGGGAAACCGTATCAAAAGCCTTGGAGAAATCCAGGTAGAAAATGTCCACTTGTCACTCCACGTCCCCCTCCCCCCACCATTCAACGAAGCAAGTTACTTTGTCACAAAAAGCAAATTTGCTTTTGCAGCTTTGTCAAGCACAGCTGGTCCTTGGTCAATCTGTGCTGGCTTTTCCCAATCATGTGCTTCATTTCAATTGTGATCGCCCCCAGGAGGATTCATTACATAACTTTCCCAGAGACTGAAATAAGTCTAAAGAGCCTGTAGATCTTCCTTTAAACCTCTTTTGTAGGTGGGGTTGTCACCATCTCTCTTCCAGTTTTCTGGAATATCCCCTGATCTCCACAACTTCTCAGAGATTATGAAGAGGCTTGCAACAACATCAGCCAGCACTCCTCACACCCTCGGGTGTGCAATGTCAGGCCCCATTGATTTGTAGTGCCAAGCTCCTGTAACAGTTCAGTTGCAACTCTTCCATCAGTGATGGTGAGTCTATGTTTACATCAACCTGAAGTTTTGCTCCCAAAGCCTGGGGCCCAACAGTGTTGGTAAAGACAGATGTGAAGGAAGTGTCAAGAACTGCTGTCTTTTCTGCATTGCTGGTGACTAATTCACCTCACCCATATAATAATGTGCCAATATTTTCCTTCTGTTTCCACTTGCTCTCTGTGTACTTAAACAACCATTTCTTGGATTCTTTACATTTCTATAGCCAGTTTCATTTTGAGCTATTCCAGCTGCATCTCTGCATCCCCTAGCTACAGTCTTATCATTCCCAGTGGATATTTGCCCACTTGTCCATCTCTGGTCCACTTCTCTTTTGGTTTTGAGCAGACCCAGAAGCTCGCATTTAAGCCAGTTGCAAGCATCCTTCAAAACACAAAGGATCCAAACTGCCAGCTGAATTCTCAAGGTGCCCTAAGCTTTTAAAATACCCTATTTGTCAGGAGTTTGTGTCTAGCAATATCTTTTGAAAGGTGTTCCTGCGCTGTACATTGAAAATGGTAAAAACTTTGCAGAGAGAATTTTTTTTTCTATTCATGAAACATAAATGCTGTCAAACTCCAGATTTGTAAGAAGCTTTGCATATGCAATGCATTGAAGTATTTGATTGCATCTATTTCTAGCCAGGTCTCTTGTCAGGTCAACTCTTGTCCATGCTTTTATTTGTTGCTACAGTAAGTTGACAGAGTGCTGCATTTGTGTCAAAATTAATTCACCGTTTTTCTTTGGTAGGCTTTTTAAGTTGTTTAGGGTGTTTGTTCATTTGGTCTTAATCTGCCTGTCCCCTTCCTGCCATTGATCTATTTTGCTGTTTCCCATCTCTTAGTTTTTCCTATAAGCTCTACATTGCAATTCAGCAGGAGAACGTCATACATCATTAAGAGTATGGAAGAACTAACCAAATTCACTACATTTAATAATAGCTACAACTGACAATGATAAGCATCATCATGATGGCATCATTAAAAGATGACGGGCGTGGAAGTGCATTGACATTTCCAAGAAGACAAGGAAAGAAATGTGGCAATTAAATGTAATAATAATATACATAAAGAAAAAAAATATCTATGTGGTGGGTCCTGCAGTGCAAAGGATTTTTTTACTTAGCAATTTTGTGTTGACCTTAAAGGAGAAGGTCTTCCTAAACCACTTTTTGACACCTTCCTCTTCCCATCCTCATTCTCTCCTACAGTAGTGTTCTGGCCCTCTTCCCTTCTCAGTCCCTGTGGCTCCTGTTCAGTCTTCTTACTTCCGAGCTCCTCAGTCCGCAGCATTTGCAGTAGTTGGTGCACTGGCAGAACAGGACGGGCAGTCTCAGGTGTTGCTCCCAGCAAGCATTCTTCTGCTCCAGGCCCCACAACCCTGAACAGGGCTGGTGGAAGGGAAGGCTCCCACTTACACACACAAAGTACGTGAACGTCTGGCGCTAAACACTAACTCACATCCACTTAGCATGTCCAATGGACAGTCTGTCAGAGGCTTATAGCTCTGCCCAATCTACTTCTGTTTTTGTGAGGACAGCAGAATGCATCTCTAAACTCAGAGCTACACCCCATGAAACATCATTTCTTGCTCCAGTTCACGGACAGTTAGAGTTATTCATGGAATTATTTGGACTATTTTGTTCTCCTCAGCAGGGACAAAATAATGTATACAGACAAAACAGTGGTATAGAAGAATATTCTGAGAAATATAAATATTTTTGCTATGACATTTCAGGAGAAAAAAAAAAAAAATGAGCCTGGCCTGACAGTTACCACTGAAGATTTCAGTCAGATCAGTTAAAATTTGACAAAAGTTACAAGTGACTAAATGCAGAACCTGGTTGTTGAAAGAGTTAGGCCCTTTGCAGGTAGTTCTGCCAGCTCTTTTCATTACAAACTGGAAGAAGGATGGAATAGCATTTTAATCAGATGTACCATTTGCTAAACTGGAAGGCTCTTGATAGATAATCTAAAACTACTTAAGAGGTTTACTTACCGTGGGAAAGTCACAGAGAAAATAATATAAAATCCATATTAGAAAAAGCAGACTGCACAATATAAACAAGAAAAATCATTTTACTTAGCAGACCTGACAAATTACAGCAGACAGCAATTGTACAGGTGTTTGCAATGTGACACCCCCTTGATTTCAGGCACTTAGCAGAAGCTGTCTGGTTATAAGTCTGCTTGTCCTCATTCCAGACATAGCTCATAAAAAAGCAGAGAATACAGGATGACTTTTTAGATTTCAGGAGGGATGAATTTTCCTCTTGAAATACATTTTTCTCCTTGCTGTCTATACAAAGCGTTCAGAGAAATTGTGCTTCATTTAAAGTGCCGAAGTGAGCTGTACTTGGTCACTAAATAGACCACATGAAATTTTCAGCCACCTAAGAGCACTAATCAGAGTTGTGTAGCTAAACATACACCTTACCTATTTATACACAGGGAAGTCTCAACCTTTCTTTCTATTCAACAGCCCAGTAAATCCACTTGTCTTCAGGTCATCTATCCTGCTGTGGGCAGTCCCCTGACAGGAAAGAGGCTGATAAGCTTTGCAGTAGCCAGCCCCCAGCTTCTGGGGCACTCAGCTGTGCCCCGTTAAGTGCATGGCTTAGTGCTAGGGCCACCTGTAAGTGATGTAATGTGCTGCAGTGGGTACTCACTCACCAAAGAATAAATGAGAAATTTTTGAGCAGTTGTTACACACTGGGCAAGAGCCAAACCTCTTTCCCTCTTCAGGGATGATACAGGTCAAAGCTCATTAACACATGTGAGAAGCCCACCCACAAAACCTCTTTGCTGACTAAGCAGCTTCAGTTAACTAAATATGATGTAAATTTGCCAAGGGACTACTGTGCCCAGCTGAAGGGCAACTTTGGCAGTGCTCTTACGGTTCCAGCATGTCAAGATTCATTAATCCCTTTTCTGCTGTATATTTATGCCCCAGGGGGATTCCTTTCAAATTGAATCTGCTCTCAAGGCCTTTTCTCTCAGCTTTGCCATGTTAACATTTCTGCATAATTCCTATTTTTGTTTTTCTTACCTGATGCCTTATTTGTTGTTATGAGGGATAGGCATAATTAAACTATAACGCTACCTTACCTTTTAAATCTCCACTAAAAAAACCCAAATACCTTCTCTTCTTCTGGGTGGCCATTTGTTGTCCATTTGGTGCCTCTGACTGACCAGGTTTTAATGCTAATTCAATCCTCCTCCCACTAAAATAAGAACATAGTTCTTTCCAGAATGTTTTTCTGAAACAACAATCAGATATTATTAAAATAATTTTGAAAAGCTTGCATTTTCTTTTAATCATAATGGCTATATTTTTTTTAATGGCCATTTGGATAATGGTTTGATTTTTCTTACTTCTGAAGCAAAGATTTATTTTAACAGAATAAAATCTCAGCTACTTTCCTCGGCACCTTTGGAAAACAACTTGAATTAGGAGCTGTCACTTTTCACATTACATTCAAGCTTTTAGTATTTTTAACTTAGATTTCCCTCCTGATTCGAAATTGAAGATTTTTCACAGTAAGCATTCAGGTGTGAGTTGTAAATGCACCCAAAAAAGCCCAAAACAAACAAAAAACCCACAAAAAACCCCAACCAAATAAACCAACCAAACAAAAAGCTTTAGTTGGGAAACAAGACCTACAAAGGGCCACATCAATAAAAATTATTCTTTTCCAAAGAAGAATTCTGAAACTGAGCTGAAGAGATTATTTTTTTCTGACACCTAACACCACACAAAGGCAGCTGGAGTTGTGTGGGGAGAAGAGGTTCCTCTGTGAGTCACAGCAATCTCCATGAAAACAAAACTACCTTGTTTGCAGAACCTCTCTCCTGGATTCCCTTTGCTTCACATCTCAGTAAGAGCCTGGGGAAAAGCCAGTCATCCTTGAATGTAAATAAAAATGAGTGCTGGTTTAGGGAGGGTTCCTTTTATCTCTGCTGGAATTGTGCATAGGCTATTTCATCCTTTAAGGTGTGTAGCAGAATTTACTCATGGGAATAAGGAAATCACTAAAGCTGATACCCTTCAACATAGAAAAAAAGGAGTGGTTCATGGATTTAATATTAAACTAAGGAATGGGCTACTTTGATCACTGAGTTTGATCTCTTAACTTGAACTTCAAACATTAGCAAATAGTTGAGGAGCTTAGTCGTAAAAGTAAGGTTTCAGCCATTAACAAAATAAAACAGTCATTCTCACCATGATCTGTATTTCCCTGAATTTCAAAAGGATTTACATCTGGGGCTTGTTTTGAATATATCTCTGGTTAAAAGAGGTCCCTTGAAAGTAACTTGTTCCTTCCTCTAGTCTATAGACAATGCTATTTTTAATAAACAAGAGGAGTATTTAATTTTCTTTTTGAAAAATCATTGTGGTTGTGAATCTGTAAACATCTTGCAGAGTTCATAAAATTTGTCCTCGGGATGCTTTTTGGGTACTACAGGTTGAGGCTCTGGTTTCTTTACACCCTGTTATTTCTTTCTTTGTAAACTTCAACACTTGACATACCAAATATAAAAGTTGTGGTTTATTTGACCTTTATCTCCTCCTTTCCCATATACTTACTTCTGTGTTTGGAGATAGTTTTCTTCATTTGAAAAGCCAAGTGCAAATGCTCCAGCTTCAAGAGGGACTAAACTGCATCTCTCTACTGAGAGAAAAAAATATATTTAACACACAGCTGGAACCCAGATAACTAAAATCGGTCACCCAGACAATTGCTCCACTTGATCAATGATGCTTCACTCTGGTGACTTCTGTTGTTTGCCTCCCTGAAGACACTGCAATTACATTCTTGAAACAGTTCAGGATTTTAGCCCACATTTATTTAATCTAAATTTCTTGGTAAGTCTGCATTGATCACTACCTAAAAACTCTTTTAAAACTTTTCCCCTCACTAATTTTCATTTTATTTTTGAATGAATTTCACCCTATTTCCAAATTCACTGAATATATGGCAAGGCACTGGTTGCAGTAAGATAACCACAGTGCTAAACCAGAAAGAAAACTCATTCTTCACTTTATGTTCAACTCTAATAGATACAATCACCATACAGTCTTTATAGTATTTTGTAAGTTATGGCAGAGGGTGGTTTTCTAGGATTATGTGCCAGACAGTTCTTTTCTTTCTCAAATTAGAGGTTAAACCCAACAGTAGAAATTTATCAACAGCCAAAACACATTGCATCCCAGCAAAATAAGGTGCTGATGGTCATCTGGTTGTTGATACAGCAGGGACTCACAGCTCTTGATGAATCAGAAACTCAGAGGGAGTCCAGAGTTGGTTGCTGATGCTTCTCAAATCCCTACCAAAATGCTGTGGCTTCAAGCCCTGTGGCTTGAGTCTGATAGAGATAATTCATGGTTTGGTATGTTTATACTGAATTTATTAAAGCAGCACCCCAGTAATGTTGTTCGAAAGCCTAACTCATTTTTATTATGGAAAGAATAAACTGTGTTTATATCTTCTTATGATTTCCTCTGTTTATGAGAATAATGGCAGGAGCAAGTGAGATAACTGTCATTAATCATACTAATTCTTTGCTGGAATGAGTAAGCTGCAGAATTAAGTAAAAGTCAGTGTAAAGTTTGAAAACCTATGACAAACATCAACTGTAAAGGCTTCAAACTTAATAACAGAATATCCTGAGTTGGAAGGGACCCACAAGGATCATTGAAGTCCGGACCCAAGAATCACATCAGGTGCCTGAGAGTACTTCCAAACACTTCTTGAATTCCATCAGACTGTGACCACTTTACTGAGGAGCCTGTTCCATTGCTCAACCACCCTCTGGGTGAAGAACCTTTTCCTAATATCCAACCTCAACCTCCCCTGACACAGCTTCATAGCATACATAATGGGAGGACCTAGATATAAAACTACTACCTAGATATTTCTTGCAGTCTTTTTTTCATTTCTGAGATATTTAAAGCATGTATTGCATAACTCTTACAGCACTGAAATAACTTTCACTTCTATTCTTTTGTTTGCCAGTAACAGGAAAAAAATAAAATCATATCTACTCCTTTCTACTTCTGTCCTTCTGTCTCCTTCTACTCCTCGGTCTTCTAGAAATCTCAAGCAACTCTCAGACTCACTGGGATCTCAATTCAAACTTCTTGGTTAACTTTACACTTCTGTAGGGTTCAGCCTTTGTACAACAGACCACTTTTGGTGCAACATTGCCTTGACCTTGTTTTTCATCTTGTCTTCCCATACAGCCTGAGTTCTTTTGGCTGTTCGCAATTCAAAGAACGGTTGCCTTCGGTAGAAGTAAACATATTCAATAAGATAAGAGGTAGAATGTCCTTGCAGAGTAGAAGCTTATTCTAAAAGTCCCAATTTACTTTTTAATTACTTAAAACAGTTTTAGGTAACTTAATTAAGAACAGAGCAAAGCAAAAGGTGTGCACATTGCTATCTTTGACTAACTAATCTCTGAAGAATTTAGACAAGTTAAACAAACTGTAGTAGAAGTCAATACTCTTCATTTAGGTTACTAACTTGGTATCTGCTTCACTGAAAATGAAAGTGCCTGGCTCAGGAAAGTGAGCTCATCTGCTAACAATACAATATACAATTAATGAAGAGACAGATTTGCCAGAGAAGATCTGCAGAGGAATGCAATGGCATGGTCTGGCTTTGGCATCTTCCTCTGTGGTGAGCAGGATACGTTCAGGAGTTTTGAATGCTTTCTTAAATTGCATAAAGCCACTGGAAAATTTAGGACCATCTGTTCATTCATGGCCTCTTCTAAAGCCAGACATGTAACAAGCTAAAGGTAGAGGTGCATGATGCACAAGTTAAAGCTGTGCATGTAAAGATCGGGGAAGCAAAAAGAGGAAGCTTGTGGATTAGGCATGCAGATATATTGCAAAAAACCCATTTTGGTCATAGCCCTCCTCTGTCTGTACATATTGTATTAGATCACCAATGGGTTAGAACAAAACTAATCTGGCTGTATAATGTGGAAACCTTCTGCATCCTCACTAGTACGCCCAAAAAATAGGCAGCCCTTTGCCTTTCCTCTCACTAACTCATGATTCAACTGGGTGCCTCCAGAAGAAGGTAGATAATCCATGCAGAAGGATTCTCAACAGTTCCAGCAGCAAGGATGGAGGACAGCACCCAGATCTTTGTGGTTCAGTTTAGACAGAAGGCTGCAGTCAGGCAGAAGGGTGCCTGAACTGCAGCCAAGCTGTAGGTGCTCCATACGTGCCTACCCCAGCAGTACATCTCTCTTTAGTGGTGATGGGCCACAGACAGTTGCTGTTTGGCAGCTAGAATGTGATCACCCTATTTTTTGGAATAGGAGAGCTTAGTATTGCACATATGGAACCTTGCAGCTTGGGCCTCAGGGTGAGAGCACACCTTGGAGCACCCTGGGCACACTAGTGGAGAGATAACCCTCCAGACTAGCTGAGAAGATATCTACAGATTTAGGCAATCCTGAAAACTTGGTGTGCAGAATCATGGCCTGGGAATAAGATTGGGTCCTTGGCTCCAAAATTTGGATTTAGGCATGCTGAATCACACAGTAGATTTCTAAGGCTTCTGAACAAATTTGATTTGTTTGATTATTTTTCTCTGCTCTCAGATGTGTTCTAGGATCCAGGTTTCTTGTTGGTCTGTTTGAATGCTGTACCCATAGGCTGTTTGAGGGCTGATTTTATTTTGAGGGGTTGTCATCAGTCGAGAATTTTAGAGAGAAAAAGGCTACAGAACAAGATGAGAGTAAACTAATGCAGTTGGTTTTATGCCCAGTGATGCTAACTTCTTCTGAAAAAGAGTGAGGACAAAATATGAGAAAATTCATTAAATCAACTGAAAGGTAACAAAAATGAAGTCAGTTAAATGATGCAGAAACTTTGCATATACTGTTATCCCATTTCCTTCTCTGTGCCAACATTTTTTTCCTAAAACACCAAATACTCTCCTCCTTAATCGTCTTCAAGGCTCCCTTTGACAGTTCAGGAGGACAGTTGTTTACAGTCACACACTGAGTCCATAGCAGACCTTGGAGTAGTAATTTGGCATCCTACCAACTAGGCTACAGCCAAAAGCTACTAGGCCATGCCATTTCTTGATGCTACTAGTATTATTTTATTATACATCTTCTTAGTCACAAAGTTGTATAAAATGTTGAACACAGATTCTTTTGCTGAGAAAATAATTTTTTAAAATATATTTTCCTAAGAGCAATCCTTTTTTGTATGAGTGCTCTTGATAATAGCAGCCCAGGCCTTTCAGAGAAATGTTTTCAATAATCAAACACTATACCTAAATTAGAGGACTTTATTTAGAAGGAAGTTTCATCTTTACTTAAAGAAATGCTTTTAATCGAAGACACCACTTTCCTCCATATTACAGAGCAATTACTTGGGTATTAGATTTGAGTCTGATTTGCACAATTAAAATTGTAAAAAACGTCTTCCTTTGGATCTGGAGCAGAAATATAAATGTGCCTGTATGCAATGAAAAGTACATGACATTACCCAGTTTGCATGGCTATGAAAACAGAAATTTTCAACTGAAATGTTGAGGCAACAGGAAATTGTTTAGCAAGCTTCCAAATTCTCTTCACTAAAGATAAAGCTTCCTCAGAATAAGATTATAGTTTTCCATCATTAAATTAGATTGAATATGTATTTTCTCTTATTTGCAATAGTGCAACTACATAAAAGATGTAATTTTGGAAAAAGGGGGTAGTTCGGTGTACCATTATTTGTTAAATACTGAGCACTGTCTGACCTATATTTTAATTTTTACAATAAAGACTGCTAAGACTATGTTGGCTATCAAAATGTTTTGTACAATATAATTAAAAAGCTTAATATTTTGGCAGTGTGAGAGAGAAGAGATAACCAAATGTACATCCATAAATGTAAAAAATACTCATTATAAGACATATATATCCCCCATTAAAACAAGGTCATTTTTACTGGAATTACTTTCCTTGGGCTCCAACAAAAAGCCAACACATAGTTACTGCCACTTTAAGAAAAAATTTAGAAAAGGGCAATTTAGCTAGCTCAGTAGGTGATATTCCCAAAGAAAAGCAGTTTATAAGAGCTAGTAATTTGGATGTGAGAGGTAGCTGATGTCCTCCTCTCAGCATTCAGTTCCATGTTTGAACATTTGAATCAAAAAAGGGTGGAAGCTCAGAGCAGGGACATGTAAATTCAAGTGGGAGTATTTACACAATAACTGCTTTTAAAATAAAACATTTTATTAAAAGTATTTTGTCTTAAGAAAATTGAACTGTATATCTGACTTCTATATTAGCTGTCTATGCAAAAAGAATTTGGAAGAAAAACAAATGAAATCACTACTGGTAAGTCCTTTCTTTTTTCAGACTAGTGCACTCTTTCAGTGCTAGGCAGTGAAGATAAACTATGTCTCTGATACTCTTTTTATTACAGGTTTGGATCACAGATTTCTTTTCAATGACCTGTCAAAATTAACAGGCTCCTTACTGTTCACAGTTTATCAGGATGCCCCAGAGCTACTTCAGCAATGAAGAAAGCAAAGCTGTCTGGAGAACAAATGCTAACAATAAAGCAGCGGGCCAGTAATGGTAAATTCTTTAATCATTATGTTCTTAAATACTAGTTCTCTGTAAACTAAAGTTACCATTACTCTACTGCCTTTTTTCCTACATGTATAAATCCACTCTACGTAAATTGTGAATTCACTGTCAGTAAAAGTGAAACCAGGTCTTATGCTCTGGAAACGTGAGCCAGGAGTAGAGCAGTCACATTGAGTTATGTCTATATAAATCTAAAACTCCAAAATATTTCAAAGTAGAATATACCATGATAATTTGCTGCTTCACATTTCATTCATCAAAGGGTGATAGTTAGTCTTATATTGTTGTGGGATTCAGAAAAGAAAAAGGATTTATTTCCAGAACGTCAATTCCTCCTGAGTTCCCTCGAATTCATTTAGACCTATGGCTCTATAACCTCTGGCAGATGGAGATGGCTTTGTGCCATTTCAGCTCCAATAAACTGCAATTCTTCCTGGGAGCCTTGAGTTGCAGAGAATATGATGAAGGTACTTTGGATGAAAGTCAGGATAGTATCCTGGTAATTGGAGTGCAGTAAAAGCAAAATGTAGGTGCTTTAGTTCAAGTAAGTAACATGATAAAGACTTGTCTGGGAGGTGCCCAAGTCCTGAGTTTTCTTGGAACACTATGTAGTTAGTCTGTGACAGTGCATGCCTTCTTAACTGTTGGTGTTAACTGCATTTAGAGCCACAGAACAGGAGGCACCTCAGCCCACATGGCCAGCACAGCTGGAGAAAGCAGTGGCTGTCTTTGTTCAAGAGTTTGTAACCGGGGAGTGAAAGATCTGGAAGTTATTTTCTCTACAACTGGGTAGTGCTGCAAAATATAAATATCTGCCATGCTCAGGAAGAATGCCTTAAGGAATAATATGTGAATATTTTGCCTACTTGGACACATGGCCTGCCTGAACAACCCAGTGAACTTCTATGATGGGGTGACTACATCAATGGACAAGGGAAGAACTACAGATATCGCTTACCTGGACTTCTGTAAAGCCACAGCCATGGTCTCCCACAATATCTTTCTCTCTGAATTGGAGACAGATGGATTTGATAGGTGCAGTGTTAGGTGAATAAGGAATTGGCTGGATTGTCACATCCAGAGGGTAGTGGTCAATAGCCCAGAATCCCGATGGACATCAGTGACAAGTGTTGTCCCTGAGGTGTGGCAGCAGCTCTATGGCCACAGAGAGCAACAGACAGCTTTCCCAGGCATTTTCCAGGGGAAGGCTGTGAGAAGATCAGAGAAAAGAATGATTAACAATTCTTATCTTCACTTGCTGCACCTGTTGTTGTGAATATGTGGAATGTGTTATAGAGATTTGTTTACCAAAGGGTGATTTCTTAATTGGCCAATGGTGATGGTGTTTGGATTCAAGGACCAGTTGGGTCCACCTGTATCGTGACTGTCTGTAAGGGCGATGGGTTTCTTTAAAAGTATAATATAATAAAGTGATTGATCAGCCTTCTGAGAAGCATGGAGTCAATGCTAATTATTACCCCTTCGGGGATGCCATGTTACGACACCTTAGGGTCTGTACTGGGACCAGTGTTATTTAATATCTGCATTAATGACGTAGATAAAGGGATCGGGTGCACCCTCAACAAATTTGCAGATGACACCAAGCTGTGGTGCAGTGACACTCCTGAATGACAGGATGCCGTCCAGAGGGGCCTGGACAGGCTGGAGAAGTGGCCCATGGGAATCTCTTGAGGTTTAACCACGAGCAAGGTGCTGCACCTGGGTTGGGGCAGCCCCCAGTATCAGCACAGGCTGGGGTGAACAGATCCAGAGCAGCCCTGCTGAGAAGGACTTGGGGGTGCTGGTGAGTGAAGGCTGGACATGACCCAGCCATGTGCCCTCGCAGCCTGGAGACCCAAACGTGCCCTGGGCTGCATCAGAGGCAGCGTGGGGAGGGGATTCTGCCCCTCTGCTCTGCTCTGCTGAGAGCCCACCTGCAGTGCTGCACCCAGCCCTGGGGTCCCCAGCACAGAAAGGACATGGACCTGCTGGAGCGAGTCCAGAGGAGGCCACAAAGATAATCAGAGGGATGGGACACCTCTGCTGTGAGGAAAGGCTGAGAGAATTGGGATTGTTGAGTCTGAAAAAGAGAAGGCCTTGAGGTGACCCAATTGCAGCCTTCCAGCACCTGAAGGGATCCTACAACAAAGATGGAAAGGGACTTTTTATAAGGGCACATAGTGACAGGACAACCGGGAATGGGCTTTAAACTGCAAGAGAGTAGGTTTAGATTGGATATTAGGAAAATACTCCTTTCTGTGAGAGAGGTGAGACACTGGAACAGGTTGTTCAGAGAAGCTGTGGATGTCTCATCCCTGGAAGTGTTGCAGGCCAGGCTGGATAGGGCCCTGAGAAACCTGGTCTAGTGGAAGGTGTCCCAGCCCATGGCAGAGGGGTCAAAACTAGATAATCTTCCCTTCCAACCCAAGCTATTCTGTAATTCTATGATCTCTTTCCTATCAGAGTCAGGCACTGTTGGGAAAGTGTGAAAGATTCACACCTGCAGAAGAAGGAGAGGGGGAACACCAGTTTCTCTGGCTTTAGGTGTTCACACTTTGACTTGAAAAAAGACAGATCTATCTCTTCCCAGGATTATCTTATGCTTCCCAGGATTTTTTATGTTTTGTTATATTAATTATAAGGATACATAAATTAAACTGTTACAGTTTACTCCTGTCTGAATTCTTAGAAATGCAGATACCATTAAAATTCTGTTGTTTTTAAGATCTATGTCACAAAATGTGAGAAAGCATTTCCATTTTAAAATTACTCTATATATTGTTTTCTAATAACACCCTTCTGAACTCTTCATGAACCATTCTGAGCCTTCATCAAGCATTAAAAACAACTGCAGAATAACAATATATCCCAGTGCATCAACAAAATTTCTCTTGGTTGAGAAAAAAAAAAATTAGTTACAGGTTCTCTTGATAATGCTGTGATATGAAGAGATTACCATGTTAAGATTTTTTACTTTCCTTCAGAAGATCTGTAAGTGGTCACACTCTTTAAATAAATTACATATGACAGTGGAGCGAAATTTGTTGCTGCAAGTACATTTCTTATAATATAAAGTTAAATGAGAGTATATACAGTTAAAGGTCCTTTTGATCCTCCAGGTATTTTCAACTTTTTCACTGGAGAATTACTGCAATTTTGAAAGGAAAAGTAGCTGAAAATACTTCTTTTTAACTGCAGAATAAAAGTTTGAAGAATGCTTCCTTTTTTGTTTGAAATAAATTGATTTTTAAATATGGAAATAATTAATTCACTGAACACTGATTTAAGCCTTAATTATTTTAACACCTCTTTTATTTTTATGTCATACAGGTATAGAAAATGATGAAGAAATTAAACAGTTAGATGAAGAAATCAAAGAACTAAATGAATCCAACTCTCAGATGGAAGCTGATATGATTAAACTCAGAACTCAGGTAACAGTTTTATGAAGCCCTAAATTCAAGCTGCTTTTTCTACATGACTGATTAAAAAAATATAGGAAATCTATTGTTCCCTTATATATTAAGATATCTATGCATAATTTGCTATTTATAAAATCTGAAAACAGTGTTCATTATACAATTTTCTCATCAGTTACCAACAGTAAAAAAGCCAAAAATAACTCAGCAAAATACATTCTTTAAAATAATGGCAAAACATGACCTGTCATAGTCAGCTTGGTATTTCCCCTTGATAAGGCTGTGCCTTTCTAAGAGTAGTTAAAGTACTGTGTGATAACATGGTCGTTAACATAAGTTACAAGGTGAAGGAGCCCAGAGGAACAACATGGCTTTTGCCCTGGCTTACAGAGGAAATTTAGACAGAGAAGTGAGTACCTGGTACACTTCATCATGTGATACACTAAATGCAGCCCTTGGCAACAGTAGTGGTTCCAGAGATCCAGCTTAATTCTTTTTTCATTCCATATAAATTTGCTGGGGGAAAAGAAAGCAGAAAACTTAACATTGGACTATTAGCTAAAATCCCATTATTCAGTAGTTCTAAAACTGGATGGAAAAAGCAAAAGAAGAAAATCAATTGCATTCCCCTAGAATTTTTCAGTGTCCAGCATAGATTCTGGTGCTTGTCTCTTCACATGACTTGAGCACAAACAGGAGCGAAATTCATCACAGTCACCATATGTCAGTCTTTAGTCTCATGATCATAGTCACTCAGATGATCTCAATGGAATCAGAGTAAACCATTCCTTGTTACTTCTTTGTCTGCTGCTTGTGGAGATGGGCACCATGTCCATTCTCCTTCTCCTCTTGTATAATCATAAATGCAAGGCAGGATCTACTTCTTCAGCTTGGTTTTTATTTGATTTCCAAACCTTAGCCAGATTGATACTGAAACCTCACTTCTACTTTATGCCTGCATTCAGAGTTCCACTGTCATTATTCAGCTTTCATAAGATTTGATTCATGGTTTACAGAGTTTCCTGATGTGTCCAAATATAACTGTAGGATAATGAGGACAAAATCTGCAAGGACATAAAGCAAGAAGAATAATCAATGGCAGGAAAATTTCATCTATTTACTCTTGAGAAATTTGGTGATAAATTTTGAATCTGGCAGCTTCCAATTGCCTTATGGTTTCTTCTGCTTAATACACTGTAGATGCTATTCACATACAATGGCTGAGTTTTTAAAAAATGTGAAGTAGTTTGGCTGTTACATGTACATTAGGTAAATGCTCCTATTTGTAAAAGTCAGTAATTTACTGCACTTTTATATTTGGCCAGATGGATTGAAAAATAAAGCCATGATAACACTATCACAGGCATTAACATGTATTGAGTTTCAGAGATTTATCTAGGAATTTCATATCAAACTTTGATCTGAAATGAGTACAGAAGCCATACTTTAGTGGTCTCAGTTCCAGCTTTCAGACTAGTGCCATTGCATATTCTTAGGAGTCAGATTAGGCACTTTGTGGGACCACTGAATGTTCTTGGTAAGAGAAAACTCAGCTGGTGATTTTACCATTAAGTTAAAAGGATATTTTTCACACTTCAGTTCAGCAGATTTAGAAAAAGGGTAGATTAAAATGATTAATGGGATTTTAAAAAGTAGAGCTACAGGAGACCATGAAAACATTATTTTGTCTACCAGTCATCTTTACTTCCTAAGATCTTCCTAAGCTAAACCTGCCAGGTGCTTGTCTAACCTGTTCTTTACTTCCTATACTAGAAATTCCACAATCTCTGGGTAATCTGGTCTAATACTTATCTGTTCTTACCCAGCTAGCTACTAAGGCCTTGCAGAGAATCCCAACTGAGTTAAACTTCAAAAAAAAAATTTAAAGGCCTTAGTTCTGAATTCATACATGCTCCTGAAGATAAGAAATTTACATTTACAATACACAGAGAGTTTGCATCATAGTCATTATCAAACTATTAAGAGGATCAAAGTCAACAGTCCTCTTTATTTGCAAAAGTGAAATTATATTAGACATAACAAAATGTTTGCTGATAAACCTTTAGAAAATCATTGTGCAACTCAGATTTCAGTAGAACTTGACAGATGGGAAATATGCAATGGGAAAATAGTGGAAGTTATATGAACACCAGAAGTAGCAACAGTCTTGTTTGATACAGATTTGCAATCCATATGATTGTAAGTGCCAGTGAAAGTTTTTCATATGGCAGGAATAGGATATGGTTCCATGTAGAATTTTTCTATTTAATAAAGTAAAAAGTCAATCCTTTTTCTTAGTTGGAGCTGTTATAAGACTCTCCTTTATTCAGCTGCCTTTTTACTTAAGACTTCGAAGAAATTATTTTTAATCTAAGATCTCCTAGTAAAATTGTTCAAATTTAATATGCAAATATGAGAGGAGCAGAAACACATAAAGGTGAGAGGGGAAGAACAAATCTGCAAATAATTGCGTGTTTCATACAAGCAAGAGATTGTATGTATTTTCAGAATACATACAAGTAAACATTTCTTAGTTTTAGGGTAAAATATGGGGAGGGAAATTTCAGCTTTTAAGTGAACAAATACAATAATTGCATTTAAAACAAGTTAACTTCCAGATGAATACTAAGTCAAGTGGTGAGATATGCTGATCATCTGCCACTCTATTTGCAGATACTCAGCATCTCATGAAAAAAAAGCAAGAAAGATGATTCAAGTTGCAATGCTTAGCTAGATAGAAAATCTGTAGAATGTCAGGTCCTGCTGAAGTTAGTGTAAGGTGGCTGCAGTATGCCATACTGAACTGAGCCTTCACTGGCATCAGACTCCTCATTCTGGTCTGTAATATAAAAAAAAATTAGGATAGATATTGGAGTATGACTTGACTAAGAAGCACCTATGAAAGATGTTTTGCATTGGATACAGCATTTCCCTCCAATAGAAACAAGCTGAAAGCAGAATAAGAGAGAAGGATCAGGTGTCTAAGTTCAAAGATGAAAAAAGTATTTTTCCTTACTAATATATTTTGTGGAAATTAGCTTAAAATCAATTAATTATGACAAAACCAAGTCCCTACAATACTGGCAACTTGGATTAACTGTAATGTGCACCTTTAGTCAAAGCACGAGATACCTGGAAAGTGTTTATGTAGACACATCACTTTTCAAAATTCTATTAACTAATGGGCAGTATTTCCATAGGCAGACTAAAAGTTTAGGTCCAAAATAAAATGTGACACCTACCTGACTGTGCCACCAGTTTACTCACTCAAGGTCAAGTTAACATGCACTTAAGTACCTGTACCCTTCTGCCTGTTACTGCTGCACAAACCTCTGACCTTCCCATCAGCATTTTAATTGTATCAATTCTTTCCATAACTCACTCTCTAGGCTAGAATAGAAATGGATAAATCTCATTTTGAGAATTCAAAACCTTGTGTTCTTTGGCATTTTTTCCACTTCACTGGCTTCTTTTTTCTTGACAATGCATATTTTAACCTACACAGACGCAGAGCACACTGTACATTCTGTAATAGATGTTAACAGTTATCACCCCATGTGGAAAGTGAGGACAGGGCTATAGAGGAAAGTACAGACAGATGTGAGTGAGCTCTGCATGTGCTCTTGATGAGCTGGCCATAAGCCACTGCTCATCTGAAATCCTTATAACTCCATTAGCACAATGTTCTCCACAAGCTCTTTCTCTCAGCAATGCTTTTAGCTCAAACAGGGCACCATGCAAGGTCAGAGCTAATGTGTCTGGTCACCTGGAAACACAGGCAGAGCACAGTCTCAGTTGTTTTCACTTGCACATGAAGCAATGCCACAGGCCTCTGTGCAAATATTCTTCAGTTTCTTCAGTTTTACAACACATTGTATGTATTGGAAACGTTCTGAATTCGTACATACATTGCAATACCATGCAGTTGTTCAGCTTTCAAAGCAGCCCTGTGAGTTTGCACAGAGTCATATTATACTTACAAAGAGCTAAACACTGGCAGCAAGGAGCTGTGCATGCTTAATTAACAAGATCTATGTGTAGCTGAAAATATAAGAAAAGCATGACTTACTGCAGAATGCCCCTAAGATTGGCTTCCAGGAGTTTAACTGCATGGGTGAACTTGCAGAACTACGTCCTTAATGCCTTTCAACTGTACAAGAAAAGCTCTAAAGGAGTGGAATCAAATCCAAGTTCATTCACTCACTATTTCCACTATTGAAAAGACAAGCTGTTAAAGTTATACAACATACAGTGGGAATAAGAAAGCCTTAGTGAAGATAAGAACTGCAGACTCAAGCAAAACCTTTTTAAACATGAATGAATAGACCTTTTCTCCTTACCCTGATATTTCTGTTCTCTCTCACTTCGAAGAGTGCATGTTTTGTACCAGTTTGCCTTATATTACATTGTACACAAATTTGTCCATTTTAGATTACCACAATGGAGAGCAACCTGAAGACGATAGAAGAGGAGAACAAAGTAATTGAACAGCAAAATGAGTCTCTTCTTCATGAATTGGCCAATTTAAGCCAGTCTTTAATTCATAGTCTAGCTAATATCCAGCTGCCACATATGGTAAGTGATTGAGAGCACAAGTTAAGGAATTTGGCGATCTTCAGTTCACCTCATACAATAGATACCTTTTTTTTATGTTTATGTTTCATCAACCAGTTGGATATTTGTGGTAACAGCACTGAAACCATAGAGATACATTTAACTGCTAACAGACATGGAGGGCCTGTTCCAGTGTATCCTGTAAAATTAAGTAAGAACTAAATAGGCTTTTTAAATATTATAAAAATGGTGGCAGTATGCCTTGC